>NC_140633.1:20272982-21745482 GCF_057382275.1 Copadichromis virginalis
TACCTGGGGAACACCTGGCACCAAGATGCATTATGGGAAGAAGGCAAGCTGGTGGGGGCAGTGTGATGCTTTGGGCAATGTACGACTTGGAAACCAAGGATCCTGTCGTCCATGTGGATGTTACTTTGACAAATACCACCTAACCATTGTTGCAGAACATGTACACCCTTTCATCGAAACTGTATTCACTGATGGCCGTGTCCTCTTTCAGCAGGATAATATACCCTGCCAGAGAGCAAGTACTGTTCAGGAACGGTTTGAGGTGTTGACTTGACATTCAAAGTTAGCCAGATCTCAACCCAGTCAAACATCTGTGGGAAGGAAATGTGCTGTACAAACATGTCTGATCGGTGGAAGCCCCACCTCACAACTTAGAAGACTTAAAGGATCTGTTGTTAACTTCCTGGTGCAAGATGCCACAGCAGACCTTCCGGTGGTGTCTAACTGAATACATATCTTAAAGGTTTAGGGCTGTAGTAGCAAAAGCAAACACAATATTAGGCAGATCTTCATGTTATGTGTGTATGTGTGTTTAATGTTTCCTAAGTAAATATATTTCCAAAGATCCAATTTGAAATTCTCAACAGATGTCCATTAATTGTTATGTGTAATAATGAGAATATTGTCTCTGGTCAAGTGAGACCAAAATTGAACTCTTTAGATTCCAGAATACACACGCCATGTTTGGAGGTCAAAATGCGCTGCATATCACCCCTAAAACACCATTCCAACAGTGAGTTTAGAGGTGGGTACATAATGGTGTGGGGGTTTATTTCAGCATACGGCACTGGCACGCTTCATATGACCGAAGGAAGGATGAATGCGAAAATGTGGCGAGGAACTAATAAAAAACTGCTGCCACCTACCAGGATGATGAAGATGAAACGAGGGTGCACGTTTCAGCAAGCCAATGACCCCAATTGTCATTTCTCATTATTACACATAACTTAATTTCAAATCTAAATCTACGGTTTGATTTCTTTGCATGTGTGGACTGGAATGGTTGTTGACCAACATCTGGTGATTACCTTTAGAAACACATTTACTTAGAAAATTGATGATGTGTTCAACAATTATTTGAACCACTCTGTACATTAAAATAATGCACATGAACAAAACTTTGGTAATACCAAAAGATGAGAATTAACAATCATTGTGCCAAAGTCTTTGGAAATCAGAGTAAAACATGTTTTGTAGGAATTAAAAAAAAAAAAAAAGCAGGAAAGCAAATCTTCAGTATTTGAAGAGTTTGTGTTTTAGAAAAATATATGAGTTCTTATGAACCCAAACAAAAATGTGTTTGAAACTGACGGATGGATTCACACATCACATTTAACAATATATCCACTATCATCACTATTTCTGGCTTTTTTTCCTCTCGGGGCAAATATAAGATAAAAGCATGTCTATCATTTGCTTGACGATAGGTGGAGGAGGATGGAGGGCATGAGGTAAATGGTGAGCTAAAGTCATTTGCCAGGCATCCACCACCAGAACGTTCAGCCCCTTGAACATGGTCCTGAGCACCTGATCGAGCTGCTGGGAGTACCAGTCGCTGTTGTAAAGGCTCACCTCCTGATCCAGGGCTTGAAGATTGGCTGAGCGGATCACTATTAGCGTCCCTGGCGCTCGGTCTATAAGTCTCACCAGTGCCTGTCGAATGTGCCGAAGACGCCGTATGTATATGTCCACAGGAAAGGTGCTGAAGTGGGACCAGATGCTGAGGACCACAACCACGTTAGGGCCCCCAGAGAGGCCGTCAAGCTCATTCGAAACGTACCGCAACTCGCTGGACATGACGGTAGAGAAGCGGATTGGAGGGCCGTGGCAGCGGTACTTCAAGAGAATATTATGTGTGCTGTCCACCGCCATGAGCGGTCCGACCTTTTTGGGATTGTATAGGTTGAACTCCTTTAATTCTGGATGAGATGGAATAAATGAAAGTTACAGTGGGTAGTGTAAGTGTCTATAAAATGAAATAAAAGGACAAAACCGCTCACCTGGTACAAAACCAATGAGATACTCGAACCACTGTCTCACAGTAGAGTCTCCGTACATGTTGATCACCTTGTTCTTCAAACACTGTACAGCTGCTGATGATTTGTTGAACTGACGCATTGTAAATCCATCTAATGGCCTCCAGGAGTCCATGTAGTAATATCCAGATGTTTCTAGCTGAATATGTTCTGGTTTAGCTGTGCTGTTTTCTTCCTCCACTTTATCTGAGAGGAAGTAAAGAATGCTGAAGACAAAATTCATTTTTAGATCACAGCAGGTGCTACAAATGTTCCTCTCCCACAGTACCGTACCTTTCTGTGGCAGCACGTTGATTTTATCAGGTCCTGAAGCGTGTATGTAAACTTTGAGATTTACACCACTAGGACAGATGGAAAAAAATGAATGTTAAAAAATAATGTCACATTTCCTACTAATATCTTGGTCGAGTTGCTAAGGCATAAACTCATCTTTAAAAGTCAGATAACAACTGAGTGCTGTTTTAGCTATTTTCGTATGTATAGATATACCAGAGAACTATTATCAGATCACCAATAACAAATCTGCTGCAAGATTTGAGCTGCTAATGATGTCACCAGGGGGGAGGTAATGGTGCGCATTTCCACAATATTAAGGCCTTATTTTTAAACAGCTGGCACTAATGTGTTGCCCATCTTACACACAATGTGTGCAGCATGGGAAGAAAATAATCTATACTGCAGATGGTTTTATTTTAATGGTTTCTGACTGCAGACACTCATTGTTTGTGGGTTTTTTATGAATTAAGAAAAATAGGAAATCTCACCACACTTATCCTTTAACAGTAGATACAGTAAATAAGCATCCAAATCCTACAAAGCATACAAACCTTTTGAATAACAGCGCTTCCTTGTTGGTGATGAGGTTTTTCAAGTAGCCTCCCTTAGCATGGTTGATTCTGGTGTCACAGCTGAGCACCTTGGGCTTGTAGCAGTACCAGGGCTCGCCTGTGTGAAGGTCTGTGTAGTTGCAAAGAGGCTGATGGTTGGTAGGCAAGCACAGGTTGCACACAGTAGTTTCTGACAAAAGGCCTAAACGGAACACGCTCTTAAAAAACACCCGATCGGCCCGTTCCTCCCTGAGTCGTCGCAGCACAGCGACGGCCTCACTGGAGTGCACCAACATGACTTCAACCTGTGCAGAGCCCACCCACAGGAGTGGGAACAGAGCAGAATAAAATCCATTCTTGTGGTCAACCACCTGCCCAACCACGGCCGCTCCAAGCTCCGGAGAGTGCAGCCTGGCCAGAAGGAAATCCCCGCCGTAGCGTTTAGGGCGACCCTGGAAGTCGTGCATCTGGATGAGGGCCTCTAGCTGATCGCCCACGTGCCACTCCCTTCCTTCTTTAGTGGGAAGTATTGCGAACAGGCTGTGGACAGGGTCGCTCGTCTGCCTCAGGGTGGTTGGTCCAGAGTGAGGCGGAGGGCTGGGCCAGCTGATGAGTTCCAACAGGTACCGCTCCTCAAGTTCATCCTCAGGGGAGGGTTTCTGGCCCACATGGGTACAGTAGGTGTGGTTGTGATAGAAAGGAGACACACTGAGGGATGAATGGATCCTGCTCTGCAGTTGGTAGAAAGATGAAATCGCTTGGCAGTTCCAGTTCTGAAAAGAAGAAGGGTAACTGAATGAATTTTAGAGGATACCACACTATGGGTTGTAGAATATTGCAGGAATAATTCAAGAGGAACTGCACAGATGCCAAGATAAAGATCACTGGTTAGAAGAAGTCCTACTCAGCCTGTGAAAGCAGTTTGATGCGGACAGGACTGAGAATAACAGAGCTGAAGGTTGCTCATAGGCAAATAATTTCCACATACTCAATATTACATTTTGGGAAACGTAAGATCGGGTATGATTGGAGCTCTTTACGACCCTTACAAAGGACTAAAATACAAAATATCTTAACTTTTGCTGCCATTAAATTGACTTGCCAACTTCTAATAACCATGCTTCAATCCTCTTAATCCATGAACCAAGCAGCAACATGAAAAATTAAGCCATTAGTGCCAAAAATCTAAGTTTCTCCATCCCCACAGACCCCCAGAGCAAAATGACCAACAAGTGAAAGTTGCTATTACATTCATGTGTTTTGTTTGTTTGTTTGTTTTTTATGTTCACACATATGGATTTTGTTAAAGCTTAAAGATTTGACCCCTACTAATTAAAGTCCACACATTTGACTGCTCAGCTGAGTTTGTACTACTGGTTCCCCCTTCTGGCAAAAGACAAGGCCTGCTGTATGTTGCAGCTTGTCCACGAATTCCAATGAGAAGTGTGTGAATTTCCGATATTTTATTACTCTTGGCACAAATTAGCAGGAATGTGTGTCTGTGCAATCCAGCTGTGGTTTATGTATGCAGCTTGCTAAACTTAGCTGATAACAGATCATTCAGGGTGACCTGAATGCTTCTTATAAGGGATTATATGCAAACTTTTAAGAGTGCAGCTCTGTTTCCTTCAGTAACTCAGGAAGGTCCCTTGTGGTTCAAAAAAGATCACAGAAACAAAAAGTGACAGGCCACAGAGTTGCAAAGCAGGGTCAAAGCGTGCTGACCCAGATAAAAGTCACCAGAGCACTGCAGACTCAAGCACAAAAATTGTGCCCCACAACCATTATGGTATTATGGCAGCTCCTTAATGCATACCCAATCCACTATTTTTGTCCATATACTCTGTTTTAGGAGTTCCCGACTGATTTCTGCAATAATATAAAAACAATGAAAAATTTGCCTGCTATGTGAATAAATCAAAAATCTTTTGAGACTTTTCATAACTGTCAAAAATGAAAAGAAAAAGCATGAGTAGTTTCACTTCT
Organism: Copadichromis virginalis; assembly: GCF_057382275.1. Taxonomy (NCBI): domain Eukaryota; kingdom Metazoa; phylum Chordata; class Actinopteri; order Cichliformes; family Cichlidae; genus Copadichromis; species Copadichromis virginalis. Next base: position 20,277,832 of record NC_140633.1, read on the forward strand.
CTCCTCACCTCTACTGTGTGGATGTTCCGCAGCAGGAAGATGATGCCAGACAGTGTGAGGAAGAGGAAAATCGGGGTATATTTGGACAGATTATGGCACATGGTGACCCTCTTCTAAATCCCATGATCACACTCTGCTGTCACCAGGACGACATAATGTCATTCCAACCTGCTGTCAACGAGAAGGACATTTTATATATATGTGTGTGTGTGTGTGTGACAGATGTTCTGTTCTTCGTTATGCAGTTAACCATCTTCTCTGTGTGTCATACAGAAGTAAATAAAAATATAAGAATTCCTTTTTCAAAACAGCATGAAAAAAGCATTTGTCCCCTTCCTGATTTCTTTTTTTGTGGCATATTTATCACACTTACATGTTTTAGATCAGAAAAAAGTAATATTAGACAAAGATATCAGTCCTGCGACTGACTGGTGACCTGCACAGGAGGTGTCCTGCCCTATGACATCTGGGATATCCTCCAGTCCTCCTTGACCCTGATAAGGATAAGCTGAAGAGAAAGGATGCATGGATGGACAAAGATACCTCGAATAAATGCAAAATGCACAAAAGTATTAAGGGACAAAAGCTATTCAAACCTATCTGGCCCTATGTAATATTGTAATAACTGGCAGTGAGTCTTTCACTGTGGAGGAATTTTGGTCCACTCTTGTTAAACTTTAGTTTTAGGGTTGAACTGAAGGCTCGACATTCACTTTCAGGATGTTCTGGTAGAGAGCAAAATTCCATCTGTGAAGGCATGTCATCCAGATCCAGAAGAAACAAAGCAACCCCAGACCATCACACAACTAGCATTACCATGTTTGACTGCTGGCAGTGTTGGGGAGTAACGGAATACGTGTACCGGCGTTACGTATTTCAAAATATGAGTAACTGTATTCCGTTACAGTTACCGTTTAAAGAGGCGGTATTCAGAATACGATTACTTTGTTAAAATAAAGGGATTACACAGCGTTCTTTTCCTGTTTCATATGTTAGGCTATGCCCACTCTATTTTTGGTAACTCCACGCCGGTGGAAACCCAAACAAAACGAGGCTCTTTGTTTCAATCTCGCGGCCCACGTCATCTCTGCTTGCTTACATATTTCCCATTCTTTAGATAGTTGTTGGAGGTGATCGCTGTTTTGTCAGATGACTTTGGGGCCAGTCAGTACCATCATGTCAGCCCTCAAAAGCACACAAAAGTTAGTCTTTTTTGTCCCGGTCTTGGTCTCGGTCTTGGTCTCGTCTCGACTTGGTCTTGGTCTTGGTCTTGTCTTGGTCTCGATACCCTCTGGTCTTGGTCTTGTCTTGGTCTCGGATTAGGCAGTCTTGACTACAAGTCTAACAAAAAGTAAAGCTATTTTACGACTCCGACACGAATTACATATTATCCAGGGGTCCCTTTACCACGGTTCGGAGCCGCGGAACAGTTTTCTATACAAGATCGCTGCAAAAAGTGCAGCCTTACCTAATGTCCATCCTACTGTTACTCATCTAGTTGGTATTGGCGAGTAACCTTCAGTAATAGTAATAAATCACAGAGCAAAAACACATTCATGTAGTTGCAAAAAGTTTGATAATATGTTAAGTAATGTTATATACCTATGTGGTATGTGACTTTTGTGGCCATGATGCCAGGTCTCTCTTGGAAATGAGATTTTTAATCTCAATGAGATTTTTTACCTGGATCAATTGTCACGGTTCTGGGTCCGTCGGACCCAGTAGTTTGAGTTTTATTATGTTTTGGTTTTAGTTTGCATCAGGGATTGTTTTCTTGTTCTCTTGTAGTGTTGATTATGATGATGTTTATTATTTGAGTTTCATGTTTCTGTGGTGTTTAGGATTTGTTCTTCAGTTGTGTCTGCTTAGTATTTGTCTAGCTCCATGTGCCATTTTCTGTCTGTCTCTCTATGTCGAGTTTGTGTCTTAGTGTGATGGTTGCTTGTTCCTGTTTTATTGTGATGGTCTGCGTCTCATGTGAGTGTGTTCAGTTTTACCTTTGTCTCGTCTTGTTGATTATTCCCAGCTGTGTTTCCACCCTGCTTCATCTGTGTGTTTCCCTGCAGTCTACCATCATCTGTTTCCGCCCGCTCTCATTCATGTCCAGGTTCGTGTTCTATAGTTAGTTTGTTCCCAGTTTAGTTTAGTCATTCCCACTCCCTTTCAACATGTAAATTAATCAGAATGTTTTTTTGTATGTAATTTGTATAGTATATTTTTTTTCTCTCATTTCTTTTCTAAATGTACTTGTATATTGTTCACATGTTGAAATAAATTACCAATCAATCAATCAATCAATCAATCAATCATTGCGCCGTTCGCCGTTTGTCCATTTCCTTTTTGTGTTTAATAAACCACCCTCACACCCATACAAGTGCCTGCGTTTGGATCCTCCTTTATTTTCCACACGGCTCATCTCACTCGCCGTGACAGTACGGACCAGCCAGATATGGATCCAGCGGCATTCACCCCACCCACAGAGCTTCGAAAGCTCATAACGGACTCTGTGTCAAAACTAATCAACCTGTGGCTCAAGCATGAGGGAGAAGCATTTCTCTACGTTCTGGAAGTCAGGCTGCAACAACTTGTCACGGATTATCCCTGGCTATTGGACTCACTGCACCCTCTGGTACAAAACTTCATTCTCCACGAACTTCACCTACACCCACCAGCCGCTATCGCTTCCCAACCCAGCCGGACGCCGGAGGTTTTGCCCGGCCCGCCGGAGGTTTTGCCCGGGAGGAAGCGACGATCGCGCCGTCGGCGCGTCGCCCCACAGCTGGAGAATAGGACTTCAGAACTGCCGGCTGTGGTGAGTGGAAAAGACGCTCTGTCTGTTTCACCAGTTCATATGACTGTTTATACCGGGGCTGTGTTCGTTGACTCAGCTGCTCAGCCGGTAGCTCGGATAGCTGCCCAGCAGTCGCTAACCCAGTCAGCCACTCAATCATCACCTCCATTACAGTCACAGTCAGACCCAGTAGACGCCATGTTACAGTCCATAGCCCAGTCAATAGCCCAGTTGGCAAGAGATTCATCAGCCTTATCAGTTCAGCCAGCCACTCCACCTGTTACTACTTCGCTACCTGTAGCTCAGTTACCACCAGTTCAGCAGCCTGCCCACTCATTTACCCAGCCTTTATCCTCACAGCCTCATTACAAGCAGGGAACACACTCCACACAAACTTTTGCTGGTTCATTTAAGCTGGCCATCTCAGAGACAGTTGCTCCCTCTAGGGCCTCCCCAGAAGCTGGGTGTCAGTCACCAGCCAACTCTGGACCCCTAGAGGTCAAGACACCAGCACCAGCAGCCTCACCGGAGAACTCACCTGAACAGTCTCGGCTCTCAGCACCCCCTGAGAGCTCAAGTGAGTTCACCCGTCCGCCTCAGTCCTCTGCTGAGTGTATTGGGGAACACTTCCAGCCCTCTGAGGACTGTATCCCACTGTTGCTGCCTGAGTCTAGTCACGGTGCTGCTCAGTCCCAGCCAGTGTCCACCCTGGCAGAGGTCTCCGTACCTGCTGCTTCAGAGACTGCTTTCACTGGAGGGCCTGAGGAGCCCGTCCAGTCTCAAGTCATGTTAGCTGGGGGTTCAGGTGAACCCAGCCAGCGTCCTGCCTCGTCGGCTGGAGGGCCTGAGGAGCCCGGCCAGCCTCAAGTGTCGTCTGCTGGGGGTTTAGGAGAACCCAGCCAGCCTCAAGTGTCGTCTGCTGGGGGTCTAGGAGAACCCAGCCAGCCTCAAGTGTCGTCTGCTGGGGGTTTAGGAGAACCCAGCCAGCCTCAAGCGTCGTCTGCTGGGGGTTTAGGAGAACCCAGCCAGCCTCAAGCGTCGTCTGCTGGGGGTTTAGGAGAACCCAGCCAGCCTCAAGCGTCGTCTGCTGGGGGTTTAGGAGAACCCAGCCAGCCTCAAGCCACGTCTGCTGGAGGGCCCGAGGAGCCCGTCCAGCCTCAAGCCACGTCTGCTGGAGGGCCCGAGGAGCCCACCCAGCACATCCTCACATCTGCTGGTGGTCCTGGAGGACCCAGCCAGCACATCTCCACATCACCTCCTGCAGCATCACCGCTGTCAGGTTCCGCTGCCGTCCCGCTGCCGTCAGGTTCCGCAGCCGTCCCGCTGCCGTCTTCATCATCTTCGCCTGGTCCAGCCTCCGTGTCTTCAGCATCTTCGCCTGGTCCAGCCTCCGTGTCTTCAGCATCTTCGCCTGGTCCAGCCTCTGCTTCGTCCTCGTCTGGTCCTGCCTCGTCTGGTCCTGCCTCGTCTGGTCCTGTGGTTGCCACGCCGCCGTTGGTGCCAGCTCGACCCGTTCCGCCTCGCCTCTGCCGGCCGTTTTCCGGGCCTCTAAGATGGCGTCATGGCCTTCGGGGACTGCCTCCGGAAGGTGTTCGTCGCCGCCGCTGGCATCGCGGCTGCCCTCCGGACCTGCTCGGTGGCCGCCACTGCCTTCCACGTGGTCGGCCTCCGGAACTGTTTGCCCGCCGTTGCCGTCCGCACGGTCGGCCCCCGGACCTACTTCCTCGCCGCCGTTGCTGCACGCACGGTCGGCCTCCGGAACTGTTTGCCCGTCGCCACCGTTGCCGTGTGCACGGTCGGCCTCCTGAACTGTTTGCCTGTCGCCGCCGTTGCCGTGTGCACGGTCGGCCTCCTGAACTGTTTGCCTGTCGCCGCCGTTGCCGTGTGCACGGTCGGCCTCCTGAACTGTTTGCCTGTCGCCGCCGTTGCTGTGTGCAGGGTCGGCCCCCTGAACTGTTTCGGCTATTGTGTTGTCGGCCCCCGGACTTTACTGTGGACTCGTGAATGGTCTTGTTTTGTGTTGGCCTGTTTTTGGTTTATTCTGGTCTCTTGTGCTCCTTGTTTTTTTGTTTCGGTGCTATAGTTTTTCACTGTGGTTTCCACTGTGGGGCAGAAAACTCCAGCATATTCTGTTCTCTTCTAATCAGACAAATAAGACAATAACTCTCTGTGAACAGTATTTCTTATAACTCAGCAGTATAATGCATCATAAAACAATGTCATTCATTCACAACAAGTCAGCAGTTTATAAAACCCTGGAGGGTCTTAGGGTCGATTTGTGGCTTTTTCAAATTTCGATTACATGCCATTTGCACAGTGTTGAATGGAATATAGCGAAAGTCTGCAAAAAAAAGTTCGGTCACATTTACTGTTAAAATTTCAGTATGACTTCCGGAAATTAGCTTCAGTGGCTAAGCTAGCGATAAACTTACGCTATTGGTCCTAGTGGTCGATTTGTGCCCCATTGAAACCCATTATAAATGCTATTTTTCACGGCAAAAAAATTACGGTCAAATCGATCGTGATCGGTTATGTTTCCGCTTCCGCTTGCAGTACTGGCCTTAGAGTTGTAATTTTTTTATTTGTCCACCGGGTGGCGCCCTTGCTCCACATGTGACGCCTGCTGGAACATACACATGTTCTCCAGCGGCCTGCTCGAGACAGATACCCGGAAAAGGCAGACTAATTTCCCGCGTACAGCAGCAGCTTGGCCCGCTGCTCGTTCCGGACCATTTTCTGACCTTAGGATCATTTGAGGGTGCATTAATTTTTTTTTAATCAACAGGAAATGACGTATTTGTTTTCACGTGGTAGCGGAAGTGTGTGCTGCAGACACGGGAACCGAACCATATGCTCCGGCGCTGCGCGAAACACACCCGCGGCAGAGGCACTCCTCCCCGGGGGAGCAGGAGCAGCAGCGCCGCCTGGGGACATTTTTGGCTTCTGGAAAAAAAATTAAAACCGGATCGAAATTAATGTTGGTGCCAATCTTTTGTCCATCTAAAGGCCTAATTATAATAACAATAAAATATTACTTCAAATGTTTTTTTTGGAAAATATTTTATGTTTTATGTTTTTGGGGCAAAAAAAGCAGTGCGCTCATGTGACGAAACCGGGATATAAAGGGTTAAAATCCGCGAAATGTAATTAAAACTTGACATGAATATTTCAAGGAGAAGTAGGTCTAAAAGATTGGCTAATTTAAAGTGGAATAAAATATTAATATATAAATTTTTTATAGCACTTTTTTGGGCGTGGTCGATTTGTGGCTCTAAGACCGATAGTGTATGCATTTTTCTAAGACCCTCCAGGGTTAGTAATGTCATGCAAATCAGTTTAACTAATGCAATAGTTATCAGCTTCTTCTAATTCAGGAGAATAATGCAAACTAATCTACATAATAATTCACAATCTTTAATTCGGGGTATAACATGGCATAAAATAACACTACAATCCAACAATGGCAAAAGATGCAACACTGTAACACCGTAACAAAGTCAAACCAGGATGCATGTGTGGGAATAAAGAAAAATATTTTACTGCTACATATAGCTTTCATCATTATCATTGCATTAAAACGTTCATTAAAGCTACTGGCATTACATTAAAACTTCTATTACAGGTGCGGCTATAACCATTTTATACACACATTGCAGATGTGCTCATGAAGAGTTGATGCTCAGTCTATTTAAGGGTTTTAAGCTAAGTTTGGCGCGATGTCGCGACGATCCCTGGTGTAAGTGACTTGGAGCAACAGAAGGTTAAAAAGGCATACATGCTCACAAACACAAATGATTTAAAGATAGGCCTGGAATTCATTTAGCTTCTTACCGCATTTGAGTTTGCCTAGTAACAGGTGACAGAAGAAGAGTCAAGAAGAGTGCAAGCCCACAGGAACCATCTGGAGGGTGAAACAAATTGCCATGTATGGAAGAACGTGATAGAAAAAGGAACTTCTCTGTCTATAATCCAGTTTTGAGTTCCCTCCCCAGACGCCTTAACGCCCACTCACATCCTGGGCCATCTGATCTCAGGAATTCGCATGATAAGGTGGGGCCAGGTTTCACAATGAACTCACCGGAAACTCTGGCTGGGACCCACACCCAGTTTCACACCTTGGCTCAGGCGATTAGAGGATCATCAGGGGTCCTTTTGTCCCTCTGTGGGGGGATACTCCCACTAGGTTTATATCTGGGACTCTCCACCATTTGACCTTAGAACTGAAGAAGCTTCTCGGATGAGAGGTGAAACGTCTTCAAGTAACTTAAAGAAGTCCAGACGCTTTTCTTTGCAAGCTCCTTTGACTACGATGACCTGGATGACTGAGAACCTTCACAGACAACTTCTCTGTCTGTTTTTAGCTTTTTAATTGACCATTTACTGTAACTGATGCATGTCATATTCTTGTTAACGCATGAAGGGGCAGAACCCTGATGAATTAAAAGCAGTCTGAAGTGTATTTTTGGGTGAAGATCTATGCTGATGTGTTGCAGTGTACATCTTCCCACGCGTGTGTTCAATAAAATCAATGTTTGACTGCACTCTTCTGGGCCAGTGTTGGTTTGTTCTTATCCTCAATATTTAGAATTTGGGACACATGCTTAATGCATGCTCAATCATCCAGGTAAGTAAATCCCTCAAAGTTGATTCTGTTCATCCGAATGTAGCTTTTTCAGTGGGATAAACATTTCGTCACTCATCCAAGTGACTTCTTCAGTCTCAGCTTACTGGAGGTTTCCCCAATCTTATAAACAGTACATTTGCACAATGACTGAAACTAGCAACACTGAAGGAACAATGGGCTGGGAGGTCAGTTCCTTTATCATTAATATGCAAATTCCCATGACCATTGATCAACAACCACTGATCAATGGTCATGAGTACTATTCACAGGGGGTTCGGGAATGACTGCAATCACAGCATTGTAAGAGGGTGAAATTAAACCAGGAAATCAAACCGACAAAGTGTATCAAGAAACCAGCAACTCTAGAAAGGAAGCCCTTCAAAAAGAGACCTTTAGAGTCTATCAAAACTAGAAACAAAACCAAAATACTACAGTAAAACTAAAGCTCATTATATTATAAAATAGAAAATACAAGACCACAAAAATAACAACTTACAACAAAGAAAACCACGAAGTAGAAACTTCAACATCCAGTTAGCAGCAGTCAGAATTTGGCGTAATAATATGGCTGCCATGGCAGAAGTGAGGCCAACTGACAGCCAATTGAAAAGCTTCACGCAAAACTTTAAGACGTTTCATCCAATCTCTGTGTGTGTGTGTGTGTGTGTGTGTGTGTCTTACGCACGTATCTGAATATGTACACATGGCTAAAGTAGAGCTTTTTCCAAATGGCCTGCTTTTGTTATTCTTAATGTAATGGGGAAGTCTTTAGGACCCAGGGGACCCAATGGAGGGTATAAAAGAGGAAGTAGCAGCAGGTGCTCTTCATTTCCACTGACGAGAGGCTGTGAACAATGGTTGTGTGAGTAGGTGAAGAGCCTGAGAAGTTTTAATTGTCTGCTACACAAACAGTTGTTGTAAACCTCTACAGCTGAGGTTCGAGGTACAGGCTGTTTTTCTTTTAGTGTTTTTTTTTTTAAAATTTGTTGAAATGTATTTGATGTTTATTGTATTTTATGTTTTAGTAGTGATTTTCACAAGATAAGCCAAGATAAGCCAGGTGTGCAGCAAACACAGTTGTCTGCTGGAGGTATGTTAACTTAATATATTTGACATTTAAAAAAGTATATTGATGCACTATAATCTAATTTATATTGTATTGCCTCCTGCAGGGCAGGCTGCACATGTGAATTTGTCGCTGTTTTTTTTTTTTTCCTCCTTCTCCTTGTTGTTGTGTTTTTGGTTTTGGTAGGGTCACCTTTTAAAACTGTTTTTTTTTTATGCCGGGTTTGTTTTTATTTCTACTGGGCTGGTGCAATATTAGTCGGGCAATGTGCAATCCCTGAGTGGGGCTCTTACCTTAGGGGAATTAGGATCTTTAGAGGTGCTCTGTGTGGATTTGCAGTGAATAAGTTTTTATTAAGAGTGATTTTTAGTGCCACCGATTATTGCCTGAACTAGCACTTAGTGCATGCGATAAGTGTTCTGTTGGGCTCGTATTTATTTGGGGTGGATTTGTTTCTTTTAAAGCAATGAGCATCTGGGACCGCCAAGGGAGAGCAAGCCCTCAGGTGATAGTTGCATTGCTGGCAGGTTGCACCAATAACACTATCTTGTGGTCGTTAGTGACCTTTTTACCATTTTGATGTTTTAGGCCTTTTGCAAACCCTTTGTGTTCTTTTAAAATAATAAATTTTAACATATCTGACTGATATTGACCCTCTTGTCCTGTTTATTCTGGGCTCGTTCCTGTGAGAGCTTTGGGCCTGAAAGTTTGCACAAGTAGTATAGAGGCCCTTAGCGGTTACTCGGTGGCTTTCGCTCGCTACATTAACATAAACATAGATTTTAAAAAATGGATGCTAATCTGTTGACAGAACAATAGCTGTGAATTAGTCCACATCAAGGTTATTGCTCTTTTTAACCTAAAAAAAAAATACAACCCACATTTCTGCGCTGACATGAGCACTTCTAGCAGATAAGGCGTCCTGTCTCTCTGTAGTAATAGTCGGTGATAATGATTAGCGGCTCTTATTCTGGGTTAGGATGAAGCTCATCTCCATCTTGTAAGAGATGGAAATTTCTGTTTATATTATTCCTATTATTCAGCAGCTTTTGTCACACGAACCGCTGCGACGACGCCAACAAAGACACCGCAGATTTCCGCATATTCAGAACAAATGTTTGCTCATTTGTGCGCGCCGTACTTACACGTTACAGAGCCCCACCATGTCCGATCCCTGAAGCAGGATGAGGAGGATGGTAGCAGAAGAGCAATGTGGGCTTTAAGATAAGGCGATTTCCACTGGTCATCGCTCACGAGAGGGGAGGAGGATAGTATGTCCACGGTGGGTTGAGCTGTTACAGCGGATGCGCTTTCTGGCGTAACCCCACAGAGAACCAGGCTGGAATCGAACAGGTCACCTTACGCTTGGCAAATAAATAAAATCAATTAATTTATTTTTCCCACCCATCATGATGAGGGTGGGGAAAAAAGAAATTGCAGTGGATTGGGTGACTGAGTGGGTGCTACTGCGTCCCCAGGTGGCCACTCGGTATACTTCAGCTGTTCCTTTGTAACAGCAACAATAACAGTGATACAAAGAGAAGAAGAAGAGTAAGAAAATTAGTTTTGTGACGCAGAAAAAAAAATCAGCACTTCCTGTGTGTCTTGGTTCTGGTTCTTTGACTCAGTGTTTTGTGTTTTTTGGACTTTTGAATCGTAATTCATTGTTTTGATTTTGAGAAGTGGGCTTGGTTTCTAGATTCTGTTTGCCCCCGTTGTATCATTTGAGCCCACAAGTTCAGCCCTCCTTGGGGTTATTTACTTCATGTTCCCTCAATGTTGTCTCTGTGTTTCATGTTTTGTTTATTTCCATTCACTCTCTCACTGTGCTACACACAATGTGTCCTGACATCCTGCCCAGTGACCCAGCTTTCAAAGTAATTAGCAGTCAGTCCACGGATTTCAAAGGATGTGAGTGTGAAAACTGGACCACGGAGCAATAGAAGAAGGTGGCCTGGTCTGATGAATCGTGGATGGCTGGGTGTCACTTACCTGGGAACACGTCAAGCTTGCAGAGGCAGTGTGATGCTTTGGGCCGTGTCCTGCTGGGAAACCTTGGTTCCTGACATCCATGTGCATGTTACTTTGACATCACCTATCTAAGTGTGGTAACAAACAATGCACATCCTTTTATGGAAACTATATTCCTTGTTTGCTGTGGCCTCTTTCATCAGGGTACTCATCAGTGGTTTGATGAGCACAACAATGAGTTTAAGGCGCTGACTTGGCCTACATATTTCCCAAACCTCAATCCAATCAAACATCTGTGGGATTTGCTGGGCAAACAAGTCAGATCCACAAAGGACACACCTTGCATCTTACAAGTTTTAAAGGATCTGTTGCTAACATTTCAGTGCCGGATACTCAAACACACTGGCCAGGGTCTGGTGGAAAGACCCAGGGTCAGGGCTATTTTGGCAACACAATATTGGGCAGTTGGTCGTAATATTATGTTTGATCAGTGTAAAAAACTAGAGGTTAAATTACAGAGGCAAGGAAGAGAGCATTTGGACATGTGCAGAGGAGAGAGAGTGGTAATATTTGAACAAAGGATGCTGAATGCAGAGCTGCCAGGGAGGAAGATAAGACAAGGATCACAGAGAATGTTCATGGATGTAGTGAAGAAGGACATGCATAGGGTCGGTGTGACAGAGGAAGATACTGGTGATATAGCACATTAGAGTAAATTGATCAAAAAGGTAGCACTTTTCAAATAATGGAAAACTGACTTTATGCTCAAAATATTTTCAATCTTATTTTCCAAGTAAAATCTGTTACGAGTTCATTACTTTTAAAGGCCACAGACATTCAGAAATTTATAGGCTGCTGTGTTCTACTAATTCTGATTTATAAGCCAAAGTAAGATGGATCGTGTCCTGGCATAATGATGGCTGCAGTGTGGTGGAGCTATATGGGGTAATGAAATTGAAAGTAACACACAGTGTGCTATTTGCCAGGGGGATAGAGAAGCTTTTCAAGGCAACACTCGATCACCATGGTCTAAACTGAAGTTTGTTAAATTTCAGAGATCCATTCATCTCAGAAGCATAAAGCATTTTGAATCCGTTCTTTTTTCTTTTTTTTTTAGCAAACTTTATTTTTACTTTGGTTAGTTTTTTGTCAATGTGGCATGTATAGAATTTTCATTGTATAACTTTGTTGTTTATTGTACACTATACTGTTTTTATTCTTTATCCAGCCACTGTAGCACAAAAATTCCCTTGAGACCAATAAAGTATCTATTTAGCTGTACTTGCATTATAGCTATGAGGTATAACAGATTATTTTAATGAACTGGAATTAGTGTAAATTAATTTACACTGATTTATTAAACATCTAAGAAATAATCACACAATAATGAGAATAACTTTAAACAAGACATTATAAAAATGAAAAGTAGATAGAAATTAGAAAATTATAAGTACATATTTATTTACATTTTTCACAAGATAGGGATACATGACATTTTTCTGTTGATTATCAGTTAATGCTGACCTGCAGTCAATACAAAGCAGGCCAGCCATCCACACTGGTTGGAACAACAGAGATATATAGTAAAGCATATGTGTCGTTACAAGTGCAATTCTTTAACACAGCAACTTCTACTTTTCCAAACAGTAGAAGTAACAGGTCACAACATGTCTGTCTTAGTAGGCAGAGGTAGTAACCTCTACTTTCACTTTACTGATACCTTCTTAAGTTACATCACATTCAGTGTCTTTACACAGAGAGGAAAATGTTCATTAATAAAAGAACGGATCAAAGTGTTGGAGTATAAAGAAGCACTAGAGCTACATTCAGAGGACTGTACTTGTTTCAATCTGGTTTTAGAGCTAAGACCACTGTTTTCTGGGTTATTAATTAAGATGACTGCAGAGAAAGATCTGTCTCTAAGCTTATGCTCAGTGTTAATTTACACACACTCAGTCAGTGGTTCTATACAGTTTTCTAACGGGTGAGGACTCTCAGGTAGAGCCAGGAGCTGATTCTGCTGCCTTCCCCATGGGGGAGCTAGTCTGTGCCACCTTGCTGGGTGATGCCGGTGAGGACAGCTGTGGCGTTTCTGTTCTATCGCTAACTGCCTCCTCTGCCTCCTCCCTCTGCTGTACAGAGGACAGATATTGCTCCAGCAGGCTGCAGTCTGCACTGTCTGCTCCATCGCTGCCATTAGCGAGGCCACTACAAACGGGGCTTAGCGCTCGCACTGTTTTCAGAGAGTCTGCTGTCCCACTGCTCAGGAAGCTGTCCTCTTGCGCCACCTGCTGATCGCAAGTCAACTGGAAGCCAGAGTCTGGGAAGGAGACATCTGTGCTGGGTGGGTTGGTGGTACTGGAAGCAACGGGTGGGGTGGCCTTGCAAAGTCCAGGGGATGAGATCTGAGCAGGGGTGGCGGCTTGCGTAACGACTGCCAGCTGCTGCTCCACAGACTGCTTCCACTGCTGCATAGCCTGGAACTACACACAAATCACACAGAACGTAAACTATGAATTTATGGACAGATTTCTTGAAACAATATTATACATATCTTACAATATTAAACAGAAACTACCTCTTTCCATAGAAACTTCAAAGCTTCCTCCTGAACGAGCCTTTGCAGCCTCTCCTCCTCATACTGCTTCTGCACACTGCAAACAAACCAGATTCACTGTCACTGATTAACACCTATGCATCGCAGAAAGAGTATCACCAGTGCTGCTTGTCGGTCACTTACTGATCCAACTTCTCAGACAGGAAGAGGATGTGTTCCTGCATCCTGCGTAGACGGATTTCACTGCGCACCTCTCTGGCCATGGGGTGACAGCACCGCGTGTAATGGCCTCTCCACCAGGACTGTATTTTAATTGCAGCTCTGTCTGCTTCTGTCACACTTGATTTACTCTCAACTTCTTCCTGCTTCTGAGCTTCTTTCACCTCAGCTTTAACAAAATCACTATCTAGGTCATTCTGTAGAGTGCTAACTCTGACTCCTAGCAATCCACTAGATGTTGAATCTGTAGCAGAAATAACTTCTTCTCCTTCAAGCGTCTTTCTCTCGTGCTGCTCTACTGTGGGTGGATGCTGTGGATTGTTGGCGTTTTGCTTTTTGGACTGCGCTGGGTGCTTTGGTGCCAGGGAATCTGGCTCGAATGTCTCCGTCTCGTCCTCGCTGTCAGAGTGGGTCGATCGTGGCTCCAGATCAGGTGTGAAGGGGATGAAGGTGGACTCTGAAGAAAGTATGCTACTGTTGAGTTTGTCCTCACCTGTCTGCACATCCTCCAAATAAATTTGTTCCTCGCTGAGCCTTGGGCGACATACTATGGGCAGTGACGGATTGGAAGAGTCAGAGCTCACCCAGGTATTAAACCGAACAACTGGCTCTACAGGAGAGCAGACAAATCAACGATTAGTGCTACAACCTAATTCAAATACATGATTCTCACTGGTCTTGGACCAGGGTGCCAGGCAGGCAGCCCTCTTACCTGTCTGCGGGACTGATGGAACAGCTGGTCCAGGTACAGCGATATTCTTCAACTCTCTGGCTCCCCCTTGTGGAACTCTATGTGACGGACTGTGACTCTCCACATCAAGCTGAGTTGGTCGAGGAGGACTGCGACAGCCTCCCCGGGTCTCCTCCAGCAGTTGTCTCTGATGAAACCTGAGACAGTTATGAAGGATTAAGAATGATGTGTGCTACCATGACCAAGAAGTGGATACTGGGTAATGATTTTTTTCCCTTGCAGTTTATCTATATTAAGATTTCAACCTCTGTTTACTGAGAATCTTCTCCAATTTGGCATCCTCAGCTGTGATGGCAGGTGATGCCGTCACAGGGCAGACAGTGGCCAGGTACTGCAGCAGTTGAATGTGCTGCCCTGGTCGATATGAGCGACCTTTGCCCTGACTGTAGAGCCACTCAGCTTTCAGACTGTAAATTTAACAATAACACACAGCAAAAAAGAAAAAAAAAGACACTCAGGCATTCTGATGCTTTTGTACTGATGATATTAAGCACGAGAATATACACACCCCTCTTTCTGTGTCACTACATAGCCATCCAGGACCTTCAGGCTCAGGCACCAACTCATGACATATGGCCGATAGTCGAAACCAGGCAGAGATGGGGTCGCCATAACACAAGGGTTGCTCATGATGGAAAGCTGCTCCAGCTCATGAAGTGGCGCCAGGTATGACATCTGGAGTAATCAGTTTATAGTCAGTCATAGTAATATTAGGTAATTTTAATATAACCAGTGTGACTGTATTAAATAAGGGAGAACATAATTACTTCATTAAGATCCCTAATCTCATTTTCTGCCAGGGAGAGAATAGATAATTGGGCAGGAAGGTGAGCGGGGACAGTTCGGAGTGTTGTGATGCTGTTTCCGTGAAGTAACAGAGTCTGCAACATTGACAGAAAATGATGCCGTCAAGAAAATCAACAATACCATTAATATAGGGCTAGTCTGAGCATATATTCAGAGGTCTCAGCACACTGACCTTTAGTGCCACCAGTTTGGTCAGATCACCAATGGCAGATATGTTATTGTCAGACAGATCCAAGTGTTGAAGAGAGACACAGTTGTTAAGTTGCTCAATGACCTGTGTGAAAGATTGCACAGTGGATTAAATATTTGTCATTACACATGGACTGAATTTGCTGTCAGTAAATTACAGGATCTGTGTAAAGGATGTTAAAATATCTCATATCCTCACCTTAATATTGTTGCCAGAGAGGTTGAGCCACTTTAGGTGAGGCAGATCTCTCAGCCCCTCAATGTAGCCTATACTGTTATTGGGAAGATTTAGGACTCTCAACTCTGTCAGCCGAGACACACCCATCATTCTCACCAGACGATTACTGGCTACAGACAGCTAAAGAAGGAAAAGAAAGAAAAGACATCAAATCATGAACTGGTGTGTGGTATCTGGACTCTAATGGCTGGGGAGATTATGTAGAAAATTTTAAACTAAAGGGTTTGTTACCTGCTGAAGGCCTGGATTCCTTTCTAGGTGGTCCAGCTTCATGATGTTGTTCCCGTCCAGGATGAGAGTGTGAGTGTCTTCTGAGCAGGTGAAACTGGGCTCCAACTTCTGCATACCTCGGGCTGAAAGATCCACCACAGGTCCTGGCAGGATAAAGAGATTCAGCAGACTTAAAAAGCACAATGTGGGTCTTGGTTTTCCATAAAGATATCTTGTGAAATCAGTCATGCACATTAAGTATATCTCATAAGTCAACAGCATTAGGCTTATCTTGAACCTGAACCTTTTTCCCAAATCCCAAATTTTGGTCAGTTTTTGTAGGCTACCCCTCTTGTACTCTACTAGAGGGTGGTGATGGGTTAATTATGGGCTACCCAGACTACTATAATAGCTTATGAATGGGTATAGAACTGTAACAACTAGCAACCTACCATGCAAAAAAAATAAAATAAAAATCTTAGTTACAGTTTCTGGCAAGTCCCCTGAATTAGTTTACATAATCTTCTATTGATCACTGTCATTTGAAGGCTAAGAAGGTCAAGAAATCAAGCCTCTGCCCAGTGTGCCTGTCTGTCAACACCTGCAGAACCTAAATTTGTCCCAGACAACCTGGTTTCATGTTTAAGGTTTCGGAAAACTTTGCTAAAACTTAATTTACAAATATGCCAGAAAAGGACTGACGCGTGATGTTTTAATGCTCATGAAAGGTGAACTAGCTAACGACAGCACTCTGTAGTGTTCTCCCGTTAACCTCCGCCGGTGAGAAACATCTTCCTATGGGCTACCTTTCAAAGGAATATTAATATGTTTGACTAAAATAGATGACCGACTACTTACCAGCATTTCTATCAAACTGTAAATCTGATACACCCATCCTATCGACCCAGACCACAGCTAGCGTTAGCTGTAGTAGGAAAGACAAGAAGCGTCTGTGTGTTGTCAAACTGCGTAATCGAGGGGCTCTGGGATTTGTAGTTCATAAAGGATGTCTCGCCCCTTGCAACGTTGCGTCTATTTAAGTCGAAAAGACTACAATTATCCTACAGCGCGCTAAGGTTGCTGAAACGCGCCAGCCAGATTTAAGCAAAGAATAAAGAAGGGAAACATTAACGTTAATAGGAAAAATGCGTCTGAAGTGACCATAGTTATCTCATATTTCATTTTAGAGTGTTTAATACGCTGCTGTTCTGTATTATTAAGCCAAGAGCAGCTAGCTAATTGCTTGCTAGGCAACCGTCTAAATGTGACGTCACCATTGTGCTGCTGGTCAATGTATAAATTTGACTAAAATATTTTTATAATAGAAAAAAATATATCGTATAGGTTCACTGATTTTAAAGCATTACTGAAACATTAACGGTCAGAATTTTTAAATTTGTTCACAAATATCAATCTCGCAGTCAGTAAATTCCGTTTCCGCATCCGTCATCTTTCTTTCCGGTTTTGTGCCCTCTCGTAGCCATCATGAAGTGAGTGTATGCAATGCTATCAAATGCCATCTCAGTATTTAAATAAATACTTTAAGGATGATAAGTACATTGAAAGAAACTATGTACGGTTCTCTTTCGCTGATGATCTGTATTTGTCGTTTTCAGGGTCGAGTTGTGCAGTTTCAGCGGGTATAAAATATACCCCGGCCATGGCCGCCGATACGCCAGGATAGACGGGAAGGTAACTAGCTGGCAAAGTCCGACACCGGTTTCTTCTCGCTCTGTCCCAAAACTATTTTATGAAGATCACTTTACCGGCTCAGCATTAAATATCCCCTGTGAATGTGATTTAAAATTTGTCTATTGAAAGACACACTCACAACGGGCCCAATTGAGTCCTGTATAACCCGCTAATGTTAGCAGCTAAACGATAGCATTTTTAGGTTCAGCCACACGGGTGTATTTGACTGCGATAGTATTATGATAGATAACAGTCATAGAGACCTATAGGCTCTGTTGACTGTGACTTGTTCTGAAAAGAGCCTACAGGGGTTTTAGATAAAGTGTCATTTATTTGTGTAAGTACATCTAGGAGAAAACAAGATGCATAAGTATGTAGCTTCACTCAAAATGTGGCTCTGTCCTGAGCTGTTGCCTATTACTTATAATTAATGCAGTTAAATTTCGTTATGTATCAAGTTTATGATACTTGTGAACAGTTCCACAATGCAAGGTGTGCTTTAGATTCAGTTTTGTCACATATGACAGACTGCTGTCAGCATCCAAAGTCAGTTTGTAGCTCAGGTGGATAGTACAGGGTGTAATTGTCGTAATTAAAGGCAGACATGAGTAACATTCGGTTATTTAATTATTTATTTTTGTCTTTGTTAGGTGTTCCAGTTTTTGAATGCCAAGTGCGAGTCTGCCTTCCTGGCCAAGAGGAACCCCAGACAGATCAACTGGACTGTGCTGTACAGACGCAAGCACAAGAAGGGCCAGTCTGTAAGTACAATCCTGTATATGAGTTCATCATTTATATTTGTTTACAAGGAGACTGAAGTGAAAATGTAGCTATTTTTCCATGGCAGACAGACTTTGTGGGTCCAGCAGTTAATTGCTGTGTTGATACTGGTCATTTGTGAAACAGATAAACTAATCTTAGCTATTAGATATAAAAGTAGATCGTCACATTTACTCAAGCTCCAATTTATACATCAGACTGGCTGCGGGTGGATGGTGTGCACGGTGTTGGTCCGTGTTACGTGTTGTTGCTCAACTGTGTTTTGCAGACTGAGCAGCAGCGCTCACTCCACACCTGCAGCCACAGAATATCTGGAGATCATAGTACTGGCCTTTGACGTCTTTGCAGACATATTCTCATCGGTCAGCCTCCAAACTCTCCAACATGCTGACAGTTGCTACCTGTGGATGGATTGTGTGTAGTCCTGTTAAAGTAGTTCAAGGATTTGGTGTTGGCTTTGTGAAATTTAAAGGCAAACATAAGAAATGTGTTTTGTTTACAATATGCTGAGTTATTAAAACTTCTGTTACTCACCATTGCTGTAGCATGACAACGTATTTTACTCAATTTATCTCAGGTTTTTAGATTTTCATGGTTACAGCTGTTGACTGTTACGGTTCCTATGGATGGTGATGCATCAGAAAACACGCAAAACTGACTTGTTGGATGGCTAGACACATGCTTTAATACTGATTTTGCCATGCCTTAGATGGCAGTTTGAGAAAATTGGTTAATAACTGTTCATTTATGACTGCAACCACCCCTTTGGCGGTGTAGACTAGAGTAAATATGTAGACACATTTCCTTTCAGATAGATTAGCCACTCATTTCTTTGTGATTAACAGGTTTGTCTTCTATTCTTCATGTGAACATGAAAAACCATTATTTTTTTAAGTAAACCAATGTATTGTATTTTTTTTTTTAACAGGAAGAGGTGGCAAAGAAGCGTACCCGCCGTGCAGTGAAATTCACGAGGGCCATCACTGGCGCCTCCCTGGCTGAGATCATGGCCAAGAGGAACCAGAAGCCCGAGGTCCGCAAGGCCCAGAGGGAGCAGGCCATCAGGTAAGAGGACAAAGTACCCTGTGTACCTCTTTTTTTATTTATTTTTTTTGTCTTTTTTTGTCTTTTTTTTTTTTTTTAGTCTTGTGATCTTGAAGGTGATAAAATTGTGTCAGAGTATTATTCGGAATAAAGAAGGGTTGGATTAGAATCCAGTGTAGACGATATTGGCCGACTTGCCCAGAGGTTGCATTGGGCATTTTATTGGTTTCATATTTTTAAGAATGAGATTTAATTGTGTTAGTTTTCATTTTAAAAAAAAATAGAATTTAATAAAACAGGAGAGTGCCTTTATGAGGGCATTGAAACGCTGACTGCAGGGACTTTTCATAGTAACACAGCAAGAAACAAATGATTTTCTTTGTTTCCCCCTGCAGGCTTAGCTGATACACAAACACAGCAGTCAAATATAATCTGAGTGAACATTAATCTGGGGCTTGCTTCAGCATAATTAAAATAAAGTGAATTACAGGGTGTTGCAGCACTTCCTGATTTAATTCTATTCTGCAGACTGAGTCCACTCTGCTGCTACACTAGACACTTAAATTCCTGATATTCATTACTTCAGGATTAGTTTTATCATCAAAGAACACATCTAACATTACTGAGTGATATTAGCAAAAGTCTCTGAATGCTTCTGGTCCTTTAAACACTCACCGAACAGTCAGAAAACCCCCAATATGAACTCCTGCATGAGAGAACAGCTGCACCTATGAACCTGAACTGATCACAAACATGCTGTATTTAAGCTTAATGTTATTAAAAACAAGAAAATACTGATGCTGCCACCGTCTTTAGATTGTTTTTTAAAGTTGTTGGTATTCTAGTCCAAGAAAATGAGGAAGCCTTTAGAGTTGCAACACTTAATCATTGATTGGAAATATTCAGTAAAAACAGCTTCTGATCAGCCTGTCAGTGTAATCAGTCACTGTAAATAATTACTACAGTGAACACTTTAATAGCACTTCAAGTTCACTTTGTTATTCCAGTCATAATAAAATACGATTATAAAGCATGTTTCTCACAGTGAGTGGCGCAAAAAGGGCTGAGGTCATGAGGAGCAACCAATGCTCAAGTTAAAAATAAAGTATTCAAATACATACCGTATTTCCCGGACTACAAAGCGCACCTGAATATTAGCCGCACAAGCTAAAATCAGGGGAAAATCCTGTTTTGTACATACATTAGCCGCACCTGACCAAAAGCCGCAGGTGTTTCAATGTTGACTTATCATATGTAAGAGAATATGCACAAAGCGAATTGTCAGGAAAGAGATGGCTGTTTGGAGACACACCCCTTTTATTAATATTTTGAAAAACAAGTTATGGGTACATATTTGCACATGTGCTGTGCTTCATAAATGAGTAACAAATGTAGTACATAACAGTAACCCAGAAAAATAGATTCGGACTACCTTTTAGGCTCAGGTGCAGTGACACGGCTTTAACAAGAAGAAAAGTCAGTGATTCACCACCATCTTCCTGCGCACTAAAACCACCAAAGTCCTCTTCTCCAGTGTCGGAAACGAACAGGCTCAGGATGGCTTCGTCATCCACTCTCAGCTTCTTTCCTTCGTTGTCACTTTCAAAACCAAAGAAATCCTCATTGTCAGTGTCGGAGTCGAACACCCTCTGAAGGGCCGTGGCGGTGTCCTCCTCTTCATCATGCAGCAGTCCAGCCCTTCGAAATCCGTTGGTGATCGTGGATGTTTGCGCACTTTTCCACGCTGTCAGGATCCACCGGTGGAGTTGAGCACAACTTGCTTTTCGCAAGTTTATCGCCGCTCGTCATCCACGACTCCAGCTGAACGCGTAGCGCTACTTTGAAGTTTGTTTTTCGCGCTACTTGTACGGCACTATGTTGCCTGGCGGATGGACATGTGACCAACATACCACTCTTGAACCCCGATCCTTCCGCCAGGCAACGTAGTGCCGTACAACAGCGGAACAAACAAAACAAATCGTCTTACGATATCACAAAAATCTTGGACAATCTATAGAAAAGCCGCACCTGACTAAAAGCCGCAGGGTTCAAAGCTTGTGCAAAAAGTAGCGGCTTATAGCCCGACAATTACGGTACATTAAAAAATTATATAAAGAAATTGTTGTTTTGAATTTTTTTTGGTCACTTTGATTGGTTTGGACTAAATTTGGTTCTCTTTGTTCTCTCAGAGCTGCCAAGGAGGCCAAGAAGGCAAAGCAGGCTGCAAAGAAGCCCGCTGCAGCACCTGCAAAGGTAAGAGCCAGTGCTCTGTGTTGAAGTTATTCAATAAGATGTCAAAACAAGTTTTTAGTTTCCCCACTGCATGCTCTTCAGGCTTCACTCGATTATTCAGCAACTTAATTCAAAGTTTTTCTTTGTGCAAGAACTTAGTTGATTTTCTTCTCCCATAGGCCGCTGCTAAGGCTGCACAGAAACCCAAGATCGCCAAGCCCATGAAGGTCAGCGCACCTCGCGTCGGTGGAAAACGCTAAACCTGACTCGCTGTTTATGGTTGTGAATAAAAATTTTGGTTGACCAACATTTATGCTCTGATTTTCGTATTTATTTGACAACTTTACTGAAGCCCAGGCAGCCCAACGTTTATGTATTTAAATTTATTTTTGTGACAATGAGCCTCATTTCCAAGTTCCATGAATTACAGTATTTGAATATTTTGTTTCAACATGACGGGACCATCATAGTGTGGTGGACAAACTCTTTTGGTGTTGTGGCAGGAAGGACATTCAGCATTAACTGGGTGACTCCTGGGAAATAACTGGACAGCTGAAAGTAGCTTGTGGTGTCAGGATGGTGCTAAAGATTTTACCCCAGCAGCCAGGTTAACCTGTAACAGGAAAGACATGGGTGTAAATACAAATAGCAGTAATGATCTCATTAGGTTTAGTGGTGCATAATTGGAACAGAGCTATTGTCAGGACTGTTCCTGCTTCATTTCAAACAATCTGTTCAGGTAGTCTCAGGAGCTTTGAAGGAAAGGACTTTGTTTTGTGAAAAAATTTCACCTCCATCCATGAGGCTGCTTTAATCCCAAAAACATCTTCACTAAACTTTAAAGTCCAGTTGCTTTCTTTCCAAGCTCCTGAGACTACTGTGATCTGGATGACTGATAACCTACACAGACATAAGATTGTTCAGATTATTTACCACAAATAACCTGATATGAACTGAAAAGACATGTTAAGTAAGATTAGCACTTGGCTTGCCTCACTCATTAGATTTGTTGAGCCTGTTTTGAATGGCAAAAAAGTTAAATGACCTCATAGCCATCCTACTCTGACCTTTGTAAACGCCTAATAACACCGGTGAGCGGGATCTAAAGTGGCTCAGGTGGTGCAGGGTGTGTGATCTCTTTCAGATCACTGAATGCTGTCCACACAGAACTTTGCCTTTAAACAGAGCTAAACGTTTTTTTTTTTTTCTTCAATCTTTCATCACACGGCTCCGAAGCTGTTACAGAGTTGTAGTTCACAGTGTAAACAGAAGGGGGAGTTTTTGTTTCATCTTTATCACCTCTCAACCTGAGCTCATCTTATGGAATTAAAGGTGTTTATACTGATGACCCCAACTCACACCTTTATGCAGTCAGAGAAACAAATGGAGCAAAGCTCTTCCTGGTGACTCAGAAATGATTCAGTGACTGATCAAGTGTTTGAAGGATATTTGCAAGTTTTTATGGCTGCTGCTTTTGTAATAATTAAGCTATGGTTATTTTGATTAGTTTAATTATTATTCAATAAATGTTAATCATGTGAAACAAAGATCCTCAGTGCTTACTAGGTTTAAGTGGTACTTTAAAGCTGAACTTTCACATAAGCAAAACATTTTTTTACTGTTATAGACGTGGAAAAAGGAAATGTTCATGCTGGGTGATCTTTTGCCTTGAAAGTGAGTTGCCTGAGTAACGGAAAACAGTTTATTAGGTACACAGAAATAGTTGGATCTCATTTTGTCTCCAGAACTGGAGCTGGAAGCATTCCTCTGACATTTTGGTCCATGCTGATATGATAGTGTCAAACAGTTGCTGCAGATTCGTCCATGATGCAACTCTTGTGTTGGATTGAGGTCTAGTGACTGTGATACGATTGAGCTTTCTGACATCGAGAGTTATCCTGCTGGAGGCAGCCAGGTGGACACACTGTGGTCATATAGGGACAGACATGGTCAGCAACACTACTCAGGTGCTATAAAGAGTGATCACTTGGTACTGAGGGGTCCATCACACCATCAAAAGCCAGAAGTGTGGATATAAGGCATGGTGGATGCATGCTTTCAGGTCGTTTAAGCAAAATTGACCCTACTATCTGGATGTTGCAGCAGAAATCAAGACACAGCAGGCTAAGAAAAAGGTTTCCAGTCGTCTATCATCCAATTTTAGTCATGCTGTTTGAGTTTCATTTGAATTATTGTTGCCTTCCTTTCAGCTGGAAGCAGTCTGGCCATTCGCCTTTGACATCAAAAAGGCATTTTCACCCAGGGAACTGCTGCTCACTGTCTATTTTCTTTCGAAAACTTGGAGGTGGTTGAGGAAAATTGCCAGTAGATTAGCACTCAAACCACGCCTCCTTCACAGTCACTTAAATCACCTTTCTTCCAAATTGTGATGCTCAGTTTGAACTTTGTGAGGTCGGCCATGTTTACATGCCAAACTGGACTGAGAATTAGCCATGTGATTGGCTGATTAGATGAGCAGTTGAACATGTATACCTAATACAGTGGCCCCTGAAATATACATTCCTCCACAAATGGTGGATCCCATCATTCCAGCTGTTCTTAGAGGAGCACTGTAATAAGTGAAGCGATGTTAGTGCGGAAAAATGTTGATCTCTTATTATTCTTAGTCAATGCTAAAAATTTAAATCAGCTGTAGGCATCAAACCATATTTATTAGCATTAGACAGTCATCACAGAGCCATAACGATCAATCCTCAAAAGTGCCATTTGTTCAAACAGTCTTCTAATTAATTGTTAGCACTAATTATTGCTAAATTAGTCAGGGGTTAATTTATACAATGGGAAGACCTCAAATAATTATTGTTACACAAAAACTATAAAACACCTTCATCAGAACAACAATTTTGATAATAGAGCGCTGTTAGTGTGTCAGTACGTGCTACCAATCAAGACAAGGCTTCAGAGGTTAAATATGTTGCATTAGGTAAGTATTCCTGAAACACAATTAGAAAATAACAGTATCTTCCTATACAGTTTTGACTGCAAATTTTTAATCAAGTAATTCATAAATCAACATTTGAGTTCACACAGATTTAAAGTCATTAAATGGAAGAAATCGTTACACGGTAATCAATGACAATTTAATGATCTCAAGCAGGACATGATGATCAAATTATAAATAAATCAAAAGGTTAAGTGCAATGACATCCTTAATTTCATCTGGACACATTCCTTAAACCATGTTCAACACAACTCTAAGAGTTACATGTTTCGTTTTTTTGGGAATTGTCTGCCTGAGGTACTGATTGCTACACCTGAAAAATCGATGATGGAAAAGGCAAAGACCTCCCAGCAAGTGTGCAAGATATAAAGCATGAACTTAAATTAAACACTGTACAATCACAGAACGTGTTGAACAAGAAGTATCTGTGCGTTGATGACCATTCTTGAGCGTGTGTTGACTACAGTTTAAAAAGAAAAAAGAAAAAAAAAAGCTTTGTTTTCCTTCCCTCCCTCAGCACACCCTGAGGAGATGTGAAACTTAAAGAAAAGTGCATATTTCCAACAGGGACAACAGGCTTAATGTGGTAGAACAATGGTTATTATGGCATGGATGTTATGGAGACAGCATGGTGTGATGTTGAGATGATAAGAAGTCTCCCTTTTAGTCCGCTGCAATGGAGCGTCGATACACTCAGGACTCCGCAGCCTGTTTGGCCTCCGCCTTCTTATCCTGCTCGTACCTGTTAGATGATTAAAAACAAACAAACAAACAAAACAAAACAAAAACATTGTTTAAATTGCCTCTTAACTAAAAATAGTGTTCCATGTTAACTATGGCCAAAGCTTCAGATAAGGACCATAAAATAATCCCAGTGAGCTCAGATGTCTGCTGAAGAAACTGACCAATCAGATGAAAGTGGGGCTTAAAGAGACAGGAACTCAAACTTTCAGAGAGACCATGAACTGATGTGCTGCATCAAGTACTAGCTGAACGTGAAATAATAATAAATAAAATATAGAAATCGTGCAAAGCTACTTTGGTAGAGTTCTAGAATACAAATAAAGATACTTTCAGCTGCTCCCTTATTTCCCAAGGGAGTACCACAGAGGAAGGATCCACCGATTCAACGGCGGATGCCTTCCTCACACAACCCTCCCATTTGTCCAGGTATGGGACCATCACTAAGAGTGCAATAGCTTGTGATCCCCCCCCCGACTGGCTTTCGTGTCTCCTCTTGGGCTTGAACTGGGATATTGTGGATGTGCCGGGAAGCTATGTTCACTAAAACACTAAAAATCTAGTGGTATGAATACTTAGCAGCAACTCATCTCAGCGAAGGGACTAGTTTGTGTAGCAAAACTGAATTCCAAGAATCACTTGACTGATACACTACTGTGCAAAAGTCTCAAATCAAGTCATTTTTAAAAACTTGTTTCCGATGAGCTAAACTTTCCTGTAATTTTTTTTTTAAGTCCTGTTGAGCAATAGTTCTCCAGACTTTGTGAAGGTCTTTCAACATTGCTGAGACAGGTTTTTGCTGTCTCAGCAAGTGGTGTTGGAGATCTTGCCAAAATTTAATAACAGTGCAGAAAAGTACAGACTGGCCTCCCCAGTCCAAAGAAGAGATTTGAATATCCTTCACAAAGCCTGGGGAACTATTCCTGAAGACTACTTAGATAAATGAGAAGAAAGCTGTCAAAGAGAGTTCAGTGTGTGTTGAAGAATAAAGGTGGTCTTAACAAATATTGACTTGTAATTGAACTCTCCTCTGATAGAGTTCAGCTGACACTAGAAAGCAAAGCACACATGAAGACTACACTACATTATACATTCACTATAGCTACAGCACTCTAGGGTCAAACATTAACATGCCTGCATGATTTCATATCAGTAATGATTAAGAAATAAGCACTCTACATAAGGCTACTGTGCAATTATCTTGCATTCCTTATTATAACTAATCTTTAAAATGCTTCTAACAGTGAT
Organism: Copadichromis virginalis; assembly: GCF_057382275.1. Classification (NCBI taxonomy): domain Eukaryota; kingdom Metazoa; phylum Chordata; class Actinopteri; order Cichliformes; family Cichlidae; genus Copadichromis; species Copadichromis virginalis. The sequence goes on from NC_140633.1 coordinate 20,303,954, forward strand.
TATGAGCTCATGTAACCCACTGGCAGAAACATCATTTACTGTGCATTCACACACCTCCAGATCCTGTAAAGCTGTGAGGCTCCGGCACTGCCGACAAAGAAGTTGACAGCAAACAGGTTCCAGTTTTTCGGGATGATAACCAACGAATATCTGGACCAGATGAGCCCTGATGGAGAAACAGAACAGGAGGAGTGAACGTGACGCACACTGATGGTACACCAGGGTCACTCCTCAGGACAGAGTCTGTGTTTTGGCCAAAGAGTCGCAGATAAGATTTGTTTGAAGAGACATAGTGCAAAAAAAAGTGGAACAAAACAGGCGACCTTTAACACAGATTGGTTAAAAAAATAAAAAATAAAAAATGAATATGGAAAAACCTGAATACTAGACAGAGATCAAGTAACGAGATGTGAAATGTACAACAACTCAAGGCAGAGCTTAAGAACTACAAACTATGCATTACCTCTTTCAAAGTTTAAACCAGGATTAAGTTTCCAGTTAACCTTTTACTCACTGAAAACCCTAAATTACGAAAAAGACTCAAAGGTGTCGACCAGCTGTGAACTCTGCCCAAGGGGAATATTCTGCAAAAGCCCCAGAGAAAGACTTACCAGGGAAACTTTTCCATTAAACTGTCCATTGTCTCGCACAAAACCCATTTGGATGTACGTACGCGTTTATTCCAAACTGACACATTATGAAGTCGACTTGAGTTTCGGTGTCGTCTCACCTGTGGCCGTCAGCACTGCAGACTGAGAGGTACTGAGTTTGTCTGCTGGTCGAGTCATATCAGCCAAACCAGCTCCAACCAGACCCTGTAGAGAAGAGACTGATGTATTTACTCCATTAATGATCAGTCAGTTTTAAATGAGAATCCCAATAATCACACAGTGGTAGTGACAGGTTTTTAAAAAATAAAATATTCTGGAATAACTATAGACCCATAAAAAAAAAAACATCCAAATAACACAATCTTCTTATTGACAGAACTGCCACGTGTGACAAATTTCATCCGAAGGAGTCAAGAGTTAACAAGGGAACTACTTGTGTCAGATAATGTGCAAGCTACAGGGTAAGAGGCTTAACTGCTGACTGTCTGCTGATGAGGTGCGGATAAAGGCATGCTTGGTAGCAGTTTTAAATAAATCATATTTTTAAAGTCTGTCTGCACTTTATGCTGTGGCTTACGAGCTGGGTGAATGTGCACTTACCCATTTAAACACTGGGGCCCAGAAGAAAACAGTTTTCGGACCTACAGAAAAAACAAAACATAAAAATCACACCGTTTAGTTTTCCAGAGGTAACCAGCTTTCCCACAGTATTAACCATACACAATACATTTGAGGATAAATAAAAGCTCCTGATATGAAGGCTGTTTCTCTTATAGAAAATTATACAATGACAACCCAGGTTTGAGCTCATTTAGAAACTGGTGGTTGAGGGGTGGAAAATAAAAACACATAAATAAATAGCTACAGCACAGAAGTGTTATATTTTGGTAGTGATACTGCATCATCTCGTGTACCACCCTCCTATTAATTGAGCAGACTTGTATTAAATAAGCAAACATATGACACTTATGCTGGCATAAGTGGTTGCTGGTTGGCCAGAGCGTGAGGACATCGCACACTCACGACTACTCCTGACTGCAAGGCGATTGCACAGGTCGCCTTTTTTCAGGCAGGATGCTGTCAGCTCAATCCACTCTGATTTTCAAATGTTTGCAAATAATCGCTGTCTAATTTATAAATGCAGAAACTGCTAACATGTTGCCATCACTCTGAATACGTTCCTGCTAGCATCAACTGGCTGCCAGCTAGTTGCATTCTGTTTATGTTTCAATAGAAGAGGAAGGCTGCTGAGCATAAATGCAGTGGTCAATATGAATTTCTATTTATGCAGTCAGCAGGAGATATGGGATGTTTGACGATTTATCGCAGTTAACTGCCGAATTATCAGAAACAAACTGCGTGTAATTGCCAACTTGACCCCATTCAGTTGCAGGCTGATCGACTGTCTTATGGCAGATTTAATCACAACTTTATCTTATTGACTAAAACAGATATTGAAAAAGGTAAACTTTGACACAATTTGCATTTAACAAAAATTTGTTAAACTCACTATGAGTTACTGCAGTACTCAACATATCGCAAAATGTTAGAGACCACAAGAACCTTGTAACTGGAGAGAAGTACTGCGATAACATTGTATTGAGGGGTGTCTGCAGATTTTCATCACCAACAGTATCACCGTTACACATTTTGTCCACAGGAAAATACTGTGAAGCTGACTTTTACTCTCTGTGCTCACAAAAAGATAATTTGTGTCAAGAGGATTGATAATAAAAATGTTCTGTTCTGTTTCTATACTTTCATATATTTTGGGTGGTCAGTTATCAAGTTTAAATGTCACTTTATAAACAAAACCAATTCAGAGATCAGCACATTAATAGATTCTGAAAGCAACAACTAGCTGCAGTCCTTAATGTAATAAAAGACCATGTGATAACATTGCCACAGGTTGTTTTTTTTTTTTTTTTTTTAAATAGCAATACCTTTACACCTTTGAACTCCTGTCAAACAAACACCACCTCAACAACCCTGATGCAATCGTGGCGTTATTACATCAGAACTGGAAAGCAGCAACAGAAAACATCAGATGATCAGGACATCACAGCACTGGCTGTTAACACTCAAAATATAATGCTCGTATTTGAGCTCACTGAGTTTTTCCTGCTTAAGACATCCAAGCTCTGGAAGAGTGAAAAGCTCAAATCAAAACCACACCAATGGATCTGAGTGTCACAGATCAGACACTCGGTGTCTGTGAGCCACTGGGAGGAGACTCACAAAGACTTAATTAGCCACAGCACAGTGAAGAAAAGCTGCTGGTCTGGAATCAGCATTCCCGGCAGCGCTGCGGGGCAAAACAGAAACTAGAGCGTTTGTGGCTGCCAATCATCTTTGAGGGAGTGGGCTTTTGTCTCCACCCCTTCATACCTGATCAGAAAAGTTGTCCTTGACAACCCCGGAGCTCCAGTACCCTTTCTCAGACAAATCTAAGACCAGTATCACCAGTGACACTAGTTACTCCTTAACCAAGATCCCTTTAGATAATATCAAGTGTCCTCAATACATAAGCAAGACTTACGAGAAACACCTTCAGTTTAGTTTGTGCTTCAAATGAGAGCTAAAGATTTTAGCACAGTGTTCTGAAGGGCATTGCTGCTTAATTATAGTGTGTTATACTCGTAGGCGATTCTTCTGTATTTATACTACCCTGACTGATAAATAGTGACAAAATATACCTTCATGAGGGAAAGTGGGAGGTGAGTGCACAAATACCAGAAATGTTCAGTGTGCATTGCAACTCACTGGATAAGGATGATATAGACATGGCCAAATTTGTTATTGGGTCTGGTTTTATTTAGAGTTTATCGTCATCTTTAAATCGTTAAAAACAAAACAAAGAAACAAACAACAAAAAACACCAAAACTGTCAAATAGAAATATGGAGCTACCAATTATGGGGGTCCCCTTGAGAAGAATAATCGAGCATCTAAAAGTAGTCAAGTTTATTCTACACCTCCTACTTCACTCTGCTCAGTGTAGGTGCCGCACGGCCACGCTCCTGGAAATCTAGTCTGTTCTGAGAGGTTAGCCAGCATGATAAAAACAAACAACAGTGATCATGTTGTCCCCAACAAATCCCTTTAAGAACAAACTGTTGCCTCCAACTTTCTCAGCACGGCCTTTAAGTTAGGTGTGTGGCAAATTTGTCGGGGGACAAAACAAGTGGGTGCCAAAATCTGGATTTCAGCTGTGCAGAGCATAGATTTGATTGAAGTGAGCTGTGTTTGTGTCCCTGCTGTGCTTGATACCAGGCACACAAAAAAGTAAGTTAGAACAGTTTTATTTGCAGATTTAGCAAGGATCATATCCAGGATACCTGAGCACAAAGAAGGAGGGGTGTCACCAAATAGAAACATTACCCACTTTATCCAAGCTCAGATGATGTGCAGCAGTAACAAGAGGACACCGCATTCAAAAATAGAAGTAATCCACAGGGTCTTTAGCTGCCCTGATGCATGCAACTCATGCATTACATTTTAAGAGTAAGTATGCAGATTCGGCACTGAAATAAGGAGGTGCTGCTGAAACAGCTGGCTGCATCTGGATTACGTTGAGACAGCTGCTTATTCTTTGAGGCAGTGCCAAACAAGCTGCTGGGAGGACATGGTCACTGTTCCATTTATCTCGGAAGTTTTATGCCAGAGCATGATGTCACTCCTGAGTTTAAAACTTGCCAGTTGTAAAGCCGGAAAAGCGAGGATCTGTTTTTCTACCCTGCGAGGTAGAGCAATTCATTCATCACTAGCTAGTGCACGTTCATAGATAGAGCTTGGTCTGTTCCCTGTGTATTAAGTCACAAACACACAACACTTACAGTACACAAGCCAAGTTTTACTAATTTTTTTGTCCACTGTTGTAATGGTGGACCATAAATTAGGCCAACCTTTTAAGTTGACTGGAGGGCATTCCAGCTGAAACTTCCATCTTGGAAGTCAGCATTTCTGATTTCAGATGGAATGGAACATATCTGTGATTCACAGTTAAGTAGATAAATAACAGAAGTAAAGCCTGAACAGAAAAAAGTAGCAGAGAGCATAACGGGTTTTTTACTTCTGCAATCAAACAGATTTTGACCTTCCACCAAAAGAAGAAAATCAGTTTTTGTGCAAGTTGGGCTTAATTTATTCAAAACCAAGTTACGACCAGGAAGCAGCATGAACTTCTGTTTAGCCAACCTTAACTATATGAAACCAATCAGGCTTACATTCATAGTCACTCTCCAGAGGCACAATACTACTTTTCTTATCAAACCGAGCATGCGACTACATAGTTTAGTGATAAAGGACTGATTGAAATGCACAGTTAAACACCCAGAACGCGATAAACTGAATGAAAGTGGGTTTGGCTTCCTCCACAGACCGAGGTTCTTGGCTCAGCCCGCGTTATCCCGGAAGGTTACAGATTACACTGACAGCGCAAACACAATTAATTTCATGCAGCTCGGGCATCGGCGCAAGAGATGCTACTGTGATCCCTGAACGATGCGGTGCAGAAAGGTCAGTGCATCCTCATCCCATATCACGGCTGGACAGGGCGGCTGCGGTCACCCACCTCCCAATACCAAACAAACCCATTACGGTCAACTGTGTCTTACCTGCCGGGTGGTTGTACACAGGTCTCAGCTTGGCGGGCAGCATGTGCTCGATCCTGTCCAAAATCCTGTGATAGGACGCTCTGAGCGCAGCCATGATGAAGGTGTTGATAATGAATGCGAGAGATGAGCGGAAACTTAGTAGCAAGCTCGCAAAACTGTTAGCTCGGCGAGTAGCTAGAGACCTTTAAAAGCTGTTTGTGAGATTTAGATACGGCTCAGAGAGGATCCTGCTGTCGACCTTCTCCCGGTGGTACTGTGACCGCTGCTAATGGTGCTAACTGTCAGTAGCTTCTCCCACTCTGACACGACGAGGTGACTTTCTGTACGATGCAACCTACCGCGTGACGGCGGGGCTATAGGTTTGCGCTATTCTCATTGGGCACTGCGGTCATACCCATGATGTGATTGGTTTACACAGGCCTGTTAGGTTATTGGCACAGTTTGTGCCAACTGGGTGGAGCTAAAAGTAAGAACAAGTGGAAGAAACATTGGACCAGACGCCTGGTTAAAGAAAATAGTAATGATGAGATATTGTATTTTATGCTTGAGGGCCAGAGAATGTTTAACAGGAGGGAAAAACCTTACAGGATAGATATATGTGCAATATGTGCAATACATTGTCCAATGGGTCCAATGTGCAGCCATGAACTACACATATAATATTGTAAAAGTGATGAGACATTTAATGCACAGAAGATATCGTTACTGTGCAAAGTCTTTCGCCTCCCCATATTTTTTATTTATTTTTTGCTGGCAACTCTGGTAAACAAGATCAGAGATTTCTTGAAATGTGTGCAGAGGTGGTGAGAAATTAAGATGCACTCATCATGGACGTGAATGTTATGGTAATTTGGAGCTTTTAATGATTTCTCGGAGCTGTTCTTTTTCCTAAGTAATATGACTCAACAATATACATTGAAGTTTGAATTTTGTTTTAGAGTTTCTCTTATCCACACTAGTGATGGGAAATTCTGACTCTTTTTAGAGAACCGGCTCATTCAGCTCGACTCACTAAAAAGTGCCGGCTCTTCCAATAGCCAACAGGCACTTCAGGTTGTTTTGTTACTTTAATTAATTTATTATTAACAACAATATAAAATTATGCACAAAAGGAATTACTAATGCAAAAAAAAAAAAGTGGTTTTATTTATATATGTTTATAGATAAATATATACGGTGGCCCCTAGAGACAAAGCACGTACACACTACAAAGCATGTTGCTAGTGTTAACTGAACTTCCTTACACAATTGAAAGCATATGTGTATTGTTTGTGTATTTATACACAAACACTCATATATGTTCAAATAATAATTGTAAAAAAATGTTTATTTACCAAATTCGGTCATTGGTACTTCCTGGCTTGTGTAGCCACTAGGTAACAAAATCTCAACACTGCCCCTTGCATCGAAAAAAAGTGCGAGAGAGAGGGTGAGAGAAAGAACTTGTTGAAAGCTTCACTAAAGATTTGGTTCTGCACGCTATAAGCAAAATAAAAGAGGCAAGGAAATTGCCTCCAGGGGCAGATAAAGCCATTATGAACAGGTTTACCCACAGGATTTGGGCTAAAATTTTGTCGCAAAACCTTAAAATGTCCTTAAAGAACACTGAAGAAGTCAGTGTGAAAGTTGCATTTTCAAAAATACCTGGGTACATGTGGACATAGCCTAAGTGGATAACATTTTTAATTAGAATTATTTGTTGTAAAGGTTAAAACCAGACTAGTTTAAAATAATAGGCTCATGAACCACCTGGTTGAAAAAAAATGTCACCACAGGAATGTTACAATAGGTATAGGCTGCTGGAGGACTCCCATGATGCACTGAGTATTTCCTCTCCAGTCAACTTTCTCATTCAACATGTGTTAATAGACCTCTCTGCTGAGTCATACTTGTTATTAATCTCTGGCTCTCTTCCACAGCATGTCCTTTATTCCGTCTTCCTTCTCTCACCCCAACCGGTCGCAGCAGATGGCCGCCCCTCCCTGAGCCTGGTTCTGCTGGAGGTTTCTTCCTGTTAAAAGGGAGTTTTTCCTTCCCACTGTCACCAAAGGGCTTGCTCATAGGGGGTCATATGATTGTTATGAATGTAGTGACAGCGTAAAGACAGCCTGTTCTTCTGATTTTCAGATGAATTTTGGGAGCCATTTTAACATTGGTTTCTATGGAAAAGTTGCAGCGAGGAGGGTGTGCATTGGTGAAATTTCTGAAAGAACCATAACATCTATTACAATAATAATAACATTGGATGAAAGAGGACAACGATGGCTACGTTTTGACGGTAAAATGATGGCTGTAGAGCAAACGCTGTGTTCATAGCAGCAGTTTAAAGAGAAGATTTTAAGATAAATTTTCCCCCTGCTCCCACTCTAGCAGTTGACCTGTCTCCTCCAACATTCCGTCCCACACACAACCATTATAAACTCTGAAACAGGTGAAAAAAAGGCATGAAACTTAAAGTAGAGCTGAAGAAAAAGTATAAACAATATTGAAAAGATAAATACCAGTTGAATAGTTCAATGTCTTGGCTTTGTTTTAAAGTTTGAATGGTGGTTCTAGGTCAACGTATGTGAAGGTAGATACAGTTGAAAGGGGAGTAACTTGAATGAGGATTTGAAGGGTTTCCCCACTGAAATACATCATAAATATTTGTTGAAGGAAGTTGAATAATTTAAAAAATATAAAAGTTAAAAATGAGAAAAATACAAGCAGTCATGTCCAAAAGAAGAGGAATCTAACGGTGGTTGAATGGTTTTTCTAAGTTGAACGGAGATAGATGCCAAAAAACATACGGAATATGAAAAGTAAAAGAACAATCACCACCCACGCTAATTAATAGTTTATGCCATTTAAATGTCATGCAGCTGTGTCAGAGATTAGCTTAAACCCCGCCCCCAAACCTTTGAAGGTTCAACGTCAAAGAAAAGTGGATGACGTCACAGTGGCTGCAGCCGAACGTGGGCGGGGCTTAAACCTATATAAAGGAGCCGTCCAGACTCCCAAGCATTTGGTTTACAAAGAGCACACATGCCTAGTCCAACTCCAACCAGCCAACAATTTATTTCCTCTTCTACATTTCAGAGTCAGAGAAATAGTAATACAAACTTAAACATGACAACTCCACACAGTAACACCTCAGTGGAAACATGGAAGTCCTTAAGTGACCACTTTTTTGGTACAATTGTACCACAGTGGCAATCTCTGCAGTTCAACCCAGAGTACTGCAACACTGAGCTGCCTTCCACTTTGCTGAAAGACATGTTGAAACTTTGTTCCATGTTAGAGGACGCAATGGACACAACCGTGGAGAAGGGAGATCCAGTGTCCACGCAGAATAATGAGCTCTCTCTTCACTCAGTGCAAACAGAGTCCCCTGAGCAAACAGAAGAAACAGGAGCAAAGGACAGCATCCTGAAAGAAATTTCTGTAGATGACCACTGTGATAAAGAAGAAACAGAAACTCCAGGACTGGAGGACTCTTCAGACTCAAAAAACCTCAAGCTGCATTTGACTGCAGAGGAGAGCAGTCTTGATGAAACATCCACAGATGACAGTGAAAACAGAGAAATTCTAACACTGCATCGTGTACCTGCACCACCTTGCGTATATCCAGATATTTTAATAGGTTTCAGCTGTGAGTCATCTGAGGAAGAAGCGTCTGTGTCATCCCAGATGTTTCCTCCTCAAACCCTCACCGCAGCCACAGTAGAACCGAAGAAGAGCTGTTTGAAGGAAAACTACTCAAAAGACTTGGACAACATAGAAGCTTTCCCCCTGGAAAAGCCTGTGAAGAATGCTATACATGTGTCAGTCGGTAATGGTGATTCAGATATTGGTTCTTATGATGTCACTCTGGCATCTGATTATCTGTCTGAAGAAAAGATTTGTGTTTATAAAGTTATTCAGTTGGTAGTTTCAGAGGCCACAAGCAAAGCCTCGTCTAAATACAAGGACTTCACACGGTGCTCGACTCTGGACTCCAACAGCGATCGTCTGCTTGAAAAAATCTGGCCTCAGATTGACGAGAAAGATTTGGATCTATCTCCAAAAACGCTGACCAATATCAACAAGGACATTTTCACCAATCTTTGCAAAGCACATAACTGCAAGGAGAAGTATTTGATTTTATGTCTGAGGGAACAGCTTGACGATATTACTGTCCCAACATTTACAAAACACCTGTTGGCCTTACCAAAAAGAGTACTCACTATATATAAAAACCGAGAAGAGTACGTAAAAGTTGTTGAAAGTTTCACTAAAGATTTGGTTCTGCACGCTATAAGCAACGCAAATGAGGCAAGGAAATTGCCTCCAGGGGCAGATAAAGCCATCATGAACAGGTTTACCCACAGGATTTGGGCTAAAATTTTGTCCCAAAAGCTTAAAATGTCCTTAGAGAACACTGAAGAAGTCAGTGTGAAAGTGTACAATGAACTCCGGCAAAAGTGGAAAAATCCAAACACTGTCCTGGAGTTAATGTTTAATGGCCAAGACAATATTGACAACGTGATTGTCAAAAGTTTCAAAAGAAATGCCCCATTGAAGAGACCTAATTTCTTCTCTAGGGTTTTCTCACGAACACGTTAAAGTTTACCTGACACCTGCATCTAAAAAGCTGCGTTTTCAAAAATACCTGGGTACATGTGGACGTAGCCTAGATGCATTACATTTTTATTATAATTCTTCATTGTTAATGTTAAAACCAGACTACTTTAAAATAATTGTCTCATGAACCACCTGGTTGATAATAATTTCACCACATTACATTATAGCATTTTTCTGTCCTTTATTCCGTCTTCCTTCTCTCACCCCAACCGGTCGCAGCAGATGGCCGCCCCTCCCTGAGCCTGGTTCTGCTGGAGGTTTCTTCCTGTTAAAAGGGAGTTTTTCCTTCCCACTGTCGCCAAAGTGCTTGCTCACAGGGGGTTTTCTCACGAACACGTTAAAGTTTACCTGACACCTGCATCTAAACAGCTGCGTTTTCAAAAATACCTGGGTACATGTGGACGTAGCCTAGATGCATTACATTTTTATTATAATTCTTCATTGTTAATGTTAAAACCAGACTACTTTAAAATAATTGTCTCATGAACCACCTGGTTGATAATAATTTCACCACATTACATTATAGCATTTTTCTGTCCTTTATTCCGTCTTCCTTCTCTCACCCCAACCGGTCGCAGCAGATGGCCGCCCCTCCCTGAGCCTGGTTCTGCTGGAGGTTTCTTCCTGTTAAAAGGGAGTTTTTCCTTCCCACTGTTGCCAAAGTGCTTGCTCACAGGGGGTCATATGATTGTTGGGTTCTGTACTATTGTAGGGTCTACCTTACAATAGAAAGCGCCTTGAGGCAACTGTTGTTGTGATTAGGCGCTATATAAATAAAATTGAATTGAATTCAAATAAAAATGAATTTTAAAAAAAGTTTTAAAAGTGTACTTAGTTTTATTTGCTGTCAATTTGCCTAGAATGGAATATCAGATTAGAACGGCCTCTAAAATATAATATTTAATTTATTAAATAAATCAAATGATTTACAGAAAATAAAATTCAAAAACACTTTCATTTTCACTGTATCTGTATGGCTATAGAGGAGCTGTTATTATTTTGCCTGTTTGTCAGTGCTGGTACGAACCCCGTTGGTGCTGTGTTGATCCTTTTGCAGAGGTTTGAAGTTTCTTTCGATAAATCTGAGTCAGTTTGGGTCGATGCTCAGTGTATTTTTCCACAACAATCTTGGTGACGAGGATGAGATTTCTTGAGTGATTTTTGTTCTCTACTTTCATTTTGATTCCAGGAAACCTGCAGGTAGACTCAATGAGTCTGAAAGAGCGCTTATGTCTGAGCAAAGTATGGAGAAGGCGAGTGCGTGGCAACTGAGATCAGACAGTCTCACCGCTGAAATCTCAATTATTAAAGAATCCAGAGTGGAGAGCGGCTGAGACCAACTTGAATTTCAGATTTTATTGAGGGTTTTTAAGGGGCAAGTATGATTAAGAACTGTAAAGTTACCCGGCGTTTGGTAAGGGTGTCAGCCATTCAGAGAAGTTCTGTAAACCGACAAGCACCTGATCAAACTACAAGGGTGCGCCTTGAGAGGTTCAAAGGTTTATTTTTATTCTTTTCATTGTTGGTTGTGGACATCTTAACTGTATAAACAACACACTGATTATACAGTTAAGATGTCCTTTTGTAATAATTACAGTTGGACCAAAATCAGCTCACAAAATGCTATAAGAAATAAATGTTTTGATAAAATATAAAGTGTGGTAAGTGATAGTAAAATAATGAAATATATAAGAAAGTCAAATGTGTAAAATTATAAAATAATATTGCAAAACCTAGTATGAACCATAACTAAGGTTAAATTACTATGATGTCCGCCCCAAATTTGTCAACAGATGCTGGGATCACCAAAAATAGTGCCAGGAGTTTCATACAGATGTGGTGAGAAGTTTAGAGGCTCTTATAATGATTATGAATATTATATTGTAGTTTGGGGCTTTTAATGATTTCTCTAACTTTACAGTATACATTTTAATGACTTTAAAAAGGAAGAATTGGGTGCAGAAGTTTGAATTTATTCACACAGGGTAAAAAGTATACATACAAGCTCAAGTATACCCATATGGAAAAGAAATAGAAAAAACTTATAAAAGACTTGCATAAGATGTGGCCTACTTCATATAGTGAATCATATAAGGCTTATGCGATTCACTCATGAAGGTGGCCACTTTCTCATTACTTTCATATATTGTTTTAGTAAGTATCCAAAATATACAAGTTTCATGTATATAATTTTTCAAGGGATCTTATATCTGTTTTCACTCTTGTATGCTTTTCATACAAGTTTCACACAAGACAGATACAGACTTTATAAGATGTATATATATATCGTTTCCATATGGGTATGCATGCACCCCACCTTAAGCTATATTAAGATAACAATGAATTAATATCAGTAGATATGAATACAAACTTCAGTCTAAGTAAAAACAAACCCCAACAACTTTTAATCGTACTCAGCTTGAATCTGAATAAAAAGAAGCAAAATAAAAAATATCTATTTCCTGATGCCTACATTAAAATTTAGGGAACACCTAAAATGTCCAACTGTAATTTGATATACAATGAAAAATTACAGTCTTTGAATTATGCATTTATTTAAGCAAATACAAAATAATTTGAAAATATCATGTGGTGAAATTATTATTAACCAGTCTGCTTTAAGAACAACAGTTACAATGGGTAATTTAAATTAATAGTTTATGCCATTTAAATGTCATGCAGCTGTGTCAGAGATTAGCTTAAACCCCGCCCCCAAACCTTTGAAGGTTCAACGTCAAAGAAAAGTGGATGACGTCACAGTGGCTGCAGCCGAACGTGGGCGGGGCTTAAACCTATATAAAGGAGCCGTCCAGACTCCCAAGCATTTGGTTTACAAAGAGCACACATGCCTAGTCCAACTCCAACCAGCCAACAATTTATTTCCTCTTCTACATTTCAGAGTCAGAGAAATAGTAATACAAACTTAAACATGACAACTCCACACAGTAACACCTCAGTGGAAACATGGAAGTCCTTAAGTGACCACTTTTTTGGTACAATTGTACCACAGTGGCAATCTCTGCAGTTCAACCCAGAGTACTGCAACACTGAGCTGCCTTCCACTTTGCTGAAAGACATGTTGAAACTTTGTTCCATGTTAGAGGACGCAATGGACACAACCGTGGAGAAGGGAGATCCAGTGTCCACGCAGAATAATGAGCTCTCTCTTCACTCAGTGCAAACAGAGTCCCCTGAGCAAACAGAAGAAACAGGAGCAAAGGACAGCATCCTAAAAGACATTTCTGTAGATGACCACTGTGATAAAGAAGAAACAGAAACTCCAGGACTGGAGGACTCTTCAGACTCAAAAAACCTCAAGCTGCATTTGACTGCAGAGGAGAGCAGTCTTGATGAAACATCCACAGATGACAGTGAAAACAGAGAAATTCTAACACTGCATCGTGTACCTGCACCACCTTGCGTATATCCAGATATTTTAATAGGTTTCAGCTGTGAGTCATCTGAGGAAGAAGCGTCTGTGTCATCCCAGATGTTTCCTCCTCAAACCCTCACCGCAGCCACAGTAGAACCGAAGAAGAGCTGTTTGAAGGAAAACTACTCAAAAGACTTGGACAACATAGAAGCTTTCCCCCTGGAAAAGCCTGTGAAGAATGCTATACATGTGTCAGTCGGTAATGGTGATTCAGATATTGGTTCTTATGATGTCACTCTGGCATCTGATTATCTGTCTGAAGAAAAGATTTGTGTTTATAAAGTTATTCAGTTGGTAGTTTCAGAGGCCGCAGGCAAAGCCTCGTCTAAATACAAGGACTTCACACGGTGCCACAACTCCGACTCTATCAGCGATCGCCTGCTTGAAAAAATCTGGCCTCAGATTGACGAGAGGGATTTGGATCTATCTCCAAAAACGCTGACCAATATCAACAAGGACATTTTCACCAATCTTTGCAAAGCACATAACTGCAAGGAGAAGTATTTGATTTTATGTCTGAGGGAACAGCTTGACGATATTACTGTCCCAACATTTACAAAACACCTGTTGGCCTTACCAAAAAGAGTACTCACTATATATAAAAACCGAGAAGAGTACGTAAAAGTTGTTGAAAGCTTCACTAAAGATTTGGTTCTGCACGCTATAAGCAACGCAAATGAGGCAAGGAAATTGCCTCCAGGGGCAGATAAAGCCATCATGAACAGGTTTACCCACAGGATTTGGGCTAAAATTTTGTCCCAAAAGCTTAAAATGTCCTTAGAGAACACTGAAGAAGTCAGTGTGAAAGTGTACAATGAACTCCGGCAAAAGTGGAAAAATCCAAACACTGTCCTGGAGTTAATGTTTAATGGCCAAGACAATATTGACAACGTGATTGTCAAAAGTTTCAAAAGAAATGCCCCATTGAAGAGACCTAATTTCTTCTCTAGGGTTTTCTCACGAACACGTTAAAGTTTACCTGACACCTGCATCTAAAAAGCTGCGTTTTCAAAAATACCTGGGTACATGTGGACGTAGCCTAGATGCATTACATTTTTATTATAATTCTTCATTGTTAATGTTAAAACCAGACTACTTTAAAATAATTGTCTCATGAACCACCTGGTTGATAATAATTTCACCACATTACATTATAACATTTTTCTGTCCTTTATCCCGTCTTCCTTCTCTCACCCCAACCGGTCGCAGCAGATGGCCGCCCCTCCCTGAGCCTGGTTCTGCTGGAGGTTTCTTCCTGTTAAAAGGGAGTTTTTCCTTCCCACTGTCGCCAAAGTGCTTGCTCACAGGGGGTTTTCTCACGAACACGTTAAAGTTTACCTGACACCTGCATCTAAAAAGCTGCGTTTTCAAAAATACCTGGGTACATGTGGACGTAGCCTAGATGCATTACATTTTTATTATAATTCTTCATTGTTAATGTTAAAACCAGACTACTTTAAAATAATTGTCTCATGAACCACCTGGTTGATAATAATTTCACCACATTACATTATAGCATTTTTCTGTCCTTTATTCCGTCTTCCTTCTCTCACCCCAACCGGTCGCAGCAGATGGCCGCCCCTCCCTGAGCCTGGTTCTGCTGGAGGTTTCTTCCTGTTAAAAGGGAGTTTTTCCTTCCCACTGTCGCCAAAGTGCTTGCTCACAGGGGGTCATATGATTGTTGGGTTCTGTACTATTGTAGGGTCTACCTTACAATAGAAAGCGCCTTGAGGCAACTGTTGTTGTGATTAGGCGCTATATAAATAAAATTGAATTGAATTCAAATAAAAATGAATTTTAAAAAAAGTTTTAAAAGTGTACTTAGTTTTATTTGCTGTCAATTTGCCTAGAATGGAATATCAGATTAGAACGGCCTCTAAAATATAATATTTAATTTATTAAATAAATCAAATGATTTACAGAAAATAAAATTCAAAAACACTTTCATTTTCACTGTATCTGTATGGCTATAGAGGAGCTGTTATTATTTTGCCTGTTTGTCAGTGCTGGTACGAACCCCGTTGGTGCTGTGTTGATCCTTTTGCAGAGGTTTGAAGTTTCTTTCGATAAATCTGAGTCAGTTTGGGTCGATGCTCAGTGTATTTTTCCACAACAATCTTGGTGACGAGGATGAGATTTCTTGAGTGATTTTTGTTCTCTACTTTCATTTTGATTCCAGGAAACCTGCAGGTAGACTCAATGAGTCTGAAAGAGCGCTTATGTCTGAGCAAAGTATGGAGAAGGCGAGTGCGTGGCAACTGAGATCAGACAGAGTCACCGCTGAAATCTCAATTATTAAAGAATCCAGAGTGGAGAGCGGCTGAGACCAACTTGAATTTCAGATTTTATTGAGGGTTTTTAAGGGGCAAGTATGATTAAGAACTGTAAAGTTACCCGGCGTTTGGTAAGGGTGTCAGCCATTCAGAGAAGTTCTGTAAACCGACAAGCACCTGATCAAACTACAAGGGTGCGCCTTGAGAGGTTCAAAGGTTTATTTTTATTCTTTTCATTGTTGGTTGTGGACATCTTAACTGTATAAACAACACACTGATTATACAGTTAAGATGTCCTTTTGTAATAATTACAGTTGGACCAAAATCAGCTCACAAAATGCTATAAGAAAGAAATGTTTTGATAAAATTATAAAGTGTGGTAAGTGAGAGTAAAATAATGAAATATATAAGAAAGTCAAATGTGTAAAATTATAAAATAATATTGCAAAACCTAGTATGAACCATAACTAAGGTTAAATTACTATGATGTCCGCCCCAAATTTGTCAACAGATGCTGGGATCACCAAAAATAGTGCCAGGAGTTTCATACAGATGTGGTGAGAAGTTTAGAGGCTCTTATAATGATTATGAATATTATATTGTAGTTTGGGGCTTTTAATGATTTCTCTAACTTTACAGTATACATTTTAATGACTTTAAAAAGGAAGAATTGGGTGCAGAAGTTTGAATTTATTCACACAGGGTAAAAAGTATACATACAAGCTCAAGTATACCCATATGGAAAAGAAATAGAAAAAACTTATAAAAGACTTGCATAAGATGTGGCCTACTTCATATAGTGAATCATATAAGGCTTATGCGATTCACTCATGAAGGTGGCCACTTTCTCATTACTTTCATATATTGTTTTAGTAAGTATCCAAAATATACAAGTTTCATGTATATAATTTTTCAAGGGATCTTATATCTGTTTTCACTCTTGTATGCTTTTCATACAAGTTTCACACAAGACAGATACAGACTTTATAAGATGTATATATATATCGTTTCCATATGGGTATGCATGCACCCCACCTTAAGCTATATTAAGATAACAATGAATTAATATCAGTAGATAGGAATACAAACTTCAGTCTAAGTAAAAACAAACCCCAACAACTTTTAATCGTACTCAGCTTGAATCTGAATAAAAAGAAGCAAAATAAAAAATATCTATTTCCTGATGCCTACATTAAAATTTAGGGAACACCTAAAATGTCCAATTGTAATTTGATATACAATGAAAAATTACAGTCTTTGAATTATGCATTTATTTAAGCAAATACAAAATAATTTGAAAATATCATGTGGTGAAATTATTATTAACCAGTCTGCTTTAAGAACAACAGTTACAATGGGTAATTTAAACTAATAGTTTATGCCATTTAAATGTCATGCAGCTGTGTCAGAGATTAGCTTAAACCCCGCCCCCAAACCTTTGAAGGTTCAACGTCAAAGAAAAGTGGATGACGTCACAGTGGCTGCAGCCGAACGTGGGCGGGGCTTAAACCTATATAAAGGAGCCGTCCAGACTCCCAAGCATTTGGTTTACAAAGAGCACACATGCCTAGTCCAACTCCAACCAGCCAACAATTTATTTCCTCTTCTACATTTCAGAGTCAGAGAAATAGTAATACAAACTTAAACATGACAACTCCACACAGTAACACCTCAGTGGAAACATGGAAGTCCTTAAGTGACCACTTTTTTGGTACAATTGTACCACAGTGGCAATCTCTGCAGTTCAACCCAGAGTACTGCAACACTGAGCTGCCTTCCACTTTGCTGAAAGACATGTTGAAACTTTGTTCCATGTTAGAGGACGCAATGGACACAACCGTGGAGAAGGGAGATCCAGTGTCCACGCAGACTGATGAGGCCTGTCTTCACTCAGTGGACACAGAGTCCCCTGAGAAAACAGAAGAAACAGGAGCAAAGGACAGCATCCTGAAAGAAATTTCTGTAGATGACCACGGTGATAATGAAGAAACAGAAACTCCAGGACTGGAGGACTCTTCAGACTCAAAAAACCTCAAGCTGCATTTGACTGCAGAGGAGAGCAGTCTTGATAAAACATCCACAGCTGACAGTGAAAATTCCGAAATATCACTGCATCGTGCACCAACGCCACCTAACATATATCTAAATGTTTTTATTGGTTTTAGTGATTCATCTGAGGAAGAAGCGTCTGTGTCGTCCCAGATGTTTCTTCCTCAAACCCTCACCGCAGCCACAGTAGAACCGAAGAAGAGCTTTTTGAAGAAAAACTACTCAAAAGACTTGGACAACATAGAAGCTTCCCCCCTGGAAAAGCCTGTGAAGAAAACACTACATAGGTCAGTCCATAAGTCTGATTCAGATATTGGTTCTTATGATGTCACTCTGGCATCTGATTATCTGTCTGAAGAAAAGATTTGTGTTTATAAAGTTATTCAGTTGGTAGTTTCAGAGGCCGCAGGCAAAGCCTCGTCTAAATACAAGGACTTCACACGGTGCCACAACTCCGACTCTATCAGCGATCGCCTGCTTGAAAAAATCTGGCCTCAGATTGACGAGAGGGATTTGGATCTATCTCCAAAAACGCTGACCAATATCAACAAGGACATTTTCACCAATCTTTGCAAAGCACATAACTGCAAGGAGAAGTATTTGATTTTATGTCTGAGGGAACAGCTTGACGATATTACTGTCCCAACATTTACAAAACACCTGTTGGCCTTACCAAAAAGAGTACTCACTATATATAAAAACCGAGAAGAGTACGTAAAAGTTGTTGAAAGCTTCACTAAAGATTTGGTTCTGCACGCTATAAGCAACGCAAATGAGGCAAGGAAATTGCCTCCAGGGGCAGATAAAGCCATCATGAACAGGTTTACCCACAGGATTTGGGCTAAAATTTTGTCCCAAAAGCTTAAAATGTCCTTAGAGAACACTGAAGAAGTCAGTGTGAAAGTGTACAATGAACTCCGGCAAAAGTGGAAAAATCCAAACACTGTCCTGGAGTTAATGTTTAATGGCCAAGACAATATTGACAACGTGATTGTCAAAAGTTTCAAAAGAAATGCCCCATTGAAGAGACCTAATTTCTTCTCTAGGGTTTTCTCACGAACACGTTAAAGTTTACCTGACACCTGCATCTAAAAAGCTGCGTTTTCAAAAATACCTGGGTACATGTGGACGTAGCCTAGATGCATTACATTTTTATTATAATTCTTCATTGTTAATGTTAAAACCAGACTACTTTAAAATAATTGTCTCATGAACCACCTGGTTGATAATAATTTCACCACATTACATTATAACATTTTTCTGTCCTTTATCCCGTCTTCCTTCTCTCACCCCAACCGGTCGCAGCAGATGGCCGCCCCTCCCTGAGCCTGGTTCTGCTGGAGGTTTCTTCCTGTTAAAAGGGAGTTTTTCCTTCCCACTGTTGCCAAAGTGCTTGCTCACAGGGGGTCATATGATTGTTGGGTTCTGTACTATTGTAGGGTCTACCTTACAATAGAAAGCGCCTTGAGGCAACTGTTGTTGTGATTAGGCGCTATATAAATAAAATTGAATTGAATTCAAATAAAAATGAATAATAAAAAAAAAGTTTTAAAAGTGTACTTAGTTTTATTTGCTGTCAATTTGCCTAGAATGGAATATCAGATTAGAACAGCCTCTAAAATATAATATTTAATTTATTAAATAAATCAAATGATTTACAGAAAATAAAATTCAAAAACACTTTCATTTTCACTGTATCTGTATGGCTATAGAGGAGCTGTTATTATTTTGCCTGTTTGTCAGTGCTGGTACGAACCCCGTTGGTGCTGTGTTGATCCTTTTGCAGAGGTTTGAAGTTTCTTTCGATAAATCTGAGTCAGTTTGGGTCGATGCTCAGTGTATTTTTCCACAACAATCTTGGTGACGAGGATGAGATTTTTTGAGTGATTTTTGTTCTCTACTTTCATTTTGATTCCAGGAAACCTGCAGGTAGACTCAATGAGTCTGAAAGAGCGCTTATGTCCGAGCAAAGTATGGAGAAGGCGAGTGCGTGGCAACTGAGATCAGACAGAGTCACCGCTGAAATCTCAATTATTAAAGAATCCAGAGTGGAGAGCGGCTGAGACCAACTTGAATTTCAGATTTTATTGAGGGTTTTTAAGGGGCAAGTATGATTAAGAAATGTAAACTTACCCGGCGTTTGGTAAGGGTGTCAGCCATTCAGAGAAGTTCTGTAAACCGACAAGCACCTGATCAAACTACAAGGGTGCGCCTTGAGAGGTTCAAAAGTTTATTTTTTATTCTTTTCATTGTTGGTTGTGGACATCTTAACTGTATAAACAACACACTGATTATACAGTTAAGATGTCCTTTTGCAATAATTACAGTTGGACCAAAATCAGCTCATAAAATGCTATAAGAAAGAAATGTTTTGATAAAATTATAAAGTGTGGTAAGTGATAGTAAAGTAAGGTACGGTGGCCCTGAGAGGCCAAACGGACTGCAACTTCAGAAAACACTTGCAAAAAGAAAAATGCTGCAAAAAGAAAAATGCTGCAAAAAGAAAAACGCTGCAAAAGCACACACAACACAACAGAAATAGGAAAAAAGACAACGGAAATGTTTCTGGGGAGACAATAACCGGACGGACCAGTTGCACGAACCAAAACAAGCTAACAATTGCACTGGGACTGGGAGAGACTTCAAAGAAGTGGAGCGGCCAAAGAGTAAACTTTCAAAAGTAAGTTCTGAATATTATGTCACTTATTTATGTGCAAATGTTTAATAATGAGGAACATTAAAACATTACTGTTGGCCACATACCGGTGTTGTGCCAAAAAGTGATCGTCTGCCAAAAACTGATTGCTGGTATTTAAACTGCTAGTAACTTGTTGGGCTATAATATGTGAAACATATGTCAAATGCATCCCTCATGGATGACATAAAGTCATATTGAGCCACAAACAACATTCGTGTAACAAGATAGAAGCCATAATCAGTTTTTGGCAGTGACTTTTATATAACATTTATTTATGCAGTTAAAAAAAAAAAAATCTCATTAACATTACAAATGTCTTTTGTAAGAGTAAGTTGGCCAAGAGGACAGCAGAAATGGCAGCAAATATTACAATAGTTCTGTAAAAATATTTTAAGTGGGGATAAAGGACCGGATTGGTTATAATGTAAGTACAATAACACAGAGTTGTAAAGATACTTGAAAAAACAGATGATTTTTTAATTCTATATATAACCCCTTTGTAAACGCTGTTCACCGAAGTCTATTTACCAACATACGTAAAGATATTACACATAAAAAATACACGGAAACATTGGAAATCAGTTTTTAGCAGGCAATCACTTTTTGGCACAACACCGGCAAAGTTATGTGACATTAGCCATGTTTGTACTTTCAGCATTTACTTTGTTTTAAATCCTTTATTTATACGCCGTTAGATAGTCGACCTTAATCTTACAGAGAATCTGATGATTTTGTGGATAATTAAAGTCAGTCATATATCCACAAACACAACAGGCTGAAAGTCAGTGATGCTGCTCGGTTTGCAGTCCTGAATATCACGGCACAAGCAGGATCCACTGCACTGTTAATGTTAGCTATGTTACATTGCTGCCTCTGTTCGGTGGTGTCAGCCAAACGGACTTTAACGTGTGTTTGAACGAGCTGACGGTTCACTCGTTAAGCTGAAAGAAAGATGCTTTAATCACAGGAGTCACACATGTGTCCACTGTACCATCTGGGAACTCTTCTTGTTTAGCACTCGTAATAACACAAACACTAAATCCTCCTGTTTGTAGCAGTGTGTACACCTGAGACTGTCACCTGTCTGTCTGTCCTGCACTCTCTCTCTGTTTCTTTCTCTCTGATTGTGGAATAAAAGTATGAACATGTGTTTATAAGTTACACTTGTGTTTGAATCCTGCAGCTTATCACACATTTGATTTCCATGTGTGACAACTGCAAGTGTCCAGAGTGAGGACAGACTGAGGGACCCACTGCTGCACATCATCTGTGAGGCTTTGCAGCCCTGATGATCCACCAGGAGAAACTCAGCAGTGTGTGAGTAAGAGGAGGAGGAAGAGCCAGCAGCAGCTGACAGATGGAGAGAATAGACAGACTGTTCCCTGTTTGTGAAGGACTGCTAGGAAAGTTTAACATAACTAATTGTCTGTCCTGAATCAGTCTTATTAGGTAATGTTCAAATAATTTTATCATCCCAGTGTTTTCAGTGTGGGAGAAAGTACTCAGGGCATTCAGGTTACACACTATGAAAGGCAGCAACAAGTTTAATGTTCAGAAACCTAAAGTATGTATCAGCAGCAGAATGGAGCTAAAAATAAATGTTTGTTTCAGTTCTATGAAGCTTTGAGTATTTTGGATTAGTAGCACTGCTGTGTTTGTTGCATCATATTGCTGTAATTGTTTATATGCTTTATATATTCTGAGGTAAGTTGATCTATAGTGTTACATCATATTCTATAAGGATGTTATGTGTTTGTATACTTTCTGCCCAGTTTGACCCATTTAACAGAAGTCAGCCTGTTTAAGGCTCTGATGTCTATTCTGTATGACTTAAAGCAGTTATGACATGGTCTGATTTTCTCACCCAATAAAGGAATATTTCATATATCAGTCTACTCTTCATTTTATCAGACACAGTTATCACAGCTCGTACATTTTCTTTTTACACATATATGTAAGCATTGAGCCAAATGTAATAATGCCAACAAATTAAATGAACAATATTTGTCTCTTATATATAATCAGAATCAGAATCAGAATGGGTTTATTGCCAGATGTTGAGGTTTACAACATTAGGAAATTGCTGCGGTGCTTCAGTGCAGACAATAAGAATTAAAGTGCTATGTAGAAAGAAAGATATGTGCATGAGATATACATGAGATATATACATGAGAATAAGAATTAAGAGTGCTACGTAGAAAGATATATACATGAGTGCAGGTGGTGATCAGTGCCAGACATGAAATGATGCAGTGACACAGCGTAGGGTCATGTGTTAGTGGCGGGGACAGTCATGTGGTTATTGTTCATGTGTCCAACAGCAGAGGGGAAGAAACTGTTCTTGTGGCGAGAGGTTCTGGTGCGAATGGACCGGAGCCTCCTGCCTGAGGGGAGCAGGTCAAACAGACTGTGTCCCGGGTGAGAGGGGTCAGCTGAGATCCGGGCTGCACGCCGCAGTGTCCTGGAGGTGTACAGGTCCTGCAGAGATGGGAGTCTGCAGCCAATCACCTTCTCAGCAGAGCGCACAACACGCTGCAGTCTCTGTTTGTCCCTGATAGTGGCTCCAGCGTACCACACGGTGATGGAGGAGGTGAGGATGGACTCGATGATTGCAGTGTAGAATTGCATCATCGTCCGTGTTGGCAGGTTGAATTTCTTCAGCTGCCTCAGGAAGTACATCCTCTGCTGGGCTTTCTTGATGACGGAGGTGATGGTGGGCTCCCACTTCAGGTCCTGGGTGATGGTGGTACCCAGGGAGCGGAATGAGTCCACAGAGGTGATGGGGGTGTCAGTCAGAATGATGGGGGGGAGTGGGGCTGTGTGCTTCCTGAAGTCCACAATAATCTCCACTGTCTTCTGGGCATTCAGCACCAAGTTGTTGTGGCTGCACCAAGACACCAGACGTTCAACCTCCCTCCTGTAGGCAGACTCATCCCCGTCAGAGATGAGCCCAATGACGGTGGTGTCATCTGCGAACTTGATTAGCTTGACAGACTGGTGGGTGGAGGTGCAGCAGTTGGTGTACAGGGAGAAGAGCAGAGGAGAAAGAACACAGCCCTGGGGGGAGCCGGTGCTGATGGTCCGGGAGTCCGAGACATTCTTCCCCAGCCTCACGTGCTGCTTCCTGTCCGTCAGGAAGTCAGTGATCCACCGGCAGATGGGATCAGGCACATTCATCTGGGAAAGTTTGCCTCGGAGATGGTCTGGAAGGATGGTGTTGAAGGCAGAGCTGAAGTCCACAAACAGGATCCTGGCGTAGGTTCCTGGGGAGTCCAGATGCTGCAGGATGAAGTGTAGGGCCATGTTGATGGCGTCGTCTACAGACCTGTTGGCTCTATATGCAAACTGCAGGGGGTCCAGGAGGGGGGCCGTGAGGGTCTTGAGATGGGAGAGAACTAGGCGCTCAAATGACTTCATGACCACAGATGTCAGAGCCACGGGTCTGTAATACATCTATATATACACTGTCACAGATACTTGTCTTTAAGTGAAGATTTAAGGTAAAAGGAAATATAAATAACTGCAACTTGAATCTTTACTGAAGCTCAGTGTTTGGCACAGAGTTCATGTTCACTGCTGTAATAACTAATAATGATTAATATAATATTGGCCATATTATATTTACATTACCAAAGTGAGATGACTTTAGTCTCATGAACAACATTAGCTAATTGTTATTTACTAACTAATCTTAAATGACTGTTCAGTACAGAAATGAAGCCCAAAAATCATGTTTTACTGTCCTGTGGTCTCAGCCTCAGATACTTATCAAATCACACAAAGCTCATGTAGAAACAAATGTACAAAATATGTTCTCCTTCATTTCTGTCAAACAAAGCTGTATGAAACGTTTCCAGCTGTTAGTATCATGGTTGCTAGGCAACCTGGGCAGCGTGACAGAGGCTAGACCGTCCCATCTCACAAGCCTACAAGCCTCACACTTCCGGCCTCAGCGGTCTTTGAGTGCGGCCCTTGAGGACCGTTAAGGCTGCGTACTTTAAGGCTGCAGACCCTGAATTGGGAAACAGTCCCTGAATTGGGATACAGCCATACATACATGTTTTGGTTCGTGCAACTGGACCGTTCGGTTATTGTCTCCCCAGAAACATTTCCGTTGTCTTTTTTCCTATTTCCGTTGTGTTGTGTGTGCTTTTGCAGCGTTTTTTTTTTTTTTTTTGCAGCGTTTTTCTTTTTGCAGCGTTTTTTTTCGTTTTGCAGCGGTTTTCTTTTTGCAGCATTTTTCTTTTTGCAAGTGTTTTCTGAAGTTGCAGTCCGTTTGGCCTCTCCGGGCCACCGTAATACACCCCTTTATACATACATATACAAAATGTCACTTATGTCAATACTGTTTTTAAAAATCGTTAAGACATTTATTCAATTCATAGCCACCGGTAATAACTGAATAAGAGACAAGCCTGTAGCTAACTTGGCCACTGACAGAAATACTAATAAAAACTGGATGCACCCGCACCGTCAGCTTTCAAGGCGCTAAAATCGAGCGCACCTCCCCTCTGTGGCCAACCACGCAGTTTCTCGCGTTATTTGGACACAGCTGACCGCTTGAAGAAATAAACCAGGCTAGGCTAACAGGACAGATAGTTAGCAGCAGCACGGAGAACAGGAACACAGTCGGGCTTCAGCTCAGTGGGGAGGGGGGGGAACAGCGGAGACCGGACAGGAGCGACTCTTTCCCTTCCAGCAATGCGGACACTGAGTGTCTCCTCCAGCTAACGTCAACGGCGTCCCAACGGGCAGGGACTGCTCCGAGGCGACGGGAGATAAAAGGCGACATCAAAAAAGGGGAAGGGTTAGCTCTGTTTCAATGTTATTGTCAATTCAGAACCACATATGGTCACAATGTCCTGCACTGGCAACCTCGTTTGGGATGTAAACAAACGCCTAATTGGATACAGCGAGCCTAACGCCATCAGGACCAACTATTTAGGTAAGAACAAAGCAATGCCTCTTTACTGCTAACGCTGACATGTATGAAGAAACGTGTAGGAGCAGTGTGCATCTGCAGACTGTGTGTGTGCTGCAGAATCACAAGAAGTGACAGGAAGACTGTGTCCCAGTCCAAGACACTACCTGCTTAATAACAGACAGCTGCCGCTATCCGCGCTCCCCCGTCCCCCCAACCTACACAGTGTAAACACAGCCTGCACCTTTTATTTATAGTGAAGGAGCTAAAACAGTACAAAGACGAGGTTCAGACTTGTGCTTAATTTGTAGCAGTGCGGGCCTGTTCATCACATCATACAGACATAATGTTACTTTTTCAAAGGAAATGCAGTGTAGATCTCATTTCAGTGCAATCGCAGGATTGTGCAATCATCTGTAGAAGGCACCCCCATATATAGTAGTCTGAAGTATATCCCTGTAATGGCACAAATAATGCAATAAAAGCAGGGTTCAATCATGTAATGCATTTATGAGAGGCTGGTGCATTAAAAATAAAAGCGCTCTGAGTTTGGCAGGAGTCTGTTTACAGTAGAAAGTGCTGACAGCATCAGGCTTTCTTTTCAAGACACTCACAGAAACCGATGTGTCATTACTGCTGCGTGAAAAGGCCACAAGGTGCTGAAAGTAGCACAACCAGCAGGGCCGGGAAGGATTAGAAGAGGAAATTAAAATGGTTTAGTTTGCAATTGTTTGACTATCAAAATAAATGAGCTAAGATGACATAATGATGATAATAATAATAATAATAATAATGATATTTTTATTCATCGTTACAGCCAAGAAATTCCCATGTTACAGCAGTCAAAACATTTAACACGCCACATAACCAGAGTTTACATTTGACAAAGGAAAATGGCTCAGAAAGGTTAAATTGTACAAAAGAAAGGAACTCAAGGAAAATAAGTCCAGCTAGTAAAGATGCTATGATAATAATAATATTACATCTAGGTAACAATCCAAATTGCCTATATTTACAACTTTCGAGCACTGATGCTTTTTACATTACGTGAGCATTTATCAGTAATACTACGTCCTTTGTGCGTTGTAGCATCATATCCATACACACATACACGTGTGTGTGTGTGTGTGTGTGTGTGTGTGTATATATATATATATATATATATATATCTCTATCTCTCTGGAAATGGTGAAGGCGAAAATATCTCACACTGAATGAAATGCAGCAACTTATTAAGGTTTTAATGCAATTGTAAGTAAAAGTAATAGGACTGCATAATTTCAGTCAATAAAATGTGTCGCAGCGCTGCACTGCGTTGATTATTTCTTACATCCTTGGTTCCTGCAGGCAGAAACAGCATTCTGGTTCTGCTCATCACTGATCTGCTAGGAAATGTAATCATTGAATTTTAAGGCTTTCCTCTTTGCTGCTGCATTAAATGCATTTAAACTTGGGGGGGAAGATATTTTTCTATCATATATTTCAGTCTGTTTATTTTTTTTAAAGTCCTCTGGAAAAGACTTTAAAAAAATAGAAATTTTAAAGTCCTGGTTGCTGAAAGTTGCTATATTGATAAATTATTCAGTCATAATTTGAATGTGTAAAGGTAGGTCTCTTTTTTCTTTTCTTTTTTTTTTTTTTTAAAGTGCAGATATAGTTATTTTCGAGTGTTGGTTGTGAGAGCACAGTGCAGGAGAACAGAGGATGTTGCCCGTGGTGCACTCGGAGAGATAAAACTGTCAGAAAGTCTGTACCTCACGGCTTTATAAGCCCATAGAGGTGGGGCAGGTGCCTCAGAGGTTTAGTCAGTCCTGTATTTAGCATGTCTGAGAGATAGTCAGAGCTGTTGTCGTGTAGAGGATACATGCTGTGATGTGTGGGTCACAGCTCCCGGAGGATAAATTTAGCTTAGAAGAAGCGTTAGAGGGGAACAAGTTGGGGGTTTATATTCAGCTGAAACTGAGAAACGTCCCGTGAGGTTTAAAGTCTTCTATATTGTAGGGTTTTCCTAGAACTGTGATAGGAAACGCCTAAGAGATGATTCATATAACTAGGAATTACTATTTTTACTCATCTTAAGTTACATCATGCTAAGTCATTTTATTTATAAGAAAATTTAAGATCAACAATTGTTGACAAAAGCTGTATAGGTAGAAGAACAAAATCGTTTAAAAAAAGAAATTACAAATAAATGATAAAGAAAACAAATAACAGGCAGACTTAGTGCATTTTAAAAGCCAACCACTCTTTTTCGAGTCTGAGTCTGCTTCATGACTTCTCTGAGTCTGGTTCATGAGGGCAGCAGCCATCCCTCTCCCTAGCCACCTGAGGGGGGGATACTGAGGCATTCAAAAAGTGAGGTTGTTCAGGCAGAGATATAATCTCTCCAGTGTGTACTTGGTCTTCCCTGGGTCCTCCTCCCAGTTGGAGGCAGAAACACCTCAACTAAGAGGTGCCAGGAGGCATCCCAGTCAGATGCCTACACTATCTCAACTGCCTCCTTTTAATGTGGAGGAGTAGCAGCTCCATTGTGAGTCTCTCCTTAATGACGAGTGCCTCATTCAGCTCTGAGGGAGGGTCCAGCCACCCTGCAAAGTAAGCTCATTTCCTCCAATTGCATCAGCAATCTCATTCTTTTGGTCGCTAGCCTCAGCTCATGGCTAAAGGTGAGGTTTGGGATGTTGATCGACCGATAAATCAGCAGCGTTGCTTTCACGCTCGGCTCTCTTTACACAGAGAGGCAGATTGGTACGATTCTGGTCCAGTCCATCTGCCAGTCTCCTGCTCCCTCCTTCCCTCACTCGTAAACAAACCCCAAATACTTGGACTCGTCCACTTGGTCCAACAAGTGGGCAATCCAGCTTTTTCTAACTGACAACCAAGGCCTCAGGTTTGGAGGTGCTCTTATAAAACCTTTATAAAACTTCAGTGGAAGCTGGCGGTCCAGGCTCGATGAAGCCACTTAGACCAATTTTTCTGAAAAAAAGCAGAGACAAGTTTGATTGCACTGTTTTTTGTGTGTGAACATTTTTAAACAGAATGTAAAAAGTCTTGCATTTGATTCTGTGAACTGATAGCGAATCTGAGTATTGTTGCAGATTTAGGCATGACTGTACTTAGTACATTACTCATTATTAATCCATTTATAGGTGACGTGACTGTGCTTGCGATTGGTGATATCAGAGAAGCTTTTGAAGTGAATCACTCCCAGACTATTTCTGCAACATTCATAACACCTGTTGAAGCAAGTTAAGGCTCTTGTTAGTATATAAGCCACCAGACTTTTGCAACAGCTCACTGAGTCATTTCATTATTACTAAAGTAGTTAAAAATATAAAGGAAAACATAAGGAAAGCAGCTACTTTATTTTAAAATTAAATATTTCTGTTTTTCTTCCCTTAAAGGCTGTTTTCACACTGGAATAATGTTTTTATTTAATACAATAAATGCTTAATTGTGACAGCAAATTCTTCTGGATTAAAATAGTTCACCTTTATAAAAGAAAAATATTAGCACAAAGAAGTTTATTGACTACTGTTACATGGGGTTTTAGTTTTTGAGGTGACTAGTAGTTGGTCCAACCACACTGACTGACAAAGAAGAGTCCATAAAGTATGATCAGTTCTTATGGGAGCCTGTGCACTCACCCCATCAGGGATGTGAAGACATTGCTGCTCAGCGTCTTGTAGCAGATGCTGCCGTTTCTGCTCATCATTTGTGCAGTACTGCTATAATAATGATCAGTGGCCTGATTGCTGCTGCTGGATGAGGACATTAGCTTTGGCACAGTTTGCTTTTCCCTGTCAGGCTTCACCCTTTAAGTGACAGTTTGCAATGATGAAGGAATGTCTTGCTTTCTCTGGTAGTCCTTTGCTGACATTGACAGTGAAACACACCGCCCTGGCTCACATTGGATGTTAAGGAATTCACGATGTGTGTGTGATCTTAAAACAACCGCGTCAGCGTTGTTAATATCAAACATGTTATTCAGGTTTATCCGAAGCGTCTCTTCCTTTTTTATCTGAGGCACAGGTTGGTTATTTCTTCCTTTCAGGATTGTCCTGATTGTGCTGGTTTCCTTCCAGGCCTCCCAGTAACATTTTCTTTTAGTCTGGACTCTCACCTTCTCCTAGATGTGATTACCGAGTTTGATTCAAACATGCAGATGCTTTTAACGGACTCCTTGCAGGTAGACTTCCTGTAGGCCCTACTACATGGTGAGCCATGTTGGTGTTTGTCAAAAAAAAATGAGAGTGACGAAGTTGTGAAACTCATAGAGGGGAAGTTGGGAACAGCAGATAAACTAACGGAAATTGGGCTCATAATAAATGAACGGCTTTTTGCCTTGTCACGGGTATTTTCCCATTTTCACTCAAATCCTTGGATGTATTGTTGTTGATTGTCTTTGAGTTGATCTTACCACCGTTATTGTGGATTTCCTCTGTGATTGTCTTGAAGTTTATTAGTGGAAACCCGGTTCCACCATTAGAGGTTGAGCCAATTTTTAAACGTTTCAACGGCACCCTTGAACGTCTTTCCTTCTTCCGTGTGTGTGACTTTTAATAGAAGTAGTTTGACATGTGTGGCTCATTCAGGGTGTGCGCTTATCGGCCTGAACCTGTTGATGGAGATGCTTGTGATGCATACCAGCTTTCTGTGCACAGTGTGATAAATGTTATTGGATCCAGGAGACTGCCAAATATAACCACCTTATCTGGATTTCTTATCTTTTTGTTGACGACATGCCTTAGATAGTGAGAAATCCAGCTGTGCTTGCACGCAGATGATCAGAAAAACAGAATTTTATAACTTATCCATCAGGACGACCATATTGCTGTTCATCATGCGGTGATTGTAACTGAATGAAAAAACTGCAAAACTGATGACTTTAGAAAGTGAGACCCTGACCCTGAAGCTGTTTGTTAGAATAGCACATGCTTTGAAGAACACACATCCTGTTGCTACTTATCCAGAGGCCTGAATCTTCCTGTGATTTGCTAATCAGGTAATTACTTCAGTTTCCTTCCCCTTTGTGTGTTTGACTCTTTGATCTCTTTTTGTTTTACTGTGTCCTCTTTACCTCCCCTCCTGTAAAACCTTTCAAATGCCTCCGGGTCACTTACGTCTCTGTTCTTTGTGTTGGACTACCAATAAATATCATGTCAAGGTTTAAATTGCTTACTCCAAAACTGTGTTTTAATATCTGCTATTTGAATTGATTTCTCGTCCAGTTAAATGTCATTTTGTTGCTAAATTAATCAAACACCTGGGAAATCTTAGGTGTGTGTGTGTGTGTGTGTGTGTGTGTTTGCCCTGAGGTCACAATAGAAAGATGTTCACAAAAATAAGATAAAATATTAAGGGTTGACATTGTGAACTATGGAACCACTGTTCCTGCATTTCGAGTCTTATTGCAGAGCGGTTTTGTTTGTACTCGCCTCGTTTCTTCCTGTTGGTGCAAACAAGGCTTCCACTGCATGAATAATGGAACACAAGCTACAGAGCCACTGTTTAACGTGACATTTTATTCCTGTTGCACTTAAGTGAAGACTGGTAGATAAATGCGATTCAAATGAAAGTTTAAAGCCTGACAGCCTTCTCAAATCTACATGTTTCTGTTTTCACAGGTAGAAGAGAATTTGTCCAGAGGCTTAAACTCGAAGCAACACTGAACGTACACGATGGCTGCGTAAGTGCCCCACATTTTTATCCGTCTCTTCGTGTTTATTGGTTGAAGTCCTCTCCCTGCCAAACACGCCACGTCACTTTTTCTCAGCTTGCTGGTGGAGCCTTGAACAGATCAGATCAGGTCAGGTGGTTAATTCCTCTGAGAAACCTGAAGCTGACATAACAGTCACACGTCCTGTCACACTACAGGGCAGGACATCAGCCTGTCCAAGACACCACAACAAGCATTGCATGCATGCAGGTCTCAGGAGAGCTGCATTAAAGTGCAGCTCTTAGCCACAATGATTGAGATATTATTATTGCATTTTCTGAATATGTTAGTTTGCGTTTAGTTAAGTAGCTAAGAGCTTCTGTATTAACACGGTGTATGTTTTGTTTTTGTCTTGGACTCTACAAGACTTGTATGATTCATTTCAAAATAATCTTTATTTAGCTATACTTGGCCTTCAGCCATGTTCTGAAATGAGCCGTTTTAGCTCCTTTACTGATTGACTGTTTCTTATAAACAGATGACTTGAACAAGCAGGGGCTGTTGTGCTCATTGTCAGTCTATGAGGGATATCAGACATCCTGACATTAAAGCATCCAAGAGTGGAAAAAACAGTCTGAAACGCAGCATTCAGAGCAGCCTGAAACCCCAGCTGTAAGCTCATAGGGATTACTTGTATATACGCTGACCTCACTATTTAAGGCTTTGGCCATGGCCAATATGAACATCCACCTTTTTAACAATGTATATGTGACAGAAAACAATAAGTGTAACAGGTCCACTTTAAGTTATTAATCAGATAAAGACTTTCTATTTGCACCACCTAAAATGTGTCAATTTAGCAGATTTTAGCATCAGAAGAATAATATTAGTGAATATGAATTATTGTGAATACTTTGATTACTTTTTATTATAGAAATTTTAAGCTTGGAGTTACAGAAGTTTTTCAGTGGACACCGTGAGATACCTGACCTGTTCTGACTCTGCACTGTACCACATTACACGAGATGCTAACCCTAGCCTGTGTTTAAAAATGCCATCACAATAAATAAATAACACCATTTCCTGCCTCATCTGTCACCATCTGTTAATCTTTCATTAGGTGAGGAGGGGCCTCACCTACACTCCACCTCAAATCTAACTATAGATGATGTGCAGCGTCTCAGAAACCGAGTCAAACATGTTAAAAACCTGATTCAGACGTGAGGTCTGCATGTAGGAATACACGCAGTGTAATGTCTCAGCAGAGGCAGTCTGACACGATGAGGCGCTGACGGAGGCTGCAGGTGTTAATGAAATATTGATCCACAGAGTGACAGCAAACACTGACCTGATGCATCACTCTTCTTTTGCTGTTCCTTAGATCCACAGCTAACTCATTCTCTAGCCTTATGTTGGTGGTTATTTCAGTTGATCGAACTGTTAATGAACCTAATTTGAATTGGACGATGGCATCCATATTTTCTTACTGATTTGAAGCAAAGGCATTCAGGGATTTTCTTTGTTGCTGATGCTTAACAAGCACAGAAAAGACAATAATATAAATGTAATTGTGTGCAGGGACATGCCATTTCTTGTTATTCGCTTCTCTGATAGTAATTCACATTCGTCATGCAGAATCCTCTCTCACGTGTCCACATTTTGGGGCTGGACTGAGTTACTTATTTATTTTTTAACTATTTGTTTTACATCAATCTCGTATTACATAAAATGAAGAAATTCAACAAGTCGTCACGTTTATGAAGCTGTAATGAATGGATGTCGGAATTTAACTTGCGTTTGTCAGTGTAAACACCATGTAAGCGCTCTCTCTGATCTCTCCTCAGGTCAACACTATATCGTGGAACGACACGGGCGAATACATCCTGTCAGGGTCGGACGATACCTTCCTGGTCATCACCAACCCTTACAACAAAAAGGTTGGATGAATGGATGAACACCAAACTGATCATTTTTAACTGTTATTCTTTGCATAAATGGTCAATTAGCCATAAAACAGGACAAAAAGCTTAAATTGGCAGAGCACAGTTGAGATACTAAACTAAAGGAATTATTTAATGGATGGATGTTCCACAACTGTTTTTGTGAGGGATGTCCACCCACTGAAGGTTTGTTTCGCTGGGACAAAAATATCCCACATTATTCTGAACCTTTTTTATCTGCCCACATTTTTCTGAAACAGAAATGTGGTGAATTGGAGGGTGGTGCTAGTCTTTAAAACTGGGATGCTGAGCAGGAATTTGTATGGTTTTTTTTTTTTTTTTTTAATGTGACTGTTATCTAATATAGAGGTAGGAGATCTCCTGGTCTGTGTAGTTGTCTAGTTAGGTTAATCTAAATCAGGGGTGGACAATTCCAGGCCCGGAGGGCCGGTGTCCCTGCAGGTTTTAGATGTGTCCTTGAACCAACACAGCTTATTTAAATGGCTAAATTAGCTCCTCAACATGTCTTGAAGTTCTCCAGAGGCCTGGTAATGAACTAATCATGTGATTCAGGTGTGTTGACCCCAAGGTGAGATCTAAAACCTGCAGGACACCGGCCCTCGGGGCCTGGAATTGCCCACCCCTGATCTAAATTAAGCCGAGTCTCCAGTTTGAGTCTGTATTCATCATAAAACTCTAACTCTTAAACATTAAAATTACATAAGTGTCTAACAATCTATGAGAGTCTTGAGAGTGTTTTCATCTTTGTTATTACAACAGTGGTAAGAGAAGTTTCTGTGGTTCCCTTAGTTTCTCTTTCTTTGACATACTTTGACTTTCAAATGATGTCATATGAGGGAAAAGGAAAAAAAACAAAACAAAATGTCAAACGCCAAACCTAGCAGCAGAGTCGCATTTTGTGGCTAACCGCTAAATAATCCCAGTATGCCTTCTTGTCTTTGTGTAGTTCATGCTGGGCCTCTTTGCTGTGCAATAAAATAAAAAGCTACAAACAGCTGCCAATTGCATATAAAAAATGGCTGTAATTGCTAAATGCAATAATTTTGTTAAACACCTTGAATTCAGTCACATCTTTATTTATTTGAACTTCCGCTGTGGCAGTGTGCAGAAACAAAACAGCAAAAATGGTATCTGTCCAAATACTTAGGGATCTGACTTCAGCTTGGGTTTAGACAAAGATTGGAAACAGTCAGAAAAAGCATGGCATTGCTCCCAGAGACCACTTACCAGCAACTCTAAATACTACAAATGAACACATTAGTGTCTAAAATTATGTAAATGTGTGCAAAAATCCCCCAGGATGTCAACATTTTATACTCTTTCATCTGCTGATTTGCTGCCTCTGGTCGAGCATCCACACTGATGCAGCTGTCATCATACATTTCTTCTTCTCTGCTTCAGGTCAAGAAGTCAATACGTTCAGGTCATCGGGCAAACATCTTCAGTGCGAAGTTCATGCCCCACACCAACGATCAGGAAATTATCTCCTGCTCTGGAGACGGCATCATCTACTACACCCACACTGAGAAGAGTCCCGAGTACAACAGACAGTGTCAGTTCACCTGCCATTATGGAACCGCTTATGAGGTGCTGATTCACAGAAGCTGATGAAAAGGGTTTCTCTCTTACTCGTTACCCTCCTGTCTTCTAAGCTTCGCTTTGTTTCTTCAGATTATGACGGTACCGAACGACCCCTACACGTTCCTGTCCTGCGGGGAGGACGGCACGGTGCGATGGTTCGACCTTCGCATGAAAACTAGCTGCACTAAAGAAGACTGCAAAGATGTACGGGTGACATCTGTGATGTTTGTCTTTTTTCTGTCTGTGATTCATCACCAGTCAGGGTCAGGATCAATGTGTTTGTAGCTTTGGGGAGGGATCGATTGAAGAACCATCTTTTTGTTGTGAAACCCTGGCAGGTGCCCTTAAAACCAGATTAAAACAGAGAGGTGATCGAGCTTTTGCAGCAACACTATCAGATCTATGGATTAATCTCCCTCTCTGTGTCTGCACAGCTTAGTTGATACAGTCTTTATTAAAAATGAATTTATTCTCTTTGGGTTTTAGCTCCAGTGTGACATTTTTTTTTTTAAATGTTTATTTTTTTCTGCTTTTTAGTGTAGCTTTTCCTGGGGCTATATAAGTTTATATTGTACTGTTGTTTTCATTGAGCTATATAAATAATCTTTATATAGCCCATTTAAGGAACCTGACCTTGAGTTTTTCACAGTGTTTAGTGTATAAGAGTTTGTGGATATCTTTTTTTTTTTTTTTTTTTTTTCTCTTTCAAAAATGGCTTACTGGACTTTGTATTCATGCAGGACTGATAATGGACCCCCCCCCCCCTCCCTTTCTTACTTCACTGCTTTCTTCACAAACAGCTTTTGGTCTCTCCTCTAGGAAGCGGTTTCTTTGGCTTTAAACCAGCGTGCTTCAGTTGATAGATGAGTGTGTGTGTGAGAGAGAAACCGTGTCCTCCTAGATTATGTTGCTGCATCTTGTATTTCGTGCTCCAGATGAGAACCTGTTACCCTAAAACTGTCAGAAGAGTTTTACCAGCTGCTGTCACCAGCCCCTCTGCCTCCCCATCATCAGCCTGCAGTAGTCAGACCTGGTAGTGCAGTTGCTCCACTTTATTAGGTGCAACTACTTCAGAGTGATACAGCAGTTTGGGATTTGACATCAAATATCTTTAGTCTGACCAGTGATGTTAATGTGGTTTCATAAAGTCTCATAAAGCAACAGAAACACCTCTTGAGCTTCTAAAACTGTACCTCTCAAAATGATTACAGTTGAATCAACACAGGATTTATTGCAGGCATCAGTTTTACATTAGTTTACATCATTTTTAAAAAAAAATTTATTCTCAATCAGTGATATCTGCCATTACTGAGCAGAAGTGACTTCCAGACCTCATTGCGCTCTTTCATTTCAGGACATCCTGATAAACTGCAGAAGAGCAGCGACCTCCATATCAATTTCTCCGCTGGTGCCGTACTACCTGGCCGTGGGCTGCTCCGACAGCTCAGTACGAATCTACGACAGACGCATGCTGGGCACAAGAGCGACGGGTAAGCAGCCCTGCACAGTGGACTTAGCCACTCTACACGTCACAAATTCGTTATCCTCGTGTTAATGTGTAGGTAACGCAGCCTGTTGTGGTGGAGAAACTAAACTTGCAATGTCCGTTTTTGCTTTGAATGTTCAACCAGTTTCTCGTTTACATGAAGGCAGCGGGGGGAGGATCTCCCTTTGAGTTTTTGGTCCCAGCCTGCTGTGCCTCGTCTCTTGTTGGACATTTCTATTTTTAGATACTTTCACGAGTATTTTTACTTCTTCCTGTGTGTTTTAAATCCTTCTGACAACTGCTTATAAAAGGTATTTATGGAGCGTTGTTCCTACACAGAATGCAAGTCAGTTTTTTTATTCAGAGACTTTTAAACAGACTGTTTAAATAGTAGGGTGTGAGGCATGCCAACAAGTTGTTTTTTTATTAAACTTTATTCATAGTTTTTCTAAACAAAGCTAAACAAAACACTTAAATTCTCCCTATCGCTTATCCCACTGAGATTACAAATATAATGGAGAAAGAAAAAGAATAACACTGATTTAATAAATCGATGTGGATATTAATGGGATAAACACAGTACATGTGTATGACGAAAAAAGTATGGACATTTCTCCTTAACTCAACAATAAGTTTGAGTATACCACAATTACATACACTAACAAGACCAGCAGTAGCTTCGTTATCATAGTGACCAGGTCGATAGATCCAGTTATTAAAAGATGGAGATTTGTCTGATTAATTATTGAATAAGTCTTCGGGCCATTTCTCGGCAGTGTTGCTACACTTCCACCAGGAGTTCAGTGTTTAGATAATGAGGGTGGATTATTACTCTGGATCCTACTGTACATTTTAGATGTGTTGCTCTTTGTGCCGGGGTCTAAATCTAGTATATCGCTAATAATATTATTGGCCAGCAAATATGGGAGAGTAAAATGTTTTAATAAGAAAAATTCATATTTATGAGCATCTGTAAAACTGTCATTTGGACTGTTATAACTTTTGTGTAATGCCTGAAATAACGAGTGTTCCTTAGAACACAAACACATCCTTAAGAAAGTGAATAAATAAATACAGACCATTTTTGTGGCAAGTTTGAAAACAACGTCAGTTTGAGACAACGAGAAAAGACAACTGTTCACCACAGGAGAAACGAAGCATAGCTGATTGATGCAAACAGGTTTTCCAAACTGGAACCAGGTTTTTAAGGTGCGTTCTACAACAAGGTTAAGGATATGAAGTTGTTTTCCTTTGGCCTTTGTTGATCTCATTTAAAAAAACAAACAGTTACTGGATTGATATCCAATCCCCTGCTAGCGCAGACAGGACTTTGATTTTTTTCACCTCAGGCAGAAGTCCAGTCTATTAATTTGGCTGTTCGTGTTGCCCAATAGACTTGGGTACTTCTAGACACGGGGATGGCATGGTAAACCTTTC
Organism: Copadichromis virginalis; assembly: GCF_057382275.1. Taxonomy (NCBI): domain Eukaryota; kingdom Metazoa; phylum Chordata; class Actinopteri; order Cichliformes; family Cichlidae; genus Copadichromis; species Copadichromis virginalis. The sequence continues at coordinate 20,341,280 of NC_140633.1, forward strand.
ATCTTGATTATATTCACTCCTCCAGTGACTAATGGGCAGTAAAGCTCAGCACGCCAGCTCTTGTTTTGTAACAGAGTTTTAAAATGATGTTTTTAGAATTCCTTTTAAAACACGTGAGTTTGATTCTCAAGTAGGTAAGTTGTGTGGCTTGAACGAAAGGGAAAGGATTAAAATCTGACCCAAATTCCAACTGACTGACAGGATGTGTATCTAATCACATCAGTAACCCTTTCCTCGGCTCTAAAGGCAGTGGCTATGGATTCTATAGAGGAGTAGTGAAAGACAGCAACGCTGCCAAGTATCGCAAAAACAAACAGCCTGAAACCTCAGAGTTGGTGTGCAGTAAAGCCAGTGGTGAAGACTAGATTGTTCTGACCCAGGTCAAAAATGTTGAACTAAACCAAACTGTTTTTCAGCACAGTAAATAGACATTTCCATTCAACACATTCAATTGCTTTTGACATATCATTTATATCAAACCCACCGAATCGTCTGGACCAAATCCACAAATATAATTAAGAATCTTGTTCACCGACTCATTGGCTAAGTTGCACACACTCTCTCATTTTTTTTAGGTAATTACATGGGCCGGGGAACCACGGGCATGTGTGTTCGGTTTGTTCCCGCTCACCTGGCCAACAAGTCGTGCAGAGTGACCTCTCTCTGCTACAGCGAGGACGGTCAGGAGGTGCTGGTCAGCTACTCCTCCGATTACATTTACCTGTTCAATCCCAAAGATGACCAGGCTCGAGAGCTCAAGGGCCCGTCGGAGGAGAGGAGAGAGGAGGTGAGATCCCAATGGGAACTTTTCTTCTGTCATTCTTTTCTCCCAAACTGTGTCTTTTAAAGGTTTATATCGGTTCAGACACTGTGCTGTCATTTAGACAGTTTTCCATTATTCCAAGTGTGTAATAATTGATCTACAAAATAAAAATCTGCCTTATCTGTCAGTCTAAGGCAAAATCCAAAAATATTTACCACTTTTTAAAAAATGGGTAAAATACCCAAAACAATCAAGAGTCTCTGTCTTTTCTTGTTGATCAGCTGACTGACTACTGGAGTGTAGATCTCAAGTTACATGTACAGAGAAGGTTAATGGAGGCCTCACATGTTATGTCTCCTGTTAAGAGTGCTAACGGCCTTTTGACTCTATAGAAAATAAACATAATCACGTCTGGCTGAGCGGAGGTGTCCATGCGGCTGATTTTTGGGGGCGAATAGGACCGATTGTTGTAAACAGGACTGACCTTGTTGTTGCTCCTCTGGGCCCTGCAGACATCAGTGCTAAATCTGTGGTGGCTGATGCAGTGCAGGGAGGTGAGCAAATGACCCTGAGAAAAACAAACCCAATACAAAGAAGGAAGAAACGCACTGAGGATGGAAACAGCGTCATGAATTACTGCCTGATCTGTTTGGCTCTTAGTTATATTTCCTTTGTTAGTTTTGAGATTCAAACAACTGAACAATCAAGGAAACTGCGTGTTTACGCTCGGTGGTGGTCTTCACGTGTGTCCGAATGTGCTGGGTCACGGTGCCATGGCGAGTTCAGCTGTGTCTAGATGCAACCACCACACGCATTCCTTTCCAAATACAGCGAGCGACGCAGGCAGCGTTCCTCAAACCACCAAAATAGTTCAGGCTGATTTTGGGGCAGGCGAGGAGCAGTGTTCCTTACCCCCTCTGTTTTCCTCTACCTGCGACCTTGTTTGTTTAATCCTTTTATCTGATTTATTCAACTGTCTTTCAGCTTCTGCTCCTTTTCACCACCTGTCCACACATTTCCTGACTGAAGCGGTGGATAGTCCCTGCTCTAAGAACCTCTTTTTCCTATTTCTGGCTCTCAGCCTGTTGCAGCCAGGGGGACTGGAAAGTGGCAGGCAACCTCAGTCATGCTGCCAGGAGGAGGGGGTGGGGTGGGGGGAACACTTTAAAGAGGACACTGATAGAGACGAGTAGTGTTTTGCTTTGGCAGCGCAGCTATTTTTGACCATGCCTTGACTGACAAACTGCTAATCTCTGTGAATGTGTGTGTGTTTCCACAGCTGAGGCAGCCTCCAGTGAAGCGCCTCCGTCTACGAGGTGACTGGTCTGACACTGGACCCCGAGCTCGCCCTGAGAGCGAGAGGGAGAGAGATGGTAAGATCACAGTATGTGCTCCTGCTCGTCTACAGCGACGGTCTCGTATGACAGGCCCGACCTCTGACAAACTCTGAGAAGACTCCAACCTGCAAAATATATTTTTATATACTGCTCAAAACATTAAGGGAACACTTGCATCACACATTGGATCTCTTAGGAACGAAATCCTCAAGTTTGAAATCTTGACTGCCATTCAGTGGTAAAAATCATCAACTCTTTGAGGACTGGGTTCAAAATCACACCAAAAAGTTAAAGTTGGTCAAGCGTTTCCTTCATTTTTAGCAATATATTTTCCCCATATTGATTTTGTAATCTTAGACGAAGAAGAAATCAGGCCATAAAACTGTCTCATCACCAACTCTGCAACTTATGAACATGACCAATAAAAAGAGAACCAACAGTGCAGTGATCTGTGGTAAATGCATTTAAATCCCAGCTCCCATCTTAATGAACACTCAGAGCACTTTCAGCACAAGCTACATTCACCTGGTAACGGGCTCTTTCATGCAGCACTTTTTCTCTTTGATGCAGTGCTTTCTCTCTGGCGCAGACACTCCCACTGATAATACATCTGATTTTTTAGGGTTCACTATCTCGTAGATCCAACCTGACCTCTGGATGTCCTGCTGTTCTTCCTGAGCTTCAGTTCTCTTGATGCATCCATCAAGTTTACCCTTTAAACTGAACTGGAGCTCAGAGTATGTAAACCTGATTTAAAGTGTTTCCTTTAAAGTTGATATAGTTGATGCAGAGTGGCCCAAACTAGACACAATAGCAATAAGAGTGAACAAACATCCAACTAAAATAATGGTTGGGTTGAAAAATGGTAAAAAAAAAGCTCTGGGGCAAGAGTAACAGCTTATATTTCACATATTCAGGTGAAAATGTGTGTAAAAAGCTGAACTTCTTTATAGTGTATCAAAGTTTGCTTGGGTCAGAGAGAGTAGAAACCTCACTTTGAGGCAAATGACTTGGAGCGGTCTCCTGCTGCAGGGTTTTTTCCACCATAGATGAACGTAGTTTAAGTTGTTTAATCTATTTTGTTACTGTGGTTTATTTTGTTCAGAAATAAAATTTAAAAAAAATCAGTCAAATGGAGGAAAAACTCATCTTCGGGTTTCAGGTGATGACTGTTTCAGAGTGCTTTACTTTGTTCACAAGTTGGGTTTTTTTCTTTTCTAGTTGGATTTCTTGTTTGTCATTTTTTGGGGATAAATTTTCCCTAAATTCTCATATATTAAATTAATAATTTGTGTAATGAGTCATCCTTGTGCAGGTCTTAATGAGCCTCTGCTTGCATATGATCAGTTATGATAAGCAGTTTCTTTTGAGTACAAATACTCCAATTTTTTTTTTTGTCATTTCTATAAATATGGACTGTGTCAAAATGAAAAGCTTGACAGGATCTAAAGACGTTTTCCCTTTTTTTTTTTTTTTTTGTTCCAGGAGAGCAGAGTCCGAACGTGTCTCTGATGCAGAGGATGTCGGACATGCTGTCCCGGTGGTTTGAGGAGGCCAGTGAAGCCCAGAGTAGCAGAGGAACCCGACCTCAAACGCGGCCCCGAGGTGAGGCTTCAATACTCCGGCCTTCAAACGGGCCGGAGTAACTTCAGTAAGACTGACTGTTAAGAATCTTTCTGTGATAATAAACCGTAAACTAGCCAAAATCTAAAATCATTGCTTGATTTATTTATTTTTTGTCTTCAGGTACAGCTCTTCGTCCCGAGGGGACGTTGAATGCTCCAGCTGCCGCAACAGGCGACTCTAGTCAGGAGTCCAGCGCCCCCGAGAGGCCTGTGGGGACGGACTCCCCAGAGGTACCTGCCAGTCCCGCAGCGGCCACCACTGCGCCCATGCCTAAATCCACCTCCTCTTCCTCCTCAGGGTCATCATCAACAGTCACAGCACCTCCTCCTTCCAGCTCATCATCAGTGGAGACCTCGGCCACTTCTTCCTCCCCTCTCACGTCGTCCCCCGACTCAGAGCAGCGGAGTCAGGGTGACACAACTGGGACCCCGACGGCCACGCCCACCTCTGAGCCCGCACTCTCAGGTAAGAAACCAGGACCGCACTCGCACTCGCTGTTCACATGTAAGCCTTCAGTCCAATGAGGAGGGTTAACTGCTCGGTGTATGAGTGTGTGTCCGCGTGTGTGTATGTGTGGGTGTGTGTTCATTGGAGCCACTCCACTCAAGCAGCAGCCTCACTTCACTTTATTTTCCTTCAGCATCCTGTTGTCCTCCTCCTCCTGCTTGTTTATTTCATTTTTGCCCGATTCTCTGTGCCGAATCTTCTCCTCACATCCTCCGTCAGTCTTCTAATCGTGCATCCACTCTTCCTCTCTTCCTCTGCCCCTTTGTCAGAGTATGGTCCTCATCGGCTGCCCATAAGTTTAGTGTGTAGGCGTTTGCAGAGGTTGCTCCGGCTGGCTGACCCACCTGGACGGGGTCGGCGAGCGGCCCCTTCTCCTTCTTCTTCTTCACCTTCTTCTTCCTCTGCAGCCCCTGAGAGACAGTCGCAAAGAGCTGCTACCTCTGCCGCTGCTGCTCCTGAGAACCAACCCTGTACAGGTTACCCACCCCTCCGAGCTCATCAACCCTGCAGCAATCCCTCCATAAGGGCTGCTCCCCTGCCATTAACCCGTCCCCGCCTTTTAAGCAAAGACAGCCATGTCTGTTGTAGAGAGGCTCCAGAAAGACCCAGTCTTGCTGTTACTGACCACTAACCACACACTGATCTTCCCCGCTCTCTTATTATTCACCCCTTACTTCCTCTAAACTCCAGAGTCCAGTGTGTCGCCTCTCCACTGTTTGCTCAGCCCTTAACTCACTAATGCTCTCACTCCATCTTTCCACTTGTTGCTTGAGTTTTCACCTGCAAACTCTCCTGCCGGAGTGGCACCAGACGGTATGAAGCTTTGCTTTGGCCTCATGGTTGTTCAACCATGTTTGATGATATAACTTGCCTTTTTTTTTGTTTTGTTTGTTTTCTTCAATGTCATTGGATAGGTCACATTACTGCTGATGTTAAAATTAAGGTTATTTCCATCAGTTAGTGTTGCCCGTTTTGTAAATGTGTCTCGATACTCAAAAGCCGGTGGACAAACAGAAAAAATAAACAGACATAAGTGATTTTACTTGCTTGAGTTGAACTAAAATGCTTGAAACAAAAAAAAAAAAAAATAATAATAATAATAATTATTTTTTGAAATGCTGGAGTGAAAATAAGCAAAAAAGCATCCACTTTGGAATCCACAGACTGACTCTGAAGGAGCTTCGGAAAGACCGCAAAACTATTGCTCGGTTTTCCTATTTGCAACAATTTGTAACATTTCAACAGATTTTTTTTTTTTTTTTTTGTCTGTGCACGAGCGCAAAGCAATAAAGTAAAACCCTCGAATCAAATAATGATTATGTAATATATGTTTATTAATAAGTTATTTTTTAAGTTTGTTCTGCTTCAGTTTTAATGTGACAGCATTTAGTTAACCCGAAGAGCTTCTCTCACTTTCAGCTTTTTTCTCTAAAAATGTAGGTACAACTTTAATATTAAAGATATAAACCGATTTTTAAACACACAACAAAACTGGCTTTACATAATGAGGCATCTGTTATGAAAGCTTTTATTGAACACGTCATTGTGCAGTTCAGTAGACACAATATTTAAATTGCTTCTTCTCACTTAATTGGCTTTAGTTGGTCACAGATATCTTGGAGAAGTGTGTTGTGTAGCCAGCAGCCAAACAGATGTTATTGGGTTTTTTTTCTTTTGTTGTTGTTGTTGTTGTTTTGTTGTGGCAAGCCCAAGTAAGCACTTCTTGATGGTTGGGATTTCCAGGTTCTACATAACACAGCAGATATAAAACATTTCTTTGCACATCTGTAAAAAGCATGCATGAAAATCATGTTCTTGTTTCCGTTCAGACTTACTAATCGCTGATTCTCACTGAGCTTCCCCAACACTCTGTAAACCGATCACAGCTGTTATCAGATGAAGGAGCTTTTTTATTTTTGGCTGATGTGAAAGCTCTTTCTGCTTGGCCTTGGATTTATTTATTTATTCATTTATTTTAAACATGATTTAGAAGTTTTTAACCCGTGTGAGCCCTCACGTTTGACCTCTTTGTTCAATGTTTAGTTGGTCTCATTTGTGTTCCAGATTCCCCCTCGTCTGTGGTAAACAAACAGCTGGGATCCATGACTCTTGATGAACAGCAGGGTGCGTCTTTCCCTTCCCCAACCCCATTCCCTGACCCTCACCCTGCCACTCGCTTTGTCTTCTCCACCTTCTGTCTTAACCACTTTCCCTCATCCTGTCTCACTCCACTGTTTGTCCTCCATCGATTTCATGTTTTTGTTTTCTCTGTATCCACTGCTTTACTGTTCAATATTCTACTGTCCAGATGTGGATGTGTCTGACTGTTACTGTTGCTCTGGCCAAAGGATTTAATACAATTGTTTAAGAAGTTAGAGCTTTGAGTAATGTAATAAACAATATCTCCAAAATTCAAATGGATGACAAAGAAAAGCACTACTCAGACATATACATTTCAGTGCTCTCTGCTGAACCATCTGTGCAATATTTAGCTTTTTCTAAAATGCCCTACTACGTCTGACATTTCTCCTTTGCAGTGATTAGCATTGGTAGTCAGATTTAATGTGGCTTCATCTTTAACTGTTCAGTTTTATTTGTATAGTGCCAAAGCAAAACAATGGTCTTTCTAAGGCACATATGTTGTTACATAAACACTTCACAAGAACCCTGAAAAGCCCCAATGGTTCACTCTTGATTTCTCTTGATCAGAGTGGACCATCTACACAGCTTTGTTTAATTTGAAAATAATGTCATATTCAGTTTAATTTAAACGTTTTACTTTGTTGTAATTTAAAGAGGATAATTAAAAGTGGATGATGCTCATCTTAAGCATGATCAGAGATTTGGATATTGAGCTATCTTAGTAATTCTAGGCTTTAGAATATGCAGGTATACCTGTGATCAGTGCTCTAGGGTTCAACAACTTGCACAGTAGTAAAGTCCCCTTTTGGTATCGCTGATGGTTGATAAAATCCTCACTGCGCACCACATAATGCACAATGTGCCAAAAAAAAGGGGGTCAGAAAAATCTTTTTGTCTCATTTCGTGATGGTGGATCAGTGTAACTATTACACTTACACACTTACTTGACTTCTAAGAAGCCAGGCATAAGCCTATGTGCATGCCCAGACACGCCTGTGCTGCAGATGTTTATGTGTGCAGATGCAACTGGGAAAATGGAGCGAGGCACATTCACTTTAATATGACTCTCATAATAATGATAAGTTAATGGATCACTGGGGAAATTACAGAAAATGATTGCTTTGATTGGAGCTATCACTGCTCACGATCGCCGACATCATCCTCCATCGGCACACTCCCAAGCTCCACCCACCTCCTTCTGGTTGCTAGGGGCAGCCAATCAGTTACTACTAATAAATAACTTTTCTAACTACTCTAGGACAAAGGTCTGAGTCCAGAGGTATTTATAATACTTTTTATATACAACACCAACAGTATAATATCAAGCTACTTTGTGTGTACTGTATAGCTTTATATATGAAGCACTACATCTGTGATTATTTACAGTGCATACTGACAGAGATATAGCATGTAGCATCTTAGCAACAAGTCCCTCTTTGTCCTCCAGCTCAAATTTTCATCTTCCCTGGAAACCTGTTCCTTTTCTTCAGTGTAGCTAGCAGCTAACGGGTGTAATGACCCTTTAGGGCCTTTGACATGTGTGTGTTTGTGTGCGTCTTGTGTCTTGCTGTTGTGGCTGTCTGTCAATACGTGTCTTTTACGACGTGTCCTTTGTGGTTTTGTCTAACGTTTGCTGCATGTTCCCATTTCTGTTTAATGTTGTTTATCAGAGGGAATGGATGCAACACAGAGTTGCATATTTGTGGTGTGTTTTTAAATGACCAACTGCACACTGCAAACGACAGGAAGAGTTACTTTTGATCAGAGTTTTAGTCTGTACAGCCAGTGCGTCTCAGTAAGCCCCCCTTGCTTGTTTTGCCTGTGTGTATTCTTCTTCCTCTCTCAGTAGCAGCCGAAGCTACAGCTTCACCTGCTGATGAATCTGCTGCTGCACCAGCCAGCAGCATCCCATCCATCTCCACCTCTACTTCCACCAGTCGACCCAGTGCAGCAGAGCCTGTCCTCAGCCTGCACTACAGCTCAGAGGGAACCACCACCAGCACTATCAAACTGGACTTCACTGATGAGTGGTGAGTGATGGCCAGTGGGTGTCAGCTTTTTAGGTTGAATGTGACATTATACTTGGATTAACTTTATAATCTCATATTTATAATGCTCATATCTCCTCCTCTGTATACCTGTATGTCAATACAATAAATGACAATAAAATTTAATTTGGCTCATGTTGACCTTCAGATAAATAAGGTTGACATGATCATTTAAATCTTCATACGGTGCTTTGTATACGTTTGTATGTGTTGACAACACACACCACGCTTGTGAGAGTCATAGTTTTTAAGTTATCAGGCTTTTTGTCAATTTTTTTGACAAATAAATCAATAAGTTGACAGTGAAGACGTTGGTGGATGTAAGCCAAACTTTAATGGAGAGTTAACATGAACCCACCTTACACCCTGACAGAGTTTTATCAGAATTCATTCAGAACTTTTCGAGCTGTCTTGTTTACAGACAGAATGAAAAGCAAAGGTCTCCAGTGCAACTTCACTCATTCCATTCAAATTCAGGTAACTCAATAGGAGTTACCTTCTTATAGTCGGGGCAACTGCATGATACTTGTGTCTTCCCATATTTATTTATTTTTTTTTTTCCCCAGATAAATATGAGTAATTTTCAGGAAAAAACACCCCAAAAGGACTGATGGTAACTCTTGTTCTTCCACTACAGGAGCAGCAGCACGTCCAGTTCGATGGGCAGTGGAGGCCCCAAAACATCAGAAGCTGCAGCTGTACAGAGCAGAGAGAGTCTGTCGACAGAGAGCTCGGTATCAGAGCAGGGTGAGTCGTCTCCTACAGCATCATGAAAACGCCTCGATCTCAAACATTGTCTGATCTAGAACAATAAACATGACACAATGAATGGCTTTCTGTATTCCAATCCTGATTGCGATGATATGAGTTTGCTGGCTTCCTCCGTAGAACCAGCATGTGATGCCTCCTGCTCCAGTGCCCCCAGCAGCTCAGCAGCTCAGGTTCCAGCAGAGGGCTCCTCTGAGGGAGACAGCATGGCGTCTTCGCCGCAGGAGAGGAGTCAGCCGGAAGGTACAGAGGAGAGGTCAGGGGGCTGTCGGCGAGCAGAGCCCTCTACAGAGGAGGGGCAGGAGGGCGTGGAGGGCCAGAGTCAGCCCGCACGCGGCAACCAGGACTCTGATGACAGTGATGATGATCCTATTCTTATCCCCCCCTCAAGGTTCAGAGGACAGGGGCAGAGGTGTGTTTGAGAGCATAATGTTTCTTACTACAAGTAAGAAAAACTCTGTTTGAATGCAGGTGATCATTTCGCATTCCTTAGTTCAGTTAAAAAGGGGGTGGGTGTGCCGATTTTAGAATTTGTGATGCTTTGCTGTTGACTGTTTTACTACAAATATAGATTTAATTCCAGAGGATCTGCAGTAGGAGATAGGATGATCAGGTAATCTGTTTGCATTGGAAAGTGAACGCATCTAATGCATCAGGAGTGTGACATGCTGCGGAGCATTTAAAATTAAGAGCACAACGTGATGTGCAGTAATCGGATAACTTCTTTTCTTTTGTCTTGGTTTGACGGTTTCTCTCACAGTCCACTAATAACACACACAGCTGACTGTAGAGTGCCGTGCATGTGAGTACTGACTCCACAAATGGTGTGAACAGAAGCATCACAGCTGCATTTTGTGTAGAACAGATGGAGAAGAAATGAGTGTCATGCATGAAATCCTTGCAGAAAGGAGCCAAACGAATATAAAACGGACACATTTACACACAGCGAGGTCAAAGGTTTAAACAAAAGTGGCATTTTCATAAATTTCACGCTGTATGCCATCTCAGTAGATTTGAAATGAAAGTGGCAGCTCATGAGCACTTTTGGCTTTAATTTGAGGGGATTGAAAAAAATTATTTAACCGTTTTAGGACTCAAATGTAGTTGAACATGTAACTAAATAACCTGTCCGCAAATTATTTTTTTAAAGATAAAACATATTTGATTTAATTCGACCTTTATGGTGCCTTTTGCAGAATATTCAACTCTTTACCTTTGGAAACTTGATCAAAGTAGATTTCCTCCCCCTGGTGGCTCATCCTGATTATGAGCACAAAGCTGTCGAGCTGACTGACAGCCTCTGACTGTCGATTCACTAAGAACTTCCTTTCTCTACTAGGAGATTTGGATGTATGCAGACTATTAATGCCCGACTACCTTGCTACCTCTGTGCAGACCTCCCCATGTGGGGTGGCTGTGGCTCAGGTGGTAGCGCAGATCAGCTACTGACTGGAAGGTTGGTTCGATCTTTGGCTTCCCCAGTCTGCATGCCAAGTATCCTTGGGCATGCGGCCCAAGTTGCTCTCCGATGCGTCCATCTGTGTGTGAATGCTTAGATTGCACTTAAGTACAGAAGGGAAGTCCTTGTATGAGTGGGTGTGAATGGGTGAATGAGGCATGTTGTAAAAAGCGCTTTGAGTACTTCCAGGAGAGTAGAAAAACGCTACATAAGAATCAGTCCATTTATCATTTACCCATCACCTCCCTGTTACACCCCCTACCTGACGCAAGCCACTAGTTCCAGAAGAGCTTCTGTCTGTAGTGAAGAAATTAATAATGAAATGAGATTGTGTGGTTATGTAACGTGGTCTTCCTTGCAAAACAATTTTGCAAGGAGGCAGAAGAAGAGATGGGAGAGCGTCTGAGAGCTGGGATTGATGGAGGAAGCCAGTTGCTGTCTCTGCAGTCGTGTTCCATGACTACTGGATACGTGAAGGAGACCATGAAGACGTGATCTTTACTGCATGTGGCTGAGAGTTCTTCACTCGACCAGACGTTCTGGTGGTGGAGTTCTTCATCCTGTAATCATCCAGGCTGTTTATTAGGCCACTCGTAGTGTCACAGCCTAATGGTGGCCTGTTTTCCTTTCATTTAGAGCTTCTTTGAGCCCGTGTTATGGTTTTACTGCAACAGCTTCCAAATGCAAATGCCAAGAATGGAATCCCCTCTAGACTATTTATTTATTTGTTAAATTCAAGTAGTAATAACATATTTTTTCTATGCCAATTGAGTGAATTATTTAGTTGACAACCCCAAAATTAGGCAGTGTGCATAATTCCATAAATGCTAACCCATTACCTTCCTCAAATTAAAGTTGAAAGGCTACACTTGCTTTATGTCTTTCTTGCCCCCTCTCTCTCTTTTATTTTTCAGATCTATTCTGGTGGCTTGTCTGGTCAAAATTATGAAAATTGTATCATTAAAACATTTCTGGATTTAGCTTTGTGTACAATACTGTTACAGTGTATATCTGGTTGAAGTCACTCTAAGGTTGAGAAGAACAAACTTTTATTGGCTTGAGTCGGTTATGATGGATCAGGCAGGTGCTTTCGCTTGCAAGTGGCTGCTTTCTCGCTTGGAGCTTGTTTGTTACAATCTTGTTAATGGTTTAAAAAAAAAATATCCGTGTAGCTTGGGTCTGAAGCATGAGACTTGAGGCAGCACTGACAGCATGGGTTTGTTTGCTTTCAGGCACGTGTATGAGTCTGGGGTTTCTTTCTTCTTTGTTTTGTTTTTCTTAGACAATCAGCAGCAGCTCGTATTCAGGAGCTGTTCCGCAGGAGGAAAGAAAGGAGGGAGATGGAGGAGAGCGAGACTCAGAATATCAGGAGACCTTCAGTCAAAATGGTCTACAAAGGCCACCGCAACTCCAGGACAATGGTATACCTCGGGCCACGCGTGTTGTATTAGTCTGAACTCATATTAATCCATTGGCTCTGATATCAGTGTTTTAACTGTTGTCAGACTGTGAAATTTGAAGAGTACAGTTTCCAAAATACTCAATGTTCCCTTTTACCTGTGTGTAGATAAAGGAGTCGTGTTTCTGGGGCAACAACTTTGTGATGAGTGGTTCAGACTGCGGCCACATCTTCATTTGGGACAGACACACCGCAGAGCACCTCATGCTACTTGAAGCCGACAACCACGTGGTCAACTGCCTGCAGCCGCACCCTTACGACCCCAGTGAGTCCCGCGGATGTCCCGCCTGAACCCGGACGATGTTTCTTCACTTGTTGACATTGCTCTCATTTCCTGCTTTGTTTCAGTTCTGGCTTCTTCAGGGATAGATTATGATATCAAGATTTGGTCGCCACTGGAAGCATCGCCGTCTTTCAACAGAGTCCTCGCTGAGGAGGTAGAGTCAACCCACAGAAAAGAAAAGAAAAAAAAAAACCAAACCCACCGTAAAACCTTTCTTCTTCTCTTCTCGTCAAGGTCATCACTCGGAATGAGCTGATGTTGGAGGAAACGAGAAACACGATCACAGTCCCGGCCTCTTTCATGCTTCGAATGTTGGCCTCCCTCAACCACATCAGATCAGGTACACACACACACACACACACACACGCACGCATGTAGCACGCTGTTTTTGTTAGACCAATCTCAGCCTCTCTTTAATATTTGCCTCTTCCTCTTTGCAGATCGAGTAGAAGGCGATCGCTCCGAAGGCTCAGGCCAGGAAAACGAGGACGAGCAGTAGCCAGCTGGAATTTTATTTTAAAATAAACACTATTTCTTCTTGCTGTATAGCACTTGAAAAATACCCGAGATTTGTACAAGTATAGTGTAGAAAAACTTCCTTTTGAAAATTAGTGTAATTTCTAGCCCCTTGTGTTTTTTAAGAAGACTTTCTTACTGATGTGTCTGTATGAGGATAAACTATATTTGTGTGAATGTAAAGGCAAGGACGTCAAAATATAAGTGTGAGGAAAAGTGGTGGCTGGTGTGAAAGTTTAAGTGCAATATTATTTTGTTAGGAGAAGGTGAGCTTTGATCAGTGTTAACGTTTGACGTTTTTGAAACTGTAGCACAGCTGAGAAATGTTGATGTGCTGCTCCGGCAGTTACGCATGTGAATACAGACATAAAGTAAAACACGGATGCTTTAATTTTCTTGTTGATAAAGAAGAAGAAGAAAGGGGGGCGGGGGAAGAAAGCTGTGGATCTTCTCCCCAAAAATATGTTTTACAAAACCTGGAAAAAATAAAGCCAAATGGTATCTCAAATATATCTGCACTTGGGTTTGGATGGAAAATTTAGACTAAGTGTTTGACTTCAGCAACAGACGGCACCTGCTGACAGATACTGACAGCTGTTGTGGGTGTACAGAGCAGCTGCTCTTGGGTCAAACCTGTGTCATACAGTTCTACTGAACAGCTGCTCTGTTGGTCCAAACCCAGTTTCCTGTGGAAATCACTTAAAAGTGAACCAGTGTTTGGACAAGCAATCCCTGTGACTCGTCAAAGTGATTCATTCTATAGCACCTTTTGAGATAAACATCACAAAGCGCTTAACAACAAAATCAACATAAAAAATTAACCCACCTCAAGTCTAAAAAGATGAGACCACAGAGTCCACAGATCTCAAGCTCAGAAGCAGAGTGTTCTGGGGGGCCTCCTTTTACCTCCATGCATCCCTGCTGGGCAGGTATGGGGTGTAAAGGTGGACAGGTGCTGGTCTGTGAAGAGCTCTAAAAGTGAAAAGCAGATTCTGATCAATGGGAAGCCAGTGTAGCTGGCAGAGCAATGGTGTGACATGAGAACTTGGAATATGTAGTGAGAAGCCTCGCAGCAGTGGTCTGAAAAACCTGCAGATGTTCCAAGGACATTTTTGCTTAGACAAGTAAAAATACAATTACAGTAATCCACATGTGATGAAATAAGTACATGAATAATAATTTCCAGTTCAGAGCGTAACTCAATGGGACTTAACTTGGCAATAATTTACAAGTGATTAAAAACAAGAGTGAAACAGAAGTTTGACATGTATTAAGTGAAATCAGAGCCAAAGATTACTCCTGGCTGCCTGATAGAGACGAGTGCAGATTTAGCTCATTTTGGAAAGAAGACCAAGAGGTTCTTTCACCTTAGGCCCAAATCTGGGGCTCAAACAAGAACTTTTTCTTTAAGGAAGAAACACATTGAACATTTCACATTTATAGAGGTGATAAACTAATGTTACTGATGTCTTGAGGTTTGGGGTATCAGCTTTTATTCTTCCCTGCAGCATAAAGTATTTTATGATCCAGGTAACAAGCTGTCAACACAGCTGTAGGTGATGCTGACTGTGCGGCTTGTTTGCAGAACAAGAAAAACAAACGGCTCAGTGATTCAATGTTTTGGTTGCTGTTTGGCTTCAGCTCTCATTCACAGCAGACAAAGAATTCAAACGATGTTTTATGTAAAAACTAAATTTAATGCAAACATTTGTATTAACACTTACTGTATATGAAAAGGTTACATCACTCAGGTGTACATTTTTTTTCTTACAAACATAATACCTGTTCAACATACGAGGTAAGACTGAAGCACCACAACTGGGCTCTATGTATAAAAAAAATTGTCTCCTAATACAGAGAGTGTATAAGATGAGGTACAACCCAGTGTACCAATGAATATTCCCTATGCTCAGGTTTCCTGATTCAACACTAAACACACAAACATTTCTGACATCAACAAGATCGATTATTGATTCTGGACTTCATTTTCCTATGATCTCCATTTCTTGTTAGCTCATTCGGTCTTCACTGATAAGAAACTGCAGTGAAAGAGTACCCATTGTGTGTTTAAGTGCAATAACTCTGTTTGCCCACAGTCGCACGTAATCATGAAATACCAGGCCTCCAGCCGTGCTTACAGCAGGCACCTTATTCATACTACAGATATTAACAGACATTTTAGATTTTTTGCTGGCAGAATATGTTCATATATGCAAAGTGTTATGCCGTACCTTTACTAACATCACTGAACAAAATGCAAACTGCATCCCATTGTCACTGGAATGTGCACATATTAATTGGGTCATTTAGAAGTGTGTAAATGTTGTTATACCAAGTGTCTTTGACTCTGTTGAAACTGCAGCTACTAGAACACAGAACAGCTGTTCAGTCTAACTTAATTTCACTTTGATCTGCAAACTAAAGCCATTTCAACGACTCCTTTGTCCAAATCTACCAGTGATGCCTCTGAAATCAGTAAAACTTCACTGTTGCAGGAGGCAAAGTGACGGTGATAATAATAATATTGAAAATGACTCTTTCCCATGCAAATTCAAATTACTGGAGTTCATCCTGTACCAGTAAGAGTGACAAAGGTGCAGGTTGTCCTGCGTTGAGTAAACACGTACCTCACAGTCTAATTCTCCACAGTGAGTGGAAAACCTGTAGTGAGGATTTACTGAGTGCAATGTTAGGAGAGAAATTCTACCTGAAAAGAGCTAATCTGTCAAAAGATGCTGTTATTTTTTTTTTTTTTTTTTTTCATTTTGCCCACTGAGGCAATTTTTCTTATTAAGCTTAAAAACATACAATAGCATAATATATATTATAGCAGAAGTTAATAAAATGATCAGACCAATGAAGTTACAGTAGTTAAGGCTTCCTATTAGATTTGATGCTATGCACTGGGTCCAACATCGTAGAATGAATAACGTGCCTCTTCCTGTTCGCTAATAATTTCAAGTAAGGAGTATCCACATGTAAAGAGGGCAGACTTCATCAGCGGTACCACAGAGCTCTGTAACAGTGTCAAGAGTAGGGATGGGTATCGTTTAGGTTTTATCCGATACCGGTGCCAAATCGGTACTTTTGAAACGGTGCCGGTGCTCGAACGGTGCTTAAAGAATGGAGAACACAAAATTGGTCCAAAAACCTCTCATGTTCAGCTGTTTTTTATAAAAAGATAACAGCCTTTTCTGCAGCTATGGGGCATATATGGTATCACTCTTGGCTGGAAGCAGAGCTTAAACAATGGAAAAAACACAAACTTTGTCCAAAACCTCTCATGTTCAGCTGTTTCCCTCTTTTTCTTTGGTCATTTTAGCCTTTTTGGCCAGGGTGAAGGGAGTATCTGCCATCAAACAAGAAGACAGCCGCATGTAACTACGACGCTGTTTGCTAGTTCACCTTACCTGCATTCATGTAATAACGTGGTTAGCCTACTCAACGTAAATTACACACGAACAACATTAAGCTACTCACGCAGAGAAGAACGGCTGCTGCTGCATCATCATCCGTCATCATTTCTGCTACACTGGCAGGGCTAGGGGCCAGGACTCTCCTCTTCGTGTTTTTGGGGATGTTGCTAACTCCGGGTCTGATAACAGGCACCACACCCGCAGTAGATGCGCTCGGTGTGAGGTCTCGCAGCAAGCTATCAAATACGGCGCATTTCTCGGCTTTTAAAAAAAAAACCTCTATGCGTCGCCAGCTGTTTCATCGGATTTGAGGTGTTACCTCCTTTGACAGTATCACAGTATCAGCTTGAAGCACTTGTTGCAGGCTGCTGAGTTTGCATATTTTGCTGTGAAGTACAGCCAGACTTTTGACTGCTTCGCCTTGGGCATTTTTAATCTGTAGCTCTGCTCTAAAAGAACGTACGTACCTGGCCCCGCCTACTATCCTCGGAAACGTAAAATGATTGGCTAGAATCTAAAGTGTATCACAGCTCAGGAAAAAAAAGCACCGAAATAAAGCACTGAAATGTGCGCTGCTTTTCGGTCTGGTTACTACCGTTTATGTCAGAACACCGGTACCCATCCCTAGTCAAGAGTGGGAAAGCTGCTGTTCAGGTGGGTTTCTCCTCTCCATCCTGCTCTTCTTCACCTCTGTCATCCTTAACGATCCCTTCATCAATACTCTCCAGCCTCAGTCTCTGGCCTTCCAGGTATCTGGGCCTCGGTGCGGCCCTCGCTGTGAGGAGTCCTGCTGACAGAGCTGAACTCTCCCCAAACAGGGTGAGCTTAGCATCGCTCTCTATGGCTTTCGCCAAGCAGGAGGCGAACATGTCGAGAGATTTGTGCACCTCTGCGTGGATCTGGACTGAGGATGTGTTTTCAGCTGCGGAAATCAACAGACATCAGTCAAAGCTTTGGTAAACACAAGCTACAGTAAACAATTCTCTTGCCTGGTCCCTTTTCTTTTCTTTTTTTGGTCATTTGTGTATCATGTGAAGTCTAAGGTATTTTCCCTGCTCTCTAATCTTCTGTAGAAGCGGGAAATGAATGACAGATACCTTTGGAATGCTCCACCTGGTCTTCAAAGGTGACTGAGCTCCTCCTTTTCCCGGACGGAGGCCCGTGGTGCTGCGCGAGGGAGGAGCCATCTGTGGAGAAGTTATCCAGCAGCATCACATCTGTGCCTGTGTAGGAAAATAAAGAGGATCATTGCAAGTTAACTGCAAGCAGAACTTAACAGAGATTGCAGGAAAGTTGCAGTAAAAGTCATCTTCATACCATATGGCCACAAATGTACACACAAAGGTGGATCACAAGCCATTTGTTTGTGTTGAACATGACACCACTTGCCCTCCCTACAGGATCAGTTAAAAACATGAGCTGGAAAACAAAAAGGCTGCCCAACAAAGAGGTGTATGATGCAGTAAGGTTTGTAAGGCTTTCAAACTTCATCTTTACAGCTTTGTTCTCTTTTAATTTTAAACTTAACTGTAGAAAAAAATTGAGAAAAAAAAAAGTGCTGCTTTTCTTTCTAGAAACGCATAAATTCTAAATCAAAGTTAGGCGATGCAGCATGTTTTTGGCATAATTGGACAAAAAGTTCTCAATAAGCCCTCAGTATGTTCTTAAATGAAAAGGTATTTATGTAGCATTTTTTTCTAGAGCGAAAGTATTCTGAAACAAACGACCAGGCGCTGAAGGGATTTCACCCATAGGAACATGCTTTCAATTCTATTTGAAGCCAAACAGCAGTGATTCACTGTGTTTCGGTCTGCTGCAGGAAAGAGCTCTTTTAACAAACTCCACGGTCTGGTAAGTTTCTGTAGGCTGATGACTGTGTGACAATGCTGTATGTTTATGAAGAATCTCAACTGCTCGATTAGCTGTCAAATGCTGCTGGAAAAATGTAAATATTCTTAACTTTCAGAATACCTTCAGTTTTTCTGTCATCTTAAAAACTTAAGCAGATTATGGTGGCCAATCAAACACTTTTGACATTTTGACCAACCTTATAAACAGTGCATTGGTCTTTGATCAGTAGTTGTTGATCAATGGTCATGAGAATTTACATATTAATGATCATGGAACAGACCTCCCAGCCCATTGTTCCTTCAGTGGTGCTAGTTTCAATCATTATGCAAATGTACTGTTTATAAGATTGGGGTAACCTGCAGTCAGCTGAGACTGAAGAAGTCACTTGGATGAGTGACGAAACCTTTCTCCCACTGAAAAATTCTACGTCCAGATGAACAGAATCAACCTTTTGAGGGATGTTTCATTTTATTCATGAGTCTGTAGGGATAAAATACACGATAATCCTACAATCATCAAACTGCCTCAGTCTCGGGGTTGGGGATCTGTAAAGTCTACATAGAAGAGATAATAATAAGGTACACATGACAAATTGTCATTTTTTTCAGATCCTCATCTGCATCCAGGGTCTACCCAACCTTTTGACCCTTTGGCAGGTGAAATAGGCTCCAGCACCCCTGGACTAATAGACATGCATGATAATATGCAGGGTTTTTTTTTTTTTACTAAATTTAAATTTTTCATACACTTATAATTTTTCTGCAATGATTATTGAAGTTAGTCAACTCCCTATAAAAACGAATTGAAACAACAGTGTTGTGGATACAAAAGCTCACAACGCAGGCAAAAAAGAAAACAGAGGAGCTGCTGAAAGATCAGGTTCGGAAATGTATGAATTTTAATTAGATGCACTAATATCATGTCCTGTTTGTAAAAATAAATAAATAAATAAAAAATGGACACAATGGTAAGACAGCTTGTGCTACATCTACACGTACATGGGTGTTTTGGTAAATATGGCTTTTCTGTGTATTTGCCTTTCGACCACTGAAAAACTCCTGCCAGGATGAAGTTTTTCCAAAATCTTAGTTTCTGCACTTAAATGTGGACATCAGACTGTGCACCGTTTTTATTAGTACATAGTACAATTCTTCACGCTTAGGGTTATATCGCCACCTGTTGCTTTGGCATGCTCTTGGCAGCACTTGAGGATTGCTTGGAGTTTTTGATATGAAGCAATTATTTCCCCCTTTCCGTGTGCAACTTACATGAGTCCTGAGTGAAACTGAAGCCAGTGTCTCCTGTGCTGCTTCCTGGGGCCAACAGCTGTCCTCCACCCGCGAGCATGGCAGTCAGGTGTGGGGACATCCCCAAGTCTGAAAACACAAATTCTCATGAGATCATCACATCCCGCAGGAATATAAATCTAAACCAGCCTTATGCATTTACTAAAGATAAAACCAGCAACATACACACACATCTGCATGACACAGAGAGCCCCAGCTATAGTCCCACCTGTGATTCTGTTGGAGATGCTGAAGAGGCGGGACGTCCTTTGGCGCGTGGCAAACGACTCTCTGTAGTACCGATCTCCAAAGCACATCCCCAGCAGCTCCTTCCTCACCGTTTTATTCCACAGGCCATAGATGAGTGGGTGGCACACCGCGCTGCAGAAAGACAGCCACGCTACCAGAGTCTCCACCCACTGAGACACGCTGCCCTGACCCCACAAGGCCTCAGTGCCCACCACCCCAACGTATGGCCCCCAGGTCATGAGGAAGGTGCCAATCACCACTAAGATGGTGACTAAAGCCTTGCACTGACTCCCTGCGTACACGAGGCTCCGCCGACTTCCATTAGAGGAAGTCGAGGTGCTCGAGTTCTTACGCCCGTTCCTCTGGGCTCCAGTGGAGTCGTCCTGGGCCACAACAACAGTCCCACAGTGAACTTTGCGGGCTTTCATGCGGGCTACGCGGAAAATGACACCGTAACACGCCAGCATAATGAAGAAGGGTGGGAGGATGCACCAGGTGACCCAGAAGGCCGTGTAGCTCGGCTCTCTGTGCCACGACGCCACGCACGTCCACTTGAAGCAGTCGAACTCAAAGGAGGACCAGCCGAACAGAGGAGGCAGGCAGCCTACCAACGAGTGAAACCACACGTAGGCGATGACGACAACCGCCCGGTTGCCTGTGATCTTCATGGGGTAGATCATCGGGTAGAGCACGGCGTAGTACCTGTTGTGAGGAGACATGAGCACGATGAAGAAATCTGCACAACAGGAACTCAACACCGTCCTCCAGGGAGACTTTTGATCAGACTAGCACACAGGCTGCTGAGATTGGAGTCAGTGATACAAAAGCTAAAAGCTGCACTTTTCTCTCTCCCCGACAATCCTGTGAAATGTTTTCCTAAAAGCTGCAAACAGAAGAGAACAGACGGGCTTGGCAGAAGAACAAAAACAGGCTCTGTAATCTAAAATTCCCAAAGGATGCTGAGGATAATTAGGTGAGCAGTGAGAACAGCAGGAACTGTGCGCTACACAGAAAATTTACAGTAGCTCTCGGTAGCTCTGCGACACCCAACAGAATTAAAACAGTATTCAACTGCAGCGGTTTAAAAGTAGCTCCAGAAAATCTGAAAGGCAGTGCATGTGGATAAGAAGTTATTATAAGTGCTGAAACTTTAGTGTTAATCTCAAAAGTCATTCAATTGTTGATTATTGGTCTGAACATCAGATTAATCATTTCAGGCGTTTTCTAGCATTTAGGAAAACAACAGAACAGCTGGTAACAATTTCCTCGAGTCCCAAAGGTGTCTCCTAATTGCATGGTTTTCTGAACAAATAAGCCACAACCCAAAGAATTTAAATTTGCAATCAAACAAAACATGGATACATAGAGAAAACCTCACAGCCGGGGAATGTTTGATGGACAAATAATGGGGCTGGAAGGACATTTTCTGAGATGGTATCGTATGTTACTGTATATTTTTTGATTACCAAAATTAATTAACAATTCTCCCCTTCTTACAAGCAAAGCAAAATAAACTGAACTTTGTGTCTGAATAACCATTTGAGTTTGTTATTACACAAAGTACTTGCACAAAATATTGGCAAAATACGATCGAGTCTAAAAACTGGAACCAGAAAATGAAAACTAGGAAACCCCAAATATCAAAGATGTTTTTTTGTTGTTGGAATAAATAAAGTGCCTTAAAATATCTATAACTTTTTGTCTATAAATTTTGTGCAATATGTTTACTGGCTTTATTCCATGTATTTGTTTAAGCAGGCATTTAAAGTTCAAGCATTTAAGCCCATGCTCATCACCTGATCAGAGAAATCTACAGGAAAATACCACAAATTAAGTCTGTGGTTAACCTCTCTTATTTACAAGAGTGTGACGTTAGAGGGAAATGCACCAAGAGCATTTTTTAAAACTTTATTCAGCATAACATTCATCTGAGCTTGAAGTGGAAAATTGCTAACCTTCAGTTTCCTATGCTTACTGTAACTTTACTGTCTTGGTTACGTTCAGCTTCAGGACTTAAAGCAACACTAAATTTCATGCTCTAGTCCATTTGATGCCAGAATCTCCCAACATCTGGGATAAATTAATAATATAGCGATGCATTAATCAGCTAAATCTTTCTCAGAAATTAGCAGAGACCAAAAATGGGCTACAGGTTCTCCGCTGGAGGGAACCATATGTCCTAATGTCAGTGTAAGGGCTCACTTTTTAAAAGAATTCAAGTTAAATGCTTAGATTGATTATAGGGCTACAATATAATACAGTATAATCTGGCACTAACCTGTCGATAGCGATAGCTCCAAGGGTAAGCATGCTGGCAGAGCTGATGAGGAGATAGAGCAGGGCGGTGAAGTTGCACCACACCACCCCAAACATCCACTCTCTCTTTGCTGAGCTCACAGCTACAAACGGTAGCACCAGCACGGACAGCAGCAGGTTGGACAGAGTCAGGCTGAACACAAACTTGTTGCTGGGTGTGAGCAGATAAGGCCTGCGATAAAGGGTTGCCACAATCAGAAAGTTCCCGAGGCAGGCGAGCAGCGTGATGGTCACAATGGAGACTGACTCCAGGGCAGCCAGACCCTCGCCATTCCCCACTGTGGTACAGTTCCTGCTCGTGTTCATGGTGAGAAGCTGGGCCACCGGACTGGTGAAGGAATGGTGGGGGACTGCTGAGGAGAAGGCATTATTAGACAAAATAAATTGCCAAACTAAGACAAAGAAAAAAACAAAACAATATCATGAATTACAGCGAAAAACAACCCTTCAACCCTCAATCTACATTCATGCAGCTGGAACTCAACTCATGGATTTTACTATTTTCTGCAGCACAAAAACTAATAGCAAAGACCAGGGACCTGTACTATGAAGCAAGTTTGATAACATACGCAGGATATTGTTATCTGGCTTTAGTTAGCCCAACAACAGGATTTGGGCTTAGGGTAACATGAAGTAGTCAATCCAGGATTTATCAAATCTAAAGCGTTGGAAGCATCTGAGCAATCCAAAACATGCACAGGTCATTTTCAGAGGTTAAACACATAATACAGCTGCTGCAGACAAACTATCAATAGTGTTTAACGCTCTGTGAGAAAAGAATAAACGCAAAAAAACGAATTCAAACTAATCTACAGCCAAGTTCAATCCCCAAACAGATGCCCTGGTTTGACATCAAATATTTATGCTTATAGAGCAAAAACAACAACAACAAGTTGCAGAATTGTTTACAGCCAACAGAGAAAACTAACATTACAGAATAAAGATGCATCTAAGACTAAATATTAATTACAGATGGTCTTTAGAGAAAGATAAAGACCTCAGATCTTCCTACTACCTACTAGCACCCTTTGTGCTAGTAGGTAGTAGATATCACTCTTCTTGGCGTGATATATTCCAGAGAACTAACTGGACAGGACGTGGTTGAGGTCTAATCTTGATCATAACCTCATCTAGAACAGGTTAGGACTGCAGCTCATCCACGGGGATATACCGCAGTAAGAAGTGAACTGCCTTCACAGTCGAGGCTAAACTCTGGAGTTACCTGGATTTGCCCAAATTTTGCTCCATGGTACAAATTTTACATATTTATAAAATATGTATGCTACATATGAATACTAAATAGTGACGGCTTTAAGTAAAGTGGTACACACACGTTTCACATTAAGGTTCAAAGTACAAAAGTAAATGTTTACAGGTGAAAAAGAATGTCAGAAATAAAACTAACAAACACTGGTTACTGTACCACCTCCCACCATACGTGTTTATGTACTAGCAATATAACTCTACTAATGTATAACAATAACTCCAGCAACAATTTACTGCAGTTTTAAAAAACTATAGAGGATTTGAACACTAGATTTCACCACGTTAAAAGACTGTTTACAGCCAGGGTAAACTTTTCACTATTAAACAGTCTTCGGTCACAGTTAAAGCCTTTCACTAGTGGAAAGCATTATCTTTGCACATTATTTCGCATCGGAAAAGCGTAATTGTTGTTAAAGCTCACTATTTTGTTTCCCTGTTAGTGTTAACCTTTTGATTTAGCGTGAATATGGAAGTAAAAAAATACAAAATAAAACTGCATCTTGCACATGTGAAGAAGGTGCAGCACGGTGAGTTAGCGGTAACGCTAACATTAGCTAAAACTACCGTTAGTTAGCCAAAACTTTCCCCCATTGTCCCCCTGAAACTCGGCTCTTTTTTTTTTTGACCTGCTTAGGCTCAGCGCTGCGGCTCCACATTTTCACTCTCGACGGGGATAAAACGTCCATCTTACTCCTCTGTTTCCACACCACAGCCCCAGAAGAGAGAGCCGAGCCAGGGAAATCCCTGAAAGCCAGTCGACATTGTTCACTTTGGTAATGTCTCTCTCCTCCGCCGACTCACAAACGGCCAGCTGCGGCTGCAATGGCGTCCTCCTCCCCATCCACCTCCCACCTCAGCTTCGACTCCCTCCCCGAGCAGTCTCCTTCCGTACGTGGGTGGTCGCTTAAGAGCATTGTCTTGCTTTCATATTGCCATTGAACCAGCTTACGTTATTTAATTTAACCGTGTGGAGTTTGTTGTGATCAAATCCTTATGACAAGTGCAGAACAACGATGAAAGTATAGTGGATTCTTTCGCGGATGCCACACGCACCGTGTGCGTTTATAGTAGTGTTTACAAAGCCATGTGAATGTGTGCGTGAGTGTTTACTTGATGACAGGCCGGCTTGTTTATGAATGAATTACTGAGCTGCATCGTTTTATCCAGCTGGACCACCCACGTAGATCATAGCTTCCCGCACTAAAACGTCACCTCCGCTTATCCAATGAAAAAACTCTGAAGGCTTCACGGCTCCATCCCATAGGGGGCGCACTCAGCCAATAACACATAACATGTTTAGTTCTGCAAGTGTAGTATATAAAGCGGTGTCATAGTGTGATTTTGTGAGTGCAGGCTTTCAGCTTAAACTTACAGGGTTTTATGATAAAATATTGTGCATTTTTATACACTTCCCCATTTTCAGAGGCTTAAAAGTAATTGAACAATTGACTGAAGTGGCTTCAAGTGAGGCCCTTGGTCACAAAATACATTTTATTAAACAGTATCTCTGTATCATTGGTGTATTGCAAATTCCAGATATGCACTAAACATTTACAAAATCAGTGGGGGTATTTTATTTATGGATTAACCTCTAGTTCTTCATCGTCACTTAAGTTTTAAGGCAGCTGTGGTGACACATCACACAAGAGTGAAATAAGAACTGTGAGCAATAAGCGAGTCCTGGGAATTCCTGGGTTCTCTGCACTTTGACACACAGACCTACTACACATAAACAGAAGCACACCACAGCCCCACGCTCCCACATGGCAGCTCTATCCTGAAGTTACAATATGACAGCATTGCAAAAGTCTTCTTTGAAGTCATCCCATGCCACAGAAAAGCTTAGTCCCTCTTAATAACTGATGTTAAAACTTCAGCATGGGGATCTGTGGCGTGTAGTCGGTCAGAAGAGAAACAATGAGGCCCTGAAAGACAGAAGACAGTTGTGATGGTCAGTTGAAAGAAAATTAAACTGGAGTTAAAAGGGGATTAAAACAAACTCAAACAGCACATTGTGCGTTAACATTTCAGCCCACCATGATGGTCCATTTTCTATTCTCTGCCTCCGAAAAAACGAGAGAACGGGATGAGTAGAACACCTGATCATCCACCTCCTCCATTTTCCGAGGGAGACAGTGCAGGAAGGTCCAGTCTGACTTGGCCACACTTCCTGTCTGTAACAGAAGGGCATCAAACCACGGGTAAGTGTTATCGTCCATGGAGTGTAAGGATTTTCAGGGATGTGACTTAGACTTTCCTTTCCTTCCCTTCCTTGAACTTGTTTTCTTAATATGAAAGTATCTAACTGTGTATACTACAGAATTATTAGGCAAATGAGTATTTTGTCCACATCATCCTCTTCATGCATGTTGTCTTACTCCAAGCTGTATAGGCTCGAAAGCCTATTACCAATTAAGCATATTAGGTGATGTGCATCTCTGTAATGAGAAGGGGTGTGGTCTAATGACATCAACACCCTATATCAGGTGTGCATAATTATTAGGCAACGTCCTTTCCTTTGGCAAAATGGGTCAAAAGAAGGACTTGACAGGCTCAGAAAAGTCAAAAATAGTGAGATATCTTGCAGAGGGATGCAGCAGTCTCAAAATTGCAAAGCTTCTGAAGCGTGATCATCGAACAATCAAGCGTTTCATTCAAAATAGTCAACAGGGTCGCAAGAAGCGTGTGGAAAAACCAAGGCGCAAAATAACTGCCCATGAACTGAGAAAAGTCAAGCGTGCAGCTGCCAAGATGCCACTTGCCACCAGTTTGGCCATATTTCAGAGCTGCAACATCATTGGAGTGCCCAAAAGCACAAGGTGTGCAATACTCAGAGACATGGCCAAGGTAAGAAAGGCTGAAAGACGACCACCACTGAACAAGACACACAAGCTGAAACGTCAAGACTGGGCCAAGAAATATCTCAAGACTGGTTTTTCTAAGGTTTTATGGACTGATGAAATGAGAGTGAGTCTTGATGGGCCAGATGGATGGGCCCGTGGCTGGATTGGTAAAGGGCAGAGAGCTCCAGTCCGACTCAGACGCCAGCAAGGTGGAGGTGGAGTACTGGTTTGGGCTGGTATCATCAAAGATGAGCTTGTGGGGCCTTTTCGGGTTGAGGATGGAGTCAAGCTCAACTCCCAGTCCTACTGCCAGTTTCTGGAAGACACCTTCTTCAAGCAGTGGTACAGGAAGAAGTCTGCATCCTTCAAGAAAAACGTGATTTTCATGCAGGACAATGCTCCATCACACGCGTCCAAGTACTCCGCAGCGTGGCTGGCAAGAAAGGGTATAAAAGAAGAAAAACTAATGACATGGCCACCTTGTTCACCTGATCTGAACCCCATTGAGAACCTGTGGTCCATCATCAAATGTGAGATTTACAAGGAGGGAAAACAGTACACCTCTCTGAACAGTGTCTGGGAGGCTGTGGTTGCTGCTGCACGCAATGTTGATGGTGAACAGATCAAAACACTGACAGAATCCATGGATGGCAGGCTTTTGAGTGTCCTTGCAAAGAAAGGTGGCTATATTGGTCGCTGATTTGTTTTTGTTTTGTTTTTGAATGTCAGAAATGTATATTTGTGAATGTGGAGATGTTATATTGGTTTCACTGGTAAAAATCAATAATTGAAATGGGTATATATTTGTTTTTTGTTAAGTTGCCTAATAATTATGCACATTAATAGTCACCTGCACACACAGATATCCCCCTAAAATAGCTAAAACTAAAAACAAACTAAAAACTACTTCCAAAAACATTCAGCTTTGATATTAATGAGTTTTTTGGGTTCATTGAGAACATGGTTGTTGTTCAATAATAACATTATTCCTCAAAAATACAACTTGCCTAATAATTCTGCACTCCCTGTATACGCAGAAAAACTAAACTAAAACCATTTAAAACCAGTTTCAATAGGTGGTGACATGATGCATAAAAACAAAACTTTCTCAAAAACCATTTTTATACAGTTTTCTTGTCTTTATCTAAAAAAACAACAACAATACTTTTCCGTGATTTGTTATATATTCATGTATCATTAATACACATATACACACCCAAACATATAGCAAATAAATGATTTTTATCTGAAAAATATTAGTGTTTAAAAACAGGTAAAAAGGTGAGAGTAACTACTTGGCTGAAAGTAATGTCCTTCTTTACCTGCATAGAAATCTGGTATCCATGGAAGTCTTTTAGCCTCTTTTTCTTCTCCTCTTCCTGTCCCATACCGACCCAGGTGTCAGTGACCAAGACATTGCTGTCACGGGCAGCCTCCATGGGGTCAGAGGTCAGAATCAACTGAGTACCATGCTGAGACAGAATATAATATTATTTATTAACATTAACCTTGGCAGAATACTTGAAACTAGAAGACATTAATGGCAGGTTTTAGAGGACCTCACCTGTTTGGCGAGCCTGTGTGCCTCTTCAGTAACGCCCTTGCCTGGCTCGTACCCCTGAACACAAAGATATGACTTTATCTTACTGACACAAGAAGTGCGCAGATAAGAAGCTCAAGGCTGACTGCCTGCCTTTAACCTCAAACTACACAAAAACACATAAGATACAAAGACCAGAGTAACAAAGAGATCACATGCATCCAATAGTGCAATAAGAAACCAACCTTCGGTGTAGCAACCTTAAGATGAACTCCGAGTTTGGCTGCAGTCATCATGAAGGAGTGGAGAACATTGTTGCCATCTCCAATCCAGCTCACCGTTAGACCATTAAGGGATCCGTAATGCTCCTGGATTTAAAGAAAACAGGTACTGCATGGTTATCAACTAGTGCATTAAAATTGCAGAATACCACAGTGTAAGAGTACCTGTAAGGTGAGGAAGTCAGCCAGAATCTGGATTGGGTGATACAGATCTGACAGTCCGTTAATGATGGGGATTGAAGCCTCCCTATCTAGCTCCTCCAGCATCGAGTGTTTGTAAACACGAGCCAAGACAACATCACAGAATCCAGAGAGGACCCTGTTGTGAAAGATCAGACATGCACAAGGACTTTGTGGTTTATATACTGAGCCAGGAGGGAAATCTTGTTGAGAAAAACTGCGTTTCTTCTTCAGCAATTACATACAACAATGAAAATCATGAGGAGACTGCTATAGAAAAGGTTAAAGCCTGCAGCTGCTTTTATTTCCCTGAGATAAACCAACAGCTCACCTGGCTGTATCTGTGCAGCTCTCATTCACTCCCAGGTGGATGTCCTGTGAGGCAAGGAAACAGGGGTGTCCACCCAGCAGAGAAAATCCTGGAGTTACAAGATTAAGGTACTTTTAGTTTCCCTAAAAGTCAACTAGTGCTTTAAAAAGTGTACTTAAAGTAAATGTGCAGGCAGGAATATATAGAGGAGTGCACACTAAGGGGAGTGTGGGGGTGGTGGAGAGGGGAAATGAGGAGTGCTGATCAGTGTTTTGGTGGGGGTTTGTACTGAAAGTCGCCTTTCAGCAGTTCTTTTGTGACTACATTAACAATGACTGCACTGAATGGCATTAGCCAGGCTCCTGCACAAGGATAGTTTTTTAATTTATGTAATTATTGGCTTAATGACCTTCCATGCAGTAAGATACCACTGTTAAAACCATTGTACTTTTAATCCCTATAGGTAAAGCTACATTAGCATGTTTTCATCAGTGAAATAAAGCAAGCATTCATTCATACATGTCATCTATGTAAACAAAGACTGACTTTGGCCTGATGTGACAAGACCATATTACTCACTGTAGGGTGTAACTGTATGGATCTATGCCAATATTAAATCAAGAATGATTCAGTTAATACATATAAATAATAAAAAAGCTGACTAACAAAAAGCTACAAAGCAAATATTGGGATGTATAATTGAAACAGTAATTATGGAAAAACTTCAACTTTCTGCCTCTGAAAAAATAAAACAAATAAAAATTTTGGGTTATTATCAAAAGATTGTGTAACTTATTAATTTCGCATCTTGACATAGTTAACTAAAAACGTCTAAATTGAACGAAATAACTTGAAATTTTTAAATTAAGGTTAAGAAAATTCCAAGTTTCGTTACGGTCGTCATGAAGGTGTGCAGTTATGGATAACAACAATGTTTTTGTGTGTGTTTTGTTGTTGTTTTTCCAATGGGAGAAAGCATCCATTATATGCATAAAGAAACACACAGCAAATTTCAGAATCACTTTCATTGCTCAATTTATACACAATAACAACCTAAATTTGTGACTTACAGAAAAAAATGTTGTTTTTTTCAGTGGTGGAAGCAAGTTTCCATTAATTTAACATAATATTAAATAAAAAAGAATGACTTAGGAAAAAAAAAAACCCTGAAATATATGAGTAACCAAACACATGAAAAATATAAAGATACACAAGCAAAACAAAATGAAGACTGAATCTGATTGAGATGCTGTGGCGTGACCGTATAAAGGCGGCTCATGCTCAAAAACCCTCTAATGTGGCAGAATTACAACAATTCTGCAAAGATCAGCGGCTGAAATTCCTCCACGGTGCAGTGAAAGACTCATTGCCAGTTATCGCAAACACCTAATTTAAGTTGTTGCTACTAAAAGTGGCCCAACCAGTTATTAGGTTTTATTGGGCAATAATTTTTCATACAGGGTCATGTAGGTTTGGATTTTT
Source organism: Copadichromis virginalis (assembly GCF_057382275.1). Lineage (NCBI taxonomy): Eukaryota > Metazoa > Chordata > Actinopteri > Cichliformes > Cichlidae > Copadichromis > Copadichromis virginalis. The sequence goes on from NC_140633.1 coordinate 20,371,208, forward strand.
TCCTCTTAACAAACACCTTTATTTAGAAATTGCATTTTGCGTTTACTTGCGTTATCTTTGTCTAATATTTAAATTTGTTTGATGAGCTGAAAATTTTAAATGTGACAAACAAAAAAATAGGAAATCAGAATAGGGGGACAAAAGCCTTTCCACACCACTACATATAGCAATGAAATATCTTGCCTCTGTCAAATCCCATACCCTGAGCCACGTCATGCATATGTTTGCATAGAAAAACTGACACCTGTTTCTGTGGACATTCTTGTTCTGGTGCTCCTCTTCTCAAATATCATTGCAATCGACTTTCCTTGTAGAAGAGGCAAATACTGAAATAGAAATGACTCTTAATTACACATCCAGAGACCACAGAGTACACCAACTATAAGTACTGAAGTTTTGCAATTAAAGTTAAATACCTGTTTTTCGTGCTTGATCCGATGCTTGAGGTCTCCGGAGACCCACAGCAGCTTCTTGATTTCATCTGAGCTGAAATCCTTCAGAGTCAGACAGCTGCGACCTTTTAAATTCACCGAGCCGAGGCAGGCGGCTCCGGCGCTGGAAAAGCAACAAATATATTTTATCTTTTATCACCCGCACCCTACTTTCACAGCTCTTCTTCCACATTCGGATTTATCTTACCCAAACGCTCGTGCTGAACAGCTGTGCAGAGATTGGAAATATCTGGAAAGCGGGCTTTTTGCAGCAGACAGCCTCAGAGGCATGGTGGCTCACGGTAAGTGCAGCGGGAGCGCAATGCTATGTGGATATTTCATCAGAGAGGAACAACTTCTGTATGCCTCCTGTGTTTCAGGTGTCCTGCCAAAAGTAGTTACCCCCGGCAAAAACTGTTTCGCAATCTACGAGAGCGCGCAAAGGAGGAGGAGCCACTTGCCCAGCTTCGTTTCTGTACGCTACTTGTCACTGATCTGCAATCCGCGCAATAAAGCGTAAACCTGGAAAACAAACAACAGACTCGATTCGTGAATGGATTTTAATACTAACTTCGTGACATTGTAATGTGCCGTGCGGAAGACTATTGAAGTAGGACGATCTGATTTCCTCGTGTCAGCATTGTTCCCACATCATCATAATTAATGTTGTTCCAGGTTCAACATTGCAAGTGACCAATCACCTTCTTGTGACGTCATTCCTTTGCGACTTCGAAATACCCGCCTTCGATTATTTCGAAATACAAGTGAAGAAGCGAAAAACCGCCGCCTGTCCGCCGAATTTGAAGTCAATTTAGGATACTTTCCTTTAATAAACGGTAAGCATTATACATATGTTCCTCACTTGGCTTGCTGTTTGTTTGCTAGCGATAGGCTACTTGACAACAGCATTAGCTAACCAGTGTTCTCTAGACCAGCGTTCCCCAACTTTTTGGGTGTTTCGTGGCCCGGGGGTTGGGTCAGGCAAAATTGCAGTAGCTTCCCTGATCATTTTACAAACATAAGTGAAGAGAATCTGGACTAAAAGGCCTAGACTTATGGTTGTGTGCTGAATCTATGAATCAAACTATCACCTGGAAACATAATTAACTGGTCCATAGCTGTGAAACTGGACATGAGTTCTTGATTCTATGGAGATTAACAGTAATCCAGAAATTTACAAATTTGTCCTGGTACATCGCGTAAATGTTGTCCCTGGGACATCGTGTAAATGTTGTCCCTGGGACATCGTGTAAATGTTGTCCCTGGGACATCGTGTAAATGTTGACCCAGGGACATCGTGTAAATGTTGTCCCTGGGACATCGTGTGATAGCTTGTAAATAATGGAATGAAAATTATTGATTGTTATTAACTTGTGAAAAAGAAGTGTAACAAATCCACATGTTATGTTCTTACACCCTTACAGAAACTGTGACTCCTTCACAATGTCAGGTAAATGTCAACTCATGTTGAATAATCAACCAATCAAGCCTTTTATTATCACATGCAATGTTACACGTACAACTGCAATGAAAATTTCACCCCCTTCTGACCATACATATATTGCTTAAACATCACATTGGGAAGACAGGTCGGAAACAGTTAGGAAGGTCAGAAAACAATTTAATTAATAGATGAGGGGAGAGGAGGAGAAAAAAGAACTACAACCAGACAAAGCTCCTAGAAGACTGAAATGGATGATGGTTGCAGCATGCAAAAAGAAAACGATATCTGTTAACTACAGCATATGCTTTCTCACAGATTACCTTGTGGGAGTAGCTGGACCAAACTCTATTGGTATTTCAAGTTTGAAATCCCTGTTTGACCAGACTAACATTTCAGATGAGGTACCTCTTGACATAAAAATCCTTTTATGTTGTCATAAAACTAATGTTAAATTCTGCTTTAAATACACTTTATTGTACAATTTACTTAATGAATCGTATTCCTTAGTTCTGTTTTTATTTATATGTATTTATTTATTTGTTTTATAAGGTAATAGATGGCCTAATCTATTTGCAGTGTGAGGTATGTTGAAAAGCTTGTTTGATCATAATGACATAGCATGTTTACGTTTTTTGTAATGTATTTGAAAACATGTATTTATGTTATTTTTATAGAATTTCCCTCACATTTATCCAATACCAAGCCAAATCACTGGAAAAATTTTGGATGGGTCCACAAGAGCACAAAGTGCATACTTTTTGAAGGTATGACTTGGACTGTGGTAACTATGTTCTTATCACAAAGGGTTTATAAGTTGCCACTATAAACAAACAGCATTTTCCAAAATTGAAGCCTTGTCTGAAGAACCTGAAAAATACCTTTCTGAAACCTTTTCTGTGTAAAGACTTGTTCAAAAGCAATGCACACAGATTAAAACATTTCTGTCTTGGCCAACTGATAAAGAACACCAAAAATTGAGTGGTGCGTGTTGAGTCTGTGGTCTTGATTTGTTTTGTACACACTATAGAAATTAATTAATGTAAACCAAAAATGACACTTTCTATATGTTTGTGTATCTGCAGAATTAATTACAAGTCTCACCTGACAAGCTTTTGCAGTTTTGCAGTGTCATTCTTGACAGAAAAACATACTTGTCACATTATTTTTATTTCCAGAAAAACATCTTTCAGATGTATGAGAAATTGATTGGAGCCTGTCTGGAAAACGGCAGCCACTGGACCTTGTTTGTAAGTTGCACAGATTTTGCACTCTCTCTAGTGCATGATACTTTTCAGTGTCCCTCATTAGGAAAGCTCAAGGCCCAAGCCTACCATATCCATCTTTTTACAAAACAGTTTTGTGACATACCCAAGAGGACCATAGTCTATATGAATTCATTTGGCGAGTCGGAGGTCAGAAAAAGTGCGGTGTTGAAAAACTGGAGGTAATTAATTAACATATTTAATAGAGATGGCACGATACCACTTTTTTATGTCCGATACCGATACCGATATCATAAATTTGGATATCTGCCGATACCGATATGAATCCGATATAGTGTTTTTTAATCAACAAAACTGTTTTTTAAAATATCTTGCTGCATTTTGCAAGTCTGCAAGTTCATACTCAAGTTTAAAACAACAACTACACTAAAGCTATTCTGTTATACCTGTATACAAAAAAAATATTTCATAGTTCAGCAATACTGATCAATCTAATAAACTTAGACCTACACCATCCTCCCTATTCTGGTATTTTAAAGAGTACTTAGCGTAAATATTAAGCAACCTAACTAATAGGGTTCCAACTCCCAGCAACAACAAAAATAAATAAATAAAAAATAGGGAACCACCCCTCACGCTCCACCTCATGATGCTTAATCAACGTAATCAACCTTAATTTGATGCAGTGTGAAAAAAAATGCACAGAAATCAATTATTTTTCAAGAAATATTAAATAGATTCAACATCTTTCTTCAACAAAATTGCAGACTGCACAGATGGTACCTTCCCAAAGGAAAATGTACTATAGCTTACTAGGGTATATATATTAGACTTAATAGTCACTATATACAGTAATTGACTTCTATTCATTTTACATCAAATTAAAACTTTGGGTGTCAGATAATTATTTATTAAAAGCTAGACATTTTAAATGAGAATAAGAAAGAAAAGTATGTCTTTGTGCCCCCTTTTCCCTGTTAATGCCCTATCGGCCCCCCTGGCTAAACTTTGCTAGATCCGCCCCTGCACAGTTACCAGCCGTCAGCTACGTAGAAAAAGATCCTCGAGTAGAAAGTAATATTAAATAAATTCTAACAACAGCTGATCAAGCTTAAACGTGCTGCTGTTGTTCAGCCGCTGGTTTCCTCTTTCTGGCGCAAAGTGGGCCAAAAACAAACAAGAGAGACTCATGACAGAAAAGCCGATCAGCTGATCATTAGCAGTTTCATGATTGAAGTAGCAGCCGGAGAGCGAGAGGCAGTCGCTCGTTAAGCTTAACGCAGGAATGCTTTACAAACATTCAGAGATGGACTTACACACTTGCTTTACTTCTCTCGGGGATAACTTTGTCGGAGATGAAATGCCAGGTTGCTAGCGAAGCTCCAAATGCTATCCAGACCACCGACAGGTCCCGCATGCCACAGCCGCTCTATCACGTGATGCATACTGCTCCGACGTTCTGAGGCGAGTTACGGCGTGTTGCAAGTTTTGTGAGGTGCTTTCGTGATATTTAATGGATCGGATTACATTTTTTATTTTTCTCCGATATCCGATCCAGTAATTTAGGTCAGTATCGGACCGATACCGATACGTAATATCGGATCGGTCCATCTCTAATATTTAACATAACATATTTAATTTAATTGAAATCATTACCGAACGTGGTTATTGATTTCTCTATATGCTTTTTATTTGTAATAACTGCGATCTCTCAGCTCATTTGCTTCAGCAAGAGGCTGCGCTGGAGAGTGGACCTTGTCACATGTGAGCCACCCACATCAACAGGATGGGAACTCATGTGGAGTGCATGTCATAATGGTACTGAAAACTATAGCTTTAACCTATATAAGTAATGTTTACATTTTTGCCTATTCAGTTTTTAAAGCCTTAGAGGCAGGATGGTAAAATCTCAATTTTTTTTGTAGATTGAACCATTTCAGCAGTAATGCTTCGCTTTGGTTGCTCTGTTTTTTTTTTTTTTTTTTTCGGGGGGGGGGGTTAAAAACAAACAAACATTTCTTTGTTAATCTAATTCTTTTTGTTCTTTCTTTTTTTTTTTTTTTCTTCTTCGTCAATTATTAGTTTGCCCAATCTCTCATTGACGGTAAAACACAAGTGGAGGAGTACAACACTGAAATCACAAAGCTCAGGTCCCGACTTTGCCACTACTTATTTTCCTCAATAGGTAAAGATAAAATTAGCTGCCTTCTTTTTCTCTAACATTGGAAAATGTAACTTGTACTTAAACAAATTATATTTTGCAGATCGAACTAGGAAGTGCAGTCAGTGCTGGTGTGTGATTGCAGCCAAAGACCGGGTACACTATGACATGTCCTTAGCCATATAGATTGTTTATTTAATGGACTTTGTTCATTTGCTTTTTGTTTGTTTATTTCTTCTTCTTCTTTTTTTTTTAATTCACAGGTGCAGTGCCAGAAATGTGGTGCATACAAGCACATGCGTTGTTCAAAGTCTGTTTGTGGCATCTGTATCTTCTGTGAGAGTAAGTCACAATATAACTAAACAATGTCCAAAAATGTTTAAAGTGAAAAAAATTTCGTAATTTTGCCTTTGCACACCCGGACTGTGTAATTAAAGTGGACGTTTCAAGATCCAGTTTTTACACAAAACTATTTTAGACATAACTGTGTCGTATTGTGGGGATTTCTCTTCACAATTAAATTGATATAGTGCTGTTTATATCATTCTTCTTTATGTAACAGCACAGTGCAGCACAGCAGAGGGAAAGGAATTGTGCAGCATAGTGGGTGGCTATACAGGAGGAGCAATAGAAGTAGCCAGTGAAGAATGTCATCAGGGAAAGCATCAGGCAGCGAATGACAAAGGAAAAGTTCCTAAGGGAGAGAACATCTGCAGCAAATCGACAAGTAACAGTGAGATAGGAAGACTGACAGTCAGAGATGAAGGTACACAGACTGAAAGAGATGAAGGTACACAGACTGAAGACAACGAAAAAGAAGCAGAAGTATACGGCACAAGTCTGAGTACAGATAATGCTGCTGCTGATGATGTTGACAGGATCGATGCAGATACAGAATTCCAAACTGATTCAGAAGGAACTAGTACAGTTTACAGAGTGCATGGTCGCTTATCTGTACCAAGCTCAAAAAAGAAAACCTACACAATAACAGAAGACGAGATCAAGCGCAGAATCAACGCAGAGAACATGTCAGTTCATGTTTTCAGAGGTTTGATTGGGGTAGGTATACATTTCGTGATTTTGATGTCACCTGAAATAAATCCGGGTTACTCGTATCAATGAAGTGACAATGTGGCTGGAAATTGTGCATTTGCTGCAACATATACACAATTACACCATGTAAACAAAAGCATTTAACTTTGTGCGCGTGTGTGTGTCTCTCTCTGCTCTTTTGGTGTTTGCACTTTTTCTTTTTTAGGGCCATAAAGCCAAACTGCCCGCAATGATTCTTGACAGGCCTAAGAAGGCCAAAACTAAAGTAACAGTGTTTAGTGTTCTGAGTGAAGAGGAGGCTGGGGAGCTAGCCCTCGGGTTTGCCGGAAGATTGGCCTGCGATGTCACAACAGACATGGTCTGTAAAGGCATCGACCATTCAAGTGCTGATATGACAAAGTAAGTTAGTAAAACAATATGAAAGTTGTATCTTTTTTGGTATTATTTGTCATTTCCCCGTATTTGGGTTATTGGTGTAACATTGTTAATCTTACTTTCTAATAACAGACAGACTCTTCTCAAAATCCAACACAATCTTAAACATGAGCTGACTGATTCCTCAACCTTCAGTTTGCTGACACACACCTTTGGCCCCGCTGCACTGGATTCTGTCATTTCATTCCTGTGTGAAAAACTTGATCTTGTCTCTTAAATAATGAAACCTTTTGTGACTTTTGTTTGTTCTGTAAATCAGAATCTTGAAAATTGTTCATTGTTGTTCTAAGTTTGTGTTAACTATTTGGCAAAAATGATTGGTTCCTAATCCAAACAGCATAATGACTGTTCTAACACATATCTTAAAAATGCTACAAAGAAAGAAAATTATCACATATGTTTCAATATGAATGTAATTGTGTCACACTCGGTTTGTAGTAGCTTTCCTGTTTTATTTTGAGTTTTGGTATGTTTACACTGTTATTTTTATTTCCTGTGTGTTCGTCTTCCCTTATTAGTTTTACTGTATTTAATTAGTCTGATTTAATAACTTATAATTATTTACTTTCCAGTGTGTATATATGCTCCTCGTTTGGATTATTGTTTGTTTGAGTTCTGCCTGTCTTTTCTATTAAAGATTTGGACTTTTGGACTATTAGTGGACCTCGTGGGTTTTTATTCTGTTCAATTGGTAATTGACTGGGTTTAATTTAGTGGCCTGGAAAACAGGCCGGAGGGGTCTGGTCATTTTAACCCCCTAAGACCCGAAATCTTCCATGGCATGCATTTTTAATTTCTCTTTGATATTTGGGCCGATTGGAACCCGATGAATGTAAAAAGAAAGAATTACCAGGTTTTGTTTTTTTTACCTAATTTTTGTTTCTGAGAAAAATGAGAGCCACATATGAGGACATTAATTTGAAATTTCGATAGAACAGTTGCAGTATAATGTCCTCATAACTGTATATCAGGCACTTGTTGATCAAGATTTAGTATTTTGGTCTAAATAACCCAAAATGTGATGTCCACATGTGTGGACGCCAGGCTGGAGTAAAGTGTTAGAGCTATTTATACCTATGTAAACTTTTATACACTGGTTTTTACCTGTCTTGTTTCAGAAAGGTTTAAAAGGGTAATGTCCACAGTTTATTTGTTTATTTATTTGTTTGAATTCAACATATTTTATTAAAGTAATTGAGCTTGAACACAAAAAACTGAATCAAATAATCATAAAATCAAATCACTTGCACTATACTGAAGTCTAATCTACTCTGAGCTAATGCCGGTTTCCAACACTAATGATCGGGTGAAGGAGAGAGATGAGGGTGTGCACGGCCACTGGTGCTCTTATCCCTGTTCTTTGTGATACAATCCAACAGGAAAGCAGTCAAACCCTTGGACATTAGCCAAGTTAACGTTCACAAATATATACACACAGAGGAACTCTGAGCCCCAATGTCAGCATTAGCACAAACATGCCACTTCATACCAAATCTCAGTGTGAGGTCAGGTGTTAGTCTCATTCCATTATTCTGGCTATATTTTCTTACTCATTACTATTAAACTTATACTTAAGACTAACTATTAACAAAATCACACCCCAATAACTCTGTTATTACACTTTGTATTTAATCATAAAAAGGCTGGATGTTGAAACCTTTTACTTCTATTTTGTATGAGCCAGGATTCTCAACAGCTGATAGTGACAGGTATCGTTTTATGGAGCAAAAAACTTAAGAGCGCATATTTTATAAATAATACCAACAATTACAAATGCAGACCTTTAATAGTAATAAGTAATCCTTTATTTATAATGCATAGCAATATAAAAATAGTAACATATGAAAATATTACAATGGGCACAGATGAATTTGTATCAAAAACAGCAACCAAGCCAAAGTAATGAATAACACACATAAATAACAACTGCTTGAGAGACCAAACAATTTCTTTTCATCTGTTCCTTGGCAGAAAGTTAAGACAGCTATTCAGCTTTAGGTTTCAATAAACAGAAGTAATGGATGCAGTCCCTTTGAAATGTCACACAAAAGTCTACTTGTGCATATACTTAGCTTTAACTCTTCTCTTTTTTGTTTTGTATTCCAAAAGGTTTTCATTTTCTCCAGAGGATGTCTCTCTTTCAGTGGTTATCGACTGTTCACATTCATTTTCAGACTGTTGGAATGTCGATGCTGGCCGAACGTTTCTTGCTAGAATACAATGGCCTAATTTTGCGTGCATTATCTGTCGTCTTTATTTCGTACTGGCATATACTTTTGCCTACTTGTTTTGTTTTTAAGACATTTGTATGCAGTTCATCTATCATTGCAGTAATACCCTCTGGAATGAATGCCCACTGTTTAACTGTGTCTAAAACAGCATTTAGTTTTCCAACTGCATCTTCTGTGCATTTTTTGTCTGTGCTTTCAACTACAGGAGTGTCATTCAAAGTTGATAGAGGACTTTTCAGAGAGTTTTTCATTTGTTTAAAATGGCTACAAGCCACCTTCAGGCAAGCACATGTGTTATAGTGAGAGAACGTACAACAAGTGCACTGAAGTGTTTCAGCCGATGCAAAAAAACACAGATTTCCAAACAAACTTGGCATTTTTATCACTTTCAAGTCCTCACAGTGTACAAAGTAATGCCTTTCTTTCACTGCAATTCTTGCCAAGGTCTGTTTCCATGTTTGGATAGATGTCATTGTCAGCCTCTGCTAATTTTGCAAGTAACACTAGATGCTTGCAAAGAAGTCCTCGTAAGCCATATGTACAGTTGCAGTAGGACTCAACAGGGCAGACATCATACACCATGTCTTCTCTTGACTCAGATGGGACTTGATATGCATTAACTCCATGGCTGTTCTTGACTGTAATTTTAAGAGCCCAACCACTTTCCATCAGTCTTGAAGCAGAGTCTGAAACTTGAGACAAGGTGTCAGCAAACCTGTTTTTCATGCGGCCCACATCTTGCAGGGTTTTTATGACTGAGAAGTAGTCGTCGGCCTTCCCTAGGAGCACTTCAATCAGATCATCCAGACGCCTATTCTTGTAGCCAGATAAAAACTGGCATTTCAGGCGGTGGAAAAATCTGAAAAACAGTTATTTGAAATGATTAGTAACTGTAATTGAAGGAATTTAAAGTTTTAATCAAGACTGTATTATCAGGCCCTCCAAGGTTTGGAGGCCTATCTCCACCCACCACCACTTCCCCTGCCGGTGGCGGACTCCCTCAGGTGTCGGTGTGTTGGTGGTTCTTTGTGTCTGGGGGTGGGCGTCCGGGTACACACCGGCTCACTCCTTGGCGGCCGCTTGTCGGGGCCTGGGGCCTGGGGCTCGCTCGGGCCCCTTTGGAGGTGGGGTGCCCCCGGCCTCTCGGCCTAGGGCTCGGTCACTCAGGCGCAGCTGGGGGCCGGCGGAGCTCACGGGCGCGTCACTGCAACTCCCCCTGACTTCTGCTCCGCGGCTGCTGGGCGAGCCCTCATCTGGGACTCTCCTCAGCTCTTACTGGGACAGTGGCGCGGCTGCCCCTCTGTTGGTCTTCCATGGTCTCTTGTGTTCTGGGGGCCTCTGGATGTCTGGAGTTTTGATCTCCTCCATACCCGCTTCACACCCTGGAGGACGGGGCTGTGGCCCCCCCACACTCCCTAGCAGATCATTACATGGAGAAACCTTTGGAATGCAAGCATGCTGATCCACACAGGTATGCACACATGGGTATTCACAGACACGGACTAAAGCTTTCTTGGCTGCTGCCTCAAAGCACACTGTGCGCTGTCTATCTTGCGTGCTGCACAATATCGTTTATTATTTAGTAAATATTGATATCTATGACTAGCTAGTTTATTGTGATGGTGCTTTGTTTTCTCTATTATTATGTTGCTCTTTGTTGTTTGCTGTCTCCTCTGTTTGTTTTTTTTGTTTGTTTGTTTGTTTGTTTTTTTTCCATACAGGTGACCCAGGAGTTCTTTTTTTTTTTTTTCTCTCTCTTCCCCCCCCTTCTCACCGTCTCTTCTCCTCTTTGGTTTTCTTTCTTTCTCTCCCCCTCTCTCTCTCATTCATTCCCCCTGTCCTATTTATTATAAAAAATAAAAAAAAATAAAAATAAAAAAAAAAATGACAAAGGATGAACTGAAGCTCTGCCATCACGTAATGTCGCATACTGCTGTTTCTGATGTCATTTAGAAAAAAAAAAAAAAAAAAAAAAAAAAAAAAGACTGTATTATTTTTTAAAAAATTGGAATACCTATTGCACACGTCTTTTATAAAGGAATGCTCTGTGCCGGTTTAGCTGATTTAGGCAAATCCACCTACTCACGCTGCTAGAATTTAAAGGATTTGCCTAAAACCTGTTCTGGCAATGACATGACGAACCTACTCAGTTTAGCCTCTTGGATTAAAGCATAATATCTTTTTTTCAGCAATACAATTGAATGAGGTCAAAATAATAAATCATACCTTTCAATCACATTGTTTGTTTCAGAACGAGCGTGACTGAAGCGACGGCCGTAGTCACACCACATGTGGCCAATGCCTTCCCAGTGCTTCTGAAAATACTGGCACACCAAAGGGTATTGCTTAAATGTCTGGCAGAACTCTGCTGATGTGGCTTTAAAGTCGTCCTCCTAAGAGAATTGGATGCAACAGAATATATTTCAATCCATTTAACAGACCTATTGAAATCTTTAATATTATGTATTGAAGCCCTTTTCCTTTTATTGAATAACATTAAGAATTTTAAGTTATTAATAATATGTCGTGTTTTTGTATTAAGAAGCAATTATTTCTTCCCTTACAATGGCTAAGAAGGAACACTAAACCTATAAGCATATTTGGTTTCAGCATCTGTCTGTGAAAGAATCCCACTCACAAGTTCTACTGCACAGTGGGTGACACAATGATGGTCTGCACAGCTTAAGTACTTGTTTTGATAAGCAAGATAAGAAGCCAGTTTTAGAAATTGTTTCAAAAATCTATTTTGTATCTCTCTGTAACTTTTTTTAGCAACTGAAAGTTATGCTCTTAGTGTAATCAAGAAATCAAAATGTGAAATAGACAAATTACACTTACAGATGTGCAAGCTTTCAGCTTACAAAAGAAAGAAATGATTTCATTTCTCTTTTGGGTGTTAGAAAGCCCATGGACCCCGGACTCTGATTTTGAAAGCCGTCGATTAACAGCCTGTGAATGTAAGAGAAAAAAAGTTAATCTGGAGAGAGAGACAGAGGAGCAGCTGTACAAAAAGCATAAAAGAAAGCTGACGTCCAAAAATAACTTTGTCACTCACTGGACAAGAGGACCTGTGCATTACAGAAATCAACCAGGCAAACATATTTTTAAATGTCAAAAAGAGCTTTGGGAAGCAGCCACCAGATGATGAGTGCACTGTGGTCTTAAATGGATGGACATAGTCACTCAACATTTTATCCCTTTATATTCATTAACCTGAGTAGGTGAATATCACAATGAGGCAAATCATAACAACAGGACCCTGTTGTAAAAATGTGTTTCAGGTGCATCTTAGACAACGTGAAAAGAAAACAATGTGGTTTACCTGCAAGACATGGTACCAGCATAGAAGGATAGCTGACTCTGGAAAAACCTTCTGCAAAGCATTTATTTCCGCAAAGTCTTTGTCAACCATAAATGCTCTACAGAAAAAAAGAAAACACTAAATGAGATTAAACAGTATGAAAATGTTTTTGCTATCTCAAAGCACCACTTCAATGCCAAATTAAACATTTCAACTCACAAGTAGATATATAAAATACTGCATACAGCCTATAGGAATAACTTTAACAACTGGAAAGGAAAGTTTTTTGCAGCCCATGCTGCAGCTATAGCATTAGATTCTGGCATGTTATAACTTTTTTGAAAAGGAATTATTTCAAAATTAATAGCTGTCAATGTATTATTTACCTCGGGGAAGTTGGGAAATGCTCACAAACTATTCCAAGAACAGTTTCCAGGGTTTTCTGACTTTCGTTGCTGACAATAGCATAGGCCACAGGGACTCCATGCCCATGATCATCTCTTACAACAAGTGTGAATAAGGGAAATGAATACTGGTTAACGCAGTGCGTGGTGTCAACAAATACTAACTGTTTTGCATAGTTCTCCATGTTTGATTTCATTACAGGTGTCTGCAAAACAATCATTAGTTCTTGGTCAGATGTGTATGGTTGATAGAAGAGAACATGTTCTTGATGTTTTCCATTAAGTAAGGTATGTACACTTTGACTGTCTCCACAGTTAAAGTGCTTCTTCCTCATCATGCAGGTTCTAACACTGTCAATGTCACGTGGTGTGACAAAATGCTCTCTGTTGTGAAGATCTCTGTGTCCATGTTCTTTGGCCCATTTATGACATTTGGTTAGTACGATGGCTGGCTTAGTTCCAAGGGAAAGCAGTTCCTCAATCTTCCTCCTCAAATCACTGGAAATATTGTTGAAATGTGCGTCTTTTGGGTCCGAAGGATCATGCCCATCATGCTTATCATATGTACGCTGCACGATGACTGTGTGGTCTTTCCAACATTTGAGTACTTTAAATGAAACATAGGCCTTACAGCCCACTGCTCTGTAGCTGTTTCGACTTTTTTCCCCAGCTCTGATGCAGTTGAATTTGTAATAGTCTCTTTTCCTGTCTTTACCTGAGGCAACATTTAAACATTTATAATGTCCATGAAGGGTTAATGAGTTCAATTTTTCTAACACAACACTGAATGGGTCCTCCTGGCATTGTGACACATGCACACAAAGTTGTGTGTCTTTTCCAGTTCTTTTTTTTTCGTCATTCAGAACACTTCTTCTAATTATGTCGTCCATTTCTGGTGGAAAAATAACGAAGGTTTAATTAGTCAATATTCATTAATTCATTTTAACTTGTTTTGGGGTTTTTTGCAATACAATGTAAATATTAAATATAATATTAAAAAAAAAAAAAAAAAAATTATATTTATATATATATATATATATATATATATATATATATATATATATATATATATATATATATATATAAAATAATATAAAACAAACAGGGGCTAAAAGAAGCTAAACTTTCATATGGTATGTCTCTGGCAACTTTAACATGATGTCCCAGGGACAACATTTACGCGATGTCCCAGGGACAACATTTACGCGATGTCCCAGGGCAACTTCTACATGATGTCCCAGGGACAACATTTACGCGATGTCCCAGGGACAACATTTACGCGATGTCCCAGGGACAACATTTACGCGATGTCCCAGGACAAATTTGTAAATTTCTGGATTACTGTTAATCTCCATAGAATCAAGAACTCATGTCCAGTTTCACAGCTATGGACCAATTAATTATGTTTCCAGGTGATAGTTTGATTCATAGATTCAGCACACAACCATAAGTCTAGGCCTTTTAGTCCAGATTCTCTTCACTTATGTTTGTAAAATGATCAGGGAAGCTACTGCAATTTTGCCTGACCCAACCCCCGGGCCACGAAACACCCAAAAAGTTGGGGAACGCTGGTCTAGAGAACACTGGTTAGCTAATGCTGTTGTCAAGTAGCCTATCGCTAGCAAACAAACAGCAAGCCAAGTGAGGAACATATGTATAATGCTTACCGTTTATTAAAGGAAAGTATCCTAAATTGACTTCAAATTCGGCGGACAGGCGGCGGTTTTTCACTTCTTCACTTGTATTTCGAAATACTCGAAGGCGGGTATTTCGAAGTCGCAAAGGAATGACGTCACAAGAAGGTGATTGGTCACTTGCAATATTGAACCTGGAACAACATTAATTATGATGATGTGGGAACAATGCTGACACGAGGAAATCAGATCGTCCATTGAGGTAAGTGCTTCCCAGTATCTGCTGGGAATAGTTTGTCCAAACAAAGACGTTGATACTATGGTTTACATTTCTGTAATGCACATTAGCGGTGCTATCACGAAGGAGTTTATTTGCAAAATAAATCAGAGTATAACCAATAACCCCAGTAACTCTGGAGAGGATTTCTTCCTCCCAGCAAAGGTTATAGAGGGGTACAGATTTTATCAGGCTGTGTGGCAGCGTCTGCCAAAATGTGTGTCCTCTCCATCAATAATAAACGTTAGCAGTTTTTCTTTGACAATAAATAATTTAAATTAAAAAAAAAAAACATATAAATATACACGTCTTTGTCAGTAACAGGGCTTTTCAAAAATTTGCAAGTCAGTTTTGGGCAACCTTTCGTAGGCCTATTCGACTCCAACATTGACACATTTTTCCAAAATCTTAGGTCACGTGGGTTTCCTCGTTAATTATTCAAATTAGTTCACGTTGTGAAAACCCGAGTTCCTCTGAGCTAACGAGAAGATAACAATTTATTTTATAACCAACACCACAAGAGGATGGAACCAGACGAGTACAAGAGTTTGGTTGCAAATAAACTAAAAGGCGAGTATCCAGCGCTTTTCACGAAAAAAGAGAAATTTCTTCTCCGAAGAAAAGCTGCTATTTACGACATTGAAGGTAATAACAGCAACTTCGTAGCGTTTATAAACCTCATCAATACATATATTAACACACACACACAATGGCAAAATGTGTAGTCTTAATTAGTCTTAATTAGCTTGACCTTTCTTTGACCTAAACAAAAACAAGAGAAGCCATTTCAAAGCGTTTCTACTGGCCAGGGATGTCATTGGACGTCAATAATTGGGTGGGTACTCAAAAGAAACTCTGTAATTCTACTACAGCTAACTTATTTTAAGATGAACACAGCAATGTTTCTGTATCTCTCAAATTAATTTACTGTTGTGTTTCTTACTGAATTGCTTTTGTTTTTGATTAGGTTTCCCAGTGTGCAGTTTGTCAGGCAAGTGCTGCAACAATTAATTAATGTAACTATGTTTTTCTTTTTAAGGTTTCTCAGCCATTTTAATTGGTTGGGATGGACATTATTGGGAAACCTACTGAAACCAACAGCGGACATCAGTATATTTGTGTTTTTATTGACTATTTCACAAAATGGCCACAAGCACACCCTTTGAGGTCGAAATCAGCCAAGGATGTGACAAACTGTCTCATAAAATTTGTCCACCAGTTCGAAGCACCAAAAAGGATTCTCAGTGACCAAGGCAAAAAATTTGTCAATTCTGTAAGTACTTTAGTCTTTGGCAAAAATATTTGGACACATATTTGATTAACTTTTTGAAAATGGTTCCATTTCTGGTCTTTATAAATCTCTTTTTGAGATATTAGTATGACTGTTGTATATTTAAATTCTTATTGTAATGTGCTTATAGTCAGTGTATATTACTTGCTTTTGCAGCTCAACAGAAGGGTATGCAGATTGTTAAACATTAAAAGAAGCCTCTGCTCGTTCTATCACCCACAAACAATGGCTTGGCGGAGAGAATGAATGGCACCATTCAGAGGTAAATTGGAGTGCATGCAGCTTAATGCATAACATGTTATACTTTTATGGGATTCACTTCAACTAAAACATTAATGCATGACATTTAACTATTAAAAAATTAAAATGATCTTTCATATGAATGTTTTCCATGTGCTTTCATTGTCAGAGGCCTCTGTAAGGTTGTTGGTGACCATCCAGAATTGTGGGTTGAGTATCTGGATGCTGTGATGTTTGGACCTTGGAACTAAAAAGCAAATGACCACCAAATACTCACCATATTACCTGATATTTGGCAGAGAGGCTCATTATCCAGCCGAAATCCCAGAAGAGTACATGGTATGTCTTTCTGTCTGTGACAAACTACATGAAAATCCCACAAAGAACCTGTGTAAGTTTTTGAGGCACAGGCAGATCAGTTTCAATACATGCATGCATAAAAGCACTACACCACTGAATATTTTTATGGATTGTTCCATCCCCCACTAAGTTTTCTTCATGTACAATCAATCCCAAGATAGACTGAAGCCAGCTGAAGATTTATTTTTAGAATTAATACTTTGTTTCTAAGTGGAATTGACAATTGAGTCTGTTTCGTTTGTTCTATTTTGAAACTTAAACGCTTTAGCGGCTGCCTTTTGTGTAGTTTGCAATATTTGCCTTTATTTATCTGAAAAAGTCTCATGTTCCTTAAGTACATCTACCCTGTTGAACTTATTATGGGAAATAAATATTTAAATCAAAACAAGCTGCTGATTATTTCACATTTTACTTGTGAGCAACGGCACATTTAAATCTTACAAATATAGTTATTTGGCTTATATCGTGATAGATATCGTTTTCGCCTGAAATGAAAAAAACATATCGTGATATGAAAAAATCTCATATCGCCCAGCTCTAGCTGGAAGCATGTAAATATAATAATAATAATAATAATAATAACCACTGCAGCCAAGAAGAGTGCCTAATGGGCCCAGTTGTAAGTAAGCTATTAAGACTCAATTGTACGCGGTGTTCCTGTTTTCCTCTGAAACAATAAGTTCCGTTGGAGCAGCCTTTCTCTGTCTCTCGCTAGCAAACCTGACCCGGGCAACAAAGTAAAGCTAGTTTTCGGCTATGAGCCGCGGACCTTCAGTAATAGTAATAAATCACATTCATGTAGTTGTAAACAGCAAGTAGAATGGGAGGGAGAGCCTTCAGTTTTCAGGCCCCTCTTCTGTGGAACCAGCTTCCAGTTTGGATTCGGGAGACAGACACTATCTCTACTTTTAAGATTAGGCTTAAAACTTTCCTTTTTGCTAAAGCATATATTTAGGGCTGGACCAGGTGACCCTGAATCCTCCCTTAGTTATGCTGCAATAGATGTAGGCTGCCGGGGGATTCCCATGATGCATTGAGTTTTTCCTTTCCAGTCACCTTTCTCACTCACTATGTATTAATAGACCTCTCTGCATTGAATCATATCTGTTATTAACCTCTGTCTCTCTTCCACAGCATGTCTTTATCCTGTCTTCCTTCTCTCACCCCAACCGGTCGCAGCAGATGGCCGCCCCTCCCTGAGCCTGGTTCTGCCGGAGGTTTCTTCCTGTTAAAAGGGAGTTTTTCCTTCCCACTGTCGCCAAAGTGCTTGCTCACAGGGGGTCATATGATTGTTGGGTTTTTCTCTGTATCTATGAAGCGCCTTGGGGCGACTTTTGTTGTGATTTGGCGCTATATAAATAAAATTGAATTGAATGATAATATATTAAGTAATCCAAAGTATTCAGAATACGTTACTCTCATTGAGTAACGTAACACGTACAAAATACATTTTGGGGCATGTATTCTGTAATGGAATACATTTTAAAAGTAACCTTCCCAACACTGGTGACCACTGAATAACCTTGAGTGCAGAGTGACAGTAACTATTCAACTCTTTTTAGGAGTTAAAACTAAACTCTCATGGAGTTACATTTTTACTACCACAGAGTAAAATTTAATTCATAACTAGAGTTCATTTTGATATTTTATAGTGTTACTCAAATGAAAAAAAGGTTTTCGGTATAAAATACTACAAAAACACCATACTGATTATTATGAATGTATGAATTTATTTATTAAAACAGCATTGTAATAGTGTAACATTCACCATTAAAACAGCTATTATAATGGCAGCTAAACAGTTGAGACGTGTGATCATATAGGCCTAACAGAATTAAAGAAAAAACTTGTAATTTAAAGAAAGCTTAAAGAAAGCACTTGTAATGCAGTGTTAACATGAGGAAGACTAAGTCTCCATTAAGCCAACAAATTAAATAATACAACTCTCTGACACAACATGAAATTGTGAATCACACCCATATAACATTTGGGCATCAAAACATTTGAAAGGTCTTAATTTCTCCCTTTCTAGGGCCAGTATCTTCTTAGGAATGGTTTCGTTTACTTGAAAAGCATGAAAATGATCATGGAAACATGTTTCATGCTCAACCATAACAAAAACAGCTTTACCATCATGCAAAATGATCAAAGCTATCTTGCTGAAAGCTGACATGTTTTCATAAGTGCCTGTGTAACACACACAAAGATTCTAGGTCTGACCAACTGTCTCAGCCGTGGGTAAAACGATGACAGTTAATAAAATTCTAAAAGATAATTTATTAACACAATAATCAAAAGGTAACAGATTAAACAGTCCAGTGTCCCATTTGTGGACCAAGTAAAAACACACAGTCCAAGTCCGGAGCCAGCTATGCCACAAAGCCAGTTGAACTCCACACATTAACTTGAACAGGGTTAGCAGTTGTCCTATGAGACCTACCACCCTGTAAATAGATAGCCAGTGGTCACTCCGGCCTCTGCAACTCGGCTGCGGCATATAATAGGCACTGGCCTATACAGAGAGACAAAATAGCACCTTCACTATATAATTCACAGCACACAACCCATCCATCCCAAACAGAACAGGTTTCAGCACATTACATACCTGCACAGAGAGACAAACTAACACAGCAGTGTTTGTAGTGTGGGCTATAAGTAGACCAATGTATCAGTGCAATCAATTACACCTGCCTCTAATTAGTCCAACTCCATTATAGCCATTGGCTCACTGTAAATGTGACACACACAACCACTCCCAACCCAGTGCAGCTTCACACAATAATATGGAGATGAATTAATCCAGGCACATTAGTCTACCATGTTACACCTGTGCAAACAAAAAGCCCAACAATATATTCAACACCAATACACATTACCCAGTGTGTGAGTTTGACAGTGGTCTAAATCAACATGAAGATATGGAGATATAATTTCTGAGTATTCTTCAAACACATTTTAGCTGGACCAGACTCAACTGCTTTTAAACTCATACATTCCCAATGATAAGCTAATGCAAATTGATGTTTCCTTGCAAGTGGTGCAGTCAAATTCTTAAGGTTCTTAATACAGTCTTTGAAAAATTTGTGTTTGGCTTCAAATCTCATGGTCCAGATATGAATGAGAGGACCAATCTTTCGAACGCACCTCGGATAGTGGACCATGAAATGATGTTTTGGAATTAAGTTGCTTGATGGGTATAGTTCTCTAAAGAGTCTATGGTGTACAATAATCAGGTGCTTTAAATACACAGTCATTCCTTCAGTGATAGAGATTGGGAAAACGATGTTTAGAATGTGCAACAAATGCCAGTGCAAATCATCTTCTGGGATGAGATGAGATGAATGAATTCCCGCTGTTGTGCCTACATCAATATTGTACACAGAGGTCTGCAAAAATATGTGCAGGCTGGACAGAGTGTCTTCATATTTCACACGTCAACGAAGTGACACTTGAACAGCTCATCAAATGCACGCAGTGATGTGCATGACTGACATGGAAGAAGCTTCCGATCCAAGACAATGTAGAAGCTGAAAACCTGTGCTTTCTAAGTCCCTGTGGCCAGGAGATATGGCTGGGGGTTTCCTTCATTATTCATGAGGTGATCCTCAAGGCTCTGGTAGGACTGAAACACAATAAAAAGCATAACTTTATAAGCCCCTTAGGTTAAGAAAAGGTGTTCCATGAACCACAGTATGTGGAACTGGATCCAACACTCATCTTCTTAGGACGTTTCCTTCCAGCTGGTTGTGGCGTGAGAAGATGCAGCAAAACAAGAAGAGAAGCCATGTCTGGTTGAGGGTATGAGCAGAAAAGAAGTGATCCATACACACATTATGCACACTACTGCTTTTTAAATAACTTTTAAAAATGAAAACTAAAATCACTACATTAATAAAATGTTACCTTGGGACACTACCTGGCTCATCAGCATAATCCCTTCCTTTGTTCAAGGCCGATTTCAGCAATCTTTTTAGAAGACAAGTCTCTTTAAGGTCTCTGGCTTCCCTGGCTACCTTGTCTTTAAAACTCGTGTTCCATTTTTCCAGGAACCTGGAAAAAATTCGACAATTTTTAGCCAAACAACTGTTTTAATCTGTGGATTATACATATGAACTACATAAGATACTGGACTCTTTCACACACCTCACATCTCCACACGCACTCTGGTTTTTCCTTTTGCACGCTTCTTATAATTTATAATTTCTTTTTATTAATAATTTCTTACATAAACTGTTATTTGCACATCTTACTGTAAATTTCTAAATTAAAGCTGTAATTTTTTGTAGTAATCTGTAAATATTACTGTCAATTCTATAATTTAATGGTCGGGCATTGCACAGCAATAAGCATTTCACCTCATGTCATACTGTGTATGGTTGTGTGTGTGACAAATAAAATTTGATTTTGAAATTTGAATTGGAACTCCAGACAGCTGGGCAGCCCAGCACCTGAGGGCTCTGGGACACACACCATCAGGGCCAGCAGCTTTACTGGAATGGAGTCTGCCCAGTTCCCTTGTGATTTCATCTGCTGAGAGGGACAAAGAGAGACAGGCTGAGGGGGCAAGACAGGGGGGAGGAAAATGGAGAAGATCGGAAGAGCTGGGAGTGGAGACAGAAGACGCAGGCAGATTTAGTTTGTTTGCACATTCAACGTCTCCATCTATTCCCACACCTTTCTTTTGTCTCTGGCCAGTAATGGTCCACATTCCCTTCCACACCTCCCTGGTGTTGTTTTCTTGGAGTTTGCTTTCCAGCTTCCTTCTGTAAGACTCCTTTCCCTCAGCAATCTTGGCTTTAAGCTCCTTCTGCACCAGTTTCAACTGTTCTTTGTCCCTGTTTCTAAAAGCTGTCTTTTTCTTGTTCAGTACAGCTTTAATGTCTTTGGTTACCCAAAGTTTCTTGTTGGGGAAGCAGGGAATATTTTTTGGGGGAACAATAATATATAATAAAATAAAATGACCGTAATGCAGCATCTTCCTGTGGCTAAGCCTCTTCCTGCCTCTCTCTCTCTTTCCCCCTCTCTCTCACCTGTCCTCCTGGGTTTGATCTACCTAATCAGCAGGGAGCCGCAAGGTGAGGAGGTGTGAGGGAGACAGCCAGCAGTGAAGATGACCGGGCAGACCGATGTCGACATACCAGGTGAGCCTTGCTACATATTATAAAGCCCTCGGCTTCATGCACACCTAATCATACCTAACACAGGCTCCATTTTGCTCACGGATAGCATGTTTCTATTTCTGTCAGCCTGCTGATACTTAAATGGCTTGAGCTCTGACAGCAGGCTTGGCTGGGATTTAGTGGGTGTTAAGTTCGGGAAGTACTTAAACTTTCTGTCCCTGGGCTTTCTAGAGATGAATCACAGACAGCAATGTGCAAAATTCTTGAACCGCTTCTCACCTAAAACCATTTCTTTAAGCAATAGTTCTCTTTAGGACACTGGCTGCTGTTTCATTTATTTTCAGTCCAGTCTCTATGCCTGACCGTTTTCAGGGGGATATTTTAATTTTTATTTGTTTGTTTGTTATTGTTGTTAAGCCAGTTAACACTGACTTATGAAACACAAGCATTAAAAAGACACCTAATTTAACAGCTTGTCATAAAACACAATTTGTTCCCATTTCTTTGGCACCTTAAATCATATAAAAAATGTCAAAGAAAACATATTTGATAGGCATGAAACAGTATTGTTGCAACCACAAGATGATTCCTAAAGAGCTATTTGTCGAGCCGCCTGGGGGGCTCTTCAACTGGTGGGGGGGGATGGTCACATCTTGCAGGAGCTTTCTTCTCTTCAGGATCTCTCTGCAGGAGGGGGAGATACAGGAGAGGTGGAGGAAGATCTCAGCCTGGGCGTTTACCGTCTTATGTAGTCTGGAAGATGTGTGGATGGTGGGGTGGGTGCAGTTTTCTCTGTGGTGGGGTTGGGTGGACTGTCCAGGGCTCTGTGGAGCCGGAGGGCGCTACTGCACTGGGCCCCGGTCTGATGGGCCTGGGCCCCCCTTCCCTGGCGGGTCGCGGAGGGTGGGAGTGCCTACTGGGGTCAGCGGGGGAGCTGGCCCCAGGGAGGGGTTACCTGCCCCTCCCTTCCTTCCCTCCCCATCTCCAGCTGCCTCCCTCTTCCCGCTCCTCCACAACCACCCACACATGCAGGGCCTTGGAGTAGGGGTATGTCACCAGGGTGCAGAGGAGGCTACCCCCCCCCCCGTCCCCTTCTGGCTGCCTCTGCCTCAATTTTATCCCACAACTTAGACATTCACATTATTCACACTCTCATTACACATACATATAGGATCTTGGGGGTGGGCACAATCACGGAGTCCAAATTACCATCAAGGTGTATACCTCACCCCTGACGTCGTTGCCCACCTCTCAATTTTAAATACACTTAGTCATTGAGGGCTAGCAGGAGGGACTATGCGCTTACCTGCTGCTCCTTGGCAGGTAGCTCCATGCCCTCCTGGGTTTTAATTACACCTTAGAACACATATGCATCAACACTACAATGAGCGGGTGGAGGGAGGTTTGGAGTCTTCTCCCACTCCCATTCTCTGCGGCCTGCTGGAGCGGGAGGGCTAGTGGGAGGAGTTGGCCGTCCGACTGCGGTCTGGGGTGTGGGGCCTCCCTGCTGCTGCGGAGTCGGGGTGGTCTGCCTCCCCCCACCGCAGGGAAAAGGGTAACACCACCTGGGTCTGGGTGCAATTCCCCCCTCCAGGGGCAAGGGTACCTAGACCCGGTTTGTAGAGTACGCTTGGGGAGTGTGATTGTGTGTACAGCGTCTCTTTATGTCTGTCTCCACGTTGGTTGAGTGTGGAGTGAGTGCATATGAGACCATGAGGGTGGGAATGGATGTTTGTGTCTGTGGGTGCCTGTATGTCTGTGTCTATATGTCAGGTTGGGTATCAGACGCCACCTCTCTGGGGACACCTCAGGCCCTCCAAGGTTTGGAGGCCTATCTCCACCCACCACCACTTCCCCTGCCGGTGGCGGACTCCCTCAGGTGTCGGTGTGTTGGTGGTTCTTTGTGTCTGGGGGTGGGCGTCCGGGTACACACCGGCTCACTCCTTGGCGGCCGCTTGTCGGGGCCTGGGGCCTGGGGCTCGCTCGGGCCCCTTTGGAGGTGGGGTGCCCCCGGCCTCTCGGCCTGGGGCTCGGTCACTCAGGCACAGCTGGGGGCCGGCGGAGCTCACGGGCGCGTCACTGCAACTCCCCCTGACTTCTGCTCCGCGGCTGCTGGGCGAGCCCTCATCTGGGACTCTCCTCAGCTCTTACTGGAACAGTGGCGCAGCTGCCCCTCTGCTGGTCTTCCATGGTCTCTTGTGTTCTGGGGGCCTCTGGATGTCTGGAGTTTTGATCTCCTCCATACCCGCTTCACACCCTGGAGGACGGGGCTGTGGCCCCCCCACACTCCCTAGCAGATCATTACATGGAGAAACCTTTGGAATGCAAGCATGCTGATCCACACAGGTATGCACACAGGTGTACACATGGGTATTCACAGACGCGGACTAAAGCTTTCTTGGCTGCTGCCTCAAAGCACACTGTGCGCTGTCTATCTTGCGTGCTGCACAATATCGTTTATTATTTAGTAAATATTGATATCTATGACTAGCTAGTTTATTGTGATGGTGCTTTGTTTTCTCTATTATTATGTTGCTCTTTGTTGTTTGCTGTCTCCTCTGTTTGTTTTTTTTGTTTGTTTGTTTTTTCTCCATACAGGTGACCCAGGAGTTCTTTTTTTTTTTTTTCTATCTCTTCCCCCCCCCTCTCACCGTCTCTTCTCCCCTTTGGGTTTCTTTCTTTCTCTCCCCCTCTTTCTCTCATTCATTCCCCCTGTCCTATTTATTAAAAAAAAAAAAAAAAAAAAAAAAAAAAAAAGACAAAGGATGAACTGAAGCTCTGCCATCACGTAATGTCGCATACTGCTGTTTCTGATGTCATTTAAAAAAAAAAAAAAAAAAAAAAAAAAAAGAGCTATTTGTCAAAAACCTAAAAAAGATCTTATCATGGTGTGCAGTGTGTTCTTAAAAATTTGAGGAAACTTTACAGTTGTAAGATAAAAGAAGGTAGCAGGCTTAATAACCAGAAGATAAGCAGTATCTGAAAATCATGTCCTTGAGAAATCCAGCAAAGACCTGACACAGGAACTGAAAGATGCATCTGCCCTTCAGCTGATCCATTTACTGTTCACTGAAGTCTCATCAAAAATATTCTCAGTGGAAGGGTGGCTGTCAAGAAGCCATTATTAAAGAAGTGAAACCAGGAGAAAAGGCTGAGGTCAAATTGCAAAATAACTGGTCTGGCAGCAGCTCTTATGCAGTGATGAATCCAAATATGAAATTTTTCGTTCAAATAATTGCCAAAATACAGAGGAGGTCAGGAAAGAGGTACAACCATCTGTAAAACCCTGTGTGAACCCTGTGTCATGGTTTGGGGCTGTGAGAGTTCAGACTGTGTTTAAGAATAAAGGTGGTCTAATATCAACTTCCAAGCTTGTAAGAATTACACAGACTTGTTTTTTGCCTTATAATGGTGTATTTCCATGTATGTTTGCATGTTTCAATAGATAACTGCACCTCTTTCCCATTTTCATAGCAAAATATATATTACAAAAAAGAGAGGTCGCTGAAGACCTTTGCACAGCTCTGTATTTGTCCATCTGTTACCAGAAACAGGAGCAATTTTCACATTTGGAAGGACCAGCTTTGCTAATAATGTTCCCAGCAAGTTCTGGCTGAAGAATGACCATCCAAAGAAAACGTCATGTGGCGGAGAGCACTCTGCTGTTATCACAGGTACACTGTATGTATATTTTAGTAATGAAAGCTGACATTGTTCACTAATAACATTCTTTTTGTGCCTGCAATGGCGTTACAGAAAATGGGAGGTTGCTGATGTTTGGTGGCAACACATGGGGCCAGCTGGGGTTGAGAATTAAGCCTAGTGCCAGGAAACCAACCTCTGTGAAAGGTTAGTATTTTTCACCGTGGCTGGGTCATATTGCATCAAACTAGTTATTTTTTGTGTAAAGCATAAAAAAAAATAAGCCCACATGACTTATTTTGTTAATCTAAGCCCCAAAATATAGAGTACAGTGCAATACAGTTTTATATACTGGGATCTTTATAATTGGAGCTATTTGTATCTATTCAAGCTATTTTGTTATATTTTGTAACTTATATATTACTTGTATGTAACCAGTTGTGTTGTATTGTTACTGTTCTTACTGTCTTGGAGCAATTGTGACCACATAGTTTCCTCTGGTATTGTGATTCTAATCACATAAAAGACAAAAAAATGTGAGACAAAAAAGGCAGAAAGTTGAGAAAATGTGTGATAAATTTGAATTATTTTTAATTGTTAACTAATGACCAGAACCAGAATTTGTTAGTCCATTAACAAGAAGATAATTGTGGTATTTTGAAGCCATTTTACTCACTATAATTACTGCATTTCCTTTCCAGCCTTGAAGTCTGAGAAGGTGAAGCTTGCAGCTTGTGGGAGAGACCACACAATTGTTTGCACATGTGAGACAATAAACAAATATTTAATTACACGTGAGAGATGTTTCCA
Source organism: Copadichromis virginalis (assembly GCF_057382275.1). Classification (NCBI taxonomy): domain Eukaryota; kingdom Metazoa; phylum Chordata; class Actinopteri; order Cichliformes; family Cichlidae; genus Copadichromis; species Copadichromis virginalis. The sequence goes on from NC_140633.1 coordinate 20,397,265, forward strand.
TGAACACTGTTGTCCTCAAAATGAGTATACTTGTATATTTAGTTCATGGCAGTGTATACAGTGCAGGTAGCAACCAGGACGGGCAGCTGGGTTTAGGCCATTGTGACAAGTCTACATACTTTCACCTGCTCCGCCCCTTCTGCGACTGGGCACCAATCAAAATGCTTTCTGCAGGATGCAACACCTCAGCCGCCTTAACAGGTTTGAACAATGACGATATAATAAGTTTCTCTGCTAGAAAAGATGATCTGGGCATATGTAAAGTGTATGTACGTATGTGTGTTGGTAGAGGATGGGAGGCTGTTCATGTGGGGGGACAACTCTGTGGGTCAGATTTCTTTTGGGGACGAGGGATTTGCTGCAGAACCCAGAGAGGTCCACGTTGGAGAAGCAGTCATATGGGTGTCCTGTGGGTATAAGCACTCAGCTTTTGTGACAGGTACAACGCAGTCCAGCCACATGCATCACTGCAGTAGGTCCAATGTTAAATGAACCAGTCTTCAATACTTGTGTCATTTATTGTGTTGGATTTGTCCCAGTTTATGGTCGTCTCTACACGTTTGGTGAGAGTGCGAATGGAAGACTCGGTCTTCAGGAGGAGCAGCTGGCCAATCACAGAATTCCTCAGCAGGTGCAGGGAGTCCTGGGTCATGTCACCCGAGTGTGCTGTGGAGGAGAGCACACAGTGGTCCTCACAGGTATGCTAACAATTTGTTATTTTTAAAGAAAAGCATAAAACATCTGTGAAAGGAGCTGGTTAAACAGCGATGGAAAAGGTATTCAGGTCTTTAACTTAAGCAAAAGTATCAGTGTGCCTGATAATGATTTTCACATTATTGTGGGAAAAAATAAGGAGAAAATACTATCGCTTTTACTGTATGCATTAATATGTATGCAACATTTAATGTCAGCTGATCAAAGTAGGGCTGATTTTAACTGTAAAACACATGTGGTGATCACATCGTGTTTCCTTCTTTAAAATCTGCCACAGAACTCAACTTGTTTGATTATGTTAGACACTTTAAGGGACAGAATAAGTGATCTCAGCTCAAATGTAGCACAGACACAATGAAGAAGAACATCAAAATAAATTCCCCTGAGAATAGTGCTCTTGTACAGTAGTTGAGTAAATGTACTATACATCGCTTTGAATCAAAAGGGTTCTTTCCCTCTGTCTGCTTTGCTGTGCCAGAGAAGAACGTGTACACATTCGGCAGAGGTCAGTACGGTCAGCTGGGCCACGGAACATTTCTGTTTGAGGTTCATTTGCCAAAAGCGCTGCAGCACTTTTGTAACAGCAAGGTCAGACACATCGCGTGTGGAGAGAACCACACAGCTGTGGTCACAGGTAAGCCATCTTTGAAGGTCATTGTGACTTTAAAAGTAGCATTTCCCATTCACCTTTTTAGATGTCCATGCATGTTTTATATATGAAAGCATATAAAGGCCAATAATAACTGTTTTAATGGAATATAATATATCTACAAGCTTTAAGGAAGGAATTATTTAAAAAAGTTTTTCTGTGATAAGTTCAAAAAACAAACTTCTTTAGGACATATGACTTGTGTACCACGCATAATTAAACACACAGCAACAAACCTGTAATCAGGTTAAAAGTACCATTAGTGAGGTAAATAAAACAAATTAACTGATGATGAAGACGAAGTGGAATCTCTTTTTTCCCCATCCAGCATAAACATGTCACTGAGGTGCTGTTTAATCACACAGCAGCCAGTCTGCCACTGTGAGGTGTTCAAATGCAAGTTCAGCAACTCACAAGCTTTCTCTAGAATTTGCTAAAGTGACTAATTTCATAAACTTTCTCAGATGTTGTCTGCCTCTAGAGGTATTCAGTTGATTATCACCACATGTGAGTCAGTTTTCGAGGGGGTAGATAAATCCAAGTTTTGTCAGTTAACTAAATGATAAATCTAATTTCAGCCAAACAATGTACTAAAAACCAATATTCAGTATTCAAACTTTTCATTCCTATGTGCATTTAAAAAGGGAATTAAATAAAAATCAAGGATTTTGTTGTTTATAAAATGTGTTAAAAGCAAAACGACTTCAGCCAGGATAGAAAACCTTCAGTCTGTGTTTGATGCATTTATCCTCCCCCTGCTCCACAGACAGCGGGCTGCTGTACACGTTTGGTGATGGTCGTCATGGAAAACTCGGGTTAGGGGAGGAAAACTTCATCAACCAGTTCAGCCCGACACTCTGCACACGTTTTCTTCAATACGCTGTTCAGTCAGTAAGTGAAGGTGATGTGAAGGGCTTTAAAAGTAATCTTCATAATCAGTCAACTCCCTCCAAAAAGGCCATAAAATGTATGAGAGGCACCACAGCTTGTAACAGGAAGCCTACTACAGCAGGATGTATCCACAGCACCATCAGTGATCGATAACAGAATATTCTTCACCAATCACCCCAGGAAGAGCAGCTGAAGCTGTGCTCACAGCCAGCACCTGGATACTTTCAGAGATCAGCCTTTTAATGAGTAATGAGCTCTGAATGGATCGTGTAGTGTCACATCATATCGCCTTTCTTTGCATCTGCAGGCTTTCTCCTATTTGGCAGCTGATTGTTCATAGGGAGCAGTATTCTTAGATACATCAGAGGTAAACTTCTCTCAAAGTAAGGCAAACGTAATCTCGAAAACAATCTTGCTGTAGCCTTGAGGGAGTAATATCCTGTATGTCAGCAGGTAAATGAGTGAAGAGCAGACTGAGAGTTAATCAGCTAAATGTAACAAAGATGTTTTCTTGTGTCCTCTCTCCCCGTCAGGTGTCGTGCGGTGGTCACCACATGCTGGTCGTGGCTACACCCAGGCCAGCAGAGAGCCAAGAAGCGGTGCCAGAGAAGGATGTCTTAATCGCAGACTACTTTCTGGAGTCAAGTTTTACCAAAATCATCTTTAAAAACAAGTTCATCAGTCCAACTCCACCATCGCCACTCTCAGCCCTCTCAGCCCGGGCACGCCACCGAGACAGAGTGAGACCCTTCAACTTACTGCTCATTTTTAAAACACTTAATTCAATTCAATTTTATTTATACAGCGCCAAATCACATCAACAGTTGCCTCAAGGAGCTTTATATTGTAAGGTAGACCCTACAATAATTGTTTTTTATGTTATAGTTTAATTCATGGAAATAAGTTACCCAAATCTATTTGGCCCTGAATGAAAAAATGATCGCCCCCTAAACCTAAGAACTGGTTGTGCCACACTTGGGCAGCAAGAACTGCATTCACGTATTTGTGATAACTGGCAATAAGTCTTACATCTCTGCAGAGGGATTTTAGCCCACTCTGCAGGATTTTTTTTTTATTCAGCCACATTGGAGGGTTTTTTTCTAGCATTTTGGATCTCCATTGGATTTCTACGGAGCCCCGCAGGGGACATGGGAGAAAAAAAAATTAAGACGGACTTTTGCGAGATCTCACAAAAGTTTTAGCCGCATTCTTCGGACGCCGGCTCGAAGCCAACCGGGAGGTCGAGGCACGATGTGCCGGGAAAGCGGTGTTCCACCCGGCTGTAGTAGGTCTCGACCTCCCGTTAACGGGAGGTTAAGAATGCGGCTAAAACTTTTGCGAGTCCCGAGTTTGTTTTGCGATATCCCGAGTTTGTTTTGCGAGATCTCGCAAAAGTCCGTCTTAATTTTTTTTTCTCCCATGTCCCCTGGTTCTCAAGATGTTTTTTGGCAAAAGTGAGACGAACCTTTGTGTTGTTTTAGATCAGCAGTGGTTTTCTCCTTGGTGCTCTCCAATGGATGGATCAGACTTCCAAAAAAATGTGGTTGACCACAGTTAATTCATGATTCAACAAGGGTGCAGATTACTTTTTCACACAGGGCCAGGCATGTTTAGATACCTTTTTTCCTTAATGAATTTAAAAAGTGCATTTTGTAATTAGTCAGGTTATCTTTGTCTAATATTAAATTTTATTTGAGGACCTGAGTGTGATAAACATGCAGGCATGTTGAAAAAAGAAATCAGTAAAGGGGTTGGGGTGGAATTGATTTTTTTTCTTTTATTTTTTATTTGACCTGTGCAGTCATGAAACAGGTATTTAAGTGTATTTTATGCGATAATAAAACGTTAAACATTTGAAACCCATGCTTGCAGAACCCCTTGGAAAACTTGTATGACCTGTATTATATCAATAGGGGGCAGTGTTGCACCACACTGCAAATCTGCCACTGGTTGCTGACGCTCCATAGATACATTTCCAAACTTAAACTCGAGAATCTCGTTTCCTATTTTTCAGGTTCGTTCTGTGGAGTTGTTTGGGGATAAGTTTCAGAGCCTCCCACGGCTTAACTCTGACTTTCTCAACACATCTCGGCAAAGATCCAGAAATTCCCTAACTCTGAAAACCCTTTCAAATGATGCTACTACCCCTTCATCATCCCCTAAACCAAAATCAGAGGTGACAGGAAGCCCACTTCTCTCCCCCAGATCTCGATCCATATCCCCTCAGAGTCCACTGTTATCCTCTAAGGCATCAACCCCACATTCACAATCATCATTCACGCTTCAAAGTAAAGCATCCACGTCTGCTTCTTCTAAGTCTAAATGCAAAAAGGTGCCCTCTCCTTTGCTTTTACCAAAGTCTATAACAAAATTAAACCCCAGCAGTCCTGTAGCTACTAAAATGACTGCAAAGCCTAGACTAAACCGAGCAGCAGCCACTAAGAAGCCTCTAAGTAACAAATTCTCATCTCCTGTGCCACCTAAAGAGCCCTACACCCCGACTAGACCCCCCAGTAATGTTTTCATTAAAAATCTAAAGGAGGAAGAACATTCTGCCCCAACACAAACAGGTACTTGAATTCTATGGTTTCAACAAGTGGCAATAAATGTTATAGCCAGCTTTTAGCTGATGCTTGAGCGGGTTTAAGCTGTTTAACCTAATTTTGTCTGTTATTTCAGGAAATGTTAAGAGACAAATAATCACTGAAGAAGTGGAGGAGAAAGAAGTCTTTTCACCATATATGGTGAGAGAAGACATTTTTGATGGCTCATTATGCGATGGTTTCTCTTAGATAGAGCAGATAAATACAGTATAGTCCACAGAGTCTTAAATGTAGAGTGAGACGACTGTTATTTTCCTCTTCTGGCTTCTTCTCTCTGGTTTGGATTAAATGCACTGCAGGGCAGGAAGCAGCAACGTAGAACACTCTGACTTTTTCCAGGAAATGTGCATACATCAGCATACGTGCTGTGTATACTGTATGTGTGTGTGTTCTTGCAAGTGTGTGTGTGTGTGTGTGTGTGTGTGTGTGTGTGTGTGTGTGTGTGTGTGTGTGTGTGTGTGTGTGTGTGTAAAGAAATTTTCCACTTGGTAAAACAATGAAGAAAAATATAAAATTGAATATCTCTAATGAATCTTCATCAGCCAGTTTCAGATATTTGGACAGCTTCTGCTGATACACAAATTTGTTTGGGCTCCAGCCCCTAGATGCACAAACACACACACGGATACACACACACACACACATGCAGTGCTTTGGAAAAGTTCTCAGGAATCTTGCCACATCTCATCAGTGTTTCCACAACCAGTGATGAAGCAAGTTGAGAGTCTCCTACTTTGCTGTGTGCTATGGGTTACTGCAACATGTGGTGCCCCCCCCCAGCAATCCTGTCCTCACTGCAGGGGTAAATTTGTGTATTTGTGTTTGCACAGTACTGTATGTGTGTCCTCACATGTGTGGGTTTTAAGTGTGAGAGAAATTTCAATTTTATTTATATCATGCTAAATCACAACAACAGTTGCCTCAAGGTGTTTTATATTGTAAGGTAAAGACCCTACAATAACACAGAGAAAACAGAGAAAACATATCATATGACCCCCTATGAGCAAGCTTTTTGGTGACAGTGGGAAGGAGAAACTCCCTTTTAACAGGAAGAAACCTCCAGCAGAGCCAGGCTCAGGGAGGGACTGGCATCTGCCGCTACCGGTTGGAGGTGAGGGGAGAAAGATGGTACAAAGACGCGCAGTGGCAGAGTTCCAGAGATGACTAATAACTAATTGATTGATTGATTGGTAATTTATTTCAACATGTGAACAATATACAAGTACATTTAGAAAAGAAATAAGAGAGAAAAAAAATACTATACAAATTACATACAAAAAAACATTCTGATTAATTTACATGTTGAAAGGGAGTGGGAAGAAGTATACACTTATTTAATCCCACCCCTGTCCCATAAATTATCAGTGAATATTTAGTCAGCTTCCTTACTGATATAATTTGTAATAAAAATAGTGAACAGATTTCTGATATACTATATACTATAATATCACATCATGAATTTTTTGTTTGTTTGTTTTTAAATAGAGACATTCACTTAATTTAAATATTTTCCTTTTCTTTATAGATCGAGAAGATCATATTTTTATAACTCTTTTTGAACAGTTTTATGTTTGGACATTGCTTTAATTCCATATTCAGTTTGTTCCATAGTTTCACTCCATGAACAGAAACACAAAAGCCTTTTCTTGTAGTACGTACCTTCATTGTTTTGAAGTTACAAAAACCCCTTAAATTATAACTTCCTTCTTTCAAAAAAAACATACTCTGAATATTACCTGGCAGTTCTTTATTTTTTGCTTTGAATAGAATTTGTGCTGTTTGGAATTTCACTATATCGTCAATTTTCAATATTTCAGACTGCAAAAATAGTGAGTTTGTATGTTCCCTATAACCTGCATTGTGGATGATTCGAATTGCTTTCTTTTGAAGAGTAAAAAGTGAATGTAATGTGGTTTTATAGTTATTGCCCCAGACCTCTGCACAATAGCTTAAGTATGGTGAAACCAGTGAACAGTAGAGAATATGAAGTGATGTTCTGTCGAATACCTGTTTTGCCTTGTTTAGTACTGCAATGCTTCGTGATACTTTGGAATGAATATATCTTACGTGAGCTCTCCAGTTAAGTTTTTCATCTATTATTACCCCCAGAAATTTATTTTCACTGACTCTTTCAATATCAACACCATTTATTTGAATCTTTGCATTTGTATTTAAACTACTATTTCCAAATAACATAAGTTTAGATTTATTCAAATTTAATGATAATTTGTTTTTATCAAGCCAGAACTTCACTTTACTTATTTCATTAGTCATATCCTCCAATAAATTCTGCAGATCATCACCAGAGCAAAAAATGTTTGTATCGTCAGCAAAGAGAACCATTTTTAATACTTTGGACACTTTACAGATGTCGTTAATGTACAAGTTGAAGAATTTTGGACCCAAAACTGACCCTTGGGGTACACCACAAGCAATGTCCATACATAAGGAGCAACCACCATTTATTTTCACAAACTGCTTTCTGTCACTTAAATAACTCCGGACCCAATCTAAAACTACCCCTCTGACACCATAACGTTCTAGTTTTCTTATTAATATATCATATAATGATTGCAGAGAAGTGTATAAACGCATAGTGGGTGAGAAAGGTGGCTGAAAAAGAGAAACTCAATGCATCATGGGAATTCCCCAGCAGCCTAAACCTATTGCAGCATAACCAAGGGAGGATTCACGGTGACCTGATCCAGCCCTAAATATATGCTTTATCAAAGACGAAAGTTTTAAGCCTAATCTTAAAAGTAGAGATAGTGTCTGTCTCCCGAATTCAAACTGGAAGCTGGTTCCACAGAAGAGAGGCCTGAAAGCTGATGGCTCTGCTTCCCATTATACTTTTAAATACTTTAGGAACCATAAGTAAACCTGCAGTCTGGCAGTGCAGTACTGTGCTGGGGTGATGCAGTGCTATAAGGTCATTAAGATAAGATGGGGCCTTATTATTCAACACCTTGTATGCATGGAGAAAGATTTTAAATTCGATCCAGCATTTAACAGGCAGCCAGATGAAGAGAAGCCAGAATAGGAGAGATATGCTGTTGCTTTCTAGTCCCTGTCAGTACTCTTGCTGCACCATTTTAGATTAACCGAAGGCCTTTTAGGAAGTTTTTACAACATCCTGATTATAACGAATTACAGTAGTCCCGCCTAGAACTAGTTTTTCAGCGTCAGTCTGAGACAGTGTAAAAGTGTAAAGTGTGCGTGTTAGTCCCCATAGGGAAATAGTTCCTCTGCATTTAACCCATTCACCCAGTGAAGCAGTGGGCAGCCACCAGTGTAGCGCCCGGGGAGCAGTGTGTAGGGACGGTACCTTGCTCAGGGGTACCTCAGGGTAGCCGTTCAGTGGAGTCGAACCACCACTCTACCTACTGAGCTATCCCTGCCAGTATGTTTTCTAAAATAATCAGTAATCAAGAGAATAAAATATTGTATTATACATAGGTATTTAATGAAAACAATCAATTTTGGAGAGAAGGTTTATGAGGTGCTGAACTTGTTTTTAAACACCTCACAATGGCAGACTGGCTGCTGTGTGATTAAATAGCACCTCAGTGACACCCTGTGAAAGATTTTCTACTTCAATATGTAGAAAAGTTTCAGCTAAGACATCACAGACAGTGGATTTATGCTGGCATCAGGTAATCCACTGGGACTGTATCCGAGCTTGACTTTGTGGTGTTATGCTTGATTCTTGGTATTACAAATGAAATCTATATATGTGTAATTTAGCATGAATTGACATTGAAATCGTTGAGATTTAACAGAACTTTTACAGTCATTGGTGGTCAAAAGGCGGGTTCACTGTGACATCATAATTTTCAGCAGAAACACTTTTTTTCATTCACTTTTTGTCAGTGCCATAACTCGGGAAGAGAAGGGGAATATATTTCACCAAACTGCTGACACTAATTATTCGTGCACACCTACTAAAGTCTTCAGTGCAACTAATTATACGAGTCTGCCCTGACATTCTATTTACACTTTGAAAACCACTGAAATATACCTCTAGTAGTCTATAATAGTAGGGTGCAAGTACAGTAGGTAGGTAAGATGATATTTAAAGCATTAAAAACACATAAAACATTGAACAAATTACATATGCAGTTATACTGACGGCCGCTCCGCTTGTGCAGCTTTCCTTCTTTAATCTACTTTTCTTTTTCGTATTATATCTTTCTGAATCCTTATGTGATTTGTTACAGGGAAAGAAAAAGGGCAGAGCTTTTAGACATGCAGTAAAGGAAGAAGAACCATTTGCACAACAGATCCAGACTAACGAGAAGACCGACCGAAACTCCCCTAAGGTTTTGCCAACAGAGCTTATGAAGGGCCCCAGCACCTTGAAGACAGAAGTGTCTCCTCTGAAGAGCACAAAGAAAAATCACAAAGTGACTTCAAACAGCAAAGAGAACATCACCAAGGAGTCCAGCAACATCAAACCTTCAGAAAACAGGCAAGCTCAAAAGCAGCTCCCGCATTTTAAATCATCACAGCAAGATAAGAGGAAACCGTCAGAGCATAGCACAAAAACACAACAGACGCTGACAGATGCACAGGAGAGAGTGACTGAAGTGAAGCACAAGACGAGGAAAACTGAGGATTTGAGAGAAAGTAATGAACCGAATGAAGAGGATAACAGCTCTCTGAAGAAAGGCTTGACAAGGACCCCAAAAAAGGAGACAAAGAAATCATCATCTTTAGATCCGAAATCTCCTTCTATCAAGGTCAGTAAAGTGAATCAAGCAGCCAGTCTAGCATCCACAGAAAATGGCGTAAAGGAAAATGAAGCAACTCAGAGGGGAAGTGATGACGTCAAACCTGTTGAAGTGGCGAGTCGGGGGACACGGCGAGTCAAATCGACTCTAACAAAAGATCAGCACAAGGTTAAATCTGTACCAGGAGTGGATGCTAAATCGCCAGCAGCACAGGAAGAAAACACAACACCTTTTAAGGCTGAAACCAAGAAATCTGTCTCCAGAAAAACACCATTGCAAGTTAAGGGAAAATTGCAAGAGCTTAAACCAGCACCAGTCAAGGATCAAAGTAAATGTGCAGAAAATCCCCTCATTGAAGGTGAAAGCAAAGAAAAGTGTGAGGAAAATGAGTTAAATTGTGCCAAAGACGCCACTCTGAAGATGAAAGGTGGAACTGTGGATGAGCAGAAATTGTCAAAAATAAAGGACAAAAAGACGGCAAAGGAATCCGGTGCTGAACAGAGGGCAAAAACAAAACGAAGAGGAGGAGGCAAGGAAGAGGAAATCAGAGTTAAAGGTGAGGGGGATGTTGACTCTGAGAATAAGATGAAGGCTAAACCAAAGAGTGAAGCTTCCAGCCTGCCGTCATCTCAGCAGGATACACCTACAGAAGTGAGAGGTAACCCAATTTCCCCTCAAAGCCCAGAGGTGGATTCTCCTAGAGCTGCAAAACCCCTGCGAGGCGCTAAGCCTGTTGTTATGGATTCCCGTGTTTCTGAAACAGATGAAGAGGACACTTGGGGCAAGAATGGGGGAAAAACAAATTGGGGAGAAATTCTCAGTAATTCAGCGTCACTTCTTCCAGTTGCTGGGATTGCAGGTGCAGCTATTGAGGTCCTTCGTGAGGCAGTGACAAGTGTGCAGTCTGACAGTGACAAAGCCACCTCGACACCCTCTAAAACGCTCAGTAAAGTCAGACAATTCACGAAGCAGAGTGCAGTTACGGAGCCGTCCTTGTGCTCCACATTGTCACATTTTTCTTCCTCGAATGAAACGGAGGATGGCCTGAAGACAGATGCTCAAGCTGGTGTTCCATCGGAATCTGTAAATGAATCCCAAGAAGTAGAAAATGATGACAGCAGTTGTGATCCATCAGAGGGGGAGGCAGTGAAAGGGGGCCTGTCTGAGCATATCAGGGGTGAACACATGGAAGATTCACAAAAAGAAGTGGAGGAGAAATCCGACAAGGCATCTGGAGAGGATGAGGATTCTGAGGATGGGGGAAAGAATGAAGATGAAGATGTCGAGAGTGGAAGTGACAGTGAAGATAAAAGGGAAGAATGTGAGAGTAGTAGTGACAAAGAAACAGGAGAGGAGAGCAATACGGGAGAGGGAGAGGAAGATAATGTATCTGAGGAAGAAGAGGGTGACGAGAAAACAAGCAGGAGTGATGAAGATGAAGGAAGTGATAAAACTAATGCTGCTGAAACTGAAGGAGAGGAAGAAAGCAGTAAGAAGACAAGTGATGGATTGAGTGACTCTGATGGGAGTGAAGGAGCTGAGGAGGAAGAGGAGGAAGGTGAAAATGAAGAGTCCAGTGATGAAGAGAGTAAAGAGGATAAAGAGAAGGAGAGTGAGGATGAAGAGAAGAAAAGCGGTGATGAATCAGAGAGCGATGAGAGCACGAACCGAGAGTCAGAGGGGGAGGAGGACGGAGAGGAAGGAGACACTGCAGAATCTGCCAAAACTGAAGAAGAAGAAAATGATGAAGATGAAGAGGGCGAAACTGAGGAACAAAATGATGCCTCCACAGAAAATGAGGATGAGGAGAAGGACTCGGTTGAAGATGAAGAGGCAGATAAGAGTGAAGGAGAGCAAGACAGTGATAAGGGAGAGGAAGAAGAAGATAGCGAGGCTGATGAAGAGGAACTCCAAGATGAAAAAAGTGATGAAGAAGAAGAGGAAGAAGGAGGTGAGGAAAGGGAAGAAAGTGAGTCCGTAGGTGATGGGGAAGCTGAGACAGAAGATGGAGAGGATGAGGACAAAGAAGAGAGTGAGGAGGAGGAAGAGTCTGCAGAAGAGGAAGAGGAAGAAGAGGAGGAGGATACAGGGGACGAAGACATAGAAGCTGAGGAAGAAGAGGAAGAGAAGGAGGAGGATACAGGGGACGAAGAAACAGAAGCTGAGGAAGAGAAGGAGGATACAGGGGATGAAGAAGAAGAAGCTGAGGAAGAGAATGAAAGTGAGGAAGAGGAGAAATCAAAAGGAAAAAATAAAAGCATGGAGCCTGCTAAAAAAAATCTGTTAGAGAGTGATGAAGGGGAGGAGGAGGAGGGGGAGGAGGGGGAAGGTGAGGAGGAAGGGGAAGAAGAGGAAGAACAGCAAAAACAGACAAGGCTAAGAGGAAAAAGGAAAGACATGAAAGGTAATGATGAGGAAACTGATGATGAAGATGAGGATAGTGAGGAAGAGGGTGATGAAGAAGAAAGGGATGAAGAGAATAAGGAAAAGGGAAATGAGAACCAGGAGGAGGAGGAGGCAGAAGAAGAGGGAATTGAGGAAGAGGAAAAAGGAGATGAAAATGAAGAAGAGGAGGAGGAGAATGAGGAAGAGGAGGACCAAGCAAAATTAGCAAAGAAAAAAAAAGAGAAGCGACAGAAACCGCCACCAGACAGAAGCAGCAAACAGAAAGAAGCACCCAAACCAGCACCGAGGACCAGGCAGAGAGCTGCAGGGGGGGCGAAAGCTGAGGACTCTCAGCAGTTCTGGAACGATGTCCTGCCTCAATACCTAGACCTTCAGTGACCACGCCCACGGTGAAGCCACACCCACAGAAATCTCAGCTAAACACGAGCTTCGTCTGAGTTATTCTTTATGCTCTGAAAACACATAACAAGTGTGTCTAAGCACTTTTCAAAAACCCTTACACTGTCCAAGGCAGTCAAGCCATTTATACTGCAATCTAAGTTTTGTCAAGAACTATTTTCATGTGCGTATTGATATCCATGTGGTGCTCTGTGTAGAACAACACTAAAGTGGTGTATTTGGCACTACCTTTGTCAGGATCCTGGGTCTCCTGAACCAGCGTTTTTAGTTCTTTGTGATTTTTGTATTTTGTACTCGTGTGATTTATTCTATGGTTTCTAGTTTTGATCCCCTGCCCTTCATGTTTCTCTGTGCCCCCTCTGTTCCGTGTAAGTCTCTGTGTTTCTTAGTTGCTGTCTCCACCGTGTCAAGTTCGCGTCTCCGTGTTATACTTCCTGTTTTACTTTGAAGGTCTGTGTCTTATGTGAATGTGTTCTGCTTTGCTTCCTTGTCTCATCAGTTCTGATTTCTCCCAGCTGTGCTCTCCTTCTGTGTCTCATTCCCCTCGTTACTTCCCAGTGTATTTAAACCCTGTGTTTCTCTGCGTCAGTGTCGTGTTGTCCCTCAAGCTGTGTGTTTCCTCATGTTCCTCTCTGTAAGTTGTAGTTCATATTTTCCCCAGTTTAGTTTTGTATGACTTCCCCTGCCAGCAAATAAAGCTGAGTTCTTTGTGTTTAAACCTTGTGCCTGAGCGCCTGCATTTTGGGTCTGGCTCCTGCCTTCCACACAGCGCTTCTTGACAACCTTATCTTAAACCTTAGATTGAGGGCACTGAAGCCAAAATGTGAACACATAGACTTGACATGACTTAACTGTTTTGCGAATTTGCTTATTTTGCACATGAGTGACATTGATATTTATAAAGAAAACACACTGAGAATGACACATATTAATAATAATAATAATAATGATGATATGGAGGTACGACACAGTAGGTTCCAAAGAAGCTCAAAAGCTGCAGCTGTTGAAACAAATGAACGTTTAAGATAACATGATTATGTTCAATGGACACATATATTTCCAGGTTTCAGTGTATCTAATTACGCTGCTATACTCACGAGTCACTTGGATGGATGTATAGCTAACAAACTGTGAGATGCCATCATATCAATGTGGATCAAAATCTCTGAGGAATGCCATGAAGACAGTCATTAGCAAATGTACCTAAAAGTAACTGGTGATGGTATGTTCCTATTGTCTTAACCCTAATCAGAGTGTTTATGTATTTATTATAGAGCCTTGAATTGAATACTGTATAATTTTCTAATGTATATCTAGGCTCCAGTCTTCCACCTGTTCTGATGAATGTATATAAAATACTGAAAACAGCTTTTTTATGAGTCAGTTATTTCAGAATATTTCATATTTGTCAAAACATATTACGTTTGCAGCAAAAAGTGTACAATGAAGTACTGAAACATGTCACACAGAAATAGGAGAAAACTTGTGTTGATCACAGTGTAGTTAATAGAAAAAGATAATAGATAATAGAGAAAGCATTTTGATGTGTGAGTGTTGTTTTTAAGACAAAAACATCATTCAGTTGGGCTTAAGTTAAATATGCACACATATTTCTGTTTTAAGGCTCTTCAGACATGCTCCATTACATCAACCAGCTGTGTCTGTTATCTAATGCTGAACAGAGTTTTTACAGTGGGGTTTTCAGAGCACCTTCATTAGAAACTGCTGCCTGCTGCAGAGTAAAATGAGTAATTTGTGGCCACTCAGCTTAGAATAATAAGACAAATGTTATTGTTAAGATAGGACAGCATTTGAGTGACAATAATTAATTTTTTAATGCACATGTTTTTCTTCTTTGGGAAAAACATTCTGCAAAAATTACCCACAAGTCTGCTTACAGTGCTTACAAGGAGTTTCAGATGTTAGAAAAGGTATGCTTGGAGGAGTAAAGGTGAGGCTTTCAAACCTAAGAACAGCTGTCAAGCATGGTGGCAGGTGATAGTAGCATACTCTGGGCTGTTAAAACTGCTTTTTACTTTTTCCTCGGGAGTGCAGGTCTGCCTCAGGGCAGAGTCAAAGACCTCAATTCTTCTCCTCACACTTGGACAGCAGCCCCACATTAAGTGGGCGTGTGCAGCACACGTTGCCAGATTGTCTTCACCTCCATGCCCCGATCAGTAATAATCTGTTCTCTCTCTGTTCCCTCCTGCTGTCAGCTGAACCCCGTTAATTGGTCTCCAGTCTCCTGCCTTTTGTCAGTGGAGCAAGTCCAAATGTTTTCTCAAAACCCGTAATCAAACCCTACAAACCGAACCCCTAAAGCACCCTGGGGGTTAAACTTGCGGCTCAAAGAAATCATCAAAAGCCCAAATTTTATCAGGATGCATAAAAATTATGTAGAAATCTTTCTTATTTATTTGTAATAATTCACTGATTCAAATTTTACATTCAGCATATGGCTCAAGTTCAGTTATTCTTTGCTACCTTGATGTTGACTAAATTCCTGCAACACTACTTTGTGTTTACACTAGGCACAATTCTTGTCTTGAGCTGGATCAGAAAGCAGCTCTTGCCTGTAAACAACAGTTAAACTCATCGGACTAAATCCAGAGACAGTCCTAAGACAAAATTACTGGTGGTAACCAGCACAGCAAAGTGTTAAACGAATCAACCAAAGCCAAGACGGTCACCTGAACCCACATATAATTACTGCTCTGGAGATCCTCTCACAGTCGTTTCACTGCACGCCCCTCTTTCCTGTTCCCTGTCGAGACAAGGAGAGTTTTGACACCTTCATGTGTGGACTCGCTCTGCTGCACTACACACTACACAGGGTTTCTATCCAAACCTCATGCTTGTCTTAGACAGAAAATTAAACACCAATTAGTCCTGCAGGAGCTCTGTACTCTCTCAGCTTTTCTGCAGTGCGTGCATGTACACGTGTTATGAAACAGAGCAATCATTAGCTCTAGAAGACTGTCAAGTAAACGTCAAGTCAGATCTTGCAAAAAACATACTACAGAAACAGCTTCTGTTTCAGCTATAGGAGACAAAACACTAAAGACAGATCATGATGGTTACTATAGAACATCTCATCAGAGTATTGTTGCTAGGAAACAACTTGGATTCAGCTCGACTTCTTATAAAATGTTCATCATTAGGAAACTGAAACAGGGAGCAAACTTGTGCCCAAGTTTCCATGTTGCACTGTTTCTGCAGCTCTCCAGTGGTGATGAAAGAGCAGAGCGGCTCAGCATAAAGGTTAATATAATTTAAACCCTATCAGGTAAACAGAGCTGGTTCACAGCAGACATTTTGACTTGTGAATCACAAACACAATGAACGGCTAACATTACTAAGTGCTGAGCTGTGTTGCTGTAAGCAGCCATTGTTTATGTGATATTATTTTCAGCTGTTAAGACAGAATGGATGTGACTTATTAAGGGGACGAGAAAGAAACAAGAGCTCTCTGCGGGGGAATATTTCAGCTTCCAAAAGGGAACAGAGCAGAGAAAACGGCCACAACAATACACATCAATACTCGTTTCCAATCATAAATGATTTCATTAACACTCAACTTTACAAATATACAGAAGTTCAGACAAAATTTGTAACGGTTTACTAACTACAACCTTTTAATGTTTATTTTACTTTACCTTTACTTTTACTGAATTATTTCATATTCTGGTGAAACATGCAATGCTTTGAACATAAACTTAAGGCAAACAAACAAAGATCAAAAGTCCTGCCTTCGCTAAACTAAGAGTACCAAATATTATACTATTCTACATGCAAACAAGATCATAAATAAAAGTGTCAGCAGTGCGGTATGTGCATGCGTAATTTTATATCTGTCACATTTAGGTTCGTTAAGTGTTTGGATGATGCACATTGTTCTTAATAGTTGAATAAAGTCTAGAATCCACTGAGATGTTCTGCTTGACCTTCCTTGCTTTTCTGCTTGACCTTGAGAAACTCCTGGGTTGCCTTTGCAGCCATGCGATAACACTGCCTCCACTGTGTTTGACAGATGCTTTGGATGATGAGCAGTCTCTCTCCTCCTCCATACTTGTCTCTGCTCATCATTCTGCTACAAGTTCATCAGAACTGTGCAAGCGCCTTTAAATGCTTGCTGCCAAAGTCTAATCTAGCCCCATATTCATTAGCGTAACCAGCTGTCTGCACCTTGTTGTAAGATCTTCTGTATTTACATTCATGAACTCTTGATTGTAGACTTTTAAAATGATGTGTTTGCAGAGTCATAAGTACAAAAGCTTTGTGGCTCCAGTTATATCTAATTTTATAAAATACTATTCAGTGGTTCACTCTGTAAGTTAACCATAAATATTTTCTACTTGCAGTTTTAGATCAGTGATAGAAAAGGCATTTGGAGGCTTAATAGCACCTAATAATTAAATTCAGTTTTACTTATATTGGACTAAATTACAACAACATTTCCCTGAAGGTGCTTTATATAGTAAGATAAATCCTACAATATTAGAAAGAACCCCTAACAATCACACGACTCAAGCACATAGCAACAGTGGGAAGGAAAAATTCCTTTTTAACAGGAAGAAACCTCATAATGAACCAAGCTCAGGGAGGGGCAGCCATCTGCTGCGATTGGTTGGTGGTAAGAAGAGGGGAAAGAAAAGAGAGCAGAAGGAGACAGGACAAAAAATAAAGTGCCATATCTCTGATTTTTTTTTTTTAATTCTTGGACTCTAAGGTTGCTCTGTGATTCACAGCTCAAAATTATAATTTTATGTCTAATACTACTACCATCCACTGTCTTAAAGAAGCTATTTTAGCTTATTTCCCTCTCTCTTTAAGGCAAGTTGCTTCTGATTGGTTACCCCTTGCAAACAGCAGGTAGGTGGGGATTGTGTGCTCACAGTCAGGCGTGTATGCTTGAGATGACCATATTAGGGATATCCGCTCTCACTGACGTCACACAGAGTTAAAAGTGAAAAACAAAACAAAACAAAACGCGTTTGGCCAGTCTGAAGCCTGAACTCTTGGCTCACAGAGATTACTGACCTCATTATTTTGAAGTTTGGACATGTTTGTAAAATAAAATAAAATATACCCAAGTGTGCATAAAAGCCCCCTTCCATTTCTCACATTAAATGTGATAGATTAAAGAACTCACACTCTAATAAAAGCTTGTTTGATGATGTGTGTGAAAAACACTGCTGCGAGGCTACTTTTATCTTCATTTTAAATCAACTTGCTAAAAAAAAGGCAAGAAAGGCTCTGAGTTTTCTGAAGATTTATGATTTTTTCTGGAAAAACTTTAAAAAGATTCACTGGAATTACAAACTGGTTGTACAACTGGCTGATACTTGTCACTTTTGAAAAGTGTCCATCTGATTTTAAACTAGGCTGAAATCTAAAATCTGTTAAAGATGTTGAAACTCTGTACAAAGTGCTATTGCAACACACTCTGAAACTCTCTCCCACTGAGCCGAGTTCTGTGGTCTCTTTTAAAAAGGAGCTGAAAATGTTGCTTGCAGGTAACTTTTTTGGACTCCATGTTTTTAGTATTTTGTTGTGAAGCACTTTGTGATATTTGTCTTGAGATGTGCTGCATAGCACATAGCACAAAACTGTACTCATTTACTTACTTTTCTGAGATGCAGCGAAGCTGTAAAAGTGTGAAATGTGCAGGGGTGACATTAAATCTTATTTCACCAATAAAGTGGTGGGGTGGGATACTGCAAATTTATGCTTTCTTTTTTTTGTAGAGACCTGGGTTGCAGATGAGCTATAAAACTATTTAAAAAATAAATAAATAAAATAATATATATTAATTACTGAACTTAGAGGATCAAAATCAAGTATCGTGCTAGTGTTGATCCAATACCATCGGTATTTGGACCAATCCTCACACCTTACAAGGGGCACCAAAACGTGGAGAGGCAAACATGATGACAGAACATTTGCAGGTAAACCAAAATATTGTGACTTATACATTGTGTCGGGCTTCAGTCTCAAAATAAAACCTATCCACCACTTTATAACTTTATTTTGCTCCTCAAGCCATCACCTAAATATGAGCAACACACAATGAAATGTGCATGTGTTGTATCCATGTTGGTGTAGGGAAAATGCTCCAATCAAATGTCGTTAAGGGGCCAAATAAACTTAGCTATCTATACAACTGATAGTTTTTCGTGTATTTTAAAGATAGATAAAATAAATATATGCACAGTAGTCACTTGAGTAAAATACACAAAGTATATCAGTAAATAAACAAGTTAAAGGAATAAAAATAAAATGGGCTGATTTGATGCACTTGGGTCACAGTTTAGCCTTGAGCCTGGCACTGTCCTCCCTGTCTGGCTCCCTCATGCCGGTGGTCGGGCCAGGCTGTGTGGAGAGAATCCTCCCTTGTTTCTGGAGCAAGAGGCGGGCCTTTAGAAAGAAGGAATGCACTGAAGCTTTCCTGCAGGCTCCCCTTCACATGTTGAGGAACGTCCGTCCCGCGTCCCGACATGGACATGTGGCCGCTGCTGCTCCTGTTTGTCCAGCTCTGCTTCTGCTCCGGGTATGAAGGTAAACAGCAACTTACAGCCTCTCATTCATCTTCCGGACGTTTTTAACCGTGCTGAAAAGAAGAAATATCAAATGGTAGAGCAGCTTATCTTGAGAGAGAGTCCACATGGACAGACTCTGGCGGTGCCAGTGGCTTGGTGGAAGGGTAAGTGTAGTTAAATTATGCGCTTGGGGCTTAGAGATGACTGTAAGTTGAACTGAGTTTGAGGTTTCTCGTCCTCCCTGCTGCTGGTGTTTGGTGAACCGCGGCTGTGTTTACGTGGAGGGGGTGGAGAGCGGGGGGAGTGCAGTGTGCATGTGGGGGACGTTTCTGTGCGCACAGCTCGGTCGGTGGCACTAATCACAGGCCCGCAGCTGATCTGCGTTCAAAGTTTAATTTTCGCTTCTTCATGCCTCCACCTCTTAATCTTTGATACCGCGCTAAGAGGCTGAAAAGACCTCAATAACTAAGAGCTTTGAATAAAAATAAACAAAGGGCCTTCACATATTTTGGCTTTGGGTGTTTGGAGTTATTTACACTACTTAACACTAAAGAGTTTCTGTTCTAATATAGTTCCAAAGAGTTTACTGCCCCTGTTAACTTTTCTATCACTGTTCCTTCATGGAAAATAACTGCTTTTCTTTGGATGAATGAAACAAGACGTTGTCCAACACAGCAGTCACTCCATAATGCAACTAATCACCGTTGATGTGCAAGATCCAGAAACATAAAGCCTGTAGCCTCCAGCGAGAAGCTGAATGACTTCAAAGCATACGTCCGGATGAAGTGTTGTGTGTGCGTGCGTGTGTGTGTGTGTCCCAGCTTGTGCAGTCAGTTGCAGTGGCTGTGTGCCTGTAGATGGTTTGAGAGTGGCTCACCGCTGCTGTATGATCATACAGGCTGAAACATGAACACAAGCTGTGGAGCAGATTCATACTGACACACTAAAAACTGCTCATTGAGCCGACAGTCAGGACTTTGGTCTGTTCTTGTGTATGCGCCTGCATCTATTATGAGGAGTTTATTTTACTGGGCTCTGTTTGTGTTTTTTTTCTTTTGGTTAGTAAGCCTTTTATTAGTTAGGCATGGCCAGGGTTGTTTGGCAGTGCACCAGAGTCAAATCTAGAGATGTGCAGTTGCTTTTGCTCCTTTCGGGCTCTTTTGTGTGTGTGTGTGTGTGTGTGTGTGTGTGTGTGTGTGTGTGTGTGTGTGGGAGGGGGGGCTTACTTGTACGGCCATGTAGTCACTCAATCACAGCCAGATCACATTTTCCATGAGGGTATGTTTTACTGATGTGGGTCATACACCTCATGAAGGGAGTAGTTTGAGGAAATGCCAGCAAGTACCATCATCGAGGAAGTCTGCTTGAAAGCAACCTGCATAATTACAAAGCAATGCACAAGGACCAGACCAAGAACTCTCTAGTAATTCCTCAGTCGGTGCTAGAGCTTTTTAGAATTTTCTTAAATTTACCATCCAGGATCCACAATATTTGAGTTGAGGGTGGATCTGGTTCACGTTCTTCATTGCAATACAGGGATATTGACCTTGGTGAAGGATGCACTTTCCAAATGCCTTTCTGGTTAATGGGTAGCTAGTTTTAGACTGAAGTGTTATTAGAGGCGTTTGCATGTGGCTGAAAGAGAAAGCAGCAGGAGGATTTACAAAATGTTCAATGAAGTCTTCATTATTCACTTGTGGCCATGATGTACTAAAACCATATTTGTAAGGATTAATAGAGTGAACTCAATAAGTTCAATCTATAAGTTAATAAGCAGTGTGAGACGGGCCCTTGGCTACCTCCAGTCGCTAAGGTGAAGTGTGCCTGAGTAGTTCTTGGCTGTGAAATTGGTTGCAAAGATGCTGCAACAAAAACCTCTTTTTGATTGCTTTCGTTGCTAGCAGATCGCAGTGGTCAGTATAGTTTGCCCTGAAGATGCCGTCTTGTCTGCAAACTCTCACGAACTTTTCATGAGGTCATCTCAGGAACACAGTTCTCCCACTAAACTGATATCCAAGCCTGGTGGTTATTAGAGTCCGAGCAATACTGGCTGGACTGATATATGAGCCAGTATTAGCTGTTTGTCGGTATAATGGTATCAGCATTTATAACAACCAATAACCTAAAATCAAGAGTAAAGAAGTGACGAGAGAAACACATGTTTGAGAAATTTTAGAGAAATCTGTTTCGTGTGTCTAAATATCACTCTGTTATATTTTTAAATCACCGGATATCGATGTATGGGTCTATCGCTCTGCTGTTTATGAGGGACAACAGCTTGTCTGAGAAGGTGGATGAAATGAAGGGCTGCAACAATGGTTACTTTAAGATAAATGCAGATTATTTTGGACTGTGAATCCTGAAAATACATGATGCATACATCCATTTGAATGGCATGTGTCTGTGTGGTGCTGATCAAATGTTTCTCTAAAAATTGTTGCCTTCCTCTGAAAATGTTGAGTGAACTGAAACACTAAAACAGGAGAAACTGCAGTGTTCCCCACATCTCCCCTTAGTGTTCACTATCCTTCCTGGGGTCCATCCGACCCATTGTTGATGCAGAAATATTGATTGTCTCTGCTTTACGAATGGACAAACAGATGCTAAATAAAGACCCGGTGTGAAATGATTGGTTTCTAGCAGTGAACCTGGTGAACACTAACTGAATGAGTCAAACACCTCAGCTGCCAACAGCTTGTAGTTATTTTGTATCTCTCAGGTGATGAAGTGCTTCATCCTGCTTGGCTAGTACCTACAGAGGTTTTACTGGATATAAGTATTTGCTTTTACACGAGACACACAAACCAGATGCATCAAGGCGTCATCAGTTGAGAGCACTTAGGCGAGTTTACTTTCCTTAATAGGTTTTCACTCGCTGTGGTGGGTTGTAGGGTGTAACACTGTACCTCTATGTAAGGTAATGGAGATGAAACCCGGAGCAGTTTGCTCCTCAGGGTCAGAAACTGCTGATGTAATGAGAAAAGCAAAGCAGACGTGAGTGTAAGTGAGACACAAGTCATTAGTGCAGAAAAAAGGGAATTATGTAAGTTTGTAATCGTGGCGTTTTGAATTGAGTTCTACAGAAATGACAGCGCATTTTATTTATTATTCTTCCCCTCTAGTAGCCTGCAGCCACGATTCCACATTTACCGGAAAAGAGCTTCTTCCACATAATGACGGTTTGTATTACAAGCCTGCAGAGAACAGCTAATTGGAGAATCAGGCTCTGTAATTTAAAGCATATTCACTCCCAGAGGTTTCTCAGGAAGGCAAGCTCCTGCCGTTCCTGCACTGTTAACACTGACAACTCCTTTGAAGTAAGAGAGATGGACAGGAAGATGATGCTGGCTGCCGATCCCCTCCTCATCGCGTTGACAGATTCGTTAAATATAAATGAAGGAAAGTCTCAGATCGCTCAATCCCTGTTTTGAAATCCTTTGAATGTGGAGCTCTCTCATCAACAAGCACAAACCAGACCCAGTCCATTTATTCCAGCTGCGTAGCTGCTGTGATCCAATCAAATCTGTCCCACCTATGGGTGAGAAAGGTATCAGCAGCTGTTGAGAGCTGCAGATGGAGACATCAGTGATGGGAGAGTTCACGCTGCTCTGAGCATCCTTGTGTGCCCTCCGTCCTTCATGGCTGCTTGTTTGTCTAAAGATAAAAAAAGATGTCTACTCCAAAAGTAAACAATATAAGAAAAAGTTATTTGTTCTTTGAAGATGAATATCTGAGCTCCAATGCTTTTGTTTAGTTGCTTTTGTTTATTACAGAGCCAAGACCCAAATTGGTTTCTGCAACGTGTAAACAAAGTGGATGAATAAGTTACATGTGTGCTAAGCATTTTTAGAGAGTGGGAAGGGTTAACTATTTGTTCCCTGCAGGCCAGTGTGGCACAACAGCGTTTCATCTTATTTAATTATACAGAGATTAATAATTGAGTTTGGGGAGAGGCTATTGATCGGCTCGACTAAGATTTATGGCTGTTGTATCTCTCCTGGTGGTGAGATTATCATTCATCATGGATTTTGTATCTGATCCCATTTTAAAGAAAATTATTATTCTTTTAGCCAATATAGCTGAAAGATGCAGCTTTTGGTGAGGTGTCCTTAGACTGAGGCTGTTCCTAAACCAAGGTCGCTCCTGGTGGCAGGTGACCACCTTGGTGTGTGAGTGTTTCTGAATGGGTGAATGAGAAACACCATAACACACTCTTGGGTAACACCAAGCTACAAAAGTGTTACATAAAGCGTTTTTTTATACTGAGAGGAGCATTTCTGTTTGTTTTATTGATCTTTATTACACATGTTGGCTGTTTTAGTTGTGAATGATAAGGAGTTATAAGTTACACAGTGAGGCAAATGGTTTTTTTTTTACCTTAAGCTTATGAAAAGTAGTGATGTGCATGACTTGTCATGGTCTCATTGTTTTTATGATTTGTTAGTTGTTTTTGGATTATTGTGAAGCTTTTAACTTATTTTCATCCTCTTAGTTATTTAGGTTATTTTATCCATTTGTTTTAAGTTTCCCAGCCTTTCCTGGTATTTCCTGTAAAAGTTCAGATACACATTTGTCTTTAGCTTTTCTTTCACTTGTGTCCTTATTGGTTTCACCTGTGTCTCATTACCCTCCTGTGTCCAGAGACGGGATGACTGTGAAACTGCATGCTCACTTGCTAACACCTTGCCAATCACATATCATTAGCCAATGAACATACCCAAGATTATCCTCATTTCTAAAATATAGAATGACCAAGATTTAGAAAGGAGACTTTATTTTTTAATTCAGTATGAACCAAAATTAGCAACTGGGTCCATAAACTCAGCAGAAAAGTTCACACAGTTCAATAGGACAGGGAGCATTTTTGCAGCCACAAGCACTGCCCCCTGGTGGCCACATAAAGAATGCAAATTTAAGGCACTTCGTGGCTTCACTTTTCCGACTATGAAGCTACATCTATCTTTTATATTGTCTGTGGTTTTAGTAAGGCAAACTGTGTTATTACAACAACTTCAGTGATCATGTCAGACACACTGACCCATTCTGATAACATGCAGCCAGTGAAAAATGAGTGGCTGTAAAACAGTGATCACATTTTTATAGAATACGATAGAATGCACTTTATTTATGTCACAAGCTTTGAAACTCTCACACTGCAGTTACCAAAAAACACAATTTAGAACAAAATGGATTAAATGAAGTAAAACTCAGGAAGATAAAGGGTGACTGAATAAATTAGCTCACTAATGTTAAAACTGCAGAAGGAATGGGAACTCAATTTTTTAAAAAAGGTGTTAAAGATGAGTAAGATTATTGTATTAAAGCCTGTTTATGTGTGTTAGGAAACCCAAAGGGAATCACTCAGCTCTGCATGGATCAGAGTTTGGCATAAACAACACAAACGCGTGGATGGATCCACTAAACGTGGCTCAGTGGATTAAGGCCAAACATCTTAACTTTGGTCTTAACAGTCCAGCTGACACTGTTCCAGAAGTCTTTTTCTTTGTGCAGCTTTACAAAACTAAGCTGTGCTGCCATGTTCTTTTTAGAGAAGAGGCTTTCTCCTGGCACCCCTTAGGCAGCTACTTTTCTAGTAACTGGTGAAAAAACAACCTGTTTTAATAAATAAGTCTGTGAATAATTGCTTTTTCCCCAATATTTAATTAGCAGATTTCTTGTTATGCAAAGTGCAAGCAATTTCTCACTGTAACTGCTCCATCTTGGTACATTACTCCACAGTAAAAGTGAAAAAGGATCCAGTGATGATTTTTATTTCTTTTTGTAAACACAGCTCTAGCAACGGTGTCAAATGCACTGCTTTTCCTACCTTTTGATTCACAGCAATTACATTTTAACTGATAGTCGTAAAAACACGTTTTTTGCATGTCTTGCAAACTGAACTAGTAATCTAGTAAACAGCGAGGTTCTAATCAGTTAGATAACGTTAACAAATGCACAAGTCCTTCAAATTCTCTATAAATGAACGTATCTTTAAGTCTACCCATAAAAAGCACAAAAATAGGGTTATGAGTGCCAGTTGCATCACAGTGTAAATGATCACATCCTGTTTGTTTGCAGTTGCTGCAAATTCCTTCAGAGCTGATAACTTTGATGGTGTATGTGGTTCTAACTAGTGTTCACTATAATGCTGAAACACACACACAGAGACACACAGACACACCTGTAATTGGTTTTCCATAACTTTCTTTCCTCCCTCCCTCGCCCCATTAAGAAGCAGACACTTAAGTTTTCCCATTAGACAGCTAAATCTGACTCACTCAGTATGTGGGTTTGCTCTGTGCAGTCGATGCTGTGTGATCTGAATGCTGAAACCTCAAAGCTTGTTGTGTGTGTGCATGTGTGTAACTGTGCGCTATATGACTTGCAGCATTTTCGCCCAGACAGCATTTGTTAGACTGACAGAAAAACCACGCTGAGGAAGAAGGAGTGGTAGCTACTGGTGATTTTTATCTTGGGCTCATTGACTGACATGTGGCCGATATACGGTGCTGAAGGAGGTCTGAACACTCCTCCTTTGTGGACCCTGAACAGAGAACACATTCACGCCGGGCTTCATAACGTCTCTGAGCCAGTTTTATTCCTGCTTCTTTAACCCCATCCTTACTCATTTCCTCTCAGCTTTATTAGCTCCAGGCCTGCTCTATCTTCCCTATCCCTTCATCCTCTTTCCTAGATGAATCCCCCTGGCTCCTCACAGATTGGCTGTGAGTGCCTCTCAATGATGTGTCACATTTCAGCTTTTTTTTTCATGTTTTCTCAGTAATGTGTCACTGCTAAAGATGACACAATATCGATGGCTATGGTGGGTATATGTTTAGGAGCTGTTTTGTAGCAAAACGTTTCAAATGAGGATCACAGAGTGTATCCCTGTGTTAAAAAGATTCGTTTTTCCAAGCCAACTGGAAAACAGAGATCTTTTGGGACTTACTTATTCTTCTTGCATGTGTTCTGTCCAGTGGATTCTGATTACTCCCACCCGTGGTATCTGGATTAGATGAAGTTGAGCAATACTTTTAGGCTGTTCTTGGTGCTGTTTTGCAGGGCGGATAAAAGCCCTGCAGGTCAGCTCAGGACAAAGCTTTCAAACATTGCCCAACATAAACGTAGCTCTTCATTGTATTAGTTGCTTTTTTCTTGCTTTCTTTTACCCCCAGGGTCAGGACGGTACGCCTACGGAGACGACGAGGACTGGTATTCTCATACCTATAGAGGTAACGACACTTGGTTTGTCACTGCCACAGCATGCACGCAGACATACAGGATCAGTTTAAACTTAACTCGCATTTGAATTCAAGACGTTTTTACATTAGAAGTAGACAATTAATGCACTATAGTTAAGAAAGTCACTCACCAGCCACTTTGTTAGATACACCTATTCAGCTGTGCAATAATGCAATCATATGGGTGGAACTCAGTGAATCTAAACATGGTAAACATGACCCCCTGAAGTTCAAACTGAGCATCTGAATGGGGAAGAAAAGGGATTTAAGTGACTTTAAATGTAGCGTGGTTGTTGGGTATTGTTGAAGATTTCAGAAACTGATGATCTACTGGGCTTTTCTCTAGACAACCATCTCTAGGGTTTACAGAGAGTGATCGAAAAAAGAGAAAATATTCAGTTTCCTGGGCAAAAATGGAAACCACTCATTATAAATAAGGCATGCATAAGAGCAGCTGGGCTAGAAGATGCCATTCCTCTCAGAAAACAGGAAGCGGATTGAAAAAATGTTGCCTGGTCTGATGAGTCTCAATTTCTGTTGTAACATTCAGATGGTGTAAGCCACATGGAAGCATGGATCCATCCTGTAATGTATCAGTGGTTCATGCTACTGTTGGTGGCGTAACTACTACTCAAATGGCCTCCACAAACCAAAAGAGCAGCTTTGGGATGTGGTAGAATGGGAGATTCTCATCATGCATGTGTGAGGCTATCATGTCAATATGGATCAAAATCTCTGAGGAATGTCTCCAGCACCTTGTTGAATCTCTGCCATGAAGAATTAAAGTAATTCTGAAGGCCGAATACACAGCAATGTGTACCTAATGAAGTGGTCAGATAGTGTATACACCCAAG
Source organism: Copadichromis virginalis (assembly GCF_057382275.1). Classification (NCBI taxonomy): domain Eukaryota; kingdom Metazoa; phylum Chordata; class Actinopteri; order Cichliformes; family Cichlidae; genus Copadichromis; species Copadichromis virginalis. Next base: position 20,424,291 of record NC_140633.1, read on the forward strand.
TTTAAATTGAGGCAAGAATTTCACAGGATAAAATTTTCGATAAAATACTAAAAAATTGTTTAGCTTGAACAAAAATAGCTGAACTCATTTCAGTTCCTCCATTAATTCAACACCAGCTCATTCAGCCAGTTTTGTAAACTGACACTGTTACGTCAAAGTAGCTTCCCATTTTAAATCTAGGGTCAGTTAGACACGGAACATTATCATCCCGGCCAAACCGCACTCTCCCCTCGTGTAAAAGCTCAGATATAATATTTTCTCTTACTTGTTGGCTGTGGAAGTTTTGCCAACACACACACCAGCACAGAGAGAAGGAGCAAGGGTGGTTTGCTGTGTAATGAAAACTCATTTTGACTCCACCTGGAAGTAAGCCTGAGCTTGTGTGTATTCTCCTCTGTGTGTTTGTGGTGGTCTGCAGGCTCAATGTTCAACTAGAGCCAGCAGGAAATAAACTGCAGATTTTGATTTTCCTGTATTGGAATAAGAACCTTGTGGCCCCTTAAATTTGGCAACATTCAAGAAATTTTACACAAGCATCACAGAGATGGGCAGCTATCCACTCTGTGAGGAAGCGAGTTGAAATGTGCAATTTCAAGCAAAGATCTCAAAGGAATAGTTTGATTTTTTTTTTTAAAGAAATACTTTCTTTTTTACTTTAAGTTTGTTGAGAAGATTAGAAGATTGATTCAGTCTCTTTAATAAACGAATCTATCAGAAGTGAACACTGAATTCAGTCTGCAGAGTTTAGCTTATGCGGAGTCACTGAAAGTGCAGCACTGTGCAAAAAGTCTTGTAGTAGTAATTCCTCAATTCCTTATACTTTGCTAGAAAAATGGAAAATGGATGTAATGAATGATTGAAACATATGTAAACATACATGGAAAATATATGAGGCAAAAACTGAGTTTGTACAATTCAAACAAGTTTAAAAATCGATATTTGGTACGACCACCTTTATTCTTCAGCACAGCCTGAAATCACTTAGATATACTTTCTTCTTGAAGGACATTCAAAGCTCTTATTTGGATGTTGGCTGCCTTTTGTTCTGTTTTCAGTCTAGATAATCCCACACTGCCATTGAGGTCCAGTCATGTATTGGGGAGGCCAATACATGACTGATAAATAAGACAGACACGATCTCCAACACGACTGCCAAAATGCTGCTCCGAAATGTTGAGAGCGCGAGCAACACATTGCGAGCGAGCGCAAGTGCAAAAACTGAGCGACAGGGGCTGCTATTGTGTGCGTGTGTATGGATAATAGCAAACACTGAAATACATTTTTTGCACGCAGCAATGAATTTTGTTCACTCAAATTTAGCTTTTCTTTGCTCAATAATAAATTTCTCCTCAAAATGCAACACTTGTACCTGCAATTTATTTTTACGTGCGCTCAGAATAGTGGCACAAAAATAACGCCATAGTTTTACAGATGTAGACATTCACTGCTGTACCTCTCTCCTGACCTCCTCTGTACATTTTGATGATGATTCAACTTTGGCCCAAAGGACCAGTCACGACTCACTTACCTGATGTTTTTCCCACAGGTTTTTGCTGTATTTTCTCCTAGTTCTTCAGGACATGACTTTCAGATACAGTTCATCTGCTGTAGATTGTTTTGCCACTTCCTTATTTTTTCCCTTCACACCATGTGCACTGGGTCCTTACTGTCTTTAAGGACACACTGCACACAGTGCCTAGAAATATGCCAAGTTTTCAGCTAATAGCTCTTTGCGAGTCACGTTCTTGGGACAAAATTACTATTTTATGCCTGTCAAGATGTGCTATCTTTGGCATTTCTTGTCAATTCAACCAAAGAAATGGAAACAAATTATGTGTTTTTATGACAGGCTGCTATTAACAAAGTGCCTAAAGAAACAAAAAAATGGTTTTGCTAAGTTGTCTGTTATGTATAGACACAGCACCGGTTCATTCCTTGCTTTTGGTGCCCTTTGTATGTTTGAATAATTTATAGGTCAGTCTTAAGTGGCTTAACAAAACAAACAAACAAACAAACAAACAAACAAACAAACAACATACATCTGAAATGGTCAGGTATAAGGACTGGACTGAAAATGAGTGAAAAAGCAGCCAGTGTTCAAAGACAAATTGCTCAAGACTGCTTTTGAAACATAATACAAAGAAATAATAGTTGGCTCAAGACTTTTGCACAGTACTGTAGCTCCATATGAAAACCTGAAATAGACTTCTTAACTGTCTTCTCTAAGATCTCCAAGAAAGTCAAACTCTTCCTTTAATTAAGACACTATTTTTCGAGACTTTAACTTTCCCTGGTCATCCTTATCAGCATCAGGAACAGTCCTAATCAGGGAAAGATGATAATGGATCCAGGGTACCATAAACTTTGATTCCTAAATCAGTTAAGGATAAGGATAAAAAAGAGCTGCATTCTTAATAAAGACTGTATTTGGTGTGGTGCCTTTCACGCTCTGAAACCACGCGCACACACAAAAACTTAAGTGCTCTCTACACACATTATTATCAGTCTTTTACTCGAGTGAGACTATCTCCTTTGCCTCATGAGACTGTTGGATAATGGAAGTCACTGAAAAGGTAATAAGAAATCCACTGTATCTGCCTGTACTCAAGGTGATGGGTGGGTTTTTGTTCTTTCACTCTGGCAGTGGAAGTCTCTCTCTAAGCTTCTATGATCACAGGTAAGTGCTTGTTACTGAGCGTCCGTCACTCAAGGCCACACCATAAAGACATGAGATAAAACGATGAAGAAAAGGTCAGTGCCTCGTTCTGCTGTTTTTTAGGAACCCCGTGGTGCGCACCCATTAAAATTAAACATGGTGACGTGAGCTGTCGCACACCCAGAGGAGAGCACTACAGGAACGTGATGGGGACACGGTGTAAAATCCGCTGCAAGCAGGGATATGAAGCTCAGAGCTCAGAGGTGGTGTGCATGGCGAGCAAACACTGGTCCTCTAACTACGCCTGCCGAGGTGAGAAAGTCCACTTGAACATGCGCACACATTGTGTTTCTCACTGTTTAAATGCATGCATGTATTCAACACACGCATTATAGCCATGCTTATCAAAATGGATGAAGGGAGGTGGGATATCATCAAACTGGGAACCCAGAGATGCCGCTGTTTGGAGCCAGAACCTTCCACAGAGCTGCCAATCAGCAGAAAAACTGCAGAAACCAAAGCTGTCTATAAGCCTTCAAATCTTATTAACAGAGCCGTCATCCAAAATGACCACAGGCACGCTTTGTGGACGGCCCAAATTTAGCAAATGAGACCGTACTGACTGTTCTAGAGAGATTTTGTTTCTGAGTGCAGCCAGATAGCTTGTAGCTGCACATTAAAGCATCACGTCAAAGTGATTCCTGCGTGATTAGAGCTCATTCCTGATTCTAGAAGTAGAAATTTTATATGCTTTGAACCACATATCACAGTCTTCTTTAGGGGATGTAGTTTGTTGGATTTTTTTTTTATACTTTTGTGTGCCACTTGTCTCCTTAGGAATTTGCATATGCATGCAAACGTCAGCAACTCGGTTCAGTTTAATTTATACTGGTCCAATTCACAAGTTCAGTGTACTCAACGCTGTAAGGTAAAGATGCTACAATGTGAGTGACAGTTAGGAGAAAAAACTCCCTTTTTTAACAGGAAGACATTAACCAGGAGAACCAGACTCAAAAGAAGTTTGTGGATCAAAAACCTGCAGCAGAAGCAAAGTTTCAAACCAAACATTAACTGTGGAAAGAGCGTCTACATCCTGAGTCTGATCTGGGAGCTCGTTCCATAGGAGAGGAGTCTGGCAGCTGAAGGCTTTGTCACCTCCTGAGACATGAGTGTGTGTGTGTATAAGTATTTAAATGCATCTGTTGCAATGAAACCCTCATGCAAGCACCACAATGACAATGAGCTCACCCTGCTTTCAGAGATCCGTTGTCCTAAGCTGGATATGCCCATTAATGGTGGCTACAAGTGCTCAGACGGCTCTTACTTCAACTCTCGCTGTGAGTTCTTCTGCTCACCCGGATTCACTCTGAAGGGCCAGAAGACGGCAACGTGCCGCTACAACGCGGTGTGGAGTGCAGGAGTGCCCAGCTGTGTTGGTAAGACTGTTTGCATTGTTGTTGTTGTTGTTGTTCTTTTGTGTACAGTTTGATCTCCCACAGAGGACTGAAGCCTCTAAGCTGCTAACAAGTAATTAGCTGCCAGAGGCACACCGTCAGCTCCAGCTCTCACTTATACATCTCTATTACTATTTGTCCTGATACAGTGTTTGGCGAAGTTAGAACTCTGTGTGTTATACTCAGAGACACATACGCAGACTTTGACCGTCACCAGTGTGTAATGTGTTTCATTTCTTTGCGCCAATCTGAACTAAAAATGGCTTTCAGCTTTGTGACCTGTACATAGTGTCATAGTGTCACAGAACTAAAGCCAGTGACAGTGTCATCACCTGAATCTGTGAGGACACTTTCCTCACAAGATTCATCTTTGTCTCTGCAGTCATCCTACTTTTTGTATTGCTTTAAAAGATTTTTTAGATGGCTTTCATGTACTTCAAGCATGTCTTTCATCTAGGCTAGATTTGGTTTAGGAGGATGCACCGTATAACTTTATGTTGCAAGAGTTACAGTGATGACAAGATTTGACAAGTTTTTTTGTTTGTTTTTTTAATTTCCTGTAGATATTGATCCTCCAAAAATCAAGTGTCCAAGTGTGAAGGATAAGTGGGCAGAACCTGGAAAGCTGACAGCGAGGGTGACTTGGGACACACCAGAGGGTGTTGACACTGCAGACGGCATCCTCACAGAGTCAGTTGCTTTTCTGCTTCCTTGTTAAGCCCCCAAGAGCAAGTTGAAAGATTAAAACTGAGAATGTGTTTTTTGTTTCCCCCCCCCAGTGTTATCCTTAAAGGAAAGCCCTCAAAATCCAACTTCCCAGAGGGGCTCCATAAAATGTCTTACACTGTGTTTGATCGGGCTGGGAACAAAGGGTCCTGCCGCTTCACTGTCAGAGTGCGAGGTGAGCCTCTAAAAGCAGAGGATAAGATTTTGATCGTTTGTCTGGAACAGGGTTTTTGGTCACACACTTTTTCAGGGGGTTATCTCCAAGAAGTCTCCAAAGATTATAGAAATATATATTTAATTGGTAGACTAACATTATGCAATGCAATATTTGCTAGGATGCGTGTTAAACGTGTTAGATCAAGACAGAACAGATGTACGGTACATACAGAATATGTGTGCAAAAGTCTTGCAGTATAATGCAAAATAAGTGCAGTGATTTATTGCAAAAATAAACATGTGCAAAAATATATGGAAATACAGTATATATCCACCTACATACATCCATCTCTCTGGTTCTGTTTCAGATCTTTGCTTGAATTTTAATGCCCATAATGTCTATCTGCTGTAGATAGCATTTTTTAGGACTGCTTATTCAGAGGTTCTGCTAAAAACCTTGGTGGTGATAAAATAGCCATATCAAAGTGGCTAAAGATACAATTTATTATGAGGGGACTAAACACTGGTTCATTCCTTGAGTAAGGTACCTTATTTATGCTTGAATGATTCGTTTTTCTGAAAATGTAATCTCCAAAGATCCCTTTTTAAAAAAATGACAAGACTGGCTGCTTGGAAGCAAAATAGAAACTAGGGGCAGCTCAAGACCTTTGCACAGTACTGTGGCAGTTACCTGAATGCAACTCCAGCTTTTATTTTCCCCTTTAGCACAACGGTTTATGCATAAGCCAAGTCTGAACATATGATACAGACTAATATGGCAAATATCTATTAGGCAAGAGTTAATCAGGCTTGTAAAAAGCTAATTCTCCAGAATCTTACCGTCTCTTTTTGTGAACAGTGCGTCGCTGCAGCCCTCTCTTTCCTCCGGACAACGGTTACATGAAGTGTGACAGTGACAAAGACAACTACGGAGCCACCTGTGAATTCACCTGCACCGGCGGCTCCGAGCTACGGGGCAGCGCTGCCAGAGTGTGTCAGTATGGACTCACCTGGTCGGGCTCAGACACAACCTGTGCACGTAAGTACTGCATCCTGTTCAAGCCATACAAGCTGTTCTCGTACAGACATGACAATCTTCATTTAATAATTGTATTAGTTTAAGTCATTCAGAAATGGAAGGATAAACATAGACATAGACCTTTCTTACTCGTTTTACCATCACTGTGTCATGTGCTTAGCCTGTATTTATAAGTAGACATTGTGTACTTCAGGATTTATTAAAAAGACAAAATCTGTAGTAACAACCAACACACATGCAAGTAGTTTTCATCTCACTGCTCACATCTTCTCCAGTGGGTTTCTGTTTTATGTCTCTTTATGTTTTTGTGAGTATAAACGCTTCACTTCCAACCATTTGAATCATATGCAGTGGTTTTCATTAGGTGGTTTTTTTTTCTACTCAGTTTGTCTGTTTTTCATATGGTTTGGCTGTCAAAATGTTTTTGTGTCTTGCCGTCATTTTGGCTGCTTTGTCTGGCAGTTTTTTTCCCCCATCTGGCTGAAATGCAGCGAATCTCTACTTCATTAAAGAGAAGGTTCAATATACAGTGACTTTAAAGACAAAGACAAACTTCTGATAGATCAGTTTTTTTGTCGATATGATACAACTTAAAATAATAAAATACAATTTAAATTGGCAATTAAAAAAAATATATACCACTAGCTTTTATCTAGCTTCCCTAAAAGCCTCATTTTCACTGTTTAGTTTTGCTTTTTGGGATGAAATCTTCAGAGGAAAAAGCTTGCTCGTGCAACAAGTCAGTAAGAGAGACACTTTGTTGTCCTGTAACCTGCTGGGAGTTTTTACAAGTAGCTGAAATTGCTGATGATTAAATTAATTGTAGAAATATTGCAGTATGAGAGGGAATCCTGAAGTCTGAAAAGGTGAATGATCACAGAAACTGAAACCATGAGCCTTGGACATTACTCAATAGAGAGCTCAAGGACTTTAGAGAATTTAGTTTGCATTCATTTACAAAATCTGCTTACTTATTAGCCCAATATGACGTTTTAAAATCGAAATTCTGTCCTGTTAAATATTATATGGCCTGATATTTATGTAAGTGGGTTTCTTCACCATTGAATGTAATCAAAACAGAGGTGGAGGTCATTTTTTGACTACAGAAACTCAGAGGGATCCTGCTTAATGCAGAGATATTGGAGTGCATTTTCTTTTTTCATATAGTTCCTGTAACCTTTTCTGGTTTTATATGAGAATCCAAAATGAGGACAATATGGCGCCTCTTACCGATCGATTGGACAGATCAATACTGGACGGTCCTCCATTAAATGTTCAAGAAGACAGAAAAAGTGCAACAGTTAAATAACAAAAGTCATGTGTTCGACTCGGTTCTGTCACATTTCCAATGAAACTCATAAGTTGGACCTACAGAGACAGACTGGAACGCAGAATAAATATAAAAAGTGCTTTTATTGTTTACCAAACGTAAAAAGTGATGCGCATTGTGGCACGAGAATCAATACAGAAATAAAATCCAATCGCAAAGAGACTAAAAGAAAGCAGTGAGCCAGCTGGAGAAATCAAGAGCGACTAAAAAACACGAGGGTGATGGGACAACAACAGGGTTAGGACTGTGGGTCAGAGGACACAGACTAAATGCTCACACCAGGGAGAGGGATAAGGCAGGGATGGACTCAGTCAAGACAATAATGAAGGCAGGGAAAGGAACAAAGGCGAGACAGCCACAGGAGGAACTGACTTTCAGAAACAAACACACAGACAAACGATGAAAAGCAGAAAGAGGAAACATAGGAGGCACAGAAAACGAGGAAAACCCTCCAGAAACACAAAGGACCGTTAAAAGGTAAGGATTATAATCGAAAACAAGGGCCAAAGACCGTGAGCCATTAATTTGATTTTATCACCTGAGCAGCCAAAAACAATCAATGATGAAACATCTCACAGAAATAATGTGTTGTAATAGCACCCTTTTCTTTGTAGCGTGTGTGTCACGCCTTGTCTCATCACTTTAAATTGTCCGTTCAATGTCGTCACAGCCATGAACATCAACGTGGGAGTGCGTACGGCTGCTGCGCTGCTGGACCAGTTCTATGAGAAGCGAAGGCTCCTCGTTATCTCCGCGCCAACGGCTGCCAATCATAATTACCGCTTCCAGATGACTAACTTGCAGGTGAGGCACGACTCTCAGTTAATGAGCTGAATGTGAGTCGACTGAGATGGAGGGGTGGAAGTCAACGCCAGAGCGTCTTGCGTCCTCTGTGATGATGCACACAAAGACAGCCTCAGTGTGTTTGTGGGGGGGTTTTTCGCCCGATTTTCCACCTAAGTGGGTAAAAGTGGTGACATAAATAAATAGGAGAGAGGGTGTTGTGGTGATGAACACGAAATGTCACGGCAGTGAATAAATGATAGTGACACTGGCTCTGATAAGGCTATTCTGGGGTGGATGCTTTCCCACATCATCAGACAGCATTAAGTCAGAGCTGTTTTTAAATGCCTGACCTTTCAAAGTGACTCGGATATCAGCTGAAAGATAAACCGGTGTCAGTTTGTGAACAAGATGACTGATCGGTCCTGCAGTCTGTCGACTGGTTATCAGGAATTTCTACAGTTAGTTTGAAAGTGAAGGAAAAAACAGTTCATTTTCACCTTATTTGGGAAAATGGTGATAATTTTACACAATTACACAACTGACCCATCAGTATGGTTATTTATTCACTGCAAACACTTTAAAAATCATCTCGCTGCAGTAGCAGACAAAGGAACTGTCAGAAAGTTTGGGCTGTGTGGAGTAGGCAGATCTAACTTGAAATGAGTTTTTATGCAAACTGTGGAGAGATTTTCCCCTCAGGGCTCAGTGAAGTCTGTCCAAATCTATCTGTGTTGTGTGCCACAACTTCACAGCTTAAAAAGCAAAAGGAGTGTCAGTGTAGCTGTAAATTAGCGTAAATGTACTAAACTGTATGCTTTCATAATAACATAGCAGATTAGCCATGATGTCAGGCGTCTCTTGGAAATGAGAATTTTAATCTCAATTAGATTTTTTACCTGGATAAATAAAGGGCTAATAATTAGCTCAGATAGTTTCACATTTTAATAGCAAGATAAGCACATGTGTAGACACTGTTCTAATACTTACCTTAGTATATTAATACTAAATAAGTAGCAAACTGCAGTGCTGTACAAGTTCTCTATCACCTGAACATCATTCGAAACACTGACAAAAATCCCCCTGTACATTCACAGATGTATAACCCACGTACGCAGGGATCCTGTAGCATTCGTGCGTTTATATAAATGGATGAGTCGAAATATCAATATTACAATAAATTGTTTATTAATATGCTTGCAATAGTTATTCAGTTAGGTTTTACTTACAAAGTGCCAATTCACAGCAGCAGTCACCTCATGGAGTATTATATTGGAAGGTAAGGACTCTACAATATTACTTAATCAAAACCAGAAAAAATGAGCCGTCTGAGAAAAGAGCAAAGAGAAGTAAGGACAAATAGGAATGCAGAAAAAGTGCTTTCAGATTTTAATCCACCATGTAGTTAGGAGTACCATCTGGAAAGAGTCTGATTGCCAATAGCTTCATTTTTCAGCATGGCAGTGAACCCTGCTAATGCAATAAAATCATACCTGGATAGAAAAAAAACACACAATAGAACATTATCAGACATGGATTGGCCTCCCCAGAGCCCGGATCTCAAGATTACCGAAGCAGTGTGGGATCATCTTGACAGAAAACGGAACAAAAGGCACAAAACATCCAAAGAAAAGCTTTGGGAGTCCTTCAAGAAGCCCGGACATTTAAATAAATTGTTGGACCTAAGAGGTGGCTCAAGACTTTTGCACAGCACTGTAGGCACATTGTTTTTTTTCAGTTATTGGAAAATGTCTCATTTAAAATCTATTTTTGTTAACTTTAACCTGCTGACCAACATCAACAGCCTGCCAGATTGTTTGAATTCCTGTTCATGCAATAAGGACAGGAGTGGGGTTTCCACTGGATTAAAATTTCCCCCTCTCTTCATGAACAAAAATCCAGTGTGTATACTTGTTGGACACACGATGTCTCCCAGTTCTGCTTTCTCTAGTGTGCTGCGGATTTGAGATTCCAGATCAAGCTCTTAACTTGAAACAGAGCCAAGATTGGCTCCAAATTAGTCACAGTCTAAAACAGTGTAGTCATACGTACATGTGGAAAACACATGCACAGAGACAGCATTGTTTTCGAGTGGCGCTGAACGTAATCAAAAACATAAAACTGATGGATCTGTGTGTCTGTGTCCTGTGAGAACAGCAAGCTCAGTGTGGCCTGGACTTGAGACATGTGACAGTAATCGAGCTGGTCGGGACTTACCCGGCACAAGTCGGCCGGATTCGACACAACCTGCTTTCTCCAGGACTGGCCCTGCAGCTCAGGTACTAACATGCAAACACACCCACCTCTGTTAACTTCAGCATGTGTGACTTTTGCTCGCTCCTGCTCATTGAACTGAATGCATTTCTTAGGTTACTGCTCCAGATTCCTCAAAGGTCTTTCCAAATGGTGCTGGTAGACAAGCAGGGCATAGACAAACAACGCTACCCGTTTCCAATCACAGCGGCTGAATTATTCACCACCATCGACACTTTCCCCCTCCGCAAAGACGAGATGCTGGTACAGCAGGAGGCGGGCCAGACCTGCCAGTCATAAAACGCCGAGTACACTTCCATGGACTGTCAGCCATCTTTGAGCTTTCCCTCCTTCGTCACAGCAGAAAAGACTCGGATCTCCCGTTTCCATCCACATGTCACACGTTCCTACCTGAACCAAATCTGCCCTGTATCCTGTGTGCGCGAGCATGTCTGTTTGTTTGTGTGTGTGTGTCAAAAGTTTGGATGTCAGTCATGGTGCTAATCACACAGTGCATTACAGTCATACTGATTCCTGTGTCTTGTCTGTATTTTATTTGTTCTATTATTATTATTATTTTCAAAGCAGAATAATTGTCTTACTACTTTGTAAAAAAAAAAAAAAGTCTTTTTACTGTATGAACTGGAAGACCTTTCACCTAATATTTATGTCACACCTTTCCCAATAAGGATGTACTCTGTACATGCAGTGCATCTGTGTCTGAATTTGCAAACACTGATTAAATATGTCTAGTGCGAAGGATGTGCTCCTGTGTGCGTCAGTGTGAGGAAGCAGTCTGCAAAAGTGCCCGAGGACAAGTAAAGAGAGAAAGTTAAGAGGGCAAATGATTCACAGGAGAACTCGATAAGTCAGTACTAAATATTTTCCTAAAATACAAATTGTCCTTGAAGCAAAAAAACTTCCTTCCACAACTTAAAAAACCCCACTGAATGCAGTGATTTGCAAAACATTTAAACCTTATGTTTAATTGAGTAATCTGAGGAAAACCTTGAATATTTAATGTATTCTTGTTTTGAATTTTATGCCTTAACAATCCTCAGCTTCGTTTTGTGTTCAGTATCAGGATGTGCAGCAGACAAATTCTGGTTCCAGGACTGTTTTTGCAACACTGCATTTTAAATATGGGAATTTTTTTTTTTATAAGAGCCAATAAGGGCATGCTATGATGTTTAGCTCTTTGTTTGACATCTGGTTAATAGTCCTACAGCTCAATGGTCCACTGGTTTTCTTTGGGAAAAGGAAAGATGTGGAAGCATGCAGAGAATCACACATCCTAGTCTGGCATATTTATGACCTTTGAAGGTCTTCAGTTAGATGATTCCTGAACTTGACATTTAAATTTTCATGAATATGCCTCATAGCTTATGAAAAAACAAAACAAAATATTCAGATTATTAGTATATTTATTTCAGTTTGAGTGAAATACAATTTAAACAGTATGAATACTTTGCATCTTCAGTACAATCAGCCACAATCATGTTGTTGACTCCACAGTTACCCAGATGTTTTTTTTTTCATCATCCATCAAAACATAAACAGAATACTGGAAGGGAAAAGGTGCACAAGCAACAGGGATGACGGCAGTTTTGAGAAGATCATCAAGAAAAGTTTATTCAAGAACTGACTGAGGATGATGTCATTGTATCAAGAGCCACGACACACAAACACATCTTTAGGAAAGAAGCTACAAATGTCTCATTCCTAATATTAAGTCAGTCCTGAACCACAGACATCAGAAAGCGTCTTACCTGGACTGTTCCTCAGTGATCCAAAGTCCTCTTTTCAGATGAAATCACATTTTGCTTTTCTTTTTAGAAATCAAATTTTAGAAATTAAATTCTGGTGGAAGAGTGGAGACACAGCGAATCCAAGGTGTTAACGAGTCCCGTGGGATGTTTCTGCAATATAATGATTGTGGTTTCCCCGACATCTCCTGGTGTTGGCTAGCCTGAACATTAAAAATTTAAACTATGGGGATATTTTTCCTTTTTTTTTGCTTTTATTATTTATTTTATATTATTTTCACTTGCTACACATGGGACAGACATGACTGGGGGAAAGAAAAGAGAAAAAAGAAAGAGGGAAAGAAAAACAGTGATAAAGGGCAAAAAACAAAACAAACAGACAAAAAAAATACATATCAATCACCTGGATCACCGGTTGAGAAAGAATAAAGAGAAAACAAGCAAAAAAAAAGAGCAATATAATAAACATCATCTATGTGAATATAACAGTAAATACTAAATATTGAATATTACAGGGAGTGCAGAATTATTAGGCAAGTTGTATTTTTGAGGAATAATGTTATTATTGAACAACAACCATGTTCTCAATGAACCCAAAAAACTCATTAATATCAAAGCTGAATGTTTTTGGAAGTAGTTTTTAGTTTGTTTTTAGTTTTAGCTATTTTAGGGGGATATCTGTGTGTGCAGGTGACTATTACTGTGCATAATTATTAGGCAACTTAAAAAACAAATATATACCCATTTCAATTATTTATTTTTACCAGTGACACCAATATAACATCTCCACATTCACAAATATACATTTCTGACATTCAAAAACAAAACAAAAACAAATCAGCGACCAATATAGCCACCTTTCTTTGCAAGGACACTCAAAAGCCTGCCATCCATGGATTCTGTCAGTGTTTTGATCTGTTCACCATCAACATTGCGTGCAGCAGCAACCACAGCCTCCCAGACACTGTTCAGAGAGGTGTACTGTTTTCCCTCCTTGTAAATCTCACATTTGATGATGGACCACAGGTTCTCAATGGGGTTCAGATCAGGTGAACAAGGAGGCCATGTCATTAGTTTTTCTTCTTTTATACCCTTTCTTGCCAGCCACGCTGTGGAGTACTTGGACGCGTGTGATGGAGCATTGTCCTGCATGAAAATCATGTTTTTCTTGTAGGATGCAGACTTCTTCCTGTACCACTGCTTGAAGAAGGTGTCTTCCAGAAACTGGCAGTAGGACTGGGAGTTGAGCTTGACTCCATCCTCAACCCGAAAAGGCCCCACAAGCTCATCTTTGATGATACCAGCCCAAACCAGTACTCCACCTCCACCTTGCTGGCGTCTGAGTCGGACTGGAGCTCTCTCCCCTTTACCAATCCAGCCACGGGCCCATCCATCTGGCCCATCAAGACTCACTCTCATTTCATCGGTCCATAAAACCTTAGAAAAACCAGTCTTGAGATATTTCTTGGCCCAGTCTTGACGTTTCAGCTTGTGTGTCTTGTTCAGTAGTGGTCGTCTTTCAGCCTTTCTTACCTTGGCCATGTCTCTGAGTATTGCACACCTTGTGCTTTTGGGCACTCCAGTGATGTTGCAGCTCTGAAATATGGCCAAACTGGTGGCAAGTGGCATCTTGGCAGCTGCACGCTTGACTTTTCTCAGTTCATGGGCAGTTATTTTGCGCCTTGGTTTTTCCACACGCTTCTTGCGACCCTGTTGACTATTTTGAATGAAACGCTTGATTGTTCGATGATCACGCTTCAGAAGCTTTGCAATTTTGAGACTGCTGCATCCCTCTGCAAGATATCTCACTATTTTTGAATTTTCTGAGCCTGTCAAGTCCTTCTTTTGACCCATTTTGCCAAAGGAAAGGACGTTGCCTAATAATTATGCACACCTGATATAGGGTGTTGATGTCATTAGACCACACCCATTCTCATTACAGAGATGCACATCACCTAATATGCTTAATTGGTAGTAGGCTTTCGAGCCTATACAGCGTGGAGTAAGACAACATGCATGAAGAGGATGATGTGGACAAAATACTCATTTGCCTAATAATTCTGCACTCCCTGTATTGTGCGGCACGTAGGATCGACACTGCACAGTGTGCTTTGAGGTAGGAGCTAAAAAGGGTGTAGCTTGTGTCTGTGAGCACCTGTGTGTACACCTGTGAGCGCGCTTGTATTTAAAAGGTTCCTTCATGTAATGATCTCCTAGAGGGTGTGGGGAGCCATAGCCCCGTCCTCCTGGGCATGAAGCAGGTATGGAGGAGATCCAGGCTCCAGACATCCAGAGGCCCTCAGAGCACACGAGACCAAGGAAGACCAACGGAGGGGCAACCGTTCTACTATCCCGGAAAGAGCTGAGGAGAGCCCCAAATGAGGGGTCACTCACCAGTCACGAAGCAGAAGCCAGGGGGGGTTGCAGTGACGTGCTCGTGAGCTCCGCCGGCAGCCAGCTGTGCCAGAGTGACCAAGCCCCAGGCTGAGGGCACCCCACCCCCGAAGAGGTCCGAGCGAGCCCCAGGCTCCAGGCTCCGACAAGCAGCCACAAGGAGTGAGCCGGTGCGTACCTGGACGCCCATCCCCGGACACAAAGAACCGCCCGATGTCTGCGGGCGTCGGCCACTGGCAGGGGGAGTGGTGAGGGGAGATAGGCCTCCAAACCTTGGAGGGCCTGAGATGTCCCCAGAGAGGTGGCGTCTGATACCCAACCTGACATAAAGACACAAACAAACAGGCACACACAGATACAAACATCCATTCCCACCCTCATGCTCTCATATGCAATTACTCAGCAATCACCCAACGTGGAGACAGACATAAATAGACACTGTACACACAATCACACTCCCCAAGCGTACTCTAAGCCCCGGGTCTAGGTACCCTTGCCCCTGGAGGGGGAAACTGCACCCAGACCCAGCTATGGGGATATTTTTCCACTTTCTAGGTGACCTTAAGGCCACAGAATTAAACCTGTTACGATGTTGAGCTCTTTATTGGATATGTTGTTTGATAGCTGCACGTACAGAAGCATTCTGAAAACAAGTGTTTATAAAGTGTTTATAAAGTCCAGTGTGAAGTTTCCAGGTCATCTGCTGGTGTTGGTTGAACGTGATAAAACAAAGTGGATGAAAATCGATGCAGCCATCAAAAAGGAGATTGGAAAGCACTTCATGTTTCCAGCTGTACGTAGATGCTGATTTCCCTTTCAAACAGGTCTTATCATCCCACAGTGCCTAAACTGCCACCAAATGGTTTGCTGACCATATTGTCATTGCACTTGATTGACCAAACTCACCTGAACCAGATCTCAGGAAACACGTAAGCAGTGCCACAAGCCGAGTGCCTTCATGGCACACTGCACTGATGCAGGAATCTGCGGTAAAATGAGTCAAACAATGACTGAACGTATAAATGAACACGTTTTTAAGACTGAGCCAAAGTAAAATCAAGACTAAAATGGGTACAGTGTATGGAAAGAGTGTTTAATTCAAAATATTCTCGTAACACATTTGGGATGAAATAGGCTTTCAAACAGTGAATCTGATGCATGGAAACCAGACAACAGAGAGTACATGCTGTACATCAAGAGTTTTCTCAGTAATTGGGTATTGCACGACTTGTCATGTATGCTGGACAGTTAACACATGTATTATTACTATAACTGGGTGTCAAACTGGGAGCTGAGAGCGGACGTTTTCAGAGGACAAGCAGACAAAATTGGCATTCCACATAAAGAATTGCTCTACAGAGTTTATCTTGAGATGAGTTTTTGTTAACTGTGCGTTTCAACGCATGACGGTGGACCACAGAGCTCCGGGCGACAGGGGCAAGGTCACCGACTGTCACCGGCTCATTACTGAGATGGAGGCGCTCGCCTCAGTGCTGACTCACTCTTAGCAAACAGCCTCCTTCTCAGGGGTTGCTGGGAACGCACTTCAAATAACTGTTTTCTAGGAGTAAAGTGACAATGTCAGTGCTTTATATAATCTTTTCTTTTTCTCTAATACCATGCATTTTCTATTATCACACTGATACAGTGTTAAGCAATTTACATCAAAGCTAGTCTAAGCTGGGTAATCTGTAATTATTTAGTCAATCAAAACAAAAAAAAACAAAACAAAGCAACTTTCTTTTTCCCCCTCAAAGAATAGGACTACGTCAGGTTTGGACTACAAAACAGCAGAAAGGTGTCAGGGGTTGGGGTAGAAGACAAGCATTGTGCGCATCACACAGGTCATGAAAGAATGCGAACTACTGGCTAGTGACATTTTCCAAATCATGTTACATCTGCTGTTTTGTTCGTGCGACAATGTAGGGTCAAGTGAATAAGGCCCGAGTCACACAGCCATAGAGACTGATGGCACTTACCAGTTGACAGCAAAAATCCTTGACCTGTTTAAGAACATGTATTTGTGTTTGTTGCCTTGGTTGCTAACAGACTGTTCAGGTTGTAGTTATTGTCAGAGACGCGCCAGCTACTCACTGAGTGGTAGCGCCATTGTGAAAAGTGCGATAATAACCACAACAGTTGCACCTTTGACTTTTACTTTGAAGGTGAAGGTTCTGGGTTTTCCATTTGCCTTGCATTTTCTAAAGTTTATTTAGCACTTCGCTAGTTGTTAATGAGTGTTTCTAGGCAAGAAGGCATCTTTCACACAAATTACAGCCAAACTTGACACCCTGCTAACAGCCAAGGCAATTGCAAGGTTTTTGGTGCAGCAGCCTCTTTGAGACTTTACCCAGCAACATCCAGCAACCACTTGCAAACCAGTTGGGGAATACAGATTTTACTCATGATCGGTGGTTGCATGACATTCAATATGACGGACAACTCAAGCAATGTGCACAAATTACCTCTATTACTGGTCAAATAATTTCAGTCTATAACGGCGTAATCTCAAAGGCCATAGTGTCGTCTGAACCTAGCATAAAGCTGCATACACACAGGGAGCGATTTGCTTGACCCATCGTTTTGGTAAACGACGCATAAATTCCAGGGTAAGGGTTAGGGTTATATGTGGTTACTAGTTAACCCTCTAATTTACTTAGTACTTGCTTAAGCCACTTGCCTTGAAGTTGAGGAAAGCTTGTCTCAGTACCCATCAACTTTGTGGCAGTGTTTTCCCCCTCCTCCACCCATGGTAGCTTAAAGTTGCCAAATGTCATTGACTTGCTGTAGCATTTTACTGCAAACCGCTTCCCGTGCAGATGCACTTTAAAAGGACAACAGCCATGCAAGCAGCAAACCTAAACGCTACAGTTAGCATACCGATAGTGTGATGTTTAGCTTTACTGTGTTAGCATGCTAACATTTGCAAATTAGCACTTTGTTCTGACCAGATGGGGGCACTAAACAAATGTTCAGATTGCAAGAGTTATTAAAAGAGAATTCTAAGAGGGTTATGAATGCCATAACATTTTGTTCACACAATTTATAGGTTGAAGATATTGTATTCAAAATTCAAATGCGACCCTTGAGCGGCTGATTGAGAAAGTTGGGTTCACTAGGATGCGCCAACCAGGAACTATTCATGATTCACCAGCACAGCAGTTTTGAACACTGATATAACCACTTTACAGGATAAGTGAAACCTTCCTCCAGCAGGCAAAGCCCAAGGGAATATTAGGGAATCATTATCATCCTGAGGGTACATCCTATGGGGACAATGAACGTACAGGATTCACAACATCCTTCTATTGCTATACTATCCATGGAAAAATTACCCAGCTACACCCAGCTTCTCAAAAGTGACTTTTTTCCTGCTCTTCTATTTCAATGTCAACTAAGTAAATTTCATTTTATTTCTCATTTTATTAAATTATATGTATGCATATGTAATTTAAATCTCTCCAAGTGTTCTGTTGCTAATCTTTTCTTTAATCTAAAAGAAAGCCTATGAAGAAGTAAATTCAAGTGAAAGTACTTCTTGAGTACTTGAGCAGCACAGTAGTAAGAGTGAGTCACTTTCTACACCTGTACGCAGCTGTTTGAGGGGATGAACTCAACATCCCATGTGCTTCAAAACAGGATTCAGCTTTGCTGTTTATAAGGGGAGTGTTCACATTTATTTATAAGTGATCGGTGCCTCGTCTAATGCCTTGTGAATGGTCTCCAGCCGCTACATGCAGAAATGACTCACAGAGACACAGGCGGACATATTGGGAGTCACCCTGTGCTTATTCAGAAGGTACAGTATGTTAAATACAGCACTTGGTTTTCCATAAACAGCAGTGTTTGGTCAAGACTAGATGCTTTTGAGGGCTGAGGGGCACATGTGAATGAATTTGTAAGGCATGACTGGCTCCTGTGGATGGGAGAAGGGATCTGAAGAGAAAAGAAGCAGGGAGAGGCATGGGCTTTGTTCCTATTCTGAGTCCTGACCCCTTCACTGCCTTCTTTTTTTACCCCTTGACCGCTCCGCTTTTCTAGCTCCTCCTCACACCTTCAGACGACTTCTTTCCCTTCTCCCTTCCAGTCTCAGTCTTTTCTCTAGCTGTGCTTCGTTTGGGTTCATGTATTGTGCTTGCACATGCTGGATCGCAGCATCAGAGTGCACTCATGAGGGACTTCAGGATTTTCAATCATTCGTTGCCACAGCCGCTTTTCCTCCCCATACGAGTCCATCCAGTCGACCTCCTTCCCATAGCTTTCCCCTGATGGGAGCAGAGAGAAACACACACATTTGTTTTACTTTGTTAGAACTAGACAGCCCACAGTTAATAGGATTTCCATATGCTTTATGATTTTTGCTTAATGTGCAAACCGTGCATGTGCTTGAAGAGAACTACTAGAGTAAGGTTTGCATGAGGCAGTTTTCTTTTCCTCATACACCAATAATACCTGTCCTTATTTTTGTACAGACATATGGATGTTTACATTTAATTCGAGCAGAGTTTAAAATAGTGATGTCAGTATATGTCGAAATAATGCCTGTGACTCTAATCTCGGACATAGTCCGAAAAACAAAAAAGTATATTTATAAGTGTGGGAAATCTAAAATGTAGGCTGAAGTGGGAAAATGTCTGTTACACTGTGGATGTGACAGGACTGTAGCAAAATTATGAATAAATATAAATACGTCTGACTTTGGCTCACAGGAAAATTTTAATTAATGTGATAAATAAAAGCATCCATTCAAGCAGATATACAACATATGAGTTGTTTAAAAAATAATAAAACATTTTCTGCAACATTTTGACTGTAACAGAAAAAACACATGGAAATTCCTTCTCTCATAACACTGGCTAACCAGATTATTTTGTTTTCCTGCCACACAGTCTTACCTGTGCCAGCTCCCAGCCTCACCCCTCCCAGGAAGACGTTGCTGGACACAGTTTCTTTGTCCCACACAGTCAGCTCCAGGCAGACGTTGTTGAGGTCTCCCGGCTGCAGGCCGCAGTAGGTGAAGGTGTGGTTCCACTGTGGGTTCACGGTGTGTCGCTCCACCACGGTCTTGTGCTTGGTTGACTTGTTGCTATCAGGGAGGAGGTATCTAAGAAAAAGGATAGAAGTTACTTAGCATATACTCAAGCTGTGTTTTTTAAGAAATCACAATTTAGTCCACTATCATTCATTTTCCATACTGCATCAATATACTGGTAGGGGAAAATGGTATAAATAAATAAATAAATAAATAAATAAAATTCGGTCACTGAAAAGAAATCAGAGGACGACAAAAAAAAGACATGAGATGCTCCAAGAGATGCAAGACTGACCCAAAGAGATGAAACAGCTTCAGAAGTAGTAAAAAAGTGACTACAGAGGCAGAAAAATTAGTCCTGTTGTCTTAAACTGTGTCCATGTAACTTCATGATTTGGATTTACAACTAGTGCCAGATTTTAAACTGAAGAATAACACACTGTAAATGCCAAAATAGATTACATTTTCTGAAATGAGACGTCAAATATCATTTAGATCATTTACATTTGTAAGTTATATGTGTGCTTCATAAAAGCTGTGCCTACTCTGACGTAAAACCTCATTACCTCATTCAAATTCATAAACCAGTGTCTCACCCTTTCACAAAAGGATCCGAGTAGCCTCCAGACTTGACAGCAGTGAGATTTTTGGCTCCTTTGACCAGCAGCTCAACCATGCCCCCTTCAGGCAGAGTTAAAGGGCTCGTCTTTTTGCCCTTCAGAAAACTCTTTTTCACTGCGTTGGTAGGAAAAGCAGACAAATGAATCCATGTGCAAGCGAAAGTTTATAATGTATATGTAACATTAGATACAAAATTAAATAAAATCAGTCATAACAGTAAGAAAGAGATATCAATGACCTGTGCACACTGACTTACACAAAAAAAATCAATAAATAAATTGCACCTTTTTGCAGAATCAATAAAGGCATTAAGTTCAATAATATCTATCCCTACTAGCTACAAAGTAGTGACTCATGCTTGTAAAGCATATGGCCCTTCATGTTTTATTTATTCAGGAATTTCACGATACAAATTTAATTCATGCAAACCACAGCAATGAAAACCATGCAGCCACATGTCACACATGACCACGTCAGTTACCATAGTTACATGCTTTATTATTATAAATATAAGCCAGCAAAGAGCAAAAGTTTCACAAAGGAAGTGTTTCGTATCTCTTCTGAGATGTGGTCAGTGAAAGATGATGGAAGCCTCAATTTAAACCCACCTTTAAAATGAAGACCTATGTTAACCAGTTTTTATGTTACTTAGTGTGATGAAATCCACACAAGCATCATCTGTTGCAGACAGCATAGTGGATATTTTTGGTGTAAGAACACAAACGTAGTTTTTCCATTTCTGTTCAATATTTTGGACATTTGCATTTTTCGCATTTTAAATAACTACTGCATGCTCATGATGCAGTATTGTTTGGTTTGTAATTTTTGTCAGGTGTTAGGTGGTTGCTAGGCAATGCAATCTCAACACAAAATAGCTTGCATAATTAAAGTTTTGCATTTGAAATCAATTAGATGTTGTGAAATTAAAATGATACAATGCTTTTATAAGACATTACAGGAGCATAAATTACAAATGGGCCTCTTTATCTGTTGGTAGGTGGCTGCTAGGCAACATAATGACACTCCACGATATAGATGAGTACCTTCAGGAGCCTAAGATGTACCTGGTTGCAAGCAAACAGATGTTGTGTACTGTAGTGATAAAATCTGGTGGTCAGGTGGTCATCTTATCAGGATTTTCACAAGAAAAGAACACACTAATCCCCCCCAAAAAGTCTCAGCTATAGCAGCTATTGTGCACATTGGACTTCAGCCCCTAGTTTAGAGCTGTGATTTAGCCCACTGCATTCCTTCCTTCTCAGATTTACCAGACCTGATCCATACATGCATCTGGTTAAGACAAGTATTAGTTTTGGAGAGTGTGTGTGTGCGTGTGTGTGTGGGGGCGTGTGTCTGTACACGTCTGTATGATTAAAAAGGGTCATATAGAAAAAAAAATATCAAAGAATTTCCTTCAGCCCTGACCCCTGTGACAATCCTCTGCTTGCACCAACCTTAACAACACCACTTGCTCTACAAAACCATGCAGTGCTTTATAGATGTCTAGGAATATTTTTCACTAGTCACAAACAGGAGGTCAGTTTCTGTTTTCTAATCATTTGGGCAGCAGTCGAGCAGTCGCGCTGCAGTAATTGGGGATAAAAACCAGGGAACGTCTGAAAGTAGCGAAAAACAATGTTTTCAGGTCAGACGGGGATAAGAAGGATTTTATTTAGATCCAAGAGGGTTGGGCAAATATATATTTATCCTCATTAGCAAATCAACAACTCACTGGTAGGTCACTCATTATCACAAACTCATGTTGTGCAGTCAAACATTATTCAGACCCTCAGAACTTCAAAGTTTTAAATATAACAAACATGTTTTTGATTTTGTGGTTTAAAATGTCACTAATAAGGAGCAAAGAAGAAGAAGAAGAATAACTCTGTTGATCCCCGAGGGAAATTCAAATGTCTGACAGCTCATCTGCGGTTTGTATGAGAACTGAAACCCTGATGGCTGTGGGTGCGAATGATTTTCTATATCTTGCTGTTTTACAACAGAGAGAGCAGAGTCTTCCAGTACTGATGGTTTTTGGTTTCATAAAGGTGTTGTAAAGGAGGAAATCAAAGTTATTTAGGATGGCTTTTAACGTCTTTCGTGTGCATCTTTCCACCACCTCCCCCAGCATGTCCAGTCTGGCTCCGATTACAGAGCTAGCTTTCTTCACTAGTTTGTCCAGTCTCCTTGCATCCTTGTTTCTGATGCTGCGTTCTCAGCAGACTGCTGCATAGAACAGCACACTTGCCAACACAGACTGACAGAACATCTGCAGCAATGTACTCCAGATGTCAAGAAATCTTATTATATACAGTATATCATACTGTAAAGTTTAATGGTGATGACAGCCATGAACATACCTTGTACTTGGTCCGCAGTCGGTGTGACGTTCTTTCCTTCAGGGATGTACTTCAACACAACAGTTAGTTCTCCTTTATACTGGAGCATTGCGTCTATACTGCCCTCCACCTACACACACACACACACACACACACTAATAAACCAGATGCTCATATTTATACGAGGTAGCTGAAAAACACTATATGTGCTGATTCAGGCTGCCACCTTGGGCTGCAGTGTGTACCACTCCTCTATGTGGCAATCGAATTTCCAGGCGTCAAAGGCCAGCTCCACTTCTCCCAGGAAGCTGTTGCGTCCAAACCGGTCGTGGTGCCATATGGACACCTGCAGGGTTCGTGTCTCCAGCTGCGAGTGGCTGATCACATACTGAGAGAGAGGAAGTTCAAAAAAAAAATAAATCCCACAAGAGAAGATCAACTGAATGTCGTTTTATGATGTAACGTATTAATTCATTGCTCTCTAGCTCTCATTGAGTTTTCCTCTCACACACCCGCAGAGTCTCGTTGAAAACAGGGTTAATGGTGTTGGCCTTGATGCTCGTCTTCCTCTTGCTCTGTCGGGACTTATCTGGCAACAGGTAAGTCTTCACATACCTGCCACAAGAACACACAGCAGGTTATAACGGAGTCCTCTTATGCCATTGTGTGTGTGTGTGCGTGCGTGCTCTCTTACGCATCTGTGCGCTGCCTCCTCTCATCTCCTACTGCCAGGTTGTGACATTCTTTCACAAGGACACTGAGAGCGCCGGTCTTGTAGCTGTAGCTGACATTGAGCAGGATCTCGCCGCTCACCTTTGCGTTGCCATAGTCACCGGTCTCGCTGTACATGCTCATCGTGCTGTTTATACTGCTCTACGAGGCCAAGGTGAGAGATAAAGGCGTAGATATGAGACGGCGACGATAAAGGAGGGGAGAAGGGAGACGGGGAGCATGTGACGCAAGAGAAGTGATGAAATACAGTGGAAACAAAACACGATGAACAAAAGAGGAGGAAAATCTGCACAATGTTCAGACTGAGGCTCACGTCAATCATTGCTGTCACTGGAAGTTTGAGGGAAGTGCAAAACGTGAAGCTTTCAGGGGGTATAAATGAGAAAAAGCATTTATATTCTGTCTGGAAATGTCAAGACATATGTAAGGATGCGTGACATGTAGCAGCGTGTAGACTTTGTAGAATTTGTCACTTGGCCAATCTTTTAGAAGTTTAACCGGCATTTGTTGCCATTTTTGGAAATTTCAGAGACTGAACATTAAAGATGTCGAGTCCACAGTCACATCAGACCTGTGAATGCAGCAAACTGTGTCAACTGAGAGTGTAGAGAGATGTGACTTTGCTTGAAGAACACTTGTTGCTGTTGGTCGTCAGCTTAAATAGTCAGATCCACAGGGTTATAACTGTCATAGAAATTAGGTCTGCTCCATCAAATAAAAGCCACATTAGCAAACATGTAATATAATAAAAGTGAACTTTTTTTTTTAAAGTTAAAAAGCGGTAAAATTCTGACTTGGGTGGCTGCTCCTCCTGAATTTTCACTGTTTGCCCATCAAATTAAACAGTAACATTTTTATGCCACATTCACCATCACAATTTTCCCCCTCACACTGAACTCTTGCCAAACCTATTTCTCTGAGGAAAAAAAATATTTGCAATCACAGCAGGTAATTATGTCTGGAACATGTCTTTAAAAGCATGACTGCTGTAGCTCCAGACAGGATAAAACTGGCATAATCCACTGATAATAATATTGCTATCCAGGGAGCAAAAGACTCCAGAAGCCAGAATTGAGCCACGTTGGCTCTCTCACCCCACCTCTACTGTAAAGTCTTACTCATTTATTTCCTGCAGGAAGTCAGCATGACAAATGGCTTTGTTAAATGCAAGGGGCACCAAATTAAAGCACCAACAGAAAAAAGGAAAAGTACGAGCAAAACCATGCAGTGAGCATGCAGTTACACTCAGAATATCATCTTATGGTATATTCATGAAAATTCTCTATATATTATTGAAACCTGCATGTAATATTTAGGTTCTGGTGCTTTGCTACGGCACCTTTACTGTGTGAATGTGCAATAAAAGCATGCACAACTACCAAAGGAGAGGCTTACAGTCTCAGCATCTGAGTCGGGGACATTGAGGTACCCCCACCTTCTTTCTGATCCAGGAGTGGAAGACTATTTATAAAAGAGGCAGAAACATATATGAAGAAAGATAGAAGAGGAAAGAGTGAGTACTGAGCTCTCTGATGTGTTAGAAATCACAGATTTACCAACTCGTCCAGCTGTGAAATCTGAAAATATGCAACGGATAGACAGCTGCTACGAGAAAGAAATGGGACATAACCCTTTAAACTATTAACCATCTTTTTAAAAATCGTTGCAGATTTAAATATTTAACTTTTCAATAACTGCTCATTAGCACTGCTCATATTAGTTTGGCTTCGTTTTAGTTGGATGTGCAGCAGACAAATCTGTAGAAGCTGTGTGATGCTATCATGTCAGCATGGACCATACTCTCTGAGGATGTTTCCAGCACCTTGTTGAATCAAAGCAGCTCTGAAGTCAAAAGACTAGCACAGTGTACCTAATAAAGTGGCAGATGAGTGAATATCAACCATTAGAGTGAAAATAATGACAATACAAAAAACCCCTGTATTTCAGTTCTAATGAGTGCAATAACAGTATTTTACTCTAATGTCCCTCAGCACTGATCAGCGGGTATCTGTGTCATACACATGTACGCACTTGGCTAGCTTTTTAGTTTGCTACAGTCATGAAAAAAACCACTACTATTTCCTTAAAAGTCTAATAAACGTATAGTTTAGTTGATATTTATGATATTTATACACATCGCCTTTACCCCCTACCTCACCAGAAAATAAAAAGGTTTCGTTAAAACCGAAAAAAAGGAAAAAAAACATGTCATAGATCATGGGAACCATTAAATGCCTCTAATAGTAGCTCATTGTGCCTTCATTATCCACAAAAGCCCTCTGTGCAGTGAATCACAGCAGTGGGCAGAGTATATTAGAGCTCGAGTCAGTGACAGCGAACTATCTGCATCACATCTCATCACCACCTTCTACTTCCATTCATACTGCCAACAGCAGCTCAGTGACTGCTACTGTAACAGAAAGATCGACTGTCAAACAGGCTGGCCATATCATCCATTTACCTACCCAGCTCTCAAACTAAACACGCTCACAAAGGAGACGAGCAGAGCGCAGTGAGTCATGAATAAGATTGTTATCTCGACATTTTAATAACTGCTTTTCTGCCAAAGTAGTTTAGAGCTGGCTGTGACTGATTCCCCTGAAGAAGTTAATATGCATATCTGAATCAAGTAAATGTATGAGCAATTAAGTAAAAAAAACACTATCGCTTTGATATTAAATGAAACTTAACTCTGTATTTGTATTCTGGGGCTTGACTACAGCAGATCTGCATGATCTGGAGAAAAGAGATGCTTCTTTGTCTCAGTCTGCCTGTTAGCAGCCAGTCGGTCCGGCCTCTGTCTGAAAAACGTAACATTAGCTCCAGGCCTCAGCCCTCTCTAAGAGCCCACTCTCTCTTCTTCAGTTCAAAGGCTTTTGGTTGAAAACAGGTGGACGAAAAACAGATTCAGACCAAAGTTATTTTAAACTAAAAACTAAAACTGGATGTGAAAAAACATTTCGGTTAACTGAAAAAACAAAACAAAACAAAACAAAAAGTTTAAATTGGGAAAATGAAAATATAATTTAAAGGTAATATTCTTTGTTTGTAGATTCGTTAGAGTGGCAAAAACTTTATTACAATTTACATGATGACGCTCTGATGCACGTGATTGTTGAGACTCTGGATGTCTATGAGACTGACCGTCAACTGCTTTTAAATAGTTGTTTTTATTGTAATACCTGAAGTGATTTTCCTAAATTGTACTCGTGACATTTTATTTCAAAAGACTAAAACCAATAAAAACTGAACTAAAACGAAACATCTTCAAACAATAAAAACGAAACTGAAAGAAAAACTAAAAGGTAAAGAGAAATTTGAAAACGAATTAAAGAAAACAAAATATAATAACTCCGTTTTATCAGACTACACAGTAGTAGTCTGATAAAACGGTTGCTGGGCTACATCAGGTAATTATGATGTCATATTCTTGCTGACAGATGACAGACGACGTATAGGCTGGTGTCATCCCACACCTGTGAGATAGGTGCTATGGATCAACTGCAGTGTAAATAGAGTGAGATATGGCTGTCTTGTTTTCAATAAAGCTTGAAAAAAAGAAAAACAGCTGCAGCTCGTATCTAGAGGACAGCAGAGGCTGCGCGTCTTTTAGTTTCCCTTTCCGCTTTTGGTGATTATAGTGTATCTTGTTTGGGCTTGAAATGGACAACGTGACGGACATGACGAGTGAGAAAATGCAAAAAATCTGACACCTTAGTCTCTTTATTGGAACTTTGATAAACTACACATGATTAAACAATCAGTCATCATGCCTCAGAACTCACAGGGGAGCCATTTTTATGCTAATGTCGTGTTATGAGCGCCGTTCCACTTCCACAAAACGATCATCTCGAAATGCTTCTGCAGGACTGCAGATTGAGATCATTCCTCAGAGTTCATTAGAGGCCTCACATTACTTCCATTGTTAGTTTGAAATATAGATGGGTGCAGCTTCAAATCTTAGCTTTTCATATAAACACACATCTCCACTTTTCAGTATTTACATATGGATGACATATTTCCCGCAAAGCGCACATCATTAACCTACATAAACACACTTGCACGCCTCAAAGCAGTGACCCTTCCCTCCATACGACTACTTAGTTTACGGAAACAGGGTTAAGCTTTCCTATTACAGGAGGTGTTCGTGACACAGCTGAGTCTGTGTTTGCACAGTCAACACTAGAACGCACACATCTGAGTCACACATCTGGCGGTGAGCGCACGGTATGTGTGCATACGGAGCATAATCGTGTACCTGTTTGACCACATGGGAACTCCTGTTACTATTTGATTTTGTGAGTGATCTAGCACGGGTGTTACCGTTGACACGGCGTTGCTGAGGCGTCTGCTTGTAATCTTGCTGTGGGCTGACATCAGGGCATCGATGTCCTCGTCGTCGTCAGAAAACTCCTGTGGATGACAGCGGATTCAGTCAGAAGGGAGATGACACCGGAGATGACACGCGAGAAGCCGGCCAGAGCGTCTTTGTGCTCTGTGCAGTTTTCCATGCGGCAGCTGTGTGGGTGGATGCAGGCAGCTTCCATAAATTTAATCAGACAGGACCGGACAGAGAGCGGTAATTAAATTTTCACGAGCAAAACCACACTGTGGTTGTTTTTACAATGAACAGTGCATGAATGGATGAGTAGGTAAAGAAAAAAAAAACATTTGAGAGTTTTTCTGTTTGCTGCTCGCTGAAAAACAAACAAAGCAGCCCGACACTGACCATCACATCCTCCACCTGCTTTTGGCCTACATCTGTTTAGATGCCTGTCATGCTCTTTGAAGTGAGCTCTGAAGTGAAATTAACATTCAGTCCCACATCTGACGCATCGTGTCGAGTTCATCGGCCCACGGATCCCGATGTGTGATGAGTGTGAAGGAGGAGTGGGGGTGGGATGATGGCGCTTACCGTTTCGTTGAGGCCGGGGACTGAGCGGCTTTTGACAGAGAGGGCACTGTCACTGGGTTCAGAGCCGGGAGATAACAGGTCACACTCTGATCGACTGTGATCTGATGAAGGAAGAGAGGGAAGAAGGCAAGAGAAATAAGGAAAACTGTTCTGAAGGTGCAGTGCTGTAACGTAAACACTGAGAAATATAGGCAGACAGCAGCGGACTTCTGGTCAGATTTGGAAACTTATTAACTTCCTATTTGCTCAATCGTGCCGTCTGCAGCAGATAAATCTTCTTGTTATGATGTAGGATTTCTTTTCCAACTATTTGTTGCTTTAAATTCAATTCAGTTTTATTTATCTAGTGCCAAATCACAACAGCAGTCATCTCAAGGCGCTTATAATAACACATACAGAGGAAAAACCCAACAATCATGTGATCCCCTATGAGCAAGCACTTTAAAGACAGTGGGAAGGAAAAACTCCCTTTTAACAGGAAGAAACCTCCAGCAGAACCAGGCTCAGGGAGGGGCGGGGCCATCTGCTGCGACTGGTTGGAGTGAAATTAATTCATGTTCCTAAAATAGGTCTAAAAAACACAGTTTATTGAAAAAAAATTTTCAGAAAGATGCAAGAGACAGAGGTCCATTTAGGATCCTTGTCTTGTTGTAGAAGGCTGCTTATTTCAGTTTCACTTCTTAGCTGCATGCTATTTGCTTTCAGAGTTAAGTGACATTTGTGGAAATCCAATCTTCCTGATCCATCAGCTAAAGCAAGGCGCTTTTACTTCTCCCCTTTTCTCTCTGAACATTTGAAACCTTGGATTGCGGCCAAACAGCTCCATCTGAACTCCATGCCACTTGCTCCCAAAGAACTTATCCCATAAAATCGTCTTTCAGATTTGTTAGACCTCAGAAGGTTGATTCCGTTCATCGTGCGCAGCGTTTTCAGCAGGAGAAACGTTTTACCACTCGTCCAGATGAGCACCGTCAACTTTCTGGGATTCTCTTAGTCATTTCCATCTGACTTTTCTAATTAGATTGCAGGTAAAGCTTCCTTCCAATATCTCTGCTGTGTAGACCCTGTTTGTGCTTCAGCACTTTACCATAATCCCCGCGTCAGCTAAACCTTCCTGCAGGTACTCTGCAGTCATATGAGGGGGTTATGCAGAGCCTCTCTAATTAGAAAGTGCGCATTCCCTCCGCTCACTCAATGTTTTCTTCTTTTCTCCAGATCTTGTTTTGACTTCCAAAAATATCTCCTGAAATGTTTCTAAATTAAATTCTGGAGAGTAGAAACTGAAAGCTGAGGGGTCTTTTTTCATATCTCACATCAAGTTTTTATATTTTCAGTCAGTTTCCTGGAGGAGCCCGTCGGCTGTTGAGTGCCAGCACAAAAAAAACTTTAAGAGCTCATTTCTGCGTCCTTCCTCTCTCTTTTTATGCTGGAAAAACTGCCAGGCCTGGGAACTGAGAGTGAAGCCTTTTCCAAACTACACCCTTTCTCACTGTTTAGAGCTGTGGCCTTAAATGAGCCTCAGGCAGCTTAAAAAAGTCTCAGAAAGAAAAATAAGCTGTGAATAGTTCTTATATAATCAGGCACAGAAAAATACTAAGACCAAAACAACTATTTTTTTACTGCTTTGGTCTGACAGCTGGCTTTGAGTAGAGATTCAGCTTTGTTTGAACCAAAACCCTCATCAGAACCATTTTAAAAAACCTTGATAAAGTTACAGAGCCAGCAGATAGGAGCATAGGCAAGTGCTCTGAAAGAGATGAAGAGGTTCGGCACTTTGGAGTGTAGAAGTTAATAGTCTAATTCGTGCAGATGTGACATTTTCTCCAAAAGGAAGGAATAATTTTATCTTTTGTGAGCTACAGTCTGAGTTGAAGTGGAGACGAGTGCTTTTGCATCAACCCTCAAAGGTGATGTTCTTGAAAGTGTGACTTGTTTCGATAGCTTGTGAATTATCAAAATGCTTGTGTGAGAGCTATGAAGCTGTGAGACGGTGGCAGGATTCACATCACCTCGTTGTGCAGGGACAAAAATTAAAATACCTGATGAAACTGAGGGCCTGGATACAGAAATGCTCGGGCCAGAAGGTTTCTTCTCAGGTGCGCCCTCAGGGTCGTCACTCTCTGCTCCTTCAGGCTGCATTAAAAAACAAACAAACAAACAAACAAAACCACGCAAACCTTTAAAATACGCTTTCCACCCCAAATGTAAAAACTTTCCAACTTTCCCCAGTGCGCTGCTGTTTGTGTGCATCGATTGCTGACCCTGACCCTCCGATTAGCATCAAGATGGGACGATCTGTCCAGAGACCGGGGACGTAGGTTTTTGGATGCCATGGACTCCATACCCTCTGCACCACCCCTGAAAAAAACACAGAGGTCAGCTGAATAACAGCATCTAATCCAGAGTTTAACACTGAAGGCAGTTCCAGAAATGGCAACTGCTTCAGCTTTGCTTCTTAAGCGCTTTGGATGCTGAAAATATTTCAGATTAACTTTGTTTTACTTATTGCTTGTATTCTTAAGCAAAAACAGAAAATAAAGATTTAATGGAGTAGAACCAACTTTTAGCCAACTTGGAGGTGCTGGTCTGTTAGCTTGGACAAAACTAGTTATTTCATCAAGTGATAAAATAACTGCGACTCCATGAAATGCTGAAAGTAAATCTCTATCGTCTATTGTTTATCATTTGCTCTGCTTTCTGTCTGTATGCCTCTCAGTGCTGCCTTCACATACATACACACATACATATATACATATACATACATATGATCTTTTCTAATGCTTTCACACTGAGGTGCACACTCAACACATTGAACATTTACTCTCTGATGATTTTATCCTGTCTATGTGCTGCATGTCCTGCATGCATTAAACATTCATGTTGTTTAATTCATTAAGGTCAGTATGTGTTTGTATGAAGCTAAACAGCTGTTAAAGCTCTGTGTTATCTGCTTACCCTTTTCTCCTGGCACCATTGAGTACAGTTAATCTGTTGGATACTGCAGGCTCAGGTTTCTCCTGCTTTGAAGGGGCGGCCTTTTTTACTTCTGGGCCTTCGGGAACAAACGCATCAGCCAGTGAGTATTGAAATCAGCACATTTGCTTCTCTGTTGCACCGTTAACATGTCTTTTCAACTGTAATCATTCTGGTTTGAAGAACACAAGCAGTCGGACTCACTCAGCGGGGTGCTCAGGATCGTCTGTTTGACAACCTCACTGCTCAACTGCCCCCGCTCAAAGCGCTTAGACCTCTCCTCCAGGAACCACTCTCCGCTCGACACCTTAAGCTCCCTGTCGTACAAAGACATTAAAGGGGAATCAACACCTCAAGACAGCACATGTAGTAAAAGTAAAATCAGAGGAAACAAGAAGGAATGAAAGTGCTCTATTCTCCCATGTCGCACATTATTTCTAAGTCTCTGAATTCTCAATTTAATCATCAATAGCGACTCAAAGAACTCCGGGTAAATGAAGCAGGCAAAAATGAGAAAAACATTTGAATTTTAGCTTTGGTAATACTTTGCACATAGAAAAATATATTTCTCTGAAAGTGTTGCTGTTGCAATATTACATCTCTGCAATACTGGCCAGCGATTGCATCTCAGTCTCATTAACTAACACTAAACACGAGTTGTAAATCATAGCTCGACACTTTTATGTCACGCTTTTTGCATTTTCAATCACCATTGAGAACAGATCCAGCACAAAGCATAAAAACTATTGAATACAGTGGTGGGCATTTACTTCTCTCTCTCCCTTTTACCCTCCTAACTTCTGAAATTAATCCGGCACCCGTAGGCAAAATCCATTTTTCCTTCCTCCTGGTTCGGATTGTGATCTTCTGCATGTAAACCTTTTCGCTACACGTGTGGGCGTGAGCTGAGAAAAGTTTTACTTCTTGCAGACATGATCTTCTGGCCTCAGCATAATTATTCAGACTAAGCAGTGGAAAACCTGCGTCTTTATTTCTCAGAAACATTTTTTTAAATGTGAATGTTTAGTTAGCTCGGAGCCACCACGCACAGGTAGTTGGAAGCTTGGAGCTTAAAGCTAAAGCAGATTAAAGCAGGTTTTAATGTCAGGATACAATCAAAAGTGGCATTAAAAAGCCTTTGGACAATTACGCCCACCAGGAGCACCCAAAGGTTCAAAGAAACGAGGTTTGAAGATATCCTAACACACTCGGTCACACTATTTATCTGACACCGAAGCTAATTCAGTTCAGCGTTAAAAATAACACCTTTATTCATGAGGGTTATAATGTTGAGTTATTGCTGAAACTGTTTTAGAGCATAGCCTATTTAAAAGCACAGTTATTAAGCTGCTGTGACACTAATGAACTGCACAGGGAGGTGTTTCTGTTATTTAGCCCTCCATCACGGAAATCAGCAGGCGGGGAGAATTACTGGAAACCTTCGAGTGCTCATTAGACTACATTTGTTTCGAATACTAGTGCGTCGAGACGCTTTGTCACACAGAAACTGGGGATATTTGCATTAAATGCACCTTTCAAATGTTGTACGTACGGTACCAGTTTAAAAATCCCTGATTCAAAATATCACTACACAGGAGCCAAGGCTGGTGACGGCTCACGGTTGCTGGCTTTTTTCACTGTCCAGGTGTGCGACAGTCAGGGACAGTGGCTTGTCAGAGCAGAGATGGGAAGATTTATGGTTCCAAACAGAGCTCACAGCACCTGATCAATCACACTACAGTAAAACAACCAGCTGAAAAACGAGGCTTTACAGCTAAAAACAAACAAATAAACAAAAACCCTGCAAATTTTAGAGGCCAGAAAAACTCTAAATGTGGCAATAGTGCAGGGTAAGTTCAAGAGAAACTAAGGACAATCCTGATTAGAAAGAAAAGGTAAGTGTCAGAGAAAGATGTTGCATAATGTTGTATCTGTTTAGTCCTCACATGTTAGCTCATTTAACTTTTGAACATGATAGATCTACACAGACCAGCAGTGCTTTTTTCTCTTTTAAGCCCTGTAGATCACAGCAGTGAAACCCCAGGGCACCCTCACAGATGAATGGAGGCAGATGTGGTGCAATTAATCATCTTTAGTACAAAGAAAAGCTTGAACGCTGCTCTGGTCCCCCTTCAGATGTCACACTTACGTGAGCTTGTCACAGAAGGTACATCTCCACTCGCGTGTTCTGGGGTTCACAATACGGCAGCTGCTGCAGATTCGAGACTGGCACTCCTCGCAGAGATCGCCCCGGTCGAAGATCAGGCCCAGAGTCTTGAGGCAGCGAGTGCACTGTCGGGCTCCCAAATCATGTGGCCGGATGAAACCCTTTTGTTTGACCTCCAGCAGCTCATTCTTCAGCCTCCTGCGGGACAGAAACACAAGAATGTCACAGGACACTAAGAAAAGTAAACGTGATGACGGTGAGTTTAAATGGTGACGTGGAAGTCCTCACCGAATCCTCTTCTCCTCTCTTTTCCTCAGCTTCTCGTCTTTCTGCAGCACCTTCAGGATCATTTCTCGTTCATGTTCCAGCAGAAAGGAGAGGTTCAGATCCTTCCCAGATTGCTCCATTGATCCCACGGTCACCAGTTATCCAGTTATGTCAGCCAGGGGAATACGTTGCATGGAGGGCGTCAGCAAGAACTACATCATCCTGCGGTGTTCATCTTGTTCTTTTAGTGCTGG
This sequence comes from Copadichromis virginalis, assembly GCF_057382275.1. Taxonomy (NCBI): domain Eukaryota; kingdom Metazoa; phylum Chordata; class Actinopteri; order Cichliformes; family Cichlidae; genus Copadichromis; species Copadichromis virginalis. Next base: position 20,458,148 of record NC_140633.1, read on the forward strand.
AAAGGTATGAATTCAAAGCTCCCAGGGTCTCTCCAGAACTTCTTCTTTTATTTGATTTTATTTTGGGGGGAGGGAAAGCTGGAACTCCCTGGAGACCTAGACAAGGTCAAGCAGACACAAAGAAAAGTCACTAACATACATCTGGCAATAATAACTTTATAAATCATCACGGCTTCGAGGTAAAAAATCCTGTTTGATCCTGGTTAATATACCTGTCTTCAGGCCAGTTTGAAAAGCATTAATTAAAATAAGACAATGATTTTCTGTATTACAAGTGGAAGCACAAGTAATTGGTAGACATTTGACGGCTCCACAGCAGCTTAACAACCTCCCAATTAGGAGCTGAGCCTGACATTCAGAGCGCTGCTGCTGAGCTTACATTAGCAAAGCTCTATCTTTCCGTGAAATTCCCGACAAGACTTGTACTAATTATCTGCACACCTGCAAACCAAACCACCTAGCTTCATGGCAACGGCTTTTATATAACCTGACACAGCCACAGAGATGGCAGTATTGCTCAGTCTGCTAAGAAATGCAGATATCTATAACGCAGATGGGAACAATCATACACACAGGATTATATACACTATAGTACATACAGGTGTTATAAGTGTTATTTTGTGAAATAAGCTTTCAAATCTTTGTTGTACTGTAAAGTCATTTCTCAGGATATCATTTAATCTAACTAATCTTACAGAAACAAAAATAGACTCTGTGAGTAGTTTTCTGATAAGGTTGATTGGTTTTTAAGTCAACAGTGCCTTTGATAAATTTGTCTACTGAACACAAAGGAGCTCACATGGTGATGTTTCTGAGGTGCTGCTGCAGCCTTGCATGTCCACGAGAGCACCATGTATGATGTGATTATTCTTGGTGGAAATCTGAGTGCACAGAGGTGCTGAGATCAGGTGCTCCAACCTGTACTTGTGCTATTCTTGCAGCAGCACCCACCCTGCGGCTGTTTCACCAGAACAATAGCTGCCCTCCCTGCTGACAGAGCAGTGCAGGTCTCTCTGGATCAGGAGCATATCCAGACACTTTGTCAGCCACCATTTAGTCCCGATATGTGTCCTGCGCAACATACCTGGGACACGTTCATCAATTATCAATGCACTCACTCAGGACTGGAGAGAGATTTCTCAACAACAGATCTGGACCCTTGTGCAGTCCATGTGCAGATGGGTGACTTTCTTGTCCATACATAAATTGTAATGTTGGTACTGTTAAATATTTTAAACATAAACTTCCACATTTATGTTTTTTACTGACATGTTTCAACAGTTATTGAATATATTGCTTTAACAACTTTATTTTAACCTCTAGCACCATCACGAGGCAGCTTGCTTTTGTACCGGCAGTAATAAGCACTTTTTTGTATCACAGGTGAATCAAGACATAAGGGCTTCCATGAAAAGGTCGCAGCAGTCAGTGTGGGTCATCAGCCACAAAACCACCATTTGTTAAGGCATTAAGAAAAAAGAAGAAGAAACAAAACCATCCTAAAGGCTGGAAGCTAACTACCCAGTGATGGAGCACTGGGATTATCGTCTTCGTGAAATGTAAACCAAATTACTCTTCAAATGACACTAATTAAATGCAGCAGCACAGACAATATCAGCACCGAACATAAGGGAACATCACCAGAGGACACAACCAGCCACAGCACTAAAAACAGAGTCAGAATTGCTAAACTATAATCAGTTTTACAAAAGACTGAAATACCCAATACTGAAAGCCAAACATTAACCAAAACAATCTGTCTGCAAACCAACTCTGCAGTGTTATAAACTTGCTAAAAGGCAGGACCGATCATTTGCAGTGAACTGTATTTAAAATCAATACAGTTCACTGCATTCTTCTGCAGCAGCTAACGGTTATTCATCTCCGCAGCTCTTAAACCTACAATAAAAGTTCTAGCAGAGCCACTATATTAATAAATAAAAACACCTAAGGCACTCAAAAAGTACAACAACAACTTTAAAAATATAAATAAAAGAAGGTTGATGCTACAAAGCTACAGGAATATGAAACAATTTCAGTCTGTGTGATCAACCTGCCCTCTCCTCTCCTGCTGCCCGTGATTACCCTCTCACATGATTGGCCCTCTGTGCTACAATCCCATCAGTAAATATTACCATGGTAACATCCTACCAAAACCAGACCAAATCAAAAAGCTGAAATGACCAAACATCATCTCTTTCATGGTTTGCATTTGCACACGCTGATACTATTATTTCGTTTAAAACATTTGTGTTTGTTGGTGCAGCCTCAAAGAGCAGCAGGTTGGAGTTTAGCAGTGTCTTGCTCCAACACTTTTATATAATTTAGCTCTTTTATCTAGTTTCCCTCGTATGTTGTTTTGATCTGTGCTTTGAAGTTTTTGAATTTTTAATCAGAAAAACAACCGGGGAAAAAAAAGCTGAAGACTTACAGACAGACAGGAAGATGATGAGGAGGAGCTAGGAAACAAACCACTAACCCTACAACTAATAGCTGCACCATCTGAGCTAAAGCAGTCCTGATTATGATAAGAGGTCCACAAGGAAAAGTGTAAATGAGTGAAAATGCCAATCCTTCCTGTGCTAAGGAAACCCTGAGTGGCTTTGATTTCTTCTGATGTGTCTGAAAGTATCTGAACACACAGAGAATATTCTCCGTCTCGCTGCAGTGCCTGATCAAATAAACTGCTAAGAATATTGTGCACAATAAAAGCAACCACAAAGATGACATACTAATGTATATGGGGTGGAATGAGGACTAAATTCTGCCTGTGCTTGCGTGAATTAAGTCGGGAAACCAAATTTGACGGCTTGGAGAGATCCGCCCAGGCCCACACCAGTCTCCTTCAGTCCTTACTCATTACTGTCTCTTTCATCCTCGTCCTTTCTTCTCTTCCCTCTTCCTTTCACTTTACATGAATTAGCACTAATGAACCGGCAGACTTCATCACAGCTTCATTTGCAGCCAAAGGCACATCTTGACATCAGCAATTATGGCATTTTAAGCTGAACTCCAGCTGCATTGTAACCTGTGAAGAGATACTGCTTCACCTTTTAGACGTCAGCTGGGGATTTGATAAAGAGAATAATAAAAGATACCTTAGAATTTAAATGATTCAAGCAGTTGAATTCAGATTTGCCTTTTATCAGCTATTAACTTAATGTGTGATTTCACTTGGAACAAGAAAAACTGCTCATATATGGGCTGGCAAATATTTTAGGATGATATGAACCTGTCAGTGATACTGATAACAATATCAGTGCAGACATTAGAGCAGCAGTTTTATAGTGAATATGATGAAGAAAAATATGTTTAGGACAGCTTGACACATAGTGTCTATGCTACAACTCTGCTGTTTGGAGCAAATGCAGCTAAGCAGCTAGTGATGAAAAGTCAAAGTTGGCTCAGATATATCAAGAATGTATGGAAGCTTGTTTCTGTCACTGGGAAAATAAATAATTAAATAAAAATGGTAAATAGTAAAAAGCTTTACTATCCATAAGTCAAAATTTCAACTTACTAATGTAAAAATCGCAGTAAATAATTAGATATTGGGAGAATACTTTAAAATTCTGACGTATTTTGAGTTACTGATTTTACAATTTTGAGATAAACCCCCACTTTTTCGTTTTTCAGTGGTGGAAACAAGCTTCCATATGAGATCTTTTACTTGCCAAAAATGGGTATCTGTCCCAGAAATCCTGGATTGGGTTGAGCCTCTGCAGCCATACTTCTAGCTTGTGCTTAAAGCCAAGGAAGAACAAGCATTAGCATGCTTATTGTTTAATTTGGGGATGTTAGCATGCTAATGTAGTACATCTGAAGATGGCAGGAATAACATAGGTCTTTCATTGTATCTGGTCCTAAAGCAGAGACGTGACCTTGTGATACGGCTCAATGAGACGAGAAAGGACGAATAACAGCTGCCGAGATATTCATCCTCAAGTTGAAGCTGAAGAAAACGCCTGAGAATCAAGAAGCGTTGTGAGTGAGATTCAGTGGGCTTCTTCTTAAAGCTCAGAACAACATCCAGACTAAATTCTCTTTTAAAACCTTCTGATCTGCAAAAGGTTATTCATGCTTTTTTACATCTAGAAATGTCTGATGTGAATGCACTGTATATTGGAGTCAGTCAGTCATTTCCTACATATACAATTAGTCCAATAACTGATTACCAAAAAGGACAATACAGCAGCCTTGCACTGGTTCCCTGGGTATGACAGAATCCAGTGTAAACTGGTACAGTTTGAATTTAAAGCCTTTAAATGTTTTTCACGTGCATGTGGTAGATAACCTCTAGCCATAAACTCCCTCAAGATCGTCGCTTCCCAATCACTCGACCATCCTGAGGTCTAAGCTTTTTAAGAACTTTTTTAAATGTACTTTTATTTTTAACTTTACACACTTTGATTTAAAATCTGCTGTATAATTACATGTTTCTACTTCCTTATCTATTCAATACATGTTGGATTATTTACTTATTATTATTTACATTTATATTTAAAATAATAAAAAAATATTCTTATACATGTACTAGTTTTATTTTGTATCATATTTGCTACATTCAGCATTTCAGCCTCAACAACTCACAAGAATTCATGATACACTTGGCATTACAGGGTTGACAAAATATATGTTAGCTTGTAGCTTCTGGTGGCATGAAAGTGGAAAATCTGGAAACTAGCAGAAGACGTTTTATCTCTGCATCAGCTAATTCACACTTCATGTGATCCTCTAACTGACTGATCTAATGAAAATTACAAGGATTTCTACTTCTGCATGGATAGAAGCAAGAACAGAAAATAAGATGCAGTTACAAGGGGATTATTACGGGCCATTAAAAAATGAAAAAAGAAAAAAAAAACTCATAAAGGTCATAATCATCATTGTTGCCAAGGGATCTTGCTTGTTTTTAATCAACACAATAATTTTGCAAATACTGAAAATTTCTGTTATGATTGTGGTAGCGTTTGGGTTTAGTTTTGTGCATCAGATAAAAAAAATACGGAGCAGAACAACACAGCCTATGTCACATGACCCTTCTGACGTACAGTCCACTCACGAACAATAGTTGGTCAACAAGATAAATAAAGCAAAACTAATATTTATCTAAGCTCCTTTCATGTTATAGTCACAGGCACTGCACTGTGTGTCCGCTTGTGTGTGCTACTGTAGGGCTGGTATCCTGATGCAGCCCTCCCTGAGTACACACAACACACATTCCCGCTACCGCTCTGCCCTGAGTAAACACGAGTGAGGAGGCAGTGAAACTCTGGGATCCGAGTGGAAGAAACACACTGGCTGCTCAGCTCTGCGCTAATAAACGTTGCTTCGAGGAAAGTACGGTGACTCACTGTTTCGATCACTCGCTGCACAGCGGTGGTTTTCATATTTTGCACTGTTCACAATCCAAGCATGTAATGGATTGTTTGTCACCGACTCTGTGCTCTATCAAGGACATCTGGCCACAAAGCCACACTGCGGTCTTCCTTGTGTTTTGCAACTCTGTGGCATTTCACCAGCTGTCAGTCTGGTCTTTTCTGCAGGTGGTCGAGCTTACAAATAGCAGAATCAATCTGCCAATTAAAGGTCGCAGGTGGGCTCCACTTGGCAGAAGAGCAAAATAGATATGAGTGAGAAATGAACATGCAACAAACATGAACTGAGCATTCAGCGGCCGGATGGAATAATTCAAAGTCCAAGGCCACAGGACGCTGGTAGAAAAGCGTCGGTATTTTAATTTCAGCTCTTTTCTCTCAGAAAGGAAACCTTCCAAGGGGAAAAACAGGATGAGTCAGACACAGTATGTCTGTCAGCCTCTGAACGATGGGCTTGTTGATATTGTTGATGTGTTATATTTTCCTTACTGTCACAGATTCCCCTCTAAAGACCAAAACCAACACTGAGTGATCCTCGGTACCCGTGCTACGCTTTTATCCAGAGTCCTTTAATACATTCATATGTAACAGAGCCTAAAGACAATTAAAAACACATCAATGAGCTGCATTGCTGCACTGTTTCTTCACTGTGAGGAGTACAGGCACTGTAGCTCAACTTGATTCAGCGTCACATCCTGCTGCTGTGTGGCTTTTAAATAAATGATTCTAAATGCCTCTGAACTTTCTTTTCCTCCCCCCCCACACTGAGATCCAGTCATCTTGGGTCCGGAGAGAAGACGGGGATGAAATATGAAATATCAGTCACCATCTCCCTCGTGTCTTTCATGTTTTGTTTGTAATGGTTGCTGTACCCTCTGCTCACATTGTTTTGCTGCTCTGATTAAAATAAACATCTGTTCTCCCCAGTTGTTTAGCACTTTAAGATTTGCAGAAAAAATAAATAAAAACTGAACTAAATTCAAGTAGTCTCGAGCTCCAATATGCTGCTGAATGAAACTCTATACACACACCGTGACTGGTTTAACTGGAAGACTTCATGACTATTATTTTGTTATTTGAGCATTACTGCATGTTGCAAACAACACAATATTTCACCGGGTACACCCACATCAGTGCTTACTCATAAAGCAGTTAGTGAGGGAGGCATTCAACTCTGCACACTCAGGAAATGATGGGAAAAAATACATATGCGATTATTTAATACTGACTGCTAATGTGGTTGAAATCGTTATTGCAGTTTATAAACAACAGAATAAATCTATACGCAAAATCATCAAATTATAATCAAACTGATGTGGCAGAAATAAGCCAAACATTAGTCATATCCAATAATCTTGCAGTCAGGTTAGAGATGCTCATTATTTTCTACATTTAATTACAGTAATGATCTTCTTTAACAAACACTTTTTACTTCACTCATAAAAAAACAAAACAAAACGGAAACACCTGAGAAAAAAAAGCCAGTCTGGAAAGGGTTACAAGCCATTTCTAAGGCTTTGGGACTAAACTGAACCACAATGACAGCCATTTTCCACAAATGGAGAAAATTTGGAAAAGTGGTAATGCTTCACAGGAGCTGCCGGCCTAAAGAAATTACTTTAAGAGCACATGGACGACTCATCCAGGAAGTCAAAAAAACGAACCCAGAAAAACATTAAAAAACCACTTACATGTTTCAGTTAAGGTCAGAGTTCATGATTCAACAATAAGAAAGAGACTGGGCAAAAATGGCCCAGTCTCCCATGAGTTCAAGAAGAAAACCGCCGTTGGTTTGCTGGCTAATCTAATTAGCCAATAACATGAAGGCAGCTCAATGAATTTGGGCCTGTAGGCATGATCAAGACAACCTGCTGAAGTTAAAACTGAGCATCAGAATGAAGAAAAAGAACCTTTGACCATGATGTGGTTGTTAGTGCCAGACAGGCTGGTCTGAGCACCACATGTTGAAACTTGAAACAGATGGGCTACAATAACAGAAGACCACACCAGGCGCTGCTCCTGTCACCTAAGAACAGGAATCTGAGGCCGCAACTCACACAGGCTCACTAGCATTGGAAAACTGGTCTGATAACTCTTGATTCCTGCTGTGACATTCAAATGGTAGGATCAGAATTTGATCTGCCAGTCATAAAAGGAAATAGGAAGCCACAGTTGGGGGATGCTAGGACTATATGGAACAGATAAGAAAGAGAGGAAAACTCTGTTACCTTTGTCCCTGAATGTAATAAAGGCTCATAACTGTCACAACTTAGAAGTAGGTTTGCAGGAGACCCTCCTCATCCTTAGCTGTAAGAGTAAGACAACAAGAAGCCAACAGCTCAGTGGAGATTCCCCAAGGGATACCCGAGTGGGGGATCTTAGTTTGCTGTGACTTGGGGGTGGGAGGAGATGACTTTATGACCAGCAGGAAGTCACATATACAGACACACACTGTTAAAACACACACACCCACACACACATTCACACACACACAACACACAGAGGTACGCGCACACGCAGGCACTCACTTGCTCGCACATACATACACAAACACAGTGTTTTAGGTTTACAACACACCGTGTGGGTTTTACGATGGGGGGTGTGGGGGGTCGCTTGTATAAAACTCGTTGTACCAGACAAAGAAGTTGAGATCTGCAGAGGAATTCTCTCCACTTCTGGAAGGTGCATGAGTGACTGAAGATAAAGGTTTTGTGAAATAACTACTAAGTTCCGGTGTCGTCTCTGGAGAACTGAGGAATAAAAAGAACTGGGGTGAAACTGAAAACGCAACAATAGCCATGTCTCAAACCTCAAATCACCTCAAACTGGTTTCTTGAGCATGACGATGAAATCCAAAATCCCTGAGGAATGTTTCGTGCAACCTGTTGCATCTGTGCTATGACGAACTCTGCAGTTCTGAAAGCAAAAAAGGGGATTCAACCTGGTATTAGAAAGGTGTACCTAATATAATGTCAGGTGGGTGTACATAAAAGCAATCACTGCCACAAATTGAGCCAAATGCTAGCTTTCCAATTTTCTTTACATGGTCATGTGCTACAGACAGTTAACCTTACAACTAGGGTTCAGTGCATCCCAAAGACCAGGAGCAGCCCTCTGTAATATTTTATGTGTGCCCCCCCACCCTGGAGTCTGGGGGGGCACAAATGCTACAGTGGAGAAGACTTTTGATACCACTCATGACTGGAATATGTTATTATTAACCATAGCAGGCCACTGTAAAAAGTCAATTAAATTTTATAGAGGAAAATCGCCAAAATTGAACAATACCTATGAATGACTGGCCACATTCAGAATAGAGATATGCAATAATAAACATTGGTCCTCGTGATTTAGGTTCTCACTTGAAATAGTAAGTTATTAAATGTAGAATATAATCGACAGGGACATTTGATAGGATGTGGTACTGAAAAAGAACAAGAGCAAAGTAAATAAAGAAAATATTGTGTTTAGTTTGGATAAATTCAAATTAAAATGTACCATTACACTCAGAGGATCAATATGAAATAAAACATATGCAAAATTTGTAGGAAGTACATGACTGATAACTGTTCTGTCCTGAGCGTTTGTTTCTAGAGCACCCACTTGACCACACCAACAGTTTCTCGCCACCGAGGAGGGGTACTTGCAAAAAGAATAAAATAAAAATCTGAGTTTAACAAAACATTTTAAATGTAAATATCAAGCTTACCTTTCTTTTTCCATGAAATGTGCTTGTGGGCACGCCAGCCATTTTGAAAAGGTGGGCAAAACAATTGGCAAGGCCACACCCCCACACATGTGATATAATTTTAAAGGTACTGTTGCCCTCTCTAAGAAACATCAGGAATTAGAGGAGTGGCAAGTAGAGTATGCGAGCTACAAGCAAAAACTAAAATGTGTACTACAGTGTGCAAAAATGAAATACTGGGTCATCAGGGGGTCATGAGGGACATTTATAAAACTAAAAGTCCCACTAACCTTAAAGTGCACTTGAAAAGCCCACACAAGAAGGTTAACCTAGCTTACCTAGAAGACCTCATCAGGGGGAGCACACTCCCCCTCCTTGAAGAGCTCACCCACTCAACCCGCATCCCCAGAAAACAGCTAACCCCAGATAAGGCAGCGTGATGTATCCCGAGACAACAGGACTGGGACATCTAAATAAAGGTGTGAAACAATCGCCTTCAAAAGGTTATCAATTCACTTGAACCAAAATTAGGACCACTCGGTGCGGCAAGAGTTAATAGTTATTAGTCTCAACACCCAAGGATAACCAGAAGAGCATGACTGATATGATGGAACTGGGATTTTGTTACACTTAATTTTTGCAAAACACAAATAAAACTAAATTGAAACTAAGGATTTTCAGAAAATAAAAACTACACTAAACTAGCAAAGAATTGGTAAAAACTAATTACAACTGGAAAAAATTGAAAATCTGGAGTCGAAACTAAATAAAAATAACAACTAATGGAAATGGCGAAAAGTTTAAAACCCTGGTGCAGAGATTGGCAAATCTGACCAGGAAACGTTATAAAATGGATTGTCAGGATAGTCAGCGTTAAAGCCACTTTTGACAGTCCATACTAGGATGGCATTGGACATCTTCGGGGCGGAAGAGGGTTGGTGTGACCAAGGTGTGGTTTGGCTTGTTGTATGTACATTTCAAAATGTTACAGCTCTGGATGGACCAGTTACCGGGGCATGGAAGGATGACAGACTTTATTACATGAGGAGAAGGGACATTTTCGGGATCGAAGATCCTCAGGGATGACAAGGCTGGAGCAACGGTACTCGAGAGAAGAATTTCTGATACTTTCTGAGATATGATGTCACCAACCTTCTCTTTTAAGTGTCTAGCTCCGGTGAATTGACACATGGGAGTGTGTCAAAAAAGGGGGAAGTGGAAGTTGAGTTTGAACATCAAACAATGGTGATATGAAAATTTCTATGAGTTTATTTTTGTGTTTAATAAATTAGCTATGGTAAAACTTAAGCTTATAATGTGTTAGACTTAGAAAGGGTTCACTAATTTTTGATTTCTTTTACACACACATAGATTATGATTAGAATAGGTCCTGAACATAATATTTTAAACCAAATTTGAATCATTAGAAGAACAATGGATAACAATATTAGATTATCAAGGCTAGGGAGAGAGGTGTTTTGGTTTTCTGTCTCTTGCAGAGAAAGGAACAGACACCAGACGGGGACCCGGAGATGTGAGGACCCTTCACAGCAGGGACAGATGTAGGGACTGCCGAGACAGCAACTGGGGTCAAGTGTCATGATGTTTGGGCTCCTGGAGAAGATGGATCCCACAAACACAGCAATAACCATGAAGGGGTTGGCGAAAACCAGGAACACCAGACCAACGAGGTTCAAGAGGCTCTTGGCAAAAAGGGGGACACGCCGGTGAACCCAAAACACACAGATCTTTGTTTGAAATCGGGGCAGAATAATCCCCAGAACTGTGCAATGACTAAAGGGTGGTCTAACCCCGGAGGTCGAAGAAAGAAGCTGAGAATCACCCAACTGGAAGACACTGGTAGCTGCAGCAATAAAAATAAAGGTTAAAAGCTCCTTAGACAGAGGTTCTAGTCTAAGTACATTTGAAAGGTATAAGGGGGCATTAAAATGGGAGTGGAAAACTGGAGCACCAAAATAAAGCTGTGGGAGAATTGGGGAGTGATGGGAGTGTCATCTGTAACTGCTGTTATGGTTGTAAATCTAACTTTGCTTGCATCTGAACTGCGTGAACACAGAGGTCATCCCACATATGGTCCACCCGTTAAAGGGGGACAGAGGGCCTCAGGATCAAGAAAACTTGGACCTTGCGACCCTGGAGTGCATGTTGTAAGTGATCTCTTTCAGAGATCAAAAGGGGGAATTATTAGATTATTCTGTTATTATATGTTACCTTATATATGTAATCAAAGTAGTTGAATTAGAATACTGCTGTAGATCACATTATACCCTTTAATATAGAGTGTGTGAGCTGTATGTAGTGTAGTTCTCATTATACTTTTGAGTTAACAGAACATATTCACATATTAGTTCATTAGATAAATGTGCATCACTCTGTATCCTTGATCTGCTGGGAATGTGTTACACTGTTTTCTTGACATGCTTAATTGTTGAATCATGAAGAGAAGGTTGTAAGCAGGAGACTCTGTGTCTAAAGACAGGGGAGATAGATAGACCACATTCCACACCCCCACCTTACAGAAAGCAGAGAAACAACTGCCGAGGTCATAACTTAGGCGCTGTAACAGAGAAAAAATGTGATGTTTTGGCTTTTACGACTAGCTGGGGGCCACTAGAGACTATAAAAAGCTGAGCAACTCGTCACCATTTTGAGACATGTGCCTGACCCTCTGGTAGCATCTCTCCCGTCCGGACGTTGTAATGCTCTGACTGTTGAATTGTATGGAAATAAATGATTGTTGATTGAGCATTTATACACCGAGTATTGTCCCTCCTTCAGCCCAAAGATTCAAAGAATTGGGAGAATTCAACACAAGGAAAGAAGGCACTGATGTACAGTTCATTCATCTCTGTTACTTGTGAAATAATGATGCAGCAGCTCAGAATGACTCCAAGGGAGCATTTTGCTTCAGCTTAACTGTTATGTTCCATCCATCATAGCCGATTAAACTCCCCAACATTAACAAACACAGCTGGCGTTGTCACTAAGGATTTTAAAAAAACAATAAACCAGTGGATTTTCTTTAAAACAGCAAACAAATAAAATACGGAAATAACAAAATAAAACACTGCCGTCCTTTCATCAGACAGCACATAGAGTCTGACTTCTATGGAGAGAAGGTGTGAAACGAAAACAGTAGCGCAGCAGAGTCCTTAATGTCAGCACCACAGAAATAGCATTAGCTACTGTTCACTGCAGTATATTTTTAATTATAGCTCTCAATGCCAGATATGCGTTAGATGATATAAGGTTTTGCTGCAATTCGATAAATCATATTGGATTATAAACCTTGAAAGCCTTGCACAAAGCATTTCTGTGAGAGAGTTCTAGCGGGATGAGTGAGCTTGTGAGAACATTATATAGTGTGTTTATGTAGAAAATGTGGGTCACGCTGACTTCTTCAAACTGAAAATTCACCGGCTTCGACTCCAGCGTTAGACATGTTATTGCAGCAAGAAGCAGCTTAGATCTTTGACTCGAGAGATCAGTTTTTCCTTAAAGAGTTATCCCTTCACCTTTAATCAGCAGATTCTTCATCTCCTGGGAGGCACAGGTTTTTCTAGATAACGTCCCCAGGCACAGCAATATATATCGCCCAAAGAAGTGTTTACAAGAACTGAGAGTCTGTATCACCTAATAAAGTTTAAAGATTTCCAGCTCTATGTATCAGACAGCTTCATTTATAACAGTCAGTCAGTCGGGGAAGTTCTCCCCAGGATAAAAACTGGCAGATTGTACTGTGGCTCAACTCTTTTGTTTTAATGTATAGCTTCTGAATCCTCCTGCGGCGATTCACAGGATGCTGAATCATTAATGCAGTCGGACTCGGTAGTGATGATGAATAACAGAGATCATCCCTGATGACCATTAAACAGCGGGTCGCTTGACACAGCCGCAGACAACCTTCTGCCGGATTCAGACAAACAACACGGGGTCTTTATGTGGAGCAAACACAAACACACAAGGGCAGACTTCCTCTAAGTGTAGGAAGCATCAATTATTCACCATCCAAGGTCAATAATAACACACTTCACAGCTGCTTACGCCTTGCCACTGCAAACACCAGAGAATATGACAGAGCAAATTCCTGTTTTCTTTGGATAGCAAGTGCCTCTTTCCCCCAGGTACAGTACACCTGTTTACGCACACATTTTTAATCACCACCCCTCGCTTGCGCGTTTGTCATGTTCGTGTTATATTGACAGTACTGCAAAAACACATTTCTGACTCATAAACGCTGCTTATGTTACCATGCAGACTGCACCAATACAGCAGACCTGCTTGAAAGAGCAAACAAATACAGAATGTAATTACACCCCATTTAACCGACAGATTATTGATAGATTCTCAATTTATTGCCATCATTCAAACGCTTTTGTTTTCAGAGTGGAAATCTTTACAGTCGGCACGCGTCTGTTGAGCATATTTAGATAATCAAAGATCCTTTTGATAAAGTGCTAACAGATGAGCACGATAAACAACTTACGCTTAAAATTAAACTTCAACGTCATCTTGGTAATTAGTCACATTTATCACAACTTCACATCCATTAAATCACAGCACTGTACAAAAGTCCTGAGTGATTATGAAAAAGGTCACGTAGGGTCAGATCAAATTAAAAGGATTCTCAGACGCCTTTAGAAGAAAAGGTTGGGAATGAATATGATCCTAGCAGGGGATTTGAAAAGATCTCCTAATAACATGAAATAAAATATTTTACTGCAATATGCTCATCTAATTTTGAACAGCTGCCAACCAATAGGAACAGGCCATTTGGTGCAAAAATGATGTTACTAAAAACAAACCCCTCAAGGTGTGTTTTATCTTGTAAGGTAAAGACGCAACAATAGTCATCACGTGTAAAATCAGATCCTATATGGGAGGTGTGCCAGACAAAAAGCATCTGGTATTAGAGCAAACATCAGTGCATAAAAGACTATTGGCCAATGACCATGAAGACAAAGAGCAGCTCTATTGGAGTAATGTGCTATGGACACAGAGTTGTTTTTGCACAGTTAGTGCAGACGTGTTTCGTGCAAACCAAAGAAAGCTTTTCAGGAGAGCCTCAAACCAGCCTTGAAGCACGGTGATCAGAATGCGGTTTGGGGCTACTTCACTGCCTCGGGCCTGCTTCCAGTCATCGATTTAACAATAAATACTGCATCATATAAAGAGAGTGCTTGAAGATAATGTCCAAAACGTGTTGCTCAACCAGAGCTGGAGCATTTTAACAGGAAAGCAATTCTCGGCACTGCCACACACATCCATCTAAGTACAACTACAAATTGAAGGTATGACTCAAATGGGCTTGCTGTGGTTCCATTTAAAATGCTCAGATGCTTTTATTTATTTAAAAAAAATAAAATAAAATTGATGCCACGATGTTGACTTGTGTCTTGCTGGATAAATCTTTACAGTGTCAGCAGGACAAAAACTATCAAACTGATTTTGTGCTAAGAAAGAAACCTGTAGGTTTTTGGATAATTCCTTAATACTTTACAAAGGCTCTTCTAGTTTTAGTAGCCTGATCAGACCGACTCTGTGCCTCAGCTCTTGTGTTTCTTTAATCTTGCGTGTGCTTTGGATTCTGCCTCAGCCTGCTTCCTGTACACCGTTTGCTTCTGATCTTTTGCACCTGTGAGTCAAACTTTTTTTTTTAACCCACATACTTTTACAACCGATCTCACAATGATGACAAATCTACACTCAGACATAAAATTCAATTACTTCTCTAAGCGTCAGAATGAGATGAAGCACAAACCTCTTGAGATAGACGACTGCACATAAAAGCCAGGCTCAGGACAACATAATTTACCAGCGGAGAGTCTTCAGACTGAGAAGCTCTTTATAAAGCAGTTAGCGCACAGACTCTTACTTTATTGCTTTCTGCTGTGCAGATACAGACAACAATCCATAAGCATGTTCAGAATGGTTTCCAGCTCAACCATCTTATCTGAGGGCGGAAATAAGATTTATCCTGCTATCTCAGCCGTGCATCTCCCCACCATGTAATCTACTTCCTGCTATCGGATGTGAACCAGTGTTCACAGTGGGGTGAAATCAATAGGCAGGCTGCGTCTTCACCAGAAAGCTCGAGATGAGATGTGGCACGCTGGAGCAGAGTGGAGAGGTTTCTGGGAAGAGATGTGAGGTGGATTTGGGTGAGGACAAAAATCACACCAGCAACAATACATGACGTGTTTGTCCGACTGGAAAGCATTCGTAGATTTCTCTTTTTTAGTCTCTTGCTTAGACTCTAACACACACACCTCAGGGTGGATAATATATCTGCAGTGCACTAATGACCCTTTCTCTCAGCCTGGAGGTCTGTCAGACACACTGTTCGTGTCACTGCCAATCAGCGAAAACCTGCTGTCAGCGTGAATTTCCTTCACTCCTCGCTCATCAATTCATTCCCTGAACTCCCTGCATATCAATAACTCTCCCGAAACACGGCTCACCACGGTTTGTCAACTGGAATCCAATTTAAAACCTTAATTACTTGGTTGGCTTAAAGGTAATGAAGCAGCATTAGGTGCCGATATGAATAACCCACCTCCATCAAGCCTGACACTTTGCATAACAGTGACTAACACTCTGTCGTCGCCTGATTTGGCCTTTTGTCTGCGAAGAAGGTGATGCCAACATGCAGCAGAAAGACATATATAGGAGAACGGCAGCCAAACTTTGAGATATCTTTCCTCGATTGGCTGTCTACGAGTCATCTTTCCTGGACGGAAGATTAGAGTGGGGTGACTTTGTTCACGTATCTGAAGGCAAAAGTGCTTTAAAGGTGCTTCAAACCACCACAGTCAAAGCTGCAATCACAGAGAGGTGACACATGATGATCGTTTAAAAAAAAAGGAATAAAAAACAAACAAACATTACACTAGTCTACAACCACAAAGTGTGGCAGAAGTAGCTCTGTGGAACCACGAGGGAGTTTTAGTGTCTCATCTCCAAACAGCCAGTCAACCGCTGTGTGATCATAATTGTTCGAGTCTGGCTGTTTCAGAAGACTGTTGGATGCAAGCTGCCAGTTTGCTTCAAATGAGGTGCTTTTCACATTTGCTTTCATCTCCAGCCTCTTTCCATCCCCAAATACTATAAGCACCTTCCCAAAAACAGAACTAGGGGGAGTAACTTTAAAGGATTCCTGCAACATCCCTAAAAGTTGTGACCACCTGTGTCTGAGAGAAAAAAAAACGGGTTTTGTTTGAACTTCTTGTTGGCTGCTGAGTGCAGTCTAACAAACGTCTTCAAAGAAAGGATGACTGCTAGCTGAGCTATCCGATCACTGCGTCTCGCCCTGTGTGAGAGCATTCAAAGCTGCCTGCTGAGGAAAAGCTTTAGAAAAACTCATTTGTTCAAGCTTCATTATTCCAAGATAGCTCCCCCGCCCACGGATAACCCCACCGTCACACCAGGCGAAATACTTAATTTGTTTGTTTTGTTGTTACATGTTTGCAGCAGTCTGTTTCCACTAATGTTGGCTTTGCAGACGTTTTTCCAGCGCTTTTCCAGTGATAAATGTTGGAGGGAAAAAAAATCACTGCCCTTGACACTGTATCTCAGTAAGCTGTTAAAGGCCTTGGCAGCTTGTTACCATGCAGTGTGAGCAATATGTCAAGAACCTGCCAATAAGATAGTGGTTAATTAATCCACACTTAGTGTCCCAGTAAGAACATCTGTAAATGGTAAATGGACTGGTGCTTATATAGCAGTTTTCTACTCAATTTGAGCATACAGAGAGTCTTTTACTAGATGCCTCATTCATCTACATTCATACAAGCACTTTCTTCTTAGCTTTAAGCTAATATTCACACACTCGTACATCCGACATATGCAACAGGAGTGACTTAGGGTTCAGTATCTCGCCTCAGGGTTTTCTAACATTGTCACTGGTGGAGGAGCCAAGGATCAAGCATTGACCTTCCAATTAGTACACAACCTGCTCTACCCTCCTGAGCTATAGACACTCAGGAGGTTTTTGCTCAGGATATTTTGTTTGTAATAGCAGTTGGATAAATCTCTCTTATACTCACGTCCCAAAATTTGTAACATTTTTCCTATAAATGGGGAACAACCCCTCTCCCCTCCACGTTTGCACAGTTTGGAACAATTATAAACGCTTGTTGATTAAGACCTCATCAAAAATGTATTGTAAAAAGTAGTTCACTTCAAAGAACCTGATACCTGCAACCTTCCAAATATTATTTTGGATTTGTGGGAGAGGAGGATGTTTAAAGCGGGTACAAACACTCAATAGCCAGTTTGTTAGGTGCACATGTTCACCTGCTTCACAAATATCTAATCAACCAATCACATGGCAGTAACTCAATGTATGTATCATTGTATGGTAAAAGTAACCCCCTGAAGTTCAAACTGAGCATAAGAATGGGGAAGAAAGTTGATTTAATTGACTTTATTGGTGACAGATGAGCTGATCTGATTATTTCATAAACTGCTGATCTGTTGGGATTTTCCACACAAGCGTCTCTGAAGTTTACAGTGAATGGTTTGAAAAACAGAAAATATCTAGTGAGCTGTAGTTCTCGAGGAGAAAATGCCTTGTTGATGCCAAGGATAAGAGGAGATTTGCCAGATGACTTCAAGCTGACAGTAACTCGAATAACCACGCATTACAACGTAGATGAAGAAGATCATTTCTGAACCTTGAGGTAGATTGTAGTGTTAAGTGCTGGTAGAGTGAGAAGGGGCAGATAGGGTAAGAAGTTTTCAAAAACAAAAAAAAAAAAAAAAAAAAAAGCATAGCTCAATCCTGCCTTGTATCGATGGTTCAAGCTGGTGGTGATGTAATGGTGTTTGCGATTGTTTCTTTTATGACCACAGCGTACCCATTTTCTGATGACTGCTTCCAGCAGGATAACGCACCATGTCACAAAGCTCAGATCATCTAAAATTGGTTTCTTGGACATAAAAATGAGTTCATTTTACTCAAATAGCCTCCATTTAGTAGCAGATCTCAATTCAGTAAAGCATCTTTGACCTGACATCAAGTAATGGATGTGCAGCAGACAAATCTGCAGCCAGTGTGTGATGCTATGATGTCACTATAGACCAAAGTCTCTGAGAAGTGTTTCCAGGACCGTGTTGAATCTGTATCACAAAGATTTAGGACAGCTCTGAAGGCAAAATGGGGTCTGACTGAGTACTAGCAAGGTATAGCTAATAAAGTTGTCTAGTGTTTATAGAGTTTATATGAGATTTTCCATCTTCTGCCGCTTTATACTAGGGCTGGAGATGAACGGTTACCTGCTCTAATGTTTACTCTCTGACCAATTTCTCTTTGATCCGGCTGCTGTCAGAGTTACTTGGGTAAGAAGAGCTAACCCAACATCAATTGTCTTTCAGGACTCAGCCATTATCTTTGGCAGCAGGAGGAACAAACTACTGCTGAGAAACCAGAGTTCACTCAAACTTAAAGTGACTGTTAGCTTAGTGAATGTTTACTCTGAGTCAGCTCCAAACTCAATGACACTTAAGAAGGAAATTGACATTGTGGCAGCATTTTGTTCAAACAGACAAACGAGAAGTCCATTTTGTGGTTCAAATACCAGCAGGACAAGTCATATTACATTTTTTTTTTAAAGAAGTGGTAAGCTTACTTTTTGTTATGATGTTTTTCCATCCTTCATTTAACAGCTTAAGCTTTGAGTGAGAGCATGTCAGAAATGTGTATAGTTTATATATTACATTATGTTAGTAGACACCAGCTAAATTGCTAAAACGCTACCTAGAATGCATAAAATATACAGATAATAAAAGAAAAACTTGAGTTTGAAATTTAGATTTTTGATATTTCAGATTTTTTTGTGAATAATATTTGGAAAAAAAATTCCTTTCTTGAGTTACTGAAAAGAAAAAAAGAGATTTCCTCCATGGCTGTCTTTCACAGTTAAGATACAAGCCACCGATGTTTAACACATTTGCTACCAAGCCTTGACCAACATTTAAAGTGCTGCCCTTACAGCCATGAAGCACACATGTCACAGCCGCTGTAACATTACACTCGCAGCAGAGCCGTCCTCTGTAATGACCTATCAAGCCTGCAGGCCTCCACAGTTCCCTGCCAGGCTCAATGGAGCAGAAAATAGGAAAAACAAACCAGCATAGACAGTTCCTCTAAAAAAAAAAAAAAAAAAAGTCTTATCCCACCCCCTCTCTCAACCCCCGTTAGCTGTGCTCTCTTAATCTCCCTGCACTCCTTCCATTTTTTTCTTCTTTTCACCTTCACTGAACTCTCGGGCATCACTCTTATCTGAAGGCTGCTTGTCCTTGTGCTGAAAGGTTGCTTGTGTCATTTCACCTGCTAATTAAGAGGAAAAGGGCAGCGTGAGCTCAGGAAAAGGCTGTTTATCCTCCAAAACAAACCAGCAGAGAAACTGCAGAAGAGACAGAGCCAGAAAATTGGTCGTGATTATTGTGCTGTGCTGTTAGGTGTTGCTGGTAAAATAAAAGACTTCCAGGAAGAGAAAAGCCCATCTGGACTTCAAAGGGAAAGATACGTACACCAGGTTTTTACCTTTAATGCACACCAAGTGTTCTGACCCCAAAAGCCTTGTTTGGAGTACAGAATGCCTTAAAACACAGCGGTTTGTGAGAGAAATACAAATCAAACTAAAACAAAGGACCTTTCTTCTCCTCATCTCCTCAGCATTGTGATTACTGTTGCCTAAAACTAAGAGCTCCTCCAGCGTTTGGCAATCAGGACAAGAAACCATATTGTTCCTCCTGATCCAAGGTTTGACTAATGGACAGACTCTCCTACCCAATACCCTGGCCTTCCTTTCCAGGGAGGCTGAGGAGTATGGCCCCCTCTGTAATTCTACCATACCTCCAGCACCACTTGTTAAAAATAGGCACCACCACCTCAGACCTCCATGCAGACAGACCACAGCATCCAGAACTTCAGGCCCCAGGGGGCCCTGCTATGAGGAGTGGTTTAACTACCTCAGTGAGATTTTCCCCAGTGATGTGCAAGCCATCCCCTTTTCCTGGGAATCCTCAAAGTATTCCACTGTACACTGTATCATGTTCCCCTCCCAAGTCACCTTATGGTTTGCCAGATTTGCTTTTAGGCTGACACTGGCCTACCACAGCTAGGTTTTTGCTTCAGCTGTTCGGCCAGCGCCGCACTGCATCTGGAGTCCCACAGGCCAACCAAACCCAATAGGAATTCTCGTTCAGCTTGATGACTCACTTCCTCCATCTGATTCATGCAGGAACGAAGATGGAGTGCTTTGTAATTGTTGGAGTAACTGCAGTTTTGTTTGGTAATCTACACTGAAGCTGATATGGGTTTTGAGGTCTTGTCTTATACAAAAAGAGCTGTCATGTTTACAGTGAACGGTGTACTGAACAGTTAAGACATTTGAAGGTAAACAACAAGACGAGAGGGAAAAGGGTTGGTTTATAGTGTGTGGGCTGCACACAATGCACTGTAAGCAATAATACACCGTGTCAAGACGATGCAGCTAGCAGTCATATTACAGAAGACAGCCCATATGAACAATGGAAGATGTTATATGAGCAGCACAGACTCAGAATGAAACTCTGACAAGAATCTCACATTGTAATTGAAATTGTTACTGCCAGGTCTGAATCAATCTGCAGCATCACATTGACAAAAAGAATTCAGCTTGCCCCTAGAATGACCTCAGAGTGACTGAAATCAACAAGATATGATGTTTTTTAAGGGTAAAACCAAGAACCAACAGCTGCAAACACTGCAAAGCCTACAACACTGAATTACATCTGCAAATTGATCTGTTTGTACTTCTCTTGCTTTATAAAAGTGCATGATGACAAAATGTATACCCACTTACAAGACTTAATTTAGAAAATGGTTCTCACAACTACACCAGCAGACGTGTAAAACACCTGCTGAAATAAGACAGGCCTCTGATGTAAATCAAAATAATGATTTAACCTGTATTATTACATTTGTTTCCTTAGATTCTGCGTGGCCAGTGACAGAGATGCCATTTGGTCCTTCAGTCTTCAGTATGATCAGCTGCTCTCATTTCTGCAGTGTGAAAGCTGCCAGTTTATTCTGGCAGGACTGAAAAGCAGCAGTAAAATTGTCCAGAACTGAAGCCACAGTCTGGCGCCTGTTCCTCAAATCTGGCACTGTTTAGAAACTGTGAGACGGTTCAAGTGCAGGAAGTCTGTTTGTTGGATAAACAAAGATTTTCACTGCAGAGAGTCTGAAATCTTTTACTCTTTGCCATCATACCCTCTGATGAGGGGAGGCAGATTTTAAAGAACAGATTAAACTAAGATTTAAAAATGTTGTCTTTATGTTTCGAGAAAACTTTACATAGTCAGATATGTAATAGATTTGCATGCTGCCAGTGCGCAAACACTTAAAGAACAAGAGACAAGAGCTTTTAGATTGAGGCAGGATCTCATTAACCCAGTTTCTGCTGCCACTGCTGCTTCTTCTTCGAGAGGAGAGGAGTGAGAGAAATGTTCGGGTTAAACCAGCTCCCTTCACTAACATGGTTGACTATTTCATAACACTCCAGTCCAACCAAATTGTACTTTCCTTCATCTTTTCAAGACACTACAAGCTAATGGACAGAAGGGAGATCCTCTGCATGCATGCGTGCGTACATGTTCATAGCAGCATTAGTATTAATCACAGCGTAACAACTGAACAGCATGTGTAATTTAAGGCTGGGCAGATGCTAATGGATTATGAAAATTCGTATGATAAGCCCTGCATCATTTCGGCTTTATTGCGCTGTATGCTGGTACATTAGCATAGCTGGAAAATCTAGACAGATGCACAATGAAATTCAGTGTTAAGCGTCTGGGCTGGCAGAGCCTCCACAGCAGATCGATGAATAAAGATCTTCTAGCAAAGACAAACTGCTGTTTAGACAGACAGGTGGGACCTGAATCCTCCGGATTTAAAGCACTTCTGGATGTTATTTATCCCCATAACATGTTAGAGCATGCATTTATAATTTTCCTAAGGATTATGTTGTTAATGGCCATGACATACATTCATCTGAAATGGAACAAAACATTTTCTGTTCTATATGCCAGCTCCTGGCATCCCACATGCTTGTGGAAAATCCAGGCTAGGAGCCAAAACAACTGCTTCTGCAGAATAATTAGCATTCAGCAACCAATATTTAGAGCACAGGACGTTTTGACAGGAAGGGCATCCTGCTCTGCATTTCAGAGCAACCACAGACAATTACTGATTTCTCACATAGGCTGGAAAAAGGTTTTGTTTTGAAGTTCAAAGATGCCCCTCCAACTCGCAATTAGAAAGCGTTACCAAAGAAGCAGCTAACAGGTTTGTTCATGCCTTATATTGCTTTAATTGTGCTTAATTTGTGGATTAGTCATTTTTACGAAAGGGTGTCATGTTGTGAAACATCACTTTGCACTCTTATAAAGCAAGACTAAAGCTGCCAGAAGGAATGGGAGACTTCAAATTAGTACAAAAATTCAAGACACAAGACTGGGAACTTTGATTTGGCAGATTTTTAACAGCAGCTAAACTTGCTGATGCAACCCCAAAGAGTTTCGTTTTCCTTCTTGGTTTGGACTGGGGATCTTCTATTAGAAGACTTCTTATAGATTATAGATTTACAGTCACTCAAAGTTCTCAAGGTCTAAAGCCTCAGTTACGTGGGAAAAAGTGTAGTCCTCGACTTGTTGGAAAGCGGTCCCTAGAGGTTACTGTCTGTTGCTAGGTGAAACAGGGCACAAAGAGAAAAATCTTTGTGATTGCTGTGGTCACTAACAGACTCCCACAGTCGCCTGTAATTTGCATGGAAGATGGCAATTTGCCTGCAAACAGCTGTAAAGACCAAGCAGTAACAAAACTTGATACGTAAACTGGAAACAAAGACTCGAGCTGTGCTTTCACTTAAAATGAACGCATTTCCAAACATGTAACTTTTACTTTAACTGCAAACTGTCATTTCAGGTTCGCATTGCACTAGCACTTAGCGATTGGTTGGAGAGTAGTTGGCGTTTTCTATACAGACTACAGGTGATGACGGCAATCTGCCAGCAACCAAAGCAATCACAAGTAGATTTTTGGTGTACCGCCATTTAGCTTTTTGTGAAAATTTCGCCTAACTGCCAGCAACCTCCAGCAAACACTTGCCAACTACAGATTGGGAAATGCAACTTTTTTCTAGTGTCCCATGGTTAGTAGTGGTTCACAAACTGGTCTCTAGAGCCTACACAATTAGGGCTTTAGCAGTCAATTTAACAGCGACTGACATCAGTCAGGAAGGATTGGAATACTGTTTTTATCCTAGCAACAAGTGGTTGCCAGGTGGTTGCCAACCAGTCTCTAGGCATGTGTGATCAGGGCCCAGCATACTAACCTAATGTGAGCTAGGTTCTGCTCATAAGCAGGCTACTGTAATTAGCAGGCAGCTTGAAGAACAACTAGAAGCCTTTCAAAGCCTGCTCACCAACACATTTCCAGTATTATATCAGGAGGGTCTATGAAGAACTATTTCTGTATTTAATTCAGTAGACAAACCAACATTCACACCCACGTAAATCTCCAGCTGCATGGATTTGAAAGTGAGCCAAGGTTAACTATGTGTTAGCAAATGATCTCTGAAGTCTACAAATTATTAGTCAAATATTTATAAATCTTCAATAATCTCTAACTTATGCAACTTTCGAAATCACGCTGCACTGGATGTGTTGCGACATATAAAAATGTGAGTCAATGAACTGTAACGTCATTGGAGGAACTAAAACAGCTAATTAATGAGCTCAAATGAATTAAAAACTCCAACATGATCTGACCTTAATGTAAGAAGAGGACTACTAAAGACACAAAACAAAAACACAACTGCATTTCTCAGAACCAACAAAACCAATACGGACTTTGCCCTTGTCGACAAATATGGGTGAGGTCGGCGGAAAATTTAACCGAAACTTCTGATTAATGTTCAAGATTACATGATTCAAATGTACACAGCAACGAGGACTATGTTATAATCCTACACCTGTGAGTCTCCGTCTGTTATGACGACATAAAGGCAGTGACCTCCTGTCTCATTCTGATAAAAGTCCTTGTTGACCAGATGAAATATAAAACCTCGCCTTTTTCTTCAGCAGCAGGTAAACATTGACTTCAGATTCAGCTTTATGTTTTCCAAACCTGCGCTTACTGGAAACAAAAGTCTATTCGCTTAGAGCTTAGCAGCTAGCCTTTATTAGGAGTCCCAATTCTTTTGATTATTGGCTCCATTGTCAAAAAGTTACTTTACTAATAGAGTTTAACAGCATGTCACATCGATTTTAGGAAGATTAAGTCGACTCCTAGCATCCAAATATCAAGATTTAACTCTAAAGCTCAAATCCAGTTGATTTCCATTTAACTAGAACACATTTTAGAAGCAAAATGCCAAATAATTAAATGATAAATAACAGTCATTCAACTCTGTAATACCCCATTTGTTGGTTTTCAAACATATAGCGCTTTTTAATCAGTAGTTTTCCATTCATCATTCATAACTCTGCAGTCATTTCACAGCCCAGGTTTATTGCACATTTCCATTAATTCCTCACATCCATTCACGTCACTGCAGCTGGTTAAAATAGTTATGATTAAACACCGTAATGTGCACGAAATGTCAACAATGAATTTAATTAATGCCTGTGTTACATGTACACCGTGCTGGGTGGATTTTCTTCACTGGCACATCCCGGTCAGCATGCTGAGTGCTGTGAAACACTAAGATAAGGATACAACTTTAAATAAAAAAGGGGCATTTTCAGTGTTTGTACTCTGTGTTTAGGTTCAAGTGTCCCATCATCCCACTGCAGCGCCCACAGAGGCATGTGTCCACACATTCAAGGTTTATGGAGGGCGACAGTGAGGCATCACTCCCTGACCAGCAATCTATTACTCAACTGAGCCCTTTCCCTCAGCACTGCCTCCAAATTACATTTCTGCTGTCGAGATGCTTTTCCCCTCCCCTCCCACATCCGCGGGGTTGTTGTTTGGACAGGTTGCCTACTGATTGCCTTGCTGCTGCTGTGATTGAACAAGGATGCGGTGCATCTCTGAGGCCACGCGGGGCTATAGGCTGCATACCAAACGGGCAAGCAGCATGCGTTTGGAGAGCTTTGGATGAGAGCGCCATCAGTGAGTGGGAGGGAGGGAAACCCCGCACAACACTGCACTACAGAGATCAGACATTCAGTGCAGCAGCATGGAGGAGCTTTGTTTCAGCACCTCAGGCATCAGCAGTTAATCTGAATGTAATTGTGCACCAATCTTAAACACAATATGACTCGCGCTTTAAAGGACGACAGTTTGATGTGTGAATCTCCATAATTCTTTAAGACATCTGTGAAAATATGAGTAAATGAACAATGCAGAGAGACGTTGTTTAAGAGGCAAAGAGGGTTCCCTACAGAGGCGGAGAATAACAACTAAAAAAAAAGGATTTCAAGTTTCCAGGCTTTCTAGGAAACTGCAAGCACATTATGTATTTTTAGCCCCAGCTCATTCATATGTCTCATTAACAGAGAGATGAAGCTTGAAATATTAGGGACTGCAAGTATGAGATATTTCCAAACTGGTAAAATTACAAGAAAAGACTGTATCAAAATAAAATCTATCACTAACCCTTCTGCAAGAAATCAGTTCACTGTTTGTTTAAATCTGTTTCAATATGGTAAAAAGCTGTTACAAAAAACAAAACTATAGACTTTATTTAGCCAGATTTTATGTCTTTTGTGTGATTTTAGGCCCATTGTGTTAAGAGAATATTCAAATATTTAAAAAATAACTGTTAAGTTAGACATGTGAGGGTGAAGAATATTAATGCATGACATATTGTTATTACTCGGCTCATATCAAGTTTATTTTGCCTTCCTAAAGCTTCATGCCACCATCTTCCAAATCTATGTTCTGCACTCCACTTAAATTAAATCCATTATATTAAAACAGAGGTGAATAAAACTGACCATTTGAAGAGACATTGACTTTATGTCCTCTCCTAAACTTCTGGTTTCACTAGAGCTTTGTGTGCGTGTTGCTGTAAAGGGAGGGCAGGGTGAAGAGGGAGAAGCGACAGGAAGCCATTTCACAAAGAAAGTCTTGAACACATTACTATAAATTTAGTCCTAAAGAGGAAATTTTAAGGAAAACAAAAGTCACACAAAGGTTAACATTGCTTTAACTGCTGAGCTCATATCCATCCACTTAAGGTCACTAATTACGGTACTTCCAATCGCTCGATGCAGTCTAAACAAGGCTCATCTGCTGGTCGCTTTGTGAAGGAGATAAATGGAGGAAATAAACTCGCTGGTGTGCAGTATGCGTTATGGTGGGTGGATATAGTTCCATTAACTAGTATACATTAACCCGTTCCACTTACCTGCCCCAGTGACAACCGTATCAGTTACTGGTGATCACATGAAAGGGACTATATGACGACACAGCCTAGAGATCACCACATGTTGTTTTTCACCCACAGACATAAACATGAATGTTTGTTTAAGACACTTTCTGAAGACAGAAGCCATGGCCATCTTTTATATACAGTTTATGGACAAAGCCAAGGGAATGAATTAAATATTTTATGGATACAGCAAGTCAGGTGTGAGGCTTAGCTACTCTTCTTTTATCCAGCACTATAACCTTCAACTTGAACATTTTATCATACAGCCTAAGAAATCCTTACTCCAGCTTACTCCCACAGTTCAAAGACATGTAGTTAGTGACGTTAGTTTAACTGGTGATTTTTAATTGCCCATTGGTGTGAATGTGAATGGTTGTCTGTCTCTCTGTGTTAGCTCTGCGACAGGCTAACAACCTGTACAGGGTGTACCCCTTGATTCGAACTATGGTAGCTGGGATAGTCTCCAAAAACCCTCCCTCCACTCCCTCAGGACCCTGAATCGGTTAGGCAGACAAGAATGGAAGGAAGCGTAAGAAATCAGAGGACTTTGGCTCTCAGACTCCAGAAAATATCTTCACATATTTTCTCATGTAAAAAAAATAGAAATGATTATGAGCACACCAAGTTTAGATTGAGGCTTTAAATGCTGCACTGAGCAACATTTTACCATCTTCCCAAAGAAGCTTCACCTTCTTTATCTGTAACAACAACAAGATCTCACAGCTCACGACAACGCTGCGAGCATCAACCACAAGCGCAGCATGAGCTAGTCAGATACTGCAATCTAGACAGCTACAGAAAGGTGGTGCAGCTGTCTAGTTTGCTTTTTGAAATACGACTTTGTAGAAAGTATGACATATTTGTGGTATAATAGTTTTGTCTCAAGTCAATCTGATACAAAGAGCCACACCATGACTCAAACTTTAAGCAGAGGTTTTGGATTTGCAGCACACAAGTATCAGTCTGGCACATTTGGCTGCAGCCTGCAGTGTCTGTCACAAGAATGCATGTGCGAGCAAATGTATGTGCACACATACAAATGCACGCACACACTCCTCTATCCTGTGCCGGCAGATCCCGGAGACCTCTAATGCTGTGTGACTGCAATCCCCAGGGATTCTTTCTGCACTACTGGATGAGCTCCCCTGCCTTTGTGTTAAGACATCAGGGAATCCCTACATTCGCTTGCTTCTCTCATTCTTTATTTGCCCATTTGTTCCCCTCACAACCCCCACAGCGGGTGTGCTGCATGAAGGTTCGGTTATCATCACCGAGGTACCCTGCTCGAGACTACGATACAACAGCCTCAAATGATAACCGCACCTATTGCTTAGAGGAGCCGAATGAACCAATTTAGGGAAGCGTCAGTATGACAAATTACAGTACGGCAGGATAATTTCTTACACTGCAATGGCTTGTTGTTTATGAAGGAAACAGCAGTGTACATTTTGGATCTTTCACATTGGCCTTTAGGGGTTCATAATAAAAATTATGCAATATATGAGCTCATTAGCTCAGCAGTGTTGTTTAAATCTACTCAGTGGACGGGGCTGACAGATGAAAACGTTGCCAGTTCTCGTCTGAATCTACTTTGTCAGTGTTAAGTAGCCACTCTGGACAGCAGCCAACCCTGTCTGAGGTCTAAGAGCCACTTGGGAAAGTTGAATTGGGCTTTTCTATTTTCACATTATACTGGCTGTTAAGATGTAACACTTGAGGCCAAATAAGAAAAGTAAATACAATTTAATTATGGATCAGCCCACATGTCTGACCTAAGGAGCAAACTTGCTCCTCATTTCAATCGGTGCTTCAAATATTTTTTTTTTAAATCAAATATTGCAAATTCAAACAAGTGACAAATTAAAAAAGAAAAAGAAAGAAAAAACTGTTATTTTGATTACACGAGAAAGAAATTAAAAGGGTTTTTTTCACCAGTTGTGTAAATATCATTAGGTGATTTCTTGTTGCTTGGATATTTCAAAAAGTATTCAACTTCATCCTCTCTAAATCAAAAATTATTTAGCACTTAAAAAAAACCCCCATCTACAAACAAATAATTCACTCTGGAGCCTAAATCACTGATGAAAAAATGAACTATTCTTGAGTGAAAGCTCACTATTACGCTGTTGATTCAGACAAAACAAGGCAATCAGAAAACATCCTTTTTGCCACTTTTTCCTCAATTTTCTGTCATTTTGTATCCCGAAACAAAAACACACAAATATGCATTTGAGTCACCGATGATTACTTATTCTCCACGGCTGAGGCCCCAAATTGATGGAAAGCCAACCAAGCATAAAATATTAATAAATAAATCCTGCATACATCATGTTTTCCTGTTGGTAGCTGAGCAGAGGTTTTTTTTTTACATCCTGCAGCTGACAACATTTCAACCACCAAATGGAAGAAGAACTTCTCATTTCTGAATCACCCACATGCACCTCTGCTCATCTGAAGCAAAACCCACCTCTGAACAGCAGAATGAGGTCAGCCTGTTTCTTTATCAGCGCAGCCAGAGTACAATGAGCACTGTGTCACGCAACCAGCCCAGCCTCCATACATTCAGCAGCATCCCGAGGCCACTGCTGTGCGCCTGTCACCTTTACGGTGAAATCCCCATGAAAAGACCTGGTGGGATATCCTGGTGACTCCGCGGACAAGGTCATCACTAATTAGGCTAAAACTCGGTTTATTATAAGAATAGGATGAAACAGCCTTGTTACACGGTCACTTCTTGTCACATCAAACCCAGCTCAGATCACTTGATCTAAACACGCATTGTTTGTGCTTTATTTATGTTTCACATCATCTTTAACAGCTCTTCGGTCTGCTGGAACAAGTTCAGCAGTGCAACACATTCTCAACAGGTTATTAAATTAACGAACAGGTAAATCTACCGTCGAAATCAGCGGAGGCAAGAAGGGAAATACCAGCTTTCTGCTGCAATGCACCTGCCCAAACGCGCCTAACTTTAGGTAAGAAGCGGGGCTGTCTGGACCCACTGATGTGTGCTGAGTCCTCTGAGGTCGTGGTCGTGATGGTGGACGGAGAGAGCCCCCTCCCCTCCTCTTTCGTCCCCGCAAAACAAGGAAAAGGCACAAATAAAACATCAGGAACTGCGAACAAGCTGCACTGCTGACCATATGTGCCGTATGCAACGCGCCGGTGTTTCAGCGTCCCGGAGCGCTGCCGGCTGACCTGCAGAGCGGCGGTGTCTTACCTGGTGTGCTCGCCTTTCACGGTGAGGGTCCGGAGGGGGGTGAGCACGGCCGGCTGCGGAGTCAGCCCGAGAATCATGAACCGTGTGAGAGCCTGTCGGTGCGCCTCAGCACCGTCTGAAGGCAGAGATCCACAGCCAGGGTGTTCCCGACAGGAGGGGGCGTGGTGTGTGTGTGTGTGTGTGTGTGTGTGTGTGTGTGTGTGAATGAGAGAGCCAGAGAGAAAGAGAGACAGAGAAATGGCTCTTTTCTGACAATGCGACATTCATTCTTTTTCTTCTTATTGTCCGTATAAATTTAACTTTAAAGGGCAAGTCGGTTCATAAAGCGCACACTGCAGTGCAGATCTAGGCTGAGGGAAACTCCCACTTGTCATTGCTACATTATGTATTATGGATTTCCCTGCTGGCATCCTCTGGGAGTCTGTATTTCTGTGGTAATGGCCGCAGGAGATGCCTGCTGTAGAGTGACTGTTTATTTACTAGTCTCACGAAGGACTGGGAGGGTTGATTATCTTTGAATAAAACACACAAATCAATATTAACAAGGCACACAACTTGTTTATGTCTGTGTGCCGCACACCTTTTGGTAAACAGTGCAGGAGTCTGAAATAAAAAGGATTTCTGGTTACATTTAAAATGTCAAACACAATCTGACTCATCCATCCACACACCAAGCAGCTGTATTTGTCTGTTTTTGTTCAACACACTGAGCAATCAGCCGCAAAATGGAAGTGAACTCTTTAATATAGTAACTCGTTAAAAAAACAGAACACCTACTGGGATCATTTGAAGGGTTAGAGATATGACTGAATAATAATTTAATCAAATTAAAAATGTTGCAACAAATCTGAAAAAATTAACAAATGCTTTTTGCCAGTCTGTGAAGCTGGGGGTCAGACACCCACCTTTACCCACAGCCCAGCCTTCATTGCTAGGCTCAGCCTTAGAGATGGCGCCGAGTAGAGTCGCTGCTCATTTGGCTCAGAAGGAGCTGCTTGAGGTGGTTCCCTCTGGAGGTTTTTCAGATATTTGCCCAACCTGAAAGAAACTCTGGGTTAGATCTAGAACCGACTGGGAAGGTCATTTATCTCATCTGGCACTGGAACCCCTCGGAATCCTGCAGGAGGAACTGGAAAGTGTTGCTGAAGAAGGGCGTCAACAACATCCTGTTTACCCTGCTGCAAAAAGTGACCCAAGGTCAGATAAGAGGAAGATAATGGATGGATGCTTAGCCATCATACCATTAAGCAAATGAAAATAATGCAGTATGATTGTTTTACAAGTAGGCTACAGCAAAATCCTATATGTAAAAGTAAAAAATGATCAGTCTAATAATTGTTCTAATCAATTAGATCATTTGGCTTTTGTGCAATCTTCTTTGTTTCTCCCCCAATACTTGTTCTTAAGTTTTATCAATGAACACCAAACAGTTTAACACACACACACAAAACAAAGTTGTGTGTAGTCTTTTCATTCCCGGTAACAAAGGGTAACACTTGGCTCAGAAGCATTGATCCAACTGTGTAAAATACACTTTCTGGCAATTACAAGGAACTTCTCCAGAAGGCTTTAATGCGCTGTGGTTGGGGAGGGGAGGCTTAAGAGGAAAACGCCAGGATTTTAACATTTTATCTTTATTTTAAATATCTCATTATGTTCTTTGGAAATCATTGTCCAGAACTTGGAAATCAATTGATGCTTCCTCCCTATCAGAATGGCACTTAATGCACAGATGAGAGAGAGAGAGAGATTTGTCTTGTGCAAAACAACAGTGATATGTAGTCCATAACAAATCTTATACTGAGTCTCTCTCAGTCTATTAAATGTAGAGATAGGTTTGACCAGGGCTTCCTGCCAGTCATCCTTTATAAATGCTGTTTAAATCCATTTCACTTCATTTATGGGCAACATTTGGCAGCTTGTTTGCATCAGAGGACGTGAGTAGAGAGTGAAATGTGTAATGGTGTGTGGGATATTTTCAGCCCTTTGGACCCGAGCATCATTTAAACACCACAGCTTACCTGAGTGTTGTTGCTGACCATGTTTATCCCCCCAAAAAAGAATAGTAATATAATAAGTATAGTCATTTTTCTAACATATTTGATGAATCTTAGTCATCCTAAAGGTTTCACAAATGTTTTCTCCTCTTGTGTTTCTCAGTATATTTCTTTCTGTGTGGCGCTTCTGTGCTAAAACGCTTTTGTAATGTCTGAACTGAGCCACTGAGAGGCGATACAGAGAAAACAGAGTCCCGCTTCAGGCTGCGGGTCCAGCTCTTCTCGTCGCTCGTCATCCGCGAACAAGAGGAAGTGAACAGGAACAATAACAGCCGACACACCGGAGACCACAAAGAGGGCAGGCAGCAGTGTTATCTGTGACGGCAGCGATGGAGGAGTATAACTCTGGAGAGGAGGTACGGCTTTCTTTATGAGCGAAGTTCATCCAAAGGTCCGCAGCCAGCAGTAAACTTACAGCTAAATTACCTAGCTGCTAGCTTAGCCTGTTAGCTAGGTGTGGTCCTGTTATCAGATTTATTTAAGGCGATAACATTTGTTTTAATTTAACCCAGCCTCAAATACAATGAAGGGAAAATGTGATCATGCAGTTAATCATCTGATATTAATATTAATAACAAATAATACAGCTTTCTCTATCCTCCTGATGCAAACATCCTTCATTGTGGTGCACTGACATTGCTTTCCAGGTCACAGGGATAGGAGACGAGGAGGCACAAATTGGAGAAATGAGAAAAGCCTTCAGGGGTGTCCAACTCCAGGCCTCAAGGGCCGGTGTCCTGCAGGTGTTAGATTTGTCCTTGATCCAACACAGCTGATTTAAATGACTAAATTTCCTCCTCAACATGTCTCGAAATTCTTTAGTGGCTGGTAATGAATAAATCATTGATATCTAAAACCTGCAGGACACTGGTCTTTGAGGCCTGGAGTTGGACACTTCTGTGGTTTGGTCTCAAATCTCCATTATACAAAGCAATAAATCCTCTGCTATACAAACAGGAAGCGCAGTAGGACAAGAACTTCCTGCTCTCATTAAAAATAAAATAAAATGGTTATTAGTTACTTGCAGAGGTGAGGGCAAGCTGACTCATTTAGTAATACTTAGTTTAACTGTGATTCAAAAATGTAATTCATGCAACTTTAATTTCAAATTTCAAATATCCTATGATATTGGTGTCAAAGTTGCCTGTAAAACAGATTTTGGTTTGAAATTCTCACTTGTTTTTAATCTCGTGTACTGGGAAAAATATGATGAATTAAAAAGGGCCAAATTTCAGCCTGCCCTGTGTACTTCAAGGACCTGTAATGAGGACTATTTTTGTAGCATGAACATCAGATTTCGCATCACTTGATTAAATATACGAAAATGACCGCACACAAAATCTGTTGATGTTGAGGGATTCAGGTGGAGGCAGTGATTGAACATTCATGGAATAACCCGGATCCTCTTTGTGCTTCTTTTAAAACTGATCCTGCAGGTCGGCTTTAATCCCGATGAGATCAGTGTCTCGGTAAAAGAGGTATGTTCTCTAATCTTTGGAAACATTCATAATAAACAGTATTTTAAATGCAATCAGATGGATGGATGACTTCCTGTTTACTGATTTAATCTCAGTGCGTTGAAGGCGTCATCGGTGGAACAGATTATAACCAGAGTAAAGTCAACCAGTGGACGGCCAGTATAGTGGAGCATTCACTCACTCACCTGGTGAAACAAGGTCGGGCGTTCAAATACATAGGTGAGCAAGTCCCTGTGTTCGATAACGTGAGCTTCCAGGACATCAAGCTTATTTGTAGCGCTTGTGTGTGTGAAGGTAAGCGTGTGTTTGTTGTAAAGCCGCTCTCTGATCTGTCCCAGTGAACTGTACGATCATGCAGAAGAGCGGCGCTGGGCTCCACACAGCCAACTCCTGCTACTGGGACACAGCCACTGATGGTGAGACACTCAAAAAAACAAACATTATTTCAAAATAATTTAAATCCAATATTTTTAATTGGAAGTGGCACAAATGATAACACATTAGAGTGATGTGCCACTTTTTCTCCTCCACATCCAAGAGGAGAAAATAATCAGTTTTATCTAGTGATTTTTTTTTTTTTTTTTTTTTTTTACTGATTTAAAACAAACAAAAAATAACCACAACAGTCAAAATACAGAGGTACTCAATCACCCACAGCATAAAATAGAGGAATGATCTTATAATAAAAATATAAGTAGATGGCCGGACCAGCATAGACCTGCCTGCAAGCAGATGAAATCATAATGAAACCTAAACGTGTTCTTGTAATTATTAATCCCATGGAGGAAATTAAAACTCCAAAAATATTTTCAGCACATGGAACAACTTAACTGTTTGATCTACACTCTGGACTTCGTCACCAGTTACTGGACTTCTAATTTTTTCAGACTTTCATTAAAACTGAAACGTCCCTGTCGACAGGGAGTGCTCCTAAAGAAGTTTCTGGGACTGCTTCACCCACGACCAAGGTTCATGGAGAAGAGGATAAGTTAAAGGCTCAGTTTCCCACACATGGATTAAGCCTAATCTTAGAAAACTTTGATTATGATTGCCATTGAAAGAAGTTTTTAGTCAAGGACTAGGCTTAAATAGACTGGAGAGACTGATCTTTTATTCTTTTCTCTATGTAGCTTAGAAGTTGGTGAAGTTGTGCCAGAAACCTCCTTTCTGTTTTTTGTTTTCAAATGTTAGAATAAATCACATTTTCTTGCTATAATGCAGAATCTCCATTTAACCTAACATACACAGAAGCTGGAGAACCCACACAGGCTCAGAGAGCGCCCAGAGAGGGGGTGAATTCAAACCCAGGACCTCCTTGCTATAAGGCAACAGTGCTAACCACCACACCACTGTGCTGCCAACTTGGAGCTATAATTGTGGAAATAACAATAATAATAGTTAATATCCGTGTTTGCATTTTACATATGACACTGATGTTACATTTTGGATTAAACCGGGTTAATTAATTTATGAGAGGTGGGTTGTAACACCCCCCAACACTCAGACCAGATTTGCCTCCCTTATGTTGATGCATGGTGCCATGGTTGTTGGTCAGTTTTTTTTTTTTTTTTGATCTATTGAATAACTTGCCCACAAAACTGGTTTATAAATGGAATCATAAAAACATGTATTTCATGTATGATTTGGAGTAATTTCCTCTGCTTGTCTGTGGGTTTTCAGGGAGCTGTACTGTCAGGTGGGAGAACCGCACCATGTACTGTGTGGTCAGTGTGTTTGCTGTAGCTGTGGCGCTGTGACAGCCCTGCGCCCACCTCTCCATCTTCGAACACTGTCATGTCTCAAACTTTGCTTGAATGACACTGAAGATCCTCTGATTATATACCCTCTGATAGACGCTGACCTACAAGTATCTATTTCTCCCTGCAGGCAGGAACAACAGTTTTGGTTTGAGTTGGCAGCCTGTGAATACGTGCAGGTCTGACAGTGACAACATGTTGTTTGGTCTGGACTGGAGTCATGATCTGCAAACAGACCTGTTTGGAAAGTACTTTTCAAACATGCTCAGGTGTTTTCTTTGGCCCAGAAGTACCACATGTTGACTGTATTTTTTTTTCCTGTTGTGTAAAAACAGATGACTGCTCTTTGTGTGCAGCAGGAAGTTTACATTTGTATTTTTGACTGAAATATCTGAACATTCATTGGATTGTTTCTTATTAAATTTAGCACTGATATTCATCCCTCAGGAAAAACTATTTTAATTTTTAATTTTAATTGATGACATTCCTTCAGTCTCAACTGTGCTTTGTGCTGCTAATTAGAAAATGTTAGCATGTTTGCAACTTTGTCTCCTTCACTATGTTCCCTTAATAGAAACTGAACTATGACTACAAGAAGCTTTGTATGTTAGAGAAGCTCTGTTTAAGTAATCACTACAGTATACTGTATTTCTACTAGTCTATATTAATATTTTAATAAGTTATTGAAATGTTTAGACAAAACAAC
The DNA here is from genome assembly GCF_057382275.1 of Copadichromis virginalis. Classification (NCBI taxonomy): domain Eukaryota; kingdom Metazoa; phylum Chordata; class Actinopteri; order Cichliformes; family Cichlidae; genus Copadichromis; species Copadichromis virginalis. The sequence continues at coordinate 20,493,882 of NC_140633.1, forward strand.
AGTGTTTTTCCTGTGATGCATTTAATGGTCAGTCCCTGTAACCAGGATTTTTTTTCTTTTCTTTTTTTTTTTAAGATCTTCTGTATTACTGTTGAGTTCAAGACTGTTTTTGTTGAATTTTGTCCAATAAAGTCCTTAAAGATGTTCCACTGTGTGTTTTCGTGAGCACTGATAAAGAAGCTGAAGGCCAACACCTTTGGATGAGAGGATGGATTTAACCAGTGTTGGAGTACAGCGTACTTGGTTTTTCACTCTAGTTTCTGGTCTCTTCATAGCACCACATTTGCTTAAACTTGCCTTCAACTCAGTGTAGCATATTTTTGTATACCACTTGGAGCATTGTGTATGCATTTCTGGCACTGCTCTGGAGTGATTCAGAGCGTACCTGGCTCAGAGAACTTTTCATATTAGTCATGTGGGGTTCCACAGGGCTCAATACTTGGGCCTCTGCTATTGGGAAGGATGACTGCTTTATTCAAATTTGAATTGAGTGTCTTGAGAAACTAAAAGCTTGCATGGCTCTAAATCTTAAGCCTAAGTCTTAAATTTTAAGAGGTGATTGTTTTTGTTTCTGATGTCACCGGTGGGACTTACCCTATGGCACAGTATGGATAGCCTACTGTCACAAACTTTTGTTTTAGGATGGACAGCGGCTTTAGACCGGATGGTCAGATCAGTGCAGTGGTGAAATCCAGCTTCTTTCAGGTGAGACAGTTGGTGAAGATTAAAAAAAACAAAAAAAAAACATTGTTGAAATCTAATTTTAAAACCATAATCCACATCTTTACCATGGGATTACTGTAATTCTTTGTATGTTGGTGTTAGCCAGTCCTCCCTGTCTCATCTTCAGCTGGTGCACAATGCTGCCACACACTTTTTAACTGAAACACAAGTTATTCTCAACATTTACGTCAAATTTATTTTTATTTCTGATTAAATATCCTGATTTTCTCTGTGTCCACCTCCAACCCACTGAAAAGAAGTCTTTTATAAAGGGTGTGCCAATGCACCTTTGCTAAAGTAGATAATTAAGTAAACAGTGGGTGCCTTTAATTTGCATTTAGAGCATCCCACTAGCCACACAGATCCCTCCCAGGTCACTTCAGTAAGTCAGGATAGAGCAAAATTCACTAGTCATCTGCAAACGAGGATTTGCTAAAACAGGCAGTTTCACTGATCAACCACTAGAGGTCAGCACAGATTCACATTGCGTGACAGATCAAAATAATGCAAGACAATATTCACATATAAATATAAATTTAATTTCTTTTTTTTTTAAAGTACGACTTCATATTTTCAGTGCCTCCTTTTGTGTCTCTATATGTTTGATGTGTATATTAATTTTTTTTGGCTTAAACAGTGCTTTTCTTATTTGTACAAACATAAGAAGCATTCATGTGATTCCCGAGGTCATCATCTCTCTGCAGACACGTTGCAAAAAGTAGTTAGTGCAAAAACAACCACAATCACATTCTCTCTCTATCTCTTGCTTTCTTAGTACATTAAAGGTTGAAATAAGAATAAATACTTTTAACAGTTCAAAACACAGACTCTTTTTCAGTTAGATACAGTAAATGTTTCGCGTGCACTCAGTGTAAATTTTCCAACTAAAGAGACAGACAGACAGAAACACAGTTGACAGACATAATAGGCGAAAATAAGAAAAGGAAAATGCAAATACATCCAAACAAAGCACATCACTACAGCTGCTGCTGCTCAAAAAATGAACCAAACCACCAAAGTCCTTTCTTTTTTTGTGTAAACGTGCAAAAGCCATTGGGAATGTCCGTGCTTTACAGTAACAGTATGTCTGGCGATGGAACAGGCTCTTTTACAACGTGTGGCGATTAACATCTCATCATCAAACACGAGCACATCACGAAAGCAGCGCGTATTAATCTTAAAGCTCTTATTAAGGAGTACAAAAGCATAATTGTGGCCAAAAAAACTAGCACGGGGCCGGCTCTCCCCCTCCTCTGCAGAGTAACCAGTTACACCTCGTCTGAGGCTCCACACATGCACGCCTCCATGCCAAAGAGACACTAAATACAATCACTTCAAATGCATTGGCTCCTTGTGATCAGTAAATGCAGCATATACGTGGACACGGTCTCCGAACCTAAAGAAGAGAGTGAGGTGATGGTGCCTGTGGGTTTTTTCTTGGTTTTAAAGGCTGCAGGATGAATTGTTGGCATGTAGTCTGATAAGACAGGCTGCGCGTTTACAGCAAGGATAGCTCTCACGTTAAGGACACATTTGCTTCATGTAGAATTGCAATGGATGTATGAGGGATCCATGTGGCACTTAAAAAGATTAAAGAAGGTTAGATAATGTCCTCTTAATGGCACGTAAGAATAATTCTGATGCGTTAAACGGTGCAGGGTACACCGTGTCTAATGTCACCATTTATTCCACCTCCTATGTTGCTGTCCATTTCGTTCGGCGTGTCGAAGGTGGTGTCATTGAGCATGTCATACGTCGTGTCGTTAGGCATGTCGTCTGTGCTGTCGCTGGCTGTGTCGTGGGGCCGCTGTGTGGCTGGCTCTTTTGGCGCAGATGGGGTCGGGGCCTCCTTCATCATGGGCCGGTTCTGTGGAGAGCCAGAGCTGCACATCAGGCAGAGAAGTGAGGAGCAATCCCAAAGGCCCTGGGTCATGCTGGAGGAGAAGAGCCTCCGACATGGGTGGCAGAATTGGTAGAAGACCAGCATGAAAAAGATGGCGATGGCGTAGGCTACCAGCAGCTGCAGCACCAGCAGCGGGGCACAGATGAACTTGTAGATGTCTGTTTTATAGATGTACCAGAGCAAGAGCAGCGAGGCATTTTCCACAAAACGCAACATGTAGTACACGGCCATGCGATACCAGTTCTGGGACTTGTTGATGAGGTCTGGGTCACTGAGTTTCACCTGCACGGCAGACCAGCAGAACATGTTGATGCCAGCGTAGAGGAACGTGAGCATGCAAAGCACGATGGTGGTTCCCACTCTGGTCAGAGTTTTTTCTATATTCTCAGGGAAAGGGGAGTGGCTCTGCCAGAACAGGATCCAGGGGTAGAGGAAGAAAACGAGGAAGTTCAGCAGAACCACGGGCAGGATCCAAAGCTGGAGCACCGAACTGAACAGGACCAAAACCACAACGCGAGTGGCGATCTCAAAGCTTCGCCACAGGAATATGCAAACATAAGCCATAGGCCGGACGTCCACTTCATAGTCATCATATTTGATCTTGATGGCCAATATGTTGCAGCGCAGGGCTCCATACACAATGGACAGGAGGGAGATCACCATCAGTGTGCCTGACATGCAGATAGAGACAGAGTCATTTTTTTTAAAAAAGTTGGAAAAAATAAAACAAACAAATCTGCCTATAAATCAGTGAAAGCACGTCTCCAGTTTAGGATACTTTGCAGCTCATTCCATGTAAACACTGCTTCGTTCCTGAAAAACTCTTCTACCAAGGTGAGTGTGTACATGAAGTACTGCGTTGCCAGATTTCTGAGAGAAAAAATATGATAATAGAGCTTTAAACTCACCATCTACTTTGTAAGGTACATCTGCTTAACTGGTAATTAAGATAAATATCTCAATCAATCAATCAATCAAAGCTTTATTCGTCACATGCAGGTTGCCCTGCAGTGAAATGGGACCCCCCCCCCCCCCCCCCCGACCTTACACATATAGCACAAACATTACATGCAAACATACAGGTCGGAGATTGGTAGAATCAGAGAAAAAACATTGAAATGTACACTACAATGGGGAAAGTACAAGAGGAAAAAAAGAGACCCCAACTCATGCTATGCTTCCATGGTAGGACAGCATGAGAACAGGAAACAAAAAAACTCCTCTGCACAAAAAAGCACATAAATGTCCACAGCACAACATTGTGAAGACATGACAAGCCACAGGGGTGGGTGGGGGGTGAGGAGTAATCCGAAGCGAACACAGCAGCCGCCCTGCACAGCGCTACCATTCCAGCGCGGCACACAGACCCGCCGTGTTCCCTCGCAGGAAACAAGCATCGAAGGCGTTGGAAAGGGAGGGGGGATGAGTGAGTGCCTATCAGTGTAAGTCTAAGTGTATGTGTGCGCGTGTCCATAGTTCAGCTGTCGCATGCAGCAACTCAATTTAGGCATTCGTACACGATCAAAGCAACCTGCTGAAGTTAAACTAAGCATCAGAATGGAGAAGAAGGATGTTTGCGTTCGTTTTTCAGAAACCGCTAATCTACTGGGATTTTCTAACAACTGTCTCCAGGGTTTACAGAGAATGAAAATAAGAAAATATCCACTGATGACTATGAAAGCTGTCACACAGTGTTATCACTGCAGTGACGTTGGAGCACTGACAGAACGTCTCACTCAAAGACAGATATGACAGGCCACTGCAGACTCATTTCACAGCTGGAAGAAAACAGACGTCCTGTGCATATAAAAGAAGCTTGGTATGAGTTTAAATTTCTGCTGTCAAAATTACTATGTTTTCTGTAATATTCGAGAACAGTAATAAGGCTGACATTTTTAGTTTATTACAGGATAGACTGAATCACAGGGAGAAGTGGATGAACCTTCACAGACATGATACCATTAACTTGGCATTTTCTGCACGTGAAACTAATCTGTGATTAGAGATTGCTAATTGAAACAAATCAAAAGCAGACTGAAGGTGTAGTTAAAGCTTTCTCCCCTAGGTACACAGTATTAAAGTAACAAGGCACAAAGCAGAGATAGGCCTCTAAATACATACAGGCCTAAAGTTTTAGGTTATTTCTCTATTTATAAACCCAAAAAGGTTAAAAGAAGAACAACATATCACAGTTTAATTACATGCAACATAATTTTATACAAACTAGTTTTCTTTCATAAAATATTTTACACATGCTGAGCCATTAACATCCCATTTAACACTTGTTACGGCCCTGGGCCTTGGAGAGAGTGAGACTACCCTTTTGTGCTTATGCAGATCACAGTGTGCCAGACCTCGCGGACGATTGGCTGCCTGGAGATCCCATGACCACTCCATGACCAATTGACTGGCTGATTGTCTGCACCGGGGAGTATAAAAGGCTGAAGATCCTTCACACTATGGTGAACTGCTGCTCTGAGGTGAACATGCAGTGGCCTCCTCGTCTGCTTTGCATGTGAAGCTTGTTTGTTAAACCTGTTTGCTGTGTTGCTCTTTGTTTAAACCTGGTATACAGCTGAACTTAGTTTCATTAGAGTTTTGTGATGCTGGCTTGCCTTAGTTAACCCTAAGCTTTTACTCTTGCCTGTTCTTTTCTGTTCTAAAACCCCTTATTTACTCAGATTTTGTGAGAGGGCTGGTGTATGTTTCTCCCCTCCTGTCGCCTAGCAGAGGGGGTCGTAACAACACTTCAGTTACTTTAGTTGGTTTATATACAAATTATGAGTGAAGTTAGACGGTTGTTTCTTCATGTGTTCACAGATCGATTTCAGAAAGATTTTAAAAAACAAAACAAAAAGCTGTTTGTGCTTTCCATGTAAGTGAACAATTTACACTCGCAAGAAAATAAAGATGGGATCTTAAATTGGCGGTATGAGTATAAATGACTATAGCAATATGGGACCATTATTTTAGGACAGATTTAAAATATGTAATTTAAGATTTTCATGTTCGGGCTATGACACAAAATAAGACTGAGATATTTATAAAATCTTTTATTTTGACCCAATTCAAAGACCAGATGTCCTAGTTTGACTGTTTGAACCCTTTACTCGATTTCTCCCAGGAATACTCAGGAATAGACCTGCTCACCCCCCCACTCCACATACACAGAAACACACACAGCCTGGCTCCCTGTTGGCAAACAGAATCACCATTTTCCATCTTTAGTATCAGAGAGGCGGTTACATAACACCACTTTGACTCATGAAAACATCCATTCTCTCATTTCCAATATCGCACTTAGCTGATCAGCCCACATTGTAGAGGACCTGTGACGGACTCTTAGCAGAGCCGGATGGGTGGATGATCCATAAAACTGTCCGGTCCCACACAAACACACGCTTACGTCATACGTGCTCCCCTCACCTCTTCCGATGGACACCCCTTGTTGCAGGACGCAGATGTAGAGCTGCAGCGTGAGCTGGGGGGCTGATCCCAGGAAGGCCTGAATGACAGAGGTGCGGGCAAAGGCCGCTCGGTGCGTAAACAGTTTCCCCTCTGCCTGCCCAACCTGCCGCTCCACCTCCTCTGCCTGACCCCTGCGGGGCATCTGCTTCTTTCTCGTGATGCTGACATAAGGCTCCTCCACGCGGCCCACGCTGCCGTAGATGCAGAAGGCCTCCAGACACCTGAAACAGGAGAGGAGATGAGCGTGTGCATCGGATTTCATCCACCTGATGAAAGTTGGATATATTGTACTGTCTCATTAACAACCCTCTAATCTAATAATTCAGCACAGTGTTGTAAAGGTAGTTCTCTTTATTTAATTTAGAAACACTGACCAGCATAAGGCAAATGAACTGTGCTTATCTTTTAATGGCCATAACAGCTCTTTAAGGAAAGGACTCATTTTCCTTCTAAGGCCGATTTAGTCCATTTCTCTGCTTGCTGATTATGTAGTCTTGTGAGTTTATGTGAGGTTGTACTTTACAGGAAAAATGCTATTATTCAGAGCTTAAATTTGATGTAACATAAAGTTTATTACTGTTTATAATAAGTATAGCTGAAGAATACATATAGCTTATTCTGCATATTAATTCAATGCTTGTTGCTCAGAATTATGAGCAGCTACAGAAGCCCAAAGAGCCAGGGGTAATTTTCATATGATCCTCATTTGGCTATCCATTATCTGTGTCAAATGAGGCCTCAATGACAGGACAGAGTCATGTATTGGCAAGTGCGACTCTAAAAACACTGAGGTGCATAGAGCGGGCAAAGCGCCAAAGGTTGAGGCAGCGTTGTCCTTGTCAAGCAGTGCTGATGCACAGCCGGTAAACAGCAAGTCGCAAGGATTTAGCCACAGGAGTGCTCAGGGACACACCGTTTATCAGCATGACTTACACTGAACAGACGTGCTTAGTGAACGCCTCACTGAGTTAGTAAAAATAAACGACGTCATTCAAGGGTGAATATCAGTCTCGCGCTCTGTCTCTGCAGAGCAAAGCATGTTGTCGGGAATACCTGAACACCTGCAATCCCATGTAACTATTCGACTGTTGGTGAGGCAAAATCCTGCAGATGTTTTCATTAAACAACAGAATTGTGAAAAAAATGTGATCACAGCGCCAGATGGCTCGATTTCACTATTTTTAAAACTGCAACTCTCCTGGGATTTTCACCGCAGATGTCTCTAGAGTTTACTCAGAGACATCTGAGTAAAAAACAACCAAAAAACCCATCGTGTCAGCAGCAGTGCTGCAGACGGTGATGCCAAAACGGTCGGGCTGGATGGAGATAAGAAAAAGGTTACGGTGACTTAGATAACCACTCTTAACTGCTGAGCAGAACAGCATCTTGCAGTGAAAAATGAGTCCGATCCTGAGACTGAAGCTGAAGATGTCAGCTGAATACAAAAAAGCTGTGGCTTTTCTGTTGGGGGAGGGGTGGTGTTGTCTTGTCATCTTGGCACACTTTGGGCTCATTAATATAAATTAGCAATTGTTTCAATGCCACAGCCTATTTTAGTGTTATTACTGGACATGTGCAGCCCTTTAGAGTTCAGCATGTTTTTATGGCTGCTCCCAGCCTGTCACAGAGCAAAAGCAACCTGGATTCATTATGAACATCATGATGAGTTTAGTAAAATGTCTGTCAAGCTACCAGATCTGAATCCTGTAGAACAGCTTAAAGACGTCGTAGAACAGGATCCTTTAGCTGACAAAACTCATGAACTTATGTAACAGGATCATGTAAACAGCTGTTTACAACACTCCAGGTCATATGATGAACTGCTGGCAGAATGATAGTCATATGCTTCAGTCACTCGTGTGTATTTGAAATCAGCATTTGCTCTCTTTTGCTCGTCTTTGGTCTCCACCAGCTCGCGAGGAAAACATCTGCTTTGGATTCATATTACAAGTGACCCAGTTCACTTGGTTATTTCACGTTTCTTGCTACGAAATATAGCAGTTATAACCACTATTTTTATATCCCCGATGACAGGTTGGGACACGTCACTTTATAAAGACTTCTGATGCACATCCAGTCATTTTGCTCTACAAGCAGGCCTGAAATACCACAGAAACTGCTCACTTCACAAAAGAAAAAAACAAGATTTCTCCAAATAAGCTTTCAAGAGTTAAAAGGTCATTTCACTCCCAGATCAGCTCTGCGTATTTGTCCCTTTAGCCTATGAGGCCTCTGTTCCCATTCATCTAGCAACATTTAGATTTTTGACCTGTAACATTACTGCAGAGTCACGAGTATTTAAAAAAAAATGTTATTGGAGGTTTAAATACATCTTAAGGATAATTTGTTTAATAATTTTGCATACGCCCATTTAAAAATCCCACATCTATGCAATTTTTTGAAGCTTTTGCACTTGTTTAAGTTGTACATGAGCTTTAAATTATTTCGAGTTGCAGAAAAGGCGGAAGTAGACTTCTGTTATTTTGACAAACTACTCTTCAGCAACACTTTAGTGTTAAATAGATTAAAGAGCACTTCTCTTTAGGGCGACAACAGAAGAAATGATTACACCCAACGCAGACTTGTGAGAGATTTGAATACTTTCTCTGATGGTGACACACATCAAAATATCAGAGGTGTTGTTTTGGGAAGTCAAGAGGAGGAAGTGCTGCTGTGCTGTCTGCAGCAGAGAAAGAGAGAGACATTCCCCGGTCTGCTGTCAGAGATAAGGAGCCAGCAGTGACATGTGCTATTCTTAGATCTGGTCTTCACCGAGGAAGGATGTAGAGGTCTGAACAGTAATCATTTGAATGCAGTCGGGAGGGTAGGGAGGCTGTGCTGCTCAGTACGACTCTATTCACGAGCTGAATCATGAGGAGGCATAATTACCGTATGTGTGGCTGCAAATACTGGTTGTTTAGATTGTCAGGATTGCCTGTCACAGTTGTTATTAATATGGTCTATTAATTTTGGAAAATAGCAAAAGCTTGAATTGAATGAGGAAGATTAGAAAAACACCCATGAGTTTAATCAACTGCTCAAATAACCGATCTTAAAAAATAATTACTTGTTAAATCAGCTTGTTTTGTCCAACATGATACATGTTCACAGTTGAGAAACCAGTTGTGCATTTTAGCTCAGAAAGGACTTAAAGAGTGAGTGATAAAAAACAGATGTGGTAGTATGAGCATGTGGAGTTGCACTTCCTGCTGATCAGTTCCCAAATGACTAATCCAAAATTTCTGGTTTATCGAACATAGGAAAAAGAGGAGAAATGTACCAACCCATAACATAACCAACTTTGAACTAAGACAAGAGCAAGTCTTCCCATTTCATCACTGAATCACACACATAGTCTGTAAATCACTCTTCTGTCCATCTGGAAATGAATTAATCAACCAACTGCAAACCATGAGTGGGTTTTAATGAGTTTACCAGAGTCAGATTTCCTGCTGTTTGTATGTTTGATAGCAGTTTCATCTCTGTGTGTACAGCAGGGATGCTTTCTATGTACAGGATTGGGCTCAGGCTTATACAAAGAGGAAGACCGGGCCTATTATGATTTAAAGGTTTCTCCGTGAGTGTGGAGCGACTCCAGTTAGGCTTCATAACGATGATTTAATGTCCTTTCAGTCAGAACAGTCATAAATCAGCTTTGCCCGAACGATCATGGCTGAAGGTGATCAAACTGGTAGAAGACCTTATTGTACTGTAAGTGCTTTGGCTCAGCAGCCTGCCAGCTGTGTATATATGTAACATATATCGATCAACAGTGGCAACATTGATCAGCCTTTTGCTTCCGAGCTGAACAACACGGACATACAGCACATCATGCGCCAGTATGTATGGAGCCAACCAGACAAAAGGCGAGAGAAAATGAAAACAACAGCATGTGCGCAATGCATTCATCGCACCATCTGTAAGCAGCTTGTGCGCTGGCAGGCCTGGCATGTTTTTAAGAGGAAAAAAAACATCCGTGGGCACGACACCTGTGGGAGGTAAGAGACATGCCCTCGGCAGAACACAGTGGACACTGTGGATACAATGGGATCCAAGCTCCTGTTTGACAAACGGAGGTAAACATGTCAGCACTGACCTGACGATGGGACCGAGCTGCAAGATGTGCAACAGCAGAATGAGCGGTCTGTCTCTGCTCAGGTCCCGGTGGATGAAGGTGAGGGTGAGCTGCACGAGCACGGACGGTACGAGCGTGAAGAGGAGCGTGAGCCCCTGCCAGATCTGGTCTCCGGCGGAGCGGTACGTGGAGCTGAGGTACAGCGCTGCCGTGGTCTCGGCCGTGAACAGAGACACCGACACAAAGATGGAACTGGGGAATCGCATCCTCACTCACTCCGCCATTTGGGGAATGCGGCGCGCTGCTTCGCTCAGAGTCTGCACGTCCATAACGAAACCACCGAGTCGTCGGTTGGAGTGTTGGAGGAACGCCGCCGCAGGAGCAGCAGCTTGTCTGCGATATGTGAGGCAGGCGGGACAGGTTCACAGCCAAGTGTTGTCCCGGGGAGAGACTGCTGGGGGCGCAAGAAGCGCTGCGCTCTCCAGTGCGCACTGAAGCGCCAGTCAACGAGACGATAACGCCCCGAAGACTGATGTTACAATGGTGGTGCAAACATCTGCAGGGCCATGAGGCTAAGAGTTTCAATTACAATTCAATAACCAGCTTACTCATTTTTTGGACAATTTCACAGGCCTACTAATCTATCCATCATGGAGCCAGAAAGCCCAAATACTAATGTCACGTAAAATTAAACATAAAACAAACAAATAAACAACAACCATGAGCTATGACTAGTCTGTAAGGAAGGAAAAGCTTACAATTCAAACGTGACACAGGAAACTGTCTCTACGTAACACAGTCGCAAAGCTGCTTTGACGCCCCCAAATCATAACAAATGTTCCTCTGCTGCAGTGAAGTTGTGACAGAGGCTAAAAACATTTGAAACTGTACGAGCACACACACTACTGTAACTGTATATGAGAAAAATAAGGAACACATAAGTCAGCTTTAAATAAACCTGACACTGTACACATTCTCGGTGTCTCCTGTCACCAGCAAGCTGGTCCAAATTTTTTGAAAGGGTTTCATTCAGACAGCGCTGACCTAAAGAACCTGCTGATTAGTCGTGGAAACGACACAAGTGGGACACCACCTCCGCGCAGGAAACACACTAACTCAGGCTGGAAAATCCCCAGACACTTCCACGGACCATGACAGTTTCAGTGAATCAATGTTCTGATGGCTGCTTACAGCAGTATAGCGCACCATGTTGCACAGTTTAAATTATCTCACACTAGTTTCTTGAACGGGACAGTTCACTGCACTCAAATGGCCTCCACAGTCCTTTGGCATGTGTTGCAATGTGAGAATCACATTATGGATGTGCAGCTGACAAATCTGCAGAAAGTGTGCGATATTATCATGTCAATATGGACCATAATCTCCGAGGACTGTTTTCAACATCTTGTTGGATCTGAAGTCAAAATAGGGTCCAATATTAGCAAGGTGTACCTAATAAAGTGGCCAGAGAGTGTACATGTATGTGGGATATGACCAAGATGAGACCTATGTTGTTTTTGGCACTTACAGCTCAGTTAAAGTCCTGGCAGGAACAGGTGTGACTTGACATCTGGCCCATGTAAGGTGAAAATGTTCTTGCACTGAGGCAGCTGAGCTCACCCACGTAACAGCTGTGGCCCACTACATGTGTGGGCCGCAGCTGGACCAAATACTCACCTCTAAATAGCCTGTAGTGCTGGAGTTTAATACTGATGAGAAAGGTTCAGACATTTTATTGAGACTCTGTTCTAGACGACATTAAGAGCCTCTAACCCACGTTAAGTATTAATATCTTCACATTGTCTTCAACACTCCTATAATGGATTAAAATAAAGGTAAAATATAAAATAAAAGATGTAATAGTGTAGTTTTTATCTGCTCAGAATACGCAGCTTCCATTAAATTACAAATGTTTATAGGCTGCAACAAAGCGAAGCGTCCTTCTCCTCTTACGCTCTAAAAGCCAACTGTTCAGTGCCTCTACCAATATCAAGGACTAAGCAGCCATTAACATACAGGCACAAGTGTAATGATTTCCAAAATGTGGGTTTTATTTTACCCCACAAACAACAAAAATAATGTCAGATATGCACAATCACATAAATAAGCCATTTTAAGAAATAAATGGGCACTGAGAGGTTCAGCTAAATACAACGGCACCAAAAAATAATGGCTAACAAAATTAAATCAGCTGAATGTATATATTAACTGAGTAAACAATTTTAAATGCAAAAGGAGAAACAACAGGAACAAAAACTAAATTTAATTTTGTAAAAAAAAACACAAAAAAACCTGTTACCCCCCCATGTGGTCATAGAAGATGGTTAAGTCTATTTGTTTCACCTTTGGACTTAAACTAGCTCCATCTTCAACCTCCACTTTTGCTCTAACCTTAAAGACTGCAGCAGGAGCCAGGTTGATAAAAGAACCCCCCAAAACTGAAATATAATTAGTGCAACCTATACATACTTGCATATACCTATAAAATACTGTTAAAATGTTGTAAAACAAGTATGTACAGCATCATTTATTTATCTATATGAACCTCACTGACGGCTGTTGTGCGGTTGTGGACCAGCACATCCAAGCTCGATGGTTCCAGCTCTGAAAAGCATAAAAATACATTTGAAAAAGTGTAATATTTTTCTACTGCGAGTACTGATCCACTCACAGGGGGATTTTTTTTCTCTGTCACATTGTTCATAAAGCGGCATTGAAAAGCTGATAAAATATTACAGCAATTAAAAGTCATCAGTTTTTATGCAGTCTCCAATAACAGATCCTCATCAATCACCAGTGGACGCTTCGGTTCTGTGTTTTCATGTATTGAGTGTGTTTTCCTGCAAGGCCTTTCCCTTGAATAAAACACCAGTCATCTCTATTATTTTGTCATCTGGACACTTTATTGGTATCAATAATCCAGTAGCAGGTATTGTTTTAAACAGCTTGGATTGCAAATGAAAAACAGCAGCACACATGTACAGCTTGTAAATGTTTCACAACCGGCTCAGTTAAAGTTGGGAAACTGCTTTGGTTTGCTGTTATTCGCAGGCAGTTTTTTTTAATCAACATGAGCCACATGTTCATATAAGCTTCCCAAAGCATCTTCAGTTTCCTGTATTCTCTGCCTTCTTATTCTCTGAGAGATGTGATATCATATCTGAAAGCTAGACATTTGTTTGTAAAGCCTCATTTGCGCATTTAGCTCAAGAAATTCACCACAGAAAGAGTCGCCTCAAGAAACGGACTGAGTTGGACGAAAAGTGAAATTCTCACATCGGCAGCACACTTTGTTCTTTTCTCCTCCGTCTCCATCACAAAGGTACAGACTAACTTATTGTTTATCTGTAGGGTAAAAGTTGAAACCAATCACAACATATTGATCACTTTGAAAGTACCCACACAGTAGCTAACATAGTTTTGAAATATTAATAAACACAAATGGCTGTCACACTGGTACAAGGCGTAACCTCAGCTTCAGCGGGTGAGAACAGCACAGCGGAAACAAAGTGTTACTTTTATGTCGATAAACAGTTACATCCCTTCTGTACCTCCCCACCCAGCTTTGATGATCTTTATAGTTTGCGATTATGTAAAGACATGAACTCAAAGGTCTGCGATATGTGACGCTGAGCTGGTGAACTGGTAGAAAAATTTTAAAGGCATTTATGTGACACTCGTTTTTCTGTTTGCAGCTTTTTTGTGTGTGTGACTGGGGTGTGATTGCCTTTTACTTTTATGTGTAAGTAGCTTGTGTGTTTCTGACCTGAGAGCAGCATCTTGGAAGAATATCTCAGTTTCTCATCTCTGTACTTTAGTGCTGGGCTCCTTTCTTAGAGTGACCCTGATAAAGCAGACGACAACACAGACGGAACAATCTGGGCGCTTTGGGTGATGTAAACAAGAAGTACAGCTTAGTGTTAGCGGAGTCAGTGAGTTAGTTGTGGCCGCGTTGTTTTTAGCCTACATTTGTTTACACCATTAAAAATATTGCACTGTACCCATGGATGCATTCACGACTATCACTGCATTACTTTTACGATACAGAAGCAAACTTGATGATTCCCAGACGAATCTGGAGTTACAAGAAGCATCTTTGTTTTTTGTTATTTGTCCCCAAACAGATTTATTGATGTATACGCCCAACGGACATCTCATATAGACCTCCATCACTAGTGACAACAATGGACAATGTTTTTGTGAGTGCCATGCATCGGATAAAGCCTCAAAGCTCAACATTCAAACAGAAAAAAGACAATTTTTCTACAGCAACTTTCCTCTGTGTGATATTGATCTAAAGCCCAAACAAAAAACATTCATCCCTCCACTCTCGTTCTGATCACAATATCAATCCTGACTCTAAAGTTTCTATAAGTTGTTTAGCGATTTCACTGGGAAAGGGGCGGGGTCTGTTCAGGTCAGTGAACAGCAGTAACCTTTCAGTCCATTCACACAAAGACACTGAACAGAGGGAACTCTGACTGGTCTGGCTGCAGGAGGTCGACCAGGAAACAAACGGTCCCCGACAGGCCTTCGAACAGACTGTAGATCCTGGTAACTGAGCGAGAGCCTGCCTTGAATTCCTCAGTGAAGAGGAACTCTGCAAACCTGTGTGGACAAAACAAGAATGGAGACACATAAAAACACAATGTGAAAGCAGCATGTCCAGAACTGAGCTATAACTTCTTGTAGAGATCAGGAGTGCACCTGAAGTTTCTGAACCTCCTTTTAAGACAATAAATGTACACAATGTGGATAAAAGCATTGGGCCACACCTCTTAATCTTTGATTTCAGGTGTTTTCAGTGCCACAGGTGTATAAAATCAAGCACTTAGCCACGCAGTACAACTTAAACAAACATTTGTAAAAGAGTAGGTTGTTTCAAAAGAGGTCATGACATTGAAGCATGGTGCTCTAACAGGATGTCATCATTGCAACAAGTCTTGTGAAATTTCTTCCTACCAAGATATTCCACAATCAACTGTAAATGTTATTGCTGCAAAGGGCAAGCAGATCATGTAAAGTCACAGACCTGATATGCATATAGTGTAAAAGTCACATGACAACGGCTGCTGTAGATGTAGATAATGCGTGTTTGTCACTGCTGCTAATGTAAAAACATGACCCACATGTATGAAGCTTTTGTGATGAAACAGTTTTTGTGATTCTTGTTATGCCCAATGTGTTTTTTTCAAACATTTAAGAGTTAGAAAAGATTGATGCCGCACTCGTTGTGTTATACATGTAGCAAAAGCCAGGAAGCCTAGCTTAGCATTAGCACTGCAAATAAACCAAAGCAGACAGCTTGGCTTTGATAAGGTAATATAATAAAGGTGAAATAATTCACATGCCAGGACCCCTAAAGCCCTTGAAATGTGTCCAAAAATCAAAGTGTAAAAATGACAGTTCACTGTTTAATGGCCAGGCTAGCTGGTTCCTCCCATGTAGCTCTGTGCTACATTATGCTAACTGTCTTCGGTCAGCTTCAAATAGACACGAAGACAGGACCATTGTGTCAATTTACTCATCTAATTCTTGACAAGCAAAAGTTCTCAAAATTTTAAGCATTTCCTTTAAATCACCAGCAATTTTACACACACCAGATAATGCTGAATACAGCCTGAATATTCCCACTATTTTGGTTTTACAAAGCCATTAATCACATTTATGTTACACTTCTTAATAGCAGACATGGTTGAAACCCTGGCATCATCTTCCTGGTAGAAACTGGATGCAGTAGACCTGCAGAAACCAAACTGTAGATGGTTAGATGTTAATGTTACCAAACCCTGAATTACACACTGCTCTCACATAAGCTGCCTTGATGGTTTGAAGTACCTCAAACCAATGTCAGGTCAGCTGTCATTTTGAAACTACACTCAACAAAAATATAAACGCAACACCTTTGTTACTGCTCCCATTCCCCATGGGATGGACGTAGAGACCTAAAATTCATTCCAGATACACAATATAACCATCCCTCCCAAACAGTGGTCACAAATCAGTCCAAATGTGTGGTAGTGGGCACATCTGCTATATTGAGATAATCCATCCCACCTCACAGGTGTGCCACATCAGGATGCTGATCTGACATCATGAGTAGTGCACAGGTGTACCTCAGACTGCCCACAACAAAAGGCCACCCTGGAATGTGCAGTTTTTTGCGCTATTGGGGGTCTGGGGACCCAGAACCGGTCAGTATCTGGTGTGACCACCATTTGCCTCATGCAGTGCAACACATCGTCGCATGGAGTCTATCAGATTGTCAATTGTGGCCTGTGGAATGTTGGTCCACTCCACTTCAATGGCTGTGCGAGGTTGTTGGATATTCGTGGGAACTGGTACACGCTTTAGGTCTCTACGTCCATCCCATGGGGAATGGGAGCAGTAACAAAGGTGTTGCGTTTATATTTTTGTTGAGTGTATTTATTCGAACTTGATGTTGACAAAAAACAGTTATTCAATATCAAAATGTTTGCTGGGTTGTTGCAGCTCCCCAGAAAAGGAGGGCTTTCTTGCCTCTGAGCACGGTAGATGTATTTGGAGTTGCCTGTGAGCCGATAAAGCAGGAGGAAGACATATGCGCTGCCTGCAACTCCGTGACAAATCCCAGGACCTTTCTTCAGCAGACCTTTCTGCCATACGAGTTCTCCACTTCTAATGCATTTATCCAAGTACTGTGGCTTCTTATTGATCAGATAGGCTTTTGCGAAAAGGTACGCCACACCTGTAAGAGACAGGACAGTGTAGCAGTGGGGCTCTAAACCACGGGACAGGAACAGGATGATGGGCATTAACAGCTCTGAGCTTACCCGGGGCTCCGTGGCACCAGTGCACCAACTCGTTCTCCCTTTCGATGATGGCTCCCAGCTCTGCAGGCCAGTTACAGTTTTGCTCCTGGTTCATGAGGAAATCAACACTCTGCCACACCAGATCCTTTTCAGCCCCACTGAGCATGTCTTGGTAGCTCAACAGCATCTGCAGCACAGATGAAAGGCCGTGGGCTGCGCCTGACAGAGGAGGGAGGGCGAGGTGTGTGGGGAGGGTCGCACATGCACAAACAAAATCAGGCATGCAGGAAAACACCATGCCAGGCACACAGACGGACACCACCCAGAGCACAAAAGCGCAAACGCTCACAGAGCACAACGGGAGGACTTGTTTTTGTTCCATTCTAATCCGGAGCTCACTGTACATATTTGACAGTTTTGATAGGTGACATAAAGTCCTATTTTCCAGCACTGAGGAAATACATCAGCAGCCCGAACTTGATGCAAGAACAGGGAAGTGTCCGTCAGCTACATGACATCTGGCCCACAAATAGAATGCTTCAAAACTAGAGATCACTTCGTCAGGACAGTATTTACTGTACATGATGCAGGAATGCAGCACCTGTACTAAAGAGCTAAAAAGACACTGAAGGGATCCAGTAATATAGAGTAATTAGGCTTCAGACTATCTGAACACATGTGTTGTCCGGAGGTCCTCTAGTCTGAACAATAGACACACACGTCTACACACTGATCTAATTACAAGTATACGGACATGCTTGACGCTGGAAATAACAAGAGATAGAAGAGTAACCCTTTGTAGCCTTGCAACCATCCAAGAAGATTATCTCCTGACAAGAACATCATAGCTGGATGATTCTGCACATTTTTAGATTCGCATCAAGTTTAACTGCTTTCCACATCCAATGACAATATTTCCAAACTCTCACATTATAGGTAACAACTACATAATACTCAAAATACGGTAGTAACTATGGTAACGTACAAATGTCTTGAGTCACTCATAATTTCTTTTTGTTTTGCTTCTAAAGAGCCAGACTTTGTCATTATCAAAATGGTCTTTAGTAGTAGTTTTCTAGGCTTTCTGAAGGTCTTTCAAAAGTTTGGGTTTCTTTTTTGGACATTGGCTGCTTTTTCACTCAAATTCAATCCAGTCTTTGTACCTGGACATTTTCAGAGGACTTGTTTTTTTAAATAAGCCACTAAATACTGACCTATAAATCATTCAAGCATAAAAAGACACGACACTGAAGTGTGATACCATCTGGAAAGTGGCAATGGCTGTGTGGGATCATCTTGACAGAAAATGGAACAAAAGGGAACCAAGATCCATCCTGTAAGAAGCCCGGAGCACTATTCCTGAAAACTGCGTAAAGAAAATAGAAGAAAGCTTTCCAGAGAGAGTTCAGGCTGTGCTGGAGAATAAAGGTGATCATCGCAAATATTGACTTTCAAGTTTAACAGAATTAAACAGAATCTGTTTTTGCTGTTTAAACTGTATTTCCATGTATGTTTGCACATGTTTCAATAAATCACTGCAGCTGTTTCCCATATTAATCGATAAATATAAGGAAATGAGGGGTGGCTCAAGACTTTTGCACTGTTGCGCTTTTGTACTGAATATTCAGGTTTTCATATAATGTTTAAATGACCTGAAAGCAACGTGAAAAAACACTGTGAACATGACTGAATCAGTTACCGTAGGAAAGCATTTATCATAGGCCCATAGCTCCTGTCTCCAACCATCCACCACCCCAGACTCCACCAAAGAAATGTCTTCCTCCTGCACTGGCGTTGGATGAGAATCGTAAGTTACAGAATCATCAAACATGGATGTAATTCGTTGGGATCCTGGAGCGAGACTTCCTAAATAATGCTAAACACATGCAGGAAACCAAGACTCTCTGAGGCAGCCCAGCCCACCGCAAATCGATCAAGAAACTCCTCCAATAGCAAACCTCTCATGACAGGCAAACTGAGAACACATGCAGGATCTTCAGCATATATTTTCATCCAGGTATTTCTAATCTACAGATCTCTCAAAATATAACTGTTCCACTTCCTCGTCATCCTCAAAGATGTTGCTGTATCCATGCAAAAGTGGCCAGCAGGGCTATGCTTACTATGAACTCTGTTGATGTGAAAGTTACTTCAACCCTGAGGGGTCTCTTCCTCTGATGCCCATCAAGGAAAAGGACAGTTAGTTTTACACACATGAACACACCAGTCCTGTGACAACAGAAGCTCCTGCTGTGGTCACAGGACTGAAACTGTGAAAAATCCTGATATCTGTGCATTTACACTACCTTTATAACAAGGGCACTGAACGTTGCACGAAGCTGGTGGTTCTTACCGAGGTACTCTGTTCCATAGTACGAGTACATGAGGGGGAAAGGCTTTCTCTTCTTCCTGGCATACTGTTTTCCTGACTCGATGATGGCCTGGCAAATAGATTTGATTTGATCTTTGCTCAGAATCTGCAGAGCAAATGACACACTGCAGTTAACACAGATAAAAATTCAATTGGAAATACATTGTGCAGCGTTAAAATATTAAACATTTTAATGGTTGTGCACACCCACACTGCAAACTGACCTTTCTCCCAGGAGACATTTTAATATTTTGAAGCACAGGTGTAATTAAAAACATGATGGTTGTATTGATTCAGTCCAGGCAGGCCCAGCATCTGATAATGCACAGTGGCTCAGTGAAAAGGCTTCCTGTGCTGCTATTCCTCCCCCAGCAAAGCCAGCCCCAAACATTTCCAAGTACAGGTCTAATCATGCAAAATAATGACACTGACTGACTCGTGATGAATGTTTAAAGGAATAATGACAAGAATAAAAACTTTTAAAGCAGAAGCAGGCTTAATGTTTAACATAGATTATTCATCTGTTATCTTTTTATGTCAAAACCAACAACATGTTCAGTGTAACTCCAGTGATTCACAACATTTGGTTATATTATGCTGACAAAGTGCTGCAGGGATGAGTTCTGTGTGAAATAAAAGCTTATGATTCCAAAATGTTTTATTGAGAAAGACTCACAGACTAACACTTTTAGAAATTTTGAAATGCAAAGCATCAACATAGGGCTGTTTGCAAACTGCACCATGGTTGCATAATTTATAGCTGCTGCTCAAGAGCTTCATTTAGACAGCTGTTAGTAACCACCATCTCTGGGGCACTCAACAAGCATTAGAATTCACGAGTGGTGCGATTACTTACTTATTTTATGTAAAGGTCTTTGACACGTTTAAAAAACTGACTTTGAGACGACGAAAAGTTTAAGACCTGTTAGCTTCAGGCAGACATCCACTACAGTGAGCCACAGATGTCTGGGAAACTCACTTTTTTCTACTCCATAACAACCTTTTTTTTCCATTTTCAAACATCCATGTGGTGCTGACTCCAGTGACATCACTTGAACCAGTCTGTCTGGTCTCACAGATCTCTCTCTGAAATCACTAAAGGTTTTTTTTACATCTCTTTTTTCCACACTTGAATTCCCTGTTAATGGATAAAGGTGTGAAACCCATACAGCTGCTCTTTCAGCAGTCTCAGGGCATGTAACCCAAACGTCTCACAGGGGGAACAGCGACACCTTATGAAGCTACTTTCCACTGTTCCCTTGTCACAAGGTGTTACCTTTCATTTGAAAGATTCTTATGCTGGATGCCCTTCCTAACATAATCCTAAATTTATCCAACCTGAAAATGTGAACACATTTTTAACAAGTGGTTATCTGAGTTACTTCTGTCTTCTCCTGAGTTTGAGGTAGACTGGCCATTCTTCTCTGAGTTCTGATCAACAACATGTGGGGGGGGGGAATCATTCAAAGATGATAGTGTGGGAAAATCCCAGTGAATCAGCAGCTGAAGTAGTCATACCATCATCCCATTCTGATGCTTGGTTTGAGCTTCAGCAGGTCATTTTGACCTTGTCTACTTTGCCTAATTGCACTGAGTTGCTGCCATGTTATTGGCTGAATAGTATATATATATATATATATATTTTTTTTTGTCAAGCTATGACTTAATAACAATGTGACTGGTCACTTGCAATGACCAGTCACCAGCGCTGAACCAAGGCCAACATTAGTTTTATATACGCCCTCATTTTTCCCCACCTTGGAGGAATTTGGAAATTGTGCATCACACAATTTGTCCAGCAGTGGGCGTAAACAGCGCTTCAACACAACGCCCTAAAACTTGTACCCAGACTCCCTGTGGTGTTATCTGCTTTTATCTTTATTTTGTATAATTAATGGTGTGAGAAGAATCGGACAATTTATTTAGTGAGAAAATCTTTATCAGCATTCATCGAGATGATGGATTTATCCAGTTAGTTACTGTCCGAGGAAAATGTTAAGATTTCTGTGGGAATTTGAGATTTTCCCACAGAGATTTTCATACAAAATTTATAATCAGTAAACTAATAAGAAGTATTTAAATCAATGAACTGCAATATGAAATGGAAGTTATGACAGCACCTTGAGCTTCGAAATAAAAATTGGAATCACTTGTGTTTTTAAAATCTCGGTCTATAAAATAACCTTTGCAGAAAAAACTGACGTAAACAAGCTTTTGGATTCAGATTAGGAATACGTATTTATCTAATCTAGTCCACACTTAGACCTGTTTTTCGTTAGTGGCAGCTCCGGCAGCTGAAGTTTATTCTCGGAGAGGGATTTATCATTTTAAAGTGCGCCATGCTGTTGTTGTGCGCTCACCTCTATGCCCAGCTTCTGTTTGAGGACCAGGGCGGCGCACAGGTACCCAGCCCGCCCTACAAACAGCTCATCCGAGCCGCACTCCAGAAAATGGATGGGAGCGCACACCTCCCACAGGTTACGGAATTTAGTCAGCGGCTTCACGAAATCAGCCAAGCCCAGGGACTTGTAGATCATAGCGGCCACAGCGTAGATGCCCGCCCCGCCGAGCAGGAAGGCGGCACGCATGTTTTTGTCCGGCTCCGCATCCACGTATCTGACCGACATGTCGATGATCTGCTTGGCCGTCTTCAGGTAGACATCCCGGTACTCAGAGAACAGCGGGAACTCGCTGACGTGATACAGCATGTAAGCCACCCCGGCCGGCCCATCGTATAGCCCTCCGTCGCAGTCGCTGAGGTCGATGGGAACAGTTTGAAGGATTTTATCTATGCTGGCGACCACGACGGGCACGGCAGCTTCGGCGCCCTGGCCCGGGAGCAGCGCACCTTTGTAGTCGGAGAAACGGTTGGCAAAGCAGCGAGTGTTTTCCATCACCGACGAAAAGCCGATAGAGACAGCACGACGTGCACGCAGGACCCACTGATAACGCAGATCCGTGTCAGCTACTCAAAGTATCCAAGAGGAGAAACACTTTAATCCAATCCCATCAGGTCTCAGCTGATTGGACGCGAGCAGTGATGGCTCAGCCTCATATTGGCTGGAAGGACCTGAGCCTGTCAGCCTCCAGCTTGCACCCTCTCAGCAGTCCTTCTAGAAGTAGCAGAGTCGCAAACAGCCACAACAAGCATAGAGAATGGTTTGGCCTCTTTTAACAGTAAATCACAACAAAAACAGGCTAAAGATGCATTTTAATGGGAAACTATGCAGTAAAATTCATTCAGGTGTGTATTTATTGGTTAGTAGTCTGCACAAGTCCTGAATGGTCATGAACATCAACCACTCTGAGACAGTTTACCCTTCATGCAGCCCGTGCATTTCCTCCTATTAAGATAACTGCGGGTGCTTCCAAGTGTTACAATAAACACAACCAATAATTAAACTTAAATAAAGTAGAATACATCAATAGAATACAAAACAATATGGCAAAATAAAGTAACCCAGTAAGGGAAAACCACACAGAAGACAGAATC
The DNA here is from genome assembly GCF_057382275.1 of Copadichromis virginalis. Taxonomy (NCBI): domain Eukaryota; kingdom Metazoa; phylum Chordata; class Actinopteri; order Cichliformes; family Cichlidae; genus Copadichromis; species Copadichromis virginalis. The sequence continues at coordinate 20,516,706 of NC_140633.1, forward strand.
TCAGTTACAAAGTAACATAAAATAAAATAAACAAGCTCGATATGTAAAAGAAAAGTAAAATTTTAATTTCTTATGTTAAAGCTGATCAAATTCAACTAGTTTTTTGAAACAACAGCTTGCTTCATGTTGCGCATACAATTGTACTATAACCCTTTGTGCTGTATGTTGTTGGGCAGTTAGAGATTTGCCATCATATTCTGTGAATTTATTTTGTATGACAAACCTGAATCTGGAACGGATCATTGCTCCAAAGAGGAAACTTTACTAATCCCTAAGGAAATGATGTGGTCACAGTTGCTCCCAAACAATAAGAACAGTAACAGACTGAACTAAACGAAATAACACAGTTATATTACAAAGTTTCCGAAATGTAAAAATAGCTCAGTTATTATATCCAGAATATTGCAGAGGTGGAGTATATATGATTGACATTTTTATTCTAACCTGTAAAACATGTTATTTGTTATTTCACTCTAGAGGATGTGCAAAAGGGTTTAACTGCTGCACTGTGTCCTGTACATTAGATGGAGGAGAGAGCCACTGTCATGGTCCTGGGTCTTTTGACCCAGCGTTTTAAGTTTGAGTTTATTTTGTTCATTAGGTTATCTAAGTTCATTTGGTTATTAGACTCCTTGTGTTTTCTTCCCCTGTATTTAAGCTTCCCCTCACCCTTCGTGTTTCATGCTGCGTGTCTTATGTTATCAAGTTTGTATTATCATGCCTAAGTGTTTCTAGTTCTTATTATTTCCCCCTCCGTTTCCAACCATGTTAAATCTCCCCTGCTCTTCATGCGTTTCATGTCTGTGTCTTACATTGTCAAGTTCTGGTTGTCGTGTCTAAGTCTGCATGTTTCCTGTTTTATTTTGAAAAGGGGTCTTGTGTTCTGTGCTCATGCGGTTAGTTTTACTCTTGCCTGTGCATCATTATGTTTATCCTAGTCAGCTGTTTCCTCATGTGTCTCCACTTCCCCTAATCACCTCCTGTGTATTTAAGTCCTCTGTTTTCAATGTGTGATTGTCAGGTCATCTGTTGTCCACGCCATGTTTCCGATGCCATGCAATGCCTCCAAGTTTCTTGTCTAGGTTTTTCTTATTGTTTGTTTAGATTCCCCAGTTTAGGTTTGTGTTAATTTTGCTTCAGTTTGCCTTGCCCTTTGTTTGTACCTTTTCTACCAGCCATATTAAACGGCTCGCCTTTTGTTAACATTCAAGTTTTGTTCCCTGTTCCTTGGAGTCTGCGTTTTGGGTCCTTTTCTCAATTCATACAGTCTGCCCTCGCCAGACTGTGACAGCCACAGGCAGGAATAATTTCCTGTGTTGTTCAGTGGTGCATTATGGGTAATACCAGTCTCTCACTGAACGTGTTCCTGTGACTGGCTAGCATGTCGTATTGTAGGTGGGAGGTATTATCTAGCATTGTCCTTATGTTGGACAACATCTGCCTCCCTGACACCACCTCAAGGAGTCCAGCTCTGTCCCCACAACATTACTGGCCTTGTGGATCAGTTTATTGGGTCTTGTGGCATCGATTCTCAACCTGCTGCCCCAGCATGTAACAGCATAGAGGATGGCACTGGCCACAACAGCCCCATAAAAAATCCTGAGCATTGACTGACAGATGTTAAAAGACAGCCGTCTCAGAAAACAGAGATGACTCTGGCCCTTCCTGTAAAGTGCAGAGCTGTTTTAACCCAGTCCAGGTTATTATCTATGTGTAATCCGAGATATTTATAGTCCTCCACAATGTCTACGTTGACCCTGTGGATTGAAACAGAGGTCAGAGGTTTCCTGGTCCTCATAAAGTCCACAATCAATTCTTTGGTCTTTGTCACGTTGAGCTGGAGATGATTCTGCTTGCACCATGTGACAAAGGAGTCAACCACAGCTACGCTGAGTCATGAGAAAACATCTGAAGATGTGCAGTGGCTGAAGTCTGTGGTGTAGAGGGTGAAGAGGGAAGGGAAGAGGACGGTCCCTTTTGGTGTCCCTGTGTTGTTGATCACCTTGTCAAAAACATAGTGTTGGAGATGCACCTATTGTGGTCTTCCTGTCAGGTAATCAACAATCCTGGACACAAACGGGGCATCCACCTGCATCGCTGTCAGCTTATCACCCAGGAGGATCGACCTGATGGTATTAAATGCGCTGGAAAAGTAAAAAAAAAAAATAACACGACCCTCGAAGTGCTTGCCTGCTGGTCCAGATGGGCGTAGCAGGTCCTGATCTCCAAGGTGGGGCTGGTAAGTGAACTGAAGGGGATCCTGATGTGGCCTGACTATAGGTCAGAACTGGTCAAGGATGAGTCTTTCCAGGGTCTTCATGACATGGAAAGTCAGTGCCACAGGCCTGTAATCCTGGGGGCCACTGGGAAATATCCAGTATGCTGGTTGGTACAGGAATGAGGCATAATGTGTTCTGCTTCCATGTTTGTCAATATAACTAATATTAACATCTTCTGCTGTTCATCAACGTGAACTCATTCATGTCACTTAATCATATTGACCAGCAGGTGGCGACAAAAGCCCGCAGGCTCACTCTGGCTGCTATCCATGGTGCTGAAGGACGCATGGCGCTGTTAATTGTGACAGAGAGTTCACTGAGCAGAGGATTACTTAACTGGGTCAGGAGCTTCGCTTCACCAATCACTTCAGATTGAATTGGTTGGTAAAATCAACTAACAGAATTATACAAACACAATAATGGGCGCCAAGTGACTACACAGAGACTCAAAATGCACACAGAGAAACAAACCAAAGTCAAGAGGGTGTATGGGAAAAAGTCCAAAAGAAACAAAATGAATACAAAAAGATCAGAAAAAACAACAACAACACAAAAGAGCAATTAAAAGACAGAAATTAACAGAGAGATTTCAATGCATTTGCTCACTTTCTACAAAACAAAGATGAGAAAATCAAATGGCACACCAGCTGGAAATTTCACACCCACACCACAATTTAAAATAGGAGGAACACTAGCTTATTAGTGAGGGAGCACAAATTTATAACCTCTGTAAGAATTCAAATATCCAGCATACAAAGGAAAACTAGTTGGTGTGAAAAATGTCTTCTTTTTAATGAGCTACGCTTGGTTTAATTAGGAAGAAAATCTTCTTTTTTTTTAGCAGATCATGGTGGAAAATGTTAATATATAAAATGCATTGTTGTACTTTTCCTTCAGTAAAGAGTCTGAGTGCTTCTGCAAACACTGATTGAGTTCTCTCAATTTCAATTAAAAAATTCTTTGAGGTGTTTGTTATGTTATTATTCGAATAATTGCATTCCTTTTCTGACAAAGTCTGTAGTCAAATACAATGTAAATAAAGTTTTGCTTAGTTAGCTTTTATTGGCAGCGAGAGCCAAAGTTTTAACAAAACAATCTTGTGAACATTCAAGAGGACCTGTTGTGTTTTCCTATCACACGTCACCACAGTGGAATTTAAATCAAACAATCGAGATGTAATCGAAGTGCAGACTTTCAGCTGTAATTTCGAGGGTTTAAGAAAAATGTTGCATTAAATGTTTGGGAATTACAAATATTTTTGAAGTTCAGATACTCTGCTAGATCTTGATTTCACCCACCTTCAGCTGTAGCTTGTTTGTGGCGCATCCTCTGTCGGGCAGAGACCAGTCAACTGACTTAGTGATTGAAGAATATCCCATTTCTTTGCCTTGATTTGCTTTTGTACATTGCTGTGCATCACTATGCACTTGGCCAGAGAGATTTAGCAGCACTTGGCTCAATCTGAACAGAGACTATTGCACTGTACATTTCAGACATCATCCTGCTGTTTCCGTCGGCAGTCACATCATCAATAAGCTCTAATAGGCTGGTTCCACTCACAGCCATACACAGCCATGCCATAAAACTGCCTCCTAAATGTCTGATGGATGATGTGGGATTGGGGCGTGAGCTGTTCCTTCTTCTCTTTAATTTAAGAACATGAGACAAAGGGAACTTAAACACTGGCTGATTTGACCACTCAGACCCACAAGGTGAAACAAATACAAACAAACAAACAAAGACGCAAAAACAGTTACTTCAAACTTATAATCAGACACAACTGGTTACATACCTAAGCTAAATTATAAAGATGAATGGATTAATTACCCACCCTCCTGTGATGCTTGGTGTAGCCCATCCATCCATCCATCCATCCATCCATCCATCCATCCATCCATCCATCCATCCATCCATCTTCTTCTGCTTATCCAGTTCAGAGTTATGGATGCCAGTTCACCTCAACAGCTAACTGGTACCCCTAACGCTGGTGAAAGAATAGAAATAATTTAAGAAATTTGAATATAATACACAAAAATTAACTAAATATGCATACTACAAACAGGGTTCATGTGTTCCAACAGTAAATATGAGTATGATATTTAAACTCAAGATTTACGTGTCATTATTTTTGTTTCTGTGTGCACTGTATGAAGTGAAATTCAGATAAACTGTATAAAAGCGAGGGTGCATGCAGTTATTGACTTCATAGCTGTGTGGCTGCACAGATCCAAAGACTTCATACTAAACCAAACACTCAGTATCAGGCGGTTATCTGTGAGAGTAGACATCATCGCCTTCTGTTTGGCCAATCAGACCGAGGCTGGCTTAAAGGTTCAGGAGCTAAAACCTCTTGTTTCACTCAGAAGATTAACCAAGGGGGCTGCGTCAAGTCCAAGTGCCAGAAAGATTATTTTGATCCAGGGGTCATGCAGAGCCACTGTAGAGTCTAAGAATCAAAATACAGAGTTGGAAATGAGCACAACAGGTTCAATTTAACTCTCAGTGACAGCGTGAGTGATCAGAGGTGGAAAACAGCCCTGCAGCAGTAAACTACCAAAACACGATTTACTGTATTATCACACTTTTTACTCTTCTGCAATCCCAGCAAATGCAGACTTAAAAGAAAGCTGCACTGTTGCTTTTTTAATCTGCTCTATTCAACCTACAAGAAATATGTGAAATGTTCAGGGCTGTCACAGGTGTTAGGCACACACTCTGTTCATTACAGCTTTGTCCCTCTGTGTGCCATTTCCAAGATGATTCGAGTATTTATCAGAGTCGAGATTGTGATGGTGAAAAGCTTTGAGCGTTCTAATTTGAAACCAGACTCTTTTTTGCCACCATTTGCATGCAAAGAGATAAAAAAAAAGAGGATGAAGGCCAAGGAGATATGAATTTGGAAGTAAAGGCCATCTTATGAATATAGAACTAATTCAAAATTTTCACCACTAAATTTCACTTTTCTACCCCCCAAAAAAGACAAAGTAGAAGTGAAATAAATCCAAATTAAGCAAAGGCAAAGCTTTTTATGGGCATTTATCCTAAAACGGCGCACGGGAGAAGAGATTGCTTTAACATCAAGAGAAAACAAAAGTGGATGCAGCTGCACTCAGCGCTTAGAAAACGTTGTTTTTGGTCGAGCTAGTTATTACGGCGGTGGAATTAATGTCAGCTTCTTGGAGCGAGTTTCTCTCTGGGAGTTCAGATAAAAGCCCGGTTCAACTGCAAGTGCACTTTGATGGCCATTTTCCAAATAGCAGAAACGTATGCACACACTGGGGGTGGAAGTTGTGGTTGGGCGGAAAGGGGGGTAATTTGGAGAATTACCAAACACTGCAGCCATTTTGTTCTTTGAAAAAAACATTTGAGGCAATTTTTAGTAAAGTTCTGGAAAATTAAAGTGGCTCGAGTCGTGCTCAGAGAAGCATATTTTCATCTGTCTTATCTGCTGCATTGATACAAGACAACTCAATTTGCATTTATATTAGAAAATTATTTGGGGCTCAACATGGCCCCATCTGATGCCCCAGAAAGTGATGCCTCCCTCTATGTCTCCAGCGCGAGAGACAGAGGCCTCGGATAGCGCTGCGGAAATCAGAAACAAATCGCGGTGCACTTTTGCAGAGGGGTCAAACAACAGCACAGACAGCATGACAGCAGTCCGGATGCTTCTAGGACAAAGACAGGCTGTAAACTTGGAATTTTTATGAAGACAAGTTATCTGTCTGGCATGGTCACAGGATACAGTCATAACATGGAGTGCAAAAGATAACTTGCACATCAGCATGTCGTAATCTGAAAGATTATAATATGGAGATTTTTGTTCATGAAGGTCACCTGGACTTTTTCAAAAAAATCCAACACACTCCTCCATTTCCATCATTCACTAATCACACTGTTACACAAATACGGCACAAGCAACAGACCTAAAAATCCAGGCAGGTTCAATGTAGGTCATCACTGTGTGTGTGTGTGTGTGTGTGTGTGTGTGTGTGTGTGTGTGTGTGTGTGTGAGTCACAGGAAGCACGTTGGTGGTTTTGTGTATGGCACAGACATTCCTTGAGGCGTAGCGATCTCTAAGGAGAAACGAAGGCAGGCTCTGAAACATCAGATTCCGTATCTCAGCCTAGATGAGAAGTTGGGATCCGGTCAGGCACATGTCAGGTGTTTTTGTTTAAGTGGGCGGGAGGCGAGCGATCAACGGAACAGAGGACAAAAAACTTTGAATGACAAACATAATGAGGCACCATATTCAGTTCATAGAGGTGACTAAATCTCCCTTAAGATCCTGAGTTTGCATGTCCTTCATCTCTGGTTTGGTGTGCATTTGTCACACTGATGTATGGAGAGAAATAATAAGACATGTCAGAGCACAGATAAGTCAGTCCATCACACCTTACTGCTTTATAGCCCTAAAGTGGGCCAATGGCTGGAGCTCAGAGTGCAGGCAGAGCTCACTTGGCACGTCTCCCTTGCCAATGGGAGTTTAGACTTTCCTCCCTGACCTGGTGTTTGGTGGAAGAGAGCACTTTACTTCTCCCCGTCTGCTCTCCCCGTAAATGTGATGTTCACCCAGTGTGGGGGTCACATCATGTGTGTTTTGGGAAAACACAGTAAGATTAGTTTTGCAGTATTTCAACACGTTGATCTCACAATGGTTGCTTGGGGGCCTACACACATCTCTAATCGTCTGGGAGGTGAGGTGAGCACAGCCCATTTAATATAGCAACACATTTATGTTCTTCCACTTCAACAGCAACGGGCAGCAACATGCATGGATTTAAACACTGCAGTGCTTCACAGAACTGCATTGTATTTGACCAAACACGTGTAAACGAGCCAAAATCCTCCCATCTGTCACTGTCATGCTTTGACAGCGACCCATAGGGAGCAGACTTGGTGCACTAAACAGGCTGAAATGTGAGCTGCACATTTATGTTTTGACTACAAGGAGCTTGTGATATCGAGGCATTTGTTTCTGAAGTTGTCCTTGTACATCCAGAGGTATGTGCAAAGAGACAGTCTACGTGTTGTTGTTTTTTTTAGTTAGTTTCTAGAAAACGTTCAGTGTATTTTTTATTGTTTGAAAATGTTTAGCTTTGGTCCTTTTAAATATAATTTTATGGAGGACATGCACTGCAGGCAGGATTTAGGAAACTTAGTACAGGTAATATAATAAAAACACAGAGCATTTGAAAGCAGTGGACGGACGTTCTCGTAGGTGTAGGTATGTATTGTTTTTTTTATTTTATATTAGTTAGTTTTCTAAATTCATAAAATCATTTCACTGAGTTTTTCTCTAAACTGTAGCGTAAATTTTTATTTTTACTTTAATAACTTTCTTAAACATCTATCTGGTTTTAATAGATTAATTGGCAACAAGAAGACGGTAAAAGTACATGTTCAAAGTTTATCATCACTGTAAAACTTTCTCTCACCACTTGTCCTGATGCCCTGACGGGGTGAACTCCGCAGGTTGTTGAACACACGGGACTTAGAAACTGTCAATTTGTCTTCAAGGTGGGGAGCAGCTGGTATTACATGTGTAAATAGCTGCACGCCAGGGCTCTAATGACGGATGAGGTAGATGAAGGTTGAACATAAAGTTTAGGATTTATTCCAAGAAAAGAACAAGTCACAGGCAGTCCAGAAACAGGTGAAACAGGAAAAACACTAGGGACAGCACACCTAGTGGGATGATTTGACAAAGGGCGAGGGGAGACAATGACAATGACAATAAATGCATGAAGTAATGAGGTAAGAGTAACTACAGTGGGGCAAAAAAGTATTTAGTCAGCCACCGATTGTGCAAGTTCCCCCACTTAAAATGATGACAGAGGTCAGTAATTTGCACCAGAGGTACACTTCAACTGTGAGAGACAGAATGTGAAAAAAAAATCCATGAATTCACATGGTAGGATTTGTAAAGAATTTATTCGTAAATCAGGGTGGAAAATAAGTATTTGGTCACCTCAAACATGGAAAATCTCTGGCTCTCACAGACCTGTAACGTCTTCTGTAAGACGCTTTTCTGTCCCCCACTCGTTACCTGTATGAATGGCACCTGTTTGAACTCATCATCTGTATAAAAGACACCTGTCCACAGCCTCAAACAGTCAGACTCCAAACTCCGCCATGGCCAAGACCAAAGAGCTTTCGAAGGACACCAGGAAAAGTATTGTAGCCCTGCACCAGACTGGGAAGAGTGAATCTACAATAGGCAAGCAGCTTGGTGTGAAAAAATCAACTGTGGGAGCAATCATCAGAAAATGGAAGACATACAAGACCACTGATAATCTCCCACGATCTGGGGCTCCACGCAAGATCTCATCCCGTGGGGTCAAAATGATCATGAGAACGGTGAGCAAAGATCCCAGAACCACACGGGGGGACCTGGTGAATGACCTGCAGAGAGCTGGGACCAAAGTAACAAAGGTCACCATCAGTAACACACTACAACGGCAGGGAATCAAATCCCGCAGTGCCAGATGTGTTCCGCTGCTGAAGCCAGTGCATGTCCAGGCCCGTCTGAAGTTTGCCAGAGAGCACATGGATGATACAGCAGAGGATTGGGAGAATGTCATGTGGTCAGATGAAACCAAAGTAGAACTTTTTGGTATAAACTCAACTCGTCGTGTTTGGAGGACGAAGAATACTGAGTTGCATCCCAAGAACACCATACCTACTGTGAAGCATGGGGGTGGAAACATCATGCTATGGGGCTGTTTTTCTGCCAAGAGGACAGGACGACTGATCCGTGTTAAGGACAGAATGAATGGGGCCATGTATCGTGAGATTTTGAGCCAAAACCTCCTTCCATCAGTGAGAACTTTGAAGATGAAACGAGGCTGGGTCTTCCAACATGACAATGATCCAAAACACACCGCCCGGGCAACAAAGGAGTGGCTCCGTAAGAAGCATTTGAAAGTCCTGGAGTGGCCTAGCCAGTCTCCAGACCTCAACCCCATAGAAAATCGGTGGCGGGAGTTGAAAGTCCATGTTGCTCGGCGACAGCCCCAAAACATCACTGCTCTCGAGAAGATCTGCATGGAGGAATGGGCCAAAATACCAGCTACTGTGTGTGCAAACCTGGTAAAGACCTATAGTAAACGTTTGACCTCTGTTATTGCCAACAAAGGTTATGTTACAAAGTATTGAGAGTTATTTTTGTTATTGACCAAATACTTATTTTCCACCCTGATTTACGAATAAATTCTTTACAAATCCTACCATGTGAATTCATGGATTTTTTTTTCACATTCTGTCTCTCACAGTTGAAGTGTACCTCTGGTGCAAATTACTGACCTCTGTCATCATTTTAAGTGGGGGAACTTGCACAATTGGTGGCTGACTAAATACTTTTTTGCCCCACTGTAAATGCCAAACACACTAGACACAGGTCACCAAAATAAAAAGAGGAAATAACATCACTGATGGAGGCTTTACACAAAAAGGTGGGACACTAGGAAAAAGTCCAAAAAGCCCAAAAGGATTGGGTAAGAGACCCAGGACCTTAACAAAAGCGAGGGCCTACATGTGGATCTCTTTGTCCACTTTCTTCTGCTCTGAGGTTATTTTCAAGGTGAATGTTGTCTGACCTCACATGACCTCTCTGTACACCTCCCTGTCATCATCATCCCAAACCAGACTGTGTGCTGATGTCTTTTTTGGGAAACGAGTCGTGAGCCATGACTTCTTTCATCTGAGCTTCTGACCAGGGCCAAAGACTACTGTGGACTTTTGTAGGGCAGCTGGAGGGTCTACTTGTTGTTGTCTGGTGTGGTGGACTCAACACTGGTGTGGTTGTCGTGCATTCCAATGAGGGCTCGTTGCTGGTGGGCTGTGGTCAGTAAAGAATCACTGGAAGAGTCTGCTGCCGCTGTGAGTTGTCCATCTTTTGTTGTATGGTGGTGGTGGAGGCAGTGGAGGTCAAGACTTTCCTCAGAGCCTCAGTGTGACCATTCTGACTAGCCCGAGGAGAGCCGTGACCAGAATTTATAGGTTTCATCCTTTCCTCTTTTCTCTTTTCCTGAGCTCTTCTTTAGATTTCTCTCTGTCCCTGCGTCACATTTCCACACACTTAATGTCTTCAGGTGATTTTGCATTTCAATAAAATCTTTCATATTTTTCTTGGCTTTTATCTCCTGTATTCTATTATGTTTTTTCCCTTCCAACTACATTAGAGAAACTTTATTTCAGACACTGTAGTCCATTTGAATATAAAAGAACGGAAAATTAATAAAAGACGACATGAGGACAAAACGCACTGAATTAACCGACATGTAAATTTCTGTGTAAGATTTGTAAGCAACCCATGAAAGGGAACATTTGTATCACATTTAGGTTACACTTGTCAAATGTGACCTCTGAGCACAACAACCAAGATCCTGAATGCATCATTATATGCCACCCATCAACTTTCATATCATTTATTTGCACTGTATGAGTATGTGCTCTAAAAACATCATCCATCATATGGAATTTACAGACTAGTGCATTTGCTGCTGCATACAGTTTACCACAAGGGTGCATCATCATCATCATCATCATCATCATCATCATCATCATCATCATCATCATCATCACGGAGATCATCCCTGATGATGTGACCCAAATATCTAACTTTAGTCACCTCACTGAATATTTGCCTCCAGTCCACCTTAGCTGAAGCGATCATTACTACATTATTTTTAAGGGTTGAATTCAAAATCAAACTGCAGCTGCTGCAAGCCGTCAAGGAGATCAGCAAACATCAAATGATTAAAAAGGCTCTCTTCCATCACGATCCAGTATCCTGCTTGTTTGGTGTTTTAGAAAGATCATCTCTAAATAAGCTGAACTGAACAGCTGACAGACAATATCCCACCTCAATGAACCCCAGAGTTTTCTAACCCCATCAGATTTGCTTAGTTTGATGTAAGTAGCATCCTTGTAACTGGTACTAGTTTACCATGAATAATACAACAAAATGCTTTTAATTGAATCAATAGTGCTGTCTTAGCTGCTGTGTATTAGAAGAACTTCTTTCAGAGCCTGTATGCACACATCAGTGCTGTGTTTATTTTTGAAACCAAGCTGAATATTAGTGGTTTTATATTCTCGAAGCCTTGACAGCATGCTAGTCAGAGCAACTGGCCTGTAGTTTTCTGGGCTGGATTTTACTTAACCAGTTTTGTCTGTGAAAATGTTCTATTTGGTACCAACAGAACAGTTAACATGTAGTCTGGTAGGACGCCACGCATTAACAATACAATGTGAGTAATGCTGAGATTCTTCTGCACAGATCAGGGCTCCATGCTTTGTTCCCTGCCAAGTTCTCAACAGCACAGCACACTTCATCCCGCCTAACAACACACTCATTGTTAGAAACCTCACCAACATTAAACTTATCGCTTTTAACACAGTTAGGAAATTCCCTACAAAGCTTTTCTCCACATTTCAACAACATTTTCAGCCCCAGAAATCCCATCAGGACTGGCTGCCAGAGGCCTCTTACTATTGTTAACAGCCTCTTTCCAAAATTCATACAAATTATTCTGCAGCAGCTTTTTGTGCATGGAGTTTGCCCTCATGGCATGCTCATTTCTTTTAATAAAGCACCCTGCACATTTAAATCTTGCATTCGCACATTTCTTGTGTTCATACTCTGGTCCGTATCGAGCTTTACCTGATAAAAGCCACTTTTTAAAAGCTTCTTCAGACTATATAGAGTTCAGATCCAGGGATATGATTACATGGTTTTAGTCCTTTTTTGAAAGAATGGTTCAGCACCATCATTAAAGCCTAAATCAGTATTGTGACTTTGATTCTCCCATTTAATGTTTTTGGCATCAAATGGTACATCAATGGTGCCTTTATCGGTCTGTAAACTGTACTTTCATTTCCCTTTTTCCCCCTTTTTTGTAACTTGTCAGTATAGACAGACTCACAACACTAAATGTCGTAGCCAAAGGTATGTTGTCTGCTGTGGCCAGGTCATTTAAGAACCTATTAGATATGTCCTGCTAAATGTTTCTCCTTGTGGAAACCTAAAATGTTTTAACCGAACATGTATAGCACTGCTCCATCTCCATATTATTCCTGCACATGAAACCACATTTGGAGCCATGTAATCCACTGGCTTTTCTTTACCATACTTATTTCCCCTGCTCACAAATTCCTAGTCTGGTCTTCATCTCTACTACAGTGTTTTCAACACAAATCTAGACTCTCAACCAAGAGAAACAGTCACAACAGCAGTAAACCTTAGGGCGACCTAAGAAAATATATATTTTAAAAAATTACAGCAATTATTTTCAGATATCTCACCTCTGAGAACAACACAGTCCATTCCTGGAGATCCTTGTGGAGCTGGTCTGGGGTAAAAAAAAAAAAAAAAGGTAAGATCTCTTCATCTCTTAACTTTCCAAGGCAGAGGCTCACAAAGCTTTTCCAGAATAACCAGTCACTGCCCATCTCAGACTCCAGATGGGATCCCAGTTCTGTCATCACATTTGTTGTGGAAATTTGAAATAAATCTCAGTGCACACAGCCAGGTTGCCTTTGTTACAGAATATAAGTAGTTTTACTGCTTTATTGCGTCTTTTAATGTAAACAGTGACCAAGTGACAAGAAGCTGTTGAGACGTAGGTGTATGAGTTATTGGCATACATCTCCGCCTCCTGAAAAACATCACACATGAACATAAGCAATATACAGAGCATGTTATGTTCAATAAAGATCATTTATGCTGAGTACAAAATGGCGAAATATTGTGTAGCTGAGCTACATAATTCATTTTCCTTTTACAAGTGCTGTCCAACCTAACGTTTTTAATAGCTTCATATTGAATTCCACAGCACATCCAATAGAAGTCAATTGTTAACCAGTATGATTAGAAAAAATCCACTTGATGGCATATGTGAAATCTCTTTATGTTGATGTTAAGTCGTGAGTTATACTGATCTTTAAGGCATCTTGATATCATTCTGTTACCAAATGCGCAGCGTAACCTCAATTTTACGCACTCCTTTGGTGTCAGCCTTCACTGAAAGGCTGATTCCTTCATATCAATCATATTCTTGGATTCCTACTTAGAAAGCATGTGTATGTAAACATGTAAATAGCCCTCCCAGCCTCTGAGGGAGGAATATGTTGATTTTAAGTGCCTTTAACACAAGTGTTCTGTCAGATCACACTATACCCACCATTCTTTAAGCCTGTGACGCACGCGTGAGCAGGGAGGTATCGTTTATAAAAGCAGCCAACAAAGGCATGATTATTAGGACTGAAATAGTAGACTGAAGACCACCGATATGTCGCTGGAGGAGTCGTTCTTGTTAACCCCAGAGGACAGCACACTTCTGCTCCTGAATGTTTCCAGGGTATTTTGGGAGTCCGCAGGAGAGCAGCAGCACCACTTCAGCATCTGGCTCCCTGGTATCGGCATCGCTGCTATCTACGGGATCATCATCATCGTGGGGCTGATTGGAAATGTCACTTTAATGAAGACGTGTCTGTTGGTGAGGTCCATGCGGACGGTGCCCAACTTATTCCTATCCAGTCTGGCTCTGGGGGACCTGCTGCTACTGGTGACCTGCGCGCCGGTGGACGCCAGCCGGTACTTGGTGGACGAGTGGCTCTTCGGCCGCGTCGGATGCAAACTGATCCCTTTCATCCAGCTCACCTCTGTGGGAGTCTCCGTGTTCACTCTCACTGCTCTCTCCGCTGACCGGTACTTGTCACACAGCCAGTCTGAGCTACTATAACTCTTTGTGCTGTTGTGTTAACGGCAGGATAATATGCTTACAACTGATGGAGGGAAATGCGCTTTTACGCATGGCTCCAGCATCGTAGACACAAGATGTAGAAAGTCTAATTTTAAAACAGTCAAATTGCTTCCAAAAAAATATTTTGATTATTTGACTGTTTGTGTAGTTCAGTTAATAACTCCTCTTTGTAAATAGCTCTTAGAATCAGTGCCAGGCAGATGTTTTTTTTTCTTTCGATTTATGTTTTAAAATGCTGCAGGAATTTTATAAATAACAATTTGTTTAATAAATGAAAACAGTATATGGTTTAACATATTTGAAAAAACAAATCTATATTTAGAAAGCAACCTGAGCTAATCTCTATTAATCTCACGCTCAGTGTTCATATTTTCCCACATGCAACAACAAGCATGCACCACTGCAGTGTCTCTGAATCCTCTGGGTTAAATGAAGAATCGGTTCTGTTGGTTTAAATGAGATTTTAGAGGAACCCGATAAACATCAGGCTCTTGTTGGAATACTAAGTGCGCTATTATTTGTATAGATTGATTAAATATAAATAAAGCTTCACACTTGGGGGCCCGTACCCCTGCACAGAGTCAGAGGCGAAAAAGAAAAAAGAATGATCTGAGCAGAAAAATGGAAAAATATCTGTCTGTCAGACTCTTCTCAGATCTTTGAGAATTAAACAATGACTTTGTTGCCCCAGAAAATCATGAATTCAGTACAAAGAAAACATTTTCTTGTTGGTTAAACCAATCATTAAAAAATATTATTTCATTCTCCTGTAGTTGCCAAAAGGGTTTACTTTGTTTGGTTTTTTTGTTTGGTTTTTTTGTTTGTTTTTTTGTTGTTGTTTTTTGAGATATTGACTTCACACGTGCATAGATGAGTCCACGTCCGAGGATTATTAGTCACTGTGCTGAACTAAGATCAAAAACGGGTTCCGGGTGAAAATTGAAGTGAAGCAAATGTCTGAAAATATGTCGAGGACGCTTTTAGTTTCCAGTGTGTTTAATTATCCTGCAAATTTAATAAAGACACAGGAAGACAGTTAATCAAGCTGATTGCAGCGTAGCCATCAAAGTGTTTTTCTGTTTGTTCACTGCTTTGCTGCTATTAAGATATCTTGTAGGAAAACACTGAGCCACAGTTGGAGTATTTAACACCAGCTGTAATTAGCATTCTGACTTCCGCCACAGGAGCTTTTCTCATCTTCTGCTTCCTTTCATTCAAAGCCTGCTTTAATTTTCTCTGCCACAGAGAGATAATTTGGTTTGATTAGAAAAAAATCAACCGTGCCTGCTGTTAAAAATCAGCCATGAGATAATCGTTTCTCTCTTTTTTTTGTGGTTGTTTTTGATTGCATGCGTAATGAAGAAACTGCACTGAGCTCGTCTTCATTCACAAATGCTGTTTCTTCCTCTAGGTACAAGGCTATCGTCAAACCGCTGGACATCAACAAGTCCAGTGCTGCTCTGAGCATCGGTTTACGCGCAGGGATGATCTGGCTGCTCTCGGTGACTCTGGCTGTGCCCGAAGCCGTCTTCTCCGACCTGCACACCTTCACCACCAGCCACACCAATGAGACGTTTGTGACCTGCGCCCCTTACCCTCACGCGGGGGAGCTCCACCCGAAGATCCACTCCACCGCCTCATTCCTCATCTTCTACATCATGCCCCTCTTCATCATATCTGTCTACTACTGCTTCATCGCTCGCAGTCTGGTCAGAAGCTCCGCGGACATCCCCGCCGAGGGACACCTGCACTTTCAGAAGCAGGTCAGACCCCGAGCTCTTCTTATTCTGCTCTGAAATACAGAATAGATTCATCTTTTTGCTGTTTTTTATTTTCTTTTTGAGGATCATTCTGTTCTGATCTGAGAAGATTAGACATGGGACTCACAGGGCTTCACACAATTAATTAGCTTACCACTGGGTGCAGGGGTAACAGCTGTATCCAAAGTCTTAATTCACTTTAATTGGCACATTTTATCCAGATTAACATCTTCAGGAGCTGGAGCATTTGTTGCTGGGACCCTACTGATCCCCACTGTCCATTAAAGTTTCATTCCTACTCCAAAAACCCAGAAACTAACCTGCACTGGGAGCCCAAAGATCAGTCAGAGGTCAGTTAGTTGGCTGAAAGGCGATTAGAGGTGGACTAATTTGTCTTCTTTTACTCATCTGGTTGCCTGGTAACGTCTCCCAGTAAAGGAGTCCCTGAACCCCTGATTAACTGCAAATTATAGTTGAAAGTTAAGGTTTAGTGCAAATTTAGAAAAAGAAAAAGAAATTCACTTTTTTATCTGCCAAAGTGAAAACTTCCCTTCAGTTCACAAAAACACAAACACAACCTTGGACTGTAGACTTTTATGTCTAATGAGGCCTTTGTAATGGTGTTACACACTGGGTTAATTGCTTAGTAAAGTCCTGTTTTGAAGCTTCAATTTAAAAGTTCTGGCCTTTGCCATCCTAGTTTTGTGAAACCAAGTGTGACAACTTCACATTCATGATCCATTTATGCTACAGTGACTGTGTCCAATATTCATATGTATTTGCGTACATAGAGCCTATTCAGAGGGTTTTCAACCAACGGAAATGTACTCAAAAATCCCAAATGTTGCTCAGCATGGATGATGCTGTGATTAGTCAACATATCGGGGTGACAGGGATGGGAGCAACAGCAGAGTTCACCAGAAATGTGAACAAAATTTTTTTTTTCTATTCAGGTTTGTGTTGATCCAGTTCTTACTCTACCAGGGTGCTGCAGTCTATCCCTGATACTATAGGGCGAGGGGCGGGGTACACCCTGGACAGATCACCGGCCTGAGAGACAGACAACCATTCACTCTCACATTCACTCTTATGAGCAATTTAGAATCACCAAGTAAACCAACCTCACTAACTGCATGTCTTTGGACTGTGAGAGGAAGCAGGAGTACCTGTGAGAACCCACGCAGACACAGGGATAAACTGTGTCTCATGTCTGCGTGGGTTCTCCCCACTCCACACAGAAAGGTCCCGACCAGATGGTGGATTCAAACCCAGGACCGTCTTGCTGTGATGCAGTCAAACAAAATACAGCATGAAAACAGAGACAGAGGCAGGAGTGAACACTTTGTCTTTCACTCTTCTCCTCAGCCGACTGATGGACCAGCAGCAGCACAACCTGGAGTATCTACAGACCAGCTGCACCACATATTTCTGACACTGTGCCCATATGACAACATACAGTTTCTGCATGTAGACAGGCCACGCACATACTGCGAATGTGATAGCTTCACTGAACAATAATTTCTCCACAAGTCAAACTGTTAATGCCAAATGATTCTCTACAGCACACCTTGCTTTATTGCTTCTTTTACTCTAAATTAGATCCTCATTTATAAAGTATATATCATGAAAGACTCAAAAACACCTTAAACAAGCGACTGAGGCCAAAACTTTATCAGGAAAGTGTTCACCGAGGTTATAATTTCAGGGCAAAGTTAGGTAATCTCCTCACAGACTTCTATACAGGCAAACTTCTCTTTTAAACCAGAGGAGTCGCCCCCTGCTGGCCATTGCATAGAATCATTTGGCTCTACTTTTCAGACCTAAAGCTCCACCCATCCATCCATTTGATGCAGAACTTACTGTCTCCTCTCTCTCCTCTCCTGTCAGATCAGGTCCAGGAAGCGTCTGGCTAAAACTGTGCTTGTGTTTGTCGGCTTGTTTGCGTTCTGCTGGCTCCCGAGTCATGTGATCTACCTGTACCGCTCCTACCACTACAACCAGGTGGACACGTCGCTGGGCCACTTCGTCGCCAGCGTGTGCGCTCGCATCTTGGCCTTCACCAACTCCTGTGTGAACCCATTTGCTCTGTACCTGATGAGCAAACGCTTCAGGAAATACTTCAAAAAGCAGCTTCTGTGCTGCTCCGCTCCCACAGAGCTGCGCAGCCAGAGCAGCAGGAGCACAAATGTAACGACCGTCTGAACCAATCGGTGTTCATGAACTTCACGCCCATGCTTTGGCAGGATTTGAGCCACTTTTAAGTTCAGTGACATGATAGAAAATTATTATATCATAATAGTACCTGAATTTAATGAATTAAAGATCCTCTGAGGTCTAAGTTGTCGTGATGACCCCAAACCAAAGTCTGAACAGTCAGAATATGTAATTTTGGTTCTTCATACATTGTTCTCCCAATTCTAGACAATCAGAAAACTAAGAACACATTTAAAACTTTTCAAGTTTCAAAACTTTGAAAACTTTTGTTTTGGCCTTACATGTGGTCAGGGTTACCAAAATGTAACTGTATAAATCATATCTGTTAAAATACAAGCAGATGTTATGGATAAACTAAAACCACTGCTTAGTGTTGCAGGCTGTGCCTGCCATATGTTACTGTATGAGGAAATGTATGATGAGTTGATCTCAGCGCTGCACAAAAATAGAAAGGCAAAAAAAAAAACATACACTCACGAGCAACTTTGTTATGTACACCATACTAGTACTGAGTTAAACCAAGTTTGATGGAAAAAGATACTAGTAAGAATTTTCAGAGATTTCTCTTCACAATGATACAACAACATCACAGAGTTGCTGCAGATCAGGTGCACATCCATGATGTTCTAACACATCCCAAAGCTGCTGGATTAAGATCTGGTGACTGTGGAGGCCATGTGAGTACCGTGATCTCATTGTCATGTTCAAGAAAACACCTGAGATGATCTGAGCTTTGTGACATGGTGTGCTATCCTGCTGGAAGCAGCCATCAGTGATAGATACATGGTGTCATAATAGGATTGACATGTTAAGCAACAATACTCAGGTAGGCTTGAGTGTTTAAATGATGCCCTGGTGGTTTTAAGGGAAAAATCGCCCACGCCATTAAACCACCAGCAGCCTGAACAATTGATACAACACAGGATGCATTCTTATGCTCATGTTTATGCCAATTTCTGATCCTACTAGTCAAAGGGTCCAGCAGAAATTAGAACCCATTGAACCAGCCTCAGTTTCCTGTCCTTAGCTGACAGGAGTGGCACCTAGTGTGGTCTTCTGCTGCTGTAGCCTATCCAGAGATGCTCTTCTGCAGACCTGGGCTGTAATGAGTTATTTGAATTAATAATGCCTTCCTATTAACTTAAATGAGCCTGACTATTCTCCTTTGACCCCTGAAATCAATAAGACATTTTCACCCAGAGAACTGCAGCTCGTTGGATATTTTTTATTTTTCAGACCATTCTCTGTAAACCCTTAAGAGAGTTTAATGGGAATAAATCCAAGGAGATCAGCATTTTTTGAAACAAACAATATCACGTTCAAAGTCACTTAAATCACATCTCTTCCACATTGAGATGCTCGGTTTGAACTTAAGGAGGTCGTCTTGATCATATCTACATCCCTAAATGCATCGAGTCACTTCCATGTGATGGGCTAATTAGATATTTGTGAACCCTTAATAAGGTGGTCAATGAGTGCATTTGAATATGAACATCTGTCAACCTATAATATAAAAAAGTTATATGAAGTCTTCTTTAAAAACATGATGCAGATGTTTATCTCAAATCTTTGCAGATGTAAAACCACAAACCATGCGAAATAAAACTGGGCGTTGTTGTATATTGTATAGTTTTCTGTTGCATTAAATGACGTGTTCCACTCCCACTTGCGTTGTGAACCATGCATGAAATGGCTCAATATTTATTTTGTTGTTTGTTTATATCTACAGTATGCCATTTTTAAGGAAAAATGTCAGCGGAGGAGCGATCGCCTGTGACATTTGAAAGTTCATAAGCTGTAAAAATCTTCAAGCTGAACGCAGTAACTTGTGCGCTTCAGTGTACTGCAGAGAAACATTAAGCCACATTTATTGGCTGTTTTTTTTAATCCCATTATTAAAACTGTGAGATATCACACATTGTGTGTGCAGTAATGTGAGGTAGTGAAGTGTTGATTGCTTGTGTACAGCTGTGCAGTGTATCAGTTACATTCAGCAGATATTTGTTGCTTCAGAGTAACGTGTTTGAAGATGAACCCAACAGCCTTCTTTTTCTTTTGATGTAATGCTGCAGCCATTTAAAGCAACCAGAAGTTGTTGTTTCATTTCTTTTATTTGGACGAATATTCAATTAAATTTTTATTTTGTGACTAATTTTTAGTCACGAAATATAACCTCAACTGCTCTGTGTCGTCCTTTGTCGGGGTAAGAATGTCAATCCCAACAAAAATTAATGTACTGTGGTAAAAATGTGAAGAATAAACAAACATAAAATGGCCTTATTAGTCCAGCATCAACTTAGAAATAACGGATGCCTTGTTTCTCAACATTTTGCTGTATTAATATCTCCAGTTCTCCTTTTTAAGCAACCTTTTTTTTGCATTTCATTAAACCTAAATAAATATAAAACCTGGGGATGAGTTCGTCTGTATCGCAGTACAAAGTCTTTCCCTGAGCTGCTTGTGTGACCTTTTCCTAACGAGCGACTCGACCGAACGGAGCTCAGAACTGAGACATAAAATCATCTTGTTGGTAATAATTTTATTTAATTGCCCGATTGAGGTTTTTTGTAATCTCTGAATGAATCAGCAATGAATTAAGGCCTAATTTTATATCAGGAGTTTGATGGTAAGTGCTGAGTTTCAAACTGAGCAGCAGGAGACTCATTATAATACACACCTTTACAAATGAGCGGTACATGCTATATACAGCCCTTACAAAGCCTTTTCTGAAGGCTGAGGTTTTTCTTTGCCGTCTCGGTGAAGACACGTCAAGTTAAATCTGTTCCAACAAGTTCTTTCAGGTCTTTGCAGAGGTGACCTTTCAGAGTGACATTTGAAGTCAGAAAATTAATTCCCCCTGAGCAACATCCGCCACAAAACACACTCTAACCCTCAGTTATTTGGATCCTTTACTGCAGCTGCTGTTTTCCTTCAGTATATTTTGTTTTTATTTTTCTGCCCCTCATTATTAAACTCTTATTTTGAGCCACAGCACGTGCAAGTACACAAATGTATCATTCACACGCAGCTCAGTCGTAATCAAGCATAAAACAGTTTGTCTCCAGAAGCTTAGTTCTCTTCAGGATGGTGTCTGAGGTGCGTCTTGTGACATAAATACACTCACCGCCCACTTTATTTTCAACTGCTCTTTAACAGAAATATCTAATGAGCCAGTCACATTGCAGCAAATCAGTACATTTATCCATGTAGGAATGGTCAAGATGCTGTGTTGAATTTCCAGCTGAGAGAATTGAATGAAAAGGATAAAATATCCACGGCGCAGCAGTTCTCTTGGGGAAAATGTCTCGGTGATTTCAGAGGTGAATAATCAGACAGTTTCAAGCTGATAGGAAGGCAACAGTGACTCAGAGAAGACAAAGAAATGCAGAACATCCTTGAATCCACAGTGAAATGTAGCAGACGAGCAACAGCAGCAGGAGAACACATCTAGCTAGAATTGACTCAAGATCATCAAAACTGGACAACAGAAGATTTAAAAAATGTTTCCTGGACTGATGGGAATTCTGCTGCAACATTCAGATGATGTATCATTGATTAAGGCTGCTGGGGATTATTGGTGCGCGGATATTTTCTTGGGCTTGTTGGTACCAACATCCTGCAGTACGGTGGCCCCTAGAGACAAAGCACGTACAAAATACAAAACACATGCAAAATCCAAAGCACATGCAAAATACAAAACACATGCAAAATCCAAAGCACATGCAAAATACAAAACACATGCAAAACCCATAGCACATGCAAAATACAAAACACATACAAAATACAAAACACATGCAAAATACAAAACACTTACAAAATACAAAACACATGCAAAATACAAAACACATACAAAATACAAAACACATACAAAATACAAAACACATGCAAAAGACAAAACACATGCAAAATACAAAACACATGCAAAAGACAAAACACATACAAAATCCAAAGCACATGCAAAAGACAAAACACATGCAAAATACAAAACACATGCAAAATACAAAACACATGCAAAATACAAAACACATGCAAAATACAAAACACATACAAAATACAAAACACATACAAAATACAAAACACATGCAAAATACAAAACACATACAAAATCCAAAGCACATGCAAAAGACAAAACACATGCAAAAGACAAAACACATGCAAAATACAAAGCACAACGGAAGTGCTCCAGGACGCTAGGGGCAGTGTTGAGTTTTTGTTACCTAGTGGCTACATAAGCCATGAAGTTTCTAATGACCGGATTTGGTGTGTGGCAGTAAAAGGTAAATGAACCTTTTTTTTTAAATTATTTGAATATATATTAGTGTTTGTGTATAAATCAACAACTAATACACATATGCTCTCAATTGTGTAATTTAAGTTATCTAGGTAGTTGTGTTTTGGAAGTTCAGTTTTACGCTAGCAACGTAGCTGTTGTGTTGGAAATGCGTCTGTGTATATACACTTTAGCTTAGGTCTGCCCTTTTCCGTTTTAATACTCCATTTTAAAAGAAAAATGCTGTTTGTTTCAGGGTAAGAATGTTTTGTCCATATTGTGGCCATAACGTGAGAGAAGTTGTCAAGTTCTGCGGTTCATGTGGCAAACATATTGAGTTTTTGGCGTTTGTCAACAACAGTAAGTATTTCACAAATAACATATATAAAAAAGGTTGTCTGAACCAGTTCACAAAGCTGCCATTTGGCTGTTTACAGTTTATTTACATTTGAATGCAGTCCTTATTTACTATATTATTTTTATGTTATATAAATTGCATACACATTATTTTGCAATCATTTAAACCAGTAAGGTATATATCTGTGAAGATTCTTAATCGTCCAGGTTAGGGTTATAGTTGTAGACTTTATTTGTCTTGAATTTACTGAGGCCCAAAGAAGCAACATATTAATTTCGTTTAATAATGAGACAATACATTGGTTTTTAAATGTCATTGTTATTTAAAACTGCACATTTCTTGTCTGATGATCTATTTTACCATTTCCCATCTTATTTTTTTTCTGTTTATAAGGATCAATTCAAGAAAACATTTCCATTGAAGACCTCATTCAGAAATATTTCAGAGACGGTTACTCCTATAATGAAACATTGGACATTTTGGCCTCAAAACATAAACAGAAGATCAGTCTGACCACACTTAAAAGTAGATTAAGAAGTTTATCACTGTCCCGCAAAAAACATTACTCAACTCAGGCCTTGATTTGTGCTGCAATAATAGAAGAGCTGAAGGGACCTGGTCAACATTATGGATACCGTTCAATGTGGCAGACACTGCGTCAGAAACACCATCTTTCTGTGAAAAGGCATGATGTAATGGTGATGATGGCAGAGCTCGACCCATCTGGAGTCCAAAAGCGCTCAAAGAAAAAGTTTTTACGAAGAGTTTACGATTCACCTGGACCAAACCACACTTGGCATGTTGATGGATATGACAAATTAAAGCCATATGGTTTGACTATCAGTGGCTGTATTGATGGCTATTCGCGGAAGATATTATGGTTGGTTTGCGGAGCAACTAACAGCAACCCAGAAGTCATAGCTCAACACTACGTTCAGTGTGCTTCAGAGTTTGGAGTCATACCAGTGCGACTTCGCACATACTGCGGCACTGAAAATGGGACGATGGCAGCAATGCATTGTGCCTTACGGTCATCTCATCAGGATTTTTTTGCAGGAGCTGCCAGTCATATGTATGGATCTTCAATAACAAATCAAAGAATTGAAAGCTGGTGGTCGTACTTCAGAAAACAGCGGTAGGTTTTAAAATTTTTCAAGAAACAACTATATTAAGCAAATAAAAGTGTGGCTGTAATATATAGTCTGTGATGCAGAAGCCTTGATTTGTGTTACACCACCTTTCCTTTATAGCTTCAATGTGTAGCCAAGTATAAGATAGAAAATTTAAACTGTCAATAAAGAAAGTGAGATGAATAGAAATCCAAAATGCACGCACTTTACATCAACTCAAGAAACAGTTTCATAAACGTAAGAAATAGTGAGGCTTTGAAGGATAGTGATTTTGAACTGATGGTATGTTTTTGTCTCTTCTAGAACACAGTTCTGGATGGACCTTTTGAGTGACATGAAGGAAATGCACCTCTTTAATGGTAGTCATGAACACATGTGCTTGGTGCGCTTCATTTTCATGGCTGTGCTTCAGAGGGATCTGGATGAATGCAAAAGAAAGTGGAACACGCACCTGATCCGTCCAGTTAGCCAGTCACGCTGTCCATCTGGTAAACCGGATGTGATGTATTACCTGCCTCATAGGTTTGTATCACTCTTGTCAATTTAAAATGTGAAAAATCAAAAGTCTGTAATTTAAGTAGAAATCACAAAAATGACATTTTTTTTTAGCACCTTTTAATCTCTAAATGGTAAATGTCCTGTATTTGTATAGCGCTTTACTAGTCCCTAAGGACCCCAAAGCGCTTTACACAAACAGTCATCCACCCATTCACACACACATTCACACACTGGTGATGGCAAGCTACATTGTAGCCACAGTCACCCTGGGGCGCACTGATCTATGCACTTGATCATATAGTCTTCTTTTACTGTATGGTCATAAAAAACAGACACCACAGTGTTTGTACCACCCAAAATTTGGACTAAATAGGTCTACTTTTTTCACATGTTGATTCCAGTGCTAAAATTTATGAAAAGCCGTTTTATATTATCTCCTTAAATACATGACAAAAATCTGCCAATGTTTTCAGCAAGTCAATTGTTCAAGACAGGTAGTTACAGGAACTCTGACCACCTTCTAGTCTATTCAATGCCATAATACAGCCAGTGGTCTTAAGTAAAAGCATATGTTCACTTTAAGCATAATTTCCCCCCCCCCTACAGAGACAAGGATGTTGTAGCGTTTTCTTAGTATTTTAATAGTAAAAATTTTCCTTGTACAAACTTTTAGGTTTGGTGGACGCGACTGTGGCCTTGCAGTTGGACATCAAGAGCTGAGCCAGTTCAGGATGAGTTCAACTCCCGATTTCTGTGGAGACCCTCACCTACAGGAATATTTTGAAGGACTAAACAGTGGCTTCAGTTCATCACAGACATTGGAATCTTGTGTGGAGAACTACATCAGACTAAAAGGACTTGCTGGGTTGTAATGCCAAGGTTCCCACACATCCCAGAACTGTGGATTCCACTTTGTGGTTATAATAATGCACCACCTGCACTTTTGTTAAGGCAAAAAAAAATGTTTTTTGCTTCAAGTAGATCACAATTATAGTTCATCAGTTTATAGTCACTTAAAAAAATAGCCTTTGTGTTTTTCCAAATAAGAATATCAGTTGTGACGATGAGATCAAATAAATTATTTATCCTAACAGATGATATTGTGAAGACTCTCTTAACCTCCACCTTAAATGCAAGACACGTGTTGGTATTATTAGCTTTATTAATACAGGTTGATATAAAATAAAGGAGTAAAAACACTCTAATTTAAGTAATAAGATTTATTGTTAACGTTAACAAGGCAAATTACACTTTGCACTGAAATAGAAATTGTGTAAAATGTACAATATCTATGAATATATCTTTTCTAAATGCTGGATAGTAGTAAAGGGAATTCTAAAGCTAAGGGTACTAAAAAGTAATCCTTTCAAATCACAGACATTTACTTTAGCATTGTAACTAAAACAAAGGCCTTGGCCCAACAGATATCTAGCCAATTTCTTTAAACAAACCTTTTTGTATAAGAACAAAAACACAGTTGAAATGAGGACTATATTACAGTGTGAGGATCAAACTGTAAGTCGATCAATACAGACCAAAACCAGGAGAGTTTAATATTCCAAAGTCCATATCATCCTGGAACTGCTTATATGACTGAGCCATTGGTATCACAATGGTGTTTGCACATGTTTTCCCAATTGGGAAACGTGATGCATCACCAAACAGCAATCTTGGTCTTGGTTCCATTCCAGCTGGTGGAATGCTGTTTAGGCCCGTGGCAAACATCAGGATGTCTTGTAGGGAGACTGCTGTTTTGGTATCTATAATTAAATAGAATGTAGCTAAAGATAATTCTTTATTTTATAATAATTCCAAATACAAAGCAGAATATCAGAAACTTGGATCCTCAAATGTTCCAAAGTGTTATGTTTTTACTGTTTTTCCAAGATTAATAGCACAAACACCCATACCAGTTCAATATAAAAAAATATATAAAACAGCAGCTCTGTGGTGACTTACTATTGCGGTACAATTTTTCCATTTTAAACAGAAACTGTAAAGGTGATAATTTGACTCTGTTATTATTGTTTTGTTCATGCTAGGTAGCTCCCCAATAGCCACTGCTGGCAGCACATTCATCCCCCAAGGGATGAGATTCAACTGCTAAAAGACAAAAAAAGTGCTTCTGTTCTATAGCAGAAATATCACCTGACAGTTTAAACTTAAAAAATATATATCATAAAAGTAATATTCATGAAAGAGCTGCTTTATTGGTTTTCACTGATCGTAGAAATTTGTTTGCAGTACAAGTTTTGTATTAAACAAACCTTCAGCGTCTATCAGATAGTCTCGCCAGAATCCAAGCACCCTGGTTTCTTCCTGCCGTCTTGAACTGCCAGGTTCGCTCAGGACCACAGCAAACATGTCCTCTAAAAAATCAGATGTCAGCGGCTCTGGTCTTGAGCACATGAAGGGTTGGAACAACAAAGGATGCTGCTGCAGGGCATGGATTACACCAAGTGTTGTGAGGCCATCCTTAAATCTATAAGGGGAAAATTGTCATCAGCACTACAATAAAAAAATGAAAAACACTTTTTGAATGTTTTATTTTAATTATTCCGAAAGCACAATGAATTTTACAGACTTTGTTGCGACTTTCATCCGTAAATAAAGCCGCGGCCGGCTGAGTTGGTTGTGTCCCTGTGACGCGCCTCCAATAATCCATAATGAGTCGAACTTGTACTTTGCGCATTTATTTTAAGAACAAAACAAGAACAAACATTTGCGCTTTCAATCAATTTCCAACTAGCGCATGGATTAACTGGTGTGCCAAAAAATGACGGTCAACAGAAAAGTTTGCCCACAAACCACTCACCCAACACACCTGCTGCGAACACCGACATCAGGTAAATAGACTGTGACCACACCCACATACCATCACCTGAGACGCAGGTAAAGCTATACACCTGTGCCACCAAAACAAAAAAGGAAAAACATAAACATTGACTTTGGCTCTTACAGACTTTATTGATCCTAGGGGGAAATTAGATCTCAGCATTTAACCCATCACCCTTGGGGTGAGCAGTGAGTTAGTGCTGGCTGTCTTACTCAAGGACACACCTGGTGTGTGGGCTCTCATCGAACGTGCTACCTTCTGAATCCCAGTCTGATGTTTTATCCATTGCTCCACCATGCCACCTTCCGAATTTATATTTTACCATCTGCATTTCTATTCATCAGCAAGTGAATGTTGGAAACTGGAGCTTAAGTTACTTCAGCCACAATGTTGCAAATGCATTTTCAGTCAGTACAGTACTGTAACGATGGTTAAGTGTTACTGGACAGTGACATGTTGGTTTTTCTCTGCACACTGTTGTTGTTCCTTTAAGATTCATGTTTGGTTGGGCTGCAGGAAGTAGTGAGGGTGGTGTACAGGAAGGGGTGGGGTGACCTGGTTGTTCTGTGTGTGTGCCAGGCTGAAGAGAGGTGTAGTTCGAGAGCGCTTCCCCCTGAGTTAACAACCCGCTGGCTTATGTGCCGAATAAACGGACAAACTGAGACCCCAACCGTCTGGTTCTTGTGAACGTTACAGTACGGTTTATTCTCAATAAAATCAATAATGTAAAAGATCAAACCACCTGCAAAAATCAAATTTGCACTGCATTTTTTTAAAGTACCTGCCTAAACATGGTCACTGGCTGAACTTGTGTTTGCAGCTTTATCCAGTTTTATGCGGGGACTGATAAGTAACAAGAATTCTAATAGAATAAGTGTTTAAAAGTTTGAAATTTGATCTCTGTCCTCGCAGCTTCACATGATTTTTTCCATACTGAGTAAAGCACATGCATGATAACTCAAAAACTTTTTGCAAACATTAGGCTCAAAGTATAATTAGCCATGGAAACTATAAGTAAAAAGGGAAGATGCAAAACTGTAAAATTAAGCAGAAACATACATATTATTCGAAAAAAAATTTGGTCAAAAGAATAGGCGGCTTCTGTAGCTGTGGTTTGTTATCAATTCATTATAGTGTTGCTTATGGTTTAAAAAACAATTTTGTTAAAAAACTATTATTAAAATACTGTAGCTACATTGCCCCATTATTTACTATCAGTCCAAATACTTACAAATATGTTACCTTTGGATTGAGAAGTGGTTGCGGTATATGATGTACCACTTAAGGTAGTCCTTAATGATGTTGCCTTTACCATCTAAAGAGTCCGGAAATACATAGCAGCCAGCTGTCTGCAATAAGCTGCAATGCATTTCAATGCACCCATGGAGTTCCTTCAGCGTTGCAGCATTGGATATCTAGTGTTTACATAATAAAAAAAAGAAAATTGCAGTATCACAAGGTTGTTGTCCATGACGTTCACATCAAAATCATTTTAAATATAATTACTAGTGCACTTCAATGTTTGGTCTATATTTTAAAGCATGTTATTCTGGTATTGTTTTCTACTCCTCTACTTAAAGTCAAACATTTATCTTTGTTCATAATTAACAAACATTGGTACACTTAGCATGTTGATTAAAATTACAACTACTATGGAGCACAGCGTTACAGTCCAATGTGCAATTAACACATCAAGCTTTGTGATAACAAAGGAAATTGTAGTTTTACAATCGAATATTTAAATCAACATACTTCCAACAGAAAAGCTTTTGTAGCTTCATCAGTTACATCTTCAATCGTGACCTCCACCACATCAGACTTTGTTGTCCCAATCAGATGCTGGTAGAGTGTCTTGGAGAGGAAGGCAGGCCCTGGACCACCATGTACCAATGATGTGGCAATCATTCTGCCAGTAAGGAAATATTCATCCTCTCTTGCAGCTGGTAATGGATTTATTTAGTTAGTTATGCTAAAATAATGCTTTAAATTATATGCCTTTTTATTTTAATAAAAAATTAATCATCCAAGCTTAACTTCAGAATGTATTAATTTAATTTTATAGTCAGATGGTATAAATTTCTCACCAGCGCTGTCAAATGTAAGAAATTTGCTGTCCTCAGGTCCATCAAAGATTCGTCGCGATCTAAGGCATTTCATTAATAATGTCAAAAATTCACGTTTAGGACCACCATTATCCATTCCATCTTCACGCTGTCCTGCATCATCGCTGAACTTCACAAGTATATCATCAGTTGGGTTGTAAGACACACGTCTAAAGCCCCGAGATGCTCCATCCCAAACATTTGCCCTGTTTATATTAAATCTGCTGACAGATGTTTTTATTGTCTTAGACGCCAGCTCTTCGAGTACTTCTGCAGCAGACAGGCCATTTGTACTAGAACATAAAAAAATTATTAAATATCACATAAAATGAGGATGTTATTACTCACTTTTATCATATTTACATTCTCACATTTAAATGTATACTTACCTTTGTGTTTCACTCTCATCCTTTTCGATGAGAACTTCTTTGTCTGAGTCACTATCAATTACAATCGGTGCATAAACACTTGTGTATGTGCTGCAATGAAAAACATTTAGTGGGAAAAGTAGAACATTTCTTAAAATCTAAAGTTAACTAATATTTTATTGGTCTAGTGCAGTGGTTCTTAACCTGGGTTCGATCGAACCCTAGGGGTTCGGTGAGTCGGTCTCAGGGGTTCGGCAGAGCCTCCACCATGACATGCACGGCTCATTTTGTGCACCAATAAAAACATATCTATGTCTTGAATTTGAATTTATTTATTTTTTTCACTAAAGAGGGGTTCAGTGAATGCGCATATGAAACTGGTGGGGTTCGGTACCTCCAACAAGGTTAAGAACCACTGGTCTAGTGTGTCAATACACAAATTTCTGTGTCCAAAACATACCTGTAGCAGGGACCTTGAGTCTAAATATCAAAAATATATGAACAGTTAATATAATTTATGTTTGTAGCCTGTATGATAATTATTAATGACATTTTTCAGAGTCTTACTTCAGAAGAAGTTTGCAAGTTTGACCCCCTGTAAAGAATTTAAATTATTTCAGAATTTACAATATAATACACAAGAATGTATTTTGGCTCCACCCTATTCACGGTCGCCGCACTGTATTCTCCACAATACAAAACTTACCTATTTCTTGAAGGTGCTCTTTCCGGCGTGCTGTGATTATCTGGAAAATCCCATACCTGATAAGTAGTAAAATAAGATTAACAGCACTTTTTAAAACTTTAAACTTTTCTTGATTATATTGGTGTATACAAACACACACACACACACACACACCCACCCACACACACACACACACACACACACACAAAACACCGTTAAAAAAAAAAAAAGACTAACCACAGTGTCCGACAGTGGGCTTTCTACTACTTTTACTTGAACTTCATTGTCCTCTTCAGATTCACACTCTGTGTTGCAATCTGCAAATATTCAATGATTCAAAAAATACAGTCTAATTTAAATATATGTATGTATTGAAAGGTATATCTAACAATTAGCAAACATATACAACACTTTGGCTATGCAGCACAAATTAAATATATTTAAAATCTGTGGCAAAATCATGTCACTCTCTGATTAACATTTTTTGGAAAAATCTTGAATTATTTTTAATATCTAAACTTTATGATTGTCACTGCTTTATCAAAATCACTTACCAGTATTAAAGAAGTCATCATGGTTACAAATGTAGAGAGTTACTCTTTGATAGGCCTTCCCTATGGCATCCTTGTATTTTTGGATGGTGAAAGGGGTGTTGGTTCCAGGAATTGTGCTAACTTCCCTTGCATCAGGGTATAGCAGTACATAGGGTCCATCGGCCATGGCCTGGTTAAAGTCCTTATGTTTTTTCACGCTGGCAGACAAGATTTGCTCAGTTGACCAGTGAGAATGAACATCAACCGGAAGTGACTTTCCTCGAACAGGTCTTATACCATCACTGGTCCTTCTCATGATGCCAATCTGTATCTAGAAATGAGATTAACAATAACATGTTTTTACATCTTTGTTCCTACATGGTCTTCCATTTTATTTCTGATCTGTAGTTGTGCTCCAGCTGTGCTATGACTCAAAAGACAACATTAGCGACTAAATATAGTTTTAACAGGGGGCATATATTATTGAAGGACTGTTGACCAAAGGCTGACAATTAAGAAATTCAGATCAGGTTAAAAATTGTAAGCCCTGTATCAGTGGTGAACTACAACCCCCAAGAGCGGCAACTCGACGTTCCCCGAGCAACACTAATGTCCAAGGTTGTGATTAGCTGAACACACCATATACAGGCAATGAACAGCAATCAGCCTGAAAGTAAATTAAACAGAGATAGTACGGGGGGGTCCATAGCTGTAGAGGACATAGTTAGCCACCCTTGCAATATATACAGTTCCTTTCATATGCATATGGAAGTTTACAGTGATGCCTTGGCAGTGCTAAAGGTAATTTGGATTTTGTATTAGCAACAAAAGTGGTCAACTTCCACGTTCAAGTTTATGACATACCTTCACTGGTTTCTGTTCCTTCTGTTCCTGGTGTTTCTTTGAAAAAAATGCCTTTCTTTCCCTTTCTTTCACATCCCGAAATTTTATGAATGACTCCACTAATGATTTCCCAGCTATAAACAGAAAAAAAAAGTTATAATTTTAGGGAAGGGACAGTTAACAAGATTTACTTAATACAAATATGTTTTTTACCCTGTGTAGACTGTATAGTTGTGCCAGTCAGGATGCTGGAACTGGTAGATGGAAGAGCTGCTGCCTCTTCACTAAGGGCAGGATTTCTCGACACAGTGCTGGTGATGTCCTTTAAAAACTTGATGTTTTTACTAGAGATGGACCGATCCGATATTACGTATCGGTATCGGTCCGATACTGACCTAAATTACTGGATCGGATATCGGAGAAAAATAAAAAATGTAATCCGATCCATTAAATATCACGAAAGCACCTCACAAAACTTGCAACACGATGTAACTCACCTCAGAACGTTAGCACGTCGGAGCAGTGTGGTCACGTGATAGAGCGGCTGTGGCATGCGGGACCTGTCAGTGGTCTGGATAGCATTTGGAGCTTCGCTAGCAACCTGGCATTTCATCTCCGACAAAGTTATCCCCGAGAGAAGTAAAGCAAGTGTGTAAGTCCATCTCTGAATGTTTGTAAAGCATTCCTGCGTTAAGCTTAAGGAGCGACTGCCTCTCGCTCTCCGGCTGCTACTTCAATCGTGAAACTGCTTAAATGATCAGCTGATCGGCTTTTCTGTCGCGAGTCCGTCTCTCTAGTTTGCTTTTGGCCCACTTTGCACCAGAAAGAGGAAACCAGCGGCTGAACAACAGCAGAACGTTTAAGCTTGATAAGCTGTTGTTAGAATTTATTTAATATTACTTTCTACACCAGGATCTTTTTCTACGTAGCTGACGCTGGTAACTGTGCAGGGGCGGATCTAGCAAAGTTTAGCCAGGGGGGCCGATAGGGCATGAACAGGGAAAAGGGGGCACAAAGACATACTTTTCTTTCT
Organism: Copadichromis virginalis; assembly: GCF_057382275.1. Taxonomy (NCBI): domain Eukaryota; kingdom Metazoa; phylum Chordata; class Actinopteri; order Cichliformes; family Cichlidae; genus Copadichromis; species Copadichromis virginalis. The sequence goes on from NC_140633.1 coordinate 20,549,384, forward strand.
TATTCTCATTTAAAATGTCGAGCTTTTAATAAATAATTATCTGACACACAAAGTTTTAATTTGATGTAAAATGAATAGAAGTCAATTACTGTATATAGTGACTATTAAGTCTAATATATACCCTAGTAAGCTATAGTACTTTTTACTTTGGGAAGGTACCATCTGTGCAGTCTGCAATTTTGTTGAAGAAAGATGTTGAATCTATTTAATATTTCTTGAAAAATAATTGATTTCTGTGCATTTTTTTTCACACTGCATCAAATTAAGGTTGATTACGTCGATTAAGCATCATGAGGTGGAGCGTGAGGGGTGGTTCCTTATTTTTTATTTATTTATGTTTGTTGTTGCTGGGAGTTGGAACCCTATTAGTTAGGTTGCTTAATATTTACGCTAAGTACTCTTTAAAATACCAGAATAGGGAGGATGGTGTAGGTCTAAGTTTATTAGATTGATCAGTATTGCTGAACTATGAAATATTTTTTTTGTATACAGGTATAACAGAATAGCTTTAGTGTAGTTGTTGTTTTAAACTTGAGTATGAACTTGCAGACTTGCAAAATGCAGCAAGATATTTAAAAAACAGTTTTGTTGATTAAAAAACACTATATCGGATTCATATCGGTATCGGCAGATATCCAAATTTATGATATCGGTATCGGTATCGGACATAAAAAAGTGGTATCGTGCCATCTCTAGTTTTTACCACATAGATTACAAAAGGCAGGACTGTCTGCCAAGAGGTGTCCACAGAAGGGACAGTACATCTGTAAAAATGACCCCATCAAATGTTTTACAAAATTAAGATTCACTACAACCCACAGAAAATACAAGTATTTCACATCTTACATTAAGACTCCTGAATGCACAGGAGATTACATATTTTATCTTAACTTTCATTATATATATGTATATAAAGTGCACAGCATGCTACTTTGGATGTTTAGCAAAGGACAGAAATCGCTAAAACATTACGTTTTCATACTTTTATCCATTTTTTAAAACCAGTTGTCTATGAGCAAAGCATAAACCAAGCGTTCATATTAATAAAAACAAACAATCAAACTAACAACAGTTTGCACATTACCTTTATTATGAGGCGTGGTGACTATCCTTGATGGTGTTTTTCGCTGGTATCCATCTCCCTGTGTTTTCAACAAAATTGCCGTTTATTTTGCAAATCTAGCTCAACACTGCCCCTAGCGTCCTGGAGCACTTCCGTTGTGCTTTGGATTTTGCATGTGTTTTGTATTTTGCATGTGTTTTGTATTTTGTAAGTGTTTTGTATTTTGCATGTGTTTTGTATTTTGCATGTGTTTTGTCTTTTGCATGTGTTTTGGATTTTGCATGTGTTTTGGATTTTGCATGTGTTTTGTCTTTTGCATGTGTTTTGTATTTTGCATGTGTTTTGTATTTTGCATGTGTTTTGTATTTTGCATGTGCTTTGTATTTTGCATGTGTTTTGTCTTTTGCATGTGTTTTGTATTTTGCATGTGTTTTGTATTTTGCATGTGCTTTGTATTTTGCATGTGTTTTGTCTTTTGCATGTGTTTTGTATTTTGCATGTGTTTTGTATTTTGTAAGTGTTTTGTATTTTGCATGTGTTTTGTATTTTGTAAGTGTTTTGTATTTTGCATGTGCTATGGGTTTTGCATGTGTTTTGTATTTTGCATGTGCTTTGGATTTTGCATGTGTTTTGTATTTTGTACGTGCTGTCTCTAGGGGCCACCGTACTGCAGCATATCTGAGTATTGTTGTCCAAGATAAGGACAATGCCAGACAGTACCTCCCAGCCACTCCATGAGGTCCAGTCACAGGAGCACAGTCAGTGAAAGACTTGGATTACCCTAAATGCACCACTGACCGACAAAGGAAATCATTTCTGCCTGTGGCTAACTTGCAGTACAATTCCTCCATCTAAAGCACACAAATACACACCGCAGCACATCCTCTACAGAAGAAATAAAGCCAACATGATATGAAGCACCTCAACTTCAACTATTTAATTATGTGTAATATACTGGAAAATGTATAACTACAGTGTTTTGTGTTTATTCGGGCTATTTTGTAACCTTGTAATATATTGTATTATTTGATTTAGTTCAGTTAGTTACTGTCCTAATGCTCCATATCACAAAGCTCAGATCATCTCAGACTAGTTTTTTGAACATGACAACAGGTTCACTGTGACCAAACAGTTTCTACAGTCACCAGATCGCAATCCAGCAGAGCACCTATGGGATGTGGTGTAACGCAAGACTTATGTCATGGATGCGCAGTCGAAGCATCAGCAGCAGCTGTGTGATGCTGTCATATCAACACTGACCAAACTGTATGAGGAATGTTTCAGGCGCCTTTTTGAATCAGCATCACGAAGAATTAAAGCAGTTATAAAGCATCCTGTGAGGTGCTCAGAAACCCTCAGTCTTACTCTGTGTGATGTCAGAGAGACGATGTGTGATGACCACCTCGGCCCGTGTACTAACGGCAATACGAAAGATTCCACAAATAAAAACACAGAAATGTGAACAAAACAGGCCACATTCAAAGTTTACAAAACCATTAGAAACATTTATGAGAAAAAGAATTTTAACATAAGATTTTGTTTTTTGTTTTTTTCCAACTCTCTAACATTAGTGGTGTGAATTCTCCTGTGTTGTACTCATAGGCACACAGTCTGTGGTTGCTACAAAGCTACAAAAAGGTCTGATCTGCAGTTTTCACCCCCAGCTGATGCTTATTCAAATGACATCCACAAAGCTTCCTGTGGAGCTAGTTTTTATACAACTTATTTTTAATATATGCACAAGTACTCCCAAACATAAAAGACTTTGATGTGTAAAATTGGCGATGTTCAACTTTAAAAACACTTTGGAATCATGTAAAATTCATGAGCGCTGAAAAGAAAGTACAAAAATACAAAAACCTGATACATTAAAGTCCCTGCAGGATGAACAGAGCTTATCCTGAAGCGTCCCTCCCTTGTATCCAAAAGATTTCATTGAGCAGTTCTCAGAAAGCTGTTATTATAATACTAAAAGCATCTGAATTATGAAGCTATGGATGAAAACTCTCTGAATGTGGACGCCTTTTATCCTTTCTTCTTGAATGGCGAAGCAAAAAAAAAAAAAAAAAAAAAAAAAAAGGACGGCAGAGATGTGTCATTGGTAGAGGAGGAAGTCCTTGATACTGTGAGGGACAAAGAGGCTCGAGGCCCTGTGCAGACGACTCTTTCCGAGACTTCGACGAATACGTAAGCGACAGAGCTGAGACAGAGAGCAGGGACCTGGGAACAGGAGGCAGATCACAGCTGTTAATAAAAGGAAGTGAGGGTCCTCTATGTAAGTGCAAAAAGGTCAAAGGTCAAGGTCAAAGTTATTTATATAGGACATTTCCACACAGACGATGCTGCACAAAGTGCTTAACAATACCATTAAAAAGAAACAATGTAAAACAATAATAACAATATGAAATAATGACAGGACAATAACACACCTCTGCTCAGCAGTGCAGCTCTCACTGAGCTGTTTGGCTTCGACAGATCAAGAGGAGTCTTCGCCTCGGCGTTCCTGCGACACCCATCAGCTCCAAAGTCCAGGAGAAGATGCACAACGTCAGCTCCTCCCCCCAAAACTGCAGCATGCAGAGGACTGTCCGGCCCGCATCCGATCTGAACATCTGCTCCTGCTCAAACATGCAAACAGAGTTCAACACATAACAGCACGCAAATCACACAATTCTGATTAAAACCCATCCGTGTGTTGTAAGTGATTTATTGTTAAAGCAGCACGTCGTTATATATTAGCTACTAATATAAAAAGTTTTCAAAAATAAATCCAAAGCACAGCTCTGAATAGTTTTGAGACTGGCTGTTACGTCTGACAGGTTGGATTGATTAGAAAAGCTTTTAAACGTGTGCTGATGTGAACTGTGACACCGAGTTTCTGCTTCGATGGAAAGCGATAGAGAGAAACTGCAGAGCGTGCCACTAAAAGTAACTCAGAGCCCAGCAGAAACAAAAAATGTCAGCTGTATTTAAATATTATATGGCTGGAACGAACGGTTCTGTCCTGTTGGTTCACCTTTGCTCGGCGATTATCGTTTCAAATGTGCAAAATCCAAGACAGACGTGTTAAATGTCAACTGACACCTTCAAGTGCCTCGGTTTGTCTGATAAGCAGAGCCAAACTCGAAGATATGCAGTCTAGTTTGAGCATTTAAGTCCCAAAGATGAAAGGCGGCACAGAAGAAAAGCTTCACAACTAAGTTATGTCAAAGGAAGAAATCCTCTCGTTTGAGAAAACACTAAATGAAATAACTAATCATTGCACCTCTGACTCAGTTTAAGAATCAAGAAGTTGTTTTTTTAAAATCTGATTCTTTCTTTCTTTTACAACTGTATACAGCGAATAAAAGAGCTGTTACTGTGTTTGCTGAAACAACTGTTTGATAGACTGGTTTGTGTAATTAAAAGAGTGGAGTTTTTCATTAAAAAAAACTTCAGACTATTATACAGACTGGGCCTTGAAGTGCCTTAATTTTCATGACTGAAACAAACAAAAAGCAAAGGTGTGACTGGTGATTATTCCTGACTTATATTACCTGAATACAGCAGCACCTCTACGCAGGCTGCAGCCCGGGCCATGCAGGCAGAGTAGAGTGGCGTCCCAACGTCAGGCAGCTCCAGATCAATCTGAGCTCCACGGGCCAGCAGCAGCTCCAGGCACTCTCTGTGATCTGGAGGAGAAGATGACAAATGCTGACATGTAGTCCACATTCATAACCAGAAATTTCTTGTAAATGGATACCTTTGTGTACCTTTCTTGGCAGCCTCATGGATTGGAGATGCCAGCTGGTAGGTGGTGTGGATGGAGGCACTGTGCTGCAGGATGAGCTTGAGGCAGGCAGCGCTCCCGCTGCTGCAGGAATTGAAGAGAGGTGTGGCGCCATCTGTTGACACTGCCATTGCCTTGAGAATGATGTTTGTGAGGAAATGCATCCAAAAGAACGGAGTGTACCTCATTTATTTATTCATGCATGTGACTGTTACACCCCGGCCTAGGCAACCGGAGTGCAACACGAAAAAAAGTAAAAAAAAAAAAAAAAAAAAAAAAACACAAAAAACCCCCACTAAAGCTCACCACCAAAATCCCAAAACGAAAGTATCGACAAATCTATTTACAGCTATTTACACCAAACTATTTACAACACGGGGGAGATCGCGAACATGACACACTGAAACACAGGGTTTAAATACATAGAGGGAGCAATCAGGAAAATGGACAACAGGAGGGAAACACAGCTGGGGCAAATAAGAACTGACGAGACAGGGAAACGTAAACTGAAAACACTAAGATAACACAGACTTTCAAAGTAAACAGGAAACACATAACAGTCACGCCAAAAACAACACACTGACAACACCGAAACGTAACAGTGACACAAACATACACAAATGCTCAAACAGAGCAAACACACGAGACAACCAACAACTGAAGGCCTCTTTGCATGCAGATTTCAGCTCTGACCTTTCTCCAGTAAAATCTAAACTCTTCAGCAACAACACCAGATGTGGTTTAAAACGTGTGAAAACAAAAATCTGTGTTAAAGCGGGAGAATCTGTGAGTTCGCAAATGAGCTCAGCTCTTTTTGAACTGCACAATTTCAGGCATCCTGTAGTGAAATTTACAGGAAAGTGAGTACGATGCTCAAACCAATCAAATCAAGCAACTGAGGTGCAGATTTTTTCAGCTGTAAATTAATTGGTTTACCAAAAGAACTGCATTAACTATTTAAAAATTACAGCCATTTTTATAACATCCATCCATCCATGAGGTTATTGGGGCACTTACACATAAGCCCTCACTAATATTCTGATTATTTAGCTGGACAAGCTAATATAATTTTAAATATAGGGGTTGTTTTTAATACATGAAGGCCTAAAGTCCATTTGCTGGGTTTGCTCTCTTGTGACACAAGCCAAAGTCTTTTATATCAACTTAACAATGATAAAACGAATTGTTAGATTCCCCCAACCCCCAGTGTTTTATTAGTGTATGTGAAGTTTAGGATTGAGTTTCAATCCATCAAATACTTTTCAAACCAAAAGTGAAGGGATCCACTTTCATGTATGATCAAAGCAATGAGACGGTACATAAATTCTTATCACTAAATACAAAATATCAGATAAAGTAATTCATCTTATGAGTGCAAAAATAATCTTTATTTGGAAAAAAAGACTTTAAATGCCTGCATTCCAACCCAAATGCTCTTAATTTAATATATTTTTTAAAAATGTAGCCTTTTCTGTAACCTCTTTAGGGTGCATCTGTACATAATTTCAAAGTTTTGAGGTTCTGAAACGTGTTTGAGACCATGCTAGCACAACAAAGGAGGGTTTACGATATGACGTTCTTATACTTCTGTGGGTTTTTCCTTTTGATGAAACCTTAATGCTAGACAAGTTAAACAGAATCATTTTCCAAGTCTTTGTTTGTCTAAGTGTTACGTTTCGGTGTTGTCGGTGTGTTGTTTTTGGCGTGACTGTTATGTGTTTCCTGTTTTACTTTGAAAGTCTGTGTTATCTTAGTGTTTTCAGTTTACGTTTCCCTGTCTCGTCAGTTCTAATTTGCCCCAGCTGTGTTTCCCTCCTGTGGTCCATTTCCTGATTGCTCCCTCTATGTATTTAAACCCTGTGTTTCAGTATGTCATGGTCGCGATCTTCCCCCCCGTTGTAAATAGTTTGACGTTTTGTGTTTTGATGTAAATAAATTCGTTTTGAGACACTTTTTGGGATTTTGGTGGAGAGCCTTAGTGTTTTTCTTCGTAGTTTTATTTTCCTTATCTTTGCTTTTCTACGTTGCACCCCGGTTGCCTAGGCCGGGGTGTAACATATGGGGGCTCGTCCAATCGCTGGAGGGTCCGAAGGAGGGACGGCTTCGGCCTTCTGCCTTCGCTGGAGGGTCCGAGGACCGCTCCAGCCTTCATCCGTCTTCGCTGGAGGGTCCGAGGCACCGCTCCAGCCTTCGTCTGCCTTCGCTGGAGGGTCCGTGGGACCGCTCCAGACTTCATCCGTCTTCGCTGGAGGGTCCGAGGCACCGCTCCAGCCTTCATCCGCCTTCGTTGGAGGGTCCGTGGGACCACTCCAGCCTTCGTCGTCTGCTGGAGGGTCAGGGGGACCGCTCCGGCCTCCATCAGTTTCATCTGCCTCCGCTGGAGGGTCCGTGGGACCGCTTCAGTCTTCATTTGCCTTCGCTGGGGGGTCCGAGGGACCGCCTCAGCCTTCGTCGTCTGCTGGAGGGTCCGTGGGACCGCTCCAGCCTTCATCCGCCTTCGCTGGAGGATCCGAGGGACCGCTCCAGCCTTCTGCAGCTGGTGGGCTGCGTGTCCGTGTGTGCAGCTGGTGGGCTGCGTGTCCGTGTGTGCAGCTGGTGGGCTGCTCGTCTGCCTTCGCTGGAGGGTCCGTGGGACCGCCCCAGCCTTCATCCGCCTTCGCTGGAGGGTCCGTGGGACCGCCCCGGCCTTCGTCGTCTGCTGGAGGGTCCGTGGGACCGCTCCAGCCTCCACCAGCCTTCATCCGCTTTTGATCAAAACATTTCACTTGGGGTTACATGTTTGATTTTTGGGTGGGGGGAACTGTTACGTTTCGGTGTTGTCGGTGTGTTGTTTTTGGCGTGACTGTTATGTGTTTCCTGTTTTACTTTGAAAGTCTGTGTTATCTTAGTGTTTTCAGTTTACGTTTCCCTGTCTCGTCAGTTCTAATTTGCCCCAGCTGTGTTTCCCTCCTGTGGTCCATTTCCTGATTGCTCCCTCTATGTATTTAAACCCTGTGTTTCAGTATGTCATGGTCGCGATCTTCCCCCCCGTTGTAAATAGTTTGACGTTTTGTGTTTTGATGTAAATAAATTCGTTTTGAGACACTTTTTGGGATTTTGGTGGAGAGCCTTAGTGTTTTTCTTCGTAGTTTTATTTTCCTTATCTTTGCTTTTCGTGTTGCACTCCGGTTGCCTAGGCCGGGGCGTAACACTAAGAAAGAAATACCAAGAGTGAGCGATGACCTAATTATCTCACGTCACATAAATCAAATGTATGCCTGGCCTCACATTTGTTTTGGGCAATAGCCAAATGATCTATAATCTCCATCAAGCATCAAGTTCAAAAAGGATAAGCAAAATAAAACTTGTGGGTTTCTTTGATGACAGAAAAATGTATCTGTTCCTTCTTACATTTGCTCCATTATCCAGAAGAAACTTGGCACAAGCGTAACGAGCCCCGAGGCAAGCCTCGTGGAGCGGCGTGACCCCGTCCATGGTGACTGTGTCAACATGGAAGCCCTGCAGGGAGAGATCAGAGGATTTTCATTTGACTTCTTTTCAAGAAGTCTTCGGGTTGTAGACTGTAAGTACTCGACGTACAAATCAAGATTTAAGATTACCTGAGCGATAAGGGCCCTGAGGTGGAGGAGTCTGCCCTGAAAGGCCGCTTCATGGAGCGGAGTTCTGTCAGACCAGAAGTCTGAGACACAGAGAATCAAATTAGTTATGTTTCCACATTCAGAAAGCACAAAGACCAAGACCACTGTAACCTCATCCACATACATACACACTTCTGGCAGGGCTGGACTGGGACAAAAAAAAAAAAATCAGCCCAGGCATTTTGACTAGAGACCGGCCCACCAGGTATTATAGGAAAAACCATAAAGCCTTTGAATGAAAACAAACGTTGTTGTGACAGTGATGTACACAGTCTTGTTGGTATATATGTATCAATCTAATAAACTTAAACCTACACCATCCTCCTTATTCTGGTATTCTAAACAGTACTTAGCCGAAACCCAAAGACTGCTTGGTTGAGTTAACTTCCTGAACTATCTACAACATATGGTGGAAACCTGAAATTAAGACAGAGAAGACTAGAGGTGAGACATGACCATTACTGAATATTAAAAATAATAAATGACAGATTTAGTGATATTTTCATAAACTATTTATTTACCACATCAATAAACAGCATGGCAGGGCAAAATATTCTTTCTAACATGGCAACCTTTTAAAAGTGAAAGGAGACAGAAAGACAGGTGAGAAAGAATAAAACTTAACTGACTTTTTGATGGCATTTTACACAAAGTACTAGTACAGTATCTAGAAAATGTGGGAAAATATTGGCATCATGTACAGTACTTTCTTCTGAGGAAATTGTGTTGGGACCCTGAAAAAAAACTTACTGCGTACAATAATGGATTTCTATAAATTTGACATCAGATGAAAACTTTGGTTGTAAGATTCGGATAATTATTTGTTAAAAGCTAGAAATTTTAAATGAGAATAACAAAGAAAAGTATTTCTTTGTGCCCCCCTTTCCCTGTTAATGCCCTACCTGGCCCCATGGCAAAAGCCCCTGCACAGTTACCAGCTGTCAGCTACATAAAAAAAGGATCCTGGTGTTATTTGTCTCTCAGAAACAGTTCATAGCTTTCCTTCAACCCATTCATGTCACCTAAAAGGTAAACCTGTTGACAGCTCTGATGATTCAGTAAGGACATCTCCTGGTTTCATCTTCATGTTTCCCTCTCACCAGATAACCAAACCGACATCATGACCAGCAGCTTTTACTGCTGTGGCTCCAACAAACATCAGCTGATACTAGAAAGTAATATTAAATAAATTCTAACAACAGCTGATCAAGTTTAAAGGCGCTTCTGCTGTTTAACGCGACCCCCGCTAGTTTCCTCTTTCTGGCGCAAAGCGGGAGATAAACAAGCAAGAGAGAAAAGCAGATCAGCTGATCATTGATCAGTTTCATGATTGAAGTAGCAGCAGGAGAGAGAGGGAGGGGGAGAATGAGAGAAGAAGAGGCGGCTCTTTTTTTATTGTAGCTGAAGTACGGGACAAATCGCGTTTATTTTCAGCTCAATACAAAACATGTAATATTAACTCTGAATACCAGAGGATTCCGTTTTTTTACAGGACGGTAGGCAACTCTACTAACTAACCTTGAATAAAATAAAGTTCACTATCAGTAACATCATAGCACCCACCCAACTGTATAGAAACTCCGTCATGCTAGCTAGTACACAGTACGAGTTATCGTCACTGACTGTAAAAAGTTAGCACAACAAAAATAAACTGCACCTAAACTTGGTTTATATCTGACCCAGACAGACTGCAGGTCATAACTTCTTACCTGAAGCTCATTTCACCTGACAGCCGCCTTGGGTCTCTCCACCTCCGCCTCCCCTTCCCCCCATCCACCTGCTGGCTTCCACCACTTGCTAATTTTACTGAATCTGTGAAAGCTCCACCATAGCCACTACCAAACAATTGAGCTATTTTTACACGTCTGCCAGCATCTATCCAATCCGCCACCTGTCACTGTTTACACGGTTAGGGGGGGGGAGACAACAACAACAAAACATCGGCCCATTTAAACCAAAAATTACCATCGGCCCACCTGGACTGCCTGGACTGATCCAGCTAGCCAGTCCAGCTATGACTTCTGGTTTCTCAACATGACCCCCAATCCTAAAATGCTAAACCGGTTTCATCCCAGATTTTATTGTCTACAGCAGCATCAGACTTCACATGGACAGCTTTTAGGCCTGGAAACACTGATGCAAAAAAACCATACAAACATTAAACTCACCGGCCATCAGCGAGTTACACACCAACCCTCCGTAGATGGACAAAGGCCTCTCCCAAGGTTGCGACCACAGGGAAACGTCTGTTTGCACAGCAGCCATGGTGAAAACGAAACAGCAGCAGATTCCTTCACCTCCTTCACCCAGCCAGATACACAAACCTGAATCCGGCCTTCCTCACTCTCTTATCTGGGCCCTTGGTCACCTCCCCCACATTACCACCTTCCACCCACTCTCACCCCAGTGAATGGCCAGAGTTAACGGTATATGCATTACATTACAATAGCTGCTAGAATGATCATGAGGTGTCTTCAACAAAGCACTTAAAGACACACAGACCAGGACAAGCCCCATAAGACCCTTAAATATATTACTGCCACATGAACTAAATGAAATGCCTTAAACTAACAAAAAAAGTCCCTAGCTCCAACAGGAACATGTTGTCTTAACATTGAACACATGCTGAACTTCTTGATATGATGTTTGTTTCTGTCTTGCAAATCCCCGTCGCTGACCCTGAAGAGCGACACCTATTTATCAGCTCCTTTTTCACAAGTGTGATTTTTTTTGGCACTCTTCCTTACAATCAGATTCATCTACAAAACAAATATTTGTTTGATGCCTCTCCAGGATCTGCAAAAATTACATGTGAGAACATAGCACATGCCATATATATTAGAAAGTACACTTTGGTTCCCACGTTGGGTTTTCTGAAAGTTTACTTATCATTTGAAGAAAAGAAAAAAAAGCTCTCAGGTTTCAAAGGAGTGTCAATCATGAAAGCTACTTTTAGACGCTTCCTCATTCACAAATGTACCGCAGTAGATAGGAGCGTGTACACCGCTGCACTACGGCATTCAAACATGCTCTGACACGCTTCACAAAACAGTGGATTTTATTTAAAAAACAAACTTTGAGGTCTCTCGATAAGTTACAGTAGCTTTGTTTCCCTGTGAGCTTACAAGCAGCCAGCCCTTTACCCTCTCTGTTCAATGTCATCTTTACATTTTCAAAAAGTGCTTATAAATTCGCAAGGTGTGCAACAAATTCCAGTTATTTAAAAAAGTCTCTTCCACCAACTCCCTTTTGGTGAGTAAATGTAAACAAAATGTTAGCCCGCACCATGAAGATCACATAGGAAACTTATATAAGCAGTTTGAAGAGAGGCAGAGGTGCTGAGAGGTCACTGTCATCAACTTTCTGTTTCTGTTGCTCTCTGTGGCACATCAGGAGTAAGCCTCATTTTTATGGCTCTTTTCCTGTCTCCACTGTCGCTGAGGGCCTGTGGCGTCGACGGCGAGATCCATGACCCCATCAGGCATCAGCCACTGCAGGAGCAGCAGGAAGAGGAAGTCCAGCACGGCCACAAACGCAAAGATGGAGCCAGCGACGGGGCCGCAGTGAGCCCTCAGCCTCCGTAACCGTCTGTCCAGGGGAAGAACTTCCTCTCCGACCACCCTGTCGTACACCTGACAGGGAAAAAACACATTGATCACCTGAGTGTCCTTCAGTAGTTAAACATGTAAAAACCACCACCTAGACATAAACTGGAATACATTTTTTAGGATTAGATTTGGATTTGTTTTAGAAATTCTAAATACTGATATAGACTTTTGTTGTTGTTGTTTTGCTGTGTTTATTTTTTAAAAATGCTGTGAAAGAAGAAGAAAAAATGGCTGATTGCAGAAACTTCTGTATGTTAAAAACATTTCTGGCTATTTGAATACAAGTTTTGAGAGTTCACAGGTTGTACCTGAATGTGCCGCGATGTTTCACAGGCCGGGCTCTGCTTACAAACTGACATTGACTTCAGAGTGCACTTTAACACACTGCTAGCTTTTTTTTTTTTTAAAGGTATGCCATTGTTTAACAGAGCCATGGAGCAATGCCAAGCACTTAGAAAATACCAAAAAACTAAACACAACTGTCAGGTCTAGCTGCCTTGCATGACTGTCAAGCTTGAGAAAGAGAGAGAGTTTCATACAGGAATTTGCATACAGCAGGGGTTTTCCTGTACCTTTCAAGAGCATATTTGGTAGCGTAGTTGCACCGGCACAAAAATAACCATAAGAAATAATGAATGAGCAAAGCTCGTCTCCAGGTTAGATGTGTTTGAGCATGTTGTACAATTAAAGAAAAAAAGGACACTCAAGATAAATTTGATGTGCCTCAGCTTTTTATCTCTTACCTCACAAGTTTCTAAGCATGATGCAAGAGAGAGAGTTTTTTGGAAATCAGATACTGTGGGAAATGTTTAGAGAAAACATGTTTACGCAAAGTCTGGTAATCTGGACGCCTTATCTGATGGTGCAGTCGTCCAATGAGTTATCTGATCAAGATTCAGAGTAGTTGCTGTTTTCAATTTATGAAAATGTCCTTGTGATGAAAGGGCACACCTGTCTTTTATTTTCCACAATAAAATGTTATGCTTTGATAGCATTTTCTTCAAAAATGTAAAACAAGCTGTTACATGCACACGGTCCAGTGTGGGTGTCTTTGGGGAACCTACTTTCTCGGTCCTCTCCGCAACATTCCTCCAGGTGTAGAGGTTTCGCACACGCATGTGATTGGAAGCAGGCGACGGGACGTTGCCCAATCGTTGCCGAGCGATGACCGCTTCCAGACCGGCGCACAATGAACGGACGGTGGGTTCACACAGGGTAATCAAACCCTCAGGTAACACCTCTGGAATGCCTCCCACACGAGTGCTAACCACCTAAGAAAACAGAGACAAAAAACAGATGCTGACAAACACATACACACACGCAAAAAAGAGAGAACAGAAAAACAGAAGTTTTCCTGAAGTATAAAATATGTCATGGAATGATTATTAGCAAAATTCCACTGTGTGTGTTTGGCCTCAAGCTAAAACTAGCACCACAGCTCTGTGGACACCTGAAAAAGGAAGCTCTGCTGTACCTGGAACCTCAAACAGTGATGTCAGGGTGTACCCACTTTCATATCACTATGGTAACGTGACAATTTCAGTCAAAGATGTACAAAGTTATAAAGATTAGGAGTCATGGAAAATGAAATGCTAGCCACTTTATTAGGTACACCTGTTCAGCTGCTTGTTATAGCAAATATCTGATCAGCCAAAAAGAGGAAAATATTCCGTGCTCTGGAGTTCTCCGGGAGAAAATGCCTTGTTGATGTCAGAGGTCAGAGAACCTCTATCCTGCCTTGCATCAACAGTGCAGACTAATGTCGGGGTATTTTCTTGGCACACTTCAGGCCCCTGAGGACCAGCTGAGCACTGATCTTAACTGAGTACTGTTGGTAATCATGTCAATTACTTCATGACCACAGCATGCCCACCTTATCATGGGTGCTTCCAGTAGGATAACACACAGTATCACAAAGCTCAAATCATCTCGAACTGGTTTCTTGAACATCACAATTAGCTCAAGTGGACTGAGCTTTGAGATTTGAAGAAAAGGGAGGTTCCCGTTGTGGATGTCCAGCTGTGTGATGCTATCATGACAGCTGCACGTCCACCATCCATTTCTGTGCCATGAAGAATTTAGGCAGTTCTGAAGGCAAAACAGTGTCTAACCCTGTACCTGCGAGGTGTACCTAATAAAGTGTCTGGTAAGTTTATATGACAGCAATCAACATCCAAAAGCTTCCCAAATAAACTCCACTTTACTGGAATATTACTAACAAAATAAAGTTAGAGTAAAGAATTCCATGTTTACAAACTGAATTGTCTTTAAAAACATTTTTATTGATAGATTAATTATTGATTGAGCTCAAGGTGTTAAAGATAAATGTGTATATAGGTATTTTTGTAAATATACACATCCAACAGCATTGTCTGTGAAGGTTCTCAGTCATCCAGGTCATCGTAGTCAAAGGAGCTTGCAAAGAAAAGCGTCTGGACTTCTTTAAGTTGCTTGAAGACGTTTCACCTCTCATCCGAGAGGCTTCTTCAGTTCTAAGGTCAAATGGTGGAGAGTCCCAGATATAAACCTAGTGGGAGTAACCCCCCACAGAGGGACAAAAGGACCCCCTGATGATCCTCTAATCGCCTGAGCCAAGGTGTGAAACTGGGTGTGGGTCCCTGCCAGAGTTTCGGGTGTGTTCATTGTGAAACCTGGCCCCACCTTATCATGCGAATTCCTGAGATCAGATGGCCCAGGATGTGAGTGGGCGTTAAGGCGTCTGGGAAGGGATCTCCACTTTTAAATCACGTCTTAAAACCCACTTTTATTCCTTGGCTTTTAACCTCAGTGAGACTTAGTTTCTTTTTTAATGCAGTAGTTATTTAATTAATGATTTCACTCTTCTTTTATTTGTTTTTTATTTATATCTCATGTAATTTTATTTTACAGTTCCAATGTACAGCACTTTGTGTCAGCTGTGGTTGTTTTAAAGTGCTTTATAAATAAAGTTGATGATGATGATGATGATGGATTATAGATGGCAGAGAGTTGGTGTCGTAAACCCCCGCCTCTGTTCAAAGATGGTCGCTCACAGTGGACATAGATGGCTTCTTTCACTCCTCTTTCAAACCATCTGTCCTCTCTGTCCAAAATGTGAACATTGGCATCCTCGAAAGAGTGTCCTTTATCCTTAAGATGCAGATGGACTGCTGAGTCTTGTCCTGTGGAGGTGGCTCTTCTGTGTTGTGCCATGTGCTTGTGAAGTGGCTGTTTGGTCTCTCCAATGTAGAGGTCTGGGCATTCCTCGCTGCACTGTACAGCATACACCACATTGTTAAGTCTGTGTTTTGGCGTTTTGTCTTTCGGGTGAACCAGTTTCTGTCTGAGCGTGTTGCTGGGTCTGAAATGCACCGAGATGTCATGCTTGGAGAAAACTCTCCTGAGTTTTTCTGATACACCGGCTACATAGGGGATGACAATGTTGTTGCGTCTGTCCTTCTTATCCTCCCTCGCTGGTGTCTGGTCTTCTTCTTCCAACAGCATTCACACTTTACACTATAAGTTGCTGCATTGTGCTTGTCTCCTTTCTTGCCCTGTGTTATGGCACAGTTCAACTTATGTTCAACTTTATGTCCAACCTACGTGTCCCAATAAATCACAGATAAAGAGTGGTTACTCATTGCGTCTTCCCATAAGCAATTATTTTTTGTGTAATCTCTGTACGCATATCTGTGTAAGAATCTGCAGAAAAGGGTATAACTCATCATACAGTCTGACTAAGAAAGTAAGAAGAAATTACGTTATTAAATGCCACCTGCGTGTGTTTCCCCGTTTTTTTCCCCATAGTTATGAAACCTGAGGATTCCCTCTAGTAGGAAAGAATAACAAACGGGCCTGTTTGTTAGCTCGAAGGCATTTTCATCCCAAAAGAAATTAAGCTCCCAATGTAATTTCTTTTGGAAATAACCTGGAGGTAAGAGGATTCTCTCATGGATTCTCAGGTTACTTTTTTCCATCTGTAGGTCTAACGTCACGAAATAACAAGAATGACATTTCCAGTTTCTGTTCCTCCAGCGATAAACCACATTAAGTTCCACTGTGATGCGGTTAGCTGCTGTCTGGCATTTGCCGCTCTTACATAAAGGTCTATCCTCCCTCTCCCACGTCTCCCTCATGTACTTCAGTTTTTTTTAAGCAGCGGTATGAGATGAGCTGCACACGCCCACGGCGAATCTGCCACAAGAACACTTCAGCATCTTCAACTGAGTTGTGCCGGCTCCGCTTGGCCGAATGGGCTTTCACAGAGCTGCTTCTGTGATCTGAAAGTGCCTCGTCTTGATAAAGTCTAATTTTCATTATTACATTATTATATATTCTATAAAAAACTAAAAGTTTATCTGCATTTTCTTTGCTTAGATTTGTGACATGAACTGAGCTTAAGGTCTAAAGATTCAGTGTTAGATCTGTCGCCCCTCGGATGACTACTGGGGGCAACTTAGGTCAAATATTGGCCTGTTTCCAATAAAATGACTGGTTGTGCATCAGAAGATGTCATTATCTTAAGAGATTGGCACGCTAAATGGTAAGTAAACAAGATGTTAAAATTGATACTATGATAAAGCTAGAGGGAAATATTGCACCATGTAATGACAAGCATGTACAAGTTTACCCCCACAATCTAATAACATCATGTAGCTAATCTGGTTAAACCATCCTTCAGGTTGTGGCATGTTTGTAGCAGCAAGATGTGCCCTCTCCCATTTGTATTAAAGAAATATTCTCAAATGTTTGGTGTGTTTATCTCAAAAAAGCTGTTTCACTTAAAGTGAAATAAGGAAATCCTGACACCGAGAGTCACTGCTACCGGACTTCATATCATTGACCTTGTGTATCAATGACAGATCTGTCAGACAGCAGCTAACCCCATCACAGTGGAACTTAACGTGGTTTATGGCTGGAGGAACAGAAACTGCAGCAAACCTGCAGTCCACAGCTGGCTCCTTCCACAATGGCCATGCAGAACGCTTCAGTGAGCGACGTGTTGAGGAAGATGTGGCCTTGAACCAAAACCCCACGCACATCTTTGTGCTCCAGAGCGCCCAGCAGACGTACCCTGTGCAGATCAAAACACAGTGGTAGCACCTTTACTCAGGAACCCAGTGATTGACCCTGGGTTTATCTACTAATCTACAATCATTTCCAGGTGTTGAATAAACGTAAAGGAAACACAAAACAATGGCAGTAAATTCCAGTTAATTAAATTCTATAACAGTGTTGGTTCTTTAATATACTACAGAAAGTTTCTTTATATGAGATTTGCTCCTGTGGTAAGAAAAGTAAACTAAAGCTGTAACACAGACACGATTTAATATACAAATACTTAGACATGCTTTAATAGATCCTGAAAGATGCCGACATCATTATCTCAGGAAATAAGCGCATCCAGCAGTACCTGTCATGTAGTTGGTATTTCTCCCTCACTTCCTCCAGAACAATTCTCTTTGGTCCCTCTCCGCCAATCAGGAAGTGGAGGTAAGGATGTTTGAGACAAAGCTCCGGGATTATTCCACCAAGAAGATCAATTCCTGCAAAGAAGGAAAGAAAGTGAAGACTTCCTTCCACTATTAGAGTGATGCAGTTCTCTACTGAACTTCATATGGAAAGCAAAGGCAATGGCTATTTTAGTTACATAGTACATTTCATTACATGTAACCTTGAGGTTCTTAACATAGAAGGTAAATACATCAAAATAAGAGTAAGTCTATAATGTCTTAAGACAGTGAAAACAACAAACTTTACAAAGAGATAAAGTCCAAGTTTCTCACACACACACACACACACACACACACACACACACACACACACACACACACACACACACACACACACACACACACACACACACACACACACACACACACAATAAGCCCGTGCTTTTGTTTGTCGGCACAGATGCAAGCCATCTTGGGTCAGCAGGCACCTTGTTCCAAAGAACACATCTACAGTAACGGTAAGTTTTCTTGGCATGCTTTGATCTTCTTCTGAGAACAGTTAAAAGATCTACGCCTGATAACCTGAGAGGTCTAGGTGTAGTGTAACTCATTGCACTGGGAGGCCAAACCAGTGTGAGTTTTATGAACCAATAAAAGGATTTTTCAGGTAATTCTGCATTAAAATTGGATGCAGTTGTTCACATTAACCCAAACAACCATCTGGCTTACTCATGCCGCTCCGGAACAACAAATTCTTCCCTGATGACGGGACTGTGTTTAGACTGTTGACTTTTGCTTAAGCGGGTGAACACAGGATACGCACACACACACACACACACACACACACGTACACTGACACAGATGTACACTCATTACCCTACACCATTCCAGACACCCCAGATGCTTGCTACCCACCTGATGTAGACAGCAGGTCTGTCCAGCGACTGCAGGACAAGACGACTGCTGTCTGCACCGGATCATTCCTTACCCCATACCCTCCCCCGTTGCATGTCACGTCCTTTTACATGGTGTAAGATGTGAATATTCATGTGCTTTTTTGTGCTGGTGTTTTTTTACTGTCCTCAAACTGGTCTCCCAGTAAGGAGCCCAGTTTGAGTAGAGCTCTTTTTTTTCCTCCCCTTGTCCCTGACGTGTATACTTTCACTGTTTTCTTTTTGGCGCGGCCACATCTGCAGCCTGATTCTGATTCGTCTCTGTTCAGTTCTAAAACATTTTGAGAAATCCAGAAGTTAATGTCATCAACGAAGCTCACTGGTTTATGAACAGAAGTAAATGATAGGAGCAACTGTATCATCTATGCAAGACTGACAGGATGTATTATGATTTTTTATGAAAGTGCCAAGTGGGAGCACTAAGAATTAAAGAGTAATGGACCGAGAACTGATCCTTGAGGAACCCCACTTGAATTTTTATTTCTGTAGCTCTAAAACTATTAAGTGAAACAGAGCTACATATACTGTGCCCTTTAAGCCCAGGTTTGATTGCACATTTTTCTTTCCAGGGATGCTTTTCCTGAACTAGCAGAGCTTCCAGCATGTTTTACAAATGACTGTTTCTCTCTCCTGCCCGTCTTGGTAAATGGTAAATGGCCTGTATTTATATAGCGCTTTACTAGTCCCTAAGGACCCCAAAGCGCTTTACATATCCAGTCATCCACCCATTCACACACACATTCACACACTGGTGATGGTAAGCTACATTGTAGCCACAGCCACCCTGGGGCGCACTGACAGAGGCGAGGCTGCCGGACACTGGCGCCACCGGGCCCTCTGACCACCACCAGTAGGCAATGGGTGAAGTGTCTTGCCCAAGGACACAACGACCGAGACTGTCCAAGCCGGGGCTCGAACCGGCAACCTTCCGATAACAAGGCGACCTCCCAACTCTTGAGCCACGATCGTCTTCACACATAATAACAATGATTTTAACTAAAAATGTCAAATTTGGATCCTTCACCCATAAGAGCTGCTGACACTCATTTGCAGTCCAGTTCTTGTGTAATTTGGTACTCTTCCACTGACATTATTTTTGATAAGTTTTCAGTGAATGGTAGGTACATGGATCAGCTGATGGTCCAGGTGCATCTCTCTCTTACTGTATCAGATCTGTTGGATTTTTTCCTGTTTCTTAAGCACATCACTTTCAGGTACTCTTCATCTGCTGTAGACAGATTTTTAAAGACTGTCACTTATTCTTTTGTCCTCCACTTCTCCAGTTTCCTCAAATGTAAGGACACACTACACACCATACCAAGATATCCTAAGTTTTAAGCTACTTGAAAAATAAAGTTGGGTGGCTCCAAGGTTATTATTGTTAACGAAAACTAACGAAATAACGAAAACTAGAAGTGAAAAAACATTTTCGTTAACGGAAATAAAAATAAAAACAAAAAAAGGAAAACTAACTAAAACTGTAATGAGTGTTCACAAAACGAACTAAAATTAACTGAATTTATAGCAAAAATGTGTTTTTTACTTGTTTTAGGGTGAGGGCCTGAACAAAGGACTGTGACCTATTCAGCATAGCACCTTGCTGCTTCAAGTAGATGCAACAGCGTCTAAAACAAATTTCTCAGTACCTTTCCGATAGACGAGACGGCTGATGACAACAATTGTGATCCTGTCATCTTGTCGCTGGGAGGGGTCTGGTGTGAAGTCTGTAGGATCGACAGCGTTGGGAATAACGGACACTATCTCTGGGTCGAGTGCTGCGCGTAGAACTGTGTTCTCCTTACTTGTGTAGGACACACACACAATGTGGTTGGTGTCACACAGCGACACAGTCAGGAGCTTGTTGGTCAGGACAGAGCTGAGGTCAGCAAAGCCAAAGAGCGAGTGGTCAGTGAAAACCTGCAAATGACAAACACTCTTTAGCGATTTAAACAGCATCATGTTAGAAACACGGGAAATTACCTGAATCACCTACTGTGTTAAGACCCATGGTCTTAGCGTGGAACAATGCATCATGGGCCATGGCAGAAAAGGAGCTGTGTGCATGCACGACGGTGATGCGCTCCCTGACAAACACACAGCGCATCAGCGGGAGACTGTGGAAGCAGGTGGTGGCTGTGGACTGGTTGTACATCACTTGCAGGGGCAGGTAGTATACCTTCAGGCCATTGGTCAGGTACCGGACACCCTTCCTCCTGCCGTAGGCGTGAGTGACAATTACCACCTTGTGCCCCTTTTCAATCAGGCACTGGGAGAGTTGGTAAATGTGACTTTCTACTCCTCCCATGTTTGGATAGAAAAAGTCAGACACCATGCAGATGTTGTGCTTCCTGCTGTGGACCCTGGCAGCCTGTGCAGAAACTCCAGAGTTTCTCTGAGATGAAGGGTTATTCCCTGCTGCCACTTTCCGGCGCTGACCCATGGTATGCTTCTTGAGTGTCTCTGTACTTGATCAGTGCTGAAAGAAATAGTTAATAGTTAACAATAAGTATAATTCTAATGGATTATGTGTTGTATGGGTTTTGACTTTTGCTGCCATGATGCCAAGTCTTGGAAAGGAGATTTGAATCTCAATGAGATTTTTACCTGGATAAATAAAGGATTAATAATTAAAAAAAATACTGGGAAAAAAAAGAGGCTTCCCATCAGTGACTTTTTAAGCTAATCATTTTTCAAAGTAAATATATTTGACCTGAATCAGCTGAATTGTTGGTGAAAAAAAGTATTATAAAGTAATATATTAACAAAAAAAGGGCGATAGATATATTATTACATGAGCACCCAGATTCTCACTCAATGAAGGGCACCAGCGTCCTGTGACCTTGAATTGGATAAGTTGTTAAGAAAACGGATAGAGGGGTCAATTGATAATATATTTTTTATAAGCATTCTATTGTATAGTCTACTGATATTTATAATTTTTTTAAAAATCATGGTACGTTCAAAGCCTAAAGTAATATGGGCATTCTGACACTGGTCTTTGACCTGCAAGTGTTGCTGTGGCTTTAACTTCTTGAGTTTTTATCCTCTTCTACCTGCACCTTGGAAACACTTGTAAGGGCAGAAAACTTTGCTGGGTCCACCTGTCCTGAAATGTGATTCCATTGTTTTTATTAGAAACACACAAAAATCTCACCACTACACGTCGACACCTCTCTGACAGTGTCAACAAAGCCGCACATTAAAACTTTGCAGCCGATTTGTAGCAGAGATGTTCAATTTTATTTAACATTTAAAAAGTAGGAATAAAGAAGAAACCTTTTGACCCTTTGCCTTGGTCATTGTCATCCAAAGTAACCTTTGCAGCGCAGTCTGAATAGGCTTGTATCCATATCATCACATACATGTTTGCACAGTGTGTGGAGGTTCGATATCAGCTCACAGACAACCCCAAACCGAGAGTACTGCCATGTCTATAAGTTCCCTACTTCTACCCATTAACACAAACCGAAATAAAACACTTGAACGGATTTGCTGATGTGAGGTAGCAAACTCCTCTAAGCTCCAGTGCATTTAGGCTTTACACTTGTTCGCATTATGTATAAACGTCATGGAGACAAACACCTCTTCGCATTTAACCTTAACAAGCATCGCAGCGAACCGCTTTCACAGTCCAACCTGCCTTACCGTGGGTGGAAAGTCAGTCTTTTTCCAGATTTGATTTCATTTCTACATGCTAGCCCCGAGCTAGCCACTTAGCCGCCTGTGTTACTTCCTGGTGTTTTCTACGTCACTGGGAACGTGGTAGCTGACGTATGCTGCAAGGAAGTGAAACTATATGTGACATTTAAACTTTGAGGGTTTTGTTTTTTTTTACAAGTAAAATAAAACCAAAGGTTAAGATTCGTTTTTCTTTCATACTTACTTGTTATAAACGTCTTTAAGTGCGAATGCTAAATCCAGAAATTATCACCATGCATGTTTTTTGTGCTTTGTTGCTGTTGTTGTTTTAATATTGTTAAAGTCACACAATAAAGTGAAGTAATGGGGACGATTTACTTACACACTTTTATTCCACAGCATTATCAACTGGTAACTTAAATTACGGCTGTTTATAGACTAAGCCTTTACAATTAAGGTTTTGCAATATTTTCCTTAAATATATAAAATTCTGTGAAATACAAAACACTGATACAAATGACAGACTGAAGCAGTGATCCAAAACCAGGTTGGTATGTGAAGAATCAGGAAAAATCTAGTAACGAGTGGCTTAAAAAGAAAAGAATAAATATGTTGTAATGGCACAGTAGAAAGTTCAGCCCTCATCTCGACTCACTGGCTGTGGCAGAACCTCAAAAGAGTCACACATGAATGACTGCAAACCTCAGTGAATGGAAACAGACGGTCAAATATTTCTCCACAGTGATGTGAAAGACTGATAAAGCCACAATAGTAAAACTGGCTATACAATCTTTTGAATCATAGTGTGTACTTGATTTAATATACATGCTTTTGTATTTGGCTTATTTTTTAATCAATAAAAAATGACACTGAGGTAATATCTGAGGTTTTATTTACTTCATTTTTCATTCAAATTATGTCCTGTGTTGCATGACTGTACATTAGTTACAGCAGAGATCTACTGCATGTTGTTACTTTGTCACAACAAAAACATTTTTGTTGATACTGCAGTTTTGCATCACTCTTATGTGATGGAGTACTGAAAGTGTGCTACACTTGACAAAAAAACAACAACAACGCAAAAACAGGATCTGTGTTCTTCTTGAAGCATGTGGTGTGCAAGTGTTCATGGTTCTTTAAAGAGAAATGAAATATCTGACAAGGAAATAAAAGTTACCAATCATGCAGTTTAAAAACACTTTATTGCTGAACAAAATGTTTGTTTTACTCTCTCTCTCTTTTTTTTTTTTAGATATAATTTTCTTTTTGGTGCAGAAAAGGGCCACACATTTACATTTCATTACACTTCTCCATTCGTCAAATTTTGGCATACTGTCCTGACTGCAGTCACAGATTCAAGGCTGCTGACCTAATTCCCAAAAAGGGACCAGAGCTGCATGGCTACGTAGTACAGTGATGTTTCACAGTTAAGCAACATCATTTGCAAATTTCTTACTTGGCTCCTGAATGTTTTTTCCTATACACACATTACCCTAAACCTACTTATTTAAGTTAGGTTAAAAAAAACAAGAACAAAAAACAAAACCTGGCATCTGATATATACAGTAGCTTGCAAAAGTATTCGGCTCCCTTGAACTTTTCCACATTTTGTCACATTACAGCCACAAACATGAGTCAATTTTATTGGAATTCCACGTGAAAGACCAGTACAAAGTGGTGCACACGTGAGGAGTGGAATGAAAATCATACATGATTCCAAACATTTTTTACAAATAAATAACTGAAAAGTGGGGTGTACGTAATTATTCAGCCCCTGAGTCAATACTTTGTAGAACCACCTTTTGCTGCAATTACAGCTGCCAGTCTTTTAGGGTATGTCTCTACCAGCTTTGCACATCTAGAGACTGAAATCCTTGCCCATTCTTCTTTGCAAAACAGCTCCAGCTCAGTCAGAATAGATGGACAGCATTTGTGAACAGCAGTTGTCAGATCTTGCCACAGATTCTCGATTGGATTTAGATCTGGACTTTGACTGGGCCATTCTAACACATGGATATGTTTTGTTTTAAACCGTTCCATTGTTGCTCTGGCTTTATGTTTAGGGTCGTTGTCCTGCTGGAAGGTGAACCTCCGCCCCAGTCTCAAGTCTTTTGCAGACTCCAAGAGGTTTTCTTCCAAGATTGCCCTGTATTTGGCTCCATCCATCTTCCCATCAACTCTGACCAGCTTCCCTGTCCCTGCTGAAGAGAAGCACCCCCAGAGCATGATGCTGCCACCACCATATTTGACAGTGGGGATGGTGTGTTCAGAGTGATGTGCAGTGTTAGTTTTCCGCCACACATAGCGTTTTGCACTTTGGCCAAAAAGTTCCATTCTGGTCTCATCTGACCAGAGCACTGTCTTCCACAGGTTTGCTGTGTCCCCCACGTGGCTTGTGCCAAACTGCAAACGGGACTTCTTATGGTTTTCTGTTAACAATGGCTTTCTTCTTGCCACTCTTCCATAAAGGCCAACTTTGTGCAGTGCATGACTAATAGTTGTCCTATGGACAGATTCCCCCACCTGAGCTGTAGATCTCTGCAGCTCGTCCAGAGTCACCATGGACCTCTTGACTGCATTTTTGATCAGCGCTCTCCTTGTTCGGCCTGTGAGTTTAGGTGGGCGGCCTTGTCTTGGTAGGTTTACAGTTGTGCCATACTCCTTCCATTTCTGAATGATGGCTTGAACAGTGCTCCGTGGGATGTTCAAGGCTTTTGCAAAGAAGAATGGGCAAGGATTTCAGTCTCTAGATGTGCAAAGCTGGTAGAGACATACCCTAAAAGACTGGCAGCTGTAATTGCAGCAAAAGGTGGTTCTACAAAGTATTGACTCAGGGGGCTGAATAATTACGCACACCCCACTTTGCAGTTATTTATTTGTAAAAAATGTTTGGAATCATGTATGACTTTTGTTCCACTTCTCACGTGTACACCACTTTGTATTGGTCTTTCACGTGGAATTCCAATAAAATTGATTCATGTTTGTGGCTGTAATGTGACACAATGTGGAAAAGTTCAAGGGGGCCAAATACTTTTGCAAGCTACTGTATAGCTCAGACTTTACTCTTTACAAGGAAATCTGATAAATGGCATACAGAGAATAGACTCCTCCCCCTTTAGCTTCCAAAATAGATGTAGTTTCCATGAGCAGGAACAAAAGATGAAAACTAGATTTCGCAAACAGCCACTATTGCATCAGCAGTGATTAATCACCTCCTTTGGTTCAGAATAAAGTACATTCACATCCTCACTTAAAGCTCGTCTGAGTTTGTTTTTGTCTGAGAGAAGTCACCATTTTGCACATTTCTGTCACTGGGAAATCCTTCACAAAGAGAAAATGAAAGATTAAATTATTGGAGAGACACAGTAACAAAGTCAAATGTCAACAAACACTAGCAAAACTGTTAGTGGCTGATAAAAAGCTGCAGCAAGAGCAACAGAGTCACTCTGGTTTAACCAGTAATGCAATAAATGTAGCATAAGGAAACTCACTGTGAGACGTTCCACGACAGTACCAAATCAGCAAAAATCCAAGCGCCAACACAACAGGGACCCCTTTAAATAATATCCTGAAAAGGGGGTCCAGGCTGGTTAATGAATATAGATAATTCCCTGGAAAAAGAAAAAAAAAT
The DNA here is from genome assembly GCF_057382275.1 of Copadichromis virginalis. Classification (NCBI taxonomy): domain Eukaryota; kingdom Metazoa; phylum Chordata; class Actinopteri; order Cichliformes; family Cichlidae; genus Copadichromis; species Copadichromis virginalis. The sequence goes on from NC_140633.1 coordinate 20,575,117, forward strand.
ACAATAACTGATATTATGAAATGTTCCACAGTTGTGTGTATCATGACTATTACCGTCTTTGCATTTAATGTCACAGCACATTTATTGTAGTAGAAGTACCAGGCAACACCTCAGATCCATCTTTGCTGAAATAACAATTTAAAATGAATAATTACCAGATGGGCATGTGACATTGACTTGACATCTAGGCTCTGAGAGGAAGTTGCTTTCAGTCTCGAGTCTACTGTGAAAATAGTGGACGTCAGTTTCTTCATCCAGGCTGTATGTGGTAGAGATGTTAGTCGTGGTTGAATTTGACAGACACGTTCCATTGTTCAAAGTCCACTGAATGTTAGGCTCTTTGTAGCTGTCAAGCTTTACAACACATTGGTAAACGTCTTCGCCATTTGGAAGAGTCTTCTTGTGCTGAAAAATATGTGTCCCTGGTGAGAGATGATTTTTGTTAAAATTATGAAATTACATGAGTATTAAAATACTGTTGGTATCCACAATGGATGACTTACCAAAAACCACAAGATTCACATAAAAACGTTTGTATTGTGGAGAATAAAAACGACAACTGTATTTTCCCTGGTCTTCTTTTGTGATGTTTTTTAATAGAACAGAACAATTACTGCTGTACTTATGAAAAAATGTTTCATATCGGTGGGACAGGTTGTCTTTAAAATCTAAGGTCCCATCATTATATCTGAAGATCAATTTTGCCTCCACCCCTCTCTCCTCATCTTCTTCCACTTGCCACTTGAAGTCCTTATTCAAATCTCTATTAGGGCAGTCACATGGCAGGAGCACATCGTCTTTCTCAAAGCCTTTAACAGTGACGCCTTCACCTGCAACAGAAAAGATGACCAATCATAAGTCCAGTTATAAGAATCACAATGTCAGTTTTCCTGCTGCATTAAATTATCAAAAGTAAACTTGACAAAATAGGAAAACACAGAACTTGCTGCTTCACAAAAGTTCAATAATCACAGAGAAACTGAGGAACAACTTGTGGGCTTTACAGCTCTGCTGTTAGAGTCATTTTCAGATGAAAGTATTTCTCGTGGGAATCCAACCAGTGACTCTCCACTGTGCATTATATGTAGGATTTGCTGTATCTTCTAAAAGACTTGGCATAATCATAAAAACACAATTCAGTGATTTGAGTTCATCAATAGTACAAAAACTACACCTACACCCCCCCCCCCCAATTTTTTTCCACATGTCGAGGAGCGTGTCAGGCTACATTTCACTGTGTGTTATACTTGTATAACTATGCATGTGACAAATAAAGAACCTTGAAAACAGCACAAAGTCAAGTGTTCTGAAGTGGCCGACCTCTTATTTGCAACCATCGATTTTATTTATTGAAAAATCTGGGCAGAAACATTTGGGGAAAATAGTAAAGATACCAATAAAGAGAACAAGAAACATATCTTTATATTGTTTTCTTTCATTGAAGAGTGTGGAAAGAGTGAATAAATGAAAGAATGCAGGAAATAAGTTATTCAGTTATGTAAATGATAATAAATCAAGTAAAATAAAAGTTTGTTGTGATTTCATATCAACTGTGTTTGAGTTAATGCCATCAGTCTGCTGTAAGTTGCCAGTTACTGTTTCACTTCTGGAGTTTATTTCTTTGACACTACAGAGCTGGTTTGTTATATTTATGTAGGTTATAGTGAGTATAATAAACTAAGTAAGTATCTAATAGTTAAAGCTGTACTAGTTGTTTTCACCTAGTTCTTGTGTAATGTTTAGCTTAGTACATTCCTCCCTGTGAAATATTAACAATCAGCATATTTCACAACTGTACATTTCAAACAATCATCCGGCAACTCCACATTTTTCATTTACCATTCACACAATCACTAATGTTTGTGTTTGTTACTCTTGTTTCACTTTCTGATAAATCTCCAGTACATCTGCACAGTTCTTTGTGCTTCATGTTTTCCATCTGTTATTCTTTTACACTTCCTGTGATAACTGCCTAAATACTTCTATATTCAAATTATAATCCCTTCCATCGTGACAATTGCAGCATGGAATTTTGCAACGTGTTCTGGTTTAGGCATGAAACTAAGATATGTTTGCACAACCACTCCTTGTTAGAGATTTGAGCCTCACTTTGTTTGCATTTCTTCAGATTAAATAAAGAAAGTAGGGCTGCAGCATTCATCGAGTATTTCGAAGAATTCGATAATTTAAAAAAAAAATTATCGCCACAAATTCTTTGCTTTGATGATGTAGCGCGCCACTGTCACCATGGAAACCCACATTTGCGACTTAAACCAGACCTGCAATAGAAACGTATTTAGTAGCAGCGTTTGAATAAAAAGTCTGACCACATTAAGCCCACACAGCCTCCAGCTTTAAATAGAAAGCCTGGTAACACTGATATAACACTGATAACAGCAGAAGTGATGATGACCGCAAAGAGCAAAGGGGCGAAGCTGTTACCGAGACGAGGGCTGTGGAGACCGCACGCTTGAAGTACGGTGTGTACTATAAGTACGAGAAGTGCGGAAGTGAGAGGCTTGTGAAATGGGACGGTCTAGCCTTCGTCGCGCTGCCCAGGTTGCCTAGCAACCATGATACTAACCGGGAGAAACGTTTCATACAGCATCGTTTGACAGAAATGATGATGAAATAACAATTTAAAATGAATAATTACCAGATGGGCATGTGACATTGACTTGACATCTAGGCTCTGAGAGGAAGTTGCTTTCAGTCTCGAGTCTACTGTGAAAATAGTGGACGTCAGTTTCTTCATCCAGGCTGTATGTGGTAGAGATGTTAGTCGTGGTTGAATTTGACAGACACGTTCCATTGTTCAAAGTCCACTGAATGTTAGGCTCTTTGTAGCAGTGAAGCTTTACAACACATTGGTAAATGTTTCCACCATTTGGGCGAGTCTCACTGTGCTGACAAATATGTGTCCCTGGTGAGAGACGATTTTTGTTAAAATTATGAAATTTCATGAGTATTCAAAAATTGCTGGTAATCACAATGTACAACTTACCACAAACCACAAGATTCACATAAAAACGTTTGTATTGTGGAGAATTAAAACGACAACTGTATTTTCCCTGGTCTTCTTTTGTGATGTTTTTTAATAGAACAGAACAATTACTGCTGTCCTTATGAAAAAATGTTTCATATCGGTGTGACAGGTTGTCTTTAAAATCTAAGGTCCCATCATTATATCTGAAGATCAATTTTGCCTCCACCCCTCTCTCCTCATCTTCTTCCACTTGCCACTTGAAGTCGTTATTCAAATCTCTATTAGGGCAGTCACATGGCAGGAGCACATCGTCTTTCTCAAAGCCTTTAACAGTGACGCCTTCACCTGCAACAGAAAAGATGACCAATCATAAGTCCAGTTATAAGAATCACAATGTCAGTTTTCCTGCTGCATTAAATTATCAAAAGTAAACTTGACAAAATAGGAAAACACAGAACTTGCTGCTTCACAAAGGTTCAATAATCACAGAGAAACTGAGGAACAACTTGTGGGCTTTACAGCTCTGCTGTTAGAGTCATTTTCAGATGAAAGTATTTCTCGTGGGAATCCAACCAGTGACTCTCCACTGTGCATTATATGTAGGATTTTCTGTATCTTCTAAAAGACTTGGCATAATCATAAAAACACAATTCAGTGATTTGAGTTCATCAATAGTACAAAAACAGCACAAAGTCAAGTGTTCTGAAGTGGCTGACCTCTTATTTGCAACCATCGATTTTATTTATTGAAAAATCTGGGCAGAAACATTTGGGGAAAATAGTAAAGATACCAATAAAGAGAACAAGAAACATATCTTTATATTGTTTTCTTTCATTGAAGAGTGTGGAAAGAGTGAATAAATGAAAGAATGCAGGAAATAAGTTATTCAGTTATGTAAATGATAATAAATCAAGTAAAATAAAAGTGTGTTGTGATTTCATATCAACTGTGTTTGAGTTAATGCCATCAGTCTGCTGTAAGTTGCCAGTTACTGTTTCACTTCTGGAGTTTATTTCTTTGACACTACAGAGCTGGTTTGTTATATTTATGTAGGTTATAGTGAGTATAATAAACTAAGTAAGTAACTAATAGTTAAAGCTGTACTAGTTGTTTTCACCTAGTTCTTGTGTAATGTTTAGCTTAGTACATTCCTCCCTGTGAAATATTAACAATCAGCATATTTCACAACTGTACATTTCAAACAATCATCCGGCAACTCCACATTTTTCATTTACCATTCACACAATCACTCATGTTTGTGTTTGTTACTCTTGTTTCACTTTCTGATAAATCTCCAGTACATCTGCACAGTTCTTTGTGTGCAGATTAAATGTGAACACAAAGTGCAAATCCCCCGTTCACTTGAGGGCACGTACACAGACATGCCGTCGGGTGCTGAAAGATGACATCTGACAGATTCCTAAGCTGCAGGTTCCGTCACTCTCAGACCAAAATTCACTCACAGTTAAAAAAACAAAACAAAAACAAAAAACAACTTTACGTAATTTTACACATTTCTTATAATTTAACTCCAAAGAGTCATGCTGACAGATTTCTTTCTTTGTTACAGGAGCTTTTTCTTTATATTGAAAAACAGTTAAATATGCAACTTCTTTACACTGACAGAATAGGAAACTTCACCGATCCAGTCCGCTGACACCAAAGTGGGCTTTTTGTGGCCTGCAGTGTAAAATGAGTTTGACACCTCGAGTTTGGACATTAATGAATACTAAAAGCCTATGAGTTTGAATTGAATATAACTTTGCCACATTTAACACATAAGATTAAACAATCAATACTAATAAAAAAATTGAATAAAATAAAATGAAAGAACTAAACACAAATTTTTGCCTTCCTATATAGGTTAGACTTGAACTCAACCTTTTTTCTTTTTCTTTTCAAACACTCTAGGCTGTTTAAACAGTGGTTTAGTGGAATGATATGGTTGATGAAGAACACATTTCCAATCACGAGACATTAGCGGTAAATGTCTATAGAAAGTTTTGCCACTAAAAAGGAAAAGAATGTGCACTGCTGTGTTTTGCAAATTTTATGAGTCCATTTTTTTTTATCACAGATAAGGCGTGGACTAGAAATGTTTTGCAATGAAGCTCTGTTAGTCTTTTAGTCCAGGGTTAGCTTTAATCTACATCTGAGAAACTGGGTGAACGAGTCAAGGTTGAACTAACCTTGATACGGCTTTTAGGATGTCATTTGTTACAAAATGTATTCCTTTGCATTTCTACCCATTCAAGTGTTTAATGTTTTGACTATTAGATAAGAGCTGTGCAAAGTTAATATAATTATGCAACTGTCTTAATAAGACTAATAGGAGATTATTTGACATTGGTTGGATGTGGTTTTCATAGGATAATAATGTGTGTACAAAAAAATATGTGTGAGATATTTTTAATCCAGCAGCTCTGCAAACCTCTCTTATTTACGTGTCACAGAAGACAAGTTTTTACTGTACACTGACTTAAAGATTGACTGACTTTATTGATTTATACTGAGCAGTGTCAACAATATTCTACAACTGTGTTAGGGTTAGAAATTTAACACTAAGTAGTCCTGATTTTCTAACATTGAAAAATCAACACTGGCATTTCTGTGCACATTTTCAGGAAAAGACATATATCTCTTTGCATTTAAATAATTTGACTGACATGGAGACGTGCATACCTGCAGACACCGCAAAAAACGCGGAGAGAAGGAAAAAACGCATGATTCCTCCACGGGTAGACTGATGCTCGAGGTAGTCTGTACTTCCCAGCATGTGATTTATAATATGTGTGTTAGTCTGCTCTTCTAACTTTTATCCTCTTCTCCGTGCACCTCGAAGCACTTGAAAGGTCACAAATCCCCGCTAGGGCCCACCTGTCCTGAACCATGGTTGCTGTTCATTGATAGGGCGGCCAAAACATTATCAACACCCAATAATCTCACCACACGTCAACACTTCTCAAACACTGTCAACAAAACCGCACATCGGAAACTTTGCAGAAGATTTGTAGCTGAGTTTTTGCATTTTATGTAACATTTAAAAAAGTTCGAATATGAAGAAACCTTTTGCTTTTATCATATTCATCCAAAGTAACCTTTACAGCGCAGTCTGAATATCATCACATACATGTTTGCACAGTGTGCCATATCAGCTCATAGACAACCCCAAACCGTGAGTACTGCCATGTGTATAAGTTTCCTACTCCTACCCATAACACCAGCCGAATCAAAACACTTGTACAGATTTGCTGATGTGAGGTAGCAAACTCCTCTAAAGCGTAAATGCACTGAAGCTTACACCTGTTATGTTTAAATCATGGCGACAAACGCCCTTTCGCATTTAACCTTAAAAAGCATCTGACCACTTTCCCAGTCCAAACTGCCTTACCCAGGGTGGAAAGTCAGTCTTTTTCCAGATGTGGTTTCATTTCTACATGCTAGCCACTTAGCCGCTTGTGCTACTTCCTGGTGTTCTCTACATCACTTGAAACGTAGTAACTGGCATGTGGTTTAACAGTGTGTACCGCCAGATCTTTAGGAGAGACCGGGGATAGTTGTAACATTTTTGACATTTCTGGTTGTAGCTTGGAGCTCTTTTAAGGTGTGGATTCAAAATGTAATGTATAGTATTTACATGTCTCTGCTATTAAATAGTGCAGCTATTTTCTCTGCAGCACAATTACTTATTGGATGGTGTGGTCTCAAACACAAAGAGTGAAATATTACAACTAACCCCATTGTCTGGGTTAGTTGTAACATATGCTGGGATGAAATGTAACACAATGAAATAAGGGTTCTGACAAAATCTTAACATCTAACCTTTTTTATTCAACACCAGAATACACTTAGAACTATTTATGTAGCTGTGTGTGTGTGTGTGTGTGTGTGTGTGTGTGTGTGTGTGTGTGTGTGTGTGTGTGTGTGTGTGTGTGTGTCAGAATGCAGAAATCTAGCTTTTGAACATATTCCAACCCCCCAAAAAAGACAAATTATGGAATTTTCAACAATTGAATATTTCATTCATTTTGGTTGGTCTTCCTTGAGTTTGGCCTCATTGGCTCAATGGGCATTGTAACCTACAACTCTTGCACCAACTTTTGAATATAACAATGAAGCTGAAAAAATGTAGTTGTGCATCACTTGTGTAGTTGTGCAATTCCATTGCAATGTCCATGAGAAGAATTACTTTTTTTCATGGCTTACATTGGTGTGGTTTGCAAAGTGCTTCAGAAAGATGAGGAAATCTGTTTCTTGCACCCATCCTGATTTATTTCCACTACCAATACTTCCTACTGGCCCATCTCTGACAAAGTGGTCTGCATAACGTATGCGTCGGAACACAAACATTGGAGGAATTGTGTTGCCAATGGCATTAACCGCATATACAAAGGTGACCAGTGAACCTCTCTCTGCTGATGTCGTTGCCCTAACTTGTTTAAAATAAGTTAAAGTAATAGTGTGGTAAGTTGTAACATCTGCATTATTGTTACAGCTGACCCAGACTCCTATAGCCATGAACTAACTAATATTACAGACAACTGCTAAAACATTAGCACTAAAGACCTACACAGAATATATCACCATATAGAAGGTCCTGAGTTCGATTCCATCATCAGGCTGGGGTTTTCTGTGTAGAGTTTGCATGTTCTCCCCGTGTTTGCGTGGGTTCCCTCCGGGTACTCCGGCTTCCTCCCACCGTCCAAAGACATGCAGCTTGTGGGGATAGGTTAATTGATTAATCCAAATTGCCACTAGGTGTGAATGTGAGCGCGAATGGTTGTCTGTCTCTGTGTGTTAGCCCTGCGACAGACTGGCGACCTGTCCAGGGTGTACCCCGCCTCTCGCCCTATGACAGCTGGGATAGGCTCCAGCGCCCCCTGTGACCCTGAAAAGGACAAGCGGAAGGGAATGGATGGAGTTTAACTGCAAAGTAGATAATGCTATTAGAAATTGAAATACATTTTTTAAAAATTACTTTTTGGCATAAAAATTACTTTTCTTCTTCTTAAATTGTCTGTGTTTGCCAAAATTTGCTCATTTTTCACATGTGATAGAAGAACTGAATTGGGCATGTATAGAATGAATCACATCATTTGAAACTTGATGTTTCCCTGATTGGAGAAATTGGAAGTGTTACAACTGACCCACGTTACAACTATCCGGTCTACCTATAGACGTGTGGTATCTACAGATTAACTGAGCCTCAGAGAGCGAGAGCAAAGACTAGAGCAATTTGCTGGTCTGGAGCATTCAGGTGTGCTCAGACACACACCTGAAGAAACCACAAGACTTCTGGAGGAATGTCCTTTGGATAGATAAGACCAAAGTGAAGACGTTTGACCGCCTCATACTCAGTGAAAAGTACAGTGATGGAGGGACAATCAATTCAGCTTGCTTTGCACCCACAGAACCTGGGCACCTTGAACTCCTCCATATACTAGAGTCAAATGTGAGGCCATCTGATTCCAAACACAAGAGGAAATCTAGAAAGGAGTGGTTTAAAAAGAAAAGAATAAATATGTTGTAATGGCTCAGTCGAAAGTTCCGCCCTCATCTCGACTCACTGGCTGTGGCAGGACCTCAAAAGAGCCATGGACGAATGACTCCCTGCAAACCTCAATGAATGGAAACAATTTTCAACAAACAGACGGTCAAATATTTCTTCATGATGTGAGAGACTGATAAAGTCACAATGATAAACTCGTTATACAATCTTTTGAATCTTAGTGTCTACTTAAAAATGAAACGGTTTAATATCTGAGGTTTTATTTACTTCATTTTAGAACCATCTTTTTTTTTTATTATGTCCTGATGTGATTGTGTCACATGACTGTACATTAGCTACAGCAGGCATCCACTGCATGATGTTTCTTTGTCACAACTAGAACAATTTTCAGTGAATCCTGCAGTTTTCCATGCAGGACTTTCATGTGATGGAGTACTCTGAAAGTGTGCTACACCGGACAAAAAAAAAAAAACAGGATCTGTGTTCTTCTAGAAGCATGTGGTGTGCATGTGTTCATTAAAGAGAAAAAGGAGAAATGAAAGCTCTTAAATAGACAAAAATTACCCATCATGCAGTTTAAAAAAAACAACTTTAAAAAACTTTATTGCTGAATTTAATTTTACAAATCAATCTTGAAAAAATATAGAAAGGTGTTGCAAAATATCTGACCAGATCTCAGGTAGATCGTGTGGATGTAAATCACACTCAGTTTCTATTGTCAGTATTGTGTGAACAACACTTCAACCTTATTGTATGTGGTTATTAAACATGTTAGAATTGACATTAAAAATCATACGTCAATATATCAGGATACAAAACTATACAGGGTGTTAAACAAAAACAAACATTATCAGCAACTTTGTAAAAAACAAGACAAAAATGTTTGTTTTACTCTTGTTTATACACTTTTCTTTTTGGTGCTGAAAAAGGCCACACATTCACATTTCATTACACTCCATTCTTCAAATTTTGGCGTACTGTCCTGACTGCGGTCACAGTTTCAAGGCTGATGAACTAATTCCCAAAAAGCAAGAGCTGCACGGCGACTTAGTACAGTGATGTTTCACAGTTGAGTTAAACAACATCATTTACAAATTTCTTGCATGGCACCTGAATGGGTTTTTTTTCTATTAACTATACATTATACACATTACCCTAAACCTACTTGTTTATAAAAGTGAAAAAAAAAACAAGTATTAAAAAAAAAAAAAAACATTCACAGTGCTCCATGTACCAAAAAGACAGTTACAGAAGAACAAATTACACCTTTCCATGTCATCAAAGAAAAGAAGCCTTTACACAGAAACTTACGTTTGGTAATAAAATATATACATTTCATACATAACAAATTAGTATTTAAGTACATTGAGATAAACAACAAGAAAATATTTTGGTACAAATATTAGACTTAGGGAAAATAAAGCCCATAACCGATTAGTGCAGCAATGTCAGAATAATGTTGAGTAAACTAGTTATGGTACATATATAAAATATGTAAATATGGCATATAATTCAGAGTTTACAAGGAAATCTGATGAATGGAATAGTCTCCTCCTCCTTTAGCTTCCAAAATAGATGTAGTTTCCATGAGCAGGAACAAAAGATGAAAACTAGATTTCGCAAACAGCCACTATTGCATCAGCAGTGAGTAATCACCTCCTTTGGCTCAGAAGAAAGTACTTTCCCATTTTCACTTTGGAGCTCGTCTGAGAGAAGTCACTATTTTACACCCATTTTACACATCTTCCCTCACCGGAAAATCTTTAACAAAGAGAAAATGAAAGATTAAATTATTGGAGAGACACAGTAACAAAGCCAAATGTCAACAAACACTAGCAAAACTGTTAGTGGCTGATAAAAAAGCTGCAGCAAGAGCAACAGAGTCACTCTGGTTTAACCAGTAATGCAGTTCACGTGGCGTTACGAAACTCACTGTGAGACGTTCCACGACGGCACCAAATCAGCAAAAATCCAAGCACCAACACAACAGGGACCCCTTTACACAATATCCTGAAATAGGGGTCTGGGTTGGGGTCTTTGCTGGTACCTGACTTTGAACTTATCGCTGGAAATAAAAAAAATTATAATAATTGATATTATGAAATGTTCCACAGTGACCTGTATAATAAGTGTTACTGTCTTTGCATTTAATATCAGAGCACTTTTATCTTAAAAGTACCAGGCAACACCTCAGATCAATCTTTGCTGAAATAACAATTTAAAATGAATGATTACCAGATGGGCATGTGACATTGACTTGACATCTAGGCTCTGAGAGGAAGTTCCTTTCAGTCTCGAGTCTACTGTGAAAATAGTGGACGTCAGTTTCTTCATCCAGGCTGTATGTGGTAGAGATGTTAGTCGTGGTTGAATTTGACAGACACGTTCCATTCAAAGTCCACTGAATGTTAGGCTCTTTGTAGCAGTCAAGCTTTACAACACATTGGTAAATGTTTCCACCATTTGGGCGAGTCTCACTGTGCTGACAAATATGTGTCCCTGGTGAGAGATGATTTTTGTTAAAATAATGAAATTTCATGAGTATTCAAAAATTGCTGGTAATCACAATGTACAACTTACCACAAACCACAAGATTCACAAAAAAACGTCTGTATAGTGGAGAATAAAAACGACAACTGTATTTTCCCTGGTCTTCTTTTGTGATGTTTTTTAATAGAACAGAACAATTACTGCTGTCCTTATGAAAAAATGTTTCATATCGGTGTGACAGGTTGTCTTTAAAATCTAAGGTCCCATCATTATATCTGAAGATCAATTTTGCCTCCACCCCTCTCTCCTCATCTTCGTCCACTTGCCACTTGAAGTCCTTATTCAAATCTCTATTAGGGCAGTCACATGGCAGGAGCACATCGTCTTTCTCAAAGCCTTTGACAGTGACAGGAATGCCTTCACCTGCGACAGAAAAGATGACCAATCATAAGTCCAGTTATGAGAATCACAATGTCAGTTTTCCTGCTGCATTAAATTATCAAAAGTAAACTTGATAAACTAGGAAAACACAGAACTTGCTGCTTCTCAAAAGTTCAATAATCACAGAGAAGCTGAGGAACAACTTGTGGGCTTTACAGCTCTGCTGTTAGAGTCATTTTCAGATGCAAGTATTTCTCGTGAGGATATGTAGGATTTGCTTTATCTTCTAAAAGACCTGGCATAATCATAAAAATACAATTCAGTGATTTGGGTTCATCAATAGTACAAAAAGAGCAGAAAGTCAAGTGCCTATAGCTGAATAAAGTGTTATATTTATGTAGGCTATAGTGAGTATAACGAACTAAATAACTAACTACTAGTTAAAACTAGTTGTTTTCATGTAGTTCTTGTGTAATGTTTAGCTGAGTACATTCCTCCCTGTGAAATATTAACAATCATCATATTTAACAACTGTACATTTAAAACAATCCACCCGGGAACGCCACATTTTTATTTACCATCCACACAATCACTCATGTTTGCTTTTGTTGCTCTTGTTTCACTTTCTGATAAATCTCCAGTACATCTGCACAGTTGTTTGTGTGTTTCATGTTTTCCATCTGTTGTTCTTTTGCACTTCAAGTGATAACTGCCTAAATATTTCTATATTCAAATTATAATCCCTTCTATTGTGCCAATTGCTACATGGAATTTAGCAACATGTTCTAGGCATGAAACTATACATGATTGCACAACCACTCCTTGTTAGAGATTTGAGCCTCAATTTGTTTGCATTTCTTCAGATTGAATAAAGAAAAGACATCGAAAGAAAAGAGCTGAAAGAGCTGATGATAACCAGACGATGTAAACAGACAGCTCTGACCTGACAGTTCAGGTCATCTCCAATAAACTAAAATAATTAAAACAGTCAAGGCAAAGGTCTTCTGTGACTTTTTACTGGATTTTACAAAGTAGGCGTGTTTGTTTCTGTATCTATAAATAATCAAATTCTTTTAATCAAAGTATTTCTCGATTCTGATGAGAAAGGTTTCAGATTTTTTGGGGAGAATGTATATATGTGCATTCAAATTGCATCTCTGAGGATTCGCATTAGGTTTAGTCATTACTAAATACTAAAAATGTATGAGTTTTATATATATAACTACATGTAATTGTACCACATTTAGCACATAATTTGATTTTTATTATTGATTGTTTAATCTTACGTACAAACTGAATTAAAACAAATACTAAAATGAAAGAACTAAAAACAAATGATTGCCTTCCTATACAGGTTAGACCTGAACTTGACCTTGTTGTTTTAACAGTGGTTTACGGTTGAAGAAGAACACATTTCCAATCACGTGACATTAGTGAAAAAACTTTCTATGAACATTCACTGCTAAAAAGGAAAACAAAGTGTAACTTTTATGAGTGTTAAAAGATGTGAACCTTAAGTAATCTAATAGACTTTACCACAGCAGCCCAGTAGTTACTCCCACTTTAGCTCATAGCTAAAAGTATGATTTAAAAAAACAAAAAATGATTGCAATGTCTTTGATAAAGGAAGAGCTAAAGCTTTCATAAGTCTTAAAACTTAAGTTTCACAGATTAAGGCATGAACTAGAAATGTTTTAGTCTTTTAGTTCAGAGTTAGTTTTAATCCACGTCTGGGAATCTGGGTGAATGAGTCAAGGTTGAACTGACTTGATACGTCTTTTAGGATGTCACGCACTACAGATTTTATTGCTTTGCATTTCTACCCACGCAAGTGATTCACCTTTCTGATTTTTAGGTAAGAGCTGTGCGAAAATTAACATGATTATGTAACTGTCTTAATAAGACTATTAGAAATTGTATGATGTAGTTTTCATAAGGTGATAATGTGTGTACAAAAAAAATGTGTGTGAGCTTTTTTAATCCAGTTTTGATTATAAAAGAACAGCTTTTCAAACAGCTCTTACACTGTGGTATTTTTAATTGCTGTAGCAGAACATGTAATTGAATTGTTTAAACTATTTATGATTTGGTTACTCATTGAATGTGGTCTTAACTTCATCTAGTTCACACATTAGTACTTTTGGCTACTCCCCAGGTGGACGGATCTGTGTTTGATTTGGCACAAATTCTTCACTGGATTTTCTGATCCAGGCTGCCAAGAGTGAGCTCCTGCAATCAAACTGGGGATCTTTGCACATAAAGCAAACATGTGGAGCACTATCATTGTAAGTGTGATAGAATTGCTCCACCCAAGAATAAGTCTCATAACATCTTGACCAAAGATGTCTTAATGGACCGTTGATGCGACTCAGAATAAACAAGCAAACTGGGAGTGTGTTGCTGAATACCTCCAAGAGGGGTCAAGGGAACCCAGCTATGAGCTGAAACAGGGAGGGAAGCATAAAACTCACGACTAGCATTAAGTCTTAACTTCTTAAGTTCAAGAGTTTACTTTTGTGTTAAAAGCTGACATGAAAGTGTGACCTGGGAACGGACAACCGATTAACAGATGAAGGTCTTTTAAGCATTTACAGCAAATATAATGCAGAATTAACACTCAAGAAACATCGTGAAGATTTTTTGTGTTAAATCAACACGTTTGAAGTTGAAGATTGACTGACCTACTTAACTGATTAACACTGAGCAGTGCCAATAATATTTCTACACCGGTCTTAGCGTTATAAATTTAACACTAAGTCGTGCTGATTTGCTAACATTGAAGAATCAACACTGGCATTTCTGATGTGTACCCTTTTTATGAGAAGAGAACGACATAAATCTCTTTGCATTTAAATGTTTTGCTTGGCATGAAGACTTACCTGCGGACACCACAAAAAACGCGGAGAGCAGGAAAAAACGCATAATTCCTCCACGGGTGGACTGCTGCTAGAGGTAATCTGTACTTCCCAGATTGCGATTGATAATCTGTGTTAGTCTGCTGTCCTGATCTGCTCCTTCTGACAACACTTTCTGATGCTACATTTTCGAGAGCTCTGTAACTTCTGTGCGCCTCGAGCCAAACCACTCCACTTAGACGTCGTGTTATTGGGAAATGAAAGTCCTCTCCGGAATACCGTCACACTACGCCTATAAAAGGAAATCAATCACTAACGCGGCGAAAGTCTCGCCACCTACTGAGGACAAAGAATATTAAAACACTCGTGGGTTTGGACATTAGAGACTTGCAGCATAAATGTATGCAACACAATCTTATTTGAAATGGGTGATGTTGTAGTTGTTATTGTAAAGGTTCTCAATGGCATGTAAGCGCGTGCGCACACACACACGCGCTCCCTCCGCCCGCTCCCACCAATCCAAACACATCCTCCAGCCTCGCGCCGTCACCGGGAGCTGGATCAGCAGGATCAGGACTGCGTCGACGCATATTCCGACATTTCTCTTTGTGCAAACGGACAAATCGTGAACATAACGGCGCTGCTGGACACCGGGAGGACGGTATGGGGGAGCACGCGGCGTTTCTGCTGTTACTCGCGGCGACCTTGACGCTTTCATCCGAGGTGAGTTTAGCGGAGAAACCGCAGCCTGTGGCGGCTAACCGTTACCTGGGCCAGACTCTTATGCCACCGTAGCTGTCAAACACTAACCCCGACACCCCCTCTCCATACACACACCGTGTTTAATCTTCATAACGACTATTAAAAAATAACATATGCAGATTAGATGGAGTCATAACAACACGGCGTGGCTGCTAATGGATGACATAAGAGCTATTAGAAGGTGCTGCTGCCAAAGATAACGCGATGTAAGGGCTTGTGAGCGGCCCACGCAGCCTTTAATCCTATAAATGGATGTCCTCTGTTTTTAACAGAGGTGAAAATATGCCCTGTGAATCCACCTTAATCGCAGACCTGCAGTGTACACACACAGAGTCGCTGCGCAAAATAAACCACCAAACCAGGAATGTCAGCAATGCTACCGCGGCCTACCGTTAGATGTCAGTGGTTGGTATCTTGGCCCTGTCATGTCGGATGTTATTAATCACGGAGTGTTTTTTTTTTTCATTCTTCTACTACTCATTAATGTTTGATTTTTACGTTAAGAGAAGTATTAACAGTTTAACCGCTACGCCTTTCGCCGGGTTATAGCACCGAGAAGGGTGTAGGGAGCTAACGGTGGCTAGCTTTTTTCTAGAAAATGACAACACAGCTGTAAATGTCAAGTCCACTGTTAAATACCTGGACGGATTTAAACCCAGTACCATTCTAGAAAAACAAGAAGGGTTGTGTGTAAATAACCCAGCTGTGTCCGGTGACACCAGCCTTTTATTTATTTATTTATTTTTATATAGCGTAGATAATATCGCGCTGGGCCGCCTGGTCCAGCGGAGCTGCGGGGCGGTGAAACTGCTGAGGAGAATGGAAAAAGGATGCAGCCTTATTAGTTTCACACAAGCAAGATGGCGCCTGCAGCTTGGTGTTCCTCTGATGGACCACAGAGGAATATGTTGCCCAGGACAGCTGGAAAAAAGGATGAATGGGCACCTGTAAATCAATTAGTGCATTTTTCCTCATTGTCACGTTACATTCACGGCGAAGGGGTTGTTTTTCACGCTGCAGGCTCACCAGCCCCTGTGTGTGGTGCAGTGAAAATGTCTCCACAGCAAAATTATGCGGTACACACTATCGACACCATACCCGTGTCTGTCGTGACATTTGAGCTGCATTTGTTTTGTAACGTTGAAATCAGCATTGTGCTGCCTTTTACGCACCAAGCCTCCGGCGATATAGAGATTATAATTTTCCACGAGGTTTGTCACGGTAAGCATACCGAGGATTGTTTTACTCTCTTGCCAGTTTAGTTTACCCCAGCACACACAAGCCTATTATGCTGTAGTGATTTCGCTTTCTCTATTTTTGTTTTATTGTTTGTTTTGTTTTGTTTTGTCGTAATGTGAAAATGATATACAAGCCCTGCAGCACCAAAATACATTAAGTTATTTTAGGGTAATCTTGGATTGGTTTACTAGTAACATGCGGCTTTATGAAAAACTGGTTGAGGCTTAAATATGAAAACAGGCAGCGTCACTTTGAAAGACATAAATAAGTAATGGAGTATATGGTAGTGCTGTGATAACGCAAATTTGATATCAATGTGATACCAAGTAAATCAAGGGCCAGTGTTGCCTATACTTTTAACCAGGGAAGGCAGTGTGTCATGATTTATCAGAGTCAGAGAGACTTTATTTATCCCCAAGGGGCAATTAAGATACAACAGAGCAGCATGACGTTTAAGAACGCAAAACTGTTCAGCTGACTGGCCGGTGTTGTGCCAAAAAGTGATTGTCTGCCAAAAACTGATTTCCGGTATTTGCCAAAAACTGATTGCTCGTATTTAAACTGCTATAAGTAACTTGTTGGGCTATAATATGTGAAACATATGTCAAATGCATCCCTCATGGATGACATAAAGTCATCTTGAGCCACAAACAACATTCGTGTAACAAGGTAGAAGCCGCAATCAGTTTTTGGCAGTGACTTTTATATAACCTTTATTTAAACAGTTAAAAAAAATCTCATTAACATTAAAAATGTCTTTTGTAAGAGTAAGTTGGCCAAGAGGACAGCAGAAATGGCAGCAAATATTACAATATTTCTGTAAAAATATTTTAAGTGGGGATAAAGGACCGGATTGGTTATAATGTAAGTACAATAGCAGAGAGTTGTAAAGATACTTGAAAAACAGATATTGTTTTAATTCTCTATATAACCCCTTTGTAAACCCTGTTCACCGAAGTCTATTTACGAACATATGTAAAGATATTACACATAAAAAATACACAGAAACATTGGAAATCAGTTTTTGGCAGACAATCACTTTTTGGCACAACACCGGTCGACCACACGAGCAGCGACCCAGAAGGAGGAGAACTCCCCCCAGACTGAGCTCCAACAGGAAATCAGTTTGAGAAGGGAGGGGGCGGGAAGCGGGGGGTGGGTCTGTGTCAGTGTACATGCGTACGTGTGCGTGTATGGGCTCAAATTGTGGTTAGAAATATTTTGTACTTGTAAATCAGGATTTGTATGTGTAAAAAGAATTTGTGTGTGCGTAAAAAAAGATTTGTGTGTGGGCTTAGCCAAAAAAATATGTGTGAAACTGCATTCAAGTTGCAAGTTACAAGTATGAATTTTGACCCTATTTTTCTTCTGTTTGTCCAATGTCATGTCAATCACAAATTTAACTATCCAATCAGAGAACAGATGGGTTTGGCTATTGGAGGGGTGCTTTATGGAGCTTCAGGTCCTTGAAGGGAATAAATGCCCTTTTACATGCCAGCAGTGCAGCACAGCGTTTTCCTTCATCACCACGAAGGAAAACAGTCTGTGGTGGTCCGAGTTTTGTGTCACAGGTTTATGTGCTTAATACAGGGACCTCCAGAGCCTTTTCAACAGCGTCAGAGTCAGAGATAGAAACGACAAGGAGCAGGTGCATCTAGTACAGGTAGAGCTGCTGCAAAAACCCACAGAGCTCAGCAGCCGGGTCAGCCCTGACTTTGTGTTAAACTCATCCTAAAGTAATAATGGTATTTCTAACCACTGATATACCACAACTTGATCCTTTCAACAGCTACTGAAAGTTAGGGGACCTAGCTTCTATCGGATATTTACATAGAGATCCTCTAGCTTCCAACTGTATTACCCTTCAAGGACCTGCAGTTCAAAAAAGTGCCCCTCTGACAGACAAACCCATCTATTCTCTGATTGGATAGTTAAATTTGTGATTGACATGACATTGACCAACCAGATGAAAGGAAGAAAAATAGGGTCAAAATTCGTACTTGTAACTTGAAACAAATCTTTTTTACGCACGCACAAATTCTTTTTACATATACAAATCCTGATTTAAAAGTACAAAATATTTATGACCACAATTTGAGCCCATATGCGTGTGTGTGTGTTTTCTCCGTGTTCAGCCGAGAGAAAGTCTCCCTTTACTCGATTAGGCAAAAGTCCACAATCTTTGGTCAACACGGGTGGCCTTGAAGGAGGTGGGAGAAAGTCACAAAAACAGTTTTGTCATCTAAGGGAGAATTTTGTTATTCCTATCAGCTTTTGCCTTGAGCATCCAGCTGGTGCCAGGGGGCAGAATGAGGTGAGATGGTAGTTGTTTTGGTCAGTGCGAACAAACTGCATCCAATTTTGCAGTTGGTCTAATGTCCATCACTGGCCACCAGGTCTCTCAATTCCCGATGCAGTGTCACCTCAAGATCTTATCCATATTGCAGAGCCATGAGCTTCTCCAAGATCTTATCCATGTTGCGTTCAGTAAACACAGTCTGAGTACTCACAGCCCTGCCCATTGTCTATCATGTTGGCCAGCCTTATGGGAAACGTCTCCGCAGGACAATCGGGCTCTCCCAAGCCCCGGCTTCTCACCGAGAAGAGGTTGCTTTATGATCTAAAGCATCATCAATCTGCAAATTGTACAATGCAATACAGTTTTATGTGTATAGCAAATTTAAAATCAGAGGTACACCAAAGTGCTTCACAAAATCCAGTAAAAGTACCGGTAGTAGCAAAATACAAATGCAAATAAGCTAGCAGGTAGAAAGCATTGATTAATTAAGCATACAAGGTAAGCAGATATCAAAATAAAACTTCAAAGGTAAAATCAATACAAAACATTGTTCAACAAAACAGAAGAAAAGGGGTTCCATGAGAGTATACTTACAAGAAGCGTACTCTAGATAGCCAGGAAGGCTAAACCAAATAGATACGTTTTCAATTGAGATTTAAAAGTCTGGATCGAATCAGACATGCAAATAGCTTGTGGGAGATTGTTCCAGATGTTAGGTGCAACTGGAGCGAAAGCACGGTCACCTCTGGTCTTTAGCTGTGACCTAGGTTGCACCAAGAGCAATAAGCCTGTTGATCTCAGTGCTCTCCTGGGAATATAGAGGCTGAGAAGATCAGTAAGGTAGCTAGGTGCAATATTTTTTATGATTTTAAAAGTAAGCAATAAGATTTTAAAATCAATGCGATATTTAATGGGAAGCCATTGTAGGTCAAAGAGAATTGGGGTAATAGACTCAAACCTACCAGTTCCATTTAAGAGGCGTGCCGCAGCATTTTGAGAAAGTTGCAGTCTATGTAGAAGGGCAGATTGGAGACCAGTGTATAGGGAGTTGCAGTAGTCTAATCTAGATGTGACAAAGGCATGAATATGTTTTTCAAGATCCTCATGTGGTAAGTATGGCTTGGCTTTAGAGATTAGACCTAGTTGGTAAAAACTAGGTTTAACTACAGAGGACACAAGAAGGTTTTTGAACACATTTTGATGACCACTAAATCATGATTTTCACAGCTTTCAGCTTTTCATGTAGTTTGAGACTGCTTTTTTGGGGTGAGACCTGGAATGCACATCTGCCCCTCTCTGAAGTGCTTTGGGTGAACTTCTGTTGTTTAAACGTGCTATAAGCTGGAATAAAGTAAATGTGACAGTCAACACAAAAAGTTTCAGACATTTTTTAAAATTAATATTTGAGCTTTATTCTTACATTTCCAAAAGAAAATATTTTTTTAACACAATTCAGTGGGCTGTATACTGAACTCGGAGGGTAGAAACAAAGTATCGATCCTATTGCGCTCGTATCGATCCAATACTAGTACCAGCGTTAGTATTGATGCTACAGATATTTGGAGCGAGACACCCACCTAGTATATGGGGTGAATAGCTATGAGTGGAATGATGTGCCCTTCAGCAGATATTAAACCACACACATCCTCAGTTGATATGCCCCAAGAAGATGTAATTAGAAATATAAATAAGTGAGTAATTGGGTAACATAATGCAGACCAGGCAGAACAGCTACTAGAAACAATGGGTTATGACATGCATATTCACAGGAGTCTAATTATGTGCTGTTATTCACAGGCAAACGCATCATAATGTCAGAATTAGTCATTTGGCTCAGAGGCTAGCGTTTTGTCAGTGTGCACCATCAGCTTTTTTGTGTTATCTGCCAGAAAATCAAGGCCTCACAAAGACGAAAACACATAGAGACTTCCACCAATTGTGTCCCAAACAAAAAGGATGGAAAAATATGCTGATAGCAGTGTCCTATGAAATCGACTGCCAAACCCGGTTCTATGGAAAGACATTATTTATACCTTATGGGGGTTTTTCCGTAGCTAGAATTTAATACCTTGTAGATTACTTTTATTTTCCCTTCTGAACACTCCCATTGTACTTTAACTAATGGAGTAAAGCCAGACTTGACAGACAGATTAAGAAAACAAAAAATGTGCTGTTCTATGGCAGTAGTATTGTTGAGGAATTTAAAAGCATTCATCTTTATGACTTACTAATCTCACTACTTTATATTTGAAGTATGCAGTAGAATGACTTCAGAGGAACTTGGTACATACAGTATAAGCTGCATGATGAGATATTTATGGATAAGCTATACTTTAGGGAGTTTGGTAGTTTTCGTTATTGTTCTGTTTTATACTTTTTCTCTGTCCAGGTGCCAGATGATGACTTGGTGGGTTTGCTAACCGAGCCCCAGGTGGCCATGTTCTGCGGGAAGCTCAACATGCACATCAATGTGCAGAGCGGCAAATGGGAGTCCGACCCTTCTGGTACCAAGAGCTGCATTGGCACCAAGGAGGGCATCCTGCAGTACTGCCAGGAGGTATTTCAACCGAGTAAAACAGCACTGCAGAGAGAGAGGTATGAAGTATTGCAGCAATAACATTCAAATCTCCCATGTTTGCACAGGTGTACCCAGAGCTGCAGATTACAAATGTTGTGGAGGCCAACCAGCCTGTCAGTATCTCCAACTGGTGCAAGAAGGACCGCAGGCAATGCCGCAGTCATGCACATATTGTGGTGCCACACCGCTGTCTGGGTGAGCTTTTTTTAGTCCCTTTGTTACTGAGTGTGTTTATGCATGGTTGCATCTTTAAAAGTGTACAATACATGCAAAAAGGTGTATTTCTGTTGCAGTAGGAGAGTTTGTGAGTGACGCCCTGCTCGTTCCCGACAAGTGTAAGTTTCTGCACCAGGAGCGTATGGATCAATGCGAGAGCCACCTGTACTGGCACACTGTAGCCAAAGAGGTGAGGAGGGTGGCTTTTTGTGTCTGTTTGCTTCCCTCATTGTCCTTCTGTTTCTGTGGTAGCGCCACTGTATGACTCAGTGCTGTCAGCCTTCCCTGGCACTTTCTTCTGAGTTATTCTTGTCCTTTTCTGTGCTGTTTATATTCAGTAAGCCATAGTTCAGGTTTCTGGGTTTGCCGCAATTAGCTCTCATAAGGATTAAACCGATTGAACATTATGGTGTTTGATTTTGGATGCTGTGTGCTGTTAAAATTAGTACTGCGGAGACCGCTCCATGAATCTCCACGACTACGGGATGCTGCTGCCATGTGGTATAGACCGTTTTCGAGGGGTGGAGTTTGTGTGCTGCCCGGCCTGGGCTGAACGGGAGTCAGACAGCGCACAGCTTCAGGGGGAGGAATCCGATGTGTGGTGGGGCGGAGCTGAGAGCGAATACTCTGATAACAGGTACGATCACAGGTGGACTTTGACTCGTTTCTGTGCACGCCTGTTGATACAAAGGCTGAACCACCCGTTCTGACCGCAGCATGACCCGCCCAACGGACATACAGCTGGCCGCCAGGGAGGATGACGAGGATGTGGAAGAAGAGGTGGAAACGTTTGAAAGGGATGACAACGGGGATGGAGAAGAAGATGACGAGGAAGTCGATATGACGGATGACCGAGATGGCGATGAGCCCAACGCTAACATCGCCATGACAACAACGACAACCACCACCACTGAGTCAGTTGAAGAGGTCGTTAGAGGTGAGAAATGAAGCAGTTCTGCCCTCTTCTCACTCTCCTTAAGTTTTTTTGTTTGTTTGTTTTTTGTTCATGGTTTGATTTCCATCATGTGTCGCTATGTTGAGTTACTTCTGTCTCCCATAAAATTCCAAACCTCACCTTTTGCATTCATGTTTAATTTGCCTATGTGTACATGTCTCAGCGGTTTGTTGGGCTCGTGCTGAGTCAGGCCCATGTCACGCCATGCTGGAGCGTTGGTACTTCATGCCTGAGACGGGCCGCTGCGCCCCCTTCTTGTTTGGGGGCTGTGGGGGCAACAGGAATAACTTTGAGTCGGAGGAGTACTGCCTCGCTGTCTGCAGCAGCTCGTGTAAGTCCCGGGACTGAAGCTACAACCTGAAGTGTCCACATCAGGAGCCTGATTCCTGTCCTCAGGCTGCTGCAGACTGTTTCTCTGGCTTGCTCGTTCTTTCTGTCTCTCACTGACCTTACCGTCTGAGGCCTGTTAACCTTTCAGAGCACTGACAACTGGCTGTAGTTTCATTCATTTCATCATTTTTTCCATCAAGATAGAAACTGTATTTTTGAATTGGAAAGCAAAAGTAGACACAAGAAGAAGAAAAAAGAGGGCCACAACATTACAAGGCTGTGAGCAAACCTAGTTCAAAAGGACCAAATCATTGTTAGTTCTACCGGAGAAAAAAAAGTCTTTCAAAAGTCAAAAGTGAAAATCTGGCACACATACAGTGTACCAAATAACTGCTGACACTCTGGGGAATATTGCTCATTTTGTTTTTTAGGTAAAAAGAGAAACCCCCCCCCTAACTCTAACATTAACCCTCTCAGGCTCAAATTAAACCTTTTGTTGCTAATGCACAACCAAGTCCTGCAGTGGTACTTCTGAGTAAAAAAAACTCATAAAATATGTATGTGCGGTAATCAGAATGTTAGTTGCAAATCGGCAACGCCTGCCTCGAGAGAGTTTAGCTGCTGCCTTTGTTATAGATTTCACTGTAGCACACGAGGTTCAAACACAGCGTTAAACAAACACATGTGGGGTTTTTGGCTAAGAGTGCAGCTCAAATGTTTACATAATTTTCAATAACATTCTTTTGTGTTCTTAACAGGTGTAGCTTGCACAATAGTGTACTCACCTGTGGTAGCTCGATGTTGAAATACATCCTTGCTGGCGTTAACAACAGATAACGTGGCATGTAGATTTTTTTTTTTTTTTTTTTTTTTTTTTTTGGAAATCCTATTTTCCTAGTTAGTTTTAATGTGTGAAATCCTACAAATCAAACTAATTTGCATTGAAAAGTGACTTTAACATTATATAAGTAATATTGTTAACGTGTCAGCAGGCTTCACAGATCTGTGATTTCACTGCTTCTTTGCAATTCAGATACCTCTTTATGAGAACTCCCTTATAAGTCAAACCCACATATGAAATATGAAAAAAATAAATTTCATTATTTAAAAAGGCTGATTACTCCCTGAAACCTCTGGACACTGTGGGTTTAAGCAAATCACTAAAACAGGGTTAATTCTGCTTAATTAGAATGATAAACGAGGGATTAAATGAAGATAAACTGCAGTTTTATTAGTGCGTGACTCAGTGCCAGCAGTGTTTTGTTTTTGTTTTTTTTGCTTGTTTTTTTTTGTTTAGTTTAGTTTTTTAAATCCTACTGGCCAACGGGAGAGTTTCCATGGTGCAGAGTGGCCATGACACAGTCGTTCACCTCCAAACCATTTAATCACTCATTGAATCATTTCTAACCCGCACCGCCGTCATAACAGTGTGAAGACCCAACGGTGAATGCCACCTTGTGTCTGCATGCGTTTCTATACCCGTGTGTGTCTGCATGCTTCACACTGCAGTGTGTGTTTGTAAAAGAAAAAAAAAATTGTGCCTGCAGCTCTGTAGTAGTGAAGATTCCATCGGTGTGTCTTAACCAGATGTGTGTTGGTGGTGTGTGTGGAAAAAGGGAATGCACTCTTTTAAGTTTTAAGCTGGTTTCCGTTTCCTCACGGCGAAATCATCAGCGATACAGTCGGCCCTCATCCTGACTGAGCAGTCCTTATCTCCATGGTCCCACATTCAACAGACACACAAAACTGTGGGAAACACTTCACTTTCTGTCCCCTGAAATCCTGCTTATCTCTTATGTAAATATTTACATAGAATTTCCATTAATTTTCTGTGTGTACCTAATCTCTCAAGTCCCTAACCCACCCTTTCATCAAACAAGTGGAATTGTTTATAACTGAATGCATTGTGGGTTTCCAGCTGACCGATTTCAGTGTTTTTCCTGCATTTAAACATCTGTCTATCTCTGTTCTGCACCTCAGTTTGCTTTCAACTGCTCTGTGTTTAATTCCCATCTCCCCGTACTCTCATCCAGTACCAACAATGGCCCCCAGTCCTCCAGACGCTGTGGATCGCTACCTGGAATCACCCGGTGACGACAGCGAACACACAGACTTCCAGAAGGCCAAAGAAAGCCTGGAAGCCAAACACCGTGAAAAGATGTCCCAGGTGTGTGTTTGTGTGTTTTCTTATCGTAAGCATTCCTCTCAATGTGATGTAGACCAGCGGTCTCCAACCTTTTTCGCGCCACGGACCGGTTTATGCCCGACAATATTTTCACGGACCGGCCTTTAAGGTGTCGCGGATAAATACAACAAAATAAAACTAGTACCGGTACCGAAAAACAAAAAAAAGATGACACACGTAAAAAGACCCAGGAAAACCGAGTTAACGATAAAAACGATAACAAAATAACGCTGAAAACCGATTAAAACCCTGAAAACCATACATTTCACACCTGAGCCTCAACTCTCGCGGCCCGGTACCAAATGACTCACGGACCGGTCCGAGGCCCGGGGGTTGGGGACCGCTGATGTAGACCATGACAGAAGCTTAAACGTCTTGCTTTTTCTTTCAATCTGACACTTCAGGTTATGAAGGAGTGGGAGGAGGCTGAGAGGCAGGCCAAGAATCTGCCTCGTGCAGACAAGAAAGCAGTCATCCAGGTAGGAATCAGGCCACAGTGTCTGCTGTAAATGTCTAATTGCCAAAAAGAGTTACATTACATACATATACATTACATAACTGAGATTTATATTATCCAGGACAAATTTGGCAAAAGTTGAAGAGAAATAGAATTTAGAGTTTCTTGGTTACGGGTGCATTTATAAGGGAGATTACATTTAAAGCCAGTTAAGTGAGTTATTATATCTTAATTAACCCTAATGAATTGAATGGATTTAAATGTCCATGGAGTTTGCGATGGGGAGCTAAAAATAAGATTTAATAATTGTAATTGACGATGTGTCAGCTGATATTCTGAAAAGGGTCAGCGAGAGGTTAAACTTACACTTGAGCAGTAAAAGGACGATGGGGTGCTGTCGTCATCCCGATGGGTGGCTGGGCGAGCAGCATGGACATCCAAGTTTATGAACAAGACAATTCAAGAATGAGGCAACGTAAAATTTGAAAATTGATACCATATGTGCATCTACTAAAATACTTGACCTCAAGGTCCACATGTCAAGTCTTCTGAAAATCTTGTAAATGTGATAACTCAAGAAGGCTGAGGAGTAGCATTGGAGGTCGTCAGTATTTTTAACCCTGTAGAATACATTTCAGATAAATAAATGATGATGGCCAATATCAGCCTGTGATACTTGTTAGCCAATATATCTGTCAGGCCTGAGGTTGAAAGTGTATCATTGTATTTAATGGTGGAAATAAGACAGACCTCTTCTTTCCAAACACATGTTTCTACCGTAATGCAGTGTGGGTATTTGTTCATATACCGACTGTGTAAAAAGTACTGTATCTGCAGCACTTCCAGATAAAGGTGGAGGCTTTGGAGCAGGAGGCAGCGGGGGAGAGGCAGCAGCTGGTGGAAACCCACATGGCCCGGGTGGAAGCTCTGCTGAACAGCCGCCGACGCCGGGCTCTCGAAAATTACCTAAGCGCCCTGCAGGCCAATCCTCCACGGGTACGTGCACGTCCCCACACACCTAACAACATCCTAATAACAGGAACGCTACATTGATTTAATACTCTAAATTGGTGCCAAACAGTTTCGATCAATGAGTCTTTTGAGGTTGTTTATCAGCAAGGCGCACATGTTTAAGAAGCGTATCCAACGTGTTATAATTCCACTTATTACATAACCCTGTGCCACCACCAGCCCCGTCAAGTTTTGAGCCTGCTGAAAAAGTACATCCGCGCAGAGCAAAAGGACAGGCAGCACACGCTGAAGCATTATGAGCATGTCCGCACAGTCGATCCCAAGAAGGCTGCTCAGATCCGCCCTCAGGTATCTGGATCAAACAGTCAAAGTCTTTAAGCATCATAAAAATAAGTTACGGCTTTTAAAATAGACACAATCACAAAGTGGGTTTTTTTTCTCATCTCCAGGTGTTGACTCATCTTCGTGTCATTGATGAGAGGATGAATCAGTCGTTGGGTCTGCTCTACAAGGTGCCAAGTGTGGCAAATGAGATCCAAAACCAAGTCGGTATGTGTTTATTCATGTCTTATTCTTAAAAGTCAAAGGTTGAGGACACTCATCACAGTAAATCCCCGAAACATCTATTACTGAGAATTCATCCAAATGTCATTTGTAGCTTCCAGCGCCTCACTGGTTTTAGGCAGTTGGTATTAAAATTAGGTCATAGGTTGCGAAATCTATGAAAGTATTCTTGTTGTTTTATTCACATGCTAAACGCGATTGCTCACTCAGCAAGAGGTACAAGTGCTCAGCAGACATAAAGGGATTATTTTGACAGTCCTATTAAATGGCTGTTTTGTTGCCTTCAGAATGGGAAAAACCTTCCAGCGCTATATAAATACAGGCCATTTGCCATTTACCATTACCATAATAGCATGTTTGTTTAATTGTTGTGAAAGCCGATGACTAAAGTTTTTCACTTATATTTTATGTTGTTTGTTTGTTTGGTTTGTTTGACGGGGCAGTTTACCTGCTGGGAGAAAGTCTTTCTCAATTCGTTCCTAAGGCATGCTGTTCAGGCATGGGTCAAAGGGACCATGCTGGAACAGAATGTAATATTAAAAAGAAATAAAGGCGAGCATGGTTCATCGAAAGACTGATAGCTTAGTTTTGATTTGCGTTTTAACCAAGAAAGGTGAAGCAGAGGAGATCTCATGTAGATATGCCAGTTACAGCATGAGGTGTGTACCAACTCCTACAGATTATATGTAACTGCAAAAGCCTGTATTTGACAATGGCAGAAATGTGAATATGCCTTTCAACATTAGTGTAGGGCAAAGCATAAGTCCAGCCACAGTGACAGTAATATTCAACGGACAGAGTCTCAGCTCATAAAAGAGAGTGAAAAAGTCAGATAATAAATGTTGCATCTTTCATCGGGTTTTTTGCAGTTCCCCTGTTTCACCGTTGTAGTCCACTACAGATGGCTACATATCGAATCAGACCAGTTTTGGCCGTTATTAAGAAAACAAGTGTAATTGCGTTCATCAAAAAAAGTGTGGGAAGCTTGTCTTTTAGGCCCCAAGGTCCCAAGATTCATTCCCTCTACCTGTCCCAAAGGGTCATGCGGAATTTGGAATTTCCTCCTGAAATAAGTGAGAATCAACTAAAACTTGAGGGACTGCTCTAACTTCATGAATTTAAGGCAATTTTTAAATTCCTCGGATGCAAATGTTTCGCCTGAGTATTATTACCTTTGTTTCCAGCATTATCCAGTTACTTTTACTGAGGTATTCATTTTTTATTGACAACAAAGTTTATAAATTTTGGTTGTTTCTCTGTTTTTATGTATGTTTATTTTCTAATTGCATGTACTTAACTGTTGTTATGTATGTGCTGCTACTTTGGGCAGCATATGTAAAAAGAGATTCTGAGATCTTATGTTGTCCTGATTAAATAGAAAACTTGAGATTATACAATCTGTGTTATGCAACAACCATCCAAACCACACTTATTCAGTACCCTTTAACTCCCTGTAGTGTGAATTAAAGCGATGCTTTTAACATGTGTTTGAAGTCCACTGATTACAGGACACTAAAACACTGATAATGCAGTTTCATTCCGCCATGATTACTTTCACCACTTTAGGCTATTCTGTAGCCTTGATTTGTTTTTCCCTCTAACCGCCACATTCCTTTCTCGGATTTGTTATCACTTAACCATCTGCTTCATTCTCATTTTGTTCCTTTTCTTTGTAGCAATTATAATGCAGCGAGTTCAGGCGGAGCTGTTTCAGCAAGTCTCTTCACTGCAGAGCGATGGTCGGGTGAGTCAAGTTGCACCAACTCACAAATGCAAAGTCTTCTTTGTGAACGTGGACATTCTGGCATAAATATTGGAATCACATAGACTGACATGACAAAACAAAGTCACTGTAACCACTGACGTGATGGGAGTAGTGTAATTAAAGCGATTAACAAAGAAAATGATGTTGTGATACTGCGCCTGTTTAAATGAGGTTTTATTAGTGATCTTTTCCACATAGACATCATAATTTGATCGGGTTATAAATAAAAAGCCACCCAAACGCCACGTATCCTGATTAACATTCCTCTGTGTTTGCAGATGGATGGCAGGGTGAGTTATGGCAACGACGCTCTGATGCCTGATCAGGCCTACAGCTCGGCTCCTATGGACCCTGGCCTGGATGGGCTGGGGTTCATTCACCCTGAGAGCTTCAATCAGCCCAACACAGAGAACCATGGTAACACACACTACATTTTGTGACATAAATTGAATTTTATTAACTTTTAAAAAATGTGGTTTGATATTGAATATTTTTGTTACACGCTGTATTTCTGTAGTTGAACCCGTCGATGCTCGTCCAATTCCAGACAGAGGACTCCCCACACGGCCTGGTATGTATGTGAAGTCCAAACGGAAACACAAGTACATACTTACATCCTCACTCGTATACATTTACTGCATATTAAGGACAGGTTTCAAAATTCAGGTCGTTTCTAACATTGCACTTGCCAGACCTCATGCTAAGAGTCAGTCGAAACAGCAGCACAGGTGCAACTTGTGCTCCTCTTAAGCAGATGAGAGAAGGAGACTGAAGAGAGAAACCTCAGGGAGTATGAACATAATATAACACTGGCTATATTCAGTTTCACTCAATTCCTGTTATTTAATAAGCACCAGTTCAACAACAGTTATTATAAGGTGCTTTATACTACATGAAAAAGAGCCTAATATATTAGAGAGAATCCCCTGTGAGGACACACATGATGAAGAGACCTCTGGCAGAACCAGGCTAAAGGAGGGGGAAGCGTTCTGGCACGATTGGTTTAGGGATGAGGGAAATGAGAGGAGGAAGAAGAGTGGCGTCTAAAAGCATCAGGAGCGAAAAGCTAACCTTAAATGAGTGATTTTAAACTGTTAGTTGGAGAGCTGAAAGACAGCAATAAGTTATTACAGTTTCCTGAGTCTTTATAATTCCACTAAAGCTTTCAGGCTTTCTTTAATATTAGGTTGTAGCCTTTTTGATCCTTTTGGGAAAAAAACCATTTAGTGTTTGATAGAGAAGTGTCTCATAGATAAACTTAAGTGAGCTCCATAACGGCAGCGACATCATCACCAAGAATCGGAGCACCACAGTGTGACAGGAGACTCACACCTAATGATGGTGGGATCATGAGGTGAGAAGAATATCTGAGAAATTTTAAAAAAAGGTGGTACCCTGTACTCCTGACATTATGGTAGTAACTCATATTTCCCATAAAGAGGGTGAGACAGAGTAGACCGTGACTCACATGCTGTGGTGCTGATTGTGGTTTTGCAGTCTTACTGCACACATGTTCTCATAACACTAAACACACACAAACAAGATACTGGGCAGTAAAGTGATTGAAATACTCTACAATGTTACATTAATAAGTGGTGTGCATATGTCCATATCAAAGTGTTGCAACATCTGCACAAAGCTGTTGTAATCATTTCCTGTAAATGATTTGTATTTGAATCACACGCAAGTTTTCTATCAGTTGCTGTTGGTGAAGGATTTCTTAGACTCAATACTTGAAATGTGCAATTCACTTGTATTTTTATTTTTTTATTCCTATTTATTCTATTTATCCCCTTTGTATATTTTATTTATATTTGTCTCTGTATTTATATGTATGTATGTATGTGTGTGTGTGTATATATATATATATATATATATATATATATATATATATATATATATATATATATATATATATATATATATATATATATATATATATATAAATAACAATTCTGTAACTGTAACTTCGGTCGTTGCTGTGCTTTTTGGAAGTCGAATTTCCCAGAGGAACCCACCCGAGGGATTAATAAAGTTCTATCTTATCTTAATGATTATAATTGGATAATAGCAGTTGACACTTATGCCAAATAAAAACATCTCAAACTTACAAGGCAGGTCTATATCCAGTTTCGAGATTCATTTGAGATGTGGTTGGCTCCTGGGTTTCGATGAGACTCTTTTAAGTGTCCTTTGATCTACCAAAAATTGTTCAACTACTTGATAGATTAATACGGGGGCAAATAATCCCACGTACTCTGAGGACTTTACAGGAATCCACAGTGTCAAATGAAATCACCTCCTCCCTCTGTTTGTGTATTAAAAGACAGTTTGGGGTTTTATTTCACCTCTAAATGTCTTTCTACTGCTTCATTTCCTATAAGACTAAGGATAAGAATCTTTTTTTTTTTTTTTTTTAAATCCCAGAGGGAAATTCATATGTCTTAAATAGCTCATCTGCTATTTGGATGAGAATTAAAAGGTCGATGGCTGTGGGTGCAAATGATTTTCTGTTTCTCTCTGTTTTAGGAGAGATGCAGAAATCCATGTGCTCGATTTCTGGGATTAATTTGGGTGATTGATTCTGTGGTTTCAGTGTCTGCCCTGAAGCCGGAGGAGATGCCAGAAGTGCGGATGGACACTGAAGAGAGGCAGAGTGCTGGATATGAAGTTTATCATGAAAAACTGGTAGGAAAACCCAGCAAACCCAGTCATCAAATATCATCTCCTTCAGGGATTTATGACTGACTTACTATTATTATTTTCTTTAATGTCAGGTGTTTTTCGCTAATGACGCTGGATCCAATAAAGGCGCCATTATCGGGCTGATGGTTGGTGGGGTGGTCATAGCAACAGTCATTGTCATTACCTTGGTGATGCTGAGGAAGAAACAGTACACTTCAATTCACCACGGCGTGATCGAGGTAAAAGGCTCACCAGTTTGTGCTCATAGATCAAACACGGTTCGCGTGTTAGTAACTCCTCATCCTCTTGTCCAAAGGTGGATGCAGCTGTGACGCCAGAGGAGCGTCACCTGGCCAAGATGCAGCAGAACGGCTACGAGAATCCCACCTACAAATTCTTCGAGCAGATGCAGAACTAAAAAGCTGCACAACATTTCCCCCACAGTGTCAGCCTGCGCTCTGTTCCATTCAGCTCCTTTGCCCTCAGCCCCAGCACCTTCAGCGCCCTGTTCAGGAGGTGAAGGGTGCGAGGATGACTGCATAGCCTGGTTTGTGTCTTTGAAAGTAAGGAAAGGAGACATTTTTGTCAGGGGTTTGGGCCAAAGAAAACTGATATGGAACAAAGCCTCCTTAAATCCCTTGATTGTACAGAGCTAAGCATTACCCAGCAGCCCGGTTAGTCAAAGGTATCCTGTTACACCTACACATTTCAGTCAGCCCCTGGAGTTCTCATAGCATTTGTACTGGAAAACCCCTCGTCGACTGTTTATACGACATCACGGCAGTAAGACACCCACAGCCGAAACTTGTAATTTACCAATTACTCCCTCACTGCTCCTCAAACCGGTCCGACGAGAGCTCTCAGAGCGACCCGTCGCACGAATAGTGTTTCAGGTTTATTTTTCAAAAAATGAGAAAAAAATGAAGAAAAAAATACATAAATATATACAATCAAAAATATGTAAAAGCAGGAAAAACATTTTTTTTTTAAACGTGTAATATATTAAGACAGAGATTAGCTGTAAGTATATGTAGTGCATGGCAATATTGATGACTGATTAAAAGTATACTGTATGTGAAGGTCCTCAGGACGAGGAGGGGAAGGGGGGGGGGGGTCCTCTCCCTAGATATTTTAGAAGGATTGTACATTTCTGGCGTCTTCTTTGTGACATGAAGAAAAAAACGAGTATTCAGAATCCGGTCTGCTTTGTCGTCACAGACTTGCTTTAACTGAATCTTGGCTCTTTATTGCTCATCTCCATGCTTCACTGTTGTGTTAGCTGCATGGGCAGAAAAAAAAGCTCTATGTATGTAATATATGAAGTGTAATAGTATCCGAAAGGAAGATGATTGTGTTACTTGTTTGCGTTCTATGCACTCTTGTCATTTTTGGGAGTTTTGATTATTGCCACCAAATATTGCTGTTACAGTCTCTGATGCCAACTGTCGCTGCACTTTGGATTTTTCTTAGAAAGAGGCTCGAGGTTCAAACCTTTTAAGATGGAAAGTTTTTATGAAAGCCTATCATTCCACTGTCTTTGCTGTAAATAATTCAGATGACGACACCTTCCTTCACTTCCATTCCCACTTCCAGTCATTTCTTTCCCAACCCCCCTTCCCTCATGTTTATCCTCTCCTTCTTGCTGTGTCAGCAATATTGTACATTGCGGCACTTTGGGACGTCGTATGTGAGCATTTCATAAATAGGACTGTTTGGGCGTGGGGAAATCAGACATTTTCTCCTCTCTGGACACATTCCTCCACCAAATGTCACATTCTATTTTTCTACATCACCAATGTATACGTGTACAGCGCTTCTGTTTGTCCTGTGCTCAATATTTCAGCTCCTGTCGAATCTGTAACTTATTAGGAGGAAACATGGCCCTCTCTCTAAATTATTAACCATGAATGTGACATATTGTGCATTTCTATGAGAAATACAACACATATCGCCTGCACATTGCACCCACACGTGGATAGACACTGACTGAAGCTCTTAATCAGGCAAATGTTTCAATTTGTATTGATGCTCACTCTGGGTATCTTTGGAGCCTAGTGATGAAACAAACTCTTTGTCCCTCTGCTCATTGATTCAGTGACCTTTCTCTGTGTGTAGTTAAATGAACAATTTGCTTAGAAAAAGCTTTCTACACTCACTATACCATCAATAAAATTTTGAATGTACATAGAAGCATTTGGGTGTCTGTCAATGTGAGTCTTAAAAAGAGAAACTTCTCACACAGCTATTAAGAAAATGCTTGCCACTTTATTCCCCCAGTGGACAAAAAGGGTCCAATAATTCAGGGAACAAACACTAAATAAAATACAAAACGGGTCCTCTATAAATGGAAAATATGAAAATACACTTGCCCTTGTGGCTATCAAAAACATGAAATACCGGTATATACAGTGGAAATGGTCCTAACTACAGACAAGGAACACACAACACAAAGCTCTTAACTGGATTTTTCAGTCACACTCAAGCATTCAATGACATGCACGCAACAATCAGTAATCAGAAAGACATTCTCCCTTCATCCTGAACACTCTTCTCTTGGTTAGAGTAACAGAAAAGCTAAAAAAAACTTCACCTGTCTCAGTCTAACTTGAATCAAACTGTAAAGACAATAATAAAGGTGGTAATCCACGCTGATCAGAGACCAGCTTTGCATTTCTGTGTCTGAGAGACGTTTTTTATCAGCAGTGGAGCGCACGTTTTGTCCGCAACACCTGACAAGCGCTATAATGTGACGACCTTCAGCTGTCCTTGTCTAGCGTCGTGGTGGCCAGGGTCACTGTAGTGATCGGCTGCCCGATGCCGTGCATCTGCATGCGAGCCAGTTTCTTCTGCTCGCACTCGGTCACCAGGCTGTTGAGCTCAGCAGCGCTGTAGCCAATCAGAGTCCTCAGGTCACACACAAACTTGTAGACAAAGCGCTTTCCCTGCACCTTGCAGATCATGTCCCCGTCGTAGTAGTATCTGAATGAAAATACAAAACTCAGAATCACACCAAAGTATATCAACTGATGAGAGACAACAGATATGCAGATGGCTTTCAACAAATGAATAATGGACAATACATCAGTGTATCCGTTCTTTTATATTACAGCAGCTTTACATTTTAAAATATCAGAATAATCAGGTTTGTTCTAAGTTCTCTTAGTAGCAGAAAGAACCTCTCTTCTTCCTCTTCATATCCTCCTATCTTGGATCGTCACTCCTGCCTACAGGCCATCACTACTAGGGTGACAGTCAATCAGCTAAATATCAATGGCAATAAAACTTATCCTGACTTCACAAAATAAACCATTTTGTTGTCTCTAAAGATGGTTGTCAGGTCCACACTTCCCAAAGCGTCAAAAGTCTTAAAGTCATCTTGAACAATACTCTTTATCGTCCACATCACATTCGGCCTACTACCACCCACTTAAGATTTCTAGACTTCTTTCTCAACACAGCACTCAAGTCCTGGTTGCCTCCCATTTGGATTCCTGCAATACCACTCTCTCTGGTCTCCCAGAAAATCTCCTTAATCAGCTCCAGACGGTACAGAACTCTGACCATATTACAGCCATTCTCATCCAGCTTCATTGGCTCCCTATTCCTCAGCATATCCAATGCAAGATTTTCCTTCTCGGTGACTTGGCAGCCCCATATCTTTCAGACCTCCTTCATCCTTACACCCCTTCCCTTTGCTCAGCTTGAGCTGCTCTCCTGCTGAGCGATGAGTGCCAGAGCCTTTAGGTGTGATGCACTTTGTCTTTGGAATTTACTTCCACTTCACTTTTATCGCCTAAATTCTTTGACACAGTTCAAATCGCACCTCAAAACCCTGCTATAACTAAGCTACGACCATTTCATTTATAAAGTGGGCATGTTGCACTACATGTATAAAGGCTCATTTACACCATGGTGCCCTGCTCTCAAAAACCTGACAGATGTCACGCTGTCTGTGAAGCTGGATTTAAGATAAGTGTTTAAAGTTTTGAGCGCCATCTTGTGTCAGTACAGAATGTGTCATCTCCAGGTTAATTGGTTAATTACTGCTAATAGACTTACAGTAGTTTATTTTAGCTAACTAATAAAAAACCCCAAAAAAACCCAATAACTCAGTCAGAAAAAAGGGCACTGAAACTGAAAATAAGGGGATCACTCTTCTGCTGTCCCTGGCTGCAACAATGACATTTTTGTTAAGAAATCAAGGCTCTACTGTCCACTTTCACTCTGTCTCTTAAGCAGTAAGTGGTTCTCCGTTGTTTGGCTAGCTACACTGACAGGAAAATCCCCCTTTTAACTGTAATGTTCAGGCTTGCAAAGGGTGTGTTTGAAGGGCGCCAAAAAATAAAATGTACTATTGTTTTTATTATTGTTATTACCACATAAGGGAAACAGTCAGCATCATCGGCCTACTACTGGAAATATTCTGTTTTAAGAAGACTGCTGTCTGCGTCTGCAGGAGGAAGCCTTGCTAACTTGCAGCTACACTCTAAATCGACTTTGTACTGGAAAGTTGGCAGCATGTTTAAAGTCAATCTCACTGCACCAGACATTTGTCTGCGGTGCCTGTGAGGTAATGGCTTATGTCTGGCTCCAAACTTTAGATAGAGTGCCACAAAAAGTTGCCATTAAACAAAAACACACAAACCTGAGGGCTCGACTGAGCTTCTCATAGTTCATGGTAGGCTTGTTCTTGCGTTGCCCCCATTTCTGTGCCACGAGCTCAGGCTGGTTGAGTTTGAACTCTCCCTCCTCGCCTACCCAGGAGATGCAGTCTCTTGCGTCCTTGTCGGTCAGCAGCTCGAGCAGAAACTGCCACAGCTGGATCTGACCATTGTTACCTGACAACAGAAAAACAACACAAAGTATTTGAAAAAGATTATTCAAATAAAATGTGTGT
This sequence comes from Copadichromis virginalis, assembly GCF_057382275.1. Taxonomy (NCBI): domain Eukaryota; kingdom Metazoa; phylum Chordata; class Actinopteri; order Cichliformes; family Cichlidae; genus Copadichromis; species Copadichromis virginalis. The sequence continues at coordinate 20,611,242 of NC_140633.1, forward strand.
ATCTGTAATAAAAAGACAATTTAACAGCCACAACTGATTAGAACATAACATTAGAAATGGTAATAGGAGTATTTTGTACCATTACTAAATCTGCCAATTCTAAATGTATTCAACTATTTAGTCTAAAATAGCGCATTAAGGAAGGTTTTGTCAGACAAAATGGCTAAAAACGTTGCATTTTCAGTTTGAATGCAAAGCAACATTACTGTCAGATTGTAAATTTAAAAACTAAAACCTAAAATTGGTGACAAAACTATCCCTGAACACTTTTGAAAACTTTCTGACTTTACAAAAAGTGAGTTGCCTAGAGAGCGGCTGTGTGCGTGTGTCCTACCTGTACGGTTCCCAGGTGAGCTGCGCTCCTCCCCTCCTGAAATGCGAGGTGCTCTGGGACCACGGTTCTGTTTCAACACCTTTATAGCAGTGGGTGTGCTCACTTGAGCTGGGATTATCTGCACAGCTGGAGGAACAGATGGGAAAACTCTTCATTAACATGTGTTTTGGATCTGAATCTATTTAATAAATAACTTCCTGTTAAATATATGGATTTTGTCCAGAGTTTAACGAGCAGAACTATGTGGAGGGCATGGTCATGTATAATCAGACAAGATAACCCAAACAACCGAGGGAATTTACAAAGTTTAAACATAGCACAATAAAGTTGATTATCTTTATCTGGACATTGGTGATGAAATGTCTCTCACTGAAAACACAATGTTCCCTCTAATTTTTCACGTGTCTGAGCGAACACACAAACTCCCTGAGCGGTCCCTTGGACCACTGTGAGCAACAGCAGACTTGTACACTGTGGTCACGCCAGCATCGAATCCATCCAAGTTACATGGTTTATTAAAATAATCAAATTACAGCATTTACATTTATGTTAGACTGGTTTTAATTAACTGCTTTAGCCCACTTACAATGAAAATTAATAAATAAATCTTGTCCATGACCTGTTTAGTATGTTAACACTATTGGAACTCCAATTTTGAAAACAAAATTTTCTTTCTTCTTTTTATTTTTTAATAAAAGCTGACTTGTATTATGAGTCAGTGGTCTGGGACAGAGTCCTGTAACTCTGTCTGCAAAATACAGTATATAATGACCAATGTTGGGCAATTAATTATATAGTTCTTCAAAAAAGAGTTATGCAAACAAAGTTTTTTGCAGCTGTTTACCTAAAAATGCGGCCAAGGCGGGTTTTTTTTTTTTTTTTTTAAATAAACATTGCAAACTATTTACAGAACATCGTTCTAATTCCATACGGGAGCAGACAGTCACTTACTGACTAACACTGCAAAAGAGAATTGTCAGAGTATTAATTTTAATTTCAATTCAGGTTAGATTTTATTTTGTGCGCAACGCAGATTTTCTGTGCGCAGAGACCGTGCCAGCAGTGCGCAATTGCGCACACGCGCAGCTTAGAGGGAACATTTGTTCATCACTCATCCATTTGAGTTCTTCAGTGTAAGGTAAACAGTTATTTTAATTGTCTTTTGGATGATTTTTCACGCTAACACTTACGCTGATCAATCGTGACGGTGGCGTCTCCTCCAGACTGGTCCTGGCTGGCCAACACGTCTGAAATTAGCACAAAATATTAGTTTCATTTTGGCATGAAAACACATTTTATTCCATCAGCTGAAACAAACATTTGAGTCAGACCTACATTTGCGAAGGAGTTCCAGGTGACTCCAGAGTATCTCTCCATTGGGCACTTTCTGAAGGAACTCCTCCTGAGTGAAAGTGCAGAGGTCTCGCCCCTGGATGTGAATGCTTCCTATTTCCATCTCATCAATGTTAAACTCTTTCATTACCCACACAGCCCAGTGGATCACCTGATCAGCAGACCAGAGCATAGGGTCTGAGGAGAGAAACCTCACACATTACCAACCGTGTTTGTGTCTTTGTTTGTTAGCACAATAATGATTGTTTTCCACTACAATAAGGTAGTTCATTCAAGTATTCCTCACCGTACGGTATGCCCAGGCGGACTTGCTCTTTCCGGTAGCCTTCGAGAGCTGCGGCCCAACGTGTAACCTGCTCTGAGGTCTCATCAGACAGGGAAGACCGCTCTACAGCAATAAGCTGTCCCTCCTCCACCAGAGCACCCTCTTCCCCTGCTGCATCTGGATCAATCACTACTTCAACTGTTTCTACTGGCTTTACAATCTCCAAGATGTTCAACCTCTCCTCTCCTAGAAACAAAAGTAAAAACAATGCATTTTAAAATGTACTCTCTCTTTACTAACTTGAGTACTTGATATGAAATGTGTCACGCTTTTGGTACCTGGTTTGGTTATTATCTGCAGGCTGAGCTGCACTGTGCCATCGGTCTTTACTCCCTGATCGAAGAGACTGTGATCAGGGTGGAGCTAAGAGGAAAAGAACAGATAAAGCGAGACAGCAGTGAGAAACAGTTCAACCCAGGACCAAACAAAAATCATTTAATCATGAACAGATTATGAAAGGTGTCATTATCTAATTCTTACCTGAATGTCCTGCAAACAAATTTCATAAGCATCCAATGAGATTTGGATACGAGGCTCCAAAAGCTTCTTCAGATTACCAATTGGTTCGTTTATGTCGATATCTTGCTGAATCAAGTCTGACGCAGTGATGGTCTGCTCCTCAACACTACAAATCAAATAACATGAGACAGAAATGTAAAAACACAGCTGCTGCATGAACAAATTAATTGTTTTATTTATGCAATCATCTCTCTCACCCTTCTTCCAGGCATGCCTGTTTCTCCCGTTCATCTATCTCGATCTCTATCATCTCTTCTGGCTCACTTTTAGACATTCTGCTGGGAGATAACGTTTTACCAACACGAATATAAAGTGACACATTAAACAAAAATTACTGTCAACCAGATAATCAGCATAAAAGAAAAGAACCAATAAACTCTTAATTAGGTAGCTGGTCACACTACCTAATTAATCACTTAAAAAATGCTAAATTTAAACTAAAACTATAATTAGCTTCTATCCTCCTCCTCACTGTTAAATTAAACAGCTAATTTTAATTAGAAAACCCAAAAATCTATCCAGCACATCAAATTGATGTTTGTAGTGATTATTAATGGCATTCCATCCATCCATCTCCTCTTGCTTATCCAGTTTACATTCACAGCTGGGCGGGAGTCCAACCCAGGTGATGGTGCTAACCAACACAACACCATGCTGCACTGACTTATCAATGCATGTGCTTTTGTTTTGGGTTTTTTGGAATAACTTTATAACATGAGATGCACCATTATTTTTTTTTCCAAAGTAGGCCTCTGGGGGTCACTACACATGTAAGAAGGACTGGTCCACATATATTTATATGGGGAAAGAGTCTTTGTTACCTTAGTTACTTTTAGACAATCCATAAACAAAAATATATTTTAATCAGAATTTAATTAACCCATTTGTAAAGACTAATATTAATTAAATTTATTTTTAAATCACAAAAATTATATTAAACAGCCAAAGTTGGTGCAAGCAAATTTTGGTTTTGTAAAACAAAATTATAACAAATACAGTATGAAATCATTAAACAAAATTTATCTTTTTAATCAACTAATAAATAAATCAAGTAATATTTTTTTACCTAAAATTGTAAAAAAATAAAAATAAAAAAGTTGATTTTTGATAGAACTAATAATCATTTAAAATACTAATTTAAAGTTAAAAAGAACTAAATAAAAGTGGATATTTAATTGATCTTTTATTCTTCTACTAAATTTCTAAACTTACTTTCTTAAAAATATTTAAGTAAAAATAAAGTGAAAATAAACATAAAAGTGGTTGTTTTGATATAGCTTGTAATCTTCTAATAAATTCCTAAAATAAAACATACTTGAAAAACGATATTTAATAGATCTTTTAAACTAATAAATTATTAAACGAATAATTACGTTCTTTAAAAAAGTTTAAAAATAAATATGAAACTAGGTATTAACAGGGCAATATCACTACAATAACACCTTTCTGTTGTAATTTCTTTAATCGAAGTAATACAAACAACTAATACATACTACAGTGTAAATAACAATAACGACTTCACTGTCGTGTTACTTAAAGAGCATACTGTGCCTGTTAAATAAAACAGGGCACTTTGATGGGGGTTTTCTACCATAAAGGCCTCTCAGCCTCGACTCCTCATTGGCCGTCTACAACAGTTCAGTGACTGCTAACGTTAGCCAACTCGAGGGCGAGGCTGTGGCTTCTAAAGGCCAACTAGTAGGCCAGTAGTTACAGAAAATAGTAACCACGTATAACTACACGTCCAAAAAACGTGTTGGAAAAATTCACCAAACTCAAATTTATGCGTTAGGCTACACGTGTACAGTGAAGCAGGCCTACAAAAAACAAGTTAGCTTCAATATAGCAACGCGGGGCGAGGCAGCTGCATTACACAACCATCGATCCCGGCGTGCTAAACAACCGTGAAAATATCCTATAAACTCCGAGTGCTTCGTAACTTCAGCAAATCTTTGTTAAAGCACACTTTAACTCTGCACGTAGAAAACTTTTAAAACGGAAATAGAATAAACGGAAACAAAACAGCATAGGGCAAATGGAAAGGAGCCGGAAATCCTGGCTAAGGTTTTACAGCGTTGCAAGACTTCCGAGAGCAGCGATGATCGATCCAACGACAAGTTTTAGAGGAAAGCGACCGAGATACACTGAAACAACGCTCGTTTAGACGTGTAAATGGATAATAAGGAGAAGAAAGAACTAAAAAAATCTGTTTCACCGCGTATGGAATTATACCCACCCTGAGTTTGTGGTTGGACGGTAATCAGCACCGCGACAGTACGCAGCTTCTCCACTGTGCTGTTAGCAAAACAGCTAACTAGCGACTGCTATAACAACCAACGTTATTTCTATTTTCAAGCCGAAGAGGAAGCAAAAGTCCGAGGGAGTCAGCGTTAGCCTAGCCTTTGTGGAAGTTGGCTAATGTGGGTTTCTGCCTCGTAGGTGGGCGGCCTCTTCCCAGCAGGCTGACTAGGAATCAACAACACGCTAGCTAGGTTAGCTTTGCTGCTTGAGCTACATAAAATAGCGGGAACACCCCAGATACAACAAACGTGACGACGGTGTGGTACATTTTCCTCACAACAAGCATATATGTCTCTGAAATAATCATACCTCTTAAAATTTAGACCTTCAGAGATGTTGATGTTCTATTGTGGAAGATAATCGGCAAAAAAATGCACACAGTCGAGAGATATCATGCAAGTTTTTAGCCAACTACACTCAATCTGAGGAGGGGCGGAGACTAACCGGAGAGACTGTAGTTACCTTAAAGTCTGTGTAGTGGAAAAACCGCCAGCTAAATGTTTCAATAGTAGCTGGACGTGCCTTTCTCAGCTCCAACTTTGTGGCAATTTAGGAACAAATGTCTAGTCCAGATGTATCCTGACTAGATAGCATTAATGGCTAAATAAAACTGCCTTTTAATAGGACCAACTGTAAATATAAAGGTAGTCTCTTGAAAATGTTACCATAAATTTAATCAGTTTTACTGCAACCATGCCCTCCCGTAACTGATTTTTAGTTTTTCTCCTTAATGTATGCTACAGACTGTTTTCAGTACTGAAAAGCATGTGAAAAGCAAAAGTTTTGTACTGGGCTATTTCAAATATTTGCAACAGTTCCTCTGGGCAAAGAAATGAGCTGTGTGCATCCCCACATGATCCTCTATCTCAACTTCTTTTTCCTTTTAGGAGTAGGCTGAATTTTCCGCCTTTGACACACACCACCTCTGTAAAAAGCAGATTTCTACTAAGATTATGTTATTCTCGCATTTTTTTTGGTGTTCTCTTTTCTAACATGTTGGGGTTTTTTGCTTTAAACTTCATTTTAAGTTGCTATTATATTTTTATTTCTGGTTATTCCTACTTTTTATTTTGTACAAAACACTGTGACTGTCTGTCTGTGAAAAGTGCTACATTATAAGTAAATATATAAACTTTTCAGGGTCTAGTTTCAGTTTTTTGTCCATGCCTATATTGATGTGCATTATTATCACTGATGGGATTATAACTAATAGGAAAGCTAAATCATTAAAGTTTTATAGAAAAGCGCTATACAAATACAGGCCATTTACCATTTACTTTGATGGGTATAGACCCTACATGTGTTTTTGCTTTTCTTTTTTTTTCATAAAGGAGCTGCAAACATAATGCAATGGACCAGCCAATCTATCCACTAAACATGTGGTTATGTTTCCTTTTGATTCCCTGTAATGTTTTGACATGTAAAATATAGAGATTACTAAATAAATATCTTCTGATGAAGTCCATAGCATTCATGTTTCCTTATTTTATTTGTAAAACATTGCAAGTCGGTTTTGTGTATCACTTTCATGTATTTCAAGGCGCTGGATGTTGCAGTAATTTATCATTTTGTTTTTTTAATGATGTAATATGAAAATGTAATCAAGAAAGCTAAATCGGTAAATTATTAAACCATTTCTAAGGAAAACAAATACACACACGTACATGTGAACTATTGTTAAATCCTTCATTTAAACAGGTTGATGCACTGAGAATGAGATCTCCTTTTCAAAAACATTTGTGTACAGAAAGAAAAAGAATACAGGGATTCAGATGCAGATCCAATGAAATCAGAGACTTGTTGCTTGTTCCATTTAAATCTAATTTTTGATTTAATAGTAATCAAAGAGTAGAGGTAATCAGGCAATCTTTGCAGTATAACTTTGGAAATAAACATCACACAATGCTACCATCACATCTTTTCATATTATAGCAAGGTTGAATAAGAAAAGATTCTGCTTTGATAAATTACAACTGTGAGACTGAATCAAGAAACTTGAAGATGGATGCAGAAGCATGTATATTAGCAATATTACCATAATAACACAGAGACAAAATTGTGACTTGTAAAGCTATGTGATGACTAATGATTGAAAAACAGAATTTGTTTCAAAATATGAATCCAATCTTTCCTTTTGATTTTCTTCACAGGTGTTCCACATAGGTCTTAAAAATGAGACTAGCATCCAGGCAGAGTCTTAAACATCCATAAGAATCAGTAGTTTCATTTTGTTTCAATATGGACTGGCTGGATACTTTTAAATAAGCATGTGTATAATATAGACCTTATTTTATCAGAATTTAAAACAAGTTTAAGTTGATTAGTGAATTCTGAAATATGTCAACTCTAGATTTGCTAGATTAAGGGTCGAATTAGCTGGATATAAAATAAATAATCAGATGTAAAATCTGTAAGAGTATGGGGCTTTTGTACAAATATAAATGATTTTTCTCTGTTGAGGAATATTTTGGGAGTTTCTAATCTTAAAAAAAAGGGGCAAGAAACAAAAGAAACTTTAACTCTTGAGCCACACATAAATAAATAAATTTTAACCGTTCATTGTACAGGGGATAATTTAACTTAATGATGCCACCATTATGCAGTTGAGCACGTTTTACATTTTAAATTTAAAGGACAGTTCCCTATGCTGGTAAAAAAATAATTTTACAAAGATACTATGAATGGGTGCCTTATAAACTGTTAATTTTTTTTTATTATTAGCGCAGACAGAGGTTAGGCTTTTACTTTGGAGGCCCTTTACCGGAAATACAATTGTTGACGCTACAAGCGAGCCAAGATGGCGGAGTACCTAGCATCCATTTTTGGGACAGAAAAAGATAAGTAAGTATTTAATGTTAACTTGGTAATTTCAGTATTAATTTTCATCTGTTTATCCTATGGCTACTTTTTGCTGACAGGATTTGGTCTTGTGGTATTTACAGCATGCAGCTGGCTAGGCTTCTGTGGCTTTATCTGCTAGCGCGATATGCTAGCTTTCGCAAGTGAAAAACCGCGCGTGCTAAAAGCTAGCTAGCAACATCTGGGTGATGAACAGTGCTGAGCTGGTCAGAAAGCAATCACAGCGGGTAACTTTAAATGAAAATATAGTAAATTCATATTCCAAGTTGAGCGTAAGTGGTGCACAAACTAGACCCTTTATTGGCGTTAACAAATATCATACTTTGTAAAACTCACACGTGTTTGAAACAATGGAAACCTCCAACGTACTAGAAGTGCTCATTAATCGCATTTAGGTAAATGAACTTCGTCTTTGTAATTTGTCTAGACCGCTATTTTATTCATTGCACTTTTTTTTCTATTGTCCTCTTTCCGGGTTGTAACAGTTAATTTGCTGAACCGCCAACAAAAAAGCGTTTTATGCCCAATGAAGCAACGTAGCCTCGTAGAAATGTAAAGCAGACATTGAAATGAAAACGTGTAAAACTTCATGGGTTGTTATTAAAACATTTTTTAATAATAATACTGAGTGAAAACGGTTCAATACTGAGTAAAATGATCATGTAAAGTGAAAGTGGAATGTGTAACCAGCAGTAGTTTGGGTGTATTAGAGCAGGGCGATTATGAAGAAATTGAGCTGATTTTTTGTACAGTAGAATTTTGAAATTTACCATTTAAGTAAATGGTACAACTCGAAGGTGACGGAAACGTACTTTTTTCAGTATTATAAACAATTCTGAAATATTGGGCCATACAGTCATCCGAAACAACAGTTGAAGAAGAGTGTGCAGGCAGGAGTGTCAGGGGTGAGACCTGCTATGATGCATGGTTTGGAGATAATGGCACTGACAAAAAAACAGTTGAATATGCTAGATTGACATTGAGAATGACCTTGATGGACAGGATTAGAAATGAGTATATATGTAAAATAGGATGACTCAAGTTAAGTGATTTGGAGACAACGATAGAGAAGCAAGGTTCAGATGGTTTGGACGTGGTGAAAATACTGGACAAAGGATGTTGAATATGGAGCTGCTAGGAAGGAGGGAAACAAGGAAAACAACAGATAATTGATGAATGTAGTGAAGGAGGAAAGGCAGATTGAGGTAGGAGCAGCTGGAAGAAGATACAATGAAATAAGAAATAATGTCAGTAGTCATGTAAACTACCAGGAGTTCACAGGGTTTTCCATACTTGTTCTTTTTAATGTTATTTGTTATGTGTTGCATGTTTTCTAGTCCCATCTAGATCTTTTAGGGTATCAGTTTGTTTGTTTGTTTTTTGTATTCAGAAATATTAATAAACATTGTTTTTATGTTTACCTCACCTGAGAGTACAGCCTCCCATTTTTCAGTGCTCTTAATATATTTTGTTTTACAGGGTGAACTGCTCTTTTTATTTTAAAATTGGTGCCTGCCGACATGGTGACCGCTGCTCCAGATTACACAATAAGCCGACATTTAGCCAGGTAAGTTGCCGATCCTCGAGTTTTATTTCTAGTATTCAAATTGATAAAAGAGCAGCACAGACCTCACAGAAATGGCAGATAAGAGTTAATAAACTGCGCACAAAATAAAAGTGTACTTTACAATCACAATTTTTGATTTTGGGATTGGCTTGATCTGCTAAATATTGTAATTTGATACCCAATGTGTATAAGTGCTCATCATCATCAACGTTTGTGCTTCAGACGATTGCCCTCCTGAACATTTACCGGAACCCCCAGAACAGCGCCCAGTCTGTGGACGGCCTGACCTGTAAGTAAAAAAAAAAAAAATAGGCCATTATTATTATATATTAAAATATTACTATTATTAAAAATGTGGTCTGTGAGTGTCTGAAAAGTTATTTATTTTTTATTGACCTTTACCCATGTTGTGTCTGTTTGCCACCCGTGCTGCTGCGAGTAGACAGCAGTTGAGGTTTAAAGTGACACAATGAAGCGAAGCTTATCAAGCCCTTTCTAATGGTTTTATTTACATAGTTAATTAAAATCAATGTGTTAGCTGTACTTACAGAAACACGCCAACTGAAAAGTGTCTTCTATCTGGAATATAGCAACAATTACACTGTGTATAGATTATTCATGTCTACATCTTAAGCACTTATTCACTGGATTTATTTATTCTGTTATTTATAACAAACTGTTGGTTAGCTGTTTTTTAATCTTATTCGACATTTGTTACATTTAAAGGTTAGCTTGGTTTAACCTGTGTTGTTTGGATCACAGACAAATTAGACATTAGAGTCTGAGGTTTACTCTGAAAGAGCGTTCTGCGTACAGGGATTTTAAGACCGATATACTGATAATGACATTTGCTGATATTAAAATCTAAAATATTTAAATATATCTGTGGATATGTTTTATTTACTTTCAAGCATATAAAGTATAAACAGATTTCCCAAACAGATGCGAGCTTTCCCTGGCTCTGCTCAGATCAGTTCCTAATTTCTTGCTCCAAGCATAGGTTGCCAGTGCCACTCATGACGCTGTTTAAGGGTGTTTCTCAAGTCTCATTTATCAGATATTTTGAATGCTAACTCACACCTATTAATTTAAAGAAATGCATTTGCACGTTAATTACGTTTACCACCTGAAAACGAGCAGTTAATGTGAACTGACCATTGATGTCATTGCAAGCAATTATTTTATGCAACTTAGTGTTTGTTGCTGAAACTGTGAATTATCTTTAACCACTAGGTACCATCAGTGACACGGAGATGCAGGAGCACTATGATGAGTTTTTTGAGGTAATTCATTCCCTTGTGAAGTATTTCTCATGTTGTGCCTCTCTGCCTCAAACCATGACCGCACCGCTTTTCCACTGGTGCATTTGTTTCTAACCGTGTTTGAGGTAATTAATGAAGATCCATTCTCAAGAACTAAAAATAAAAGATGCAAAGTTGTTGGATTGGTGTGACATCATGCAAAATATAGTTTTTGTTGGGCAATTGGATGACAACTGATGTCATTCTGATGTCTGTATGGTGAACGTCAACCAGCAGTTAGTTTGCTTAGTCTAAGATAAATACTGGTTATTATTATATTTACATGCTTCCAGCTCCCGTTTCTACTCGATGACAGCTTGTACTTTTCTACTTCCTTTTTCTCCCTCCTCACGCTCACAGACACATAACGGGTATGGCAGTCCATTCTCCCTGCAGCACGGACTACACTGCCCATGAGGCTACATTCTTTAGGGCTATGCCTGTAGCATTCTGTAGCTTAGCACAACAACAACAACAAAAAGGCGCTCTCTCACCCAGGAAACACACAGTCGCAGAGAGTCTGTAACCATGGCAACCATAACGCTGCCACCTGGAACCTAGCTGTCAAACAAAACCCAAACAGTCCTGACCCACGACAATATGAAACAGGAAAATACCGCCGTGTAATCCATTTATTTCAACAAAGTAACTATATTCTAAATACCACCTTTTTAAATGGTAACGGAATACAGTTACTCATATTTTGTATTTTAAATACGTAACGGCGGTACATGTATTCCGTTACTCCCAAACACTGCGCACATAACATCAGACTTGACTTCTCTATCATTTTCTCACAGGAGGTGTTCACAGAGATGGAAGAAAAGTACGGCGAAGTGGAGGAAATGAACGTATGTGACAACCTCGGTGACCACCTAGTTGGAAACGTGTATGTGAAGGTGAGTGTCAGGCTTCCACTTTCCCTGAAATGTAGTGAAATTTGGCTTTGATCCACTGACATAACTTTTCTCTTCGACTGCCATCTCTCTTTGTAGTTTCGTAAAGAGGAGGACGCTGAGAAGGCTGTGATAGACCTAAACAATCGGTGGTTTAATGGACAGCCCATCCATGCTGAGCTGTCTCCTGTCACAGACTTTAGAGAAGCCTGCTGTCGCCAGTATGAGATCGGGTGAGTTTTACATCAAAGGAAACAGCTTACAAGCTGTATTTAACCCCAAAAGGCCTTACAGAGGGTCCAGAACAGGAATATCCAACACAGTCAGGGTGGGCCAGCTTTCTGATACAGAGTCAGATTATAATAGTTCGGTAAATTCACAGCTAGTGAGCAGATGCCTGGTGTGTGTCGTCGTCCCCCCCCCCGTTGCATTATTATTCGCTCTGTTTAGCCAGCTGCTTCAGCCAAAACCAACACAGTATTTCCAGTTGTTTAATGTTGTGTACCACATGTAATAAAGGACAGCTTCAGACTGTGTCCTAAACTGTTTTTTGTTTTTTCCAACATCAAGTTCATTTGCAAAACCAGCTATGTGTTTCCAGTAGTTCAGTATTTGTTTTATTGAACTAAAGTGAGGATGGTAGAAATATGAAAAATGTTTTAGCAGTGGTGAAATTCTTGTTCAGTATAGGTTTGGCCAGTTTTGATTATTTTACCTTGTTTTATGTATTTATTTATTTATTGTAAAAAAAAAAAAAAAAAAGTGCTGGAGAGAAACAGAAACTCAGATCTGTTCGGCAATTTCTGATCATTTAATCAGCACAAGTAAGACCTATTTGCCAATTAGCTGATTCATTTTAGAGGTTTAAAGTTTAAAGCAGTGTTTGGTATCCTATTCATGGTGCGCCTAATGAAAGTCACTGTCACAGTCCACTCATGAGTACTTCTTTTTTAAGTTCAAGGTAAAGTTTCTAACTAGAAGCTTCTGTTTGTTCCTGGGAAAAGTAATTAAATTAATTTTTATTTATAAAACGCCAAATCACAACAATAGTTGCCTCAAGGCGCTTTATATTGTAAGGTAAAGTCCTTAAAATAATACAGAGAAAACTCAACAATCAGATGACTCCCTGTGAGCAAGTGGTTTGGCGAGAGTGGGAAGGAAAAACTCCTTTTTAATGAGAAGACACCTCCAGCAAAACCAGGTTCTAGAAGATTCTATGGAAGAGCTAGAGATTAATAATAACTAATGATTAAATGGAGAGTGGTGTATAAAGTCATAGTGATTGGAGAGAAAGAACGGGGAATGAAAAGGATACACTTAATGCATCATGGGAATCTCCCAGCAACCTACAGCTATTGCAGCATATCTAAGGGAGGATTCAGGGCCACCTGATCCAGCCCTAACTATATGCTTTAGCAAAAAAGAAAAGTGTTAACCCCAATCCTAAAAGTAGAGCAGGTGTCTTGTCTCCCGAATCCAAACTGGGAGCTGGTTCCAGAGAAGGGGACCTGAAAGCCATTTTACTTTTAACTACTCCAGGAACCACAAGTAAACCAGCAATCTGAGAGTGAAGTGCTTTATTTGGGTGATATGGTACTATGAGGTCTTTAAGATGAGATGGGGCCTGATTATTCAAGACCTTGTATATGAATTATTTTAAATTAGATTCTTGATTCAAGAGGGGACCAATGAAGAGAAGCCAGTATAGTAGAGAGATGGGTGAAATATGTCCTCTGGGTTCTCTGATTCTTGCTGCCCTGGTTTTCATATGCTTTGTGTGCTCTCTCCACAGGGAATGCACTCGTGGTGGTTTCTGTAACTTCATGCATCTGAAACCCATCTCACGTGAGCTGAGGAGAGAGCTCTACGGCCGTCGAAGGAAGAGGTACAAACTTTGCATGTCAGGCACGTCGTTAAACCTTCGGATGTTTCACATTTTGTCACGGTTCCTAATCCTCTACTTCCTCACACCTACAGCCGCATCAGGTCTCGGTCTCGGTCAAGAGACAGGCGGTCTCGCTCGAGGGACAGGGACAGAGACAGGGACAGGGGTCGAGGAGGCGGCCGTGACCATGAGAGACGTCGCTCCAGAGACAGAGAACGTTCGGGGCGATTCTGAACTTCGAGCAGTGACTACTTGCCCTCCCTGTGTTCATCCCTGTCTTTTTTTAAGTTTGTACCCTTGCAGATCTGTTTTGGGACTAACTGAAAGGTAGCTGTTTCGAAGATGTGAATCCACTGAGGAGTTTGGTTTTTCTTGATTTCTGAAAATGACTTTCACTTCATTAAATTTAAATTTGTACCAAACGATAATGATTACTGAGTCTCATTTCATATTTCATAGTAAGCATTCATTTCAAAATCAGATATAGCCACTGATGAGTCATTATTCCTCACATGTAGTGTGTTGTTGAACTTAGTCGTGAAGAAGTTCATGATCTAGGATAATTTCTTAGTTTAAAAATTTAAAAACAGGATTTTCTTGCCCACTCATTTCTGCTGCCATAGTTACTTCCATTTCTATTACATGTGATTCAAGATTTTATATCTCATATAGGCTGTAGACAGAAATTGGATCATTTGTTTCATAGGCGGATAAAACAATATCCGGCTGTGTAAAATGTAAATAAAAACAATGCAATGATTTGCGAATCTCATGAGAACATTTATTTGTTTGTTTGTTTGTTTTATTCACAGTAGAACAGAACTGAATGTTTAAACTACAACTGAGGATTAGGGCCACCGAGGGGAAAAACATGGGTATGTCCTTTTTCTTCTTTTCCAGAATTCTGAGAAAAAAGTCAGAATTCTGACTTTAATCTGGAAAAGGAGAAAAAAAAGAAAAGATGTGCCCACGTTTTTGTTTTTTGTTGGCCCTAATCCTCTTCCGTGGGGAACTGAGACCAGAGGCCCATACTATGAAGCACTTTTGTCTTATCCAGCTAATTTCAGGATTAACTCTGCGTTTCCTGCACATTTAAGGTGGTTCACTTCTTAAAGGAGGAGTGTCTCCATGGAAACCTATGCTGTGACCATAACCTGCTCTGAAGCCGGTTGTAGTTTTAAGATTAGAGATCCGCTGGTATGAAATCACCCTACTGACCAATCAGCTCTCTGGAAAATAATTTAAAGTATTATCGCTCTATAAATACACGATGTCAAAATAGAGCATTTATTTGTGTTTGCTGACATCAAATTTGCCCAGATTCTGGATTTTGTTCCGCTTTAAACAACAAATGCATAAAGATTTAAAATATATATATATTTATTATAATCCCTAAAAGCATAACGCGACTTTACGATGGAGTTGTAATTTCAACAATATTGAATTCTATTAACCTCTTTCCCCGTGCTTCTAACCTCTTATAATATAGTTTTATCTCTCTGAAGTCAGTCGCACCGCTTGTGATTGGTCAGATTCTGCTAACGCCACCCCTTTCATGTGAACGCGCAGGGAAACCCAGGGTTAATCTATCGAGTTGATCGTGTGGCCGCTCATTGATTTGATTTGTGCAGGTTACAGGTAAGTTGATTCAGATAATGTGAAGATATCACCGAATGTGGCGAGCTAGCTTCGTTGTCCAGGACCCAGATGCTGGACTTTTGGGAGAGGACTGTTGTTCCATTGTTGTTTCATAGAGGATAAGTTGCTCGACAGTCCCGGGTCTTCTTTGTTGTATTCGTCATCATTATTTTTCATAATGCTCCAGATGTTTTCATTTGGTGAAAGGTCTGAACTGCAGGCCAGTTCAGCACGTGGACTCTTCTACTGTGAAGCCATGCTTGTTGTATAGATGCTGTATGAAGTTTAGCATTGTCTTGCTGAAATATGCAAGGCCTTCCCTGAAGAGGAGGGGGACATGGGACGATCTGATTTCCTCGTGTCAGCATTGTTCCCACATCATCATAATTAATGTTGTTCCAGGTTCAACATTGCAAGTGACCAATCACCTTCTTGTGACGTCATTCCTTTGCGACTTCGAAATACCCGCCTTCGAGTATTTCGAAATACAAGTGAAGAAGCGAAAAACCGCCGCCTGTCCGCCGAATTTGAAGTCAATTTAGGATACTTTCCTTTAATAAACGGTAAGCATTATACATATGTTCCTCACTTGGCTTGCTGTTTGTTTGCTAGCGATAGGCTACTTGACGACAGCATTAGCTAACCAGTGTTCCCCAACTTTTTGGGTGTTTCGTGGCCCGGGGGTTGGGTCAGGCAAAATTGCAGTAGCTTCCCTGATCATTTTACAAACATAAGTGAAGAGAATCTGGACTAAAAGGCCTAGACTTATGGTTGTGTGCTGAATCTATGAATCAAACTATCACCTGGAAACATAATTAACTGGTCCATAGCTGTGAAACTGGACATGAGTTCTTGATTCTATGGAGATTAACAGTAATCCAGAAATTTACAAATTTGTCCCAGGGACATCGCGTAGATGTTGTCCCTGGGACATCGCGTAAATGTTGTCCCTGGGACATCGCGTAAATGTTGTCCCTGGGACATCGTGTAAATGTTGTCCCTGGGACATCGCGTAAATGTTGTCCCCGGGACATCGCGTAAATGTTGTCCCCGGGACATCGCGTAAATGTTGTCCCCGGGACATCGCGTAAATGTTGTCCCCGGGACATCGCGTAAATGTTGTCCCCGGGACATCGCGTAAATGTTGTCCCCGGGACATCGCGTAAATGTTGTCCCCGGGACATCGCGTAAATGTTGTCCCAGGGACATCGCGTAAATGTTGTCCCAGGGACATCGCGTAAATGTTGTCCCAGGGACATCGCGTAAATGTTGTCCCTGGGACATCGCGTAAATGTTGTCCCTGGGACATCGCGTAAATGTTGTC
Organism: Copadichromis virginalis; assembly: GCF_057382275.1. Classification (NCBI taxonomy): domain Eukaryota; kingdom Metazoa; phylum Chordata; class Actinopteri; order Cichliformes; family Cichlidae; genus Copadichromis; species Copadichromis virginalis. The sequence goes on from NC_140633.1 coordinate 20,627,544, forward strand.
CCTGGGACATCGTGTAGATGTTGTCCCTGGGACATCATGTTAAAGTTGCCAGAGACATACCATATGAAAGTTTAGCTTCTTTTAGCCCCTGTTTGTTTTATATTATTTTATATATATATATTTTTTTAATATTATATTTAATATTTACATTGTATTGCAAAAAACCCCAAAACAAGTTAAAATGAATTAATGAATATTGACTAATTAAACCTTCGTTATTTTTCCACCAGAAATGGACGACATAATTAGAAGAAGTGTTCTGAATGACGAAAAAAAAAGAACTGGAAAAGACACACAACTTTGTGTGCATGTGTCACAATGCCAGGAGGACCCATTCAGTGTTGTGTTAGAAAAATTGAACTCATTAACCCTTCATGGACATTATAAATGTTTAAATGTTGCCTCAGGTAAAGAGACTATTACAAATTCAACTGCATCAGAGCTGGGGAAAAAGTCGAAACAGCTACAGAGCAGTGGGCTGTAAGGCCTATGTTTCATTTAAAGTACTCAAATGTTGGAAAGACCACACAGTCATCGTGCAGCGTACATATGATAAGCATGATGGGCATGATCCTTCGGACCCAAAAGACGCACATTTCAACAATATTTCCAGTGATTTGAGGAGGAAGATTGAGGAACTGCTTTCCCTTGGAACTAAGCCAGCCATCATACTAACCGAATGTCATAAATGGGCCAAAGAACATGGACACAGAGATCTTCACAACAGAGAGCATTTTGTCACACCACGTGACATTGACAGTGTTAGAACCTGCATGATGAGGAAGAAGCACTTTAACTGTGGAGACAGTCAAAGTGTACATACCTTACTTAATGGAAAACATCAAGAACATGTTCTCTTCTATCAACCATACACATCTGACCAAGAACTAATGATTGTTTTGCAGACACCTGTAATGAAATCAAACATGGAGAACTATGCAAAACAGTTAGTATTTGTTGACACCACGCACTGCGTTAACCAGTATTCATTTCCCTTATTCACACTTGTTGTAAGAGATGATCATGGGCATGGAGTCCCTGTGGCCTATGCTATTGTCAGCAACGAAAGTCAGAAAACCCTGGAAACTGTTCTTGGAATAGTTTGTGAGCATTTCCCAACTTCCCCGAGGTAAATAATACATTGACAGCTATTAATTTTGAAACAATTCCTTTTCAAAAAAGTTATAACATGCCAGAATCTAATGCTATAGCTGCAGCATGGGCTGCAAAAAACTTTCCTTTCCAGTTGTTAAAGTTATTCCTATAGGCTGTATGCAGTATTTTATATATCTACTTGTGAGTTGAAATGTTTAATTTGGCATTGAAGTGGTGCTTTGAGATAGCAAAAACATTTCAATACTGTTTAATCTCATTTAGTGTTTTCTTTTTTTCTGTAGAGCATTTATGGTTGACAAAGACTTTGCGGAAATAAATGCTTTGCAGAAGGTTTTTCCAGAGTCAGCTATCCTTCTATGCTGGTACCATGTCTTGCAGGTAAACCACATTGTTTTCTTTTCACGTTGTCTAAGATGCACCTGAAACACATTTTTACAACAGGGTCCTGTTGTTATGATTTGCCTCATTGTGATATTCACCTACTCAGGTTAATGAATATAAAGGGATAAAATGTTGAGTGACTATGTCCATCCATTTAAGACCACAGTGCACTCATCTTCTGGTGGCTGCTTCCCAAAGCTCTTTTTGACATTTAAAAATATGTTTGCCTGGTTGATTTCTGTAATGCACAGGTCCTCTTGTCCAGTGAGTGACAAAGTTATTTTTGGACGTCAGCTTTCTTTTATGCTTTTTGTACAGCTGCTCCTCTGTCTCTCTCTCCAGATTAACTTTTTTTCTCTTACATTCACAGGCTGTTAATCGATGGCTTTCAAAATCAGAGTCCGGGGTCCATGGGCTTTCTAACACCCAAAAGAGAAATGAAATCATTTCTTTCTTTTGTAAGCTGAAAGCTTGCACATCTGTAAGTGTAATTTGTCTATTTCACATTTTGATTTCTTGATTACACTAAGAGCATAATAACTTTCAGTTGCTAAAAAAAAGTTACAGAGAGATACAAAATAGATTTTTGAAACAATTTCTAAAACTGGCTTCTTATCTTGCTTATCAAAACAAGTACTTAAGCTGTGCAGAACATCATTGTGTCACCCACTGTGCAGGAGAACTTGTGAGTGGGATTCTTTCACAGACAGATGCTGAAACCAAATATGCTTATAGGTTTAGTGTTCCTTCTTAGCCATTGTAAGGGAAGAAATAATTGCTTCTTAATACAAAAACATGACATATTATTAATAACTTAAAATTCTTAATGTTATTCAATAAAAGGAAAAGGGCTTCAATACATAATATTAAAGATTTCAATAGGTCTGTTAAATGGATTGAAATATATTCTGTTGCATCCAATTCTCTTAGGAGGACGACTTTAAAGCCACATCAGCAGAGTTCTGCCAGACATTTAAGCAATACCCTTTGGTGTGCCAGTATTTTCAGAAGCACTGGGAAGGCATTGGCCACATGTGGTGTGACTACGGCCGTCGCTTCAGTCACGCTCGTTCTGAAACAAACAATGTGATTGAAAGGTATGATTTATTATTTTGACCTCATTCAATTGTATTGCTGAAAAAAAGATATTATGCTTTAATCCAAGAGGCTAAACTGAGTAGGTTCGTCATGTCATTGCCAGAACAGGTTTTAGGCAAATCCTTTAAATTCTAGCAGCGTTTTTTATGTTATCACAACAAAAAACAGAGTAGGTGGATTTGCCTAAATCAGCTAAACCGGCACAGAGCATTCCTTTATAAAAGACGTGTGCAATAGGTATTCCAATTTTTTAAAAAATAATACAGTCTTGATTAAAACTTTAAATTCCTTCAATTACAGTTACTAATCATTTCAAATAACTGTTTTTCAGATTTTTCCACCGCCTGAAATACCAGTTTTTATCTGGCTACAAGAATAGGCGTTTGGATGATCTGATTGAAGTGCTCCTAGGGAAGGCCGACGACTACTTCTCAGTCATAAAAACCCTGCAAGATGTGGGCCGCATGAAAAACAGGTTTGCTGACACCTTGTCTCAAGTTTCAGACTCTGCTTCAAGACTGATGGAAAGTGGTTGGGCTCTTAAAATTACAGTCAAGAACAGCCATGGAGTTAATGCATATCAAGTCCCATCTGAGTCAAGAGAAGACATGGTGTATGATGTCTGCCCTGTTGAGTCCTACTGCAACTGTACATATGGCTTACGAGGACTTCTTTGCAAGCATCTAGTGTTACTTGCAAAATTAGCAGAGGCTGACAATGACATCTATCCAAACATGGAAACAGACCTTGGCAAGAATTGCAGTGAAAGAAAGGCATTACTTTGTACACTGTGAGGACTTGAAAGTGATAAAAATGCCAAGTTTGTTTGGGAAATCTGTGTTTTTTTGCATCGGCTGAAACACTTCAGTGCACTTGTTGTACGTTCTCTCACTATAACACATGTGCTTGCCTGAAGGTGGCTTGTAGCCATTTTAAACAAATGAAAAACTCTCTGAAAAGTCCTCTATCAACTTTGAATGACACTCCTGTAGTTGAAAGCACAGACAAAAAATGCACAGAAGATGCAGTTGGAAAACTAAATGCTGTTTTAGATACAGTTAAACAGTGGACATTCATTCCAGAGGGTATTACTCCAATGATAGATGAACTGCATACAAATGTCTTAAAAACAAAACAAGTAGGCAAAAGTATATGCCAGTACGAAATAAAGACGACAGATAATGCACGCAAAATTAGGCCATTGTATTCTAGCAAGAAACGTTCGGCCAGCATCGACATTCCAACAGTCTGAAAATGAATGTGAACAGTCGATAACCACTGAAAGAGAGACATCCTCTGGAGAAAATGAAAACCTTTTGGAATACAAAACAAAAAAGAGAAGAGTTAAAGCTAAGTATATGCACAAGTAGACTTTTGTGTGACATTTCAAAGGGACTGCATCCATTACTTCTGTTTATTGAAACCTAAAGCTGAATAGCTGTATTAACTTTCTGCCAAGGAACAGATGAAAAGAAATTGTTTGGTCTCTCAAGCAGTTGTTATTTATGTGTGTTATTCATTACTTTGGCTTGGTTGCTGTTTTTGCTGTTTTCATCTGTGCCCATTGTAATATTTTCATATGTTACTATTTTTATATTGCTATGCATTATAAATAAAGGATTACTTATTACTAAAGGTCTGCATTTGTAATTGTTGGTATTATTTATAAAATATGCGCTCTTAAGTTTTTTGCTCCATAAAACGATACCTGTCACTTTTTGGACATAGAGTATCAGCTGTTGAGAATCCTGGCTCATACAAAATAGAAGTAAAAGGTTTCAACATCCAGCCTTTTTATGATTAAATACAAAGTGTAATAACAGAGTTATTGGGGTGTGATTTTGTTAATAGTTAGTCTTAAGTATAAGTTTAATAGTAATGAGTAAGAAAATATAGCCAGAATAATGGAATGAGACTAACACCTGACCTCACACTGAGATTTGGTATGAAGTGGCATGTTTGTGCTAATGCTGACATTGGGGCTCAGAGTTCCTCTGTGTGTATATATTTGTGAACGTTAACTTGGCTAATGTCCAAGGGTTTGACTGCTTTCCTGTTGGATTGTATCACAAAGAACAGGGATAAGAGCACCAGTGGCCGTGCACACCCTCATCTCTCTCCTTCACCCGATCATTAGTGTTGGAAACCGGCATTAGCTCAGAGTAGATTAGACTTCAGTATAGTGCAAGTGATTTGATTTCATGATTATTTGATTCAGTTTTTTCTGTGTTCAAGCTCAATTACTTTAATAAAATATGTTGAATTCAAACAAATAAATAAACAAATAAACTGTGGACATTACCCTTTTAAACCTTTCTGAAACAAGACAGGTAAAAACCAGTGTATAAAAGTTTACATAGGTATAAATAGCTCTTTACTCCAGCCTGGCGTCCACACATGTGGACATCACATTTTGGGTTATTTAGACCAAAATACTAAATCTTGATCAACAAGTGCCTGATATACAGTTATGAGGACATTATACTGCAACTGTTCTATCGAAATTTCAAATTAATGTCCTCATATGTGGCTCTCATTTTTCTCAGAAACAAAAATTAGGTAAAAAAAAACAAAACCTGGTAATTCTTTTTTTACATTCATCGGGTTCCAATCGGCCCAAATATCAAAGAGAAATTAAAAATGCATGCCATGGAAGATTTCGGGTCTTGGGGGGTTAAAATGACCAGACCCCTCCGGCCTGTTTTCCAGGCCACTAAATTAAACCCAGTCAATTACCAATTGAACAGAATAAAAACCTACGAGGTCCACTAATAGTCCAAAAGTCCAAATCTTTAATAGAAAAGACAGGCAGAACTCAAACAAACAATAATCCAAACGAGGAGCATATATACACACTGGAAAGTAAATAATTATAAGTTATTAAATCAGACTAATTAAATACAGTAAAACTAATAAGGGAAGACGAACACACGGGAAATAAAAATAACAGTGTAAACATACCAAAACTCAAAATAAAACAGGAAAGCTACTACAAACCGAGTGTGACACAATTACATTCATATTGAAACATATGTGATAATTTTCTTTCTTTGTAGCATTTTTAAGATATGTGTTAGAACAGTCATTATGCTGTTTGGATTAGGAACCAATCATTTTTGCCAAATAGTTAACACAAACTTAGAACAACAATGAACAATTTTCAAGATTCTGATTTACAGAACAAACAAAAGTCACAAAAGGTTTCATTATTTAAGAGACAAGATCAAGTTTTTCACACAGGAATGAAATGACAGAATCCAGTGCAGCGGGGCCAAAGGTGTGTGTCAGCAAACTGAAGGTTGAGGAATCAGTCAGCTCATGTTTAAGATTGTGTTGGATTTTGAGAAGAGTCTGTCTGTTATTAGAAAGTAAGATTAACAATGTTACACCAATAACCCAAATACGGGGAAATGACAAATAATACCAAAAAAGATACAACTTTCATATTGTTTTACTAACTTACTTTGTCATATCAGCACTTGAATGGTCGATGCCTTTACAGACCATGTCTGTTGTGACATCGCAGGCCAATCTTCCGGCAAACCCGAGGGCTAGCTCCCCAGCCTCCTCTTCACTCAGAACACTAAACACTGTTACTTTAGTTTTGGCCTTCTTAGGCCTGTCAAGAATCATTGCGGGCAGTTTGGCTTTACGGCCCTAAAAAAGAAAAAATGCAAACACCAAAAGAGCAGAGAGAGACACACACACGCGCACAAAGTTAAATGCTTTTGTTTACATGGTGTAATTGTGTATATGTTGCAGCAAATGCACAATTTCCAGCCACATTGTCACTTCATTGATACGAGTAACCCGGATTTATTTCAGGTGACATCAAAATCACGAAATGTATACCTACCCCAATCAAACCTCTGAAAACATGAACTGACATGTTCTCTGCGTTGATTCTGCGCTTGATCTCGTCTTCTGTTATTGTGTAGGTTTTCTTTTTTGAGCTTGGTACAGATAAGCGACCATGCACTCTGTAAACTGTACTAGTTCCTTCTGAATCAGTTTGGAATTCTGTATCTGCATCGATCCTGTCAACATCATCAGCAGCAGCATTATCTGTACTCAGACTTGTGCCGTATACTTCTGCTTCTTTTTCGTTGTCTTCAGTCTGTGTACCTTCATCTCTGACTGTCAGTCTTCCTATCTCACTGTTACTTGTCGATTTGCTGCAGATGTTCTCTCCCTTAGGAACTTTTCCTTTGTCATTCGCTGCCTGATGCTTTCCCTGATGACATTCTTCACTGGCTACTTCTATTGCTCCTCCTGTATAGCCACCCACTATGCTGCACAACTCCTTTCCCTCTGCTGTGCTGCACTGTGCTGTTACATAAAGAAGAATGATATAAACAGCACTATATCAATTTAATTGTGAAGAGAAATCCCCACAATACGACACAGTTATGTCTAAAATAGTTTTGTGTAAAAACTGGATCTTGAAACGTCCACTTTAATTACACAGTCCTGGTGTGCAAAGGCAAAATTACGAAAAAAAATTCACTTTAAACATTTTTGGACGTTGTTTAGTTATATTGTGACTTACTCTCACAGAAGATACAGATGCCACAAACAGACTTTGAACAACGCATGTGCTTGTATGCACCACATTTCTGGCACTGCACCTGTGAATTAAAAAAAAAAAAAGAAGAAGAAATAAACAAACAAAAAACAAATGAACAAAGTCCATTATATAAACAATCTATATGGCTAAGGACATGTCATAGTGTACCCGGTCTTTGGCTGCAATCACACACCAGCACTGACTGCACTTCCTAGTTCGATCTGCAAAATATAATTTGTTTAAGTACAAGTTACATTTTCCAATGTTAGAGAAAAAGAAAGCAGCTAATTTTATCTTTACCTATTGAGGAAAATAAGTAGTGGCAAAGTCGGGACCTGAGCTTTGTGATTTCAGTGTTGTACTCCTCCACTTGTGTTTTACCGTCAATGAGAGATTGGGCAAACTAATAATTGACGAAGAAGAAAAAAAAAAAAAAAAAAGAACAAAAAGAATTAGATTAACAAAGAAATGTTTGTTTGTTTTGGTCCTCTTGGGTATGTCACAAAACTGTTTTGTAAAAAGATGGATATGGTAGGCTTGGGCCTTGAGCTCTTGGGCCTTGAGCTTTCCTAATGAGGGACACTGAAAAGTATCATGCACTAGAGAGAGTGCAAAATCTGTGCAACTTACAAACAAGGTCCAGTGGCTGCCGTTTTCCAGACAGGCTCCAATCAATTTCTCATACATCTGAAAGATGTTTTTCTGGAAATAAAAATAATGTGACAAGTATGTTTTTCTGTCAAGAATGACACTGCAAAACTGCAAAAGCTTGTCAGGTGAGACTTGTAATTAATTCTGCAGATACACAAACATATAGAAAGTGTCATTTTTGGTTTACATTAATTAATTTCTATAGTGTGTACAAAACAAATCAAGACCACAGACTCAACACGCACCACTCAATTTTTGGTGTTCTTTATCAGTTGGCCAAGACAGAAATGTTTTAATCTGTGTGCATTGCTTTTGAACAAGTCTTTACACAGAAAAGGTTTCAGAAAGGTATTTTTCAGGTTCTTCTGACAAGGCTTCAATTTTGGAAAATGCTGTTTGTTTATAGTGGCAACTTATAAACCCTTTGTGATAAGAACATAGTTACCACAGTCCAAGTCATACCTTCAAAAAGTATGCACTTTGTGCTCTTGTGGACCCATCCAAAATTTTTCCAGTGATTTGGCTTGGTATTGGATAAATGTGAGGGAAATTCTATAAAAATAACATAAATACACCTATGTTTTCAAATACATTACAAAAAACGTAAACATGCTATGTCATTATGATCAAACAAGCTTTACAACATACCTCACACTGCAAATAGATTAGGCCATCTATTACCTTATAAAACAAATAAATAAATACATATAAATAAAAACAGAACTAAGGAATACGATTCATTAAGTAAATTGTACAATAAAGTGTATTTAAAGCAGAATTTAACATTAGTTTTATGACAACATAAAAGGATTTTTATGTCAAGAGGTACCTCATCTGAAATGTTAGTCTGGTCAAACAGGGATTTCAAACTTGAAATACCAATAGAGTTTGGTCCAGCTACTCCCACAAGGTAATCTGTGAGAAAGCATATGCTGTAGTCAACAGATATCATTTTCTTTTTGCATGCTGCAACCATCATCCATTTCAGTCTTCTAGGAGCTTTGTCTGGTTGTAGTTCTTTTTTCTCCTTCTCTCCCTTCATCTATTAATTAAATTGTTTTCTGACCTTCCTAACTGTTTCCGACCTGTCTTCCCAATGTGATGTTTAAGCAATATATGTATGGTCAGAAGGGGGTGAAATTTTCATTGCAGTTGTACGTGTAACATTGCATGTGATAATAAAAGGCTTGATTGGTTGATTATTCAACATGAGTTGACATTTACCTGACATTGTGAAGGAGTCACAGTTTCTGTAAGGGTGTAAGAACATAACATGTGGATTTGTTACACTTCTTTTTCACAAGTTAATAACAATCAATAATTTTCATTCCATTATTTACAAGCTATCACACGATGTCCCAGGGACAACATCTACACGATGTCCCTGGGACAACATTTACACGATGTCCCTGGGACAACATTTACACGATGTCCCAGGGACAACATTTACACGATGTCCCAGGGACAACATTTACACGATGTCCCAGGGACAACATTTACACGATGTCCCAGGGACAACATTTACACGATGTCCCAGGGACAACATCTACACGATGTCCCAGGGCAACTTCTACATGATGTCCCAGGGACAACATTTACGCGATGTACCAGGACAAATTTGTAAATTACTGTTAATCTCCATAGAATCAAGAACTCATGTCCAGTTTCACAGCTATGGACCAGTTAATTATGTTTCCAGGTGATAGTTTGATTCATAGATTCAGCACACAACCATAAGTCTAGGCCTTTTAGTCCAGATTCTCTTCACTTATGTTTGTAAAATGATCAGGGAAGCTACTGCAATTTTGCCTGACCCAACCCCCGGGCCACGAAACACCCAAAAAGTTGGGGAACACTGGTTAGCTAATGCTGTCGTCAAGTAGCCTATCGCTAGCAAACAAACAGCAAGCCAAGTGAGGAACATATGTATAATGCTTACCGTTTATTAAAGGAAAGTATCCTAAATTGACTTCAAATTCGGCGGACAGGCGGCGGTTTTTCGCTTCTTCACTTGTATTTCGAAATAATCGAAGGCGGGTATTTCGAAGTCGCAAAGGAATGACGTCACAAGAAGGTGATTGGTCACTTGCAATGTTGAACCTGGAACAACATTAATTATGATGATGTGGGAACAATGCTGACACGAGGAAATCAGATCGTCCGGGGGACATGTGCTCATCTGATCACAGAACAGTTTTCCACTTTGGCTCGGTCCATTTTGAACGAACTTTGGCTCAGTGAAAACAGCAGCATTTCTAGATCACGTTCACGCACTTTCTTTACACGATGGAGCTTTTGTGGTTGGTACAGTGAACTGCATTCACAGAAAGTTATTTCCATGTCTGCTTTTAATGCATTTCAAAGACCCAAACATCACGGGCATCCACTACAGATTTTCATACAGAACTTTCTCCAGATTCTCTGATTTTTTTTTTTTTTTGACGATGCACGGTAGCAGCACTGTGAACAGCAATGATGCCAGAAACGTAGTATATATTCTTCATGCCACAATATATTTTAGGAGAGTGGCAGTTTTTGTGATTTTAAATCAAACAATCATTATGCGGTTGAAGCCCGGACCTTTAAATTCATTTAAATTAGGAATGCCCCATTTTCAGAGGCTTAAACATACCTCACACTGCAAATAGATTAGGCCATCTATTACCTTATAAAACAAATAAATAAATACATATAAATAAAAACAGAACTAAGGAATACGATTCATTAAGTAAATTGTACAATAAAGTGTATTTAAAGCAGAATTTAACATTAGTTTTATGACAACATAAAAGGATTTTTATGTCAAGAGGTACCTCATCTGAAATGTTAGTCTGGTCAAACAGGGATTTCAAACTTGAAATACCAATAGAGTTTGGTCCAGCTACTCCCACAAGGTAATCTGTGAGAAAGCATATGCTGTAGTCAACAGATATCATTTTCTTTTTGCATGCTGCAACCATCATCCATTTCAGTCTTCTAGGAGCTTTGTCTGGTTGTAGTTCTTTTTTCTCCTTCTCTCCCTTCATCTATTAATTAAATTGTTTTCTGACCTTCCTAACTGTTTCCGACCTGTCTTCCCAATGTGATGTTTAAGCAATATATGTATGGTCAGAAGGGGGTGAAATTTTCATTGCAGTTGTACGTGTAACATTGCATGTGATAATAAAAGGCTTGATTGGTTGATTATTCAACATGAGTTGACATTTACCTGACATTGTGAAGGAGTCACAGTTTCTGTAAGGGTGTAAGAACATAACATGTGGATTTGTTACACTTCTTTTTCACAAGTTAATAACAATCAATAATTTTCATTCCATTATTTACAAGCTATCACACGATGTCCCAGGGACAACATCTACACGATGTCCCTGGGACAACATTTACACGATGTCCCTGGGACAACATTTACACGATGTCCCAGGGACAACATTTACACGATGTCCCAGGGACAACATTTACACGATGTCCCAGGGACAACATCTACACGATGTCCCAGGGCAACTTCTACATGATGTCCCAGGGACAACATTTACGCGATGTACCAGGACAAATTTGTAAATTACTGTTAATCTCCATAGAATCAAGAACTCATGTCCAGTTTCACAGCTATGGACCAGTTAATTATGTTTCCAGGTGATAGTTTGATTCATAGATTCAGCACACAACCATAAGTCTAGGCCTTTTAGTCCAGATTCTCTTCACTTATGTTTGTAAAATGATCAGGGAAGCTACTGCAATTTTGCCTGACCCAACCCCCGGGCCACGAAACACCCAAAAAGTCCATTTTGAACGATCTTTGGCTCAGTGAAAACAGCAGCATTTCTAGATCACGTTCACGCACTTTCTTTACACGATGGAGCTTTTGTGGTTGGTACAGTGAACTGCATTCACAGAAAGTTATTTCCATGTCTGCTTTTAATGCATTTCAAAGACCCAAACATCACGGGCATCCACTACAGATTTTCATACAGAACTTTCTCCAGATTCTCTGATTTTTTTTTTTTTTTGACGATGCACGGTAGCAGCACTGTGAACAGCAATGATGCCAGAAACGTAGTATATATTCTTCATGCCACAATATATTTTAGGAGAGTGGCAGTTTTTGTGATTTTAAATCAAACAATCATTATGCGGTTGAAGCCCGGACCTTTAAATTCATTTAAATTAGGAATGCCCCATTTTCAGAGGCTTAAAATCTGTATCGATGTAAAATTACAGATTAAAAACACGTTAATTTGAAAATTAAGAAGTTATATACATGAAAGTTCTCAGAAATGGCTTCTTTGTAACAGTCAAAACCACATAAACGTGAAACTGAAAGCCCACTGCTAAACCCTGCTGTGTGAGAGACTTCTTTGTATGTTTGGATAGTAACGGTAGAAAATATAGATACATTTTGAAGTAAAAACAGTTCTATAAAAAGCATCCTGCGATCGCTGAACATTCATTGTAAGAAGCGTCCACGCTGCATGCTATTGGACATAAATGCTCAGGGGCAAGACCAATCACTGTGCGCTGATTGGCGGATAGGGACCTGAAAATAAAGCGCAGAGAACTCAGGTGTCCATCTGACAGCTGCAAGGGTTCATGTCCGGCACACAGGTGAGTGCACTGCCCTTTTCGTGTTGCTCAATATGAATGGCTTTAAACACAGCAGAGATTCAGTACTCTGGTGCACAGCTGTGGAAAGACTGGTTTTGTTCTTATTTCCAGGCTTTCCTGAACTCACTTGTGCGTTATCAGGAAAAACAGAGCCCAAGTTTACCTGCTGAGATGTTACGACGTTATTACAACGTTGTTTTTTTATGCTAGTCGTGAGCTATTGTTATGTCGGGAGAAAATATGAACACATTTAACTATATTTGACACTATTTTGACACTATTGACACTATTAAATTTAAAGGCCTTTTATCTATTAATTGTCTAGCTTGTAATTCCCCAAAACTGAAGTTGTATAATGTGAAACGAGGAATGGCTATCACTTTTTAAATTATTAAATAAATCGATTTGTTGTTTACTGAAGCAAATGCCAATCAGGGAGAATGTGTATCATAATTTTTCCAATTCATATTCATGTTTTGATTTTGATTCTGGAGCAAAAATGTGCTTTTGCTTGTTAGCCAGATGTCTAAAGCACTGCACTGTGGACAGTGTTGGGAAGGTTACTGTTAGGTATTTTAGTACCATGGTAGCATTTACTGGATATTGTTTTATAGTGACATTATACAGGAAAACTCTGTCATTCAATAAGGCCCCTTTGTTTTAGTTATTTTTCTCTTTGACCCAAGAATTGATGTGTGAGAATCACAGGCTGGTACAAGGTTGAAATACCACAGAGATCACTCCCTCAGCTACATTAGTTTCTTAATCTTTTAGGAGACGCCTGTTGAAGGCCAAATGGTTTGTTTCAGATTTCACTAATGTAAGAACTCTTCGTTTTGTGCCTTGAAAATATGTCGCTGAGATCATCACAATTGTAAAATACTCATGTTTTGTATTTTAAATACATAACGGCGGTACATGTATTCCGTTACTCCCCAACACTGACTGTGGCGCTGTGATATAAATGAGCAAAAAGTATAAAAACCGATTAAACACTAGAAAATTATGTAGGAACCCCCCCCCCCCATATAAATAAATTGTACCAGACACATATTTTGTGCGGGTCAGTGCTGCTGCCTCACAGCAACACAGCTTAGATTCAAGCCTGCTTGCTTGCTTGGGCCTGTCTGTGTGACGTGTATGTGGCCAGACTGTACCAGTGTGAGTTTTCTCCCACTGTCCAAAGACAAAGTTGGATAAATGGAATGTGGAGACAGAGACAGAAGAAGCAACAAATTCTTAAAATTATAATTGGAGGATATCAACCCAACTGTTTAATGCTAGTTGTCTTTGAATTAATGCATGGTTAGATAAAATAAAAAATACAGCTTGATGATAATATATGTCTCATCCCACTGCAGCCATGCCCTCTGTTTCTGGTGCTGCATCCTTGGAAGAAGTTCCTTCTCCTTGCACATCTGCAGCTAACCCAACAAATGCAGAAGTCACTTGTGCTACAGCAGCTGTGAACAGTTGTGACAGGTTATCTGCTGATGGTGAAGATAAGGATGAATCATTCACTGAGAGTCAGCTGGAGAACACAGACGAGACTCCTGATGAGACGAAGTGGATCCGTCCTGATTTGCCCAGCAGATGTACTTGGAAGCTGGGCGCGCCCATGTCAGAGTCGCCTCATAGCCACTCAGCACGGTAAGAGTCTGGAGAAATAAAGAGGTCGCTGTGTCTTTAAATAAAACTAGTGACTCTGTCTACTTACTTTTTGCAGCAGAGTTGAGTCACCAGCAATATTTAATTCTGATTTGACAAACAGATGTCACACATACACTGATGTGTCACTTTATTAGGTACACTTGTTCAACTGCTGGTTAATGCAAATATGTAAACCGCCAATCACATGGCAGCAACTCAGTGCATGTAAACACGATCTAGATGACCTGCTTAAGATCAAACAAAGCATCAGAATGAGGGAAAATGGTAATGTTTTTCCACCACATTCAGACGGCAGGGTTAGAATTTGATGTAAACAACATGAAAACATGGCTCCATCTTGCCATGTATCACATGTATCAGTGGTTCTGGCACTTTGTGTTGGTGGATTAGTGTACAGGGTTTGTTTTTTTTTACACTTTTCCCTCTTTAGTGTTTGTAAAGCTCAGATGATCTCAGCTCACAGGTCACCACATCTCAATCCAAAAGAAAATCTTTGTGAGGTGATTGAATTGTGTGATAGTATCATGTCGACATGGGTCAAAATCTCTGAGGAATGTTTCCCGGGTTGGTTTTCAAGCCAGTTTTGAAAACCAACCCAGTGCTTGCAAGGTGTACCTAACAAATTGCCCAGTGAGTGTATGATGTGATGATATTTCTGACAATTCCACTAATTTTGGTTAAACTCTCATCAGATACATGAAATCCTGTATGGTATCTCCTAGTGTGTGTTATCTCTTACATTACAGCACCAAGCCCTCTGACATCCTCTCCAGCATTCTTGAGAAAATTGGACACACACCTCTGGTTCGCTTGAACAAAATCCCCAAAGAGTTTGGGCTCAAGTGTGATATCTGTGAGTAAAAGATGTGACAAATTATGTAAAAGTAAGAAGATGATTTAAAAAAAAGACTTATTTTTGCTTACGGTTTTGCAAAATCTTTATTATTATTCTGCATTCAAGCAAATAAGTCTAATTGAAAGTTTGCTTGTAAAAGCAGAGGCTTGAATATTACACAACAGGGTAAGCTAATTAAATAAATAAGTAAAAAAGAAAGGAAAAGGAAACTTAGAGAAAGGTTCACATTTTTCATGCTTTAAGTTTTAGTACTATACAAAACAGATTTAAACAGAATTAACCTTTTAGAATATAAAACATGACATTAACCTTGATAAATAAATAACATGATCCTTAACCTGACTGCTATCCATGTACTTGTACTGCAAAGCTACAACTTTAATCCAAAAGATATGGGTTTATGGATATTTATGGATGTGAAATGTTAAGTTTTCTCTTTGAATAGTCCCCTTCGCTCACCCCAAAATGACGTTGATATGTCCTTGCAAGAAAATGAGCAGGAGTGCAGTCTTCTTATTTTCAGGATAGAAGATGCTTTAAATGTCCTAACAGCAGCTTTATTGTTCTCCCTCCTAAGCAGCGAGAAAGCTGATAAGTTTACTGTGTTTAGTGGGGTGAAAAAAACCTCTGCTTGGATGAGACTGTAGTTGAGCAGCAGCAGATTACAGAGTGACATCTCACCTGGCTTACCATATTTGTGTAAAAGAATGTCTTTTAGGGGATATGTTGTTAAGTTGATGCATCCGAGTGGAAGAGGTGCCGTTGTTTAATCTAGGGCTGTTGAACCCAGTGTGTCCCTCTTGGCTTCCTGCTCAGCTGTTAAAAAGGGAGCGTTGAAGTATCATGTAGCTGGTGGCCTTATGTTTTTTCACTGTGCAACTGTTGTTTTCTTGTATGAGGGGGCAGCTCGCTCCCCTGGATGGAGAGGTGAGACTGAAAGACTCTTTGTTCTGTCATCCAACAGAGTAAAAAGAAAACCTTTGCAAATAAAATGCAGCTCTAAACTTGAGAAATAATAGAGTTTATATTTGTTCCGGTACCTTAACAACATGTTGTTGCTGATGCAGTAGCTGGCAGGCATGTCATTATCCCTGTGTTGCTATGAGTTTGCAAAAGAGCAGATCCAGATCTCACACTCCACAAATTGAATTTCCTAATTCCTTCAAACACAGTCAGTCAGGATTACAGAGGGAGATCTGACATGAACTGTTCTCTGTGGAAATAAAAGACGTGGACTGGCATAGACACGCACTTTCAGCAGGACAAATAAAAGCAAAGTAAAAACTAGATTCTCGTGGGAACCAGAATCTAGTTACAGATGACAGAAGCATGCTTTTCATACTTGTTAACCTTTTAGCGGGTGATTGGGGAGCCATCTAAGTTTAGAGTTATATATAGAGGTTTTATTTCAAAAGCTTTAAGATGTTTCCTCTCAAATTACCAACCATAGATGGGTCGTCAGTGACCTGGTAAAGGTTAATAGATTAACTATTATTCTTCTCTCTGCACTGGTTCAGTCCTAGTTATTTACAATGCATATTAAATTTGTCACGCATTATCTAATGCAAACCTTTTGGATTAACTTTGAACACTCCCTGATGCAATATATCTTTTTTTGTTTTTAATGGGTGACTGTGTTTAGTGGCCAAGTGTGAGTTCTTCAATGCAGGAGGCAGTGTGAAAGACAGGATCGCCCTGCGCATGGTGGAGGACGCCGAGAGAGCCGGGGTCCTTAAACCAGGAGACACCATCATCGAGCCCACCTCTGGAAACACGGGTACATCAGTTTGAGCGAATGAGCTGACGGCTGTATTATAACTATATAATGAAGGAAAAAGGTCATTTAAATAAATCTTGCTCTTTGTGCAGGTATTGGCCTCGCCCTCATAGCTGCAGTAAAAGGCTACCATTGCATCATTGTGATGCCTGAGAAGATGAGCATGGAGAAGGTAAGTAGCTCTGTTTCTTCTTTTCAATGTGAGGAATGTATTGAAGTCTCATCCTCTCCTGTGTCCTAGGTGCATGTCCTGCAAGCTCTCGGGGCAGAAATTGTCCGCACACCCACAGCTGCAGCTTTTGATTCACCAGAGTCTCATATACGTACGGCCTGGCGTCTGAAGAACGAGATCCCCAACTCGCACATCCTTGACCAGTATCGCAATGCAAGCAACCCCCTGGCTCACTACGACACCACGGCTGAGGAGATACTGGGGCAGTGTGATGGTTCGAGCTGATAGAAACTCTGATTTTTGATGCATCTTCTAGCTTGAAGTTGAATTTTTTCAAGAAATGACCCCCCACACCATTAAACCACCACCACCTTAAACCATTAACACAAGATGATCTTATCTTTTATGCCAAATTTTGACCTTACCCTTCGAATGTGGCAGCAGAAGTTTCCCATTCACTCCTGTCAGTGACACCCAGTGTGGTCTTCTGCTGCTGTAGCACAAGATTTGTCTTGTGCAAACAGAGATGATCTTTTGCAGACCTTAGTTGTAACAAGTGATGATTTGCCTACAATTTCATGGTGTGTATTTTATATTTCCTGGAACTTAGATCTATACGTCAAACTGACATGAATGAAGGAAGGCGTAAATAGTTTGTCCTGTAACTGCGAATCCTCATGGAACAGGTGTTTATTTGAATCCCAAAAATATATGTTTTTTGTAGTTTGGAAAAGAAAATGTGTTTCTGTTTTTAGGTAAATTGGATATGTTGGTGGCCGGAGCCGGCACGGGCGGCACACTCACTGGTGTTGCTCGAAAGTTAAAGGAAAGATGTCCAAATGTCAAGGCGAGATTCCCAACCCACTTATCTAGAATCTGAAATAAAAGTTTTGTTTTACTGAAATTTATATTAATCAGTGAAGCAATCCGTATATTGGCAGCTCCAACCCTGCACCGTTTGCAGCCTCTTTCCTCAGTTCTCATCTCTGTTTTTTAGATAGTCGGTGTGGATCCTGAAGGCTCTGTTCTGGTTGGCTCAGAGGAGAAAAGTGAAAAGGTTCCATTTGAAGTGGAAGGTATTGGATATGACTTCATCCCCACAGTACTGGACAGATCTGTGAGTATTTTTGTTAACGTGCACATTTGTAAAGTGAGTATTTTTGCTAAACGCCCGTCTCTGTTGAATCTGCACAGATTGTGGATGTCTGGTACAAATCAACCGACACAGAAACGTTCCTTATGTCCCGCAAACTGATCAGAGAGGAGGGTCTTTTGTGCGGTAAGTTCATATCAGTGAGTTGTGGTATGTTATGAGCAACCTGAGTTTGCTCTAAATGATCGATTTGCCTGTTTTGCTGAAGGTGGCAGCTCTGGCTCAGCGATGGCAGCAGCTGTGAAGATGGCTCAGCAGCTGGAGGAGGGGCAGCGCTGCGTGGTCATCCTGCCTGACTCTGTCCGCAACTACATGTACGAGACACAATGGCAGATACACTTTGAATCCAGTGAGAGTCTGGAGTGCTCACAGGCCTTCATGCCTTCAAAAATACAGTTGTGGGCAGACGTTTACATGCACTCATCATGCCCATGAACATCAATACTTTTTAAATAGGGGTGACGTTAGGACTTTTCAATGGTCATTTCACAAGTTTGCTATTTCCATTCCAAAACCAGTTTGGATGTGTGTTTGTGTCCTGCTGGAACACCTTAATGTGTCCAGGTTTTATCAGGTCAAGTTTATCTAGCTGTTAATTTGATGTAAAGTTTCAGAATTTAGAGGTAGTTTTCCTTCTTCATTATTTGTGCATCCATACACACTACTGGGTGCAAAACACCCTTGAGCATGAACAGATGCTATAATCTTCTTTGTTGTGAATGCCTCCGCTTTATTCCTACAAATACACCTCTTGTTACTGGCCGAATAGCTCAGTTTTTGTCCCTTCTGATCATAAAACGTTGCTTCAGAAGGCATTTGGCTTGTCTATGTGGGGCAGCTGCTCTTTTCCGTTGAACTTGAAGCTGCTGATTTTGGGCCAGGGGCTGGTACGTATACTTTTGATCCTGCGTGGATTAGAGAGAAAATGTATTAAAATTTCTGCTTCCATTCTTGTTTTTTTTTTTAGATGATTAAAGATGTATGCTTTATAATCTTTCCCCATTTAAAAAGAACATTTTAATGAAATCTTTAAAAGCCAGTGAATGAACATATGTACCAAATTTAACCACAGACCATCCAACAGTTTTTAGCTTTGTCCTCAAAAATGTGTAAATGTGTGTAGAAATGATTCAGTCCACTGAACAGTTTAGAGATCTTCATGGTTTCAAAGAGTTGGACTCTCTTCCTCTGAGCTATGTCTGGCTAAAAGCAGTAATCATGTGGCTCCCACCAGCCATTAGTTAGACAAGAATTTAACATAAAAGCACTTTCTTTTGAAACCCTTTGTGTGGATGTTTTTCCCATTATTAAGGACAGAACAGCAGTGACAGGAAATGAGAGAGAAAGAGACACATGTGTTTCAACTAGGATGCTTTCTTTCTTTCTTTTATTTTTACAGCCATTTCCTATCCCTAAAATAACCAATAAATCCCACAATAAAGCTGTCAGCATTAAAAAAAGAAAAACTGACGTAAAGCAGTGATGCAGCTGATAAATAACAGATTGTCTAGAGTCAGATGTGTTTTAGGTGGAACCCTGGCTGAACTTTAGCACACTTCTTCAAACTCACCCGTATCTACCCGCAGGTCAAAGTTCCTGAGGGATCAGTGGATGTGTGAGAAAGGCTTCCTCTGCTTGGACGCTCAAATGGACCCAAAACCCTGGTAAAAAACAACAAAAATCCGCAAATCAGCTATAGCTTATACCCCTCAGAGGAGGTATGACGGGGCAGGTTGGTGTTAAAACCTCTGTTTTTCCGTCTTGCAGGTGGTGGAACCGGACTGTTCAGAGTCTACACCTGTCTGCCCCCCTCACCATCACACATTCTGTGTCCTGCCAGAAAACCATTGAGATCCTAAAGGAGAACTCACTGGGTCAGGCACCAGTCGTCACTGAGTCAGGGTATGTCTCTTCTTCTCAATATCAGGTTAGTATTATAAATGCTCTGTTTGGATATGACCTTGTATAAACAGGAAGAGGACAGGAACTTCCAGCATAAACACAAACAGTGGTCTCCATGGAGATTTCAGGGAAACAGATCTCATCCTCTGTATCGTCATCTTCGCTCGTGCAGAGCAGCTAAATGCTCGGCAGATGTTCCACAGGTCGTAGTTTGATCTCAGGATTTCACACTGAAACGTGGCTCTGTTCTCGAGTTGATGGTGGAAATTGAATTTCGGGATGACATCACAGTGTCAGGAAGAGATTCTAACACTTTGTCTGTGACCTTTGTCTTGTCTGATCTTTTTGTCTTATTTTCATCTTTATATAACTACCCAACTGAAATATTTTTAAACATAAATAATATGAACATGTGAAGCTTGTATTTCCCACAGCTTTTAAAACCTCAGTGATTATTTATGTTTTTATTAACACTTCCAGCAGTGTTGCTCACTTGTAGTCAGAGATGTTAAACTTTGCAGGGATGTAGTTTAAAGATGTGTGTGGGCAGCTGGACGTCTGATGGGTATATACACATACATTACAACCCTGTCCCTCCAGTGTAAATCCCCATGTGAGGTAGCTTTATTTGAGTGTGTAACCATATAAGTTGGATCTCGTCTCAAGATAAACTCTAGTTAAAAACTACATTGATTAATCATCCAGTTTGGTTACCCATTTTTTAATCTTGACATTTGGTGGACATAAGCAGGCAGAGACACAATGGGTTTGTCGCGGCCTTTTACGTTCCAAACACCAAAAAAGTCCAAGAAAAGGCCGTGGGTGGCAACGGGAGGTTTGTTTTAGAACACACTTCTGACTCCATTGTTTAAAAAGCATATGTGGTTTATTTCGTGCAAAATTATAAACAATAATCAACCAAATAACTTCTTAAAACTTAAAATTAAACGAAAGCTAATTTAATTTGCTTTAACAACTTCAAAAGTGGTCAAAAAATCATTTTCTAACCCTCCCGTCTTCCCATCTGACATTTGGCAAACAAAAAACGAAAAACCTCTTTACCACACCCATCCAGGGTGCTCTTAATCTCTTGATTAATGGGAGGGTCCATAAGCTAATAAACCAATCACTTTCCAAAAGCTTCTCCAATAAAATTAATTACAAATTTACATAACAAAACCAGGTCAGAATATTCTTACACCTTTAAAGAAAAAACAAAAATGAATACAAATTGCATTTTGCATTTTATAAACATTCAACAAAAATGGCCACAACATTCCGGCCCCTAATTCCTGTGTAACATGAATTATATCTGTCTAAGTGGCCATCACAAAATGCAATACCAATAATTTTCTTCAGTAGTCCATCCGTATAAGTCTTCTTAAAAACCAAACAAAAGGAAAGGTCAATGTTCTATGATTTCAAGTCTCTGTTGTTCATGTGTTTGCTTTGTGTGTATTCAAAAAAGGTGTATGTTGCATAATGGAGTGTAGAGCAAAGTGAGTGTCAGTGTAAATGTAGAGCCAGAGGTTCCAGAACTTGGCTCAGTTGGAGGCAAACATTCATTGTTTCCTCTAGATGGCCTCCACCAGGAGACATATTTTGTTGATTGGCCTCTCCAGCTCATTTGTTCGTGTCTTAACTCTAACACGGCGAACTACTCCGTGTGCATCGGCCATGGTTTCAGTGATGCGGCCAATGGGCCAAGAATTTCTTGGTGCAGCTCCATCAACAACAAGCACAACATCACCAATGCAAAAGTTCCTACGAATCTTGTTCCATTTCTGTCGTTCCTGCAACATAGGAAGGTATTCTTTCACCCACCTTTTCCAGAATAGATCCACAATATACTGGGCTTGTTTCCATCGTCTTCGCAGATACAGATCCTCTTTTTTAAATAAACCTGGTGGCAGCACAGGTTTGCCTTTTAACTGGAGCAAGTGATTTGGAGTAAGAGCTTCTACATCATTGGGATCGTCAGAAGAAGGTGTGATTGGGCGGTCATTCAGTATAGCCTCCACTTCACAAAAAACTGTATGCAAGGTTTCATCATCTAGTACTTGCTGGTTTGTGATAGAGCATAATATTCTCTTCATTTCTTGCACCAAGCGCTCCCATACTCCACCATGATGGGCCCCATAGGGCGGGTTAAAGGTCCACTTTATGCCATCCTGTGCTAAGCCTTTTTGGATTTTACTTTGGTTTAGCTCTAACATAGCTTGTTTTAACTCACGATTCGAGCTGACAAAGTTGGTTCCATTGTCTGACCGGATTTCTTTGACCTGTCCTCTACGGCAGATGAATCTCCTGATGGCATTAATGCAGGAGCCTGTATCAAGAGAATGTGCCATGTGGATCGCACGACAGGTTAGGCATGTGAAGAGAACTCCATACCTCTTAACAAGACTCCTGCCTCTCTTTACTTCCATTGGTCCAAAATAATCAACACCAACATAGGTAAATGGTGGAAGATCAGCTGAGATTCTGTCAATAGGAAGATCAGACATTTTCTGCTCACCTGGCTTTTGCCGTTGTCTTTGACACACTATGCAATCTTTGATTATTTTTCTAGCTGCTGAATTAGCATGAGGAATCCAGTACTGACGGCGAAGTGTTGAAAGCATGTGATTTCTTCCTCTGTGACCAATCTTTTCGTGAATATGCTGAAGAATAAGCTTTGAAACATGGCTTTCTTTTGGCAAAATTGCCGGATGTTTTGTTTCCTCAGGTAAATCCGCTTTGCTCAGTCTTCCACCCACTCTCAAGACACCATTAGCAACTACAGGATCAAGCTTATACAGATGACTTGACTTCCTTACAGTGCCAGAGTTTAGGGCAGTCATTTCGTCAGCAAAACGTTTTCTCTGCACAAAGCTCACTATAGCTTCCTCAGCCTTGGACAAATCCTCAGTTTTGAGCAGAGGGTTCCATTTATCATCTTGCTTAACACATATTTGACTTCCACAGTGCGTGCCCAGCAACTTCTGTCTTTTCCTTGTTTGCAGTTTAAGTCTTTCTTTTACTTTCAGGATCCATGCCACACACCTTTTTAATTTTGTCCAGCTGGAGAAGTACAACAGCAGCTTAGTAGTGGGACACACATCTTCTTTCAGCACAGCTGCACACAACACTTTTACTTCTGGGTCAGCTTCCAAATGGACAGATACACAATTCATGCCTACAGGCCAGTGAACAACAGGTTTACTGAGAAATTCTGGACCATTGATCCAGGTGGAAGATTTCAGGAAACAGCCAACTGTCATTCCTCGAGAGGCTGCATCAGCTGGATTCAGCTTTGAACTGATGTACCTCCACTGCTCAACTTTTGTCAAAGCATGAATGGTGGAAACTCTATTAGCTACATACGTTTTGAACCGTGTGGTTGTGTTTGCAATGTACTGTAGCACAGTTGTGCTGTCAGACCAAAAGACTGACTCACTCAGATTAAGATTGAGTTCAACTGATAGCATTTTGTCCAAGCGCACAGCTAAAACTGCAGCAGCCAGCTCAAGACGTGGGATGGTGACTTGTTTTAACGGCGCCACCCTTGCAATAATAAAGGAAACACACACTTCCTGCTTGCTATTAGATAGCCTAAGATATGATACAGCACCATACCCAGTTTCACTGGCATCACAAAAGTGATGCAGCTGTGCATTTTTTATCTCCACAAATCCTTTGGGTGTGACACATCTACTAATACTAAACTTGTTAAGAAGAACTAAATCCTCAACCCATTTTTGCCAAGTTTGTGCCATTTCTGCTGGTATTGTCTCATCCCAGCCAAACCTCAGTTTACATAGATGTTGCAGAATTTGTTTTGCAGGCAGAATGACTGGAGCTAAGAAACCCAAAGGGTCGTAAATGGAGCTGACATTGGACAGAATACCACGTCTTGTAAGTGGTTTGTTCTTGTTCGCAATACTGAATGTGAAAACATCACGTTCAACATCCCATTGCACACCGAGAGCTCTTTCTGTGGGTAGCTGATCCCAACTAAGGTCCAGCATCTTTACACCTGTGGCTCTATTTTCCTCCGGGATCTGACAGAGGACAGAGCGATCACTACATACCCACTTATTGAGCTTAAATCCCCCCTTGGCACACACTTCAGTAAGCTGCTGATAAAGTGAGATGGCCTGCTCAACAGACTGAGTAGATTTAAGACAGTCATCTACATAGAAACTATGCCTGATTGTATGTATAACCTCCTCTGGGTACAGATGTTGGTTGTCATCAGCAGTCTTTAGTAGTGCATAGGTGGCACAGCTGGGGGAGGATACTGCACCAAAAATGTGGACTAGCATTCTATGTTCCACCAGCTGTTTTGTGATGTCACCATCAGGCCACCAGAGAAAACGTAAAAAGTTTACGTGTTCCTCAGCTACTCTGACCTGATGAAACATCCCTTTAATGTCTGTCATAAGTGCTATTGGACCCTGCCGAAAGCGAATCAGCACACCTAATAAAGTGCTAGTCAGATCTGGGCCTTGTAATAGCTCTTTGTTCAGTGATGTTCCAGAAAATGTTGAAGCACAATCATACACAACACGCAGTGTTTTCTTGCGGGGGTGGTAGACCCCATGATGAGGCATATACCACACCTTCCCTTCCTCATTCTTCAACTGTTCTTGTGGTATGATTTCTGAATGTCCCTCCATACTAACATTGTGCATGAATTCTTTGTATTCTTCAAAGAATAACTGATCCTTCTGAAACCGTTTTAGCAGATATTGCGCCCTCTGCTGAGCCACCTGCTTGTTGTTTGGCATTCTTACTTCAGGTTTATGAAAGGGTAATTTCAAGTAATAATGGCCATCCTTAAGTACAGCTGACTCTGACATTATGTTCATGAACTGTTTATCTTCTACAGACATTTCTGCACGCTCATTACACTGGTTCTCCACAAAATCTTGATTATACTGCTTAACCAGCATTTCCTCTAAACTACTTATAGAAATGCGGTTTACCTGAACAAAACTAGCATCATGCTCATCCTTTTCACTACCCTGATTGAGTGGCCCATTGACAACCCAACCGAGACGAGTTAGCACAGCATAGGGTCCATTACCCTCACTGTTAATGATTCTCCAAGGTTCCAGCGCTTTGGGAGAATTTACACCAATAAGCAGCCCAATGCCAGCATTTATCGGTGTCAACTCAACATCCTTTAAGTAAGGCCATTTTCTTAAGTTTTCTTCTTTAGGGATATTTTCTTTAGTGACAGGAATAACCTTTTGAGTGTACACATCAGGCAACCTCAAATACTCATTCTGTTTCAAAGCAGCTACTTCCATACCAAAAAGTTTATAGCTACTTACTGGCCTTTCCTGACCCATAGTCTTTAACATGATTTCCACTTTTTTTCCAGATGCATTTAACTGCATCATCAACGCCTCAGTGCAAAAAGTTGCAGAGCTGCCGGGATCAAGAAAGGCGTACGTCTCCACAACCTTCGTCCCATTTTCCAACTTCACTTTTACTGGAACAACTGACAAGGCACATTCATTAGCCCCGGCCCCAGTATGGCTACCAAAGTTCAAAGAAACAAGAGCATTTGAGACTGATGATTCCTTAAATTCAGCTTTAGCTGCTTGCCACTGCCGTTCTTTTGAGTCTATGTGAAGAACAGTAGGGTGATTTTTGTTACAGGTGTGGCACGTCAAACGATGTGGACAAGCTTTACTCATGTGGCCTCTCTTTAAGCAACCAAAGCATAAACCTTTACTCTTAAGGAATGTCACCTTTTCTTTGTTGGCTTTTAGTTTGAATGAGTCACATACGTCCAAAAAATGAGTTTGGTCACAAAACAAGCACCGAGTTTGATCTAACCCTTTATCTTCATGGCTTATCTGAGTCCGTTCCGGTTTGTGTTTGTCATTGATCTGTTCTGAAACTACAGCAACAGAAGTAGCAAAGCTACTGCTTTTAGTTTTAAGCGGTGTCTTTGATGGTTTTGAAGCCATCTTTTCTTTTGTGTTTTGACTTTCTCCAAAAACAGGATCTAATGCAGCTCTTGTTTGCTTTTCAAGAAAATCAAGAAGATCTTTAAATCCTGCTCTGCGATCGCACTTTTCTGTTATATCAACGATTATTAGTCGCCATTTATCACGAAGTCTAAAAGGCAACTTTGAAACAAGAATCCTCATATTGGTTGAATTTTCCAGCTCATCAAGAAACCCAGCTTCATCCATTGTGTTGAAGCAGCTTCTTAGAAAGAATGTGTAAGCTCGTAATGCTGAAGCATCATCAGACTTTAAAACTGACCAGTTAAGAGCCTTGTCTATAAATGCAGACGTTATCTTTGCTCTGTTACCAAAGTTCCACTCAAGCTGCCTTTTTGCCTCAACATAAGCTGTCTGTGGACTCATGTGCATACAACTTCTCACTAAAATTCTGGGCTGTCCTGTAGTAAACTGTTCTAAATAATAAAGCCTATCCTGCATATTATCAGTTTTAGTCTCTATTCCTTGTTCAAAAGCCTTAAGAAAGGATCTAAAACGCAAAGGATCACCACCAAAAACAGGAATGTCTATAGCTGGAAGCAGTGACAACCTCTGTTGGTTTACAAGCATCTGAGTAATTTCATTTTGCTTTGTCATAATCTCTATTAGGGCACTGCTGTGAACATCAACCTGTGAAGAGATTGGCCTTGGGCTTTCCCCTTCTGGTTTGACCTTAGCAGGTGCATGTGTCTCTAGGGGCATTGGCAAAGGAGAATGAACTAAAGGGGCTTTCTTTGTTCTTGGAGCCTTTCGAGCTGTAGCAGCAGGTATGAACTCAGTAGATGTTCCAGAAGGCGCTGTAATCCCGCCTTCTGATTCAACCTCAGCCCTGGATGCAAGGCTCTGCCGATCCTGAGCAGAGGTGAGAATTTGCCTTTTTGCATCAGCCTTAACCAACTTAGTTCTTAGAGCCAATGCTTCTTTTCTTGCTTTTAATTGAACTTCTTCCAGTTCGAGCGCATGTTTTTCTTGCAGTGCGTCCACCTCCGCTTTTAAATCAGAATCAGAATCAGAATGGGGTTTATTGCCAAATGTTGAGCAGGTTTACAACATTAGGAAATTGCTGCGGTGCTTCAGTGCAAACAAAAAGCGGCTCTTTCCACTTCAGCTTCCATCAGCGCCATTGAAGCCGCACGCGAGCTTTTACTCCTTAAACTTAAGGCTGCAGTAACATTACTGGGCGCTTTACTAGAGCCCTTGCTGACAGGTTTAGCAACTCGTTCAGAAATCATGTCGCTCGCTTCTTGCGCTACTTGTGAGACACTATCATGCGGCGCAATGTCACTGTCATGAGATGCTACCTTTGATTCAACATTAGAGGCTGCAACTTCATCCTTTTGTGGATCAGGGTCTGCATTTATCCAAGTGTCGATTTCATGCAGAAAGTCTTTAAAACTGCTCAGCTTAGGTTCATACCAATCGCTGTGATCTGTTTCCTTTTCATCATCGTTCAGCAATTTTTGAACTGAAGTCTGTAAGTCCATAAACTCTCCCAAATAATCATTAAATGTTCTCATGTGTTCATCTATGGAGGCTTTTGATTCTCCAGCATCAATGAGAGCATTAATGTCATTTCGTTTTCTTGTCAGAACGCCAAGCTTCGCTCTGCGTTTTTTAATTAAATTAAAAAGCTCTCTTTCTTGTTCCTCCATTTTAACCAGAAAATTCGTTTCACAGGGTCCAAAAGATAATTGTTTAATACAAATGTTTCAAGTTGCAGCTCAGCATCTCGGTTGATCCAAACAAAGTTTCGCATTTACTCACGAACTTTGCGTCATTTCTTTTCAGTCCATTCTGCGAAGATCCAGTCTTCCAAGTCCAATCTTGCAAGCTTTTCCATCTTCCAAGTTGACATCCAAGCGAGTCAAAATGATTTTTTGACTTAAATGTCGCGGCCTTTTACGTTCCAAACACCAAAAAAGTCCAAGAAAAGGCCGTGGGTGGCAACGGGAGGTTTGTTTTAGAACGCACTTCTGACTCCATTGTTTAAAAATCATATGTGGTTTATTTCGTGCAAAATTATAAACAATAATCAACCAAATAACTTCTTAAAACTTAAAATTAAACGAAAGCTAATTTAATTTGCTTTAACAACTTCTTCAAAAGTGGTCAAAAAATCATTTTCTAACCCTCCCGTCTTCCCATCTGACATTTGGCAAACAAAAAACGAAAAACCTCTTTACCACACCCATCCAGGGTGCTCTTAATCTCTTGATTAATGGGAGGGTCCATAAGCTAATAAACCAATCACTTTCCAAAAGCTTCTCCAATAAAATTAATTACAAATTTACATAACAAAACCAGGTCAGAATATTCTTACACCTTTAAAGAAAAAACAAAAATGAATACAAATTGCATTTTGCATTTTATAAACATTCAACAAAAATGGCCACAACAGGGTTAGTCTTCTCGTCACCTGAGTCTGATGGGAGTTTGTGGGTTTTGTGTATTTCCACAGGGCCATCCTGGGAATGGTGACTCTGGAAACCATTCTGTCCTCTCTGTTGGCGGGGAAGGTTGAACTTTCAGCGGCTGTCAGCGCGGTGCTCCTCAAAGCCTTCAAACAGGTCAGTCAGAGAATGCAGAGCTCTTCATGGCGACCTTTGATGACATAATGAACGTTTTTACACGCTTGTTTAATCTTCCTCCACTTGTGCTTTCAGGTGCACCTGACAGACGACCTGGGGAAGCTTTCCCATATCCTCAAAACTGATAACTTTGCCCTGGTGGTTCACAATCAAACGCAATGTGAGAAAATCCATTTCCTAAATAGTGTTTATGCAGGACATTTATGTGCAGATCATTATTATAATGAGCTGTTTATTGCATGGTTGATAAATGTCATTCACAAAGCTTCATTTTGGTTGTGACACCCAAAGACACTGATTTACAATCACACATTTGCATTCTCCTGGATCATGTTCACATATGGCTCTTTCTTTCCATCATTGAGCTAAAACCTGTATTTGTGGATGACATGGGAAACTTTGTTCATGAGCCTGTGCAGTAAACAAACCACAACAGTCTTCTGTGTTTAACAGGAGTTTTGTGTCTCTGTGCAGACGGGGTCGATGGGTCGGCCCTCCAGAGGGAGATTTTATTTGCTGTCGTGACAGCGATTGACCTTCTCTCCTACATCACCAGACACGAGGGGCAGGACTGCAACCATCAAAGTCAGGCAGTGTAACCCAGTGACTGTGTCCTGTTTAACGTGGATTTTACTTCCTGTTCATTGAGGGACAGCAAACGATCACCTGTAGTGTCACTGAAATAATCATAATAATAATGATGATGATAATAATAATAGAGCTCCAGAGAGGACAGAGAAGTTGTAAAGCACTATTCAGAGCTATCTTTGTTCTTTTTTTTAACACTGTGCATCTTGTAATGAGTGAAAAATCTCCAGTTAAAGGGCAGCTTAGTTTTTTTTTGGAGGGACGTTACCATCATCTTTCTGGAACTGACTCTTTTCTCTTACAATACAGTAAAAATATTTCTATTCTTTCTTTTTTTCCTGCCACACATAATGTCTTTTTTAAGTGTGGTGCCTTTGTGTTTAGTGTTTTTTCTTTTTTTGTACATGTTTTTATCAATTTGCTTTATTTGCTCCGTGTAAGTCACTTAGCATTAGCCAAGAAGTTAGTTTATACATTTAAAAACTAGCAAACCAACATAACCTAAATTTGACTAAGAGAAGCCTACGTTGATAAAATAGTTTATTATGTTGTATAAATGAATATAGATACAATTATGTCCAGAAGTATGATATAAACAGAGGCATATTTTGTTTCTTCTGTGTACCTCACAATGCAAAGCATATAACATCATGACAATGTTATTGGTCAGTTGCAATGTTGATCATGGACCAATATTATGATGATGATGCAGAAACGGCACCAATAGGAGATATCAGATGTTGTTGGTGTTGTGCCAAAAAAGCCAAACAATGATTTCTGCTGTTCTCGTGTGCTTTTATGTCTAATATTTACTTACGTTGTAATTAGACTGTAGTGAACGGGGTTTATTATGTGGTTATATAGAAAATAAAGAAATAACCTGTTTTGCAAACATTTTATGACTCTGCCTTCTTGCAACTGCAGTATAATCAATCTAGTTCTTTTTGGTCTCTCAGCGTGTTCACAGAAATTGGATTTTTTTATTTTATTTCAGCTGCCCTCATGGCCGGATCACTCTTGAATAAAAACATTTTTAATGTTGGTGAGACATTAAAATTAAAAGGACATATAACAGTGAATACACAAAAAATTGTTATCGCTGAGTCAAAATGACTTGATATTATATGTTTGGCATATCTTAGATGCCAGCAATCATTTATAACTGTTTAAATTCCAACAATCATCTTTATGGCAAATATTGGAAATCAGTTTTTGACACACTACCAGCACACAGGTTTGTGTCTTTCTGCAGACAGGGAGTGCAAATGGTATGTTTTAATCTGATTCAATTTATCTTGAATTTCTAAACAGCGGAGGAAGATATATTCGTTCATGTGTATGGAGGTGGGCGTCACTCCATGCCTTTCTGTGAATGTTATTGCACACCACTCCTTTAACTGCAGTTAGTAGGAATTCAGCATTTCAGTACACAGTTAGAGAAACATGTTGATTCCTGTTTTTATCTCCAGGGTGCGGTTATGCTGAAACTAGGACTCACCTGTGTGCTATCAGCAGAAAGCAGAGTTCACTTGTTACAATGTTATTACAATGTAGCCCACTAGCAGCAACTCTCTGTGTGTCTTATTTTACATTCTGATTTAGAACTCCAGCTCTTAGGTTAATTTGTGTATTACTGAAGTTTGGATTCCCCTAGGGCATATACTGAAATTCTATTGGAGGGAGGAAACAAGTCCCGCCCACTCCGGTTGAACCTGAATGCAACAACACAGGAGTGGGAAAAAAAGCCTGTTGTTTCTTCTTCTTGTTGTTTAGGAATGAAAGTAAAAGTGATTGTGGTACCAGCTTGATAATGTCCAACTACTTTCTCATGGTCTTGGTGAGTAAATGTTTTAGTAAGTTTTTAGCTAAGCTGATTTAGCTAACTGTATCAGCCAGCGAGAGTTGGGTGTGGTTTCCTCACCTGGGTCATCCTTAAAATGCAGAAGTACATCTGTGCTGTGTACTTTTAGTACTTTTATGTTGTTGTTTTTTTAAGTGTTCAGTGTTTTCAGTAGTGCAGTATATGATTTAATTCACAAAATAAAGTATGTAATCATATTCCATGGTTTACAAAGTGAATGAAATTGTCATTATATTTATTCTGAAGATTAAGCAGAAATGTTGGGTCCCTATAGCCACAGATGACTGTAACATTGTGACTGTATATATTAATGGTTTTATTATTATGCGGGCTGGGCGTTCTTGGAAGTCTTTTGAAACTGGAGTCGGAATATGTATTTCTTCTTTAGGCTGTGTGTCAGGCAGGACTAAGGTCCTAAACGTAGGACTCAGGAACAAGGCTACGATGCAAGAGAGACAAAGGGCAGGGATAATATATATATACACACAGAGGGTAATGAGGGAACAGACACACAAAGAGAGAAGGAACAGAGGAAAAATGAAATAAACAAACCTAGCAACTCAGGCAAGTAGGAGACAAAAGGCACAGAACACAGGATCATATCAAGCACAAGGAAAGTAATCGTAACCCCACAACCAGAAAGCTGAAAAACAGCACAGAATAAAGGATCATACTACTACTGCGGTCTGGCCGGGGCCTGTCTGTGTGAAGTTTGTGAGGCCAGACTGTGTCTGTGTGGGTTTCCTTCCACTGATTAGACGTGCTTGCTAGGATAATTGATGCTTCTAAATTGTAGGTGGGGGTGTTATAGTGTGCGGTTGTCTTTTTCTCTGTGTTGGCCACGTAATGGACCAGCGACCTGTGTCGGCCAGTGGCAGCCAAAACAATGTGTGGGTGGACACAGAAGGGGCAACATATTCTTAAAATTATGTCTGGAGGACATCAATCAAACTGTGTCATGCAAATTGGCTTTAAATTAATTTAAGGTTAGATAAAATAATGTGTAGCTTATTTATTGAGTTCAATTCCACCATCAGGCCTGGGTCTTTCTGTGTGGAGTTTGCATGTTCTCACTGTGTTTGTGTGGGTTCTCTCCGGGTACTCCAGCTTCCTCCCAAATTCCAGAGACATGCAATTAGTAGGGATTAACTGGAAACTCTAAGTTGCCTGCATATGTGAATGTGAGTGTGAATGCTTGTCTGTGTCTATGTCTTAGCCCTGCGACAGGCTGGCGACCTGTGCATGTACCCTGCCTCTCCCCTAAGACAGCTGGGATAGGTTAAAGTGCAGCTTTTTCTGATACAAGTCATTGATGAATGAGTCAAATTAAGTGGCCACTAAAACAAAAGGTCTTGCCAACTTGTCAGTAACTTTTGAAAGCTTGATGTAAATGTGGTGTAATATGTGTCCCATCTTGCTGCAGATGAACCATGCCCACTGATTTTGGTACAAAGTCCTTGGAAGAAGTTCCTTCTCCTTGCACATTTGCAGCTAACCCAACAAATGCAGAAGTCACTTGTGCTAAAGCATCTTCAAGTGTGTGTCAGGCTACAGCAGCTGTGAACAGTGGTGACAGGTTACCTGCTGATGATGAAGATAAGGATGAATCATTCACTGAGACTCAGCTGGAGAACACAGACGAGACTCCTGATGAGACGAAGTGGATCCGTCCTGATTTGCCCAGGAGATGTACTTGGAAGCTGGGCGCGCCCATGTCAGAGTCGCCTCATAGCCACTCAGCACGGTAAGAGTCTGGAAAAAATAAAGAGGTTGCTGTGTAGAGGAGAGAATGCTCTGAGCTTAAGCTCAGTCTTTAAATAATGAAACTCTATTACAGCTGTAAAAGAATGTTGATTCACAAACAGATGTCACACATACACTCATGGGCAAACATATAAATAGTCAACCAGACAGCAACAACTCAATGCATGTAGAGATGATCAAGATGATCAAGATGATCAAGATGACCTGCTGAAGTTCAAACTGAGCACCAGAATGAAGAACGGTGACTTAATTGACTCAGAACTATCAGAAACTGCTGATCTACTCAGATTTTCTCACACAATCATCTCTGTGCTTTACTGAAAACGGTCAAACAAAGACAATAATATCCAGTTCTCTGGGGGGGAAATGCCTTGTTGATGACAGAAGTTAGAGGGAAAAGACTTGTTACAACTAAGTTATCAACATATCAAACCTAAAACAGATGGGCTACAGCAGCAGGCCACACTGGATGCCTCTCCTGACAGCTAAAAACCAGAAACTGAGGCTACAGTTCACAGGGACAACTGGACAATAGAAGGTTGGAAAAACTTCACCTGATCTGAATTTGGCATAATCAACATAAAAGCATGGATCCATCCTGCCTTGTGTCAGTGGTTCAGACTGCTGGTGGTATAATAATTTGGGGGGTATCTTCTTGGCTCACTTTGGGTTCCTTAGTATAAACTGAGCATCATTTAAACCCCACAGCCTCCCTGAGTACTGTTACTGACCATGTCCATCACTTTATGACCACAGTGTACCCATCTTCTGATGCCTGCTTCTAGCAGGATAGGACACCGTGCTGCAACGCGCAAATCAACTCAAACTGGTTTCTTGAACATGATGATGAGTCCACTCCACTCAAATGGCCTCCAGTCACCAGATCTCAATCCAGTAGAGCATCTTTGGGATTTGGTGGAACGTCAGGCACCTGGTCTGCAGCACCAAATGGGTCATGTCACCCATTTGATGCCATAAAGAATTAAGGCATTTCTGAAAGAAAAAAGGGCGTTAAACCCAATGATAAAAACGTGTACCTAACAAATTGGCCAGTTAGAGCATGTTGTAGTGATACTTCTGATACGGTATTTCTGGTATTTTGAAATTAAATTCTCACGAGATGTAATGAACATGACATGCTGTATGGTATCTCCAAGATGGTAATGACTGTTAATTGTGTGTTATCTCGTACATTACAGCACCAAGCCCTCTGGCATCCTCTCCAGCATCCTTGAGAAAATTGGACACACACCTCTGGTTCGCTTGAACAACATCCCAAAAGAGTTTGGGCTCAAGTGTGATATCTGTGAGTATGAATGTAAAATGTGACACACCCACACATGCCTGGATATCAGTACAAGCAGAATCCATAAGCTTCTCTGCACACAATCACTTTGACTATTTTTACTTTCAGTTTCTGCAAAATCTTCCAAATAAACATTAGAATGATTATTATGCATTTCGTGCAGATTCATTATGTGAATGAATCTGCACGAAACTTCGCTTGTTTAAATGGGAGAAGTAAACAGCAGGGCCTTGAATGACTGTGGCACAGCCGTAGAACAAGCAAAATAGCTGAGAAGGGAGCGTTGAAGTATCATGTTTCCTACTGTGAGACTGTTGTTGTTTTGTATGAGGAGGCAGCTCGTTCCCTGGATGGAGAGGTGAGACTGAAAGACTTTCTTTCTCTGTTTCTCTGATGAAAGAACAAAAACACCTGTAAATTAAATTGAGCTGGAAAGCTGAAAACTGTTTGCGCCACCTGTGTTTCACACTGGCGGCCCATCTCAAAATCCAGGTTCTTTGATCTTTTCAAACCTACGTTGATGATCCGAACGCAATGTGCCAAACACATTTAGCTTTTCCAAGATGAGAGTATAAATTCTCTATAGGCTCCTCTTGTTCATGCGTTTCTTTTATCTGTTTATTTATTCATTTCTGTTAGTTTAATTTCAGTTTTTACACATTATCTGTGTAGTATGACAGTATTCTTTTTAACGGGTGACTGTGTTTAGTGGCCAAGTGTGAGTTCTTCAATCCAGGAGGCAGTGTGAAAGACAGGATCGCCCTGCGCATGGTGGAGGACGCCGAGAGAGCCGGGGTCCTTAAACCAGGAGACACCATCATCGAGCCCACCTCTGGAAACACGGGTACATGAGTGTGAATGAACAAATGGGTTGAAGGCTCAGTGTTTGATACGGTTTAACATAAACCAAACTGAAGTGCAGTATTGTAGCTCCATGATGAAGGAAAAAGGTCATTTAAATAAATCTTGCTCTTTGTGCAGGTATTGGCCTCGCCCTCATAGCTGCAGTAAAAGGCTACCATTGCATCATTGTGATGCCTGAGAAGATGAGCATGGAGAAGGTAAGTAGCCCTGTTTCTTCTTCTTCTTCTTCTTTTCAGTGGGAGGAATGCATTGAAGTTTCATCCTCTCCTGTGTCCTAGGTGCATGTCCTGAGAGCTCTCGGGGCAGAAATTGTCCGCACACCCACAGCTGCAGCTTTTGATTCACCAGAGTCTCATATACGTACGGCCTGGCGTCTGAAGAACGAGATCCCCAACTCGCACATCCTCAACCAGTATGGCAATTCAAGCAACCCCCTGGCTCACTACGACACCACGGCTGAGGAGATACTGGAGCAGTGTGATGGTTCGAGCTGATAGAAACTCTGATTTTTGATGCATCTTCTAGCTTGAGTCTAATTTTTGCTGTACATGTTTAATTCAACAACTGATTTTGAGGGTAATGAAAAGAAACACATGGCTCTGCCACTAAGTCTTTTCTTTCTCTCCCTTCACTCATTGAAGTAGAAAGTCTGAGCCTGGCTCTGAGGAGCAGCGTTCATTTTGTTCTCAACAACCATATTTTTTTTCCTGATGAAAACAAGAACGAGAAAAGACAATAACCAAATAAAAACGAACGCACAAAAAAAGTGTCAAAATTATGTTTTGACACTTTCATCAACAAAAAACAAAGTATAATGAGAATTTCTGGAGACATGAGGTGGGACGAGTTTGGAAGTGATCCAATCAGAAGTAATCTTTTTGTGCACTGAGGTTAGACTTGCACATTTGATCTGCCCATGGAGGCGTGTGAAACAGCACATTTAACTCCCGTTCCCACTGTTTCTCATGAAAACATGACAAAATGTCGACGGTTGGGAGGAGACGAACAGTAAACCTATGGACAGATTCCACATTATTTGCACAAATGTATTAAATTACTTTTAATCATACAAGAAACATGCCTGAAACACTGAGCTGTATATCAAACTGCACGAATATATGAAGGCATATAGCTTGTCCTCTTTGTTAAACCTTGAAAATTCCTCTAATCGTTCATATTAGCTTATTAGGCATGAATGTGAAATTATATTATTATTAAAAAAAAACTTTTTTACAGCTTGAAAAAGGAAATGTGTTTTTGTTTTAGGTCAGTTGGACATGTTGGTGGCTGGAGTCAGCACAGGCGGCACGCTCACTGGTGTTGCTCGAAAGTTAAAGGAAAGATGTCCAAATGTCAAAGTGAGCACCACACAACCTATCAGTCCACAGTCTTTAATGAATGGTTTTTATTTACTGTATTCTTCTTCTTATTATTTCTGACTCACACTGATGCATATCCATCAGTGAAGCAATGCATGTATTGGCAGCTCCATCAAACATTACTTGATAACTGTTTAACCCTGCAGTGTTTGCAGCCTCTTACCCAATTCCTCATGTCTGTTTTTAGGTAGTCGGTGTGGATCCTGAAGGCTCTGTTCTGGAAGGCTCAGAAGGGAAGAATAAAAAGTTTCCATTTGAAGTGGAGGGAATCGGCCTTGACTTCATCCCCACAGTACTGGACAGATCTGTGAGTATTTTTGTTAACGTGCACATTTGTAAAGTGAGTATTTTTGCTAAACGCCCGTCTCTGTTGAATCTGCACAGATTGTGGATGTCTGGTACAAATCAACCGACACAGAAACGTTCCTTATGTCCCGCAAACTGATCAGAGAGGAGGGTCTTTTGTGCGGTAAGTTCATATCAGTGAGTTGTGGTATGTTATGAGCAACCTCAGTTTGCTCTAAATGATCGATTTGCCTGTTTTGCTGAAGGTGGCAGCTCTGGCTCAGCGATGGCAGCAGCTGTGAAGATGGCTCAGCAGCTGGAGGAGGGGCAGCGCTGCGTGGTCATCCTGCCTGACTCTGTCCGCAACTACATGTACGAGACACAATGGCAGATACACTTTGAATCCAGAGAGAGTCTGGAGTGCTCACAGGCCTTCATGCCTTCAAAAATACAGTTGTGGGCAGACGTTTACATGCACTCATCATGCCCATGAACATCAATACTTTTTAAATAGGGGTGACGTTAGGACTTTTCAATGGTCATTTCACAAGTTTGCTATTAACTTATAAAACATTTCAACCGATGTTACTGCTTTTAAACATGCTAAAGAAAAATCAGTAACCTCTGCAGTTAGACATCAGTACACAAACACACTTTCTTTTTTATGTGGATTTTTTTCTACAAGACAAAGGTGAGAGAAAATGAGAGATGGCTTTCAGCTGTTATGTTTTTTCATTTTTATTTTTTACAGCCACGTGTCTTTCCTGTCCTTAACTGAAATGCTGCAACCATTACAAAACAGATTTTCTAGAGTCAGACATGTTTTAGGTGGAAGTCTGACCAAACCTCAGCAGACTTCTTCAAACTCACCGATTTTTACCTGCAGGTCAAAGTTCCTGACGAATCAGTGGATGTGTGAGAAAGGCTTCCTCTGCTTGGACGCTCAAATGGACCCAAAACCCTGGTAAAAAACACCATAATAACAAAACACCCCGAATCAGCTATAGCTTATGCCCCTCAGAGGAGGTATGACGGGGCAGGTTGGTGTTAAAACCTCTGTTTTTCCGTCTTGCAGGTGGTGGAACCGGACTGTTCAGAGTCTACACCTGTCTGCCCCCCTCACTGTCACATATTCTGTGTCCTGCCAGAAAACCATTGAGATCCTAAAGGAGAACTCACTGGATCAGGCACCAGTCGTCACTGAGTCAGGGTATGTCTCTTCTTCTCAATATCAGGTTAGTATTATAAATGCCAGGCCTGAGGCTTCCTGAGCCTTGGTCCCTGTGGGACATGGGACAAGTTCCTGCCTTCCTGTGAATGTTGGTACTTGGCAGTTCTTGGTTGCCTGGGGTCCTGTCCTTGACTTGTGCCAGGATGACTGCCCTCTAGTGGACTTAACTACTCATTGCCTCTGGTCAATTGATTCAGCTTGCTAAGATGTGTGTTGTAGTTTAAAGACGTGTGTGGGCAGTTGGACGTCTGATGGGTATATACACATACATTACAACCCTGTCCCTCCAGTGTAAATCCCCATGTGAGGTATCCTTATTTGAGTGTGTAACCATATAAGTTGGATCTCGTCTCAAGATAAACTCTAGTTAAAAACTATATTGATTAATCGTCCAGTTTGGTTACCCATTTTTTAATCTTGACATTTGGTTGAAATAAGCAGACAGAGACATGATGGGTTAGTCTTCTCGTCACCTGAGTCTGATGGGAGTTTGTGGGTTTTGTGTATTTCCACAGGGCCATCCTGGGAATGGTGACTCTGGAAACCATTCTGTCCTCTCTGTTGGCGGGGAAGGTTGAACTTTCAGCTGCTGTCAGCGCGGTGCTCCTCAAAGCCTTCAAACAGGTCAGTCAGAGAATGCAGAGCTCTTCATGGCGACCTTTGATGACATAATGAACATTTTTACACGCTTGTTTAATCTTCCTCCACTTGTGCTTTCAGGTGCACCTGACAGACGACCTGGGGAAGCTTTCCCATATCCTCAAAACTGATAACTTTGCCCTGGTGGTTCACAATCAAACGCAATGTGAGAAAATTAATTTCCTAAATAGTGTTTATGCAGGACATTTATGTGCAGATCATTTTTATAATGAGCTGTTTATTGCATGGTTGATAAATGTCATTCACAAAGCTGCGAGGGCTCCACTTTTTTGACTGACTAATGGACCAAAACCAAAGATGTGTTAGGTATGGCTGTGTGCAGGCAGGAATAGGACCCAAGGTGCAGACTCTGGAGACAGACGTGAACTCAAAAAGGCTTTAATTTAAGACTCAAAATATAACATGACTGAAAAAACTCAAAACAAACTTAAACTAGAAAAATGACAAAACACACAGCAAAGTAAACGGTAGATCACGACACGGACACAGAGAAACACAGGGCTTAAATACACAGAGGGAGCAATCAGGGAATGGGTAACAGGAGGGAAACACAGCTGGGGCAAATCAGAACTGACGAGACCAAAGAAGCATAACCTGAACACACTGAGAAAAGACAGAGACCTTCAAAGTAAAACAGGAAACACATAACACAGACTGAACAAAGACACAGACTCACATGCAGGCACTACAAAGGGAACAGAGACGTGGGAACAGGGCAGACACAAAACACTGACTGAACACGGGGATATAGGAACTTAAGATACACATAGACGCGAACTAGACAAGGGGATGCAGGTGATAGGGGAGACAGAGCAACTAAAGACGACAGAGACATAAGCCATAAGACGGAACTCAAAGAAACCAAAAACTAGAAATTATAAATAATAACATAAACTCAAAAACCCTGGGTCGACGACCCAGGCATCCTAACAAGATGTTGAATTACAGTCACACAAAAGAGACCCAGAGGCTGGATTAATCAACTGTTAAATGAGTGAATTATTACTCCCCCCCCTAAAAAAAGCTGATATTTTATTCACAATAGAACTGATTTTAAATTTGATGTCTGAATGAAGTTGGGACACGGCCGTGTTCGACACTGTGTAACATCCCCTCTTCTTTTAACTGCAGTTCTGGCTTTCCTTTGTTGTTTTCCTTCGTGATGCTGCCATCAAATTCTGAAGTCAACATTTAACGCTTTAAACATTGTATTATTATTGTAACGGTGTGTCTCAGTTTAAAGATCTGATATATTTTCTATATTGTAAATAAAATACGTGTTTATGAGATTAGCAGATCTGTGTCCATCAGCAGTTTTGTGTCTCTGTGCAGACGGGGTCGATGGGTCGGCCCTCCAGAGGGAGATTTTATTTGCCGTCGTGACATCGATTGACCTTCTCTCCTACATCACCACACACGAGGGGCAGGACTGCAACCATCAAAGTCAGGCAGTGTAACCCAGTGACTGTGTCCTGTTTAAGGTGGATTTTACTCTCTTCTCACTGAGACACAGCAAACAATCACCTACAGTGTCACCGAAATTATAAGATATACAGTCGCAGAGAGGACAGAGAAGTTGTAATTATATTTATAGCTGTTGTTGTTGTTGTTTTTTGGGATTTGTTGACAGTTGAAGCAAAATAGAAAATAACATTATCTTTTTTTAACTTTAATCCTGTCAGTGTTGTTACAAGTAATCTGAGTGTATTCACCTTGCAGCTTTAAATGCTGTATGAGGGACTTTACCATCATCTTTCTGGAGCTTTTTGACTCTTTTCTCCGACTTGTGCGAAATGAATGTGTTCCCTTCACCGTCAATAATGCAGCGACCGGCTTAGGTCTGATATCTACATTTAATCTTTGAATGGTGGAAAGCAGGCCTACAGTCTCATTTCTTACAGAATAGTTCAGTGTTTATATTCTTTGCATTTTACTCCTACTATTAAAGACTTGAGCCATACGGAAAGTGTGGGGCCTTACAGATTCTGGTTTGTTTTGCTTTTCTGTGACATGTTTTTATTAATTTTCTGTATTTCCTCTTAGCTAGCAGGTACCTAGAAACCTTCAAACCAGGTACCTGCAAAACAGAAAGTGATGATAAATTCAGCTCACTGTTTTACTTACTTACTTGTTAAGCTTAGTTATAAGCTTGTTGCACAAAAAATGCTTTTGCAGTGTAATTAAAGTGAATAGAGCTTCAAGGTTGTCCAACTTTTCTCTTTAACTAAGTTTACGGCACAGCTCATAAAACGGGGTTTGTGATCTGGTGTTGCTGCTTTCTACATTTTACTTCATTTAAAGGAGGAAACAACCTCAGTTTAACGTTTCAAACTTTTTTTTTTCGTTTTGGCTAAATTGTCACTTGTGGCGTTGTTATTGAGGGTAAGGGCTTGCATTTCAAGCTTACATTAAATACTGTGAGGACACCTGATTATCTGTTTGTCAAGTTGCACCGTGGGAAATGTAGGCATCATGCAGTGAAAAGACAAAAGGTATCGGCTTCTTCTGCAGAGATACTTTGAGGCCTTTTCCGCTGTTTATACAGCGCTATTAGCGTGTAATGATAAAGTAGAGAAGTTACACTTATTTTATTAATTATTTTTTTCATTTGCTGCTCAAACATTAGTTCAAATGTCTTAGAACAAAGTAGAAAAGGGACAATGTCAGATTTTGTTTTATTCATTTTCTTATTTTTTAAAGTCCCTCTTGTGCTCCAAAACATGTTTGAGGATGTTTCTATTCTACTGCTTAATCTGACACTAGATTTCATTTTTGTCTATAGTCGATTTAAATAGAAGACATGCATAAATGCTGGCATGTGCTTTTTTTTTAATTGAGCATTTCTCTCACTTCTGTGCATAAACCTAATTTTACTCACTGCTCTGCGTTGAAGTGTAATGACTCACTAAACCACAGGGAGGGAGTATTGGCACAGGTAGACCAGCTGTGCAACTCTCTGTATATTCAGTTCCTCCTGGACACACACAGATTGTAGGAGCGTCATCCTTCTGACCTTCAGCCAGTAATGTCAATAATTCAAGGTGTAACAAGGTGTAACTTAATGCCCTGCCTTGGATTTAATAAACTATCTTGACAACAATTAAAGCTGAGACCAAATGGCAGCTTTTTTATATTGTTTTTATTGTATTTAATTTTTATTTTTGTTTTGAAAGCTTTTATTGTACATAGATAAAAGTGCAAAAAGACCCAAATAAGAAGGAAATGACATGAAAGTCATGTCTGAATGCTGATTTAAAACAAAAAGATGCAAAAGTGGATAAAGGAACATGCCGTATTTAAACTTTCTACAAAGCTTTTATTTTTCTCAGCCGTGTTTTTTCCAGCAGCGAGTCTGGTCAAAGAGAAATGTGCTGAAAGTCTGCTGCTTCCTTCCTTCATTCTCACCTGTCGTTGTCAAGGAGCACATCACATTTAAAAAGCAACACACTGTGATGTATCTGTCATGTCACTGCACCATTATTTCCTGTCTTGTAAAAGACTTCGTTTTTAAACTAACAAGGTGACCCTCACATCAAAATGACCATTAACACCATCACTCTAAAGAGCCAAACTAGTCATTGCACAACCAATATCAGAGCAGATGGAAAACCACTGTCACACTCTCCCTGACTGTCCTCTGCACATCACAGCCTCGCCTGATCTGTCATCACCAGCAGGCAGAGGCAGTATCCCATGATGACGCTGGTCTCTTTCTGTCATTAACACCAGGCTGTATCCATGTGCTTACACGTTGATTTCCAGAAACTCCAACTGGATTAAGTGACCCCCTGAGTGTAGAAAAGCCTTCTAAAGCAGCTATAACAATATTTTGTAGGTTAAAATGACATGGAAAGTGGTTTTTCATGGTAAAAGACACATAATTTAAACTTCTTATCATCAAGCATAAGGAATAAAACCACATACTTTGACTTTAGTAAGTTATAGTGCCAGAGGCACACAGACAGACGGGCTTTCACACTTTCATTTCCTTGTTTTAAATGTCTTCAATCTTTAAAGCCCTGCTGAGTTTCTTTACCCACTCTAACATAACACTACTGCATGCCGATGTGGGTCTATTTAGTTTGGAAAGATGGTTGTTTAGATCCGGCTGGTTTTTGACGTAAAGAGAAAATGAAACCATTTTCAGAATCAACAGGTTATCCAAAGTGCTGCAGATTGCTGCCAGTGTGTGACTGGCGACTAAAAACAGTCGGTGCATTCGAAAATTAAGCATGACGCACTTCCAGCTCAGGTCCTCTCTGTCTTTCAATGCTTCTTTTGCCTGCTGGGATAATTGCAGAATTGGAGGTTAATTATTTGCCCTGGGCCTGCAGGCTTGAAGCTACTAATCAGGAAGGGCGTGTTTGAAGTCACAAAACAGACTTTTAAAAGCAATCAAAGTTTTAATGTTACACCACAGACAGAGGGGAGCTCTGGAACACTTAAATGACCTTAAATGCAGAACCTGACTTAGTACAATACATCTGTAGAGAGAGTTTGCAGTTTACTTTTCAAGGCTATTACAATATGCCTTAATTTTAGGGGAGCGAGACCAATAAGCTAAAAGACAAAAAATGAATATTGAGCAAAAAAGGAGTTCAGCTTATTGTTGAGGCCCTCCAGTTCTCATGTGGCCCCTTGGGAAAATTAGTAATCCACTATATCTTGCTAGTACGTTTACCTTCTTTGACTTTTTTCTGACATGGCTCTTTATTGAATAATAATAATAATGACAGGAATTACAAAGCCTCCTTTATAATTCCTAATAGTTTAAAAAGGTCTTAGTAATTAAAATGAATAGACGTGTTCACTGCCAGACTTACATCTATGCATAAAATACAAATTAGCCTGTTAGCTTAGCATAGCACTTAGACCAAGCAGCACCCGAAGCCAAAGTCGGACGCCAAAAACAATGAATCCTTGAGGAGGCGTCAATAAAAGATGGATGCAACCAACCTGGCTTGAGATTGATAAGTTGTTATCCAAATACCATAACTTACAAAACTGACCACATTTTCCATTTAATATCAACAAAATGCTTCTATAAACTAGAGTTCATGCTTACACAGGTCACACAGCGAGGGGGCAGTAGGTTGTTCCCCTACAGACATCTGTACAACATGTTCTATACAAAAGATGGACATACTGTAGCTTCTGGTTCTTAAAGGTGCCTTCTGCATTCTTTTCAACGGCCACCTGGGAGCAATAGCTGTGGTTGAAGAACACTTCTGGTCCTATGGAAGTCTGTGGGGGAAAACAGTCCTGCCCTGACCTTTGTAAGCATTTTCCTCATGAGTTTGTGGGTTCAGTTGCACATTTTGGGTCGCGCTGGACCGAAATTTTGGTCCATTTGGTAAATCGTGGTCATACTATGTTCCAGATTATCTAGATATGCTCCTTGGCTCATGAACTGTGAAGTCATTAGCTAATTGGTAAGCACGTTTCCCAGTCCGACCGCCCCTCTCTCATCACATCTGGTTTCAAAGCATTTTTATAATGTCTCTGTATAAGAGCCAGTAAAAACAATGCAGCTTAAAGGCAGTAACTCATTTTCAGGGGGAGCCACTTCAGTTTTTGCACTAAATATTATTAATCCCCACTGGTCAACAAGTCTGCAGTAGTCTTTTATTGCTGTGTACCCCTTTATGTTAGCATGATGATCGGTTTTAAATAAACCATGACGACTAAAAGAACCAGGCTTAAAGCTTTAAAATGCCCATGATGGTAGCTACGAGCATCATATATATGCGGTCTGTATGGTTTGCTCATGACAGGTAGATAAGAAGTGTGATACCACTCAAGCATTTGTATGTCAGATATGATGCAACAACCAGCATGCAAAGCCTACAAATGAGTGGAAAACTGTTTGCTGAACAATAACAAATTGCTCCCACAAGCATCTATAAAGCTCACTAATGAACACATTTTTATCTTGTTTGTACAAAAAATAAAGTGTAGAAACTCCACGCTGTGGCCTTGTGGGCGTGGTTATTTGTTACGTGCTGCGACGCTTGTTGGCTGGGAGCAGCTGTCGGGCAACTGAGACTCCAGGAAGGGAGATAAGATCTCGTAAAATAGCAAACTGACGTTTATGTCTCTGACTGAAAAGCTTTGCTTCGGGTAATTAGCTGCACAGTTCATGGTTTGGTTTGCGAACAATTGGCTACAATAGGCATGTGCACAATCACTAAACCTCAGTGGGTCTTGCAGACCAACAAATATTCAAATTAAAT
Source organism: Copadichromis virginalis (assembly GCF_057382275.1). NCBI lineage: Eukaryota > Metazoa > Chordata > Actinopteri > Cichliformes > Cichlidae > Copadichromis > Copadichromis virginalis. Next base: position 20,672,254 of record NC_140633.1, read on the forward strand.
GGTATTACTCTGTAGGTAATACCTACATGAAGAGACTGAAAGTGTACTGTAATCATTCAGACATGTTTATGTTTGCCATTTAAAAATAAAGACGTGAATAGAGTAAATGTGACTAATATGAGGTCGCAGAGAAAAATTAAATACTAACGCTGTCTATAACATTATACGTCATTATCTGTAATTACAAACGTCATTGCACACAAATGATGTCACACAGCACTCCACAAGCGCTCGGGTGCACTGCCCCCTTTACTCTGTGCATACAGGATGTTGTCTGTGCGGTGCTGTTTGTGAGGCACGAGCAGGAAGACGCGCAATCGTGAACGTGTCCTTTCCTGTCATTTCTTTTTTCTCTCTCCATATGTCACTTCCTTATCACAGCTTATCAGGGCCACTAAAGGGGGAGGGGGGAACACAAGATTTTTACCTTTAAAGTGCCAAATGCCCATTGTGCTGTAGTTCTTGGTACACAAACACTATGACCTCATCCAAATCAGTGTGGTTTTTTCTTCTGAATAGACCCAGTTCATGATAAAGTGGGTGATTCACACTAAAATCACAAGTATTTCTTTGTTACTAAATCCAGTTGAAAAGCCTCATGTAATTAGGTCATCTAATGTTGGCATAGTGCACACCAAAGAGATGTGCAAAGCGATGAGTTGCCTTGATGAAATAATTATATTTTCTGAGTTATTCCTGGCAAATTTGCCACTTTTCTCTTCAGTGGCCCTAATATGCCATTGTACTTAAACAGCTTAAAGACAACAATCTTTTCAGAGTGAGCAAAAACACATTTTCTTCATAATGATTAGAAATGTTAAATCAGCCTGTGACCTTCACTCAAATGCCTCCATGTTTGGAAAATACAACATTACAATCTTGGTACTCGCCATCTCTGCCTTTCTCACGTCTGCATCTTCCCCATTTGGTCGTTAGCCCTCAGCCACAAAACCACTGAGGCTGACCCTCATGCAGGCTGACCGCTTTACAAGCTCACTTGAGATACATTTGCAAATGCAGAGTATTACTGTTATAATCACATTATCACATGCAGTTCTGGGAAAACTAAGTATATCCTTATTGCATCCATAAGAATTAAGAGCGTAAGCAACAGCCATGTGTTTCTTATCTAATGCACTTGAATAACTGACCATCATCAACTGTGAGCACCTCAATAAAAGCATTCGTTTTGACAGTTTTCTGTTCTGGAGCAATGCTATAATCTTCCTAAAAAAATTCACTCAAGCCTCAGACCCAGACAGAGAAACTGCAAAAAACCCAGGAGCTACATCTCAGACTCTACAGGCCTCAGTTAGCATGTTAAATGTTAAAGGTCACAACACTACACTTAAAAAGTCTGAATACTTATGCTGTGTTTGGAAAAGCTGCCAGGAGGAAGCCTCTTTCGCATTAAAAGAACACGGCAGCATGGATTAGGTTTTCCAAAACTGCATCTGAACAAGACGTCTGGAAAACCTCATACCAACTTTGACCCAGCCAAAGTCCAGATGAGCTGTAAAGAAGACTGCAACCAAAAGTCTGATTGCATTTTCCTTCATTTAGGTGTGCTTAATATAACAATATAAACTGACAGTGTACCTCATGTACCATGCCTCCATACATACATACAAACACATTTCACTGATTATTTTGGGCCCATTGTTCCTGCACATCTCTTATCGCTCACTGACTCTCAGCTGGTACTTTTAACCCTCACCCTGTGACCCTTGGTTCCCAGATGGTTAAAGACTGTGACTGATGCCTTATTCACTTGGCCCTGCATTGTCATTAAGTCTCAAGTTAACGTCATGTGGTTGGTGGTCATGCCACTGCAAAACCTCAGCTGGAAAGAAGGCAGGTTTAAGTCACTTCTGCAATGGCTTGTTTTTTGTTTTGGAGATATACCAAGAACCAGAACACAGACGTCAACTTACTAGCTAGCTACGTAGTGTATTATTAATTTCTAAAACTTCTGGAATATGATGTTTTGTTTTGTTTTTTGCTTGTTTTTTTGTTTTGTTTGTTAATGTGGTTCTGTTTTTACTAAAAGAAACAGCGCCTTTACTCTTGCCACTGTTCATAAGCTGAGCCACACAGCTTCTTCCTGTCAGAAACTGAAAGGTCTTCCGTGAGAAACCATGAAGCTAACACATCATCATAAGTGTCTGTAAATAGTGTGAATATATTTTGAAATCACTTTTACACTTTACACCTAACTTGGCAACATCTTCTCCAAGAGCTTATTTGCTTTCAAGCATTTGGACCTAGTTAATCACGTTAGTCTTATAGACAGAAGAATGTAGAATTTAATATTAGATGTGCAGTCAAAAGCTCACAAAATGAAGAAACTAGCATGACAGTAGAGTTTGTCATTACTGTTAAGTGCAACACATCCCATTAAACGATGCATGTGGTTTAGGCCGACTGACATATTTTTTAAAGACTAATATTGAGAAAAATAAGGGGTCATTTAAAAATCCAATATATCAGCTGGTACTTTTTGGTACATTAAAAATGTTTTAATGTAAAGGAGACGTCTGCTACAGATAGGGTAAGATGGATGCAGATGATCTGCTGTGGAGACCCCTGCAAGGAGCCGGAGAAAGGAGAAAGGAGGAGACACACAAACATTGAGTTTTCCCCAGCATGAGTCCTTACTGAGCTAATAAGACAATGCCTTTTCATAATAAGGTCGTTTCACCTTCACAACAAGTGACTCCTTGACGATCTGGCTCTATTCAGATCAGCTGGTTGGTGTGTTTGCAAAAACTGCAGGATGCCCCCTGGTGGACAAAATATCCAACAACAACACTGGTAACATGGCTGAAGGGTGTTTCTCCCACAGCTTTTTCACTTTTTATTAAATTATTTTCCTTAAAAATACCAACACTGACATATTGGCAAATATACTGTTGGGCTCTAGCATGTAATATGAAACATACATACAATACATACATGTATTATGAGAGGAATCCACACAGAGATGTAATTTAGGCAATGTTAGCCTGTAGCTTAAACACAGATGTGCCATGTATGGTGTATATGTATGGTATGGAGCCACAGAATATATTAGTCTTATAATAAAGGTGATCCAGCCTGTTAAGTCTAAATCAGACTATCAATATTATAAGTGGTGTAAACATTCAAATCTATAATCACTTATGCCTACGCTGTGCTACTTATGACTGTTTGGATATTCCTTTAAATAATACCATGTTTTTCTTGAAAATGAAATTAAACACTAAAAATAAGAAAAATGCTATTTCCTTTTTTATGGAACAATTCTCAAATTGGGGAAAAAAAAACAATTATCTTGCATAGGCCTAATTTAAAACGGAGTAGATATTAATCTGTGTTGGTCAATTTGAATGCTACCTGTGTTTGTGCAAATGAGTCCTATTAAAATTACTGATAAGAAATAAAACACACAAAAACCCAATAGTTTTAAAAATAATGAAAATTTAAAAAACATAGGCCACTTTCAGTTTAATTTGACCAAAGTCCAGCTGCAGGTCATGCACATGGGACAGCAGCAGGGTTGGTTGATGCACAGTTAAATTCATGCACAATTAAATTCTTTATATTCAAATTTTCATAACAGATAAAATTAAATAGCAGGAGTCATGACTAGCCATTTATGTGTGTGCATGGGTTCGGATAAACTAATGAAATAAAGTGATAGGCATAAGCAATGGCACATTTAAGCTGACAAAAAAACTAACTTTATTTTTAAAACTTGCAGAGGTTACACCCTTTAACATTTGGAAAATTTAGACTTCCTTACAATGATAAATAAAATTATAATTTATATATTATTCCTGTTCATCTAGATTTTAATCAGAGCCACAGCAGAAGCTTCATGCAGCCCTGCAATTGCAGGTTAGAGAGCCCTACCCTAGACTGCATAAGCGCTGATCTCACCCGTGCAAGGTTACATATTATGCTGTATAACCTGCATACAAGACATGGCTCCATAGTTTTGTTTCCCCATATATGACAAAGCATATCATCTCTCGCAGTTGAGTTCAGAGATTGTGCTGCTATGAAAAAAATGCCTGTCTGCTCTCTGTTTAGTGTGCAGGGAATCAGATGGAGGATGCTGAGATATGCAGGAAAGACGTAATCGATGTGCTTGTCAACACATGCTCGACAGTGACACACACACGGAAAACACACACTGAGGTGTGAATGACATGTCTCTGTCTAAGTGGCCCAAATTGAATCTCATCATTTCCGAGCCGGTGCACAGCTACCGGCAGTGATGGAGGACTCTCGTCACTGGCCTGTTGCCTTCAGTTATGTCACTTAGTGAGATTCGGGACTCAAATCCCTCAGTGCCAGTGCCACTAACAGTCCTGCTGGTACAGCACATCACACCTCCCGGCCACCATTATCTAACCCAGTAGAGTGAAGTCACCGGGTCACACACCTGCAGTCACGACCCCTCGCCAAGAAAGTTACACTTGCGTCAGTGCAGCAAATGGTGCAACCTTGCAAATCCTTTCTGGGAAATCAATAAAGTTGAAAATAGCACAGTTAAATGTTTAATGATGAAGAATACACCGTGTCCAGAGAGCTACTGCAGCACTCTGGCTCAGTCCCCACAGGTTTGCAAGTGCACATTACAAATAAATCTTGAAGGACTTTAAGGAAAATTCAGTGAAAAGGGTTTCATGTGAGATTTACAAAGAACTATAAAATTCAGCATTTTAATCCAGACCAATGATGATTCATTGATTTAATCCACTGAAAACGTATGTTTGGAAAACTTTCCCAGAGTCTTGAAAAGTACATTTTGTCTGTGTCACAAATGTATGAGTCAAGAGATCCAAGCAGGAGAAGCAGACAGCGGTAGCTAGAAACCATTTTTGGCTTTAGGACGATTTAGTCCAATTACTGTTAAAGTTCAGTGAATGCCATCCACGGGGACTGAAATCCACATGTAACACAAACACTGTGTGGTCTCTTTGTATGTGTAAATGCAAAGAAAGGGCAAAGTTAATTTTTATTATATAGGTGACTGAATATTTCCACTGAATCCCCACGACCTGAACTCAGGTAAGAGGCAAAAGTTGGATGGAACGTTTGAATTCTGTATTTTCAAACTATTCATTTTTTTTGTTGGAATTTCTTGCCACAAAGGCTTCGAGTTACACATGAATTATACTAGGGGTGGGCAGTATAAACGATATAAATTTGGTCAACGGTAGAGATTTTGACTATACCGCTCTACCGCATGTTGATGGTGTCATCAAGCGGCACCTGTTTTGGTCAAAAGCATTGCAGCGGCTGCAAACAATATCATCTGCAAATTATGCCGGGCAACAGTAATAGCAAAGAGAGGGCTGGGGCCCTGGCTGGGTCTTGGGGGCTTGGGTCCTGGTTGGCTCAACCCTGGTGCAGGGTGCCGCCGGTGCATCGAGCCACCTGGGGGGCTCTTCAGCTGGTGGGGGAGGCTGTTATATCTTGCAGGAGGTCTCTTCTCTCCAGGAACTGACTCTGCAGGTGGGGAGAGATATACTCAGCCTGGGTGTCTATTGTCTTGTGTAGTCTGGAAGATAAGTGGATGGGTGCAGTTTTCTCTGTGGTGGGGTCGGGTGGGCTGCCCCGGGTTCTGTGTGGCTGGGCGGCGCTGCTGAACTGCGCCCAGTCCGGATGGGCCTGGACCCCTTTCCCTGGTGGGTTGCAGCGTGTGGGGGTGCCTACTGGAGTCAGCTGGGAGGGGGCCAGCTCCCCCGCTGCTCTTTCCGGGATAGTGGCACGGTTTCCCGGGCCCGGGCCTCTGGATGTCTGGAGTTTTGATCTCCTCCATACCTGCTTCATGCCCTGGAGGACGGGGCTGTGGCTCTCCACACCCTCTAGCAGATCATTACATGAAGGAACCTTTTAACTACAAGCGCGCTCATGCTCACAGGTGTACACACAAACTACACCCTTTTTGGCTGCTACCTAAAAGCACACTGTGCGCTGTCGATCTTGCGTGCTGCACAATAATGTTTAATATTTAGTATTTACTGTTATATTCACATAGATCATCGTGATGATGTTGTTTATTATATTGCTCTCTTTTTCTTTGCTTGTTTTCCCTTTTTTGTTTCTCAACATGTGATCCAGGTGATTGATATATGTACTTTTTGTCTGTTTGTTTTGTTGGTTTTTGGTTTTTGCCCCTTATCACCGCCCCTCTTCCCCGATCTTTTTCTTTCCCTTTCTTTCTCCCTTTTCTTTTCCCCAGTCAAGTCTGTCCTGTGTTCAGCAAATGAAAATAAAATAAACAATAAAAGGAAAGGTGACTCAAATAGACCAATACGGCAAGGCTGGGATGGTCCATTTGGTAAAGTAAATCAGTTGGGCATCTTTCTTTGCCTTTAGACAACAATTTTGATGGCAAAAGAACCAAACGGGACAGGCAAAAAAAAAAAAAAAGTAATAGCAAAGAGATGAAGCACTTTCAGAATATGGGGAAAGCCAAAAACGGCGCTTTCTCCACTTCCGTACCATTGATTCATTAATGCCGAATTCTCTCTCTATTCCCATGTTGTTGCAGTATATTAATGACTAACCTCGTATTGTGGATGAATAATCTCAGTTGTTCTCCTGACTGAAGTTTGGCCCGTGTATAGCATCCTGCCATGCAATTGCATTTGTCCCTAACAACTAGAAACCCTCACGTCAACTTTTATTGAGTGGAAAAAAAGTTGGCGTTCATCCTTCAGCTTCACTGTGCTAATGTTATGCTAACATAGCTGTTTTGCTAGCAATCACGTAGGACATCATTATATACCAGCTAGTCCAACTTCAGTAACCCTCCAAAAGTCACTGCTGTTTAGTTTTCTGTCTTCATTCATGTTGGAAGTGATAGCAGAGCTGTACGTTTTCATTTTTTCAGAAATCTCTCAGTCAGAACATGGCATATCATGTTTAGGTGGAAACCAGCGAGCTAACTTCCTGCAAACTTCTAACTCCGTTGAATTTAATAAATTCTGTTTTCATGGATGCCTGGATGTTAAACTTAATTGTTACACCTGGTAAAACAGCAACGCTGATCATTTTATTAAAGATGAAAGAATTTAGACAGTTTTTAACTCTCAGTGTGCCGCAGTGTTCGTTTGACTTTGGGACCTAAAGAGGACGGAGTTTTGGAACCAGATTACTCCACGCGGCTCCGTAATGCTCCGGCAATCCATCAAGTGGTGCGCCTTCATAGCTTTCCAAAGTTGTACTAAAACATTTTTGATAGATTTCTGCGCGCTGTGTACTACATAAAATCGGTCCAAAGTCAGTAAGCACAACCAGAATTCATATATAAGGCACACTGTCGATGTTTGAGAAAATTAAAGGATTTTAATTCAATTCAATTCAATTTTATTTATATAGCGCCAAATCACAACAAAAGTTGCCTCAAGGCGCTTCATAGATACAGAGAAAAACCCAACAATCATATGACCCCCTATGAGCAAGCACTTTGGCAACAGTGGGAAGGAAAAACTCCCTTTTAACAGGAAGAAACCTCCGGCAGAACCAGGCTCAGGGAGGGGCGGCCATCTGCTGCGACCGGTTGGGGTGAGAGAAGGAAGACAGGATAAAAGACATGCTGTGGAAGAGAGACAGAGGTTAATAACAGATATGATTCAATGCAGAGAGATCTGTTAATACATAGTGAGTGAGAAAGGTGACTGGAAAGGAAAAACTCAATGCATCATGGGAATCCCCCGGCAGCCTACAGTGGGGCAAAAAAGTATTTAGTCAGCCACCGATTGTGCAAGTTTCCCCACTTAAAATGATGACAGAGGTCAGTAATTTGCACCAGAGGTACACTTCAACTGTGAGAGACAGAATGTGAAAAAAAAATCCATGAATTCACATGGTAGGATTTGTAAAGAATTTATTCGTAAATTAGGGTGGAAAATAAGTATTTGGTCACCTCAAACAAGGAAAATCTCTGGCTCTCACAGACCTGTAACGTCTTCTGTAAGAAGCTTTTCTGTCCCCCACTCGTTACCTGTATGAATGGCACCTGTTTGAACTCATCATCTGTATAAAAGACACCTGTCCACAGCCTCAAACAGTCAGACTCCAAACTCCGCCATGGCCAAGACCAAAGAGCTTTCGAAGGACACCAGGAAAAGTATTGTAGACCTGCACCAGACTGGGAAGAGTGAATCTACAATAGGCAAGCAGCTTGGTGTGAAAAAATCAACTGTGGGAGCAATCATCAGAAAATGGAAGACATACAAGACCACTGATAATCTCCCTCGATCTGGGGCTCCACGCAAGATCTCATCCCGTGGGGTCAAAATGATCATGAGAACGGTGAGCAAAGATCCCAGAACCACACGGGGGGACCTGGTGAATGACCTGCAGAGAGCTGGGACCAAAGTAACAAAGGTCACCATCAGTAACACACTACAACGGCAGGGAATCAAATCCCGCAGTGCCAGACGTGTTCCGCTGCTGAAGCCAGTGCATGTCCAGGCCCGTCTGAAGTTTGCCAGAGAGCACATGGATGATACAGCAGAGGATTGGGAGAATGTCATGTGGTCAGATGAAACCAAAGTAGAACTTTTTGGTATAAACTCAACTCGTCGTGTTTGGAGGACGAAGAATACTGAGTTGCATCCCAAGAACACCATACCTACTGTGAAGCATGGGGGTGGAAACATCATGCTATGGGGCTGTTTTTCTGCCAAGGGGACAGGACGACTGATCCGTGTTAAGGACAGAATGAATGGGGCCATGTATCTTGAGATTTTGAGCCAAAACCTCCTTCCATCAGTGAGAACTTTGAAGATGAAACGAGGCTGGGTCTTCCAACATGACAATGATCCAAAACACACCGCCCGGGCAACAAAGGAGTGGCTCCGTAAGAAGCATTTGAAAGTCCTGGAGTGGCCTAGCCAGTCTCCAGACCTCAACCCCATAGAAAATCTGTGGCGGGAGTTGAAAGTCCGTGTTGCTCTGCGACAGCCCCAAAACATCACTGCTCTCGAGAAGATCTGCATGGAGGAATGGGCCAAAATACCAGCTACTGTGTGTGCAAACCTGGTAAAGACCTATAGTAAACGTTTGACCTCTGTTATTGCCAACAAAGGTTATGTTACAAAGTATTGAGTTGTATTTTTGTTATTGACTAAATACTTATTTTCCACCCTGATTTACGAATAAATTCTTTACAAATCCTACCATGTGGATTCATGGATTTTTTTTTTTCACCTTCTGTCTCTCACAGTTGAAGTGTACCTCTGGTACAAATTACTGACCTCTGTCATCATTTTAGGTGGGGGAACTTGCACAATCGGTGGCTGACTAAATACTTTTTTGCCCCACTATATGTCTATTGCAGCATAACTAAGGGAGGATTCAGGGTCACCTGGTGCAGCCCTAACTATATGCTTTAGCAAAAAGGAAAGTTTTAAGCCTAATCTTCAAAGTAGAGATAGTGTCTGTCTCCTGAATCCAAACTGGAAGCTGGTTCCACAGAAGAGGGGCCTGAAAACTGAAGGCTCTCCCTCCCATTCTACTTTTAAATACTCTAGGAACAACAAGTAGGCCTGCAGAGCAAGAGCGAAGTGCTCTAATAGGGTGATATGGTACTACAAGGTCATTAAGATAAGATGGGGCCTGATTATTTAAGACCTTGTATGTGAGGAGCAGGATTTTGAATTCAAATCTGGATTTAACAGGAAGCCAATTAAGGGAAGCCAAAACAGGAGAAATATGCTCTCTCTTTCTAGTCCCTGTCAGGACTCTTGCTGCAGCATTTTGGATTAGCTGAAGGCTTTTCAGTGAATTTTTTGGACATCCTGATAATAATGAATTACAGTAGTCCAGCCTGGAAGTAATAAATGCATGAACTAGTTTTTCAGCGTCACTCTGAGACAGGATATTTCTAATTTTAGAGATGTTGCACAAATGGAAGAAAGCAGTCTTACATATTTGTTTAATATGTGCATTGAAGGAAATGTCCTGGTCAAAAATGACTCCAAGGTTCCTCACAGCGTTACTGGAGGCCAAGGTAATGCCATCCAGAGTAAGAATCTGGTTAGATACCATATTTCTAGGCTTTTCAGGGCCGAGTACAATAACCTCAGTTTTATCTGAATTAAGAAGCAGAAAGTTAGTGGCCATCCAGGTCTTTATGTCTTTAAGACATTCCTGCAGTTTAACTAATTGGTGTGTGTTATCTGGCTTCATGGACAGATAGAGCTGGGTGTCATCTGCATAGCAGTGAAAATGTATGCTATGTCTTCTAATGATACTGCCTAAGGGAAGCATGTATAATGTAAACAGAATTGGTCCTAGCACTGAACCCTGTGGAACTCCATAATTAACCTCAGTGTGTGAAGAGGACTCCCCATTTACATGCACAAATTGGAGTCTATTAGATAGATATGATACAAACCACTGCAGTGCAGTACCTGTAATACCTGTAATTTTAAGTGTGCCTTATAGTGTGGAAAATACGTTATACAGAAGAAAAGAATATATCGCGATATATATCGTTACCGCACATGCCTCAAATTATACCGTGATATGGATTTTAGGCCATATCGCCCAGCCCTAAATTATACTTTGCGTTAGATTGTCATACTGTATGCCGTAAATGGAACCTCATTTTAACCCAATGCCACAACCTTCTATGTAACATGATGTAATTGCATGTTGGGTTGACTCACAGCATACTGACTTGATTGGCGTGGAAGGTTGCGACATAGGGTTAAAAGTAGTTTGGTTACCACGTAAGTTAAGACATGCATTTCTTGCAGTCTAAATCTAGCTTTACACTGAAGTCTAAAAAAAACCTCTTTAACGTTAGTAAACCTCAACTTTCTGGATGATCTTATGTTTTACTTGTTAGCTTCAGGTCGTATGCATGAAGTGCATTTCTTAAACTGAGGTATTGATTAGGGTCAGAAAGGAGGAACACCCTGTGCTTCAAAACCTCAAGATGGTGACTATGAAAACCCTCATTTTGAGGCATCATCATCATCACACTAACCAGTGGGTAACATCATGGCTCATCTTTTGTTCTGTATCTGACAAAAATGCCCTTACAGTCCAGCATTATTGTAAAGCCTCACAGAGAAGTAATAAGCCAGCTGTAGATTGCATGTTTTTGGATGACTGAACACATTTTTTTTAGCCCAAATGCACTTCTAATTCAATATATCTGTCATTATAATGTAGTTATAGAGCACAGCCTGTCTTTTTTTAACCTACTTGAATGTTTCTCTTGCTGGGATCCTTTGTGACGACAGCTGGCACAGAATTTGGTTTGAAAATGAAAGTGAAAGATCCGTTCAGCTTTAATCTTTTTACCACCTTGACAGCTCTCCGCCTCATCCATCACCAGCACTTACACAACTAGTCTTAAACAGAAACATCTGGTTTTCCACTTGAGCGTTTTGCCTTTGTACGCAGTGAGTAATACTTCTGTGTAACTGCACCAAGGTCAGACTGACTGCAGAGCAACTCTGGTCCCTGCTTTAAGTGACTTTTCCCCTTAAGAACGCTCAGTTTCCTCTCAGAAAAGGAGTCCCGGGATTCCTGTTAGGAAATGCCACTCTGGCCAGGAGGAACGCAGCCCAGTGGAAAAGAGTGTGAGAGGTTTTTATTATAGACTGCGAAGTAAGAGCAGACATAGCTGACAGGAAGAAACCATGTCCTAGTTTTAACTTTCTCATTCTGCGTCATTCCTCCGTCAAAACATATAAATCAGAAATCTACCCATATAGATTTGTTTTTACACAACACTATCCCCAAACATCTGGGAGAACCCACTGTGAACCCCAATATATATATAGCCCCCTGTGACCCTTTAGGCCCCTGTGACCCTGAATTTGATATTAATAAAATGCAGTCCTGATCAAAAGTCTAAGACCACTTGAAAAATGGCAAAAAGTCATATTTTGCATGGTTGGATCTTAACAAGGTTCCAAGTAGAGCTTCAACATGCAACAAGAAGAAATGGGAGTGAGACAAAACATTTTTTTACGCATGCAATTTATTGAAAACAACAGAACAGCATCTGGTGGACAATGACTTAAAAGTCTCAAATGCAATAAATTAGAAGCAGCATGGAAACACAATAAATACAGCATCCATTTTAATCATGGTAGTACAGACTGATCTGTCCAGTGCATGTACCAAACTCAGCCCCATTCTCATGCAAATAGGCTTCATTTGCATCATCTCTTCAATCTCTGGGTTTGAAGATACAAAAGGTTTAATATGTTTAACTTGGTTGGTGACGTTAGCCACTGTTAATAAGCTGGGAGTCACCTATTTCGCCCACTTTGCCTCACCTATTTTGCACATAATTGGCACGAACATGCGTGAACCTGTTTGCTGGGCGATTAACAAAGGATGACTTTGTGTAATTAGGTGGTTTTGCTTATGAGTAACTAGTAATATCATTTGTTTTTCAGTGAGTAACCTTTAATGAGTAATTAATGACATTTTTGGAGTAATTCTTAAGGCTGGATGTTACCTTGGGAAATGAATCACAGCACAGATATAGCATACAGAGTGCTGACGTCAAAGATGGGAATAAACCAGAAGCTAAAGAATCCCTGCTACACTGAATATGCCTGATATCATTTATTTACAGCACATATATAATTCTTTAAGCTGTTAAAAGCATGTAAAGGAGAGAATTAGGTCTTAATACATAAGATTAAAGTATAATCAAGAAGATATAAATTCATAAAAATCCAAACAAAGCTGCAGTGGTGAAACAGACACGACAGCTCGGACCTATCTGTGAACCAGAGAAATGCACAAAGTCAGTCTTAACTTGTTTTTATCACACGAACTCCAGACAGAAATGGGAGAATCAAAGTGGGAAATTATTAAAATGTGGCACAAAACAGGAATCTTCTTCTTCATCTGTTCTCCCTATTGTTCTGTGCGCTTTAGAGGAAAGCACACTTTGTACAAGGGAGCTTGTACAAGTCAAAGATTAGCTACTGTGCACATTTCTCCATGCAACTCTGTTCAGGTGATCTCTTATAAAGTTCAGGGCTTCGGTGCACAAACATGGTTCTCTATAGCAAGATTGGCATAAGCAACATCTGGCCCACAAGCTGGTAAAGTGGGTCCAGATTACCATTACGCCATAATCATAATTTGCAAGCACTTTCCGTTCCTTAGGTAGATCTGTCCTTTGTCGCTGTCTGCTCATAAGTTTTATGTACAGAATTTTCCAGGAGCGGCCGAGGGGTGGAGGGTATCCGGTTCTGTGGTCTCAGTATCACATATTTGCTTTTTTAAGATGATATGTTGACCTTCACGTTGCACTGGCTCGGTTTGCAGCCGAATACGACGTGGCTGGGTTGAGAATTAACGCTTCCAAGTCTGAGGTCACGGTTCACAGCCTGAGAAAGGTGGAGTGACCCTTTTCACCCCGGGCTCGGGAGTTCTCGCCTCGTTTGGGTGTTGATCAAGAGTGGGGCAAGAGATTAACGGACTGACTGGTATCATTGCAGCTGCTGCACTAAAGATGAAGCTGTTGATTAACTGGTTGATCTACATTCCCCTCCTCGCCTGTGGCCACAAGCCGTGCGTAGTGACCGAAAGAATGCGATTGCAGATACAAGCGTCGGAAATGAGCTTCTTCTAAAGGGTTTCTGGGCTGACCCTTAGAGACGGGGTGAGGAGCTCAGTCATTTGGGAGGAACTCTTGCATATCAAAAGGAGTCAGTTGAGGAGGTTTGGACATCTGACAGGATGCCTTCAGGTTGCCTCCCATGTGAGGTAGTTCAGGCATGTCTAACTGGAGACCCAGAGGCAGACGCAGGACACGCTGGCGAGATTATGTCTCACAGCTGGCTTGGAGACACCTCATGTCCCTTTGGAAGAATTTGAGGGGGTGAGGCAGCAGAGTGGGCAGGGCTTACCTTGCAGTACAAACCCAGAAAATAAACTGATGAACAATTGTGCAGTAACCTTTATGCACAAAGAAGCTCCGTGTTTAATCTGGTCTGGCCCTCTCAGTTGTAGTTTTAGCAGCATCTTTATTAAAAAGAGGGATGATACAAACCGGCACAGTCATGTTCTTGGAGCACACACACACCCATGATCTGCCTGCCAAGCTAAATGTGGAATTGTAAAAATGATGGGTGGGAACACTTTCAGCGCTTTCTCTTTCCTTCTAATGTAACAGTGTCGAGAGTGCACAGAGTATCTAAAGAAAAAGATTACTGGGGCAAAGAAGCACAAGTGCAGAAGATCACTGGCACAGAGACACACACGTACGCGAGCACAAAAACCCCGCCGTGCCTCTGAGAGGAGTTTGATGCTGATGTGCAGTGAAAGGCAGAGGTGGTGCATTAGATGGAGCGTAGAGCTGCTGTGAGTCAGCCTTTGCTGCTGCCGTGTCAGCTCGTCCAGACAGACACTGCTCTCCGGGCTGTGTGTAGGTGTCTCTCAGGGGACAGGCTTTTCTGCTACGAAACCCAGAGTTCGGGCCAGTAGTCGCTGCAGCTTTTCAATACTTTATGACATGCAAGGGCCAGTATTAAAAACATCTTTGTAAGCCAGCCGTGCCTGTCAGGTAACGCAGTGGAGCACTTCATAGGAGGGTCACAGTGCTCCAGAATTTTCTTTTTTAAAAAAAAGGGTTTAAATCAAACGTCCATTAACAGATTATTCTCAGCCCTCATTACGTCAGAGTGTATATTCGCAATATGTGCTTTAGTCAGTTTTAAGCTTCGTTTCTACCTGTTATTTAAATAAATGGTTTCCATTGCTCATTTACAGTCACCGCTGCAGGTTCGTCATGCTTGCTGTCCTCCTGAGCAAAATGCATTCATGTGTGATCAGCAGCTTGTTGATTCTTTTTAAAGATTTCCATAAACTACAGTTAGCTGATTAAGCTACATTTCTTATAAACTCTCAGTGTGGTCAGAATCAACCGAGGCACTCCCAGTTTTTGCTTGATCAGTTTTTATTTAGGGTTAAGTGGGCAGACCTATTGGATTTTCTGTGGTATAAGAAATAAAACTTAAGATTAGGATGAAACTGTCATCAGAACTCCTTTTACGTTTCCATTTCCCTGACATGTATTTTTAGCTTGTTTTGTAGTTAATTCAGTGAAACTTGCAAGGCATACAGAAAGTAGATTTTCTAATATATCAAAGTGTCTGTAGCTCTGATTGTAGAGAGGGTCAGCCACTAATTACTCGGTCATGTGAAAAACTCTTTCCATAACTCTACACAGTGCTGTAAAAAACTAAGTACTTTGATTTTTTGCTTTTGTAACTATTCTGTTGTAGGTTTTGTTAGAAGCATGAACCAGTTTCAGCCAACCTTAAGCTGCGGGACAGATGGTTTCACATTTGACTCTAGAAGACTTTGGTGTACAGCAGTTCGTGGCCACCTCAGTGACATCACCCATCCTCCACCATGCTTGACAGTTGGTACAAGGTGTTTGTGCTGATATGCTGTGGTTGTTTTTCACCAAATGTGGTGCCATGCGTTTTGACATCTCCATTTTAGTCTAATCCCTCCAGAAGTCTTGAGGATTTATTCAGCTGCAGCTGTGCAAACATAGGCTTTACTTGCATGTTAATAAAGACCAGTAGACTTCTCTTAATTAATTCTAACCTTACTTTTACAACCAGTTACTTGTTGTTTTCAATGTGCCCATTAGAAGCATGCCCTCTTAACTCTTGGTAGTTAGCATTTGCTGTTACTCAGAAAATATAGATATTTTTTGTAATTAAATAACGGGATGCATATATCTTCCACTCCATAGAAGATAATGGTTTTGTAAATAAGTGTAGAGAACGCCTAAAGATCATCAAAGACTAAAGAAAGAAAAGAAAACCCGTGAAAAACTGCAGATAGTATCAGAGGCTCTTTATATTCCTTTTTTCCTCCTCATGCCGTTGACCCCATAACACTGACATTTGAAGGACCGGCACTAAAAATACTGGCTGCAGTGCCTCTTAAAGTTTATCAGTAACCTCATTCTGTGCCGCTTGCTATCAGTCACCTTGGCTACCACGGGCTTATGTAACGTCAGTGGTTTCTGTTTTCACCAACACAGCTCAGACGCAGGGATCTATAAGCTTGGTTCCGCCTGAGTGAGATCCCTCTGCAGCATGTGTCTGCTCTCATGCAGGACCGCTATTAAACACGCCAGGAGCTGTGCAGCAGGCTGCGTGGCGTACAATTGATTTGATGCAGCAAATATTAGATCTCAGTGGGGAAAAAATTAAAGACAAATACCTGCACAAAAGCTGTGTGTACATGTAAATAAAGGTTTGTGTGGGTTTGTGTTAGATGCCAAGGAAGATGCTCGTTGTTGTTCAAACTTGGGAGCTTTTTCCATTTTGGGAGCCCCCATCCTCCCATGTGTCCGTTCCACTCTTACGTCAATGCCTCCCGACTGCGGCTGAGTGAGAGGGTTTTCCCGCTCGATGCCCCCCGGGAGCTGCTGTCGGGCCTGCATTTTCACAGCCCAGTGGTTTTTTGTACAGGCTAGAGAGAATAACTTCAGTGGAAACGGTGAGTAAACTTCCTGACTAGCCTGCCAGCTTCCTTGTTCTCCTTTGTTAAGGACCTGGCATTTTCCAGGCAGGTGTTTGTCCAGTGAAATCGTGGACTAATTTGTGATTTTGTCCACTAAGTGAAACGCAAACTGAACATCAACAGGATATGCGATCACTTCCCCTCGCTCCTGTCACTGGGGTTGATGTCATGAAATAACTTTCTCCAGCTGAGGTGGGAGCTGAGTTTTTTTAAATACAGGCGCACAGCAAGGCAGAGGATTTAAAAAAGTGTCACACAGTCACCTTTAAAATCCTCTGCAAGGATCTGGCTATGTGACACTGAACATACAGCGGTCGACGAGGAAATGAAAAAAAATGGAGCAAATGGAAAAAGACAAGCAAATGCCTCAAATCTCTCAGCTCAGACTTAATTACCTTGACAAATACAACAGAGCCTCATGACTGCTGGGCTTTTTGTCTCAAACAATCAGTTCCACTAATGCCAACCCTTGCCCCCGTGCTCAACCCACCTCCCTGCCCTCTGTGCGGCTGCACAAACACACATGACCCATTTAAAGAGGCTCACACACTCTCTCTGTGTCATACGCACACACACAATCTCTGCAGTCTTGTATAACCAACAGTTCTGAGAAATGAAAGGCAGACTTGTAAACACCTTGCAGACTGTTGGCTCTATTGTGAAGCTGGCGTAGCTGACGTCAGCACAGGACGATGACTTCATGCGTTTGCTGCAGCCCAGGGGGTGACAGACAGAAAGACGGAAAGGTGACACACAAAGACACACAAGCAGCCGGGCAACGAGTGGAGAGGGTGCGTGGCGGGCTACTGTGCTCCATGATAATAATAACTAAATAGTTGGAGTTCATTTGTAATTATTTGGTTTGGAGCAAGCATATACTCATTTTTGCGTGGCTTTTTATTATATTATATTATATATAATTAAGCTGTTATAATACGCACCAACAAAGAGCAAAAATCACGGTAGCACGCACAAAGTCATGTGAAACGTGAGGATTACTGCATGCACTTTGAGCTAAAGTGTTTCTTACTGGGAGCTCTAATCAAAAACATTGTTCTTCCACCAGCACACAAATTTGTTTTGAGGTTGAAGTTGAGGGAAGAGTATATGAAACATTAAATATGACCTGCATTAAGGTTCAGTGTGTTGTGATGCACAAACCGTGGCAAATAATCTACAGCAAAACATGCAGATTGTAGATTAGAGGTAGGCCTTCCTTAAAGTGTACCCTGCCCTACCGTCCTTTATTTGACTCTAATGGGACCATAGTTTACAAAATGTACATTATGCTGTACTTAACACATCTTGAAACTTGTGATTTGGTCCTCAACCTCATTAGGAAAATGTTTGCTAAAGTTATTGAGGAAGTATTTCTGCTCTTGCTCTTAACGAAGGCGGTCGCACTTTTCTCCTCCTCCTCCTCTCCCTTAGCTTTCCTGCTTAGCCTCTTATGTCCTTGTCTAGTCTCGTGTTTTTTGTATTACTTTTCCCTGGAACACTCTCTGTTCTCTAAAACCTAAAAGAGGAATTATGGATTTGATCAACTGGTCCCTGAATGCAATTGACACCCCTTTCTCAACGAGAAGTTTGGGCTTGGGTGAGCCTGAGTGCTGAAGATATCTACCTTTTCGGAACCATGGTAACAGGGTTCTGGCTGATCGGAGCTGGCTTGGCCCTGACTTATCGAAGAATTAAGAAAGCGGAACCGGCTGTTCAAACCCCCACAAGGCTGCCCGCTGGGATTGAAACGATGGGAAGAGGCGTGAGTTTCTCAAAATGGGTTCATTGAGTGCAGCACGGATAAGATCTTGGAGAGGCTACGGCTGCTGTGAATACTCAGAATAAAATCTCTGAGTGCAGACTGGATTAAATCTTGGAAGGGCTCGCTCGGAATAACACCTCTGAGCGCAAATTGGATTACATCTTGGGAGGCTCATTGTGGTCGTGAGCAGAGGTGTGGACTCGAGTCACATGACTTGGACTCGAGTCAGACTCGAGTCATTAATTTTATGACTTTAGACTTGACTTGAAAAAATGTTGTAAGACTTGTGACTTGACTTGGACTTTTACACCAGTGACTTGAGACTCGACTCTGACTTGCCTGACATTACTTGAGACTTGACTTGAGACTTGAGGATAAAGACTTGAGACTTACTTGAGACTTGCAAAACAATGACTTGGTCCCACCTCTGGTCGTGAGTTCTCAGAATCGGCTCTTTGAGCACAAGAATGACAACATCACAGAGCGCAAGTTTGATAGCATCATGGAGAAGCTCACGGCTCTCCAACGGGAGATTGAGAGACCAGTGTTGGACTGTTAGAACAGCTTTGAAATTCATATGAGCTGTTCGCACTAAAGTAAAAAGCACCATCACTTCATGCGGATACCCTTTCAGCGCCAGCTGCGGTCTCAAGGCTGGAGCCGAACAAAAACTCCCTGATAACGACTGTGTTTAGTCTGTTCCTTCCCATTCTGTGCAAGGCCACCTGGGTTGGCTGGAAGACTGTTTACTTAGCCTGGCAGGGCGAAGGACACTGTCCCAGCTGAACTCTGGACACGCACACACATACATATACACTGATATGCACACACTCATCTCTCCTCCCTTTCCAAACGCCTTCGATGCTTGTTCCCTCCTGGGGAACACGGCGGGTCTGAGCCCGCGTTGGAATGGTAGCGCTGGGCAGGATGGCTGCTGTGTTTGCTTCGGATTACTCCTCACAGCCCACCCGACCCTGTGGCTTGTCACGTGTTCCATAATGTTGTGCTGTGGACATTTATGTGCTTTTTTGTGCACAGGAGTTTTTTTGTTTCCTGTTCTCATGCTGACCTCCCAGGAGCCCAGCATGAGTAGAGGTGTCTTTTTTCCTCTTGTACTTTCCCATTGTAGTGCATATTTCAGTGTTGTTGTTTTTTTCTGTAACGCTACCGATCTCCGACCTGTATCCCCATGTGATGTCTGTGTTGTGTGTGTAAGGGTGGGGGGGGGGGGGGGGGGGGGGTTTCCATCGACCTCTGTAGAAATGTGACTTCTTTTTTCATCTACAGGAGTCGCCCCCCATGATTGACTCTCTTACTACTGGAAATAATATGGTGGGGGTTCAACAGATGAGGCCTAGAAGCAAAGAAAGACTGCAATCTAGACCCTCTGGAAAGCTTTGTTAAATTTGAAGGAAAGCTAAATTAATTAAAAATTAAAAATTAATTAAACTAAAGCTAAATTTGAAAGGAAAATTTTGGACTATTTCTATTTTCATAAGTAGAAACTCTTTACTTTTACTGATAAAGACCTCACACATGGCCATTCATGCTGCCCCAAAGTAATTAGGTAATAGATAAAAATTTAAATAATGGAAAAGTTCATGTTTTTTTTACAATCTGCTGTAGAAAGGGAGCTTCAATGGTCTGGCTCACTTAAGATCAGAGTGGGCTGTAACTGGTCCGTGATGTAAAATGAGTTTGACATCCCTGGAATATGGGTTTAAGGCACTTTAGCTCTGGATTTACATTTCAGAAATTATCTCCATCTTTTTTTATTTCACAGTATGTGCTAAAACAGTCTACTTTTGGATAGTTCACCCTAAGAGCAAGGGGAATGCTAGTGAAGTCTTAAACTTAAAAGACAACACACAGCAAAATCTCCAGTGTTAAATTAACACTGGAGAGTGTCTATATGGGTCCACACCTCTGAGTGTTAAATACAACACTGTTGAGTGTTAAATTAAACATATAACACTGTCAAAAGTGTTAATTTAACACTCAACAGGTACAACAGTGTTGTATTTAACACTCAGAGGTGTGGACCCATATAGACACTCTCCAGTGTTAATTTAACACTGGAAAAGAATTGCATTTATCCACAACTGCTGCACTATCACCCCTGTAATTGGTGTAAATTTAAAACTTATTGAACCTCTGGCCATAGAAAATATGACATTCTTCCACAATGAAAACAGGCACTCAAACAACAAATGAAAACAAACAAATGCTCCCTATATTTTAGGGAGCAAGGAGCAGACGGCTGAGTTTATTAAACTGGTGACGCAAATCTTAAGGCTAGACCGTCCCATTTCACAGCCTCGCACTTCTCGGTCTTCGAAGGAACCACATTTCACGTGGCTTTATGCGCATAGCCAGTCTATGTAAGAAAGTATACGAACATAAGCATCTACAGCAGCTCTTTGTGGCTGTGCAAAACAATGATTCTGAGTTTTATGCCCTTGTACACAGTGGCAAATGGCTAATGTGTAAAACGTAATATTTCTTTGCTAATTAATACTATCTTCAAAAAACAAATCACCGATACAAATCCTAAAAGAAATAGAGGAACTGACAGAAATAACATTTTATATACAATTTGACAAAATAATAAAAATTTTAAAATGTGGTAGGAACTCCAAGAAAAGAAGAAAGTCATTATAATATTATTCTGGGTAAAAGATTGCTGTTTGAACTAAATTTCAAGACAAATGATCCAACAGTGACATGTTACAAATACAAATCTGTCACTAGGGGAAAAGTCAGGAGTTCAAATGTAACTTTTCCAAGCCTAAGCTGTGCTGCCACATTCTTTGTATGTAGAAGAAGTTTTCCCTTGGTAACCATCGCAAACAAGCCATACTTATTTAGTGTTTTTCGAGTGGTACTGTCACGAAAGTTAAAACTTAACATGCTAACCGAGGCCATTGCGCAACCTTTTGCACACAGTTTTTCAGAACTATGACAGCTTACATTCATCCATTTCCTTCTGCTCAACAAATTCAGGTTCGGGGTTGAGTTTAAGTTTGTCTCAGCTGTCAGTGTCTTAGGTGAGTACAGGTCACCAGAGAACTATTCTTGCTGACATTCACACTTATGGGCATTGCCAGTTAACCTTACAGACTTACAAGGTACAGGGAGAACATGTAGACTCCACACAAAACCAAGACCTTACTGATGTGAGGCAACAATGCTAACGTCTTCCATGGCACCACTATGCTGCACTTTATAGAGTTTATAGGGTTAATTCCATCATAAGTCCTATTGGTCTGACCGCTTCAGAGACTACAGACAGGCCTCTTTGTGCAGCAGTGTGGCGCTGGGGATGGCAGGTGACAAGCATTGATGATACCCATGATGCGTACATGCGTTACGATGCTTCTGGTGTTACACGCCAGGTGTAACAGGAGCAGGAGTCTCATTGACGCACTCGCTATCTGACCTCAAGTCCTCCAAGTTTCCACAGAAGCACAACTTCTGACACTCCTGTGTCATGACATGAACACGAGGTGCAGCAAGTCAGTGTGACTCTGTTTATCGATTTCCTCATCGTTTCTCTTACGTAAAGTCCTTGCAGAGAAAGACGAAACTGCCGGAGTAGGAAATTACTCAATAGAGAATTAAATAAACCGGACAAAAGGTCGAAGAATGCAGTGAATCACATGATGCACAACACATCATGTGGTTTTTACTGGGACTGTTTTATCACAATCACTATTTATCACTTTACTGTGGTGTCATTACCAATTCATCTCACAAGCATATTTGTTTGGGGGACCACATTTAGAAGCCTGGGGTATTCTCATGAGTTTTCTTTTTCAATGAAAAGGGTTGATGGGTCACACCGTAAACAAAGAGGTAGTGAAAGTGAAAATAAACACTGACTGGTTAATAGGTGTACAGAATGAAAGTACACCCACTACTAAGGTTTAATATGTTAAAGCATAATAAAAGTCATATATATTACACTGTGTCAGTATTCTATTAAACACAAATTAAGCCAAAATGCAAAGTATTTTAAAGCAGTGCATGAAAAGCTAAGCCCACACTTACTGTTTTCATAGGCCGGTAAGTAGCAGCTGAGTGCTGGTAATCAAATGCACTTGATTATGTGATCATCAGCTATTGCGAGCACGTCGATTAAAAGTTTTATTTGTTTACTGGCCGGTGTGTGGAAACTCAGTGTCACTGGGGAAAGACATCAGCAGCGATTGGAAGGGTTATAAGATCATTCATCATTCTACAGAAAGTGGAAAACATTCAAGACAGTTGCCCTCCCAGGAGAGGACGTCCCAATGAAGTCACCCCCGGGTCAGATTGTGCAATGCTCAGAGAAACTGCAAAAAACCCAGAGAGCCTGCAAACCCCAACTATCAGCACAGTGGTTGGAAGAGTGATGATTTGGGTTCGTTGTGCACAGGATCTGAGCACATTGCAGTCATTGAGTCAACCGTATGTGAGATGTGAGGCCATCTTTTTGCCAGAAGAAGCTTAGCTAGGTGTAGCTACAGGACAATGATCCAAAAACACAGCAGAAACTATAACAGAATGGCTGAAAAAGAAAAGAATAAAGGTGTTGCAACAGCCCAGTCAGTCCTGTGGCTAGACATTTAAAGAGCTGTGCTTAAATGAATGCCTGTAAAGCTCAATGAACTGAAACAACTTCGCAAAGAAGAGTGAGCCAAAATTCCTCTGCAATGACATGACAGACCGATAAATTTAAAAAGAAAACAATTACTCCAAATCATTGCTGCTAAAGGTGGTTCTACAAGCTACTGAATCACGGGAAGCGCTTCAATTTGGCGTTTCGGCTCAGATTTGTTTAATAAGTAAGGACACAGTAATATGTCATGTGTTGAGGCTCTAGTTAGCAAATACTAACAACTAAACTAAAGAAAGTGCAAACTTTCACCCAGGCTGCTCACTCTCTGGGTAGTATTTACTTTTAAGGAAGCAGAATTTATTTTGCTTTTTGTTTTGTTTTCAAACATACCATAATACGTTTTCAGTGTAGTCAAAATCAGATAAGGGTAGCATGACTGATGTTTGCTCTGATTACACAAACATTATGTAGGAGTAGGTAATGAATAACAGGTATTGATTTGTAGATAACTGGACATGAATACCTGGAACTTATTATACTACAGTATATTTCTAAGTATAGGCAGCTTCTTCTTTCTCTCAACGATACCTTCCATAAAGATGTAAGACACTTTGGGGTCAGCTTGAAAGAAAGCCAGATGAGAAATGCAAAAGTGAGGTCAGAGGTCAAATGTGACATGGTATTTGGATGCACTATAATGCCCTCATAGCTGCATGATTTCTTAATTGTTGTCAGTATTGACAAAGGCAGTGGAAGTTCAATGATAGTTTTTAAAATAAAAGACATTTTAGGAATGTTTGACCTTATTTGACCTCGAAGAAAAGGTCAGAGGTGCAAGGCAACGTGATAGTTAGAATCCCCGTATATATCTCTATGTTGCAAATGCAAGCAAAAACAGTAGGAAACTTCATTTAAATGGATCTATAATACTGTATTTTCACCTGGATCTTGATCTTGGTCAGAGTTGATTCAAGACTTTGTATTGTGTGCTATTGTGTTTACGCACAGAAAGCATGACACACGCACAAACGCTAGCAAAAACCTAAGCTTTTCATTAACCCCCTGCAGATTACTACAGTAGTTCAGATGGTGAATGTACATTTGAAGCACGTCAACACGATGAGTTTAGACTTCCTCTGTTAACATGTGCACAGACAAACATTAGAGGTCTTTGGCAGAGATACAAGCTTGGGTCAGTTTACTGTTTGATGTGAGGGATTTGGTAATTAAAAACCATACAAAGCATAAAAGAACTTGAGCAACCTGAGTGTGTGTTTGTGACTGGGAGAGAGGCTAATTCAGCACACAGCTCAGTGTGAGCCAGTATTGGAATGTAATGCCTGTAATGGAATGCTCACACAGACGCCAAAGCCTGCTGCACAATATTAATGGAGCCCGACGTGCGTCATAGCTCTCACAGCTGACAGTCTCTTTCACTGGGTGTGTGTGTGCTATGCTCATCCCTTTAATCTCTCTCTACTGTAGTGTCACACCAGTCTTGTGCTGATGTATGAGCCTCCAAATCAGAGTACTGGGTGGCGTCTCCATAGTGACGAGAACAATGGCAGCGCTGCACATTAACGTAATGCGCGGGGTGAGTGCTACGTGGAAGATTAGAGCTATGAATGGAGTGTGAGATAAAGAAGGCAATTAGTTATGTGGTGTTTTGGTTCCTCAGGCCTCATTGAAGATATAATAGCTCCTGGTCCTTTTTCGACTTTGTGGGGTGATTATGATGACGATGATTTTCAAAGCTAAAAAGTGAAGGCAGCTATTCAAGTTATTATAGTAGACATTTTGAGAAGTTGTGCACAAGTTGACATTTAAAGAGTAGTTCCTCATTAATGTGGCTATTGTGCCTCGTGGGTTGGCAAAAAACGGTTCACATTAAGCATAATAGATATTGTTTTTGGAGTCTGAGTGAAAATGAACATGGACATTACCCAACTGGAACAGCCATTTGGTTATTTTTTCAACTGGTCTCGAACCTACATGGATGAATACGTGTCGTCTGAGCCAGTCACTGGAGACATTCATCAGTGCAAGCTGGTGCAAGCGAATTTCAGTGTTCTTTGTACTGGAAAGTGTACCAAGAGTAATACAAAAGCCAAAAATGTATTGGTGAATGTAGGCGGATTAAAAGACAAAAATATTTGAGAACTTCCCTTTTCAGATGAACAATAGGGCACAAAGGCAGGTGCAACCATTGCATTATCCTACTAATAACAATCTTTCTACAGCTGTTAGCTGGTTTATCGTGTGGGTTGTTTTAAAGGTCAGACCTTTACCTTCTCCCATAATATGACTCAAAATCTTTACAGAAAACTAAGCTCCTTGTGTGTTCTTTATTAATCATTGAATGGAAAAAGAAAACGTTGATGTGCAAAGTAATATCTGGCAAAATCAGTGGACTGATTCCACAATTAGACCATTTATGGGAAATGATACAAAAAAGAGGAAACATCTGGTGAGCAGCAGTTCTCAGGGTGAGAATGCCTTGATGATGTCAGAGGTCAGAAGTGAAAGGCCAGACCGCTTCAGGCTGATAGGAAGGAAACAGTAGCTCTAATAACCAAGATATGCAGAATCCATCACTGAATGCACAACACCTCAAACCTTGAAGCAGATGGGCTACAGCAGCAGAAGACCACACTGATGGCATTCCTGTTAACTGAGGACAGGAAACTGAGCCTACAATTCACAAAGGTTCACCACAATGGAACAATAGTACATTGATTTCCAACATTTGGGTAGCTGAGTCAGAGTTTGGTATGAAAACACCATGAAATCATGGATCTATCCCGACTTTGATCTTCTTTCCTCCCAACTGTAAGGTGATACAGGTATTGTTGAACACGGTGATTGTCTTGTTTTTGTTATTTGCAGAAGTATATTGTGTATCACTGTGAAAGGGAAATTATACATTACATGCTTTTATTCCATCACACCTAAGTTATACTAAGTCATTATTGTTTGCCTGAGCAAATCATCACTTACAAAAGGGGTACAGAATTCTACTCGCCATCTTCTCCTCTTAAATGTCCCATATGAAACTGGTTTTGCACTGGCTCCCCAGTAAATTTATACCTTGGTACTCTTAGAACCAAATGAACATCATTTCACAATATCACAGTCTGAGGATTTGATGCTGACCATGTAAATCAGGGGTGTCCAACTCCAGGCCTCGAGGGCCGGTGCCCTGCAGGTTTTAGATCTCACCCTTGGTCAACACACCTGAATCACATGATTAGTTCGTTACCAGCCTCTGGAGAATTTCAAGACATGTTGAGGAGGTCATTTAGCCATTTAAATCAGCTGTGTTGGATCACGGACACATCTAAAACCTGCAGGACACCGGCCCTTGAAGCCTGGAGTTCGAGACCCCTCATGTAAATAGACTAGTTTGTGTATATCTTTTTAGCATTTCTATTATCATTTAGATCAGAAAACAACTTGGGGTTCAGTGTCTTGCTCAAGAATCCTTTGGCATGCAGACTGGAGCAGCCGGGGATCAAACTACCGGTACTAACTTTCCAATCATGGAAAGTTAATCCATGAGTCTAACAGGTAGTCCTGTTCTACCTCCTGAGCTACAGCAATACCCTTATGACCTCAGTGTACAAATCAGCCATATCAAATAGCACAAATATTCTCAAAATTGTTTCTTGAACATGGCAATATGTTGACTGAACTCAAGTGCCCTCCACAGTCAGCAGAGCTTAATCCCATAGATTACTCATGGAATGCGGAGCAACACGAGATAAGCATCATCTATGTAGCGCAAGTATGGGATGTTATCATGAAATATGCAGAACAAAATCCCAGACTGAAGTCTGAAAATCCCATTTTCCAGCACCTTGTTGAATTTATGCTACAAGAAATTAAAGCAGTTCTGACGGCACAAGGACATCCTATCTGGATACGACCAATACCAACACAACACAATGAATCTTGATTGTTCTGATAGATCAGTGCGTGTTTAAGGTGACACTTCTGTTAAGACATCTGTTCCTCCTTCATCACCTGTTTATACTTCTTCACCATTTTTGCTGCGGCTGCAGGCAGTAACTGAAAAATCCAACTGAAAAACTACAAGTTTAATGACATTTAGGTGTTGTTGTGAAATGTTGCTTCAAAACATACTTCTCTGTGTGTTATGCCTGTGACATGACACACAGAGAAGTAAACTATAAAACCCCCCTGCAACTTCTGTGCTGTCATGCTTCATGATTAACAACCTGTCCATGTTAACAAAAACAGACATGAGGGTTCCTTCCTCGCCTTTGTTATACACTTCCTCCTGTTCATTCTGGTCAAGTCGGTTTTTACAGCCTGGAATCATCATCACCATCAACAACATCTGACAAAGTCTCTCTTTTTTTTAAAGGAATGAAAATAAGATACTCCACCAGCGAATGGGATCAAATGCCTGGTTTGAGGTTTGACGAGGATCATTAAAACTTCAAAGAGCAATGTTATAACTCATTCAGGCTTGAGAAAGTGTCAACCATTATTGTGAGGTCGACAAAATGAGTTGATATTGGCTATACACTTCAGTGAAGCTATAAAAAGTAAACCAAATGAAAGAGACAAGACTATTAACCCTCTAACATCTAAAGCCTGATTATTCCCCGTTGCTGACAGACATGGACAGCAAGAGACACGATGGCCAAGCAGTCATTCCTGATGTACTTCTAAGAAGTCTACTTGAAATCTGGTGCCTGTGATTCAAGTGCAGTTGGTGCATTGTAATGTAAAATCTCTATGGATGAAGACTTGACTATTCTTAATTTATAATTTGATTATATATTACATATGGACAGCTTATGGAGAAGGGTTTAAATGATGTGATACATGATGTGGATGACATGTTGATAGAATGCTGACTTGTTGAAAAGTGGAAAGGGAGCGACAGTGGAGTTCACCAGGAATGGAAAAAGATCAAAATTTATTAATTCATTCACTTTAATTGATTTCAAATTCAATATTCAATTCATATTTCACAGCATCACATCACAACAACAATCACCTCAAGGTGAATGTAGAGACCCTACAATATTAAGAGAAAAACCTCACCAATCAAACCAAGCACTTTGCAAGAGTGGGAAAAAGAAACACCATATCAAAGAATAAAAATACAGAATGAAAAGTACAGGCTGAGGCTGAAATGGATACTTCTCGTTGTTTTAAACCAGGGGTCCCAACTCCAGGCCTCGAAACCCGGTGTCCTGCAGGTTTTAGATCTCACCCTGGGTCACCACATCTGAATCAAATTAGTTCATTACCAGGCCTCTGGAGAACTGCAAGACATGTTGAGGAGCTAATTTAGCCATTTGAATCAGCTGGTTTGGATCACGGACACATCTAAAAACTGCAGGACACTGGCCCCCGAGGCCTGGAGTTGGGGACCCCTGGTTTAAACACTTGGTTTTACTTTAGCATTTTGCATGCTTTAACTTCATTCGTCTCAGAGACTGGTTACCGGAGCACAAACAAAAGTAGCCCACAAACCAGTTATACTATATACTTTAGACACTTCTATCTGGCAGCAGATAAGACCATCTGCTATCTGCTAAGTCTGTAGCTGCCAGCAGACTGCCAGTACACTACCACTGCTGAACCAGTGGCACTCCACTGGGGGCAAGCAAGGCAGGCAGTGCTTGCCCGCTGAACTCTAAAAGCAGACAACTATTAAAACTCAAGTGAATGTGATCTCTCTCCTTTCATCTCAAACAGTGTTCTGTCATTAAGGAGATTGATGGTAGACTACCAGGCTAAACAGGCTGCTGCTGGCCCTGGTTTCACTGCTCTGAGATCAGTTACCATCTGGACATTTGTAGAAACAGAGCTAGCACAAGCAACTAGATGAACTTCAGTGATTTAACATTGTATGATTTTATATTCATCATAGGTGACAATCCTGTATTTTTGGAGAAAATTAAAACTGCCTTTTGTGAGAAATGTAAATAATTTCCAATGTGTGTAAGTTGAAATTATTGTTTTATTTGTTCCCCGATTGCAAAGACTTGGAAAACCAGTTAATAAAAATAAACACTGACTAACTTGTCCTGGACCTCCAGATTATTTTGCATTACGTTAGTTTTGAGTTAGTTAGTCATGAGTTTTTTTTCCCCAGAAGAAATCTGCAGTAGTTTCTTTTCTTTCTCAGTCAACATGTGCGTACTACTACTCAGGCTTATAAAATAAATTCAGCATATTGTTTTAAATTCCCAAAGCTAAGCTTGAAAAGTTTTTTGTTACTGTCTCTTTTTCCTGATTAAAGGCTGAATGATCTGTCCAGCCAACTCTGTTGTGCAGAGTCATGATGAGCACTTCCTGTGTTGTTTATTTACCTTGCACTGAGCTTCCAAGAGTTCCACAGATCCTCTGGTGTTCATGCTTGTCCTGCCAGAGAGCTGAAGTACTGGCAGTGACGCATGTGTACAGTTTCTCGCTCACGTACACATAATCAGGAGTGTGCTAATCTTTCAGCAAGGGGCGAGATCTTAAAGCTTTTACGCTGCCTTCATACCAATATTTCTTTGCTTTTCGTCATGTTCTGGGCTTTTTGTTTACACCAAACATTAAACTTTATAGTTTCTTATGGAGTGTTTTTTGCGACTTTAGTATCATTGACCTTTTGAGTATGAATTTCTCTTTAATAGTCAGAGATAAACTTCCTTCCCTCTTATCAGTAGCTCATCCTTAGAATGGGAAGTTACTTCTCATTTCATTAGTATGATTACACTTTTTCAGTATCATCTCCTTCCCCACCCACAACCGCCCGCCCTGCTGCTTCTACCCATGCAGATTCTTGGAAACCTTTTTGCTCCATGTACTTTGACTTTTGACAGCTGGCTTACTCAAGAAAATGCCTGTGTGTGTGTGTGCATGTGTGTGTTTCTGAGTAAGCAGGAGGTGACATTGGATATGTTCCTTGAAGTGCTTCTCCTACAATTCCTTGTAAATTTCAATCTGATTGTGTGGAAGGTCGCTGCTAAACGTGTCACATAGTATACAAGAGAGGAAAAATGTTTTGTCTTCCTGCCTTTCCGAAACTCCAGGACTGTTTACATCTCAAGATGTGACTGTGGATCAAACAATTAAAAAAATCAAGCCAACAGCAAAGTGCTAGAATCTACAGTTCCTCCCATGGCCTGCTGATACTGGAATCCAAAAGCAAGTAAGATCCCACCATGGTGTTTCAATTGGGTTGAGGTCTGGACTTTGACTAGGCCATTGTGTTCATTGGTGTGTTTGAGGTCATTGTCCTGTTGCATGAACCAGTTTGGCCAAGGTTTGGATGGCAGACAGATGGCCATTCCAGTTTTAATTAAGCCAAAACCAAAGTGCCTGAATCTGCAGTTCCTCTCATGGCCAGTCGATACTGGATCCAAAAGCGAGTAAATCCTCATAGACTCCCTTGTTAACAGGAATTTATGCTACCAAGTTAGTTTTCAGAGATGTTTAGCTCCAATAGAAATAGGATGCACTTTCTTTTTAACATGACTGTATGCAGAGTCAATAATAATGAGTTTGCCCTCCAAAAAGCCAAGTGTGTGTAGCCTGATGGCAGGGCTATTATGTGTAGACAGAGTACAGGTGTCTGTAAATTTAGAACAGAAAAGGAAGTGACAGCAGAATTCACCACAAAGAGGAAGACGAAAAACACCCATCAAAGATCAAAAATGCAACATGAGAGGTGGTTTTCATTATTTTTAACACCAAGTTTCACTTCACTCTAAAGAAGTTATTTGTGTAATATAATTCCTGTCTTCTCCACGTGCAGAGGCTGAACACACCAACCGCAGCCTGAACAAGGGTCACCAACAGCCTGCTGATGATTGTACAAAGCAGCTATGGACTGTAAAACCAGTGCTGGTATCTTTAAACTATCCAACTAGATGACAATAAATACCATTTAGAGACTGGTACTACTATGGTTTTGCCCTCTATGGACAGCTTCCCCCCTTTGTGCCTTTGTTTCACTATACATAACTGAACCTCTATCACCAATATACACATAACATTACAGTCATGGTCATTATTTCATTGTTTCGTTGTTGTTAATATTGTTGTTAACATGTGAATAATTCAAAGGCCATTTAAAACATGTAAAACGTAAGTACTTCCACATTTGGAGTAATATTTTTTTTGTTTTGTATCAGATGACATGCTGACCCAAATTGCAAAAAAGCAGACATGCTGTTCTGCTCAAACCTGCCTATGTGATATGTGATCATATCTCAGGATTCAGCTGTCGACAGCCGCTTAGTCACTGGCAGCTGAGATCCAAGTGCTCTTTACATGACTTGCAAAGAAGAAACACTACCTGGGTGTGTTGGTCGTTGTGATTTCCTTTGTAAACTGTCGAGATTTCCACAGTTCCTGTTTTCACGATCCAATGTCTGTAGACTTTTTCTACAGCTAAACTTAGTGATTATTGGTTGTGACACAGTTTTGGCCCACTCTTCTATCCACAGCTTTTTAAGGTCACGAGTTTTTAGTCAGGTTGAGGTCTGGACTTTGACTGAACCATTGCTCCATCTTGATTTTCTTTTTCAGCCATTCTGTTGCAGATTTTCTGCTGTGTTTGAGGTGCTCACACTCAGCAATAATCAATTGTAATCAATAGCTGATTATCAGCATCTGGCTGCTACTTATCCCTTTAAATCCCACGTAAGCAGTAAGTATTTTTCACAGGACTGCACTCAGTACTGTGGAAGCGTTGTTTTTTCATATGACTTTATGTATTCAGTTTTACTAACATGACATTACATATTGGGACTATTCTATTGACCAATGTGATCGTGCATGTATAAGCATGGAAAAACCCAAGGCATAAACACTTGTCTCTTTGGGGACTGGGAAAATACAGCAGAGAGAAGCATACTGCACCAGAGATGTACTGTTGAGATCAGTGAGGGACAGAGACACACATACACATACACAGGTACATGTAGATAGAAATTCCTTGATTTACCAGCGAGATTATTACTACATCCAGTGATAACAAATCACAATGCAGTACAGCCTGACTCAACACGTGTTGAGGCATTCATCAGACTTTTACTTACTCCTATCGATAAAGAGAAACCTATACAAACAATTTGTTGTAACAGGCTGGTTAAACCTGTTCATCAAGCCCCAAGTGAAGCAGCAAAGAAAACAATAAGTGGTTTTGTTTCACAAACCACCTGTTTCATTCTTTTCAAGCCGGTCGTGTCACTTCCTGGTAAGAGGAATTTGACTCTGGTGAATAAACGGTGCAAAGAAACCCTGTAAGTGCACAATATCAGAGTTAATGTCAAGACTGAGTATGTCTTTGTTTGGATACGACGGAGCCCTGAGATAAAAAAAAAACAAAAAAAACGACCTCCAGTGAAGATGACTACCGGTACAATTATATTGTTCTCCAGTTCAGACAGCAGCAGTCAGAGGTCGCACGTCATAAATGCTGCAGATGGTCACACAGTTGCTGTGAACATGTTGCAAAAATTTTATTAGACAAAGTCACTTGTGCAGCAGGCAGCAGCTGATGACGGATGTGTTTGTAGCAGCTGGACATCCAGTTCCTTTCAGGCTGAGCCCTCACGAGCAGCTCCCCGACAGTCAAAATGCCAAATGTCCAACCATATGCTACACGTGTAAATGTGAGTGACCCCAGATGGTGTAAATCTGCACATGAAGCGAGCCGCAAATCCACGCATTTCCCCTTTTTCTGTTTTCTTTCTGTCTGGTTTGACTGGACGGGTGGAGGCGGGCAGCAGGCTCTGGCTTCTCTTTTTCAGTTTCGTCGCTTGACTCCCACATAGCCCTTCCTGTCAAACATCAGAGCCCTATCCCGTCTTATGTTTATGAATAATCGACCAGCAGGAGGTTGATCAGGGCCCGATGCAGTCATCGTTGACATCATCGCTGTGCATCACACCATTACGATGGGGTGCTAATGCATCATCATCAGTTAGTGGAAGAGGGTGAAGCATCTTAGTGTCAATGATTCTGTGATTAAGACGTTTGTTTTTCACTTCTAGTTTAGTATATGAATATTGAAATGCTAGAACGTGAGTGTGCAGCCACTAAATGTTGCTTAATTCCAAGGCAATGCGACAGATCTAGAGACGTTCATTCTCCATCCTGATGGCCTGAAGGTGTTTTCTGAATCTCTGAGAGTTTAACCTCAAAGTTTAAGCTGTAATCTTGAATCAAAGAGATCTAAATAAAAAAATTAGTCATCTACAGAAATGTAAACAGTATAGAGGGGGTTAAAAAACACATCCTGCGGTTTAACAAGAAGTCAGACCACAAAAGAAAATGTTTAGGAAGTGAACTTTATTTAAATAAATAGCCACATAAATAAACAACTTTCTTCAACTAACATTTCTTCTCCTTCCTTCCTCCCTCCTTCTGTTCCTCTTTATAACCTCACACACACACACACACACACACACACACATCCACACGCATGCATCCATACACACAAAGACGTGCTCATGCTCACACAGTCAAGTAACAAATCAGGAAAAAAAAAAAAAAACATGAAATACTTCTTATCCAAAGTTTATCACAAGGGTAATTTTACAGGTTTGCATCGAAAGTCTTAGTGTTTCAAAAGATTTGTGATTTTTTTTCCCATCATGAGAAAAAAACGAAAGAAAAAAAATCAGCAATAAGAAATATGAGTAAAGTGCAAATCTCGCTTGTTTAGATAGCAAGTTCAAAGGTCAAAGAAAATATCAAAGGGGACGTCTGAGGAAATGTCCTGTAATGGAGCCATCGATCGTTTTTTCTTCAATGTGGGGATCAGAGAGGAGGGGCTGGGGGTGGGGCAATCTGACTGCAGTTTGTTCAGGCAAAGGCACAGGTGTTGAAGTGAGTGCAATAAACCGAAGGGGGGGGGGAGGGGGGGGGAGGGGGGGTCAATATAATTTCAAAAAAAGAGCCGGGCTCGAAAAGACACAGCTCTCACCTACAAGATGTTTCACAGACATGAGACAGCTAACTACACTCACATTAATACACATCTGTTACAGCTTTCAAACACCTTAACTCGACTGCCTGCACATGCAATTCAGTGCAGGACATCTGTGTCTATTTCAAGCTACTACTGAGCAACTGAAGAAAGTTCCACTTCCTGCACATTATGGTATTGCTATGTTCTGATTGTTTTCTTCTTCTTCTTCTTTTTTCTTTCTTTCTTTCTTTCTTTTTGTTTTTTTTAGAAAAGTACAAAACAAACACTACCATGGTCCTCATAGTAACAGCTAGAGATACCCACAATACACGTAGCATTAGGATTTGGTGGCAGCGGGAGTTTTTCTTTTCTTTTCTTTTGTCTCACAGCAAAAGGCTAAGGAGATCGTGTGAAATTGGTTCGCTACACCACCACGCTACATCTTGGAGACAGCATTCAAAGAGGAAAGTCAGTAGTGTGTCTTTTGACAGATCCTCTATTTCTTGTGCTGTTGAGTCTTTGGTAAAACCCAAATTCTTCCTTTCGGATCTACAAGCATGCTGTGTGAATAAAAAAAGCAAAAAAACAAAAAAAACAAAACAAAACAGCATTTTGAAATGCCTCGAGCCTCTTCTCTAAGTCACTACAGTATCATAAGAAGTACCTCTTCTAGTCAGCTAGCTAGCACGGCAAGATGAAACACACACACACAAAAAAAAGAAAGACGAACACAAAACCTCAGGCAAGTACACGTGGAGTTTTTGACCATCCTATGTTAAGCCTCATTTCCATTGGTTTCTTTCATGTAAAATATTGCACTGTTCCCACAGTCTTTGTTCCGTACGAAAAACCCTCTTTCTCTGATATTCAACTTGCTCATTAGCATTTAAAGGTTTTTCTTAACCTTTCCAAATTGTTGCCTGAGGAGGTAGTAATAGCATCTAAAAAGAAAGGTGCTTATCAGACAAAGGAGAGGGAGGGGTATGGATCCACACATGTAGGGTGCTACCAGGCTGACTGATGTACCTGCTGTGCTTTAACTCAACCAGCGAAACACCGTCTTCGCTCAGTTTTGGCTGATGAGGGTGTAGCAGTCTTTTTGCAGCTTGAGGTAAAAGCAGCGTTTTGCGTCACTAAAATTAACAATCTTGCACAGAAAAAACAAACGGGGAAAAAAAAAATCACAGTTTCAGTAAAAATAAAAATCGTCTCCTTCGGTGTGAGTAAGCTTAGGTTACTATACTGCGTGTTCACTGCACTGCTACAGAGAAATGTCTCTTCAGGAAGGTGAACAAAGTGGGGAGACTGAAAATAATATGAATTTTGGTCTTCTGTCCAGGCAAGTGAAAAACACTGAGAGCGCTTACACAAGTGGCAAAAAAAAAAAAAAAACAAACAGGAAAAAATGGAAGAGCGAACTTTCCTGTTAAAAAAAAGATCAAAAAGTAAATCTAGACAGCATAAAAATATGAGAGTGACTCAGCAACGTCAGCTATTCAAGTGAGTCCATCGGAGCCGAGGAGAGTCTGTCAGTCTGTTATTGCTTCTCTGGCTGTTACGAATCGAACACTTCATCCAGAGTTTGGTTTATTGCTTAGTCTTTAGCTTATACGATTAGAAAAAACACATACACACAGCGAACACGTGTGCAGACACATTCTCACGTGTACCCCATAAAGACAAATTCGTCACTTGCGTCTGCTTTTTTTGTTGTTCTTCACTTCTGCTCTCTTTTCTTCTGCGCTCAGCATCAAGTCTTTTTTGGCTCTTCCACCAAGAGAACATTCGCCGGTCTCGCTTGCCCGATGATTTACTTCACCATCACACAGCTGCTGAGCTGCTGCTGCTGCTGCTGCTGTCCAGACATACCCAGCTCCTGCATGTCGAGGTCTGTGCCAGAGACCGAGCCCATCCTCCACATGGCTGATTTGGACAGGATGGGGAAATTGCCTTGTGCTGCAGACTGTTGACGGAGGCCAGTGTGGTGGTTAGGGTGGGGTTGCTGGCTGATGTGTAGACGTGCCTCGAGAAGGTAGGCAGCAGAGGCCACGGGGGACAGAGAAGAGGAGTAGCAGGGTGAGGATGAGCAGCCTGTGGCGGAGGTCTCGAGGGTCTGTTGCCAGGGACCCTGCTGCAGACCCACTGAAGCCTGCTGAGCAGGCAGGACGGGTTGAGCAGGGTTGTCAAACATGGAGGAGGAAGCAAACACGGTAGTAGGCGGAGGAGATGGTGACTGTTGGTGTGCCAAGAAGAGCAGGGGCTTCTGTTGAGGTCCTGTCTGAGGGGCTTGGACCTGAGGCTGTGGTTGGTGCTTAATCTGCAGCATTCTGGGAAATGAGATGAGATTTGTTATCAACAGCTCGACTTGGGGTTCAATTGTTTGTAGTTTATGAAATTAACAATCCCATAATGCTTTGTGCTCCTGCAATAATGTGACTCACCTTTGCTGGTGCAGCACCTCCTCCAGCATGCTGCGGTGCTCAGAGAGAGCTGGACCCAGTGACCCCCGGCTACCGCGGTTACAGGAGGGTGATGGGGCAGCCTGCCTCGTCAGACCCTTGATCTTATTCAATCCCAGAAGTCCTTTAGTGCGCGTGTTTTTCCTCAGCTGCTGGCGGAAAGCTTTGAGGCCTGCGTGAAGGCATGGGAAACTGTTATGCAATGCAGCGTTGATCCTACTACATGGTACGTGTGAGAAAACCTGAATACCAGCTTAGGCAGGTGGCATACAGGAAATGATTTCACGATCATGCGTGTGTACCTTGTGTGAGGGAGGTGTCAGAGGCTCTGCGACCCTCCTGGAAGCTGGCAGGGGGCAGGCTGCCCTGGGCCTGGGGCAGGAGGTGGGAAGAGAGAGCCAGGGGAGCTCCAGCAGACAGCAGAGCTCCTCCCTCAGCCCCCGAGGCCCGAAGTGTTGCCACCCCACCTACAGCAGCTTGCAAAGTGGGGGCAGGACTGGAAGAAGACTTCAGGCAGCTGTCAGAGGAGGCACCGTCTGAGGGGCTGACCACGATACCTAAAGAAACAGGAGAGGTCAAGACTCTGCATCGCTACAAGAATGAAGAACATGCGTGCGCATGTATATTATACTAACATGGAGGGTTGCACTGGTGGAAACGGGCGGAGACCTCAGCCAGAGTGTGTCTGCGAGAGGTGGTGGTTGGAGGGAGCAGGGGCCCAAGAGTTTGCGTCGCCTCCTCCTCCTCCAGGTCTCTGGGTCGCACCTCTTCGCTGATGCTTGTCTCCAGCAGGCTGTTGGGTGAAATGGAGCGGTTCCAGAGCAATCTGTTCAGACTGGCCTCCACTGGAAACACTACACGCTGAAAAGGAAGGAGGTTGACTGTTAGCCACTGACTGCTAGCAGGGCAGGGTGCAGCTTTTGCATTTGGTCTATTAATATAGATGCAAGAGAGCGTGCTATTTAAGAAATTTACCTGAAACAATCCAGCTTGGTCACACTCTACCTCTGAGTACACAGGGGGGGTGTTTTTGGTTGGAAGTGAAAACGCTGTTGTTCTAAAACTCTCAGTGGACTCCATGATCACCTAGAAGGAAGCAGAAAGCACAGAGATTATTAAACTTCATGCAAATAAGAATGGAGATTGATAGTCAGCTACATGCAGCTATAGTGCTGACCTCTGGGCTTGTGGAGTCGGAGGTGCTCCTTGGTCTCTGGCTCCATGTTCCACACTGGCGGCTCAGCTGCTGTGCACGATGCTCCCGCACTCGCTCCAGCAGCAGGTAGTAGATGGCAGAGAAGTGGTTGTAGCTGCTGCTCTGCAGAGACTGAAGATAAGGTCAGAAGATTAGTCATTTTGCCATTTTGTTTACTTTCTGTGGCTTGTAATGACAGTTTATAACCAGTGCTCTCTCTTTATAGCTTTCTTTAGCACCTCTTTAAAACTTTTAAGGGAAAGACAAATATAGCTGCATATATCTGCATTTATATATTTGGAGATGACAGAGTGAGAAATCTATATTTAAATACAGAATAAGGTCTTTGAAGGAATACAATGTAGGTTCAACTTAAGAGAGAATGAAAACTTAGCTGCAGCCTACCCGCTGCCTGTAAAGCCGTAAACTGAGTATTTTTACTGTGACTGCAATACTTTCATAAAACCACTAAACACATTTTGATTCTTGTTCAGTCACCTCGATAGTCCTCTGACGGTCGATGCCCAGTGTGTTCATGATGCCCAGCACGGGTTCGCTGTAGTCGCCCAGGTTGGAATTGTACTCCGTGAGGGGATGGCTGAGGATCTGGTGGGCAGCTGACGGATCCGCCATCATCCAGCGGTGTTGCTTGATCTGAGCAATGCTGATCCTTTTGGCTGGATCCACCACCAGCATTTTACGGATCAGATTCTCACAGTCTAAAGTACGCAAACAGTGAATGAGTCTCTGTATGTAGTTTACACCGTTTTAGTAATTTGCGGTAACTGTTGTTGGGATAATTTATACCTTGTGACATAAAGAAAGGGATTCTGAATCGTCCCTCGGTGACTCTCTGCCGGAGCGCGGGAAGGCTGGCTCCGTCGAATGGAAGAGAGCCGCAGACGAGGACATAAAGCACGACACCGAGACTCTGCGAAGCAAAGAGCAAAAAGGAGAATGTAATCACGATTATGTAAATGTCATCGCTTCCTCTGTCAGTAATGCCGTATTACATTCCCGGAGCTTACCCAAATATCCAGCTGAGGCCCCTCATACTCCTTCCCTTCAAACACTTCAGGGGCAGCATAAGGCGGGCTGCCACACCATGTAGACAGAGGCTCCCCTGCATTGTAGAAGTTTCCAAATCCAAAGTCTGCACACAGACACAAGTGTAGAACAACTTTTTTTAATCAAACTTGTTTGCTTTCCATTCCAGCTTGAAGCGCTGCAGGCCCTATAGCGCAGATTTAGTACTGTTCATGGTGTGTTACGTAATTTATCATCATGAGATATTCATCAACACTTCAAAGTAAGCTCGGGTTAACATATCTTCTCATACAAAAGACTGACTGTTTTCCTGTTTCTGATAATTTGGCTCTACAGTTTCTTCATGTAAAAGCGTGTGATTGTGTGCTGAGCTCATTTCCTCTGGTTGATGCTTGT
Source organism: Copadichromis virginalis (assembly GCF_057382275.1). NCBI lineage: Eukaryota > Metazoa > Chordata > Actinopteri > Cichliformes > Cichlidae > Copadichromis > Copadichromis virginalis. Next base: position 20,711,203 of record NC_140633.1, read on the forward strand.
CTTAGTAAAATGGGTGAATAATTAACATTTAATTAGCACATAGATGGCACAACAATGATTTAATTAGAATCCCAGAGCACCAAATACGTTCTTCAGGCGTAAACTGAACAGAATACAGAAACAGCAAGTAGGTACAGAAGGACGTTGTTGCATTAAAAACCATTAACACTGCATCTTATCACCAGCCAACACTAAGAATATGATCGACCTACCGGCCAGTTTGATATTCATGTTGGCATCCAGCAACAGGTTCTCAGTTTTTAGGTCACGGTGAACGATGTGGTGCCGATGGCAGTAGTCCACCGCGGCAAGGATCTGCCAGAACTTCTTTCGTGCTTCATCTTCACTCAAGCGGCCATTTGAGGTTAGGTGGTCTGCAGGGAGAGAGGATCCAGACTATCAGGATCAGACTCTTAGGAGGGTCTATTATGAGGTTACTTCCTTTTTCCATGCTTTTATTTTGCCAGTGGCCTTTTAATTGTCATGGAGGGTTAAAATTAACCTCTGTGTTTCTGGGTGTGCTATGTACCTTTGTGAATGCAAATGAAAAGGCTTAAGGCTTCACTCACCAAACATCTCTCCATTCTTTGCATACTCTGTCACAATATACAGCATGTCTTTGGTCTCCATGACCTAAGAGAGAAAAAGAGAAAAAAACAATGAGTGTAACTGTGTCATGGATAACCATATTTCAAAGTTCAAGTTGTTCTCAGTGTTTCATTGTAGCACATTCCAGCATTTATAACCACCACATTCCTCATTTGCAAATGTCTCCATACACATAAAATTAAAAAAACACCAACACCCTGTTTTCCATTATATGCCCTGTTGCATAAGTAAACCGTCAGTGACTTCCCGTGCGCATTTTCCTCATGTCTTAAAACCCGTTTACACACGTCAATACAGACCCAAAAAGGAATGCGTAACATTCAGACTCAAACCAGCTGATCCAATGCTTGGGAATGTTTTTCTTGAGGCTGATACCAGCTGGCAGTGGATGCTAGTGTTGAATTTCAAGCTTCCCCCTATCTCTTTATATCTATGAAAACAGAGCGGGGCACATTCACATGGGCTGTTCACATGGTGTATCAGAAACACTCAAAGTGCAATCACTCAGAGCTCAATGCACTTTGTGGGACGGAAAGACGTAATTCCCGGTTCTTTCCTGGAGCTCACACAAGGCCTCCGTTTCCCATGAGAGCCCTCAGGGACAGAGCAGTTGAGCTAAAAAGGTTGCACAACAAAGCAATTATCGTCAGATGACAAAGTCCTGTCTGGATAAAGCTGCTGGCCAACTCCTAAATTGAATGTCACCAAATTCCAGTGAATGGCGGAGCTTAATTCTTTTCAGCCACCGGGTCCTTTAGAAAACCAGACAACGGTGATTCAATACACCAAGGTCCCCAAGCGGGCACAAGTCTTTATCTGCGAGATAGGGCAGCTCCCTGTCACCTTGAGGTGCAGCTGACGTCACTGTTGCGAAGAACAGCCATGGCGCGTCAAGGGCCCCTAGTCACCCCCGAATAAAGATAAACCCTTTAACATCCATATTGGACTCCTCGTTTTCCATAAGGTCAATTTAAGGTTGCTAAAAGCTGCATAATGGGAGCATAAAATTAAAAAAAGAAAAAAAAATCCATGAGATTCCAGTGGAATTTAAAGCGATAAGACGGGCGGTTTATGCAAACAAACAATGAGCGGGAGAGAGACTTCAATGACCTTTCAGTTTAGAGGAATTGTTTTGGTTCCCGTGAGACAAAAACAAAGTGGAAGCAGCAGCTGATTTATCGTGAGGTCTCCCAAAAAACTGCAGGGATACTAGAGGATGTAATCTACAGATCACAAGATGGTCTTATGTCAGTACCCTCCCTTTGTGCAGGAAGGAGAAAGAGGAGGTGACGAGGGTTGCTAACAACCATCTGACTAACATCACCTTGAACAACCCAAGGCCAGGAAGAAATTAACAAGGGACAGAGGACAGACAGCACAGCAGTGATACAACACCACAAACCTACAGATTATCATCTCGCTCTATCACAAAACAAAGACTGTCAGATCAAAAATGGTCTTTTAAATAAAATTGGGTTTTTTTATTATCATTCTATCTTTTAAATTAATGAATTCCATCTCATGTTTTTTCCACATAATCTAACTGAAGTGTTAGGCTTCATTCATGGTTAATCTGTCTTTACACTCACTTGACGCATCTGAATAATGTATAAAGCATGAATGCCTTTAAACTATTTTGCATATTGGTGTGTGTCAGAAGAGACGATCATGTACTGGGGATTTCAATTTCTATTTTATTTGTGCTTACACATCTTAAGTGATGCATTTTTCTTTCTGCATTATGGTTAATTTGTTGAGTGGTTGGATGTTTCTTTTTCTTTTTAACATATGAAAAATTTTGATATCCTCTTTGAATTGTTTGTACCATCAGTGTGAAGCATTAAAAATGTCTGTGTGGTCTTGTGAGATGAATAGAAGGAGGTTTCAGATACAAACGAATCCTGAAAAGTAGCAAACAACAGAGAACAAAGCAAAAGGCAGAAAAAAATCCAGAATGAAAAAAAAAGAGAAAGGGCATTGTGTGTCTGTTTGCATGGGTGTGTGTTTGTGTGTTTGTTGCCAGACGCGTGCCGCGGTGCTTGCGAGGTCAGCTGAGGGGGGAAAAGCGGATTCTTTCGACTAAGTCTTCAATTTGATTAGCAGTAAAGCAGCGCTTTGCTGTGGGGTAGCCTTCACGTGACATGCACACACATTGCAGTGGTTTAAACAGGTGCTAATTAGGCTTAAAGTCCAGACCTGTGGATGTTTTGGTAATTAGTCGCCTGCCTGCTCTGTTTCCCATATCTCTGCCATCACCTCTTCCTTCAAACAACTGAAGAAATCTTAGAAATGCAATGCTCTTAGCAGCGGCTGGTACCGATGACTGTTCTCTCTCTAACAAGCACACATACGCATACAGGGAGATCAAAGGGGATTGCACTAATGCTGTTCTGCAGTACTTATGACTCAGTATACTCTGAGAATCGGCAAGCTGGTTAAAACCAGGCAACAAATGGTCCTTAAAGGCAGTGCTCTGCAGCGCACCAGTGCTGTTTAAGGGAAAATATTTTTTTCCTCAATTTGCAAAGGCTTCCTTCCACACCAGAGCATTTTACTCAAATGCTCATGCATGCATTTAGACCAGCTCCCTGCAGACCAGCATACAGTCTGGCTACCGTGAGGGCGTAACACAGGTTGAATTACACACGCAGCATTCTGCACTGCACACAACGACATTTCAGAGAGCAGAGAGAGGTTAGCCACAATACACACCTGGTAGAGCTTGATGATATGAGGGTGGTTCAACAGCTTCATTATCTGCACTTCTCTGTAGATCTTTTCGAGGTTGGAAGGATTCAACCTGGTTTTATCGATAATCTTGATTGCCACCTTAAAAATGGGGGGGGAATCGTGGTTAAAAATTGCAAATTTCAAAAGAAAGGCCAGAAAAAAAGCTGCAAGTAGAAATTAATAATATTAACAATGATATTAAAGCAGCTGACCTGTGTTTTAGTGACTTTGTGCCTGGCCAGTTTCACCACTGCAAAGTTCCCTTTCCCCAGGGTCCGGATGATTTCATAGAAGCCGACCTGCAGCGGCCTCCCCTGGGCAGGGCTCGACTGAGCTCCCCGGTTGGTTTCTGTCATGATTACCATGGCGTACCAACAGACTGGGGTTACAGCACTGTGATAAACGAACCTGCAGAGACAGCGGTGCACATTACTCATTTTATTGCATTTGTGTAAAAATTCACTTGCTAGAAGCTTTTGTTCCGCGTGTAACGAGCATTTGGTCCTGACTGTTTGAAAACACAGACGAATTAAAATTATTATATGATCACTTTATCGAAACATTGTTGGTGTAATAAACGAGTTAAGCTGGAAATACGACTACAATCTCGTTACAGGTGTACAAATACGTGTAATATATATAAACAAGCCCGCTGATATTCATTCATTGGGTACAAAGAGATCTACACAAATAGGTTTCACTAACCTATAAGAAAAAGCGACACTTTCACGACCATTAAGAAAAAGAGGCTGAATAATACGTAAAAAAATAGTATATATATACATGTAGAAAACTAAAAAAAAGAGAGAGAGAGGCAGAGAGAAAGAGACTTTGGCTGAGTTGTAAAATTACCAGTTTTTCTATTAAGTGACAATGAGCCAGTAAAATGTGAGTTATCGAGAGTAATTCTTACCTTACAACGATAATAACCACCTTCTCTCACACTTCAGGCAGCTCTCGGACGAAACGTCAACCATTCCACAAACAGAGCTCCGGATAAACAACGAGACAAAAAGGAAAAACTGCGGGCAACACGCGCGGGGTAACTTTTTCCTTTGACTTTCTACAACAAGTCTTGAGGCCGGGACCAGGCTGCGGCCGGTGTGTGTGCCTGTAAGCTCCGCCGGAATGCAGAGCTGAGGGCTTCGGCACTCACAGGGGGAACTCCTCCTCCTCCTCCTCCCTCCTCTCCTCGCCACCATAACAAATTGATACCCACCTTATTAACGTCACACCCGCGTCAGAGCTTCGAGCTGGGTGCAAGGCAAGGCCGGACCCGAGCGCAAGGAAAGGGTTGCTGGGCAACCGCGCGGCTCGGGCGCACGGTGACGCGAGTGCTGATGGAGGGGTTGCTTGGAGATGGGGACGGTGACGTCAGTCGTAAAGATGTGTCACCATGTGATGTTTCCCTCTGCCGGGCTCGTAGCTCGCGGGCTCTCTCCACAGAGCGGCTGCGCGCGCGGCTCCGACAGGAACAGAAACAGAAAGCAACTGGTGTTCGTCAGCCGCGCGGTCTCTGCTGCTCACGGAGCACTTTAGACTCTGCTGGGCTCGGAAAATACAAACACAGAGCCAATAAGTGCGCCATTACAGTAATTATTGTAAATTCAAATAATGCAGTCAGACTTTGAATGCGTTATTTTAATTTACAGTAATTACTGTAAGCCGATTAGGCTGAATTTATACACACACACATATATGTGTGTGTGTGTGTGTGTGTGTGTGTGTGTGTGTGTGTGTGTGCAAACCATAACATAGTAAAGTACATTTAATAAGCAAAGTCAGTTATAATAAAAACCTTTGCTCAACACTTTGACCATTTGACTTAGCAGGTTAAGGAAATTTAATCGAATTTAAATACAATTTAGAAATAGTTTGAGGTGATGGATCATTACATGTGGCATGATCCACATAAAATGCTGGTAAACCATTAGTAAAAATGGTAATGGGTTCTGAAAGTTTGAAATTATTCATTTGCTATGAATCAAATTATGTGAGCTACAAGTAAAGCTTTTTTTGTTTGCTTTTTCTTTCTTTATGAACTTGTGGGTGGCCGATAGGAACGCCACGCTGGATCTTGGTGTAAGCTAAGCCCCCCCCCAATTTATTCTGCTTCTGGATTGTTTGTGAAACATCGCCTTTCCCTGGAAATGATGGACACAGACCAGTGGATGTGTGCTGCCGAGTTTCAGCAATCAGAGCAGCTGTGTGTGTCTTCCTTTCCTTTTCCCTTTGAGTTGCAGCTTAAAGCTTACTGAGGGATTTTCCTGCAGACGTGCACTTTTGCCAGTCAACATGGGGGGAAAAGAAAACAGCTGAGGTCATTAGTATAAATCCAGGTTACATCCAATGCAAGTTAAAGATGTTGTGGTTGAGTGTGTTTCTGCTGTTGCTATGCAAAGTACTCCTGATTACCAAGCAGTCAAACCGAGAACATATACAAGATGATGGCCAAAGACAAAGTTAGAAAAAGAGTGGCAGAACTTAAACAGAAGGAGAAACCTGCAGAGTCTATGTTATATTAATGGACATGTAACGCCGCATAGTATGCTCAGAATAAAAGCCGGTGTAAAATACCAAATATCGCATTCAGTAGAGATGTAGACTCTTCGCTCACGCAATCTGAAATGTTAAAGGAATGCAAATCACATGCAAAATGTCCCAACTGAAAGGTCACACAATATTTTGATGCACACTTGCAACAAAACCACACAGCCCACTCTGCTTCTCATCACGCCAGTTTCATAACCAAATGTCTACCTGATGTTATTTGAATGTGCGCCTCACTTGCATGTTGCAGTTGTTGTATTTCCTGAGTGTGTGCAAAGCAGGCAGGCACAGTTATATAAACTGTGTCGTGCTGGTGCCAGAGCTCCCTTGTCTGAGCGCATCCTGATGTTTCACATGAAATTTTTGGATTTAATACGCGTACAACGGTGGCCACATGACAGTATATTAAATTCACCTTTTTATTTGTCGAGATTCTGGGCTCACACAAGTCACAACGTCAGGAAAGGTTTGACCTTATAAGAGTGATGAGATTGGCATTTGAATCAAAAGGTCTAATTTAGATCAATTCAGATCAAGTTAACTTTAGTTTGCTGTTCAGACTGGCTAAAAAAAAAGGGTGTTAAAACAGAAAGAAAGCTGCACCTGACACAACTGTCATTGTAAAACCTTACAACTTTTTCCTAATTTCCCACTTATTTGTAGAGTCAAGGTGCAATGGGTTCATCCATATGCATATAACTTTAGTGACTTTAAAGGAGAATAATTGTGCATGCATTCATAGAAGAAACAGCATTGCAGAAGTAAGGTAAATGTGCATATATATTTACATGCTAATGATGGAAATCATTGTGTGAGTGTTCCTCCTATATGCTGCTATAAGCATAAGTGAGGCCCTTTATTTGCTGCCACTTCCACTGGCACGTTCTCAAAGAGAAACAACTTCCCTTTCTGGAAATGACGTGAGTGGGATCCCTTTTGCACGCGTGAGGCTCGTTTTTTGTCTTTCACACACACAAATACACACACACAAACACACACACAGACACTGCAAAGTTTCTCATGATCTGAGTTGTCACAGTCCACATGCTGTTTTTTCATCAGTGTGGCTTTGTGCTTGCGTGTGAGTGTTTATCGTGTCAACATTGATGCTGTTAAGGTTGAGGTATTTCCTGTGTGTGCACAACAGAATTTGTTTTAATTCCTGCTATCAGTCGTTTGCAAAATATCAGCAAAGGACGCATATATGTTTGACTGACTAATGATTTTCTTTTATCTTACTGATATCGGTTCTTTATCTCAGTGATATCTGTTATCGTTACATACTGAAACAGGTGACTAATCAGGCACATTACACTGCATGGTGTGCTGCCGCAAAGATGAGGAGCCACGAATTTAGTTGGGTGGTTTCTCATGTGCTCCTGTTGCCCTTTAATCAAAGGTGGGCGCGCAAAGGTCAAGGTGAAGGGATATTTCACTTGCTTTTAGCACTTATTTCAATATTGCGGACTGACGGTAAACAGGGGGTGTATGACAGGAAGTCATGAGTCACAGCTTCAAACCCGTGGATTTTCTCTTCTGCAGCATGCTGAGTTATTTAGGTTGCACCCTCTCACTAAGTGCTCTCTAGATCACCGGAAAAATGTGAATAACAGCAGGAACGCGAACTTCAAAGAAGGTAAAAGATGTGATTCCCTCAAAGTGAAGATCAAACATTTGCTTCTGTTAATCGGTTGTCGTGCCATCACATCTAACTAAATTTAATAACGTTGAAGTGTCCCCGGATGCTGTCTTCAAATAAAACATATCGAGGTCCAGCGTGGTCTTCAAAGTCAGGATCACAAGACAGCAGAAAATCCTCTGATAGCAAGGTGTGTGTCTACATCATAAGATTAAGCCCAATGCTGGGGGAGAAAACAAACCACACATATTTCAGGATGATTAAATATGAACACAGGCCACAGGTACTACTTTTTTCAAACCTTCAACATCCAGTGAACATCTCGCTGTGAAATCACTTTTCTAAAAGTTTTACTATGGGGTATACTGTCCCCTTAAAGACCTCTCACCACACACCACAGAGACTTCAGTGTGACACATCACAGCTAACTGTAACACGGTGCTCACAGAAATGTGTTTTGAACCTCACATTGCCCATCTAAAGAGTTATCCCGGCCCTTTCCGAATTTTACATGATTTCCCAGGTTTGCTTTCTAGGCTGGCAGTCTGGGTCCAAAACAGCGTAAGTGTAAAAACAGAAGAAAATACTCACAATTCTACAGGGAAGCAATCAATTGATAGCAAAAGCTAATTTAGAACAAGGTTGTTTTAGACTGCAATTTGCATTTGAATGAGAAGTACCTTTACTTTGTGCTGTTTTTCTTCCAAACTTTTAAGCTGTTGTTTTATTCTCCTCCACTTCATGTAAACTATTTAAAGATAATGCATATAGTAGGTTGTATTTTATTGAAGACTAAAGGTCTAAAGCTATGCTAACAGCTTATTGAGATAGCATTTACTCACAGGGGTCCATGCTATTTAAACTATGCTGATATTTTGGGAGCTATCACGCTACCTATGGATTGTATATAAAAGACAATGTACCAAAGTGCCTTAAAATTGTATTCTTTCCAATGGCCGGTGGGGGTGACTTCTCTGACTGTACAATACCTTGTGCAATACTTTTTGTAAATAGTCAACAGTGCAATAGACTCAATACTTGAAATGTGCAATTCACTTGTATTTTTATTTTTTATTCCTATTTATTCTATTTATCCCCTTTGTATATTTTATTTATATTTGTCTCTGTATTTATATATGTGTGTGTGTGTGTGTGTGTGTGTGTGTGTGTGTGTGTGTGTGTGTGTGTGTGTGTGTGTGTATATATATATATATATATATATAACAATTCTGTAACTGTAACTTCGGTCATTGCTGTGCTTTTTGGAAGTCGAATTTCCCAGAGGAACCCACCCGAGGGATTAATAAAGTTCTATCTTATCTTATCTTATCTAAATGCTGGAAAGCATAGCAGCCTGTTGGGAAAATCACCCTTCAGCCTTTGATGACGTCAGAGAAATCATGTCTTAATGAATACAGTGTGATGCTTATTTTGTAAGTTATGGTCACTATTAGAGTTGATGCAGGGTGTTGTCTTTGGTCGGGTCTCTCTACAACCCCTGTTCTGAAATTTTTTTTAATGCTGTGTAAAAATAAGAATGCACAACATTGTTATATTCACAATACAGCATACAAAACATATGAAATGTTTTAATTGAGACAGTTTACTATTTCATGAAAAACGTTAACTCACTTTGATTTAAAGGCAGCTTCATCTCCCAAACACAGTTCAGAAGGCTGGAAAAGTAAGTACTCCAATTTTAACATTTAGATGAACTAGAAACGGGTCAGTAATCTGTCAAAAGAGTATCTTTGAGAGGCAGAGCTACTCAAAATTATTGGTTCACCCATCGGCAAAAACAATATTAGCAAACTGTGGAATAAGAACAAAATCTTCAATACAAAATTTATATTACTTTAAATATCTCATTATCTGTAGTACATAATATTATGAAAGATTCATAGCCTGGATAAATGTCTACGTGTATAAGAGGCACGGCTGAACATCAGGTAGTACTGCATTAAGAACAGCCATGACTCTGTTGTGGTAATTACTGCATGGACTCAAGAACACTTCCAGAAATTACTGCCTGTGAAATCAGCTCACTGTGGCATCCACAAATACAGATTAAAGTGCAATCATGCAAAAAAGAAAGAAAAAAAGCCATATGTGAAGATGATCCAGAAATGCTGCCATCTTCCCCGAGCCTATGCTCGATTGAAGTGGACTGAGGCAAAGTGACAAACTGTTCTGTGATCAGACAAATTTAAATTTGAAATTCTTTTTTTAAAGCCACACCGGACTAAAGAGACCACCTGACTTATTAGCAGCTCTCAGTTCAAAAGCCTCTCTCATCTCTAATGGTATAAGGAATGCATTAGTGCCTATGCTGGGCAGCATGTTCATCTGGAAAGGCACCATCAGCTTTGAAAGGTAGATACAGGTTTTAGATTAACATGTGTTCCCATCAAGAAGCTGTCTTCTTCATCCTTGCATATTTGAGCAAGTCAGTGCTAAAGTGCATCTATTACAACAGCATGGCTTCACAGTAAGGGAGTTCGGGTGATTTCACAGTGTATTGCTTTTTCTGTGTGCTTACCATCTTAGTGGTGCAGTTGTGAGCACTCTTGTCTCACAGGAAGAAAGTCCTGATTTCAAATCCACAGGCTGGCCGTGTCTGTGGCTGTACATATAACTCATCCTGTGAGGACTTTTTCAGACTACCCAAATAACCAGTAGTTAACCTGTCAGTTCACTAGTACAAAGTCTGCGCGATGCCTCATTGCACCAATTTGTGGGAATGGGCAGGTTATATTACAGCAAATGAACAGCCATCCCGTTTCTTCCCACTTGCAGGCTCCAATGAGACAGCAGCACCCCTGCCTAAACCAAAAAGAGTATTTACAGCAGTGAGGATGCAACTAAAGCAGACCTTCTGCTGCTTCATAAATTAGATTTGAAGAAAAGGAAAAATTGAACAAAAGGAGAAAAAGGAGAAGTAGATGCATTGCACGCAAAGTGATCGCTACACTGAAATGTTTCCATGTTAAATGTCATGCGCGACATACAAATTAGTGAAAGGCCGTTGGCGTTGTTGTTTTTCGACTGATGCTCAGTGGTCACAAATGGCGCACAGTGGTATGTAAACACCTTTAAACTGTAATTTCACTCCCTGTGAAATTTCATCAAAATACAGAACACACGCTGCGCTGTTCTGAATGTAGCCGTCCTGATTGCTTTCAATTTCTCTCAGGTCACTCCCCTTCTGCCCCCTCGAGTGGCTCTCAATAACTGCCTCCTGCATCCATGTCAAACGTCTGGCATGAACTGAACAGCAGCTGGCTTTCGTAATCACCACAGACACACTCTTTAGCTTTTGTGTTACGCTCACACGTATGAGCCAACACCTGTCGGAAAAGCAGCAGAAGCCGTTTAGCTGAAGTTTGCTGTGAGATCTCGTCTTTGATAGCCTTAGATGCTAAAACATGCAGCTCTTATCGTCCTGCCTCTTTTCTCATAAATATGGCAAAACCACAGGAAATAATAGGCCTGTTCTTAAGGCACATGTGCAAAACATTTGGGAGTTCGCAATAACTTGAAAGCTTAACTGTGTAAACACACATACATGTGCGCACACACATCACTGACAGACGTCCACAGCCGATGCGCTGTTCGCTGACCCTGACCCATTTATTCATTTATTCGGCTCCTTGTTTTTGCAAACTTCAACAGTCTGTGAAAAGCTTCTTTGTCTGATCATTCGGTGTCATTGTATCTTGTGGAGCACAGGGGTTTCATTCTTCTTTGGCAATTAACGCTGGTCTGTCTATGCTTGTTGACTTTGGCAGGCAGAGGCTGTCCTCGTGAGCTTGTGCGTCAAGCTATCATCCAGGAGGTCCAGGACTAGCTCTGCTCAAACAAACAGTTTCAGTGATGAGGGCCTTACAGATCTCTGACTCGCTCAAAATCACGCATTAGTCCACATTTCTCTCTGATTTTAGAGTTTGTGGTTGTAATTCCCATAAAAATGATGTGGGAAAAAATCATTAATTTGAGCTTGAGTTGTTTATCCATTTGGAAGTAATCGAGTTCACAATGAAAAATCCTCTCATTTTGGTGGAGATATTCTCAGTATTACAGAGTTGTCTTCAAAATTTCCCATCAACTTGTGATCTGTTATATAGTAAATATATTATGGTAATCAGCTGGATACTTTCCCACAGCAGCAGTTCAGTGTTACAGGCCCCGAGGGTGCCTGGAGCTACAAAATGCTTGATTGATGCGAATGGCTTTTGCAGCATTAACAATCATACAGGCGAATATAGCCAAACTTTTTTTTTTTAACCCTTGTATGGTGTTCGGGTCTGTGAGACCCGTGTTCAGTTTTTTTCAAAAGAAAAATTAAACAATTAATTATTTTTTCACGTGTAAATGTGTTGTGTCTTTCCACTCACTCCACTTGATTATAACTGATTTATTTATAACATTTTATATAAAAGAAAAACGAGAAGCACATTAATTCATAAATGTGATCTAACAAAGGGAAAGGGAAAAAATTAACCATGTTTGCTGTTCATATGTCTTGTAATTGGGATGAAGTAAACATCTGTTGAGTAATTTAACATAAAATTGTTTGATAGTGTTAATTTGGAAAGCCAAAACTCTAGCGGGTCCACCAGACCCATGAACACTGGCTGAGTAACAAAAATACGAACACCACACAAGGGTTAAATGTAATACTTAAAGCATTTGCTGGTTGTGAATGGTGAGGAGGGAACAGCTAACTGAGAAGCATAGTTAACAAGAAGATATTTTCACTGAAGTGCATTTTGAACATCGTGCACATTACCAACAGGTAACCACTAAACTAGAACAAACATCAACCTCTGGAGCTGAAAAAATAAGACAATGCGGATGTAACAAACACTGCAGTTCCTCTTGTGGCACCTCTGGTTCTTTGTTGTTGTTGTTGTTTTGGGGTTTTTTGGCACCACGCTATATTTTAACACGGGAGTCTTTTTGGAACAAGTCTTGAGTGGCCTCTGAAAAAACTGCAGTTCTGTTTTGGCTTTATTTGCCACGTGGTGTGGACATTGAGTTTCCACCCAATAGCCCTCAAATTACTGCATAATTCGAGATGTATAAGATTCCAGATTCTGTTAAATTTAACATGTTACATTTTGCTCATGAAATAAAATTACATTGAAAATTTACATGTAATTAAACCATTTATAGTCAGGTTAACACTTTATAACATGACCCATAACTAAGGGCGTAATTCCCCTGGTAATTATTCCCAATTATTTCTTTGTTTCCTGACTTGTTACCCCCTTACTCTAACATACCTGCCTTCAGGTATTTGTAGGTAAATATAATTAAATTATTAATTTCCAATAAAATACTTTGAAATTACATTTAATTACATGGCAATTACATAGACCATTTGTCAAAGGCAGTATTATAAATTCTTAAAAAATGTAAATACTTTATTTATTTATCCCGAACACAGATGAATGGTCAATGGTCTGGACTTAAATAACATAATTTAATCTAATCTAATCATTTAGCCTCATATGAAAGACTTGCTCTTCAGTGTCTTTCCCTAAGGCAGTCCAACACATGGAATTAGTGGGCAAACAGCTTCACCACACACTGTAACCCCAAGCACATTAATAGCATAATTATTGTTTAATGACTACTGTTCAGGAAAACCAATAGTTCCAAGTGCTTCGTAATGACAATTAAAAAGCAAATGGTAGTAATATTCATGCTAATAGAACATTAGTTTGTGTTAACCAAGTTCACCATGGCAATAAAGTGTTGTCATAAACCTGGATTCAACTTCTGGGAAAAGTTGCCCAATGCAGCTCACTGAGGTTTAGTGATTCAACAATGTAATGTTAGCAGTAACCGTAAAGGGTAACCATCAGTCTTTTATTTAAAATTGACCAGAGGACTAAAAGAACAGCAATTTTTGTCAATTTTTTGTCAGTTTTTCTTTCTCTTTTGGTTTTTAGTCGTGGTTTTCAATTCAGTTTGGTTAGGTAGTTTCCAGAGTGAGTTTCCTTATTTCATTTCAGTTTTTATTGATTAAAAAAATGTAGGTTTTGTTTTTTTGTTTATTTTACATTTTCCAATGTTAGTTCTAGTATTTTTTTTTTATGTTGAACTATGAATCAGTATTTTCCAGCAGCAAGAAGTAAGAAGTTTAGACTCACACACACACTTCCGACCGGTCGCACTGACGTCACATCTTATGAAGACTCTAGAGCGGCTCTTCCTCAACCTCCTCCGACCACAGGTACAACATGCCCAGGACCCACTACAGTTTGCATACAAGGCGGGTGTCGGAGTGGAGGATGCCATCCTGTACCTCCTACACAGAGCCCACTCACACCTGGATGGGGGAAAAGGCACGGTCAGGATCCTGTTTCTTGACTTTTCCAGTGCCTTTAATACCATCTGGCCCTGTATGCTTCAAGAAAAACTGAACAGGATGGAGGTGGACCCCTGCCTGGTGGCTTGGATCTCCAACTACCTCACCGACAGACCACAGTACGTCAGGCTGAAGGACATCACGTCTGACACTGTGGTCAGCAGCACAGGAGCACCACAGGGAACTGTGCTGTCCCCTCTTCTCTTCACCCTGTACACCTCTGACTTCTGCTACAACTCTGAATTATGCCACATTCAGAAGTTTGCAGACGACACAGCCATCATGGGGTGTATCTGGGATGATCAGGAAGAGGAGTACAGAAGTCTGGTGAGGAACTTTGTCGCATGGAGTCACACAAACCACCTGCAACTCAACACCTCAAAGACTAAGGAACTGGTTGTGGACTTCGGGAGGTCCAGAGAAGGTCCACTGCCGGTTCAGATAGAGGGGGAGGAGGTGGAGGTGGTCAACAAGTACAAGTACCTCGGGCTGTGGATGGACAATAAACTGGACTGGTCATGCAACACAGAGCACCTGTATAAAAAAGCCCAAAGCCGACTGTACTTCCTCAGGAGGCTGAGGTCTTTTAACATCTGCAGGAAGCTCCTGAGGATGTTTTACCAGTCGGTGGTTGCTGGAGTACTTTTCTATGCTGTGGTGTGCTGGGGGAGCAGCACAGCAAAGAAGGACTCATCCAGGCTGGAGAAACTGATCAGGAGGGCTAGCTCTGTGGTCGGCATGAAGCTGGACACTCTGGTGACAGTGGCAGAGAAAAGGACATTAAAGAAACTGATGGACATTATGGACAATGCCAGACATCCTCTGCACACGGCCATTAACAACCAGAAGAGTCTGTTCAGTGACAGGTTGCTTCTCCCAAAGACAAGAACTAACAGACTTAAAAACTCCTTTGTCCCACACGCCATCAGACTGTTTAACTCCTCCCTGGAGGGGAGAGGGAGGGGAAACAGGAGGACAAAGGAGGGAACAACTAAGCTGTAGTGCCTCTTCACCTCACTGTGCAATACCTTTTGTGCAATACTTTTGTAAATAGTCAACGGTGCAATAGACTCAATACTTGAAATGTGCAATTCACTTGTATTTTTATTTTTATTCCTATTTATTCTATTTATCCCCTTCGTATATTTTATTTATATTGTCTCTGTATTTATATATATGTGTGTGTGTATAACTCTGTAACTTCTGTCGGTGCTGTGCTTTTTTGGAAATCGAATTTCCCAGAGGAACCCACCCGAGGGATTAATAAAGTTCTTATCTTATCTCTCTTATCTTACACAACACAAACATGTTTTTATGGCAGTTGACTCACAGTCATGCTTACATCTCAAGTCCCAATAAACAAATGCGTCATAGTCCCCTCAGGGTCAAACCTCACCAAAATAAGTATCTAATCTCCATTAGATTTTTTTATTCAGTTTTTAAATGCATGGCTTTATTCTTATTTTGATTAACAAAAATGTTTTTAACACTTTGTTTTAGTTTTTACTTTAACTATAATAACCTTGGTAACCACTTACCAATATGTATCTGGACTGTGGGTCAGGAAAAAGGGGTTAGATAACTGATGCAATGCCCTGTGAGAGCATCCTGGGTAGCTCATTATGTTTGTCATTGTTTATAAGTCATTAAAACGTTTTAAAGCTTTTATTACTGCAGAGTTTAGGGATGTTTACTGCAGCTGCATTGGAACCTTATTAATATACACCTTTTTTCCATCTGCACATATCGCTGTCATGCAAACCCAACGAAAGGTTTGTGTAAGAGGTAAGAGCTGTGGTTTTAGTTAGTTTCTTTGGTCCAGTGGCAGCAGTGTGCTAGGTAAATAAGTTCTGCTGCAGTCTTAAAAGTGCCACTTCTTTCATCACAGGAAGTTTTACAACACTATAATTCTCAGCAAACAGTGTTAGTTTCAGTTAGCTCAAGGAAGAGGAACCAAAAGCAGGACTAAAAACAAGCAGCGCTGTAAAGGAAAGTAAAGAAGACCTTTAATAAATTAACACACACAAAAAAATTAGCTGATATTAAAATTTCAAAAAAGACAGGTAACCACAACTTGAAGAAGTAGTCTGAGGCTAATTCTGGGAATCAAAATTCAGCCAGATAACGGCAGATACAGCTTGCTAACCATGCTAGCTAGTGTTAGCGAGTGACTTAGCGCTCTGCCCTTTAATCCAAACATGGTAACTTTGGTTTCAAAACAAGGAAGCTGGAGATGCTTAGATACTAAAATTGAGCCTTCAAAACAGAACTTTACATGGGTGATGATATGGTTGCCAAGACATCTTTAAACAAACACGGAGGAAGTAAACAAAACTGAGAGTGAGTAAAGTACTACGATAACACTCAGAGAGCACGAACCTCCACCAAGGCAGCTCGCTCTCTTGACAGTATTTACTTTGAATGCAATAGTGTATTTATTGTGTGTTGTATCTATTCATTTTGTTTTCTTTGGTCTTTTTAAATGTACTGTAGGATGCTTGTAGTGCATTAAATCAAGTGCTAAGTGCAGGTTTATGTTATTTGCCCCCCTGTTGAAACCCATTTCCATTTGGGCGGGAGGGCACATGTGTGTACATGTGTAGCATTCATTTTACTGTTTGTTTAATTAGTTTAAATGTTTAATGAATATCAGGTGAAAAGAGGAAATCCCCTGCATCAAAAAAAAAAATGAAAAAAGTAAAACTAATACTTATTCAGGAACATGGTGCATGTATTCAAATTGTTGTATATTTACACTGTTATAACCTATTATTGTAATGTATATAAATCCATAATAAAATGAAACAACTATACACAAAAAAGTATCCCATGCCCACATGTTCTTGTCAGAAACCTCTTATTGTTTATTGAGAGCATTATTATCACATTGACCTTCAGATTAATCTATTAAACTCGAAAGAGTTCAAGTGTGACATGATATTTTCTGATCTTTGTAGGGTACTTTCTGGATGTTGAAAACACACAACATTTGTAAGACTGATAGTTACTAAGTTATAACCTTAGGTTATAAGGTTCAATTTTCAATCAATACTCAATTAATCAATAAAGTGACTTTGAAGACCTTAGTGCATGTACGGATTAATGGATTGTTACCATGACTCCACTCTACACCCCTACAATGTTTAATCAAAATTCACTGAAACTTTTTTAAGCTATTGTGTTTACAGACAGAATCTGTATACAAGGTCTGTATACAAGAGGAAGAAGGATGAGATTAGTTGCGAGTTTATAAAGGCAAGCAACATTACAAAAAAATAACCTCCTTGGCAGAGGTAAGACTTCTTTTATGATTCCTTTTATTTCAGATTAAATGATTGTACTGGTGTTTTCCATGTAATACAGACATTCTGATATCAGATGTATCTGCTAATTCATTACACTCCATTTCCATCTTCAGCTGGACACTGCCTCAACTCTAGTGAGTGCAGTGGGCAGTGGACACTGGAGAGGACAGTCAATCAATCAAATAATAACACATGTAAGCAGCTTGACAATGGCGATAGTCTGTTTGTCCTCATTTGCTTTTTATCTGTTAGACCACTGTTCCATGTCACAATGCCACACTGCTCAGTCATCTGGGTGGAGTGGGAGCCAAACACATGGATCTCTTCCTCTGTTTTACCACAGGTTTGCTGAGGTTTCTCTAGTTGTTGTTCCTGAATGGTAGGTACAGTGTCCTGGTCCCTCAGTCCTCCTGTCCTGCCTGCTCCAGGCTTTGCCTTCTCTCTGTCCTTCACTCTCTCCTCTCTGTGTGCTTGTGTGTCTGTGTCAATGTTCATGGGAAGGACTCATTGTGGGTTCCCGCCTCTGGCTGAACACACCTGCAACAATCAATCACCTGTTCTCGATGATCTCGTTAAGAAGCACTATTTAAGAGGGCGGCTGAGGTTCATTCTTCTCTGGATCGTTGAACTGTGCTGTTAGTAAAGCCGTGGCTCTTTTGTCTTTTCCTTGCCTTTATAAACTCGCAACTAATCTCATCCTTCTTCCTCTTGTATACAGACCTTCCCTGGATTTTCCCTGTCCTGGAGTTCTTGGAGAGACTGCTTGAGCTGAGTCAGTGTGGATCCCCTGTTCCCCCTTCGTACTACCTGTATATATCACCCTGGCGTTTCACTGTAAATAAATGCACTAAACCCCTCTGAGTCCTGCCATTGAGTCCACTCCATCCAGCATTCCTGACATATAGTAGCCAAACAGTTATATATTAATAATAAATAAAAGATCACACTTGGAACTCAGGGAAAAGCAAAACGATCTTCAGCGCCATTCTTTACGTCTGGTGGCTTTAACATAATCTGTTTATATGACAGGAACAAAAACCTTTTTCTGCCAAAGAATGCAGTGTATTGTGCTAACAGAAGTAAGGCTGATACAGTAATCCTGTGGTGACAGTTATCTCAAGATGTAAATACCTGGCCAGTTCCTGTATCTGTTCACCAGGCCACACAGATCCTGTATGAATGCTTGTGTGCGCAGAAGCCCCTCTGGAGATGGAGCCATGTGCGTCACACCACAGATCAGCCTATTATCCATAGCTGAAGGCGACAGGAGAAGAGGGCTAGGGGCTGTGCAAGCAGGTGATAGTATGCTTGGCAGAGAGAGTGGCAAGAGGAGGAGATAAAGCACGATGACAGGCAGTCAGCGAGTGCATGTAATTAAAAAGAGTAAAAGCAGGAAGTAAAAGACAGCATTAACCAAAGAAGTGGGAGATGGCACGGGGAGGAAAGGGTACGCAAACAGAGCGCGACGAGGAAAGCATTAGAAAGAGGTCAGCACTCAGTGGAGCAGGAGAGTGCACCTTTCATAGTGATTTGGTGATGTAATGCTCTTATTCGACTGCTCCGAAAAATGACAGAGTGAAAGGATTAAAAACAAAAAACAAAGAGAGAGTCTGGGTCACTTTTAGTCTTGTTTCTCACCACTCTGCTCATTCACACATGCAGGATTTTGTGCAGCAAGCACATCATTGTCACATATAAAAACCACACAGGCATTCACATTGAATTGTTTTCATGCACTTTGATTGATTTTCCATTAATCAAAGTTGCTTCCCTTGCTGCACCTTTTGGGCTGTCCGTGTATACATACACAACTCCCTGTGTTATCCATGTGTGTGTCCTCTGAATCACTCTCATTTTCCCTTTCTTTTCTGCCCTTTTTCACGCTCCCGAGACTCATGAGCGATAAACCTGAAATTGAATGATTTACCCCACCTGGACTTGTGCCACTCTGTGGCTGTGAAAAACAATTTGTATTCTAACAAAAATGTGCCGTGTGCGCAGTCAGAACTTACAAACAACACACATCTGGTCCCTTTAAATCAGGGAAATCTCACTGAGCATAGCGCAGCAAAATTAAATTAAAAATATATATCAAAGCTTCACTGATCCCACATTCCTCCAGCTAGCTCCACGGGAAGCTGGAACATTCTCCGGATTTATTGTTCTAGCACATGAGAGTCAGCCGGCGAGAGAGAAACAAGCAATATGTTCTGCACTCGCTGCTGCTGTGTGTGTGTGTGTGTGTGTGTGTGTGTGTGTGTGTGTGTGTGTGTGTGCATTTTCTCGCAAGTGATTGCATAAGTTTTCAAAGAAGATAATGAGGAAGCTGAAGATGAAACCGTTGTTAAGAGTCAAAGTTCATGCATCACTTTCTGTTTGGCTGCTTCAATTATACAAAAATAGTTGTAGCAAATAACTTAATCATAATTGTTAATTTAAACAAAAGAACGCACAATACTTGGTATTTAGAAGAAATGAGTCACTAATTTAATTGCCTGCTAATGTTATTATCTTGTGAGACTGCACTTCCATAAGAACAGCTACAAAAACATCATGCAGCCACATAGTTTTCATTATGACACACACCTTTAGTGATTGTAGTCATTCGGGGTGGCTAGATGGGTCAATAGATGGGTCAATAAAACTCTGTTTGTTTCCTGTTGCCCAACACAGCTAAATCAGATATTAAACTGTCTTTAAACCTGCGGGCGTGCAAGTACAAAGTCCGTGCACATAATGTTCACTTGCTGATATAATGGCTGATAAGTGGTCTTTCTCATGCTCCCTCACCTAAACCGCTTCCTGATTCCAGGATTTCTTGCTTTAAAACGGCTTCAGGTGTTATTTAGTCAGAAATTAAATTTAGAAGACATCACCACTCATCCTACAAATCTTTAGGATTGACCTTTGGACATCAGCTCTGGCTTTCCTTTTTTGGCCTTGGTGCAAAAGGAGATCTCCACTTCTCCCCTCCCCTCCCCTCCCGTGTAGCCTCGTCAGGCTGGAAGCTCCAGCGCTCACATGGCTGGAGCCCACAAACACATACACGTCCTCGGCGTCATTTCTGCCTCTTAGACACCCGCCTTCACCCAGCTTAGGTCTCCTAATCCTCGTTTAGCTGTTCTTTTCTCTGACGGACTCGGCTCAAACTCCCCGCAAACACATTTTTTCTGAACCTGCCGCTCTGAAGCGACAGCTGCAAAATGAGACGGCAGAGGTCAGGTGGGAGAAATTACCCAAAGAAAATGAGGAAATGAGCAAAGTAAATTAGAGTCCGGCAAAGGGAGAGGGGTTAAGGCAAATGCACACGAGCTGGGGCAATATGTGTTACGAGTAGATGAACAGTTTGATAGTTGCCATCTGTTAATATTTCACTGAGTTCTCTCTATATCTTTGTGTTTACTTCTCTCCTTTCTCTCTTTCTCTTACAACTCTCCTTTGATGATTAAAGACTATTATCCAGCTTTAGGGCCCAGCTGAGAGGCCATATGGACATTTAGCAAAAAGATCAGGAGCACAAGATGCAGCACCACCTGGAGGGATAAAACTCGCAACTTTCTTTCCATCTGGACTGTTGCAATGTCACTTCCAAGTCATACTGGAAAATCATGTCTTGACAGAGATAATGCACAGTGCATAAGTGCAGCAGGACTCAGGACTTTAGTCTAAACAGAAATACAACTATTGCTGTACTTGATATAATCATCAATAATTATAAAATAACTTTGGGCTGTATTGAGGTGAAATTTGGCAAAGAGCTGTGAAGTGACATTTTTGTTTTTTTGGATGATTTTCTTTCAATAAAATGTATCAAATCCTTCTGAATATTCCGGCATGATATCTGGTACTGGGTAGTCAACCTGGTACAGACAGCATGAGGCCATTTGTTCCCATGCAGTTCCTTTCAATCCTGAATGCTCTCACAGCTTCAGTCCCCTATCCCCTTCTCCGCCCTGCAGTCTGGTGGAGCTTTGATGGATTTACTTGTGTTATACATGAGTTTTATCGGGTTCAGCTTTAGGCTGTCGCATGTATGAAATCCATTTCATCACAAGCAAAACAATTCAGCCAACCCCTGTTTGCTGAAACTGTGTCTACTTGCAATACTTGTGGACATAAATCTGCTTAGGCAGCCGCACTGTGGGGACGAGGAAAGATTTGGTAAGATTCAGCGTCTGTTGTTGCAGTTTTGAATGCTGCAAAACCTTCACATTTGCACCGGTTGTGTCCTGCGTGTGTATTTGCTGCCTAACATCTTGTCGGCCATACCAGTGAGCAGGGAGCCTTCCAGTCGTTCCTCATTTGGGTGTATTGTATTGTGTTTTGATTTAGTTGCTAGGGTTGTCACGAGATAAAAGAGCACAACAGGCAGTTTGACACAGTTCCCTCTTTGTTCCTCGTCCAGCCGGACCTGCTCTCATCACTCAACACCCAGCCACCCACCGCTCACTATAATCATTAACCTCAGATTAACCGCGGCACAAAGACCCCTTCTTGTTTTCATCATCGTTCACCCTCCCACGGCCATTCTTCCGTCCCCCATCTATCTTCTCCCTCTTCCTGTTCTGCACGCCAGTAAATGCTAGCCACTTACGGCAGGGAAATGAATATCTAAGAAAGAAAAGCAGCCAGAGGAGTCACCTGCCACACTGTGCAGCAGCATCTGCTCCCCCAGCTTAAAGCGAACCATATGCCTATTTTAGCAGCAGAGATAAGAGAGCTCCTAGGCTCTGATTCACCACAGTTCTCTCTAAACTATTATTATATTATAGAGTTCTTTCCTGAGCATTTGCTTGCATACACTTCTGTCCTCTTCTGGGCAGCACCACCTCCAGCTATAGCATTAATGACGTCAATGAGATAATGTGCAGTGTTTGCAACTTCACAGGAAACTTTTTTTTATGATATCCCAGCCTCCTACGTTCTGAGCCAAATATCATTATCTCAGTGTGATACTTCTTGTGCATAAATAATTACCGTCAGGTGCACGGTGACATTTCTGCAATCTTAATGATGCTCTGCAGGTATGGAATCATATTGCTGCAAGACTGACAACATAAATATCTGGTCACAGGAGTCAGGTGGGCGGCTGAATGCCACACGATCCCAGTAATTTTCTTCCTTCATCTAAATTTGACAGGCCACATCTGTTTCTTCATATTCCTCTACCTTTAATCCCTTCAAATCAAGCCCCTTTTCCTCGTAGATATTAGCCTCACTATCACTCCTCCTCCTCCTCCTCCTCCTCCTCCTCCTCCATGGGCGTGAGCGGTGAACAGACTGCTTGGTCAAAAGGAGGTATGGGCAATGATGTCAGCAGCCTGCGTCAAAGTCTTAGGGGCATGTTTACAATCCCCTTAACCGAACTGAGCCTTTCATCGAGATCATTGCGCACTAATCAAATCTGCACTGCTAGCAGTGTGTCTTTGTTTATGCACGTCAATTATCTCCTCCAGTTCAATCACTCAGTTCACCGAGAAGCGTGGCCACTATGCAAATGTGCAGCACCCCGAGCTAAGGGGATGCAGGCACACCTGTGTGCAAGCAAGAGACTTGCACATATACACGAAAGAACTATGTGTAACCTTGAAATGGCTCAATAGAGGGTTTTGTGTTCGATCTGCGGAGGTGACTAAAGCCTTCTTGACGTGCGCGAATCTATCATATTCCTCCCTCCAGGCTTTTAGTGAGAAAGAAATAAACTCCTCATTTGAATTTGCTGCAGAACAGCTCTAATGCTTCCTGTTAAGGATTCATTGTAGGGTTGATGAGTTACTGGGTGTGTTGGGCTTCCAGTCACATGAGTCATCAAGACTGTGGTTTGCATTTATATTTGACTGCATTATACAGTGGCATAAACACTGACCTCAATGCAGCCGTGCAAGACTTACTTTGAAAGTTGAGAGATAAAGGGAGGGGTGAAATACGTCAGTGAGGCAGGTAAATAGACTGACTAGATACAAAGCAGCTGATGTTACAGCCAGAATAAAGTCATGCTCACAGACTTATCTGTGTGCAGTCTGTCGCACAAGACACGTCAGACTCGAAACATGTGCAGTTGGTAATGAATAACAAGGAAAATGTTTGACAGTCTGCTGGGAAAATGATTTGATTTGGGGCTGTTTTGCATTATTTTATTAATTGCTTGTGATTTCATGTATTTAGGTGGTTCTCAAACTGTGGGGCAGGCATTGCTGTGGGGCAGTTGGGTGTGCATGGCTAGAATGAAAATAAAGAGGGATGCTAAGATGAATAAAAAAAAATTTTTTTTGTGGAAAAATAAACAAACAAGAGCGTGGGGTGTGGTGCAAACTTTGGTTAGCCTATAGTCATGTGAAAATCAAAATTAGTTCTAAAGTTTTACATATAAGGACAAAATAAAATTAAAAATATCCGTTCCTAATCAGGATCTAAAACGATTTAATATAATCTCAAATGAAAACCAATACATGATGCATTATATTGTGTCATTTATTTATTTATTTAACAGAAACTGAGGGTACACAGACCAGTTCATGGTCGCCTCACTGACTGCAAGGTGCTCAGATCCTGTGGCGGTAAAACTAACCCAAACCCTCCCCCTCCACCACCGTGCTTGACAGCTGGTTTGAGTTGTTTGTGCTGATATTCTGTTTTTGGTTTTCATCAAACATGGTGCTCTTTGGTGTCATCTGTCTGACATTAAAGTGAATGTGCTAAGACTAGAATGATATAAAATGATGGACTTCACATTGTTTGGAAATGACCTTATAACCCTTCCCAGACTTGGCATTGTGTTAAAAAAAACCTGAATGTTCCAGATCTGCAAACTGCCAAAAACTCTGCATTTATAGAGGTGCTCACACTCGCTGATGAACCGCCAATCAAGTATATTTGATCAGCAGCACCCAGCTTGTACTTACCCTTTTAAGTCTGAGGGTAGAAATAGGAAGGGATGGCTACATTTTCACTCTTTTTCACACATGGCTATGCTGTTACTTACCCACAATCCCCAAAAAGGTAAATAAAGTAATAGTTACTAATTAAAATATAAACCTTCAAAACCCCATGCATGTCTCTATATCACTGAATTACTGTAGAACTCTAGAAATGTTGTTATATGACATGTTAGGTCACTCATATATTTCAAAATTGATGCCTTCCAGTGTCTATCGTGCTAGATTAAGACGAGTAAGCAAACGTATTAAGGCACAGCATTTAGCAGTTCTTGTTTCAGTACATATTAGCATGCCTACATTTATTAAAAGTACTCGAACCAGTCCAAGAAAAAAAAAAGGAAAAAAAAGGTGCTATAAGAAATGCTAGCAAATGGAAGCTAATCCATCACTTGGTTGTCAAGATATTTCACTCTTTGCCAAAATGATGGACTGACTGACCTGAGTAGTGCTGAAAATTTAATGACGCCGTTAAGGTTATTCATCGAGTTGTCAAAAAAGGTACTATGCATGTAATATTTACACAGTGAATAGTACTCCAAACTGAGCTCCTGCTGTGACTTGGCTAGGACAACGCATACTGATTTTACACATACATCTCAAGCTAAACATGCACTTAGTGGCCTTAACTTGCATCATTACAGACAGATTATGGTTTGCTTCTTTTTTATCACCAGTGGGCTTTTAGCGTCAGCTCAGGCTTGACTAAGCCTGCAGAAGCAGCCCTGCAGAAGCGAGTTGGAGGGGAGAGGAAGGGAGTGTGAGGTAACCCATTAACTGGTTAGAGCTGTCAGAGGGGCTGTGACCGCACAAACAGAGCGTTTGTGCTGCATTTACGTCAGACAGCAGCTGTGGTTCATCCCTCCCCCTGCAATACTATGAGAGTCAGCCAGACAGGCTTTGGGACTGGGAAAGAAAAACACTACAGAGAGCTATGTGTTTGCTTCTGGAGAAATGGTGATATGCTCTACAATGCGTGTGCACAACACGCAAACAGACAAACGAGATTAAAGTGGTCGCCCGTGGCATTTCCACGTAGGTGACAGGAAAAGATTCACACACGTACATGCATAAAGCTTCGTAATCCACGACATGACATCTGCTATAATCCTCCTTGGCATTTAGTGCACACGGCTGAGCGATTATAACAGGTGTCATGTCATGTTTAAAACTGGACTATGCTGGCTTAAACCTGCGAGTGTCTTGCAGCAAACGCAAGTGTGCATGCGGGTGTCAAAAACTCAGCTGCAGACTCATAAATGGTGTTTATTGTTTTAATTAAGGGGGGTATGGCGTCAGCTGCGGTGGACTTTAATCACCCACTCTAAATTCTGTGGGAGCTTGAGAGGAGGATATAAAATAAGAATAAAACACAACAGTGCAGCTCAGGGTCAAAGGTGCTCATTGGGAAAACGTCACCAGGCTATATTATCGTCAGCTGTACAGGCCCGCAGTGTAGGGCTGGGTATCATCACTGATTTCTAAACTCTATTCGATTCCGATTCACAAGGTCCCGAATCGATTCGATCCACGATTCGCTTCAGTTCGATTCAATTCGATTTGAATCTGGGAAATTTTGCCTCAGACAGTCAGAAATATTATAATTCAGATCAGTACATTTGCATATTTTTGTATCTATAAAAAGGAAGCTGACACTTGCAAGACCTTATTAAAGGTGTAAGCGTCACAGCAGATGCCTTTGTGTAAAAGTAGCTGAAGGTAAAACACAGAAAAACATGAAGGTGATTTTTTTTGGATCTTCTTTTGCTGATGGTTCGGTCAATATTGTTTGGAGAGAGATAAAACTAACAGCTTTAGAATCAGCGCAAAAAGGGCATAAACACAAAGCGCGGACCCGCCGAAACATCAGAATCAGCGAGCTGTCGGTTTTCAGCCCCAACCGTGTCCGTGCCGTCGGGTGATTCTGATCCGTCGGCAGGTCCGCGCTTTGTGTTTACGTCTTTGTGCAGAATCCGTGTACCTGCTCTCATTTACTGTTTTAGCTATTTGGTGGTTGTTGAAATTTTGTGAGGTTTAACCTGAGATTCTGGCGTTTTGGGCAAAATAAATTTCTATTAGAAAATCGATTCAGGATTTTAATGAATCGATATCACATTATCCAAGCCAGAATCGATTTAAATCGATCATCAAAACCCACCCCTACCGCAGTGCTGTTTTTCTTCCTGTCGTTGTTTTATTCCCCTCTCAAACTGGAATCATGTGAGAGGAGCAGAATATGTGTTTGTTGTCAGAGTCATTGACGTGTGCAGGCATCTGTGCGTGCCTGCGTGTGTGCCCTCAACAGGCAAAGCAAAAGCTGGTTACTAACTAGGTCAAACTCGCCTGAAAGCAGCCCTGCACGGTGATGCCATGACCAGTTATACATAGTTATACATAACTTTGTAGGACAGTTTTTGCCACACAGCAGACTGAACAAAGATATCATGAGAACTTTTAAATATTTTGGACAAAAGTAGAAAGCAGTGGAAATCAGAAATAAATTGTTGTTTTTGCACATCTCTTCTCCTTAATTGTCGAATAAAGAGGATACAGAACATAACTGGCCATATAGGCTGACATTAAAGACAGACAGTGTAGACATTTATTTTTCTATATAGCAAACAAAGGTGGTGTTGTTATACTAAACGGCTCATTAGGAAATGTACAACTTCCTTAGTTTATCGGTCAAATAAAATGAGGAACATGAGCATCAAAGCAAAGTTTGTGGGCATTTTGCACAAGTGTGTCAGTGCATTCATTTAGAGGTGGTGATTCAAAGTGTAATAATAAACATAATCCATTTCCCACAATGTCTCTGTTGTTTTGCTAGCTTAAATTGCAATGAGCTGAGCATAATAATGTGACTTTTCTTTGGACACACTCGTGGGGGTTATGTCAGGTCAAGTCTGCAGATAATATATCAAAAGTGATCATCCCGGGGCTGTGAGGCATTTAGGTCGGGCTTGAGGAAATAGTTCACACTACAGAGTTGTTTGTTGTTTCGTGTGGTTGTGTAGCATCCTATTGTTTAACAGTTGCCCTACTTATTACAGTGCGCACATCGACGGCACCTGTCTGAGGTACTTAAAGCCCATTGTTTTGTTTGCACTAACACACGATGTGTTTGCTGATGCACTCTGACATTTCTGATGGTTCATTCCTTCTGTCATGTCAGGTCAGACACTGACGTCATATGAGCTTGTCATTTTAAGCATCAGTGCAGATTAAACAGTTGGTGTATCAGATGCCGGCAAATGCCTGCAACTAACAGATTAAAGCAAAGGTTTGTTATGGAGACTGATCTTGTGTTGTGAATTTTAATAGTTTACTTCTGGTCCTTTTTATGTGTTTATAACTCAAAGGTGTTGCACTACAAGTTGACTCTAGCAGCTATTTGAGGCTGGCACACTAAGCTAAAGGCTGAAACTAAAGTTCCAAAAGTGAGTCAGTCCCATAGACACCCTTGTTAAAATCACAGACTATATATAAAAGATGGATATATCTATTTATTATTTAACTGAGAACACCTGCATGCTCGTTAACCTGGTAAAACTTCAGTCACACAGGTCTAGAAGATTCCCACAGTTGCTCATAGTTTGGATGGAAGACGCTGACTTTTCTGCAAACACTAACCAACAGCTGGCCAAGTGATAATGAAACTTCAAAAAGTGCATCACAAATCAGTAATGGAGAACTTTTGCTTTCAGACTAAAATAAAAGCATTTTAATAGGTTCCCTTTTCCCAGTTTCACTATTACCACATGAGTACTTTGCAAGTGGTTGCAGGTACATTAGCATGGAAAGATGCTAACCAACCGAAGCAATCACAAGGAAGGTTTAGTTGCAGCACTTTGCAAAACAGTAGGTAATTTCACAGCAGCAATATAGATAGTTTTTTGTAATGAGAAGAGTCGCCACCTGCTGGTCATCAAAAAGATTTCAGGTTTAAGATGCTTACTTTTCAGTCCTGGAGCTTACTGCCATCTTTTATATACAGTTTATGGTTGTCCAATGTGAGAATGTGGGGATTGACACATTGATGGCGCGCCGCTTTCAAATGAACTTTATTGGTGTGTTTTTCCAGCACAGCAATGCCTGTATTAGATTGCAGCACTCCTTGGTTTCACAGTCAGATCTTCCCTCTTCACCTTTGACATCTAATGCAAATGATGAGAACTAAAAAAGGCTCCAGAAACAGGACTTTCGCCATGATTCTGTATCCATCACGTTAGTCTGCAGGTTTAAAACGCTTCTGCATTTACTTCTTTTTTCAGACCCAGTGGCTACATCCAACTTTTATATACAATCTACATTCTGATTCAAATTTCATGGTGATCCATCTAAAATTTCATTCAAAATAACAAATATAAGGCTATATGGTGGCCCCCGGGGAAAGTGAGTAGGATGTATTCACTGGATGATGAATGTCTGTAAAAACTTTTCATGACAGTTCATCCAAAAGTTGTTTTTTTTACCTACTGCGCAAAGCTATTTGTGTAGTTTTATATAACATTTCATTTGAATACCCGAAAGAAAGGAAATAAACTAAAATCAATTAAACCGGCTTAGAAGACCCTGCAAAAAGGGATTATCTCCCGTGGCTGTGGACACATTAATGACATTAATGTGGTTTACGTCTACAGATATGACATGCGTAATCATGTTTTAATATGCTTTCATAATTGGGCCAAGAGACTGTCATGAGAGATTAAAATAATTCAGTTTAGGGTAAAAATATGAAAGCAGCAGAGGGATCTGTCAAAAGATTTCCATGTGGCATATTGAAAAAAAGAGAAAGAACGAAAGCTGCTGATTAAAATCTCTTTGTGTAAGAGCTGCTGCTGTGCTGGCGTCAGAAGCAGCTGATGTCACCTCTAAAGCTAACCACTGTCTCCCCACCACACCCCAACCCCCTCTCCAGCACATCCAGAGAGACTGCATCACCGGGCCTGATGATCGCCCTTCTCCCTGGGGGGGCACCTCACTGAGTGACTAATGACCTCCTCCGACAGGTACATCTCACTGGCCCTGTATTTTTGTGCTAGACAA
The DNA here is from genome assembly GCF_057382275.1 of Copadichromis virginalis. Classification (NCBI taxonomy): domain Eukaryota; kingdom Metazoa; phylum Chordata; class Actinopteri; order Cichliformes; family Cichlidae; genus Copadichromis; species Copadichromis virginalis. The sequence continues at coordinate 20,740,396 of NC_140633.1, forward strand.
AGGCAGATACAACACCTGATGTATCGCAATATTGCCGCAGTCCCAGGTGCTCGACAGTCTGTTGCAGACAAAGTCTTGTGTCAGGCAGACAAATAGACAGAATAGTGACAGAGCACAGAAGAGCACACAGCCCGACATAACGAGCTAAGAAACGTACTACAGCATGACGGATGCTCTGAAGAACAGATGGTGTAACAGTGTGCGTAGCAATAAAGCATACATCCTCTCTGCAGTGCCACAGTGAATCACATAAAACCACATGGCTTTCCACGCACACCTCAAAGTATGAGGGACTAATGTGGGAGGAAGTAAGAACTGTCAGAGGGAAGAAACATCACTCCGATGCTCTGGAAGCAGGCGGTTGATTTGGCTCTAGCATGTGCGACTCTAAGATAAGACAAAGAATGAAAGAAAGGGCGGTAAAAAAACAAACAAACCCAAAACTGTTATATTCAAAGTCAGAGAGCTGAATTTTTTAAATTTTTTTTACCAGAGTGGAATTAAGATGTCTTTCGAACCTTAAAAGATTAATAGAAAGCTTTTAGAGTGCTTCATTTATTATATTTATGCCAGATTTTCTGTTCTGTCAATAATCCTCGACTCCTACAAGAGCCTCCTTAATTCACAAAATAAAGGATGCACAGATATTTACAAAGAAAATTAAGAAAGAGTGCCGTTACATTTGAGTGCATGCACTTAATAAGGCTCTTTCTGAACTGATTTGAAGTTGTGATTTGTTCCATATATCTGGATTTATTGGTGATTTAGTGGAATTAGTTAAAAAAGTTACTGCGACTTAGTGTGGGAGGAAAAATAGTTGGGCTTTTATTCAGAAACAAATAGATAATGTTCTTATGTTAACTCAGAGTGTGCAAAGATTGATATGGCTATTACATATGCAACACTAAAGTGTGTGTGTGTGTGTGTGTGTGTGTGTGTGTGTGTGTGTGTGTGTGTGTGTGTGTGTGTGTGTGTGTGTGTGTTAAAAACCCAACTATACTGGCTACATAGAACAGGAAGTCTTATTTTTATGTATGAAACCAACCTTTTGTTGTTTCCAAACTTCAGCACGGCACATGAAATTTAATATGACACTCATAAATATAAAGCACTGACCTATTAACTTCAGCCTTAATGTCAGGATGTTTTTCACAGTGAAAGTCTGCATTGAAGTCTTCAAATGTCATCAACCGAGCAAAATCCATCCACTGTGGAAGGCTAAATTGGATTAGGGATGTCAGAAGGACAAATAATAACCATGATGCCGCTTGTGTTTCTGGGAATGATGCTTTGTTTGTGAATGACTTGATCCAAAAAGTTAATTTTTCGGGTAAAGGAGCAGAATCACTTCAGGTTCTACAGTAATGTTCTTTTGTCCGTAGCAAGCAAATAAGCAACAATAAACCCATTTACCGAGGAAGTCATTCAAATCACCGATGTGTTGTTTTGGAGGTGATTCGTTGCCTATGTGATCGAGTTTATTGCAGCGAGCCCTGAGGCCCTTTTTTCCCTGAGTTGATGTAGTCAGGGGTTAGTAACACATAATCAGTGGCCTGCTGGAAGCACTTGTTGACATCTTTTTTTTTTTTTTTTACAGTTTACAAAGTGCGGCAGTCCTGCATTATGAATATGTGTGTAATATATGTACGAGACGCTTTCACGAGGAAACATGTTTCCCGATTCACTCCCTGAACTCCCTGCAGTGAAAACTGGCTTTGATTCACTGTTCAGACTGCTGAAAATTTTAAATTTTTGTAGATCTTTAAAAAAAATATTAAGAATTTTAATCAAAGTTTCATGTGTTTGTCAAAGAGACAGCACTTCTGGGTCCAGAAGATGGAGCTCATGATAGAAGCGCAGAGAAAGAGAACAGTTAGTAGTTTCAGATATTCATAGAAATTGTAATTGTCAATCCTAAACTTTGCAAACTTTACTTTTTCGCTGTCATGTTTATCACTCTCCAGTCCTCTCTGCTTCACTGTGTAAGATCCACCTCCGTATGTCAGCCTACTGAATGACTGTTATATAAGTTGATATCATAGGTGGACACTGTGCCAGTGTATTTCCACATCTCTGTTTTTTAATTATTGCCTTTACATAACAGCTAAATGTCCTGTAAATATCCTGCATATTTCTTCTCTTTTGAAAGGAAAAATCACCCTTTTTGAAAAAGGCTTCTCTTGTTTTGTTCCGAGCACATCTGGAGTGAATTTGACACAAATAAAGTGTGTGTGTGGGGAGGAAGGAAAGACGGTTTGAATTTTGAAAAATAAATCAAAGTAAAATATTTTCCATCTCAGCTGTTATCTGGCATACTAAGTGTAGCCAGTTGGCTTATTATTCAGTCTGGAGGCTATGTGGCTTTGATGCTGTCCAGTCTGAGGCAGGGAGGGGACGAGGCACGACGAACCTGAAGTCTTTGGGGAGGGATCTTTACTTTTACTGTTAATGGAGCATTTATACATCATGTAGTACTAGTTTATTCAGATCTTTTACTTTTTAGTAATAATAATCTACAGTTGTTGAATTCTGCATATGTGAAACCTGCTGCAATATATCAGCCACATACAAAACAGCTTTATTTCCTCATAATGTTATTGCAGGTTTTGAATGCGATTGTGAAGAAAAATATGCTAACAAACTGATGAAACTCTAAGAGGTCAAGAGAAGGTTACATATTTATCACTCATGCATGAAAATCAAATGAAGAATATGTACCAGTTTTTGAAAAATGCAAACTTGTCTGGACCACATGACTCAGGTTTTGGTGGCGGCAAATGCTGTGTTTACATTTGTGCATTTAAAGGTAAGGCTGCGGTCTCTCTGATGTAAACAGCAGTTATTTATGCAAATAAAGACACAAGCTATTTTTGTGAAACTTGTGACACCTATATGAGGCAGATTAAGCCTCACAAGGGGCAGTATGATCACTATTATTCATAAGTAATGGCACTGTGGACAGCAACAAACACGTGCATTCATTTCATGCATTTGTTAGTCTGTGTTTTGCACGTGAGTTTCAATCAAAATGTGATGCAGAACCATAATTCTTTTGCTGTTTTTTTGTTTTTGTTTTTTTGTTTTTTTACAATTGATCCACCTCCAGTTCTGGACAAGCACAAACTCCCAGTTAGCTTTTGCAAATTGTGGCGCCTCTTTGATTTTCTCCAGCTGTGTCCACAGCAGCTTATCTGCAATTTTTTCCAGAATGTTTCAGGGTCGTGAGGTTTTCTGATACAGTCACAGCAGCTGAGGTAACTGTGTGAGATTCCCTCATCAGTCTTGACTTTTCAAGTTAGTGATTTTCATGACTGGCACATGTTTGCAGAGATGTTACCACTGAAGCTTCCCAACACCATAGAAAATGCAGCTTTTAACCAAACTTTTAACTATATGTGAGATCATCCTATCACCTTATCCAATCCCAGCTGTTTTCTCTGCAAGAGGCATGGTACATGGTATTTCTATATCTGTACACTTTATTCTAAAGCCTGCCGTTGCATATAACTACCTCCTCTAAATTTATAATATGTTCAGAAAGTATTGCTGTTCTCCTGTAGTATTGATTAAGTATAGATTATAAATTAAAACATTTAAATCATGACAGTTCAGGGTCCAACTTTAAGCAGCAAAAGTCAGGCCACAAGCTTCAAGATAAGCACAGTAACTTACTGTGAAGTTTAGAGAAACTGTAGAACTTTATTTTTGTGCGATAGACTCTCTCATTCCCAGGTATGAGAGCTAATCCACATGCTGTTTACCCAAGTGGTACCTAACACCTTTGCGTCATCCGTCTTTCATGTGGAGTTGACTCAGAGGTGGATTATCAGACGTCAGCAAGCAATCCGTTGTACACCTGCAACACCGGAGAAGAAATGTGCAAAGGGGGAGGCTAGGAAGACCATACCAGCACGTACAATGCCTTATCTCATCAGTAGGACAATGGCTCATTTACGTGGTCTAATCTGTCAGAGCTGAGGTGGTTTTTGAATCAACTCAGCAGAGTGATCAATATGGATGTAAAAGCAGCGCTAAGTGGACGGGGCTGAGGTTGGGTTTTAGGCCACTCTGTCTAATCTGAGCAAACAGACAGTAGTCGGGTGGGATATTGACCCAGGCTGATAAGATATCAACAGACATTCCAGTGTAGATGTGTAGTGAAGGTCAGCATCAGAGATCAAGACACAGGAGCGGGCAGTGAGTCCATAAATTCACACCGGAGTGACGCATGAAAAGACAAAGAGATAACTCATTAAAATGACTTGACGTTCACCAGAACTGGATGTGATTCACCCACAAAAACAAGGAAAAGCACTTCAGTGATTCATGTTTAACTTTAATCGACAAGGAAATGTTTTTCTTTGTTCACCTAACGCCACAGCTTTGTTCCACTATAGTCCAAATAGTTTACATGATACTCAAACAGAAAGGGCAATCTAAACGTGCCAGCTGAAATGTTTCTAATCTTATGTACCTAGAGATTAACTGACCTCTGGCACCTGGTTCCACCTCGTAAGCAATTCAACTGGTACTGTACATCCGCTTTATTGGTATCATACTGGGAAAATAATAAAAGCACCCAGGTGTACCAAAAATAAACACAGGGAAACTCAGACTTTCCCAACCATATATTAGGTACGCTGTTAAACTGCTCGTTAGCACAAATATCCAATCAGCCAATCACATGGCAGCAACTCAGTGTTTTTAGGCATGTAGACATGATCAAAGTGAGCATCAGAAAGGGAAAGAACAGTCAGCTGAGACACAGGTTGCATCTGCTGACCTCAATAGGTCACAGGATAGGGTGATAAGGTCACACGTGGGTTTCACCCAAAACCTCTGGTGGTAATGACCCATGCTTTTTTCACACCTGCTTCATATGATGAGTCACTTGATTAATAGTGGGTCAATGACCGTCTTAAGGGACAACCCCCCACTAGTGTTTAAATACCTGGGACTCGCCACCGGGTGGTTTTAGAACTGAAGAAGCCTCACGGATGAGAGGTGAAACGTCGCACTTTTTTTCCGAACTCACTAGACTAACAAGATCTGAATGACTAAGAACCTACACAGTCAAGCTGTTGTGTTCTTGTTGTGTGCTACTGTTGTTGTTTTAATGTGCAATAAACAACTTGTTCTTTGGTTTTACATTACATTAGGATTTATTAGAACACTCGCCTCTAAAAGTTTTACTATGCCCCTTCTTAATAGACTATAGCCAATGTAGAACTGGAAGTGCACTCCGCTTCTTCACTGACAGCCACAAGAATGTCACAGGGCAAAATGTTTTGTTTTTAAACACTCATTTTAATATTAATATGAGAATTTATAAAGATAATAAAAACAGGAAAAGCTGTATTAACAGCACTAGTATTGCTTTCTTAGAGCTTGTGCAATAGTAGAGAAACATCACAGTTAAAGCTAAGCTAGTGTTTTTCCGCACTCATGTGGATGAATACCTCCGTCATTACCGTAAATCTTGACACAGGATTGCAAACAGTGACGAAATATGTTTAATAAAGGCATATTTGAGGTTTGCGGTTGTTCCTTTTGTAATGTAAAGTAGCATCCCTTTGTTGTGGTGCAGTCATTACACTGATCCATCACTTTCATGCTCACTTACACATCTGCATGCAACTATAGCTGTTTGCAGGCCATAATCATCAGGAGTGTCCAGAATTATACATTCTAAAGTGTCATATTTGACATTGCACAATGGCGCACACGGCGCTCTACAAAAGGCAGAGGATCTGATGCCAACTAACAGCTGAATCACTAGTTTAATCATTAGAGCACATTGATCTGGCCTTGTTGCATTTAGTTTCATCCGTTTACTCCCTTGCTTAGTCACAAAGGACAAGGACTGGCTGTACACTCGGGGAATATGAGTCCATCAGTTGGGAAATATATACAAAATACTTGCTAAAACTACCATAAAGTATTTCTGTTGATCTAGAACACAAGTGCAGTAATCCAGATTGCTATAAATATTGTTTACACGGTTACATTAAAATCATCAAATTCAAATAAAACCACCTAAATAACTTAACTTAAATCTAGGGATGAATGTTTTAAAAACACACTAATGCAGTCTTGAGCTACGGGCAATACTGAAACAGGATTCTACTCCACAGTATTTCTCCTCTTTATCTTTCTATTGTGGAGTTTGCGTGTTCTCCGTGTGCCTGCATGGGTTCTCTGCAGGTGCTCCAGCTTCCTCCCACAGCCCAAAGACATGCATGTTAGATGGTTGTTCTAAACTACTGACTGTGGGTGTGAATATGTAAGTGAATGAAGTCTTTCTCTCTGTGTGAGGCCTGTGATAGACTGTCCAAGGTGTACTCTACCTTTCTCCCTATGACAGCCGGAATAGTCTCCAGCTCTTCAGCTCTCCTGTGATAAGCATTGTATTGGATAAGCAGTGAAAAAAAGTAACGAATGGATGCAAAGTCCCTAAATCCTTTATAAAGTATTTGTTACATCTATACACAAACATGTTTATTACCTGCCTTAATATGATCCACACTGTGGCCAGCTTCGGTAACATAAAACTCCTCTTTGTGAACATAAGCGTGTGCATGGACAGTAGTGTATTCTCTCATCCATGTTCATTAATGTGTGTCTATGTGTTATACGCTGTGTTATTTCAGGAAAGGGAGGAGGGACATTACTAGAACAGGGAGTGGTTGTACTTGCAAAGTAACCCCTCGCTGATCAGAATGCGACTTACTGTTGCTTTCTGTCACACTGATTAATGTCCACATGAACGCTGACCCTGATGTCACTTGTTAAAGGGCTCTTAATAAGGAGGTGATCTGGGGAAACTGGGTAATGAAGTGTGGACCAGAGCATGGTAAATGGCTAAAGTGGAGCATGACATCATCGCAGTGATATCAGGGTGACGCACATCACAAAGCTTCATTAAAATTCCCCTCATTCCAAAGCTTTTCTCATGAGTGAAAACAGCTCTGGAGCTTGGTGCTGCATGCTGGGACAGGCTCCGTGGAGTCTACATGGCAGCACTAAAAGCTGGAAAACAGCACTATTCGGTAATGGCCAGTTAATAAACACATTTAGTAATCGCTGAGTAGACCTATGTCTGTTTCAGACATCGGTTCCACTTCAGCTGAAAGGCAAATGTTGCACATCTACTTTTTGTCCTTTGGATAGAAATAGATGCTGATTATTGTATTATTGTAGCTGTGAATATTTATATTTGGACTTATATTCACCATATTTGTCATTCTAATAGTTTACTAATGCTGAAGATACAGTGGTAGCGATGCCTGTTTTCTTTGTTAGTGTGAATAAAATTCTACCTTTTAATGAAGTCCTGAAAATGTACTACTAATACTATTGATATTATTATTATTTATTATTATTATTATTATTATTATTATAGTTAATAATTGTGAATATTTACTGACCTGGTGCTCTAAACTAAAGGGATAAACTGGCATAGATATATTGAACAACCATAATGCTCTTTATGTGGTTCAGGATTGTCATAAACATGACATCATGCGATAAACCTAGTGCGCTGTGGTCTATAGCTCCCCCCAGTGTGCGGAAATAATACTTCAGAAACAAGCCCAAATGATTTGCAGTATATGGAGAAAGCACCTGCCCTGTGTTTGTGTAGACAATAAAAAGCTGTATGGGTTTTGAAAGGATAATAATTATAATGCTAATAACATTAAAACGTGTTTTTGTTTACTTGTTTGTTTGTTTTAAACTAAGTGTGTTGGTAGCTGTTTGTACCTGTTAACAGCTGTCAGCGCTGTGCCTGTATGTATGTTATTGTTATATGCTGCCATCTAGTGGTAAGAGTAAATATGTGATAAGTCTTCTTTCTTTTTCTTTTTCTTTTTGCCATTTCAGTGATATATTTACCTAAATTCTAACGTTAGACGTAAACTATTTTGGATGCAGCTTCTTTAAAGGTTGTGGTGGGTGGCTATAATCATTTTGTACTTATCCCTATAGTTTAAAACTATACTATAATATAGTATTTTATTTTCATCTGGGCCACCCTCACTTACAGACTGAATTAATGAAAAAGCACTAACTATTAAAGGCTGGCAAAGAGTAGTGTTGGATCTCGTGCCATTGGAATATCTTACAAGGTGTGGAAACCATACTTGAAGTATGTGGATCCTCATGTCTCTAATATTATGCTACAAGGATTCTCTTGAGTGTTCAAACTGCATTTTACTACTGGGACCACAGGTATTGTACTGTATTGTATTTCTTTTTTCTTTTTTTAGATGGATCTGGGCTGGTGTTTTGTTTTGTGTTTAGTTTTTGGTTTATTTGTTTGTTTGTTTTGTTTTTTATTGCTCTCAACTGTACACTATATTATGTTATGTAATTATGGATTGTTTGTGAAAATGAAAAAACTTAAAAAAATATTGTATTCATAATAATAATAATAATAATAATAATAATAATAATAATAATAATAAGGTAATACTAGAACTAATAATGCTTAAAAATAAAATGAAATATACAGCTTTAAAGGAAATCATTTGTTTCAGTCATTTTTGCCAACACAAAATGCATCTGTTGGGCTGTCACCATGATACTGGATTAATTGTTTGATCTGTCTATTTGTTGATGAATTATGCCACATAATCTATATAAGAAAACCTACTGGAAATTTAGTGACACTAAACAGAACTGAGAAAATAAAGTGTGGCACTGAACTCTTCCACACCCTTCAAATCCGAACCACTCATCCCAAAACTGTATGGCCACTTCATTCCAACCATGAGACAAAATTACGTTGGAAAAAAGCATTATCCTCCTCAGTGCTGCACTGTAAATATAACTGATGTTAAATACTATAATAACGTGCACTGAAAGCTCTTGTGCTAATTATAGCATGGACTCTCCTACATTTGCCTCACAGTGGTTTGGTCCATTGCCAGTCATTCACCAGAGCCCTTGAGCAGAAAGGGAAGGGAATTAGATAGAAATAGTTCCTGTATACGTGCTCAGCAGGAAATTCAGGAAATGAACAGAGTTGTGATTTATTTGTAACTCTTAGTAGTAAATAAATCCACAGTGATATTCACATTTAATTACATCTATTTACGTGTTAACTATTTGAAAATAAGTAAGAACAACTAGCCTCACTTGACCTCATAATGTGTGTTACCATGGATTAAAGCATGGTGCTGGGTTTTTTTTGGTGGGGGTGGGGGGGAGGGGGTATCGTGTTTTTGGTGATCAATAGCTGTCACACAATGACAGGAAAGGATTGTGGGAACAACAACCCTCCTCACCCACCAAGATATTTTAGTCCCATCCACAGTTTGGCAGGCCAACGGGATTCTGGCCCCTCGTGCATGTCGTGCTCTGATTTATGCTGATGAACTTTGGTAGGAGTCACAGCGTCCCTTTGTGTAAATATAACTGCTATAAATGTTCATTTGTCCTTCTGTCAGTTGAACACCAAGAGGAGTAGAGAAGTTTTTAAGAAGGTAACTGGTTTTTAAGTCCTTATTATTGCTTAATTTATTTTAAGATAGGTATTTCCTGAAAGTGTGCTCATTTCTCCTGTGGGAAACAATGAAATCATCTTATTTACCTTATCTTATCCATTATTGATATATTGTGATGGATACTAATAATTTATTTCAAGACTGATTCATTTCTGCCTACCCGTTTTTTGTCCATTGTGCTTTAACTAATCCAGTGACTCAGATATACAGAAGGTGGCATAGAGGTGACTGTCAGTGATTGTGAACTGACTGGATAATAAATTCAGTACATTAACGTGATGATAAGTGTGTTAGAGAATATATTCTATACTGTGAATAATAATATAAACATGAAATATTTCAATTTAAAACAACTCTAATATCAGTGATTTGCAGGCGAAAGACATTCATTGGCTGACATGCAGAGATATGTGCTATTATAACTCATCACATCTACTACAGGTAGCATTAAAACACAATAGGAATGTCAACAAGGATGTTCCTAACCCCCCAAAATAATGCCTATGTATATAATTTATATTTTTGGTTTTTTTGGAGAGTTATATGTTTATGTACTATTTGTTTTTTCACGCTGCACTCAGTCATCACAAAAAATGCATTAAGTAAATCTCAGATAACTGAGAAAAATGAATGATATGTGTCCTTTCTCCCATTGTTGTCCTCTTATAGTCTCCACCCTTGTTTACTGAGCTGCATGGGGATGATCTGCTCACTCAGAGATATGAGTGTGTATGTACAGACACAGAGGGGGGAAATATAGTTTGCATAAAGCATTTGACCTTGACTTTCATTGTTACTGCCAAAAATCAAAGTAGACCTTGAAAAAAAATCATGAAATCATATCTAGTAATATATCATATGACAGAGAAACTGTATAACACAGCTTTTATTTTTTCACCAAAACAGGCTGATGTCAGCAGGCTGTACTAAAAAACATCATAAAACATCAAAGTTTTAGTATAGCCCTTGCTCTTAAGTGGGAATTAAGCTCTCTGAGTGCTCTTGTTGATACAGTCCACCATGTATTCTCCCACTGTACATTATTAAACAAGGAAGTCCAGAGGTGTTCAGAAGGAAAGGTTATCTAATTGGATTCTTATTATGTATTTTTTTTTCAACATTTCGTTTTCAACACATAGCTGAAAAATTGAACATCAGAGTTTCATAACATTATAAGAACACCTTTTTGGGATATCATCAATCTTCCGTAGAAAGTAATTACAGGCTCCTGGTCTAACGTAAAATCTGGCACTCGACAGTGACCAGAGAGGAAAGCGGGGAAATCGGGAATGTGACGTCCAGTCCGCAGTTTGCGGCTCTCTCAGCGGTTCTCGGGTTTCAGCTCGGCGCGTGCTCTACGCCTCCTGCTTTGTGTTGTCAGGCAGAGAAAGACGCGCCATTCAGGGTGGCGTGTGTCCTCGTGCACGGTCGCAGAGTCGGCGCGGAGGACTGAATCACATCTAGTTAATTTACTCTCTCCTCTTAAATAGTCGACTAATATTTATAATTTCGTTACCATGTCGGTGGGAGTGGAGTCTGGATTCTCAAGCGAGGAGGTCTTAAACAGCCGCTTCCCTCTCCATCGGGCTTGCAGGGATGGAGACGTCGGTGCCTTGTGCTCCCTCCTTCAGTGCACATCAAACCCGGCCGACCTCACGGTGGAGGACACTTTCTACGGCTGGACGCCCATACATTGGGCTGCTCACTTCGGAAAGGTATCGCTTCTGTCCGCCCGGGTTTTAGTTAATGGATATTTTTTTTTGGCGAAATGTTATCCAGAAGGAGCGTCGTCGCTCTTCGACATCATGAGGCTCGTCTCGGCCATTTCCTGATGTTTCCATTAACTGTTAGCTGATGAGACGAAGAAGCAGCCGTCCCTGAGTGCAGGCAGACAATGGACCGTTGAAGTTAAAGCGATACTTTTTAAAGCTAGTTTTCAATGAATTGTATTAGTATGCGCAAAATTGTAGGTACGTTTTTACCTAGTGTTGAACAAGAACCCTATTAATATTAACTAATGGCTTTAGGCGATAGGTTTAACACGAAATTCTAGCATTACAAGAGCCACAAATGTTAGCTAACGAGCAGTTAGTTAAATTGGATGTAGCCTCGCGGACTGTAGCAGGTTTGCGGCTAAAAAGGGCGGTTATTCAAACTGCTTTCAAGCCAACTCCCGGCGCTAATGACTCATTTTTAATGAAGCGTTTGAGTATAAAAAACACTCGTGGTAAGACTTGTTTAACAAACTGCACATTAGAAAAGAATAGGCCTCACGTTTGTACAGAGACTGGATTCATACCCCGAGGCAAAGCTTTGATAATTGTGCCTCGAAAACCCAGTCAGCCCACATAGGAGCGCTTCATTTTTGCCCTTTTTCGGCTGCTGTAACACACTTGTCTGTACCTGCCCTGTCTCAGAATGCAGGTAATGGGCCTGTCTGACTGTATGTGCATTGCACTTGTGTCTTCACAGCTCGATTGTGTGATGCGTCTGGTTCAGGTGGGCTGTGGTGTGAACGCGGTAACCTCCAGGTTTGCACAGACGCCCACTCACATTGCTGCTTTTGGGGGCCACCCTGAGTGTTTGTTATGGTTGCTTCAAGCTGGTGCAGATATTAACAAACAGGTACGATATCAGACCCACTCTCATCCTTTTTCACAGAGTTTCCTGAAGTGACATGTAGACTGCATTTGTTACAAAGTGGGACAAGAGGAAAACATAATTTAAAAAAAAAAAAAAAAAAAAGGGACAATGGTTTTTATGTGAAATGAAAAGGAAGCAGGGGAGGGGGCGAGTGAAAGGAGCGTGAGGGGTTGAGCTCAGATAATCCCATTGAAGAGGATAATTCTAATTTGGGGTCACGGCCCTGGCAGTGTTGCTGCTCACTCCTCCATTTGTCCCACCAATGCCCTCACATTCCATTTTATTTATTTATTTCTTCACCATATTTCCCAAAGCAGCCACTGTCAGACTGTTGAGTGCCTCACTCATCCGTCTTTTCCTCTCCGTGGGATTTCATACACAGACAGGCTCATGCGCTGAGGCTATATTTTATGCTCCACTGCACTACTGAGAGGAATCAGATTAGTGGGGCACAGTGACATAACATATTGTCGTAATCAGGAACCACATTGCTTTGCAACTCCCATTGAATCTGCTTAGCGTCTGTGGAAATAAACACAAGGGAAAGTTCTCAGATTTGCGGACCTTTTCCTCTTGAGTGTGTAGCCTTTTAACTTTCCTGGGATTGGGCAGTAGGAAAGTGTGATATTTGAGTGCAGCCTACGTTGCATTGTGGTTGGAGAAAGCTGCCTCACTCCCCCCCCCTCTCTCTCCTCTTTCCTCTGCTGCACTCTTACTAATGTGCAACTGTAAATGTGTGTGGGCGGCAGTAATGTCTGGGTGAAAAGTTCAGGCTCTGCCCTGCAGCGTTACACCCTTTTATAATATCCAGTATGTGCTTAGGATGCAGTAATATGTGATACATTTGATAAATACTTAATTGGTAATGTCTGTCTGATACGTTCTATATATAACTGCGGTCTCTTGTCATCACTCAGGACTATGTGGGCGAGACGCCCATCCACAAGGCTGCTCGCGCGGGCAGCCTGGAGTGTATCAACACTCTCTTGATTCAGGGAGCGAAAGCTGAGTAAGTCCTGTGATCAGTCCTGTGTCATCATTTCTTTTCCTCTGTACTATCCAGCAACTTAGTTACACCTTTACAAGGGATCGCCACCAAACTCACATCAGTACAGTTGTTAAGTCTAAATGTTTTATTCAGTTTCTTCAAAGCTGCAAATATGTGATCTGCAAAATTAACAGTGCAGGTCTTAAACATAAATTTGTAGAAGGTGCAGAATGTAATTACTAAGATTAAAATTTTTGATGTTATATTATATTAGCTCCAGCCAAAAGGAATGCTGCTCTAGAAGCGGTTACTTTACTTTAAATCAGTTCAGGTTGTGTCTGTATATAACTTTAAACAAGATTTGAGCAAAGGACTGAATTAGTCATTTAGCTCAACAAAATAAAATCAACTTTGTTTTATTGTTCATGGGTTCATTAAAAATGTACACCAGACAACTGTGTAGACAATTACATCCTTGAAAATGTTTTTAGAAGTTCTAGAGATGCATTTTGTGAAACGGTAATAATATAGCAAAGTTAGCTTGCTTGACATGTTAAACATTAACAGAATTGGTGGCGCTTCCTTGAAAATGTGACACATTTTGTTAATCCTTAAAAATTGTTGTTTTTCATTGCAACAATTCGCATTAAGTTGCTCTCTGTGTGTAACATTATCAGATAAGACATATTCCACAAGTGCCTGCTTGTGTACTTGAATAAGCAGACGTTTATTACCTTTATAGTCTGCTACACTTTATGTGTGTTACAGTAAAAGTTGATTATTAACTCTGCACGGCGTCTTTCATCTAGATGGCTGACTTTTTCAGTCCAGCACGATTATTACACAAACATTAGGGCAACTTAATGTAAAGGTTGATAAACTGTTTAATTAGTAGGCCATGTTGCATGATCTCTGTTAAATCTAGAGTGTGGTTTTCTTTGTTAACATTTGTTTTAAAGATTTGTGTCTTAAATACACAGCTTAACTGGGTGACCAAATGCACATTGCTTTTTTATCTGAATACCTCTTTACTGTCATTGTGGAAAGGCTGTAAGGTGTTGCATTGAATGAAAATGCATTGATTAGGTGGCCGTGTTTGGAAATGCAAAATCTTTTTTTTTTTTTTTTTTAAGTTTTTGCAAGATTGTTTTGGCTGCTTTCATGTCCACCTTTTTCAAGGATCATTAAAATTAACAATAATATCTGCATTGAGCAGATAACAGAGTTAGATATAATAGATCTTGCACGATAAATTTAGCTTATTATTTTAGGAGGTAGACATAATCTCCTCTTGTAGTAATGATCAGTCACACCTTTACAGTTGTTTTGCCAACATACCCATTTATAGAAAACATTGTTATCACTGATGTTCGATCTGACACATGAACAAAGAAGTGAGGCAAGACTCACTTTTCCTGTTTGTTAAATTTAGCTTCAAGACCAGCAGGACTTGAAATAACAACAGCTATATCGTTAGATCATAGCTGTTACTTTCCTAAAGGTCATGTGAATAAGCCTAATGAATTAGGCACCCAGTTTACATACTCACAGCTTACCTGTGTTATCCAGCTGTAAAACAAACAAAACAAAAAAAAAGCCTCGAGTTGCTTCTCACTAAAGTAGGTTACCGGGTTTGTAAGTAGCTTTTTAATGCACAAAGAAATTAAAAGTTGCTGCTTACTTTAGTCTTAGGAGTTTAGATGTTAGACTCAACATGTTTTATTTGTTTTTGTTTTTCAATTATGAAGTCTTGCAGCTTCATTTTCTGCAACATACTGCCTGCCTTTTCTTTGTGATCCCATTAGAGAACAGAAACCCCAAGCTACCAAGGAGTTTATATGTATGTTAATTTTTTTGTAGTCTAATAAATCTTTGTGCACCAAAAGCTCTCTGTAAAGAAGGTAAATCCCACCATGAAGCAGTAAAAGTGAGCTTTAGGTATAACCATGACAATACTGAACATAATCTGAGAGCAGTGCTGACTTTGGGCCTTGTTTCAGTAAAGGAATGCAAACAGTGCTCACACGCCTTTTCAAAAGGTCTTAGAGACACACACACCATGCATAATCTGTTCCGCATAGTTTCACAGAGTGCGTGTCCCAGAGTCATAAAAAACACTCGATGGAAATTAAAAACACTTCATTTTCTCCTTGTATAAACACCCTGGTTGCTACGGTTGCCTTGGCAAATTAAATCCACTGCTTTCATGCAGAGAAGCTCAGCAGTGGTTCACGCAGTGTGCATTTGGTTATCAGCTGATGAGTATTATATTTTTTGATGAAAATGATATGTGATTTTTTTGTTTTGTTTTGTTTTTCTCCCTGCAGATCACAGATATTTAGTTTAGTTTATTATCAAGTTTGTTTGTTTTTCATTTTATTTAACTTATGACTCAGAAATGTAGCGGGGGCGCAGCTGGGGGGAAGACTAAGGCACAGCAGGTGGGACTGGGGCTCATGACAAAATAACAAATTTCAGCATCAAAGGGCTTTCAAACATCTGCTAACAAAATATTCCAATGCTAACAAAGGTTGACAAAGAAAATAGTCTGCTGTCATGTGCAGTAAAGATTTGGTGGCAAGGCAGCAAATGAACCTTGACGTGATAATTATTCAGGCAATCAGTCGTTGGTAGCACTCATGGTGCATTATATCTGATGCATAAGAGAGAAAATATTTTGCTGGGAAAAGATTTTTGTTTATGCAGTTTATACTATAATAATACAACTCTGCAATACATAGTAGTCTACATCATATACTACTATATGAACTAAGTTGTGTTCTTATGCTTTTAGTTTTTATACCCTAATTTTTAGTTGTTTAATTCAAAATATGTGTAATATACAAAGTCTAAAATACTGTGTTGATAATCTTCTAATTTGAATCTGTTAGTCAGGACAAATAGCTCTAAATCCACTCATTTAGAGCTTTGGTAATTTTTTATTATAAATGCTGTTATTGAAGTCAAAGTTTCTGCATTTTCTTTTTGGAAGTTAGCTTGAACATTGAGTCTACTCTTTGAGATCTATTACTTGAACATCCATCTCCATGTCACATTTCTTTCATGTCAGATTAAAGCTCCGTGATAGGCATCTAAACACTTCTTTTGCCCTCCGGTCCACTCACTGCATTATGGGAGCGAAGCTTCAATAACAAGCACGTTTTTACTGTGGAGTGTTTTGTACAGGACCTAAGGCAGTAAAATGGATTTAGTGGATTATGAATGGTTTATTCTTAATGGAAGCTCACATCAACATTACCATGGTTATAAAAGAAAAGCAATGCCTCCAAATATTTTCACAGAAGCCTTTGAGAGTACGTTTTTACAGCAAAGTGGCTAAATTATATTTCACGCAAACAGGATGTCCTTGTCACATTGATTATATGAACAGTGAATGAATGAATGAGTTTTATTCAGTCGCTTAAATCTACATTTTTCATTGAGGATTTTCCTCAGTGGGCTGTTCATCTTCTTGACTTTGTTTTATGCTTGCTTTGTATTACATCCTCTTGAACACACTTGTCATCTGAGATTTCCTTTTCAACGGGGAGAAGTAATTCATAAATGATAAAACTGTAAGCTTTGACTATATGTCAGAGCATTTTGCAGCTTTGACTGTTTCTGCTTATCTTCACATTTTTCATGTGGAAGAAAGAAGAGACACAAGAAGAGTGTGATGTACTCATTTGCTTCATTAGAAGGAAGTGCTCTTGAAAGGCTTGAATTATGTATGAAATACTTTCATTCCTTTGGCTGTCACCTACAGATGCTTTTATGCACCTTTCTTTTTTTTTCTTTTTTTAAATGAGTGGGAACAACATTAAGTCCACCTAAACCTGAGGTTTGTGTTATTTTACTCAGTGGTGTCATGGTTGGATACAACTTGGGTCCTTCTTGAAGCATGCCTTGATGCTCAGCAGGCATTTTGGCAACACCTCTGTGCAAGCGTTTCTGCTTTAGTCTAAAAGATTGGGTTGACAGTCATAACTTTTACATAATTCCTTACTGGAACATAAAAACGATTAAATAAAACTCTTCAAAACTTTCCCCAGTGTCACAGTTCATCATGGTTTTATTTGTAGCTCTGTCCCGAGTGCTGACAGGATCAACATCTTTGGCTGTTTGCGCCAAGTCACTTGAACGAACGCCATCTTAAATCCTATTATAAATACACTACCAAGAAAAATGATAAGGACATCTATAAAGTACTCGTAGAACCACTCATAAAGTAGATATATGGTAACTAAATAAATCGGACCCAGCTTTATAAATATGAGCTTTACTTTTTGAAATCCAGTATTTAATTAGAATCATAAAACCAATGCTCTGATTTTGCTCTAGAACGCTAAAATAAACTTAGCACTAAAACTATATAGACTTTTTGGGGGGTAGATTTCTAAGAAATTCTTTTTTGTCATGAGCCTCAAACTGTAAAGGTGGTCCAGTAGCAAACTAGCAGCAGGTAGGCCAGTGCTTAGAGGCTGCCGGTGATGAGCGTAGTGCAGGCATGCTTAGAGCAGCTGAGTGAGATGGGTTAGATTTGCATAACATCATGTACTGAACTGTCTAATGCTAACATCATCCTGTTGCAATGGTTATTCACTGTCATTTCACTGTACCAAATATTTTACGTTATACACAGAAATGTTTTCTTTTGTATGTCACAGTATTAACCCTATACAATATCATAGTCTGTTTTGACTTCTAATCTTTGTCACCTTTTCCTTTATGAAAGTGACAATAAGTTTACAAAAAAAGTTTTCTATACTGTTAACAGAAACAGAACCGTACATCTTAATGTTTTGCAGCCATTGAATTGGAAATGACTTGGTTTTTTCAAGTAATCCTAGAAAGGGGGAGAATAGACACTGCTGAGTCTGCCCCGTTCCCTGGGATAGCCGCACTGTTGTGGCATTGAGTGTTCTCACTATCGCTTCCTATCTACACACTGGCAAACTGTTGAGGTATTTCTTGCGGTGATTGGTTTTAATGCTAGGTTTTTTAATAAATCAAAACTAAAGTTTTAGACCTGCATGCTTTGCTTATTATCCATGATTGTTCCTGTATTTAGCCTCTTTTTTTTAATTTTATGATTTGTCTTTATTTTGTGAACTAACCATAGGAGTCCTTTAAATGGACAGGGTTAATCACGTGAGTCCCATGTCAACATGTAGCATGATAATAGGCTGCCTCTGGAAGGTTAGACAATAGTTAGAGAAGATGCATATTGTGTGCTTAGGACCGAAAAGCAAAGCATACCAGGCATTTACAAAGAATTAACGCTTCCTTTTTTAAGTTGTTTTTTTGTTTTTGTTTTTTTGTTGTTGTTTTGTTTTTTTTTCTTTTAAGCTATACACAGCTATCCATTTTGTTGGATTAGTGATTACCATAGATGTCAGGTCTCACTAAAGGAATAATGGTTTAAATAATTAAGGAAATAGAAAAGGGGCATATTGTTTCAGTTATGTGGAGGGCGATGTTCAAGCTGAGATTTGGTTTGGAAACAAGTCAATGCTGGAAATGAAGCCAGAGGGTCAAATAAAGAAATGAGAGAATTAATTTGCAGCAGACTTTATCTGAAAACTTGAAATTTGCACTTATAGTCAGGCATTTAAAATGCCTGGCACTCATGAGTGTCTAATGTTTAGCTTCCTCCTTAAGAGATCCACAACATATACAGACACATAAAAAAAATCACTGCACCTATAACCTCCTCCCTATCTTTGACCAACCCCACAGAAGAGCTGCAGTAATCTGCGAGTGTCTCTGCAATCACTCATTTGACATTGGATATAAGATTTCAAAACGAGGAGCAACTTTAATATCTTAAGTGCTTGAAAAGGGAGAGGAAATCTCATTTGGGGATTGTTGAGGTGCAATTTCACCCTTGTCCAAAAAAAGGCTTAACCACTGAGTTCCTCTAGACAAGAATTAGGGCAAGTACTTGTTGTGCCATTATCATACAATAAGTGGACATTAATGATTAAGATTAGAAGATGTTAGATTTTTATCACAGTAACAGTATGTTATTCTGTGTCTATCTGGTCCACTGTTTACTTAGGGAACTGTTTGTGTTCAAAGAGAGACAAATTTTAACATTAAATTCTTATTTAGTATTATACATGAGAATTTCTATTCCTTAGAGTGAGACTGATCCATCTACCATTTAACATGTAAATGATATTCAGTTAAAGTGTAACCTCTTGGATTAATCCTTTGGAAGCGTTAATTTTGAAGGGGACGGGTAATGTGCAACAAGTTTATTGTGTGATTTTTACTTGTTTGATTTTTTTATTTTATTTTTTTTAAATCTTCAATTCTTTATAAAATGTTTTTTTCACATGCACTAGTTCTTGAAATGTTTATTTCTGCACAACTGTTTAGATAAAAATGCAGAGAACGAGCAGTTTCTACACCTCACGAATGACCAAACAGCAGCTGTGTGCTTTAAATCCTGCCTCTTTGTGTGGAAGTTAATATCACCTGGTTTTTAATTTAACACTATAAACGCAAAGTTCAATGAAACAAAATGTATTCCTAAAATTTCGGTAAATCATTTTAGTCATGCATGAAACGACGTGACGATTGCTTTCAATGTTTTTCCTGTCGTGTTTTTAAAAAAAACAAAAACAAAAAAACAGTCCAGAGTCAGATGTGGGCCAGCGCTCCCAGTTCTTTGACAAAGACTGAGCTGTTTGGTTAGAGAACTCATTTCACAGCATGATGACATTTAGGCCCCGAACAACGGCAGTATTGTTTTTGTAACTGGCTGAAACAGACAAAAGAAATTTCCATCATTAAGCTGCAAGAAATGCTTTGGTTGGTCGATTATTTTCTGTATCCTTCAGCAGAATGATCATATTTTATATTAATAGCACCTTTTTTAAAATATAGTTTTTATTTTATTCCTGTGTAGTTTTTTCTCCTTGCTGTCCACATTTTACCTGCAGGTGAAATTGTTTCCACACTTTAATGCTGTTTGAAAACTGTAAATTTGTGAGGGGGAGGGGACACAGTGCTGTTTGCTCATTCATTACTGCTCCCAGAAAGTTACTTTATCACTGCTGCAACTGGCTATGGTTAACACAGAGTGCACAGACTACTTAGTTATTTTATTATGTTTTTTTTTATTTTTATTTTTTTTATTCTCTTGCTCATTTTTCTTGAAACAACATGAGGACAAGTTCACTTTAGCTTCACATTCTCAACAAAAGAAGAGTGGTGTTGCTTGGGTGCTGCAGTTCGACCTTGATTTGTTCTCGCCCTAATCGTTCACTCTCTGGAGTTTGTTCTGAAGATTGCATCATAGTCTTCACCATCTTCTGATTCTCTGACTCATCTCTGGGGATTTCGTCACTTTGCCAGTCTGTCATTTTCTTTGCTGGCTTTTCCACGTGGACATTGACACAGAGAAGACAACATCACTGCGCTTTTGATGCGGCTTTGCAGAAATCCTTGAATTCTATCGGCGCTGGAGACGTGAGATGACAACCACTTCTCATTCTTCGCAGAATGCTCCTTGATGTAGCCCGTTTGACGCGGTCCACGGATGTGATCTCCTGTGGATGCAGCGGATCATTTCATACATGTTCAAGTGCATGTGCTCAGCTGTCTTAACCATGTCCGTTTGCAGCAGACGTGTTTCCTTAATTATGTGGAAACAAGTGAAATCTTTAAGATGCAGATGATCCCAAAGGGATCAGTCGTCATCTGTCATGAAGATGACGAAGAGGATGTGAGAGAGGGTAGAGCAGCACAGGCTATTTCTATACATCTGTGTTCGTGTGTGTGTGCGAATATTTGCTTAATGAGTGTGCGTGCGTGCGTTTATGTATGTATGTGCGTGTGGGGGTGTGTGTGCCTGCGTGTGCGTGCTTGGGTTTGTCTCATTTTGTTTGTGTTTTATTTGTGTAAATGGAGCATACAGTGAGTGTTTCTAACACTCCCTTTTCTGTTGTGCAGTATGAGGAATGCCAGTGGGCTGACTGCTGCTGACCTGGCCCACGCGCAGGGATTCCGGGAGTGCGCTGAAATACTCTCCAATGCCCAGAACTTCCAACAAAACATGGCTCAGTCTCATAACGGGGTTTTTCTGAATGGCATGAGCCAGAATGGGTGCCACACTTACCCCACCATCCAGGGACGCAGCTTCTTGAATGGTATGCCCAACAGAAAAAGGTCTTTCGAAGGCATGGAAGCAAACCCTGGAAAGAAGGCTAGAACTAACGGTAAGTTACTAAGCTGATCAGGTCTGTTTCCGATACTTTTTTTTTTTCTCTTCTGTTACCTTTTAAAGGAAATTGAAACTTTCAAGACATTATTACCCCTCAGCCATAAAAGGTTGATGGCATAGTGTCATGCACACCAAAGTTTGTGAATGCAATAACTCGAGAACGAGACAGTATAGGATTTTGAAATTGATGCCATCGAGTTCAAATCTCAGTGACCTCGACCTCAAGGTCAAAGGTCAAGATAATCTGAAAACCAAGTGAAGTAGGATTTTGAAATTGATACCATCAGTGTATCTAGGAGATTAAGGGGGTAGGTCTCTGCAGGTATTTACTTTTAAAAAAATATTTTCTGAAGTCTTTCCTCCAAAGGGTCTTGTTAGACTTAATTCACATTTTATGTGAGTCACAGCAATAGTGTGACACAGTGACTCTTTATTGATTATAATTCATTTTCCTGATATTAATTGATAATGTTGAAACACCAAAGGATGTTGGGTACTCAAACTTCTTTTTACACTCAGCTGTTTAATTTATTTCTAGCATGCATGAATGACAACAAAAAATAATTCAGTTTTGGTGAATTGGAGATCAGCAAATTGTCATCTACAAACTATATTCTTCCTTTCATCACATGACCAAGTGTCTGCATGTATTTTTAGGACAAAATCTGGGTTAATTGTATCTTCTAAGCAAATCTTTCTTTAAATGGATGGATGGAAACATGTCCTGGCTCTCAGCTCACTGATTTTTCCACTCGTCTTGGCTCTCAGGTTTTTGTGTGGAACCCAAATTGCTTAACGGGAATGGGCCACTAGATGGAGCTGGAGATGCGCAGATGGAGAGCATGAACATGGAGCTGGCAGCGACTGTAACCTCAGGTGGGCCAGGAAGCTTTGCATTTGGGATGAATGGGGTTGCACCATCACAAGGGCCGGGGCCCATGGATCAGGGGGGACCAGCCAGGTCGAGCCCCACAGCTAAAGAGCTGGAGGTCATCACTGTGGCGTCGATGCAGACCCCCTGTCGCTGCACCAACTCTTATGCCTACTTGTAAAGGGCTTGTGTGTGAAATGGCACACGCTAATGTTCCCATTTGTATGTTTGTTGTACGTTTCCTTTTTGAGTAATGCAGATATCGAAATACATTTGTTTTGATTTGGTGGAGAGCTTCCTTTGAAAGATATTTAGCTGTGTGCGTGCGTGCGTGTGTGTGTTGTATTTTCTACTTTTCCATGTACCTGATTATACTCTTAAGGAGAAAGGCATTAATATGTGTTTGTTATACAGATATGTAGTCAGTGCATACGTCGGATTATACTGACCGTTCTCGTGTAATGCTTACTTTTTATTAGGTTTTAAATAA
Organism: Copadichromis virginalis; assembly: GCF_057382275.1. NCBI lineage: Eukaryota > Metazoa > Chordata > Actinopteri > Cichliformes > Cichlidae > Copadichromis > Copadichromis virginalis. Next base: position 20,763,127 of record NC_140633.1, read on the forward strand.
AAGGATGATTTTGTTTTGCACAATTATACCACGTTGTTTGCATTAAAAGTGCAAATGTTTATATTGGCTTCATAAAAAATATTTAGTCATGTCTTATTATAACGCTTATAAACTTGTGCATTATTGTATAATAAGGAAAACTTCATTTGTCACCTGATGTTGTGAACACCAACCTTCTGCTGCCAACACCAAAAAAAATAGTAATGTTCGAGTTTGTTTTTCTCCCAGTTTAATAAATCAGTAAATATTGTTGATTTAAAATAATATTTAATAGGTGACATTTATTTGAAATTGGTACCTAAGCACTTTTTAAAACATACATAAAGAAAGTCTCTGGAAATTTCGCATTTTATATTGAAGAATGACTTTATGCCAAAGCATATCTGAACATGAATGTAGCTTTTAAAATTTACATAATTCACTGTGCAGCTTTCTTGGAGTTTCTAGATGCCCTTTAGTAACATTTACTGGTCCATAAGAGTAGAATTTGTTAACCCCTCTTTTTCACCTTTGTCAATGATTGGTCTGAAATATGATGAATGTTTACTCTGTGTGTGTGTGTGTGTGTGTGTGTGTGTGTGTTGGCGAACTTTTAAGGTAACTAGCAGCAAGGCTTGCATTTGCGTGTGTTACAGAAGAATACCCAGTGTGTTTTTTAAATTAATATCAGGCCATATTGCAATCGGTTGTTATGTACAAACAGTCCTGCTGAAAAAAAGTTTGCATGGTTTTTTACACTTTGCAAAAAGCCTTATTTGTTAAGCTGCGTTAAGTAATCCAAACGGTAACTTAATGTATGCTGTGTTCAAATTTTATAGACGCTGGGGGGATTCTTTCTGTATTTTGTAGTACTATTTCATGTTGAACATGGTTTTTGTTTTTGTTTTACGTGGCAGAAGGTTTGAGTGTGTAGTCTTTGAATCTGGGGCATCAAATGTTTTGAGTACTGAGCAGATTTAGCTTTGTACTTGACTGCTTGACATCATTAAATGTGTATAAAGTTTATAAATGTGGCCTTTGTTTTCTTGGTGTATCCTCGTGCTCTTTTTTTTTTTTTTTTTTTTTCTTTCTCCTGTCTCACAACATCTGTGTTTATTTATTTATTTTTAAAAATGCTTACATTTTTCAGATGATTGCAAATACAGTGCCTTTGACATTTTTTACAATTCTGCTTGTGATGTTGGGTCGTGGAGCTTAAAAGACTTGTGATTTTTCTTGTGAAATGACACAGAACTAGGTCATGGTGGTACAACGCAAATTGTATGTCAGAATTACTACAGATCAGGACGTGACCTATTTTAAAACAAGGTCTCAGGTCAAAACTTTTGAGATTGCATAAACCCGTGGAGTCTATTTCGCAATTTATTGATCTCTTTTTTTTTTTTTTTTCTTTTTTTTTAAATCCAAAGAGTTGGATACCACTTGATGTGTGTTGAAAGCTGGCCATGTAATAGACATTATTTTTACATGGCTGCTTACAGAATTGTAGTAAAAAGAATTTTAAATAGTTGTGCAAAACAAAATCGCCCCCTGCCTCGTTTGTTCTCTATTAGAGTCAGGAACACGATCAAAAAAATTTGTTTGCCCTTTTGACTATTTGTTTCATTTACAGTGGCAGGTGAAAGACACTGTGAGGACTTTTTCTCAAATGGCCCAACAGCAGAAATCCTCCTTGACCACCACATCCACAGCGGCTCACCTGAGATCATTAGCACTGGAGGCAGTCAGGTGGAGCACCTGAAGTCTGTGAAAGCGGAGCAGTTCTATGACCACACCCTCTTCAGCACCATGCTTCTTTACCATGGATCCTAAAATACAAAAGTGATCTTCCTGACACCTCTTCCTTTTTGCCTGAAACTCATCTAAGCCTAAACAAGCATTCATTCGCCTTAAAGCCACAGAGTGGTCACGATCATTGAATTTCTTTGTTATTAACAGCAGAGCCACTGTTCTGGATGGGTCTGAAACTGCATTAATAAAGCAGCGTAAAAAGTGGATTTTTGTGTTGTTAAAGACAAAAGTTAATGTTTAGTTCTTGTTGTGATTTATGCTACAAATAGCAGTTTTCTTTGAATACACTAAAGTAAGCATTTGAGATGAACCACTGCCAGTGCTGAAATTTTGTTTGTCTCAATATGTTAAAAAATGGAAACACATAAGATTCATTAAAAAAAGGTTTTCCAAAGTTTGATTTTTCTCCGTACATCTTGTTCTGCTTCCTGCCATAGATGGCTTATGAAATAATGTGTGTAAAGAATCATGGTATCCTACTTTCTTTTTCTATCCATTAGATATATACATTAAAAGTTATTGGTGTGCTCGCTTAATACAGAAAACTGCTTTAAAAGTTGCACTCTCACGTGCTGGCACAGCTGTCATAGGGCCGACCTTCATCATAGCTGCTCAGCACAAACTTCCCGTCATCGAGGCTACGTCACCGTGGCCACGCCCCGCGCCACCCGTAACTCGAATGGGGTGGGGAGTTGATTCCAATCAAATAAAATATTGTATTAGATAAATCTATCGTGTTGAAAGGAAGTACCGCGTTTTTATAGAAACTACTTATGCTAACAACACAAAATGTCTACTGACATTTTCATGCTAGAAATTTCAGGTTTGCTTAGTAATAAATCGCAGATGTCCCCCCCCCCCTTCCTTCTTGATGTGGTATCGTCCTGTGTAAATCTATGTACGCAAACCAGAGCGTCATATTAGCTTTATAGGACGACGGAAGAGTCGGGCTCCCATCTGTAAGGTTTCTGTAACGTTCTCAAATTACATTAACTATAATATAGGCAAATAAGCTCCTGTCAACTATTTTGCCTTGTCTGTACGTATTCTTCAAGTTAAGCTATGTCAACCCCGGCCAGAAGAAGACTTATGAGAGATTTTAAACGGTGAGTTGGTGTACAGGAATTATGCCGACATCGTTAGCCGTTTTGTCAGCTTGTGCTAGCCCGACATAGCTAATCGCTGTTTTTTTTAGGATATAGTCAATTTTAGGAGTTTCCTGTGTAAAAACAACCACAAGGCAACCGCTATAGATTATCGTATGCTTCTGCGAATGTGAATCATTTATGTGAAGTATTTTTTTTTCAAAGCGCTTCGTCTTTCCGTGACGCTAACGGATCTAGCTAATGCTAGCAGGTTGGTTTACTAAGGCTTCTGTCAACGTACAGCTCGTAGCTGACTCTTTAAACCTTTAGCTTTGAATATGCGTGAGAAATGGCCGGACGGACATTTTTCATGGTTTAAACATTTTTTTCAACGCATTCAACCCCAGTACTCCACGAATGTATTCCTTCCGTTTATCTTATATTTCCGCTTCATAGTTGCGTTGTTGACCAGCACAAACGGTTCGACATCCCCACGGTCTTAAACTTACAAAAGTTTGAGTTAATGGGGCAAATAATGACGCCAAGAAGCGAAACAGAATAAAGTTAGATTGTTATGTAAATTTCCGAGTAGAAATCAATATGTCAAAGGTGAGAAACAACAGTAAAACAAAGCGAATGCCAGGCCGTGTATTGGCCTTCAGGTCCCTTTATAACCGTAATGTAACACTGCCCACGGAAAATGTTTTGGGGTTTTTTTTTCTTTGTAAGCGATCCTAACTGTTTATCGTAGTGAGTTACTGGACCTCTTCGGGGTCCTTAAACGTGTTTTGATCTCACTGTAAAGCGAGCCTCTGGTCTTTTGATTATGTCATATTTGAAATATCAGGATTCAGGAATGTGAGCAGGTATTTCCAGGTGTTTGGGAGGAATATGGTTTGGTGTAGCCCAAACCTATTACTGATATGGCTTTTTAATTTTTTTCTTTTATTCATGTTTAGTTTCATCTTCAGTGAATTTTGCGGTTTTCTGGGTATTTTGTATTTTCATTGTGTTTTGTATTTTTATCTTTATGTGGAGGGGCCAAGATTTAAGTTCCGAATAAACACAACACTTTGTGAAGGCAGGTGACTCAGTTATGTGGAGATAAGTGCCAATAAATGGGTAGTGATTGAGCATCTCACAGCAGAACAATTATATAATGTTTCTGAGGCTTCATTGCAAGTTAGGTAGTTATGGTAATTTTAAATTTTAACAGCTAACTTTGAGCAGGCACAATATAAGCATCGTTGTCGCTCATGATGTAACTAATTCTGTATTTAGTAAATAACAGTTCCTACCGTTTATCATTAATGGCACTGACACATTGTGTTAGAAAAAGGAAACCATGGCAACAGCTGTGTTTCCAAGTATGGTATGTTTGTTTGACCTTATAAATGTGGGTGTGGTTAGACAATGAAAGGAGACATTTGATTGTGAAATACACCTTTCTGTGGACTCAGTGGAGAAATACAGTCTCTGGTCATTACCTTTGAGGCCTTGAAACTTTGCTTCAGTGTATTTATTTACTTAACCTTTTGGGTATGCAGTCTACAAGAGGATCCTCCAGCTGGTGTCAGTGGTGCCCCTTCTGAAAACAACATCATGGTGTGGAATGCAGTCATTTTTGGGTAAGAAATTAATTTGGTTCTGAAGTGTAGATCTTATTTTTGTGTCTGAACAAATGACAAAATATCGCTTTTCTCTAAATTCGCAGCCCTGAAGGAACTCCCTTTGAGGATGGTAAGTACCCCACTGTATATGGAGATAGATAAAGTTAAATGTAGTAACTTAATCAAAAATCTCACTGAATAGAATTAATTGAAAGAGACTCCTCAAGTCACATCTCCACAGTGTCCTCAGTTGGTCCAAAATCTCATATGTGTTCCTTTGTTTCAGGTACATTTAAACTCATCGTAGAATTCACAGAAGAATATCCCAACAAACCCCCTACAGTGCGATTTGTGTCAAAGATGTTTCATCCAAATGGTAAGAACATGATCACCTGCTGCCTCGTTATAGTGTTATTTGTGGCCTGTTAATAATTGTTTTTTCTCTACAGTCTACGCGGATGGCAGTATATGTTTAGACATCCTACAGAATCGTTGGAGCCCCACTTATGATGTGTCTTCTATTCTAACATCTATCCAGGTAAGAAGTGTCAATATTTAACAATAAAAGAAAAGATTTCATTATTATGGCATATTATTGTTAATTTGATTATGGAAACATTAAGTGCATTTCCAAATCATTGTGGCAATATTCCATCCATCCATCCATCTTCATCCGCTTTGTCCGGGGCCGAGTCGCGGGGGCAGCAGCCTAAGCAAAGAGGCCCAGACCTCCCTCTCCCCAGCCACCTCCTCCAGCTTATCCGGGGGAATACCAAGGCGTTCCCAGGCCAGCCGAGAGATATAATCTCTCCAGCGTGTCCTGGGTCTGCCCCGGGGCCTCCTCCCGGTGGGACATGCCTGGAACACCTCACCCAGGAGGCGCCCAGGGGGCATCCTTGTCAGATGCCCGAACCACCTCAGCTGGCTCCTTTCGATGTGGAGCAGCAGCTGCTCTACTCTGAGCCCCTCCCGGATGGCCGAACTTCTCACCCTATCTCTAAGGGAGAGGCCAGCCACCCTTCGGAGGAAGCTCATTTCTGCCGCTTGTATCCGCGATCTCGTTCTTTCGGTTACTACCCACAGCTCGTGGCCATAGGTGAGGGTAGGGATGTAGATCGACCGGTAAATTGAGAGCTTCGCTTTTACACTCAGCTCCCTCTTCACCACGACGGACCGGTGCAGCGTCCGCATTACTGCAGCTGCAGCCCCAATCCGTCTGTCGATCTCCGGCTCCCTTCTCCCATCACTCGCGAACAAGACCCCGAGATACTTGAACTCCTCCACTTGGGGCAGGAACTCATCCCCGACCCGGAGTGGGCACTCCACCCTTTTCCGGCTGAGAACCATGGCCTCAGATTTGGAGGTGCTGATCCTCATTCCCGCTGCTTCACACTCGGCTGCGAACCGTTCCAGTGCGAGCTGGAGGCCCTCACCCGATGAAGCCAACAGAACCACATCATCTGCAAAAATCAGAGATGAGATTCTGAGGCCACCAAAGCGAAAGCCCTCCGCCACTTGGCTGCGCCTAGAAATCCTGTCCATAAAAATTATGAACAGAACCGGAGACAAAGGGCAGCCCTGGCGGAGCCCATCACCCACCGGGAACGAGTCCGACTTATTGCCGGCAATGCGAACCAAGCTCTTGCAACGGTTGTATAGGGATCGAATGGCCCGTAGCAATGGGCCAGACACCCCATATTCCCGCAACACCTCCCACAGGACACCCCGAGGGACACGGTCGAATGCCTTCTCCAAGTCCACAAAACACATGTAGACTGGTTGGGCAAACTCCCATGCACCCTCAAGTATCCTGGAGAGGATAAAGAGCTGGTCCAGTGTTCCGCGACCAGGACGAAAACCGCATTGTTCCTCCTGTATCCGAGGTTTGACTAACGGACGAACTCTCCTTTCCAGCACCCTGGCATAGACTTTCCCAGGGAGGCTGAGGAGTGTGATCCCCCTGTAGTTGGAACACACCCTCCGGTCCCCTTTCTTAAAGATGGGGACCACCACCCCGGTCTGCCAGTCCACAGGTACTGCCCCTGATCTCCACACAACATTGCAGAGGCGTGTCAACCAGGACAGCCCTACAACGTCCAGAGCCTTCAGGAACTCGGGGCGGACCTCATCAACACCAGGGGCTCTGCCACCAAGGAGTTGTTTAACTGCCTCAGTGACCTCGCCCCCGGAAATTGGCGGGTCATTCCCCTCATCCCCAGACTCTGCTTCCTCCTCGGAAGACGTGTTAGTGGGATTAAGGAGGTCCTCGAAGTATTCCTTCCACCGCCTGACAATTTTCTCAGTCGACGTCAGCAGCGCTCCGCCAGCACTATACACAGTGCAGGTAGAGCACCGCTTTCCCCTCCTGAGACGTCTGACGGTTTGCCAGAATCTCTTCGAGGCAGTCCAAAAGTCTTTTTCCATGGCCTCTCCGAACTCCTCCCACACCCGAGTTTTTGCTTCAGCCACTGCCCGAGCCGCATTCCGCTTGGCCTGTCGATACCTGTCGGCTGCCTCCGGAGTCCCACAGGCTAACCAAGCCCGATAGGACTCCTTCTTCAGCCTGGTGGCTCCCTTCACCTCTGGTGTCCACCATTTGGTTCGGGGATTACCACCACGGCAGGCACCAACCACCTTGCGGCCGCAGCTCAATGCAGCAGCTTCGGCAATGGAGACGCTGAACATGGTCCATTCGGACTCAATGTCCCCAGTCTCCCTCGGAATGCTGTTGAAGCTCTGCCGGAGGTGTGCGTTGAAGATCTCGCGGACTGGGGCCTCTGCTAGACGTTCCCAGCACACCCTCACTACGCATTTAGGTGCACCAGGTCTGTCCAGCGTCTTCCCCCGCCACCTGATCCAACTCACCACCAGGTGGTGATCAGTTGACAGCTCAGCCCCTCTCTTTACCCGAGTGTCCAGAACATATGGTCGCAGGTCTGCGATATTATAATATATAATAGAAATAATATGTATATATTTCTCTGAGAAACGAAAAGCTGCTACTGCAAATTCAGGCTCATCCACTGAGACTAAGTTTAATGTCAGTGTGTAGGACTGCAGCTGACCACCCACTGATTGAATAATCTCCACTCATATCATGTGAACTAAACAAATGTCCCAAAGTGTAAGCTTAAACATATCGGTAACATCTGAGAATTTCTGAATATTATTTTCTTATATAGCAACTCATTTATAATGTAGTGTTGATTCATTAAGTGCTGTTAATACATGAAAATAATCAATATACAAATGATAGATTTAAATTTATGATTAAATTCAAAAGATTAGAGATTTTAGTTTGTAAAAGTACAGTGGCAAACTGGAAAATTCTCAGTATTGTGCAATAACATTGAGTAGATGAATAAGTTGATTCAGGTTTGTTGTTTTCCATTTAAATATTCTTGCCTTCTGTATTAATCTTCTCTCCCCCTGCAGTCCCTGCTTGATGAGCCAAACCCCAACAGTCCGGCCAACAGCCAGGCAGCTCAGCTGTACCAGGAGAACAAACGGGAATATGAGAAACGCGTCTCTGCCATCGTAGAACAAAGCTGGAGAGACAGTTGACCTGATACTTGTGATTGCTTCTCTCCGTCCATTGTTAAGCTGTGTGTGCTGCAAGTTTTAGTGGAATAACTCTTAATTTTTTGACCCTCCCCTCTTTTAATTTTAAGCTTTTATGCACTTTACCCTCAACTTTCCATCATAAAACATCTTGTTCCTGCCCAACAAAGAGGGCCTTTTTTTTTTTTTTTTTTTTCTATTCTCGCCCCCTTTTTAAGTTCATCAGGGGAAATGTGCTGAATCTTGCCTTGATGTAATATCATTATGGACTTGAGGGCCATTACTTAAAATCCTGGTGTGTTCCAACTTGCTCTAATAACTCCATGATTAATTGTTTTGTGTCTCAACGACATCGTTAAGTCATGGGTCCTTTTCTGTTGTGAGCCTGATTTGTTGTCAGTTTATTTTCATAAGGCAGTTGGATACTGAGCAGCCTGATTATCACAGACTACAACTAAATCACCTTTACACCATGTCCTTTGCTGTGTTGTGAACTGTTACATGCATGACGGAGTGTATTCACTTTCCCGTTCACTTGTGTATATAAGAAACCTGCAACTGAAATTATGTACAGATTTTGCACTGGTTGTCCCCCATGTCACCTTTTCCAGTACTTGTAAATAATAAAAAAAAAAAAAGGCAAAGTCATCCCTGTATGGACATGCATTTTCTTTCAAGTTGTTAGTGCACAAGTTATTTTACTTTCCAAGGTTTGAGCATAAATGCTCGTAGCAACAACGGCCACTTGCGTAGGGTACGTCATAGGCTCTACGGAGATTCGTAGTCAGTCTAAATCAGGCCTTGTCTGGGAAAGTGGATCACAGTAAAGCTAAAGTTCTCATAAGATCTGTTTCTAGAGATGGTGATGCCAGAAAATCCACTATATATGGTCTTATTTTGAGATCTTTGTTGAAACAGCAAAATAAAATTATATATTCAATATAAGTTAAAATGCACTCTCAACTGACAGTTCTTTATGCAATACTGGAGAATCATTAGCTTTTACCTAAAACTCATTAAATACATTTTAAACATCTCATTTTATCATAAAAGTAGCATCCATGTTGCTCTTGTACAATGTTCTAGTGAAATGCAGTAAGCCGCAATTCAGTTGTAATTACAGATCAATGATTACAGAAAATGATGCATCTGAAATCATCACACAGTGAACTTTGAGTGTTGACTATAAAGTAGTGTTGAAGAACACAGAATTCATGTTTCTACTTTGTTTTTTATTTGAGTTTATATAGTTAAGCTTGTGATGTTGCATGCAAGATGAACACAAAGAGGGATGATGTGCAGGACAGCTTGTTACAAACATGCACATGGTTGTGTACTGTACTACAGCTACTGTTTGTAAACAACCAGGAGATGGCATTCTCGTTTCTCAGGTACACAGCTGTTACAAAAATAACTATTTACAACACCCCTCTCTTCGTGGATTTTTTTTTTTTTTTTTTTAGCAAACTGTTAACTGGAAATGAAGGCTAATATAGATAAAATTAAATTTTTCACACAGGAATGTTCATGGGGCCAGGTGAGCTACCTGTTGTAGGCTCTCTCCTTCTTAGCCCTTTCTAAGGCCTTGTCCATGGTCTTCTCGTTTTCGCCTCTACACTTCGGGCAGTACCACTTGCCTTTAGGCTTATGATGGAGCCCGACGCAGGAGAAATGAAACCACTCAATGGGACATTCGTCATTATCGCAGCCAATCATCTCGCCGTAAGACACCTGTTCGCACAGGCAATATGTTGGCTCATCCGGATCGATGGGCAGGTCTGGAGGAGACACTTCTCTCTCTGATTTTCCTTTTGACCTTTTCTTTTTCTTGGAAGATGTTTTGGCCTTCTTTTCCCGAGACACCCCCACTCCCACTTCCTCAGCATGATCCAGACCCCCGTAGCTTTCCCGATTTTCTCCATTTTTCTGACGTCGTGAGCGTTTCCCTCCCGCCTTTTCTCCACCACCTGAAGATGATGTGACCTCATCACGCTTCTTGTCGTGGTGACTGGGTTTGCCCACAGTAACTGTAGCTGATGTTGAGGACATCAAAGACGATGCAGTGGTTGTCATGGAGGTGGCCGGAGGAATGTGACTTTCTGGGATTTCTTGAGAGGAAAGGAGTAGTTCTGAATGCCAGTCTATTTGTCGCGTTCGGTTCTCAACCAGCTCCACCTGGAAAAAAGAAAGAACATTCATGTTTTGTTTTTTATTTTTTCCAAGTTCACCTAATTTATTTGACAATGTAGACTAAACCATCACACTTAAATAATCCTGAATACAAATCTATGTGAGAAACCCCAAACTACATCAGTATCTGCCATGTCTGTGCCCCGACAGAGCCAATCAACAGCTGAACCTGAAAACACATGAGCCATGTTGCTTGAACTTGCACGAATAAAAGCTTTTTAAAGGACTCTCATTAATCATCGTGAAGCCTAAATCCTTTTTGGTTTATGTTTTTGTGAAGAGACAATCTGTAGCTCCCTTGGATGCACTGTACGTTTTAAAAAGCCAACTCTGATTAAGATTTGTTGAACATAAATTTTGCCTTCTTTGCTGAATTAACTAGAAAGAAGTTCATGCTTTCAGCAGTTTAGGCTTAGCTGACGTCTAGGGGCTTATAAATGTTACTATAAACAGGTTTACACAGGGTAAACCTGTGTTTGTAGAGGGAGGGATGCGTGCCAGATGGACTAAAAGGATTTTAGCAGCTCTGTATCTGTCCTTCCCTGCATGTCATTCCCTCTGTACCCCATTTCCTGTTTATCGCTACTGTGCTATCCATATAAAGGCAAGAGCCTGAAAATAGTTTAAAAATATATATATATAAATGTGAATGTTCATAGAGAAATTATTATCAAAGCTATCCACTTTAATTATGTATCACAAAAGGAACACAACCCAACTGAACTTTGACATACCAAACATGCCAAACAGGAAGGTCAAACATAGTGTTGTGTTTCTGGTAACTGCCTAGCTTGTATCTACAATAGAGTTATTTAATGTTTACTGCTGGAGTCTTGTAAATGTTTAGATTTTTTTTTTCTTTCTTTCTACAACAGATTTCCAAAAAATGTAAACATAAAGCTCATTCAGTCCTGATACAAAAGATCCATAAAACCCATTAATCAGGGTAAGCGTTCTTGCACATATGTCACAGAAGAAGAGTAACGTAGATTCATCAATACACACATTAAGACCCAAAAGCTACTTTTTTGTCCAGTTTTTCTTCCACGTACCATTTGACCAGCAATCTGGATCTTTTCATCTCCAAGCTCCTGACTGCGAATTAGCGCCCTCTGAATAGACAACTGAAGCTTGCGCCTCTGAAGGGAGTCAGATTCACGGCGATACCGGTCATAAGCATCATCAAGCTCCTTCAGAACATCTGACCAAAAAAAAAAAAAAGATAAGAACAGAACAGAAATACACCCCATGTTCAATAGTATACTTGTTGTTAGTCTTTTTTTTAACCCTCATTAAAACAGACGGAGCAGCAGCATGACTACAGGTTGAAAAGTAAGAAAAATGAATCATTGCAATCTTTTGTATTACTTTGTATATATAGATATATAGATATATATACACACACACATAAATTATTTCACTATGAAACCTAAACAAATGTAAACATCAAATCTTTACCTTGATACTTGGCATCAATTTCCTTCATGAGGGACACGCTCCTTTGCAAGTCAAAAGGAAGGGACTCCACAAGGTCCAAATACTCCTCCACATAGTTCACAACAACGTGACCTGGGTCACCATTGGTCGGGTTCAGCATTGCGGATCCGTTTCCCCGCCGGCGCACTCCTACACCAGCACCTGTCAACAACATTAGCTTTTTCATTGATGAATCTAATACTCAAGTTTGCAAGTAAATATTACTTCACTGCCTCAAACGTTTTTGATTGAAGCATCATAACGTGTGTTTTACAGCGTTTTCGTCGTGTTTACTAACACCTGTAATCAAGAATCAGTTCTGGGCTGCAGACATACAGAAGAGAAGACAACTGATCTGCAGTCAGCCATACTGATGAAATTGCTACGTGTACTGCGAATGTGCCAACTGTTAGCTAACTCGAACTACCAATGCAGGATCTGCAAAGAAATACAAGACCCGGTGACTTCCGCTGGATAGCTGATAACTTGAAGTTGCTCGTATGGGGTGTCCTTACTGCAAGGTCTTCACAACTACAACGGAGCAGACAACTGTAATGCTAGCTAGCAGTGTTTCCCGGGGAACTGTAATCATTTTGGCTATGTGGAAGAATCACAGATGGATATGCTAACACAAAGCCTGCCACAAACAACAGGACACAAGTGAACTGCTGTGTTTGAATATTTCATCAAAAGCAGCAGCTGCCCTGTCGTGTCTAATGTTTGCCAAAGCTAACTACAGCAGCTATCCTGCCCTGCTGCTGCTGAGTCCATTTTAACGACAAGTAACGATACCCAACTTTTCCCAGTTTGCAAGTTTATGAATCTCTCAGTCTGCACCACACACTTATGAAAATGGGATTTTCAAAATGTGGCGTTAACTGTGGAACTCGCTGCTAAATGTTTTGGAAAGTTACATCTTAATGTGACAAACAACGCTTTGAACAACGGTCACCGAAGTGAATACGTTTCACCTTCAACACATTAAGCACCCACTGAACATTTACGGACAATTCTAGCTAACACGACGCGGACAAACAGAATGGTCTTTTACTGCTTTGGCACTTTAAAGTGGTCTTTACGCGTTGGCTTCGGCGTGTCTGTTAGCTGGATTAGCCGACTAGCTTATAACAATACTAAACGAAATTCAGCTCCAATCCTTACGGAAATACAGAGCAGATACCTCGCCACACTCATTCAGTTGCCATATAAGCGGAGGGTGAGTAAACTTACCTGTGAATACTCCGAGTTAACCTTACAGACTCTGTGATGCTGCTGTGGGTCTTGTTGCTAACGCTAGGTAGTGTGTGTGTGTGTGTAACTACGGTGGACTCGCAACAACGGAGCTAGCTGTCGGCTAATTCAGCTATGCGCATGCGCCGCATACTTTACACGAATCACACACGCCTCACTCTTCTGCTTTTAGGTTTACGATGCTGCAACCAACCAAAACACTTTGTTGTCCAGCAGGTATCGGTTTTCATGGACTTTACAAGTTAATATTCCCCACTGACTCTATAAAAGTCACGTTTTCTGCAGTCACTCACCCAGTAATACTTCCATGATGGCTTTTAAGAACTTTGTCGAAACAAACAAACAAACAAACAAACAAAATCACATTTATAATTTATTTCAAAACGTATACAGGTTTCTGGTTTAGTGTGAGCCCATTCATCCTAATGTCTCAGTCTCTTTGGTGGGCTTGGTGAAGGCATTCATTATTCAACTAGTGGTTTTCTTTTTGTTACTTTTCCATTAAACACAACACAATTTTGCACCAAATTTCGATTCCGGGTTCAAATCAGTCATTAAAATTCAGCTAAAGAAGAACATTTCTTTCAATCCCAAAAAGGTTACGTTAGGAGCGTAAAATTTATTCTCTTTTTACAACTGTTTGCATCGCTGACTGTTTTTAGCTTTCGAACAGCTTTTTGAAGGCTGAGCTGATCTCCTGGATCATGTCTGACGTGGTGGTGGACCTGCCGTGCCGCTGGAATGCTTGACTGTTGCACTGCCTGGTGAGCGAACAAGCACCAAATGCAGCAACCACTGATGGATTCATACTATAGGGGAGCAAAGGGAAAGAAGAAGGGGGAAAAAAAAAAAGAGAATATACATCCAAATAAAGTGAACACGTACATTTCTCTGTGCAACATCACACTTTATGCATTCATTACATAGGAAAAGCCAAAAAATCATCGAGAGAAGTGGTCAGAACGTTTGGTGATAATTTTTATACACTCTCAGCATGTAAATCAGTGCACTCTGTAGGTAATGTGTGTAAATATATTTAAAAAAAACTATTTTTTATCCATTGAGCCCTGAAAAGCTTGGCCTATACATTCATTCAAACATAGCTCACTCCTTGGCGGCCGCTTATCGGGGCCTGGAGCCTGGGGCTCGCTCGGTCCACTTCGGAGGTGGGGTGCCCCCGGCCTCTCGGCCTGGGGCTCGGTCACTCAGGCACAGCTGGCTGCCGGCGGAGCTCACGGGCGCGTCACTGCAACTCCCCCTAGCTTCTGCTCCGCGGCTGCTGAGTGAACCCTCATCTGGGACTCTCCTCAGCTCTTACTGGGACAGTGGCGCGGCTGCCCCTCTGTTGGTCTTCCATGGTCTCTTGTGTTCTGGGGGCCTCTGGATATCTGGAGTTTTGATCTCCTCCATACCTGCTTCATACCCTGGAGGACGGGGCTGTGGCCCCTCCACACTCCCTAGCAGATCGTTACATGGAGAAACCTTTGGAATACAAGCACGCTGATCCACACAGGTATGCACACGGGTGTTCACTGCTCATAGACTTAAATTACACCTTTCTTGGCCGCTACTTCGAAGCACAACTGTCCTGCGTGCTGCACAACAACATTGAATATTTAGTATTTACTGCTGTTTACACTTAGCTAGATTAATGCGATGGTGTTGTGTTTAGTATGTTGCTTTGTTTTTTTTGTTTTTTTGCTTGTTTTCTATTCTTCTCTCAACAGGTGATCCAGGAGATTTTTACTTTTTTTTCTCCCCCCCTTTCTCACTGTCCCTCTCCCCTTCTGTTTTTCCTTTCCTTCCTCTTTCTTTTCCTATCCCTCACGCATGTCTGTCCCGTCTGTAACATCTGAAAATAAAATATAATAAATAATAAAAACAAAGATCGACCAAATGGACCAATACGGCAATGCCACGATGATCCATTTGGCAAAGTAAATCCATTGGGTATCCTTGTTGGTCTTCAGACAACAATTCTGATGGCTAAAGAACCAAATGGGACAGGCAAAAAAAAAAAAAAAAAAAAAAAAAAAAAAAAACATAGCACAAAAAGCAAAAATCATGCCTTCACCTTCTGATCATTCCTGCTGTGGAAGCAGCATGGGCCCAGTGTGCCAGCACTCCCATAGATCCAGAAAGGAGATCCCCCTGTCCACCGCATCGTCTCCCGCTGCCTTCTAAATTGCATGAGTACACTACAAACAGCAGCACACGACACAGCGTCACAAAAGGAGCTCCGAAGCATCTGAGAATAAACAGAGTGAACGATCAGCCGGAAGAAATTAAAGCACGTTCTGTTTGATGCCAACCTTTGCTGCCATCTGTGATGAAATCCTGCTCCCCCTTCAGCACCAAGGTGAGGTTGCCCATAGCTACACTGAGCTGCATGACGCTCCGCTGATAATCACTGCTGTCCATGGGCTCATGGTGCTAATGCACACAGACAACGTAAAAAGACACACATCAGCATAGAAGATCACATGTTATTTGCTGTCAACTAGTGAGTGGGACTGAAATGTGCCAAGAAACTTACCAATGCCTCATACAATCGAGTGAATTCCATGAAGTTAGGCGTAAGGATGCCCTTCTGGTACCCTTGGATAACAGATGGTTGCTGTGTAACCAGCCATAATCCATCCTGTTAAGAATGATCACACACACTATGTATGACTTAGCAAATGAAACACCTTCCGCTCCACATCTGGGACTTTATTTTATCAAGACTTACTGCATCAATGACTATGGGGATATCTCTTGCTTTCGACTTCTCAATGACCTCCTGAAATAGAGAGAGAGAGAGCACAGGGTCTGTCTTTAATAAGCCTTCCGTTGGGGTGGGGGGAAAAAAAGAAGAAGTAATTTATCAGCCACCAGTAACACTTGTGCTATAACAAGTGCTAGCAATAAGACTAGTCTGCCATGCTTATGCAGAAGTATCTAGCAGAGTAGCCGAGACTGTATTAAGCGCAAGGAAGAATGAATGTGCTCCACGTGCCTTTGCTGTTTTCAATAATAAGTCTTCTCTTCCTAAGCCTGGTCCCACCACAAGTCCGTGTAGTCTTGGAAGCCATTTTTCTATTTCTTCCACTGCGTTAGGACTGTCCCTTCATTCACACACATACACACAGATTGTCAGACATGCTGGAATGCACAATTAATCCCAAATTTTCCAATTAGTTTGCAAGGAAAACACACACACACACACACACACACACACAAAGTGAAGACTGATAACACTGTAACGGGTCTCTGAAGTGAGCAAACACAAATAGAAAGCAGTCGATGTTAATGTTTTCTGTAAGTGCCTCTTGTAGAGAAATGAGCCTTTTAACATTTTTTTGCTATAACAAGCTAATAATGGCTTTCTAAGAGCACACTGGCACAGGCTCACCAAACTGAAACGCAGTCATCAATGTTACTGTAAGGTTCCCAAGCCGCTCCAGCCACGACAAGTAAGCGTGAGCTGTGAAGGTTTGTACTGTCACACTGACAGAATACCCAGAATTATGACACTACCTGTTCATGATCTGACAAATGTCAGAAATTTAAATATTTAGGACAGTGATTACAGAATCATTGTGAGAAAGCAGCGTGTTAATTATAACACGCAACGTTTAATACAACGGAGTAGAGTGATGATAGTGAAATGCAGAATTTGGCTCCAAATAACATTACAACTCACAACAAAAAAAGAAGACGTGCGCAACTATTTATTTTGAAAATCTTATGCCTCGCCACAAAGCCTGGGTAAACTTTGATGTTTTTGCTTGCAATAACACACTGTGTAACATTTGTGAATGCATCCAAATTGTTTTGAAGGAAGGAAGGTTCAGGGCTGAAGCAATCAGCATCATGGGCTCATCCGGTTAGAATAAGAAAAAGCAGCCAGAATTATTCTCAGGGTTCTCTTTTTATTCTCAAATAAATAAGGCAAAGAAGGAAGGAAACAAAGACACACATGGACTGCTCTCTCTAAAAAGGACATAAAGTATGATTTAAGTAATTCAAAATGATACATAAACTCAGGAGACTCAAAGAGAAACTCACCTCAGCTGCCGCCCCATGTGGGAGTGAAGAAAGAGTGAGGGGTAGGTGAGTGCAGTCCTTATATACTGTGTGACATATAATGTGTGACAGGTGAGTGCAATTAAGGCCAAGCACCACACCCAATCAAAGGTGAGGAAAAGAAACAAGGTGCATCTGGTGAAGTGAATGTGCTAGAAGGTGAGCCTTTACAACACAAATACCAGTGCATAATGCTAATAAATACACACCATTGCACTCTCAATGATCCAACTGCTACCAGCTACTTCAAATCCTACAGAAAGATTATTATTGGCTCTGTACTTACAGAACTGGATGGACTATGAGCTCAGGGCTGTATGATTTGATTACAACTGCAGCATCTTTGGTGCAGAACACGTGAGACAAGTCAGCCCCCTGGAGATGAGAAAAAAAATGTATATACAATATACAATTAGAAATTTTTTTTTTAAAAATGAATGGACAAAATTGATAGTCAAGCTTTACTGCCTACCACTTTTAAAGCAGAGATGGCAGCAAAGTAAGGAGCTCCAGTGTAGCTTTAGAGATTAGAGATGAAGAGAAATTAGGGCAAATGTTCCACTGAATTTGTTTTTTTCTTTTAAATCATGCAGGAATCTTTTATGCAACATACTCTTGACATCCTCCAATGATCCCAATACGTCCATCTTGTCCCTTGTGTTTTTTGGATGTCAGCGGAGGGACTATGTTCTTTACCAGTGGCAGGATGTCATCCTCCATACCTCTGTGCGACGTGGAGCCCAAACCGTAGAAGCGCTCAAAAACTGAGGAGATAAACAAAGTGAGAGTGTTCAGCGTACGAGCTAGTTTCAAACCACTGTGGTCGACAACAAAAACACACTAACACGATCCAAAATAAGAATAATAACTGAGTGTGATCTTTCACGTTACAGCTAATCTGCCTTCAGGTTTCTCTCCACATCAAGGCTTCACGCGTAGCGCCGGAACTAAATACCTAACGCCTGAGGGTCTGCGCTCAGAAATGGATTCTGCTGTGTGAGAGAGTCTGTCTGGGGCGAAGGGCGTTTGGGGTGACCGGAGTGGCCACGTGTATGCGACGGGGAGGTACTGGAAATGACCGGAGCGCGGCCAGGATTCGCCGTCTTGGACGGAGCGGATGCTGAGCCGGAGGAGGAGATGCTGGCGAACATCTGACCAAGCATCTGAAGCATCTGCAGTTCCCGGGCATGCTCAGCTTCCCGGCGCCGGTCTTCTGCTTGCAAGCGCTGCTCCTCCATCCGGTAGAAGTTGTCCTCGGCTTGGGCGCTCTGCTCCAGGAACTGCTCCATCAGCTTCTCCATGGGGAAATTGGCGCGTCGCTTCCTGGGCCGTTTGGGCGCTCTGGCTGACAAACAGCTGGCCGACTGGCTGGTGTTAGGCGGCTTCGCACAAGTCCCTGAAGTGGAGAAGGGTGTGACATTATGTTAGCACACATACTCGAGTCACACTCGAGGCACTGAAACATGATAAAGCCACGAAAAAGTGATAGTGGATAAGGTTGGACTCACCATTATTCCCCACTGTCACTTTAACCGGAATGGGGATGGGAACAGTTGGGTATTCCAACTTGACTTCAGTCTCAGCGGGATAAGGACACTCCCCTGTGCTCTCAGAGTAAGCATCCTGAGCATCTTCCCCATCCTCCTCCGGGCCATCGACGGCCTCCTCTCCTCCCGCACCGCTGTCTATAAACTCCTGGGCGTCCAGACTCGGCCGGTTACTCAAAATCCTCTCCATGGTGTCATAAAACTTGCAGATCTTGTGATACTGCCCATTATTCCGCAGATTGCCCTCCTTCGCCAACAAGTACTGCCTCTTGAGGCTCTTGATCCGCACCCTACACTGCTCGGGCGTCCTTTCAAACCCCATGGCTCCCAGCCTCCGGGAGACGTCGCGGTACACGAAGCTGTTTCGGAAGTTTCCATCCAGCGCCGCCTGGATGTCCTGCTCTCCCCAGATGTTCAGCAGCGTCCTCGTCTCCACGTCCGACCAGAGGAAGCCCCGCGTTGTGTTCGCTTGCATAGCTGATCCAAAACAGGCCGTCTCCCGGCGTAACCTCCACCCCCGGGGAATAAGTTGATTGGAGATGTTGACACTGCGGATTATGACGGCCGTTTGCTCTGGGTCTCTGCGCTCAGCCGCATCAATGCCGCGGACCACCGTCAGCCCAAACAACGACAAACGGCCATTTCGCTAGCTCAGAAGGACCAGCCGGGGTAATAATTTTGGTCTTAAACTTGAAGATCATCACAACGTGTGCAGGTCAAACTATTTGTTAGCTAGCTAAAAGCCTAGCCTTCTGTGTTTATCTCATTCGTGTCGTCAAAATGCGTAGCTCTGGGATAAACCGACAGGAGATCGGCTACAAGAGCCGTTTTCAAGCGGTAACACTACATCGAGTAAATGTCCAAACTGACCTCTGATCAGTCCTTTGAGGTTAACTTCACCTTTCTCCGCCTGGTCCCCCGCCCCGCGAACGCATTTCTGCGGGGTCCTAGAGACCCACCTCACCTCAACAACGAGCCAAACTGTCAGCTGCTCGGCCAACACGGAGAGCACTGGACGACTCTAACGGCTCACCTAACGTTACAGTCTAAGGCTAAGTTTTAATGAAGTAAAACTTTGAGATAACGTCAGTCTCTTTTACCTTTCTCGTTTAAACAGGCCAAGGCGGCGATAAGCGACAGTGCAACTGGGATCGAGCAAAAAGCGAGCGCTTGAATCTGTTGAGGCATGCTCTCATTGTTTGTCTGACTGCAGTCACCCACTCTCGGAGCTTTATCACGGGCTGCACAGCCCTCTGTGGCACTCAGCTGTCCTTACCTAAACTGGAGCTGCGCTTCAACGCCGACAAGTGAACGCAAGTTAGCCTGATCATGAGGCGCCCTATAACCCAGCGCAGTACTACAGGAAGCGTGTGATGCCTTTAAAGGCTGCTCGGACACTCCTACATCCAAGTGGGCTGAGGGTGAAATCTGCTGTCGACGAGCCATCAAACCGGAAGCAGGTTTAAGCATGCGCTGCTTCAGCAGGGCCGGATTCTGAGACAACAAGCCCTCCTCCATAATAAAATGAAGAACACATCAAAATACACACAGAAGAGTAATAAGGTGCAGATGTTTTTAAGTTTATTTGCAGTTTTCATCTATTTGTGCTGATTTTAAGTTTTTTTTTCCAGCCATATTGCAAGTATAACCGTCTGTTTGCCTCTGTTTTTAGAAGTTTTGTATTTTTTAATACTCATTATTCAACCCCTCTGCCATAAAGAACTCTTCAGGAGGTCAGTCCTACTATGCACTATGAAAGTGTAGAGGTGGTAACAGGCGAACACACGTGAACTGTCAGGCACGAGATTCCATACACACATAATTTTAGAAGCATGTCAAAAAAAATTATTTTACGTAGAAAGTGTAGCCTATTTTTATTTATCAAGTCTTCATTTCTAAACAAATATAATATCACCCTTAAAACTACAATTGAATTCATAGATTTAATGCATAAATTAAAATATTTTGTAACTGTAACTGTTTATCTAACTTTCTTCTGGTTATTGTTATATTTATTGTGAATAGATCACATGTTTCGATCGAAGCAGAAACATGATTGTTGAATATTTTTTACTTTCTTACAAATATCAGTCTACATTTTAGGCAGGCCATTGGCATAAAGTGAATGAATATTTATTTCTCAGCTAATAATTATAATCATCATCATCATCATCATCATCATGTTTTTGGTCCAGATTTTAAAGACCACATTGGCATTTTTTAGCCATTTGTCTCAGCCTGACAACAAAAAAAATATTTTTTAATCCTCCAAACTAACAGAAAAACACAATTAAGCGACACGTATACCACTAAGAGAGCGTAAAATCCCAGAAGAATGTGTGTTATGCTTAGTTTGAAAACTAATACCCGCCCACCGACTAATTACAAATCGGAATTATAGACAGTTTTACTTTTCTCCCTGGGTTTTGTCTGGTAGGCATAAAACAACTTCAGGCTTGACCACTCAAATCACACTTAAGCCTTGGAGACTGCTACTAACACCACACTAAAGGCATAAATATAACCATAAGGAATGCTTTGAGGAGAGGTATATTATGTAATATTTGCTGTCAGTGCATTTTAATGAAAGAAGAAGAAGAAAATCAGACAGGGGTCTTTGTATTTTCAATGCAACTCTGTCCCTTTTTTTCGTCATTGTGTGGAAAATTGTCCTACTCAAAAGGCTGCCCTCAATCTTTTTTAATAATACCAATATTGACTAAGTAGTTTTTATTTATACACTTAAACTTATTTGACTTAGGCACAGTTGTTACATCAAAGAGTAATCTTTACCTTGATACTTGGCATCAATTTCCTTCATGAGGGACACGCTCCTTTGCAAGTCAAAAGGAAGGGACTCCACAAGGTCCAAATACTCCTCCACATAGTTCACAACAACGTGACCTGGGTCACCATTGGTCGGGTTCAGCATTGCGGATCCGTTTCCCCGCCGGCGCACTCCTACACCAGCACCTGTCAACATCATTAGCTTTTTCATTGATGAATCTAATACTCAAGTTTGCAAGTAAATATTACTTCACTGCCTCAAACGTTTTTGATTGAAGCATCATAACGTGTGTTTTACAGCGTTTTCGTCGTGTTTACTAACACCTGTAATCAAGAATCAGTTCTGGGCTGCAGACATACAGAAGAGAAGACAACTGATCTGCAGTCAGCCATACTGATGAAATTGCTACGTGTACTGCGAATGTGCCAACTGTTAGCTAACTCGAACTACCAATGCAGGATCTGCAAAGAAATACAAGACCCGGTGACTTCCGCTGGATAGCTGATAACTTGAAGTTGCTCGTATGGGGTGTCCTTACTGCAAGGTCTTCACAACTACAACGGAGCAGACAACTGTAATGCTAGCTAGCAGTGTTTCCCGGGGAACTGTAATCATTTTGGCTATGTGGAAGAATCACAGATGGATATGCTAACACAAAGCCTGCCACAAACAACAGGACACAAGTGAACTGCTGTGTTTGAATATTTCATCAAAAGCAGCAGCCGCCCTGTCGTGTCTAATGTTTGCCAAGGCTAACTACAGCAGCTATCCTGCCCTGCTGCTGCTGAGTCCATTTTAACGACAAGTAACGATACCCAACTTTTCCCAGTTTGCAAGTTTATGAATCTCTCAGTCTGCACCACACACTTATGAAAATGGGATTTTCAAAATGTGGCGTTAACTGTGGAACTCGCTGCTAAATGTTTTGGAAAGTTACATCTTAATGTGACAAACAACCAGTGTTGGGAAGGTTACTTTTAAAATGTATTCCATTACAGAATACATGCCCTAAAATGTATTCTGTAACGTATTCCGTTACGTTACTCAATGACAGTAACGTATTCTGAATACTTAATATATTATCATGCTTTTTACAACAACGTGAATGTACTATTGCTGTGTGATTTATTACTATTACTGAAGGTCCGCGACTCCGAACTGTAGTAAAGGGACCTCTGACTGATACGGCGGAGTCCCTGTCGGCTCATAGCCGAAAAATAGCTTTACTTTGTTGTGTGGGTCAACTCTGCTTGCCAGAGACAGAGAGAGGCGTTGAAAGACTGCTCCAACGGAACTTATTGTTTTCGGAGGAAAACACTAACACAGTGTACAGTCGAGTCTTAATAGCTTACTTACAACTGGGCTCGTCAGGCACTCTTCTTGGCTGAAGTGGTTATTATTATATTTACATGCTTCCAGCTCCCGTTTTTCCTCGATGACAACTTGTACCTTTCCACTCCCCTTTTTCTCACTGCGGTAAAGTGAGCCGTCATTTGTGAGCCGCGGTCAACCCAGCCGCCTCCTATCCGCCGCATAAATTTCCTTGCGCTTTTACACCAGTCTTTACGGTAGCGCCTTTTCGCTTTATATCCTGATTGAAAGCCTAGACTCGCGCACGCGTGCACGCGCGTGAACAGTCGCACGCGCGCACACAAATTACAATGGAACAGCCCAATACAGCCATCGTGACAGTCTGGTTGTATATTCAAAAATTCATTAAAAATCATTCTTAAAAGTTGATGCCAAGCTTTCAACACAATCCTCTTCTCGGACACCTACTTTACCTCTGGGCCAGGTTTTACCCAGATTTACTGTAATATTACTCAGAAATCACAGTAAACTCAAATTCAATGCAATACAGTCAATGCACTACAATTATGTTTATTTCAAAAATTCATTAAAAGTCATCCTGAATAGTTGAGGTTCAACTTTCAACACATCCCTCCTCTGGGACACCTACTGTACCTATGTGCCACGTTTCATCCAGATTTACTGTAGAATTCCTCAGAAATTACAGGAAACTTATATTCAATTCAATACAGTCAATACAATACAATTATGTCAATTTTCAAAAATTCATTAAAAATCATCCTGAGTAGTTGATGTCCAACTTTCAACACATCCCCCCCTCTGGGACACCTACTGTACCTGTGTGCCAAGTTTCATCCAGATTTACTGTAGAATTCCTCAAAAATTAAAGGGTACTTGTATTCAATGCAATACAGCCAATACACTACAATTATGTCAATTTTCAAAAATTCATTAAAAATCATCCTGAGTAGTTGATGTCCAACTTTCAACAGATTCCTTCTCTGGGACACCTACTGTACCTGTGTGCCAGGTTTCAGCCAGATTTACTGTAGAATTCCTCTGAAACATTTCTTCAATCTAATACAGTCAGTACAATAGAATTATGTCAATTTTCAAAAATTCATTAAAAATCATCCTCAATAGTTGAGGTCCAACTTTCAACACATTTCTCTTATGGGACACCTACTGTACCTGTGTGCCAAGTTTCAGCCAAATTTACTGTAAAATTCCTCAGAAATTAATTCAAACTTCTGTTCAATCCAATACAGCCAATACACTACAATTATGGCAATTTTCAAAAATTCATTAAAAATCATCCTGAATAGTTGAGGTTCAACTTTCAACACATTTCTCTTCTGGAACACCTACTGTACCTGTGTGCCAGGTTTCATCTCAATCCGCTGCATCAATAATTGTTTAATATTGATGGATCAAAAGTGCTGCGGAGAGAGTCATGACAGGGACTATAAAGAGACAGCATATTTGCTTGTCTTCACTGACTAGCTTTGAAATCCAGATTTTAATTTTAGAATATTAGGTGTACTTGTGGTTTGTATAGAATTTTAATGTTGAACAGGAATCAGAGTCTTCATCTCCCATCACCAGTGTGTGAATGGGTGGATGACTGGATATGTAAAGCGCTTTGGGGTCCTTAGGGACTAGTAAAGCGCTTCACCTCGGCAAAATTAAACCAGTCGAAATACCAAATGAGGCCAACAGTGGCTCGATGAAGCCATTCTCCACAAGGACTTTCCATGAAGTTCGTCTTGGCTGTGCAAGCGAAGAAGAATAAAACTAGCCAAGTGCAGATGAAGTGAGCGAAGATGAACCAGGGGAGCACGGAGGCGAAAAGAACGAGGGCAGTGAGACGACAAGAAATGAGTACCAGTGTCACGGCCTTTTAAGTTCTGGCGTTTATTTCGTTGAAAAATATAAACAAAAATCAACCCAATAATTTCAAACATAAACGAAAGTTAACTTAATCTTGGGGCTCAAGAGTTGGGAGTTCGCCTTGTAATCGGAAGGTTGCTGGTTCGAGCCCCGGCTTGGACAGTCTTGGCCGTTGTGTCCTTGGGCAAGACACTTCACCCGTTGCCTACTGGTGGTGGTCAGAGGGCCCGGTGGCGCCAGTGTCCGGCAGCCTCGCCTCTGTCAGTGCGCCCCAGGGTGGCTGTGGCTACAATGTAGCTTGCCATCACCAGTGTGTGAATGGGTGGATGACTGGATATGTAAAGCGCTTTGGGGTCCTTAGGGACTAGTAAAGCGCTATATAAATCCAGGCCATTTACCATTCAAAATAAGAACACCAGGAAAGGAAACAGGGAGGGATAACAGAAACACTAAACACAAGACCCAGCCCCTAAGAGCGAATACAAAAACAGAAGAAACTAGAAAATAAACTCAAAACACTGATTCAGCAACCCAGGACCATGACAATTACAAATGTTCATAGCAAAACTAGGTAAGCATATTCTTACTGTTATAACAAACATAACTTTTTAACAAATCTGTATTTTTATTGCAGCGAACAGGTAAGGTTAAAGTTTAACACTCACTTTTGAGATTTGCAGACAACATGAAAAAACGGGGATCCAAACACTGTCTCGCAGCCTTTTCTATTAAAATACCACATGTAGCACTAAATCCGGTATCTGAACATAGTGAAATGTCTTCATTTGTAACATATTTATGGCTGTGATGAACCAGCATCTCTCTCATGTGTTCTACTACGTGTGACATGACGGTCATGAGTCTGCACACAGACGTCGTGTCGATGGCGCTGTGGTGAGGTCAGAATAACTAAGAGCTGATTACGCTCAAAACTGAGACTTTTTTTTCTGATTGTAAACAGCCTTGAAAGTTAAATGTTGCTACCAGGGGCGTCATAGTGGAAGCAAAAGTGATGCTCAGATAAAGACACCCAAGGAGCCAAAGGAAGGAGGCAGCCGCAGGTCTCTCTCTCAAGGATGTAACACAAGATGAGCTCATACAGTGGAAATTAAACGTTATTAAAACAGCAAATATATTTTATCGGTGTGGTTGGTTTTAAGGCTGATTTAAAAAATTGCGTTCTTTTCTAAACAGAGGAGAGTTCAGCTTTTTTCATTATATATATATATAACACAGAAAATGAAGACGTCATTTATTCATTGTTGAAAATCAGCGCAGTTTCAAGTAAACTGTGTGTCGGAAACATTAATAGATCAGTTCGCCCGCTTGTTTGAAATATTATGAGTAAGCCACAGGACCACAGGCAATAATCTGGGAGTGGGCAAAAAGACGTGATAGAGGCGGATGGAAGTGAAGAGAGCGTGGAAAATAAAGGTTTTCTACCACAGAGAAGAGCTTTTGCGTAAGTGGTGAAAATGGTTTTCGGCCTTTTTCAAACATTAAAGGAAAGAGAGACTCGGGCCATGACGTCAGAAACTCTGACAGCCCGTTCTTTGTGGGCGTTACCTATTTTCAATGAGCCAATATGGAACGCTGTTGTGGGCGGGGCTTGGTTCAAAGATGAAAGGCAAGAGAACCAGGCCGTGACGTCACAGTCAACCCAAGTCTATAAATTGCAGGTGAAACCCACATTGGACCAGCACGTTTCTTACAGTCACGAGCGATACACTGGATGAGATTTTGTTCTGCGACCCTCAGTCATATTTGAATGTCTTTGTAACATCGTAGCTTAAATGTCAAAAACGAGTGACCAACAAGCAAAACCAGAATTAGTGTGCACTCTGCCAGAGAGCACACTGGGCGACCTGGAGATCGAGGAGAAAGAAAATTTAAAAGTCCCAGAAGAGCAGAAAGTGGTGAAGGACACGAAAGAAATGCAGAACAAAGTGGACGAGCAGACAGAGCCATTAGCCGAGGCTAAGACAGAGAAAAACGACACGGCAACCCCAGATTCCTCCTCAAAGTTGTGTGTCAACAAAGTTGTTCAGTTGATGGTTTCAAACGCCACAGAAAAAGCTGAACTGAACCAAGTGAAAAATGCACTCGAAGAAACGGCCAAACTGGCAAAGAAAGAGTGTGAAGAGGCCAAAAAAGCAGTGAATGAAGCACAGGCAGCACTGTCAGAGGAGAAGACAATGGTAGAGGACGCAAAGAGACAAACTGAACAGGAAAAACAAGTGTTAGAAGAAGTGCAGTTTGTATTCAAAGATGAGACCAATCGGGCTTCAGCTTCAGCTTTGGAAAAGACACTGAAGCTGCAGAAAAAGGTGCGCGTCAACTGGGTTATTCAGTTGGTGGTTTTACTGGCCAAAGAAAAAGTCTCCTCCAAATACAAGATCTTCACAGAGCGCCTCACTCCTAACTGCATCAGCCATCGTCTGATTGAGAAAATCTGGCCTGAAGTTGAGGAGAAACACTTGAATTTATCCCACGACAGCATTTTTAATGTGGGCAAGGCCATTCTCAAGGATCTTTGCAACACACACAACTGCAAAGAAAACCTTTTGATTTTTAATCTGAGGGAGCAGCTTGACAATGTTACCGTCTCAATCTTTACCAAACACCTCTTGGCATTACCACCAAGAGTACTCAGTGTCTCTAAAGACAGGCAAGAGTACAAGGAGGTGGTAAAAAATGTGACCAAAGATCTGGTAATGCACGCCATGAGCGAAGGAAATGAGACGATGATACTGAATCCAGTAGCATCCGAGTTTATTGTAGAGAGGCTTTTCCAGAAGATCTGGGACAAAATTTTGTCAAAAAAGTACAAAATGTCCTTGGAGAACATTGGAGAACTCGCCCTGACAATATACAATGAACTCCATGACAGGTGGGATTCTCCAATGCTCTTAATGTGGTCAAGAAACCCAGTAATGGATGAAGCAATCGTCAGCAGCTTCAAAAAACATGCAAAATTGAGGAGCCAAAACATCATCTTTAGGGCTTTCTCATGTGCACGCTAAAATCGAACCAACACGTGCATGTGAATATTCATTTCAATTGGGCTTTCTAAATTTAATTTTGAAACCAGAGTGGTTAAAAATCACTACTCTTCTTCTCCCAACTTCCTTCCCTCATCACCAACTGGCCGAGGCAGATGGCCACCCCATCCTAGAGCCTGGGTCTGCCGGAGGTTTCTCTCTTTTAAAAGTGAGTTTTTCCTTCCCACTGTCGCCAAAGTGCTTGCTCTAGGGGATTGGAGTCTTTGTGCATTATTGTAGGGTCTTGACTTTACATTATAAAGCACCATGAGGGAAGTGTTGTTGGGATTTGGTCTGTTTCTTAACTCAAAAAGTCCAGTTACAACAGGACATTTTGAGTTAAAAAACAGAAAAAAAATAAAAAAAATAAAAATGAAAAAAAAAAACCTTTGCATTTGTGCTTTGTTTCATTTACTATTTAAGAAGTTTGTTCTTCCTGCAACTTTTAAAAACAACAAACAACAAATAGCTGAGCTGTTGGATTTACTAAGTGCATCCAAGAATACAAACAAGCAGTCCTCACACACATTTGAGAAAAACTGAGAGACCTTTGAATCTTTATAGCTTACTGAATATTCATCTCTTTACTTTGTCTGCATGTGTCCACTTTTTTTCTTTTTCTATTTGTATTATTCTCATTTCAAAGACATTCAAAGCTGTTTGGAGACATGCAGAGTTCCTTAAAGATGAACCTAATATAATTACACGAGTTGTTTAACTGAGGTAATCACTCTTTCCCCCACAGTCCTACGATTTTTCCCTTTTTCTGTAAAGCAATGCAAATACATTTTGAATACTTTCAGTCAAGTATTTAACATTCATACAGGAATAAACTACAACAGAAACACAGTCACAAATATAGGCATTAAATATACAGACACCATATTTACATACACATTTAGTACAAATATAATGTTTAAAAGGAGTCTGATTCTTCAACTGATAAACATTTGTGTAGAATATATATGAACTGGAAGTGCTGGGTATACAAGTCTGGCCTAAGTCTTGGGTCAGAAAGACTGCAGCAGTCCAGGAGTTTAGTTCACCGTCTTTAATGAAGCTTCACAGAAGAACTGGTTACAGCAGGGCTTGCCATGATTAATCCAACCGTGATACAGCCAGATATGCACTTATAATTGTGGCAGATGCAGTATAGGTGACTATAAGCATGGTTGTCTGGAAACAGAAACAGGTAATACTATAATTAGTAGGGTCCACAAGGGGTCGCTGTAAGACCAGAAGTTGGCTAAATAGCACATATCTTCCCAGTTGCTAGTACTAAGGCAAGAATGTGGCAAGCTAACAACAGTTAAACTAAACAATAAACAACAGAAAAATCCTTTAACCGCGGGATGTAATCATTGGAGGAGATTCTGGCAGCAATAATTAAAGCTGACACGGGCTCTTTCACAAAATCAGGAGGATGTGTGCTCATCTTCCAGCACCACACAGCACAGAGGATGCAAATATCACTCAGTATAAACCGGTGAAACGGCGCAGTCCTGTACCGCGTCTTCACCTCGGCAAAATTAAACCAGTCGAAATACCAAATGAGGCCAACAGTGGCTCGATGAAGCCATTCTCCACAAGGACTTTCCATGAAGTTCGTCTTGGCTGTGCAAGCGAAGAAGAATAAAACTAGCCAAGTGCAGATGAAGTGAGCGAAGATGAACCAGGGGAGCACGGAGGCGAAAAGAACGAGGGCAGTGAGACGACAAGAAATGAGTACCAGTGTCACGGCCTTTTAAGTTCTGGCGTTTATTTCGTTGAAAAATATAAACAAAAATCAACCCAATAATTTCAAACATAAACGAAAGTTAACTTAATCTTGGGGCTCAAGAGTTGGGAGTTCGCCTTGTAATCGGAAGGTTGCTGGTTCGAGCCCCGGCTTGGACAGTCTTGGCCGTTGTGTCCTTGGGCAAGACACTTCACCCGTTGCCTACTGGTGGTGGTCAGAGGGCCCGGTGGCGCCAGTGTCCGGCAGCCTCGCCTCTGTCAGTGCGCCCCAGGGTGGCTGTGGCTACAATGTAGCTTGCCATCACCAGTGTGTGAATGGGTGGATGACTGGATATGTAAAGCGCTTTGGGGTCCTTAGGGACTAGTAAAGCACTATATAAATCCAGGCCATTTACCATTCAAAATAAGAACACCAGGAAAGGAAACAGGGAGGGATAACAGAAACACTAAACACAAGACCCAGCCCCTAAGAGCGAATACAAAAACAGAAGAAACTAGAAAATAAACTCAAAACACTGATTCAGCAACCCAGGACCATGACAATTACAAATGTTCATAGCAAAACTAGGTAAGCATATTCTTACTGTTATAACAAACATAACTTTTTAACAAATCTGTATTTTTATTGCAGCGAACAGGTAAGGTTAAAGTTTAACACTCACTTTTGAGATTTGCAGACAACATGAAAAAACGGGGATCCAAACACTGTCTCGCAGCCTTTTCTATTAAAATACCACATGTAGCACTAAATCCGGTATCTGAACATAGTGAAATGTCTTCATTTGTAACATATTTATGGCTGTGATGAACCAGCATCTCTCTCATGTGTTCTACTACGTGTGACATGACGGTCATGAGTCTGCACACAGACGTCGTGTCGATGGCGCTGTGGTGAGGTCAGAATAACTAAGAGCTGATTACGCTCAAAACTGAGACTTTTTTTTCTGATTGTAAACAGCCTTGAAAGTTAAATGTTGCTACCAGGGGCGTCATAGTGGAAGCAAAAGTGATGCTCAGATAAAGACACCCAAGGAGCCAAAGGAAGGAGGCAGCCGCAGGTCTCTCTCTCTCAAGGATGTAACACAAGATGAGCTCATACAGTGGAAATTAAACGTTATTAAAACAGCAAATATATTTTATCGGTGTGGTTGGTTTTAAGGCTGATTTAAAAAATTGCGTTCTTTTCTAAACAGAGGAGAGTTCAGCTTTTTTCATTATATATATATATAACACAGAAAATGAAGACGTCATTTATTCATTGTTGAAAATCAGCGCAGTTTCAAGTAAACTGTGTGTCGGAAACATTAATAGATCAGTTCGCCCGCTTGTTTGAAATATTATGAGTAAGCCACAGGACCACAGGCAATAATCTGGGAGTGGGCAAAAAGACGTGATAGAGGCGGATGGAAGTGAAGAGAGCGTGGAAAATAAAGGTTTTCTACCACAGAGAAGAGCTTTTGCGTAAGTGGTGAAAATGGTTTTCGGCCTTTTTCAAACATTAAAGGAAAGAGAGACTCGGGCCATGACGTCAGAAACTCTGACAGCCCGTTCTTTGTGGGCGTTACCTATTTTCAATGAGCCAATATGGAACGCTGTTGTGGGCGGGGCTTGGTTCAAAGATGAAAGGCAAGAGAACCAGGCCGTGACGTCACAGTCAACCCAAGTCTATAAATTGCAGGTGAAACCCACATTGGACCAGCACGTTTCTTACAGTCACGAGCGATACACTGGATGAGATTTTGTTCTGCGACCCTCAGTCATATTTGAATGTCTTTGTAACATCGTAGCTTAAATGTCAAAAACGAGTGACCAACAAGCAAAACCAGAATTAGTGTGCACTCTGCCAGAGAGCACACTGGGCGACCTGGAGATCGAGGAGAAAGAAAATTTAAAAGTCCCAGAAGAGCAGAAAGTGGTGAAGGACACGAAAGAAATGCAGAACAAAGTGGACGAGCAGACAGAGCCATTAGCCGAGGCTAAGACAGAGAAAAACGACACGGCAACCCCAGATTCCTCCTCAAAGTTGTGTGTCAACAAAGTTGTTCAGTTGATGGTTTCAAACGCCACAGAAAAAGCTGAACTGAACCAAGTGAAAAATGCACTCGAAGAAACGGCCAAACTGGCAAAGAAAGAGTGTGAAGAGGCCAAAAAAGCAGTGAATGAAGCACAGGCAGCACTGTCAGAGGAGAAGACAATGGTAGAGGACGCAAAGAGACAAACTGAACAGGAAAAACAAGTGTTAGAAGAAGTGCAGTTTGTATTCAAAGATGAGACCAATCGGGCTTCAGCTTCAGCTTTGGAAAAGACACTGAAGCTGCAGAAAAAGGTGCGCGTCAACTGGGTTATTCAGTTGGTGGTTTTACTGGCCAAAGAAAAAGTCTCCTCCAAATACAAGATCTTCACAGAGCGCCTCACTCCTAACTGCATCAGCCATCGTCTGATTGAGAAAATCTGGCCTGAAGTTGAGGAGAAACACTTGAATTTATCCCACGACAGCATTTTTAATGTGGGCAAGGCCATTCTCAAGGATCTTTGCAACACACACAACTGCAAAGAAAACCTTTTGATTTTTAATCTGAGGGAGCAGCTTGACAATGTTACCGTCTCAATCTTTACCAAACACCTCTTGGCATTACCACCAAGAGTACTCAGTGTCTCTAAAGACAGGCAAGAGTACAAGGAGGTGGTAAAAAATGTGACCAAAGATCTGGTAATGCACGCCATGAGCGAAGGAAATGAGACGATGATACTGAATCCAGTAGCATCCGAGTTTATTGTAGAGAGGCTTTTCCAGAAGATCTGGGACAAAATTTTGTCAAAAAAGTACAAAATGTCCTTGGAGAACATTGGAGAACTCGCCCTGACAATATACAATGAACTCCATGACAGGTGGGATTCTCCAATGCTCTTAATGTGGTCAAGAAACCCAGTAATGGATGAAGCAATCGTCAGCAGCTTCAAAAAACATGCAAAATTGAGGAGCCAAAACATCATCTTTAGGGCTTTCTCATGTGCACGCTAAAATCGAACCAACACGTGCATGTGAATATTCATTTCAATTGGGCTTTCTAAATTTAATTTTGAAACCAGAGTGGTTAAAAATCACTACTCTTCTTCTCCCAACTTCCTTCCCTCATCACCAACTGGCCGAGGCAGATGGCCACCCCATCCTAGAGCCTGGGTCTGCCGGAGGTTTCTCTCTTTTAAAAGTGAGTTTTTCCTTCCCACTGTCGCCAAAGTGCTTGCTCTAGGGGATTGGAGTCTTTGTGCATTATTGTAGGGTCTTGACTTTACATTATAAAGCACCATGAGGGAAGTGTTGTTGGGATTTGGTCTGTTTCTTAACTCAAAAAGTCCAGTTACAACAGGACATTTTGAGTTAAAAAACAGAAAAAAAATAAAAAAAATAAAAATGAAAAAAAAAAACCTTTGCATTTGTGCTTTGTTTCATTTACTATTTAAGAAGTTTGTTCTTCCTGCAACTTTTAAAAACAACAAACAACAAATAGCTGAGCTGTTGGATTTACTAAGTGCATCCAAGAATACAAACAAGCAGTCCTCACACACATTTGAGAAAAACTGAGAGACCTTTGAATCTTTATAGCTTACTGAATATTCATCTCTTTACTTTGTCTGCATGTGTCCACTTTTTTTCTTTTTCTATTTGTATTATTCTCATTTCAAAGACATTCAAAGCTGTTTGGAGACATGCAGAGTTCCTTAAAGATGAACCTAATATAATTACACGAGTTGTTTAACTGAGGTAATCACTCTTTCCCCCACAGTCCTACGATTTTTCCCTTTTTCTGTAAAGCAATGCAAATACATTTTGAATACTTTCAGTCAAGTATTTAACATTCATACAGGAATAAACTACAACAGAAACACAGTCACAAATATAGGCATTAAATATACAGACACCATATTTACATACACATTTAGTACAAATATAATGTTTAAAAGGAGTCTGATTCTTCAACTGATAAACATTTGTGTAGAATATATATGAACTGGAAGTGCTGGGTATACAAGTCTGGCCTAAGTCTTGGGTCAGAAAGACTGCAGCAGTCCAGGAGTTTAGTTCACCGTCTTTAATGAAGCTTCACAGAAGAACTGGTTACAGCAGGGCTTGCCATGATTAATCCAACCGTGATACAGCCAGATATGCACTTATAATTGTGGCAGATGCAGTATAGGTGACTATAAGCATGGTTGTCTGGAAACAGAAACAGGTAATACTATAATTAGTAGGGTCCACAAGGGGTCGCTGTAAGACCAGAAGTTGGCTAAATAGCACATATCTTCCCAGTTGCTAGTACTAAGGCAAGAATGTGGCAAGCTAACAAGAGTTAAACTAAACAATAAACAACAGAAAAATCCTTTAACCGCGGGATGTAATCATTGGAGGAGATTCTGGCAGCAATAATTAAAGCTGACACGGGCTCTTTCACAAAATCAGGAGGATGTGTGCTCATCTTCCAGCACCACACAGCACAGAGGATGCAAATATCACTCAGTATAAACCGGTGAAACGGCGCAGTCCTGTACCGCGTCTTCACCTCGGCAAAATTAAACCAGTCGAAATACCAAATGAGGCCAACAGTGGCTCGATGAAGCCATTCTCCACAAGGACTTTCCATGAAGTTCGTCTTGGCTGTGCAAGCGAAGAAGAATAAAACTAGCCAAGTGCAGATGAAGTGAGCGAAGATGAACCAGGGGAGCACGGAGGCGAAAAGAACGAGGGCAGTGAGACGACAAGAAATGAGTACCAGTGTCACGGCCTTTTAAGTTCTGGCGTTTATTTCGTTGAAAAATATAAACAAAAATCAACCCAATAATTTCAAACATAAACGAAAGTTAACTTAATCTTGGGGCTCAAGAGTTGGGAGTTCGCCTTGTAATCGGAAGGTTGCTGGTTCGAGCCCCGGCTTGGACAGTCTTGGCCGTTGTGTCCTTGGGCAAGACACTTCACCCGTTGCCTACTGGTGGTGGTCAGAGGGCCCGGTGGCGCCAGTGTCCGGCAGCCTCGCCTCTGTCAGTGCGCCCCAGGGTGGCTGTGGCTACAATGTAGCTTGCCATCACCAGTGTGTGAATGGGTGGATGACTGGATATGTAAAGCGCTTTGGGGTCCTTAGGGACTAGTAAAGCGCTATATAAATCCAGGCCATTTACCATTCAAAATAAGAACACCAGGAAAGGAAACAGGGAGGGATAACAGAAACACTAAACACAAGACCCAGCCCCTAAGAGCGAATACAAAAACAGAAGAAACTAGAAAATAAACTCAAAACACTGATTCAGCAACCCAGGACCATGACAATTACAAATGTTCATAGCAAAACTAGGTAAGCATATTCTTACTGTTATAACAAACATAACTTTTTAACAAATCTGTATTTTTATTGCAGCGAACAGGTAAGGTTAAAGTTTAACACTCACTTTTGAGATTTGCAGACAACATGAAAAAACGGGGATCCAAACACTGTCTCGCAGCCTTTTCTATTAAAATACCACATGTAGCACTAAATCCGGTATCTGAACATAGTGAAATGTCTTCATTTGTAACATATTTATGGCTGTGATGAACCAGCATCTCTCTCATGTGTTCTACTACGTGTGACATGACGGTCATGAGTCTGCACACAGACGTCGTGTCGATGGCGCTGTGGTGAGGTCAGAATAACTAAGAGCTGATTACGCTCAAAACTGAGACTTTTTTTTCTGATTGTAAACAGCCTTGAAAGTTAAATGTTGCTACCAGGGGCGTCATAGTGGAAGCAAAAGTGATGCTCAGATAAAGACACCCAAGGAGCCAAAGGAAGGAGGCAGCCGCAGGTCTCTCTCTCTCAAGGATGTAACACAAGATGAGCTCATACAGTGGAAATTAAACGTTATTAAAACAGCAAATATATTTTATCGGTGTGGTTGGTTTTAAGGCTGATTTAAAAAATTGCGTTCTTTTCTAAACAGAGGAGAGTTCAGCTTTTTTCATTATATATATATATATATAACACAGAAAATGAAGACGTCATTTATTCATTGTTGAAAATCAGCGCAGTTTCAAGTAAACTGTGTGTCGGAAACATTAATAGATCAGTTCGCCCGCTTGTTTGAAATATTATGAGTAAGCCACAGGACCACAGGCAATAATCTGGGAGTGGGCAAAAAGACGTGATAGAGGCGGATGGAAGTGAAGAGAGCGTGGAAAATAAAGGTTTTCTACCACAGAGAAGAGCTTTTGCGTAAGTGGTGAAAATGGTTTTCGGCCTTTTTCAAACATTAAAGGAAAGAGAGACTCGGGCCATGACGTCAGAAACTCTGACAGCCCGTTCTTTGTGGGCGTTACCTATTTTCAATGAGCCAATATGGAACGCTGTTGTGGGCGGGGCTTGGTTCAAAGATGAAAGGCAAGAGAACCAGGCCGTGACGTCACAGTCAACCCAAGTCTATAAATTGCAGGTGAAACCCACATTGGACCAGCACGTTTCTTACAGTCACGAGCGATACACTGGATGAGATTTTGTTCTGCGACCCTCAGTCATATTTGAATGTCTTTGTAACATCGTAGCTTAAATGTCAAAAACGAGTGACCAACAAGCAAAACCAGAATTAGTGTGCACTCTGCCAGAGAGCACACTGGGCGACCTGGAGATCGAGGAGAAAGAAAATTTAAAAGTCCCAGAAGAGCAGAAAGTGGTGAAGGACACGAAAGAAATGCAGAACAAAGTGGACGAGCAGACAGAGCCATTAGCCGAGGCTAAGACAGAGAAAAACGACACGGCAACCCCAGATTCCTCCTCAAAGTTGTGTGTCAACAAAGTTGTTCAGTTGATGGTTTCAAACGCCACAGAAAAAGCTGAACTGAACCAAGTGAAAAATGCACTCGAAGAAACGGCCAAACTGGCAAAGAAAGAGTGTGAAGAGGCCAAAAAAGCAGTGAATGAAGCACAGGCAGCACTGTCAGAGGAGAAGACAATGGTAGAGGACGCAAAGAGACAAACTGAACAGGAAAAACAAGTGTTAGAAGAAGTGCAGTTTGTATTCAAAGATGAGACCAATCGGGCTTCAGCTTCAGCTTTGGAAAAGACACTGAAGCTGCAGAAAAAGGTGCGCGTCAACTGGGTTATTCAGTTGGTGGTTTTACTGGCCAAAGAAAAAGTCTCCTCCAAATACAAGATCTTCACAGAGCGCCTCACTCCTAACTGCATCAGCCATCGTCTGATTGAGAAAATCTGGCCTGAAGTTGAGGAGAAACACTTGAATTTATCCCACGACAGCATTTTTAATGTGGGCAAGGCCATTCTCAAGGATCTTTGCAACACACACAACTGCAAAGAAAACCTTTTGATTTTTAATCTGAGGGAGCAGCTTGACAATGTTACCGTCTCAATCTTTACCAAACACCTCTTGGCATTACCACCAAGAGTACTCAGTGTCTCTAAAGACAGGCAAGAGTACAAGGAGGTGGTAAAAAATGTGACCAAAGATCTGGTAATGCACGCCATGAGCGAAGGAAATGAGACGATGATACTGAATCCAGTAGCATCCGAGTTTATTGTAGAGAGGCTTTTCCAGAAGATCTGGGACAAAATTTTGTCAAAAAAGTACAAAATGTCCTTGGAGAACATTGGAGAACTCGCCCTGACAATATACAATGAACTCCATGACAGGTGGGATTCTCCAATGCTCTTAATGTGGTCAAGAAACCCAGTAATGGATGAAGCAATCGTCAGCAGCTTCAAAAAACATGCAAAATTGAGGAGCCAAAACATCATCTTTAGGGCTTTCTCATGTGCACGCTAAAATCGAACCAACACGTGCATGTGAATATTCATTTCAATTGGGCTTTCTAAATTTAATTTTGAAACCAGAGTGGTTAAAAATCACTACTCTTCTTCTCCCAACTTCCTTCCCTCATCACCAACTGGCCGAGGCAGATGGCCACCCCATCCTAGAGCCTGGGTCTGCCGGAGGTTTCTCTCTTTTAAAAGTGAGTTTTTCCTTCCCACTGTCGCCAAAGTGCTTGCTCTAGGGGATTGGAGTCTTTGTGCATTATTGTAGGGTCTTGACTTTACATTATAAAGCACCATGAGGGAAGTGTTGTTGGGATTTGGTCTGTTTCTTAACTCAAAAAGTCCAGTTACAACAGGACATTTTGAGTTAAAAAACAGAAAAAAAATAAAAAAAATAAAAATGAAAAAAAAAAACCTTTGCATTTGTGCTTTGTTTCATTTACTATTTAAGAAGTTTGTTCTTCCTGCAACTTTTAAAAACAACAAACAACAAATAGCTGAGCTGTTGGATTTACTAAGTGCATCCAAGAATACAAACAAGCAGTCCTCACACACATTTGAGAAAAACTGAGAGACCTTTGAATCTTTATAGCTTACTGAATATTCATCTCTTTACTTTGTCTGCATGTGTCCACTTTTTTTCTTTTTCTATTTGTATTATTCTCATTTCAAAGACATTCAAAGCTGTTTGGAGACATGCAGAGTTCCTTAAAGATGAACCTAATATAATTACACGAGTTGTTTAACTGAGGTAATCACTCTTTCCCCCACAGTCCTACGATTTTTCCCTTTTTCTGTAAAGCAATGCAAATACATTTTGAATACTTTCAGTCAAGTATTTAACATTCATACAGGAATAAACTACAACAGAAACACAGTCACAAATATAGGCATTAAATATACAGACACCATATTTACATACACATTTAGTACAAATATAATGTTTAAAAGGAGTCTGATTCTTCAACTGATAAACATTTGTGTAGAATATATATGAACTGGAAGTGCTGGGTATACAAGTCTGGCCTAAGTCTTGGGTCAGAAAGACTGCAGCAGTCCAGGAGTTTAGTTCACCGTCTTTAATGAAGCTTCACAGAAGAACTGGTTACAGCAGGGCTTGCCATGATTAATCCAACCGTGATACAGCCAGATATGCACTTATAATTGTGGCAGATGCAGTATAGGTGACTATAAGCATGGTTGTCTGGAAACAGAAACAGGTAATACTATAATTAGTAGGGTCCACAAGGGGTCGCTGTAAGACCAGAAGTTGGCTAAATAGCACATATCTTCCCAGTTGCTAGTACTAAGGCAAGAATGTGGCAAGCTAACAAGAGTTAAACTAAACAATAAACAACAGAAAAATCCTTTAACCGCGGGATGTAATCATTGGAGGAGATTCTGGCAGCAATAATTAAAGCTGACACGGGCTCTTTCACAAAATCAGGAGGATGTGTGCTCATCTTCCAGCACCACACAGCACAGAGGATGCAAATATCACTCAGTATAAACCGGTGAAACGGCGCAGTCCTGTACCGCGTCTTCACCTCGGCAAAATTAAACCAGTCGAAATACCAAATGAGGCCAACAGTGGCTCGATGAAGCCATTCTCCACAAGGACTTTCCATGAAGTTCGTCTTGGCTGTGCAAGCGAAGAAGAATAAAACTAGCCAAGTGCAGATGAAGTGAGCGAAGATGAACCAGGGGAGCACGGAGGCGAAAAGAACGAGGGCAGTGAGACGACAAGAAATGAGTACCAGTGTCACGGCCTTTTAAGTTCTGGCGTTTATTTCGTTGAAAAATATAAACAAAAATCAACCCAATAATTTCAAACATAAACGAAAGTTAACTTAATCTTGGGGCTCAAGAGTTGGGAGTTCGCCTTGTAATCGGAAGGTTGCTGGTTCGAGCCCCGGCTTGGACAGTCTTGGCCGTTGTGTCCTTGGGCAAGACACTTCACCCGTTGCCTACTGGTGGTGGTCAGAGGGCCCGGTGGCGCCAGTGTCCGGCAGCCTCGCCTCTGTCAGTGCGCCCCAGGGTGGCTGTGGCTACAATGTAGCTTGCCATCACCAGTGTGTGAATGGGTGGATGACTGGATATGTAAAGCGCTTTGGGGTCCTTAGGGACTAGTAAAGCGCTATATAAATCCAGGCCATTTACCATTCAAAATAAGAACACCAGGAAAGGAAACAGGGAGGGATAACAGAAACACTAAACACAAGACCCAGCCCCTAAGAGCGAATACAAAAACAGAAGAAACTAGAAAATAAACTCAAAACACTGATTCAGCAACCCAGGACCATGACAATTACAAATGTTCATAGCAAAACTAGGTAAGCATATTCTTACTGTTATAACAAACATAACTTTTTAACAAATCTGTATTTTTATTGCAGCGAACAGGTAAGGTTAAAGTTTAACACTCACTTTTGAGATTTGCAGACAACATGAAAAAACGGGGATCCAAACACTGTCTCGCAGCCTTTTCTATTAAAATACCACATGTAGCACTAAATCCGGTATCTGAACATAGTGAAATGTCTTCATTTGTAACATATTTATGGCTGTGATGAACCAGCATCTCTCTCATGTGTTCTACTACGTGTGACATGACGGTCATGAGTCTGCACACAGACGTCGTGTCGATGGCGCTGTGGTGAGGTCAGAATAACTAAGAGCTGATTACGCTCAAAACTGAGACTTTTTTTTCTGATTGTAAACAGCCTTGAAAGTTAAATGTTGCTACCAGGGGCGTCATAGTGGAAGCAAAAGTGATGCTCAGATAAAGACACCCAAGGAGCCAAAGGAAGGAGGCAGCCGCAGGTCTCTCTCTCAAGGATGTAACACAAGATGAGCTCATACAGTGGAAATTAAACGTTATTAAAACAGCAAATATATTTTATCGGTGTGGTTGGTTTTAAGGCTGATTTAAAAAATTGCGTTCTTTTCTAAACAGAGGAGAGTTCAGCTTTTTTCATTATATATATATATAACACAGAAAATGAAGACGTCATTTATTCATTGTTGAAAATCAGCGCAGTTTCAAGTAAACTGTGTGTCGGAAACATTAATAGATCAGTTCGCCCGCTGGTTTGAAATATTATGAGTAAGCCACAGGACCACAGGCAATAATCTGGGAGTGGGCAAAAAGACGTGATAGAGGCGGATGGAAGTGAAGAGAGCGTGGAAAATAAAGGTTTTCTACCACAGAGAAGAGCTTTTGCGTAAGTGGTGAAAATGGTTTTCGGCCTTTTTCAAACATTAAAGGAAAGAGAGACTCGGGCCATGACGTCAGAAACTCTGACAGCCCGTTCTTTGTGGGCGTTACCTATTTTCAATGAGCCAATATGGAACGCTGTTGTAGGCGGGGCTTGGTTCAAAGATGAAAGGCAAGAGAACCAGGCCGTGACGTCACAGTCAACTCAAGTCTATAAATTGCAGGTGAAACCCACATTGGACCAGCACGTTTCTTACAGTCACGAGCGATACACTGGATGAGATTTTGTTCTGAGACCCTCAGTCATATTTGAATGTCTTTGTAACATCGTAGCTTAAATGTCAAAAACGAGTGACCAACAAGCAAAACCAGAATTAGTGTGCACTCTGCCAGAGAGCACACTGGGCGACCTGGAGATCGAGGAGAAAGAAAATTTAAAAGTCCCAGAAGAGCAGAAAGTGGTGAAGGACACGAAAGAAATGCAGAACAAAGTGGACGAGCAGACAGAGCCATTAGCCGAGGCTAAGACAGAGAAAAACGACACGGCAACCCCAGATTCCTCCTCAAAGTTGTGTGTCAACAAAGTTGTTCAGTTGATGGTTTCAAACGCCACAGAAAAAGCTGAACTGAACCAAGTGAAAAATGCACTCGAAGAAACGGCCAAACTGGCAAAGAAAGAGTGTGAAGAGGCCAAAAAAGCAGTGAATGAAGCACAGGCAGCACTGTCAGAGGAGAAGACAATGATAGAGGACGCAAAGAGACAAACTGAACAGGAAAAACAAGTGTTAGAAGAAGTGCAGTTTGTATTCAAAGATGAGACCAATCGGGCTTCAGCTTTGGAAAAGACACTGAAGCTGCAGAAAAAGGTGCGCGTCAACTGGGTTATTCAGTTGGTGGTTTTACTGGCCAAAGAAAAAGTCTCCTCCAAATACAAGATCTTCACAGAGCGCCTCACTCCTAACTGCATCAGCCATCGTCTGATTGAGAAAATCTGGCCTGAAGTTGAGGAGAAACACTTGAATTTATCCCACGACAGCATTTTTAATGTGGGCAAGGCCATTCTCAAGGATCTTTGCAACACACACAACTGCAAAGAAAACCTTTTGATTTTTAATCTGAGGGAGCAGCTTGACAATATTACCGTCTCAATCTTTACCAAACACCTCTTGGCATTACCACCAAGAGTACTCAGTGTCTCTAAAGACAGGCAAGAGTACAAGGAGGTGGTAAAAAATGTGACCAAAGATCTGGTAATGCACGCCATGAGCGAAGGAAATGAGACGATGATACTGAATCCAGTAGCATCCGAGTTTATTGTAGAGAGGCTTTTCCAGAAGATCTGGGACAAAATTTTGTCAAAAAAGTACAAAATGTCCTTGGAGAACATTGGAGAACTCGCCCTGACAATATACAATGAACTCCATGACAGGTGGGATTCTCCAATGCTCTTAATGTGGTCAAGAAACCCAGTAATGGATGAAGCAATCGTCAGCAGCTTCAAAAAACATGCAAAATTGAGGAGCCAAAACATCATCTTTAGGGCTTTCTCATGTGCACGCTAAAATCGAACCAACACGTGCATGTGAATATTCATTTCAATTGGGCTTTCTAAATTTAATTTTGAAACCAGAGTGGTTAAAAATCACTACTCTTCTTCTCCCAACTTCCTTCCCTCATCACCAACTGGCCGAGGCAGATGGCCACCCCATCCTAGAGCCTGGGTCTGCCGGAGGTTTCTCTCTTTTAAAAGTGAGTTTTTCCTTCCCACTGTCGCCAAAGTGCTTGCTCTAGGGGATTGGAGTCTTTGTGCATTATTGTAGGGTCTTGACTTTACATTATAAAGCACCATGAGGGAAGTGTTGTTGGGATTTGGTCTGTTTCTTAACTCAAAAAGTCCAGTTACAACAGGACATTTTGAGTTAAAAAACAGAAAAAAAATATAAAAAATAAAAATGAAAAAAAACAACAACTTTGCATTTGTGCTTTGTTTCATTTACTATTTAAGAAGTTTGTTCTTCCTGCAACTTTTAAAAACAACAAACAACAAATAGCTGAGCTGTTGGATTTACTAAGTGCATCCAAGAATACAAACAAGCAGTCCTCACACACATTTGAGAAAAACTGAGAGACCTTTGAATCTTTATAGCTTACTGAATATTCATCTCTTTACTTTGTCTGCATGTGTCCACTTTTTTTCTTTTTCTATTTGTATTATTCTCATTTCAAAGACATTCAAAGCTGTTTGGAGACATGCAGAGTTCCTTAAAGATGAACCTAATATAATTACACGAGTTGTTTAACTGAGGTAATCACTCTTTCCCCCACAGTCCTACGATTTTTCCCTTTTTCTGTAAAGCAATGCAAATACATTTTGAATACTTTCAGTCAAGTATTTAACATTCATACAGGAATAAACTACAACAGAAACACAGTCACAAATATAGGCATTAAATATACAGACACCATATTTACATACACATTTAGTACAAATATAATGTTTAAAAGGAGTCTGATTCTTCAACTGATAAACATTTGTGTAGAATATATATGAACTGGAAGTGCTGGGTATACAAGTCTGGCCTAAGTCTTGGGTCAGAAAGACTGCAGCAGTCCAGGAGTTTAGTTCACCGTCTTTAATGAAGCTTCACAGAAGAACTGGTTACAGCAGGGCTTGCCATGATTAATCCAACCGTGATACAGCCAGATATGCACTTATAATTGTGGCAGATGCAGTATAGGTGACTATAAGCATGGTTGTCTGGAAACAGAAACAGGTAATACTATAATTAGTAGGGTCCACAAGGGGTCGCTGTAAGACCAGAAGTTGGCTAAATAGCACATATCTTCCCAGTTGCTAGTACTAAGGCAAGAATGTGGCAAGCTAACAAGAGTTAAACTAAACAATAAACAACAGAAAAATCCTTTAACCGCGGGATGTAATCATTGGAGGAGATTCTGGCAGCAATAATTAAAGCTGACACGGGCTCTTTCACAAAATCAGGAGGATGTGTGCTCATCTTCCAGCACCACACAGCACAGAGGATGCAAATATCACTCAGTATAAACCGGTGAAACGGCGCAGTCCTGTACCGCGTCTTCACCTCGGCAAA
This sequence comes from Copadichromis virginalis, assembly GCF_057382275.1. Lineage (NCBI taxonomy): Eukaryota > Metazoa > Chordata > Actinopteri > Cichliformes > Cichlidae > Copadichromis > Copadichromis virginalis. The sequence continues at coordinate 20,806,593 of NC_140633.1, forward strand.
ATTAAACCAGTCGAAATACCAAATGAGGCCAACAGTGGCTCGATGAAGCCATTCTCCACAAGGACTTTCCATGAAGTTCGTCTTGGCTGTGCAAGCGAAGAAGAATAAAACTAGCCAAGTGCAGATGAAGTGAGCGAAGATGAACCAGGGGAGCACGGAGGCGAAAAGAACGAGGGCAGTGAGACGACAAGAAATGAGTACCAGTGTCACGGCCTTTTAAGTTCTGGCGTTTATTTCGTTGAAAAATATAAACAAAAATCAACCCAATAATTTCAAACATAAACGAAAGTTAACTTAATCTTGGGGCTCAAGAGTTGGGAGTTCGCCTTGTAATCGGAAGGTTGCTGGTTCGAGCCCCGGCTTGGACAGTCTTGGCCGTTGTGTCCTTGGGCAAGACACTTCACCCGTTGCCTACTGGTGGTGGTCAGAGGGCCCGGTGGCGCCAGTGTCCGGCAGCCTCGCCTCTGTCAGTGCGCCCCAGGGTGGCTGTGGCTACAATGTAGCTTGCCATCACCAGTGTGTGAATGGGTGGATGACTGGATATGTAAAGCGCTTTGGGGTCCTTAGGGACTAGTAAAGCGCTATATAAATCCAGGCCATTTACCATTCAAAATAAGAACACCAGGAAAGGAAACAGGGAGGGATAACAGAAACACTAAACACAAGACCCAGCCCCTAAGAGCGAATACAAAAACAGAAGAAACTAGAAAATAAACTCAAAACACTGATTCAGCAACCCAGGACCATGACAATTACAAATGTTCATAGCAAAACTAGGTAAGCATATTCTTACTGTTATAACAAACATAACTTTTTAACAAATCTGTATTTTTATTGCAGCGAACAGGTAAGGTTAAAGTTTAACACTCACTTTTGAGATTTGCAGACAACATGAAAAAACGGGGATCCAAACACTGTCTCGCAGCCTTTTCTATTAAAATACCACATGTAGCACTAAATCCGGTATCTGAACATAGTGAAATGTCTTCATTTGTAACATATTTATGGCTGTGATGAACCAGCATCTCTCTCATGTGTTCTACTACGTGTGACATGACGGTCATGAGTCTGCACACAGACGTCGTGTCGATGGCGCTGTGGTGAGGTCAGAATAACTAAGAGCTGATTACGCTCAAAACTGAGACTTTTTTTTCTGATTGTAAACAGCCTTGAAAGTTAAATGTTGCTACCAGGGGCGTCATAGTGGAAGCAAAAGTGATGCTCAGATAAAGACACCCAAGGAGCCAAAGGAAGGAGGCAGCCGCAGGTCTCTCTCTCTCAAGGATGTAACACAAGATGAGCTCATACAGTGGAAATTAAACGTTATTAAAACAGCAAATATATTTTATCGGTGTGGTTGGTTTTAAGGCTGATTTAAAAAATTGCGTTCTTTTCTAAACAGAGGAGAGTTCAGCTTTTTTCATTATATATATATATAACACAGAAAATGAAGACGTCATTTATTCATTGTTGAAAATCAGCGCAGTTTCAAGTAAACTGTGTGTCGGAAACATTAATAGATCAGTTCGCCCGCTGGTTTGAAATATTATGAGTAAGCCACAGGACCACAGGCAATAATCTGGGAGTGGGCAAAAAGACGTGATAGAGGCGGATGGAAGTGAAGAGAGCGTGGAAAATAAAGGTTTTCTACCACAGAGAAGAGCTTTTGCGTAAGTGGTGAAAATGGTTTTCGGCCTTTTTCAAACATTAAAGGAAAGAGAGACTCGGGCCATGACGTCAGAAACTCTGACAGCCCGTTCTTTGTGGGCGTTACCTATTTTCAATGAGCCAATATGGAACGCTGTTGTAGGCGGGGCCTGGTTCAAAGATGAAAGGCAAGAGAACCAGGCCGTGACGTCACAGTCAACTCAAGTCTATAAATTGCAGGTGAAACCCACATTGGACCAGCACGTTTCTTACAGTCACGAGCGATACACTGGATGAGATTTTGTTCTGAGACCCTCAGTCATATTTGAATGTCTTTGTAACATCGTAGCTTAAATGTCAAAAACGAGTGACCAACAAGCAAAACCAGAATTAGTGTGCACTCTGCCAGAGAGCACACTGGGCGACCTGGAGATCGAGGAGAAAGAAAATTTAAAAGTCCCAGAAGAGCAGAAAGTGGTGAAGGACACGAAAGAAATGCAGAACAAAGTGGACGAGCAGACAGAGCCATTAGCCGAGGCTAAGACAGAGAAAAACGACACGGCAACCCCAGATTCCTCCTCAAAGTTGTGTGTCAACAAAGTTGTTCAGTTGATGGTTTCAAACGCCACAGAAAAAGCTGAACTGAACCAAGTGAAAAATGCACTCGAAGAAACGGCCAAACTGGCAAAGAAAGAGTGTGAAGAGGCCAAAAAAGCAGTGAATGAAGCACAGGCAGCACTGTCAGAGGAGAAGACAATGATAGAGGACGCAAAGAGACAAACTGAACAGGAAAAACAAGTGTTAGAAGAAGTGCAGTTTGTATTCAAAGATGAGACCAATCGGGCTTCAGCTTTGGAAAAGACACTGAAGCTGCAGAAAAAGGTGCGCGTCAACTGGGTTATTCAGTTGGTGGTTTTACTGGCCAAAGAAAAAGTCTCCTCCAAATACAAGATCTTCACAGAGCGCCTCACTCCTAACTGCATCAGCCATCGTCTGATTGAGAAAATCTGGCCTGAAGTTGAGGAGAAACACTTGAATTTATCCCACGACAGCATTTTTAATGTGGGCAAGGCCATTCTCAAGGATCTTTGCAACACACACAACTGCAAAGAAAACCTTTTGATTTTTAATCTGAGGGAGCAGCTTGACAATATTACCGTCTCAATCTTTACCAAACACCTCTTGGCATTACCACCAAGAGTACTCAGTGTCTCTAAAGACAGGCAAGAGTACAAGGAGGTGGTAAAAAATGTGACCAAAGATCTGGTAATGCACGCCATGAGCGAAGGAAATGAGACGATGATACTGAATCCAGTAGCATCCGAGTTTATTGTAGAGAGGCTTTTCCAGAAGATCTGGGACAAAATTTTGTCAAAAAAGTACAAAATGTCCTTGGAGAACATTGGAGAACTCGCCCTGACAATATACAATGAACTCCATGACAGGTGGGATTCTCCAATGCTCTTAATGTGGTCAAGAAACCCAGTAATGGATGAAGCAATCGTCAGCAGCTTCAAAAAACATGCAAAATTGAGGAGCCAAAACATCATCTTTAGGGCTTTCTCATGTGCACGCTAAAATCGAACCAACACGTGCATGTGAATATTCATTTCAATTGGGCTTTCTAAATTTAATTTTGAAACCAGAGTGGTTAAAAATCACTACTCTTCTTCTCCCAACTTCCTTCCCTCATCACCAACTGGCCGAGGCAGATGGCCACCCCATCCTAGAGCCTGGGTCTGCCGGAGGTTTCTCTCTTTTAAAAGTGAGTTTTTCCTTCCCACTGTCGCCAAAGTGCTTGCTCTAGGGGATTGGAGTCTTTGTGCATTATTGTAGGGTCTTGACTTTACATTATAAAGCACCATGAGGGAAGTGTTGTTGGGATTTGGTCTGTTTCTTAACTCAAAAAGTCCAGTTACAACAGGACATTTTGAGTTAAAAAACAGAAAAAAAATATAAAAAATAAAAATGAAAAAAAACAACAACTTTGCATTTGTGCTTTGTTTCATTTACTATTTAAGAAGTTTGTTCTTCCTGCAACTTTTAAAAACAACAAACAACAAATAGCTGAGCTGTTGGATTTACTAAGTGCATCCAAGAATACAAACAAGCAGTCCTCACACACATTTGAGAAAAACTGAGAGACCTTTGAATCTTTATAGCTTACTGAATATTCATCTCTTTACTTTGTCTGCATGTGTCCACTTTTTTTCTTTTTCTATTTGTATTATTCTCATTTCAAAGACATTCAAAGCTGTTTGGAGACATGCAGAGTTCCTTAAAGATGAACCTAATATAATTACACGAGTTGTTTAACTGAGGTAATCACTCTTTCCCCCACAGTCCTACGATTTTTCCCTTTTTCTGTAAAGCAATGCAAATACATTTTGAATACTTTCAGTCAAGTATTTAACATTCATACAGGAATAAACTACAACAGAAACACAGTCACAAATATAGGCATTAAATATACAGACACCATATTTACATACACATTTAGTACAAATATAATGTTTAAAAGGAGTCTGATTCTTCAACTGATAAACATTTGTGTAGAATATATATGAACTGGAAGTGCTGGGTATACAAGTCTGGCCTAAGTCTTGGGTCAGAAAGACTGCAGCAGTCCAGGAGTTTAGTTCACCGTCTTTAATGAAGCTTCACAGAAGAACTGGTTACAGCAGGGCTTGCCATGATTAATCCAACCGTGATACAGCCAGATATGCACTTATAATTGTGGCAGATGCAGTATAGGTGACTATAAGCATGGTTGTCTGGAAACAGAAACAGGTAATACTATAATTAGTAGGGTCCACAAGGGGTCGCTGTAAGACCAGAAGTTGGCTAAATAGCACATATCTTCCCAGTTGCTAGTACTAAGGCAAGAATGTGGCAAGCTAACAAGAGTTAAACTAAACAATAAACAACAGAAAAATCCTTTAACCGCGGGATGTAATCATTGGAGGAGATTCTGGCAGCAATAATTAAAGCTGACACGGGCTCTTTCACAAAATCAGGAGGATGTGTGCTCATCTTCCAGCACCACACAGCACAGAGGATGCAAATATCACTCAGTATAAACCGGTGAAACGGCGCAGTCCTGTACCGCGTCTTCACCTCGGCAAAATTAAACCAGTCGAAATACCAAATGAGGCCAACAGTGGCTCGATGAAGCCATTCTCCACAAGGACTTTCCATGAAGTTCGTCTTGGCTGTGCAAGCGAAGAAGAATAAAACTAGCCAAGTGCAGATGAAGTGAGCGAAGATGAACCAGGGGAGCACGGAGGCGAAAAGAACGAGGGCAGTGAGACGACAAGAAATGAGTACCAGTGTCACGGCCTTTTAAGTTCTGGCGTTTATTTCGTTGAAAAATATAAACAAAAATCAACCCAATAATTTCAAACATAAACGAAAGTTAACTTAATCTTGGGGCTCAAGAGTTGGGAGTTCGCCTTGTAATCGGAAGGTTGCTGGTTCGAGCCCCGGCTTGGACAGTCTTGGCCGTTGTGTCCTTGGGCAAGACACTTCACCCGTTGCCTACTGGTGGTGGTCAGAGGGCCCGGTGGCGCCAGTGTCCGGCAGCCTCGCCTCTGTCAGTGCGCCCCAGGGTGGCTGTGGCTACAATGTAGCTTGCCATCACCAGTGTGTGAATGGGTGGATGACTGGATATGTAAAGCGCTTTGGGGTCCTTAGGGACTAGTAAAGCGCTATATAAATCCAGGCCATTTACCATTCAAAATAAGAACACCAGGAAAGGAAACAGGGAGGGATAACAGAAACACTAAACACAAGACCCAGCCCCTAAGAGCGAATACAAAAACAGAAGAAACTAGAAAATAAACTCAAAACACTGATTCAGCAACCCAGGACCATGACAATTACAAATGTTCATAGCAAAACTAGGTAAGCATATTCTTACTGTTATAACAAACATAACTTTTTAACAAATCTGTATTTTTATTGCAGCGAACAGGTAAGGTTAAAGTTTAACACTCACTTTTGAGATTTGCAGACAACATGAAAAAACGGGGATCCAAACACTGTCTCGCAGCCTTTTCTATTAAAATACCACATGTAGCACTAAATCCGGTATCTGAACATAGTGAAATGTCTTCATTTGTAACATATTTATGGCTGTGATGAACCAGCATCTCTCTCATGTGTTCTACTACGTGTGACATGACGGTCATGAGTCTGCACACAGACGTCGTGTCGATGGCGCTGTGGTGAGGTCAGAATAACTAAGAGCTGATTACGCTCAAAACTGAGACTTTTTTTTCTGATTGTAAACAGCCTTGAAAGTTAAATGTTGCTACCAGGGGCGTCATAGTGGAAGCAAAAGTGATGCTCAGATAAAGACACCCAAGGAGCCAAAGGAAGGAGGCAGCCGCAGGTCTCTCTCTCTCAAGGATGTAACACAAGATGAGCTCATACAGTGGAAATTAAACGTTATTAAAACAGCAAATATATTTTATCGGTGTGGTTGGTTTTAAGGCTGATTTAAAAAATTGCGTTCTTTTCTAAACAGAGGAGAGTTCAGCTTTTTTCATTATATATATATATAACACAGAAAATGAAGACGTCATTTATTCATTGTTGAAAATCAGCGCAGTTTCAAGTAAACTGTGTGTCGGAAACATTAATAGATCAGTTCGCCCGCTTGTTTGAAATATTATGAGTAAGCCACAGGACCACAGGCAATAATCTGGGAGTGGGCAAAAAGACGTGATAGAGGCGGATGGAAGTGAAGAGAGCGTGGAAAATAAAGGTTTTCTACCACAGAGAAGAGCTTTTGCGTAAGTGGTGAAAATGGTTTTCGGCCTTTTTCAAACATTAAAGGAAAGAGAGACTCGGGCCATGACGTCAGAAACTCTGACAGCCCGTTCTTTGTGGGCGTTACCTATTTTCAATGAGCCAATATGGAACGCTGTTGTGGGCGGGGCTTGGTTCAAAGATGAAAGGCAAGAGAACCAGGCCGTGACGTCACAGTCAACCCAAGTCTATAAATTGCAGGTGAAACCCACATTGGACCAGCACGTTTCTTACAGTCACGAGCGATACACTGGATGAGATTTTGTTCTGCGACCCTCAGTCATATTTGAATGTCTTTGTAACATCGTAGCTTAAATGTCAAAAACGAGTGACCAACAAGCAAAACCAGAATTAGTGTGCACTCTGCCAGAGAGCACACTGGGCGACCTGGAGATCGAGGAGAAAGAAAATTTAAAAGTCCCAGAAGAGCAGAAAGTGGTGAAGGACACGAAAGAAATGCAGAACAAAGTGGACGAGCAGACAGAGCCATTAGCCGAGGCTAAGACAGAGAAAAACGACACGGCAACCCCAGATTCCTCCTCAAAGTTGTGTGTCAACAAAGTTGTTCAGTTGATGGTTTCAAACGCCACAGAAAAAGCTGAACTGAACCAAGTGAAAAATGCACTCGAAGAAACGGCCAAACTGGCAAAGAAAGAGTGTGAAGAGGCCAAAAAAGCAGTGAATGAAGCACAGGCAGCACTGTCAGAGGAGAAGACAATGGTAGAGGACGCAAAGAGACAAACTGAACAGGAAAAACAAGTGTTAGAAGAAGTGCAGTTTGTATTCAAAGATGAGACCAATCGGGCTTCAGCTTCAGCTTTGGAAAAGACACTGAAGCTGCAGAAAAAGGTGCGCGTCAACTGGGTTATTCAGTTGGTGGTTTTACTGGCCAAAGAAAAAGTCTCCTCCAAATACAAGATCTTCACAGAGCGCCTCACTCCTAACTGCATCAGCCATCGTCTGATTGAGAAAATCTGGCCTGAAGTTGAGGAGAAACACTTGAATTTATCCCACGACAGCATTTTTAATGTGGGCAAGGCCATTCTCAAGGATCTTTGCAACACACACAACTGCAAAGAAAACCTTTTGATTTTTAATCTGAGGGAGCAGCTTGACAATATTACCGTCTCAATCTTTACCAAACACCTCTTGGCATTACCACCAAGAGTACTCAGTGTCTCTAAAGACAGGCAAGAGTACAAGGAGGTGGTAAAAAATGTGACCAAAGATCTGGTAATGCACGCCATGAGCGAAGGAAATGAGACGATGATACTGAATCCAGTAGCATCCGAGTTTATTGTAGAGAGGCTTTTCCAGAAGATCTGGGACAAAATTTTGTCAAAAAAGTACAAAATGTCCTTGGAGAACATTGGAGAACTCGCCCTGACAATATACAATGAACTCCATGACAGGTGGGATTCTCCAATGCTCTTAATGTGGTCAAGAAACCCAGTAATGGATGAAGCAATCGTCAGCAGCTTCAAAAAACATGCAAAATTGAGGAGCCAAAACATCATCTTTAGGGCTTTCTCATGTGCACGCTAAAATCGAACCAACACGTGCATGTGAATATTCATTTCAATTGGGCTTTCTAAATTTAATTTTGAAACCAGAGTGGTTAAAAATCACTACTCTTCTTCTCCCAACTTCCTTCCCTCATCACCAACTGGCCGAGGCAGATGGCCACCCCATCCTAGAGCCTGGGTCTGCCGGAGGTTTCTCTCTTTTAAAAGTGAGTTTTTCCTTCCCACTGTCGCCAAAGTGCTTGCTCTAGGGGATTGGAGTCTTTGTGCATTATTGTAGGGTCTTGACTTTACATTATAAAGCACCATGAGGGAAGTGTTGTTGGGATTTGGTCTGTTTCTTAACTCAAAAAGTCCAGTTACAACAGGACATTTTGAGTTAAAAAACAGAAAAAAAATATAAAAAATAAAAATGAAAAAAAACAACAACTTTGCATTTGTGCTTTGTTTCATTTACTATTTAAGAAGTTTGTTCTTCCTGCAACTTTTAAAAACAACAAACAACAAATAGCTGAGCTGTTGGATTTACTAAGTGCATCCAAGAATACAAACAAGCAGTCCTCACACACATTTGAGAAAAACTGAGAGACCTTTGAATCTTTATAGCTTACTGAATATTCATCTCTTTACTTTGTCTGCATGTGTCCACTTTTTTTCTTTTTCTATTTGTATTATTCTCATTTCAAAGACATTCAAAGCTGTTTGGAGACATGCAGAGTTCCTTAAAGATGAACCTAATATAATTACACGAGTTGTTTAACTGAGGTAATCACTCTTTCCCCCACAGTCCTACGATTTTTCCCTTTTTCTGTAAAGCAATGCAAATACATTTTGAATACTTTCAGTCAAGTATTTAACATTCATACAGGAATAAACTACAACAGAAACACAGTCACAAATATAGGCATTAAATATACAGACACCATATTTACATACACATTTAGTACAAATATAATGTTTAAAAGGAGTCTGATTCTTCAACTGATAAACATTTGTGTAGAATATATATGAACTGGAAGTGCTGGGTATACAAGTCTGGCCTAAGTCTTGGGTCAGAAAGACTGCAGCAGTCCAGGAGTTTAGTTCACCGTCTTTAATGAAGCTTCACAGAAGAACTGGTTACAGCAGGGCTTGCCATGATTAATCCAACCGTGATACAGCCAGATATGCACTTATAATTGTGGCAGATGCAGTATAGGTGACTATAAGCATGGTTGTCTGGAAACAGAAACAGGTAATACTATAATTAGTAGGGTCCACAAGGGGTCGCTGTAAGACCAGAAGTTGGCTAAATAGCACATATCTTCCCAGTTGCTAGTACTAAGGCAAGAATGTGGCAAGCTAACAAGAGTTAAACTAAACAATAAACAACAGAAAAATCCTTTAACCGCGGGATGTAATCATTGGAGGAGATTCTGGCAGCAATAATTAAAGCTGACACGGGCTCTTTCACAAAATCAGGAGGATGTGTGCTCATCTTCCAGCACCACACAGCACAGAGGATGCAAATATCACTCAGTATAAACCGGTGAAACGGCGCAGTCCTGTACCGCGTCTTCACCTCGGCAAAATTAAACCAGTCGAAATACCAAATGAGGCCAACAGTGGCTCGATGAAGCCATTCTCCACAAGGACTTTCCATGAAGTTCGTCTTGGCTGTGCAAGCGAAGAAGAATAAAACTAGCCAAGTGCAGATGAAGTGAGCGAAGATGAACCAGGGGAGCACGGAGGCGAAAAGAACGAGGGCAGTGAGACGACAAGAAATGAGTACCAGTGTCACGGCCTTTTAAGTTCTGGCGTTTATTTCGTTGAAAAATATAAACAAAAATCAACCCAATAATTTCAAACATAAACGAAAGTTAACTTAATCTTGGGGCTCAAGAGTTGGGAGTTCGCCTTGTAATCGGAAGGTTGCTGGTTCGAGCCCCGGCTTGGACAGTCTTGGCCGTTGTGTCCTTGGGCAAGACACTTCACCCGTTGCCTACTGGTGGTGGTCAGAGGGCCCGGTGGCGCCAGTGTCCGGCAGCCTCGCCTCTGTCAGTGCGCCCCAGGGTGGCTGTGGCTACAATGTAGCTTGCCATCACCAGTGTGTGAATGGGTGGATGACTGGATATGTAAAGCGCTTTGGGGTCCTTAGGGACTAGTAAAGCGCTATATAAATCCAGGCCATTTACCATTCAAAATAAGAACACCAGGAAAGGAAACAGGGAGGGATAACAGAAACACTAAACACAAGACCCAGCCCCTAAGAGCGAATACAAAAACAGAAGAAACTAGAAAATAAACTCAAAACACTGATTCAGCAACCCAGGACCATGACAATTACAAATGTTCATAGCAAAACTAGGTAAGCATATTCTTACTGTTATAACAAACATAACTTTTTAACAAATCTGTATTTTTATTGCAGCGAACAGGTAAGGTTAAAGTTTAACACTCACTTTTGAGATTTGCAGACAACATGAAAAAACGGGGATCCAAACACTGTCTCGCAGCCTTTTCTATTAAAATACCACATGTAGCACTAAATCCGGTATCTGAACATAGTGAAATGTCTTCATTTGTAACATATTTATGGCTGTGATGAACCAGCATCTCTCTCATGTGTTCTACTACGTGTGACATGACGGTCATGAGTCTGCACACAGACGTCGTGTCGATGGCGCTGTGGTGAGGTCAGAATAACTAAGAGCTGATTACGCTCAAAACTGAGACTTTTTTTTCTGATTGTAAACAGCCTTGAAAGTTAAATGTTGCTACCAGGGGCGTCATAGTGGAAGCAAAAGTGATGCTCAGATAAAGACACCCAAGGAGCCAAAGGAAGGAGGCAGCCGCAGGTCTCTCTCTCAAGGATGTAACACAAGATGAGCTCATACAGTGGAAATTAAACGTTATTAAAACAGCAAATATATTTTATCGGTGTGGTTGGTTTTAAGGCTGATTTAAAAAATTGCGTTCTTTTCTAAACAGAGGAGAGTTCAGCTTTTTTCATTATATATATATATAACACAGAAAATGAAGACGTCATTTATTCATTGTTGAAAATCAGCGCAGTTTCAAGTAAACTGTGTGTCGGAAACATTAATAGATCAGTTCGCCCGCTGGTTTGAAATATTATGAGTAAGCCACAGGACCACAGGCAATAATCTGGGAGTGGGCAAAAAGACGTGATAGAGGCGGATGGAAGTGAAGAGAGCGTGGAAAATAAAGGTTTTCTACCACAGAGAAGAGCTTTTGCGTAAGTGGTGAAAATGGTTTTCGGCCTTTTTCAAACATTAAAGGAAAGAGAGACTCGGGCCATGACGTCAGAAACTCTGACAGCCCGTTCTTTGTGGGCGTTACCTATTTTCAATGAGCCAATATGGAACGCTGTTGTGGGCGGGGCTTGGTTCAAAGATGAAAGGCAAGAGAACCAGGCCGTGACGTCACAGTCAACCCAAGTCTATAAATTGCAGGTGAAACCCACATTGGACCAGCACGTTTCTTACAGTCACGAGCGATACACTGGATGAGATTTTGTTCTGCGACCCTCAGTCATATTTGAATGTCTTTGTAACATCGTAGCTTAAATGTCAAAAACGAGTGACCAACAAGCAAAACCAGAATTAGTGTGCACTCTGCCAGAGAGCACACTGGGCGACCTGGAGATCGAGGAGAAAGAAAATTTAAAAGTCCCAGAAGAGCAGAAAGTGGTGAAGGACACGAAAGAAATGCAGAACAAAGTGGACGAGCAGACAGAGCCATTAGCCGAGGCTAAGACAGAGAAAAACGACACGGCAACCCCAGATTCCTCCTCAAAGTTGTGTGTCAACAAAGTTGTTCAGTTGATGGTTTCAAACGCCACAGAAAAAGCTGAACTGAACCAAGTGAAAAATGCACTCGAAGAAACGGCCAAACTGGCAAAGAAAGAGTGTGAAGAGGCCAAAAAAGCAGTGAATGAAGCACAGGCAGCACTGTCAGAGGAGAAGACAATGGTAGAGGACGCAAAGAGACAAACTGAACAGGAAAAACAAGTGTTAGAAGAAGTGCAGTTTGTATTCAAAGATGAGACCAATCGGGCTTCAGCTTCAGCTTTGGAAAAGACACTGAAGCTGCAGAAAAAGGTGCGCGTCAACTGGGTTATTCAGTTGGTGGTTTTACTGGCCAAAGAAAAAGTCTCCTCCAAATACAAGATCTTCACAGAGCGCCTCACTCCTAACTGCATCAGCCATCGTCTGATTGAGAAAATCTGGCCTGAAGTTGAGGAGAAACACTTGAATTTATCCCACGACAGCATTTTTAATGTGGGCAAGGCCATTCTCAAGGATCTTTGCAACACACACAACTGCAAAGAAAACCTTTTGATTTTTAATCTGAGGGAGCAGCTTGACAATATTACCGTCTCAATCTTTACCAAACACCTCTTGGCATTACCACCAAGAGTACTCAGTGTCTCTAAAGACAGGCAAGAGTACAAGGAGGTGGTAAAAAATGTGACCAAAGATCTGGTAATGCACGCCATGAGCGAAGGAAATGAGACGATGATACTGAATCCAGTAGCATCCGAGTTTATTGTAGAGAGGCTTTTCCAGAAGATCTGGGACAAAATTTTGTCAAAAAAGTACAAAATGTCCTTGGAGAACATTGGAGAACTCGCCCTGACAATATACAATGAACTCCATGACAGGTGGGATTCTCCAATGCTCTTAATGTGGTCAAGAAACCCAGTAATGGATGAAGCAATCGTCAGCAGCTTCAAAAAACATGCAAAATTGAGGAGCCAAAACATCATCTTTAGGGCTTTCTCATGTGCACGCTAAAATCGAACCAACACGTGCATGTGAATATTCATTTCAATTGGGCTTTCTAAATTTAATTTTGAAACCAGAGTGGTTAAAAATCACTACTCTTCTTCTCCCAACTTCCTTCCCTCATCACCAACTGGCCGAGGCAGATGGCCACCCCATCCTAGAGCCTGGGTCTGCCGGAGGTTTCTCTCTTTTAAAAGTGAGTTTTTCCTTCCCACTGTCGCCAAAGTGCTTGCTCTAGGGGATTGGAGTCTTTGTGCATTATTGTAGGGTCTTGACTTTACATTATAAAGCACCATGAGGGAAGTGTTGTTGGGATTTGGTCTGTTTCTTAACTCAAAAAGTCCAGTTACAACAGGACATTTTGAGTTAAAAAACAGAAAAAAAATATAAAAAATAAAAATGAAAAAAAACAACAACTTTGCATTTGTGCTTTGTTTCATTTACTATTTAAGAAGTTTGTTCTTCCTGCAACTTTTAAAAACAACAAACAACAAATAGCTGAGCTGTTGGATTTACTAAGTGCATCCAAGAATACAAACAAGCAGTCCTCACACACATTTGAGAAAAACTGAGAGACCTTTGAATCTTTATAGCTTACTGAATATTCATCTCTTTACTTTGTCTGCATGTGTCCACTTTTTTTCTTTTTCTATTTGTATTATTCTCATTTCAAAGACATTCAAAGCTGTTTGGAGACATGCAGAGTTCCTTAAAGATGAACCTAATATAATTACACGAGTTGTTTAACTGAGGTAATCACTCTTTCCCCCACAGTCCTACGATTTTTCCCTTTTTCTGTAAAGCAATGCAAATACATTTTGAATACTTTCAGTCAAGTATTTAACATTCATACAGGAATAAACTACAACAGAAACACAGTCACAAATATAGGCATTAAATATACAGACACCATATTTACATACACATTTAGTACAAATATAATGTTTAAAAGGAGTCTGATTCTTCAACTGATAAACATTTGTGTAGAATATATATGAACTGGAAGTGCTGGGTATACAAGTCTGGCCTAAGTCTTGGGTCAGAAAGACTGCAGCAGTCCAGGAGTTTAGTTCACCGTCTTTAATGAAGCTTCACAGAAGAACTGGTTACAGCAGGGCTTGCCATGATTAATCCAACCGTGATACAGCCAGATATGCACTTATAATTGTGGCAGATGCAGTATAGGTGACTATAAGCATGGTTGTCTGGAAACAGAAACAGGTAATACTATAATTAGTAGGGTCCACAAGGGGTCGCTGTAAGACCAGAAGTTGGCTAAATAGCACATATCTTCCCAGTTGCTAGTACTAAGGCAAGAATGTGGCAAGCTAACAAGAGTTAAACTAAACAATAAACAACAGAAAAATCCTTTAACCGCGGGATGTAATTAGAGCTGGGCGATATGAGATTTTTTCATATCACGATATGTTTTTTTCATTTCAGGCGATAACGATATCTATCACGATATAAGCCAAATAACTATATTTGTAAGATTTAAATGTGCCGTTGCTCACAAGTAAAATGTGAAATAATCAGCAGCTTGTTTTTATTTAAATATTTATTTCCCATAATAAGTTCAACAGGGTAGATGTACTTAAGGAACATGAGACTTTTTCAGATAAATAAAAGGCAAATATTGCAAACTACACAAAAGACAGCCGCTAAAGCGTTTAAGTTTCAAAATAGAACAAATGAAACAGACTAAATTGTCAATTCCACTTAGAAACAAAATATTAATTCTAAAAATAAATCTTAGTTTGTTTTACAGAAGAACAGACAAAATTGACTAACTTTTCTCAATATCAAATAAACTGAGAACTAAAAGGAAATTCTCAATCTCTCCTTGTTGTATAGCTTAGCTTTTCAAACAGTTTTAACAGTTACTTTAGTCTGACAAAAGCCGAATGACGAATTAGCGCTTCCAGTCAGAGACTGAGGCTACGTCCACACGTACACGGGTATTTTTGAAAACGGAGATTTTCCGTTTTCGTTTTAAAAAATAATCCCGTCCACACATAAAGGCAGAAATGAAGGAAAACGCTGCTATGAACATGCCAAAGCAGCAGGTGGCGCTAGATTCCTAACCGTGCAGAAATGTTGGCCAATCAGAAGTCTAGAAGCCTCGGTGGGAAAAAGTAAACAAAGCTGCGGCATAGAAGCAGAACCGAGTCGTATGTGTGGAGGGACAGTAACTGTGTGTATATGTAAGCATTTAAACACTGCAGAGAGTAGAATTAACAGTAACAGTATTGTAGAAATTCATTTCACCGAAACAATAACGTGGCGCAGTGTGACGCATGCACCAGTTTATTGTATTTCCAGACTTGCTTTCGGCACAATTTACAGTGCACGCTACTCTGTTTTTTTGTCAGACTTGAAATAGCCGAAATACCTTCACACTACGGAACTTCTATGGCTCTTCCGTTCGACAATCTCTCCGGCATTGGAACCATCATCTGTTTTCTCTTCGGTCACGCTCGGTTGATTTTTCTAGTCGGCACACTCATTTCCTCCATTACCCGCTGGCTGCTTCCCAAACAAACACACGTGCGGCTTGGCACGCTGTACTAACAAGTCACGCGAAGTGACGCTGCGGCTGTGATTGGTTCGGCTCTGCGCTACTTAATTTGGATTGGCTGACATTATTAGTATTATTATTATTATTTTTTTTTTAAGAGGACAAGAGCGGCGAGGTCTATCGCGATAGCTTAATTTCTCTATCGAGTAAAAGTTATATCGCGATACATATCGTTATCGTTCTATCGCCCAGCTCTAGATGTAATCATTGGAGGAGATTCTGGCAGCAATAATTAAAGCTGACACGGGCTCTTTCACAAAATCAGGAGGATGTGTGCTCATCTTCCAGCACCACACAGCACAGAGGATGCAAATATCACTCAGTATAAACCGGTGAAACGGCGCAGTCCTGTACCGCGTCTTCACCTCGGCAAAATTAAACCAGTCGAAATACCAAATGAGGCCAACAGTGGCTCGATGAAGCCATTCTCCACAAGGACTTTCCATGAAGTTCGTCTTGGCTGTGCAAGCGAAGAAGAATAAAACTAGCCAAGTGCAGATGAAGTGAGCGAAGATGAACCAGGGGAGCACGGAGGCGAAAAGAACGAGGGCAGTGAGACGACAAGAAATGAGTACCAGTGTCACGGCCTTTTAAGTTCTGGCGTTTATTTCGTTGAAAAATATAAACAAAAATCAACCCAATAATTTCAAACATAAACGAAAGTTAACTTAATCTTGGGGCTCAAGAGTTGGGAGTTCGCCTTGTAATCGGAAGGTTGCTGGTTCGAGCCCCGGCTTGGACAGTCTTGGCCGTTGTGTCCTTGGGCAAGACACTTCACCCGTTGCCTACTGGTGGTGGTCAGAGGGCCCGGTGGCGCCAGTGTCCGGCAGCCTCGCCTCTGTCAGTGCGCCCCAGGGTGGCTGTGGCTACAATGTAGCTTGCCATCACCAGTGTGTGAATGGGTGGATGACTGGATATGTAAAGCGCTTTGGGGTCCTTAGGGACTAGTAAAGCACTATATAAATCCAGGCCATTTACCATTCAAAATAAGAACACCAGGAAAGGAAACAGGGAGGGATAACAGAAACACTAAACACAAGACCCAGCCCCTAAGAGCGAATACAAAAACAGAAGAAACTAGAAAATAAACTCAAAACACTGATTCAGCAACCCAGGACCATGACAATTACAAATGTTCATAGCAAAACTAGGTAAGCATATTCTTACTGTTATAACAAACATAACTTTTTAACAAATCTGTATTTTTATTGCAGCGAACAGGTAAGGTTAAAGTTTAACACTCACTTTTGAGATTTGCAGACAACATGAAAAAACGGGGATCCAAACACTGTCTCGCAGCCTTTTCTATTAAAATACCACATGTAGCACTAAATCCGGTATCTGAACATAGTGAAATGTCTTCATTTGTAACATATTTATGGCTGTGATGAACCAGCATCTCTCTCATGTGTTCTACTACGTGTGACATGACGGTCATGAGTCTGCACACAGACGTCGTGTCGATGGCGCTGTGGTGAGGTCAGAATAACTAAGAGCTGATTACGCTCAAAACTGAGACTTTTTTTTCTGATTGTAAACAGCCTTGAAAGTTAAATGTTGCTACCAGGGGCGTCATAGTGGAAGCAAAAGTGATGCTCAGATAAAGACACCCAAGGAGCCAAAGGAAGGAGGCAGCCGCAGGTCTCTCTCTCAAGGATGTAACACAAGATGAGCTCATACAGTGGAAATTAAACGTTATTAAAACAGCAAATATATTTTATCGGTGTGGTCAACACGTTCTCACTCCCAACTCGTCAAACGTGTGACGCATGGTCAGGCTCCCTCTGCTGCACTTATGGACGCGCAGGGTACCCCCCTCGCGTCGGGAATTGACGTGAAGGGTCCTCCGATTGAAGAGATTGCCGCGGAAGAGCCTGTTGTCCGTATATTTCCGAAATCACATTGTAGTGACGTATACTGAACACAATAAATTATATAATGTAAACAACTACCTGAAAAACAGGTAGAACGATACTTTTGTATGGTTTATTGCATTTATGGAGGGAGTGATGTATGCTGGGTAATGGCACAGCTAGCTACTGGGTGACTTTATTCACCCACTTCGGCTGTTATCAGTCCATACAATGGGCGTTATTGGCACAAATCAGTCCCATAGATATGGGCCATCTCCTGCTAGATTGTTCAGAAGGTTGTTCTCATCCATCCAGATGGAGGATCACTAACAGGAGCGTGGAAGACTCCAGAATCCACTCTGGCTGGAATCCGGTGGATATGCAGTGTTTACAGGTAAGACCATTTACACGGACAGCATTTATAGAATGACTATTAAAAGGCAGCGAGTGTCAGTAATGTTAATGTGGTTATGTTAGTAATACACAGAGTGCTAATATAACAGCTTTAAGATGCATTTGTAGATATTATTACGTGTTTTACCGTCTTTATGGTGCTAGCTTAAAGTTACGGTGTAAACGTTATTCTCCCTCCTCGCGCTCACAGACACATAACGTGTATGGCAGTCCATTCTCCCTGCAGCACGGACTACACTGCCCACGATGCTACATTCTTTAGAGCTATGCTTGTAGCATTCTGCCCGTTAGCTTAGCACAACAACAACGAAAAGGCGCTCTCTCTCACCCAGGAAACACACAATCGCAGAGAGAGAGAGCGTCGCCCTGTAACCATGGCAACCGTAACGCTGCCGCCTGGAACAACAGCACGTAGCTGTCAAACAAAACCCAAACAGTCCTGACCCGCGACAATATGAAACAGGAAAGTACCGCCGTGTAATCCATTTATTTCAACAAAGTAACTGTATTCTGAATACCACCTTTTTAAACGTTAACTGTAACGGAATACAGTTACTCATATTTTGTATTTTAAATACGTAACGGCGGTACATGTATTCCGTTACTCCCCAACACTGCAAACAACGCTTTGAACAACGGTCACCGAAGTGAATACGTTTCACCTTCAACACATTAAGCACCCACTGAACATTTACGGACAATTCTAGCTAACACGACGCGGACAAACAGAATGGTCTTTTACTGCTTTGGCACTTTAAAGTGGTCTTTACGCGTTGGCTTCGGCGTGTCTGTTAGCTGGATTAGCCGACTAGCTTATAACAATACTAAACGAAATTCAGCTCCAATCCTTACGGAAATACAGAGCAGATACCTCGCCACACTCATTCAGTTGCCATATAAGCGGAGGGTGAGTAAACTTACCTGTGAATACTCCGAGTTAACCTTACAGACTCTGTGATGCTGCTGTGGGTCTTGTTGCTAACGCTAGGTAGTGTGTGTGTGTGTAACTACGGTGGACTCGCAACAACGGAGCTAGCTGTCGGCTAATTCAGCTATGCGCATGCGCCGCATACTTTACACGAATCACACACGCCTCACTCTTCTGCTTTTAGGTTTACGATGCTGCAACCAACCAAAACACTTTGTTGTCCAGCAGGTATCGGTTTTCATGGACTTTACAAGTTAATATTCCCCACTGACTCTATAAAAGTCACGTTTTCTGCAGTCACTCACCCAGTAATACTTCCATGATGGCTTTTAAGAACTTTGTCGAAACAAACAAACAAACAAACAAACAAAATCACATTTATAATTTATTTCAAAACGTATACAGGTTTCTGGTTTAGTGTGAGCCCATTCATCCTAATGTCTCAGTCTCTTTGGTGGGCTTGGTGAAGGCATTCATTATTCAACTAGTGGTTTTCTTTTTGTTACTTTTCCATTAAACACAACACAAACAACATGTCAGTGTGTATATTTTGCACCAAATTTCGATTCCGGGTTCAAATCAGTCATTAAAATTCAGCTAAAGAAGAACATTTCTTTCAATCCCAAAAAGGTTACGTTAGGAGCGTAAAATTTATTCTCTTTTTACAACTGTTTGCATCGCTGACTGTTTTTAGCTTTCGAACAGCTTTTTGAAGGCTGAGCTGATCTCCTGGATCATGTCTGACGTGGTGGTGGACCTGCCGTGCCGCTGGAATGCTTGACTGTTGCACTGCCTGGTGAGCGAACAAGCACCAAATGCAGCAACCACTGATGGATTCATACTATAGGGGAGCAAAGGGAAAGAAGAAGGGGGGAAAAAAAAAGAGAATATACATCCAAATAAAGTGAACACGTACATTTCTCTGTGCAACATCACACTTTATGCATTCATTACATAGGAAAAGCCAAAAAATCATCGAGAGAAGTGGTCAGAACGTTTGGTGATAATTTTTATACACTCTCAGCATGTAAATCAGTGCACTCTGTAGGTAATGTGTGTAAATATATTTAAAAAAAACTATTTTTTTATCCATTGAGCCCTGAAAAGCTTGGCCTATACATTCATTCAAACATAGCTCACTCCTTGGCGGCCGCTTATCAGGGCCTGGAACCTGGGGCTCGCTCGGTCCACTTCGGAGGTGGGGTGCCCCCGGCCTCTCGGCCTGGGGCTCGGTCACTCAGGCACAGCTGGCTGCCGGCGGAGCTCACGGGCGCGTCACTGCAACTCCCCCTAGCTTCTGCTCCGCGGCTGCTGAGTGAACCCTCATCTGGGACTCTCCTCAGCTCTTACTGGGACAGTGGCGCGGCTGCCCCTCTGTTGGTCTTCCATGGTCTCTTGTGTTCTGGGGGCCTCTGGATATCTGGAGTTTTGATCTCCTCCATACCTGCTTCATACCCTGGAGGACGGGGCTGTGGCCCCTCCACACTTCCTAGCAGATCGTTACATGGAGAAACCTTTGGAATACAAGCACGCTGATCCACACAGGTATGCACACGGGTGTTCACTGCTCGTAGACTTAAATTACACCTTTCTTGGCCGCTACTTCGAAGCACAACTGTCCTGCGTGCTGCACAACAACATTGAATATTTAGTATTTACTGCTGTTTACACTTAGCTAGATTAATGCGATGGTGTTGTGTTTAGTATGTTGCTTTGTTTTTTTTGTTTTTTTGCTTGTTTTCTATTCTTCTCTCAACAGGTGATCCAGGAGATTTTTACTTTTTTTTTCTCCCCCCCTTTCTCACTGTCCCTCTCCCCTTCTGTTTTTCCTTTCCTTCCTCTTTCTTTTCCTATCCCTCACGCATGTCTGTCCCGTCTGTAACATCTGAAAATAAAATATAATAAATAATAAAAACAAAGATCGACCAAATGGACCAATACGGCAATGCCACGATGATCCATTTGGCAAAGTAAATCCATTGGGTATCCTTGTTGGTCTTCAGACAACAATTCTGATGGCTAAAGAACCAAATGGGACAGGCAAAAAAAAAAAAAAAAAAAAAAAAAACATAGCACAAAAAGCAAAAATCATGCCTTCACCTTCTGATCATTCCTGCTGTGGAAGCAGCATGGGCCCAGTGTGCCAGCACTCCCATAGATCCAGAAAGGAGATCCCCCTGTCCACCGCATCGTCTCCCGCTGCCTTCTAAATTGCATGAGTACACTACAAACAGCAGCACACGACACAGCGTCACAAAAGGAGCTCCGAAGCATCTGAGAATAAACAGAGTGAACGATCAGCCGGAAGAAATTAAAGCACGTTCTGTTTGATGCCAACCTTTGCTGCCATCTGTGATGAAATCCTGCTCCCCCTTCAGCACCAAGGTGAGGTTGCCCATAGCTACACTGAGCTGCATGACGCTCCGCTGATAATCACTGCTGTCCATGGGCTCATGGTGCTAATGCACACAGACAACGTAAAAAGACACACATCAGCATAGAAGATCACATGTTATTTGCTGTCAACTAGTGAGTGGGACTGAAATGTGCCAAGAAACTTACCAATGCCTCATACAATCGAGTGAATTCCATGAAGTTAGGCGTAAGGATGCCCTTCTGGTACCCTTGGATAACAGATGGTTGCTGTGTAACCAGCCATAATCCATCCTGTTAAGAATGATCACACACACTATGTATGACTTAGCAAATGAAACACCTTCCGCTCCACATCTGGGACTTTATTTTATCAAGACTTACTGCATCAATGACTATGGGGATATCTCTTGCTTTCGACTTCTCAATGACCTCCTGAAATAGAGAGAGAGAGAGAGCACAGGGTCTGTCTTTAATAAGCCTTCCGTTGGGGTGGGGGGAAAAAAAGAAGTAGTAATTTATCAGCCACCAGTAACACTTGTGCTATAACAAGTGCTAGCAATAAGACTAGTCTGCCATGCTTATGCAGAAGTATCTAGCAGAGTAGCCGAGACTGTGTTAAGCGCAAGGAAGAATGAATGTGCTCCACGTGCCTTTGCTGTTT
Source organism: Copadichromis virginalis (assembly GCF_057382275.1). NCBI lineage: Eukaryota > Metazoa > Chordata > Actinopteri > Cichliformes > Cichlidae > Copadichromis > Copadichromis virginalis. The sequence goes on from NC_140633.1 coordinate 20,828,175, forward strand.
TCAATAATAAGTCTTCTCTTCCTAAGCCTGGTCCCACCACAAGTCCGTGTAGTCTTGGAAGCCATTTTTCTATTTCTTCCACTGCGTTAGGACTGTCCCTTCATTCACACACATACACACAGATTGTCAGACATGCTGGAATGCACAATTAATCCCAAATTTTCCAATTAGTTTGCAAGGAAAACACACACACACACAAAGTGAAGACATAACACTGTAACGGGTCTCTGAAGTGAGCAAACACAAATAGAAAGCAGTCGATGTTAATGTTTTCTGTAAGTGCCTCTTGTAGAGAAATGAGCCTTTTAACATTTTTTTGCTATAACAAGCTAATAATGGCTTTCTAAGAGCACACTGGCACAGGCTCACCAAACTGAAACGCAGTCATTAATGTTACTGTAAGGTTCCCAAGCCGCTCCAGCCACGACAAGTAAGCGTGAGCTGTGAAGGTTTGTACTGTCACACTGACAGAATACCCAGAATTATGACACTACCTGTTCATGATCTGACAAATGTCAGAAATTTAAATATTTAGGACAGTGATTACAGAATCATTGTGAGAAAGCAGCGTGTTAATTATAACACGCAACGTTTAATACAACGGAGTAGAGTGATGATAGTGAAATGCAGAATTTGGCTCCAAATAACATTACAACTCACAACAAAAAAAGAAAACGTGCACAACTATTTATTTTGAAAATCTTATGCCTCGCCACAAAGCCTGGGTAAACTTTGATGTTTTTGCTTGCAATAACACACTGTGTAACATTTGTGAATGCATCCAAATACCAGTGCATAATGCTAATAAATACACACCATTGCACTCTCAATGATCCAACTGCTACCAGCTACTTCAAATACTACAGAAAGATTATTATTGGCTCTGTACTTACAGAACTGGATGGACTATGAGCTCAGGGCTGTATGATTTGATTACAACTGCAGCATCTTTGGTGCAGAACACGTGAGACAAGTCAGCCCCCTGGAGATGAGAAAAAAAATGTATATACAATATACAATTAGAAAATTTTTTTTTAAAAATGAATGGACAAAATTGATAGTCAAGCTTTACTGCCTACCACTTTTAAAGCAGAGATGGCAGCAAAGTAAGGAGCTCCAGTGTAGCTTTAGAGATTAGAGATGAAGAGAAATTAGGGCAAATGTTCCACTGAATTTGTTTTTTTCTTTTAAATCATGCAGGAATCTTTTATGCAACATACTCTTGACATCCTCCAATGATCCCAATACGTCCATCTTGTCCCTTGTGTTTTTTGGATGTCAGCGGAGGGACTATGTTCTTTACCAGTGGCAGGATGTCATCCTCCATACCTCTGTGCGACGTGGAGCCCAAACCGTAGAAGCGCTCAAAAACTGAGGAGATAAACAAAGTGAGAGTGTTCAGCGTACGAGCTAGTTTCAAACCACTGTGGTCGACAACAAAAACACACTAACACGATCCAAAATAAGAATAATAACTGAGTGTGATCTTTCACGTTACAGCTAATCTGCCTTCAGGTTTCTCTCCACATCAAGGCTTCACGCGTAGCGCCGGAACTAAATACCTAACGCCTGAGGGTCTGCGCTCAGAAATGGATTCTGCTGTGTGAGAGAGTCTGTCTGGGGCGAAGGGCGTTTGGGGTGACCGGAGTGGCCACGTGTATGCGACGGGGAGGTACTGGAAATGACCGGAGCGCGGCCAGGATTCGCCGTCTTGGACGGAGCGGATGCTGAGCCGGAGGAGGAGATGCTGGCGAACATCTGACCAAGCATCTGAAGCATCTGCAGTTCCCGGGCATGCTCAGCTTCCCGGCGCCGGTCTTCTGCTTGCAAGCGCTGCTCCTCCATCCGGTAGAAGTTGTCCTCGGCTTGGGCGCTCTGCTCCAGGAACTGCTCCATCAGCTTCTCCATGGGGAAATTGGCGCGTCGCTTCCTGGGCCGTTTGGGCGCTCTGGCTGACAAACAGCTGGCCGACTGGCTGGTGTTAGGCGGCTTCGCACAAGTCCCTGAAGTGGAGAAGGGTGTGACATTATGTTAGCACACATACTCGAGTCACACTCGAGGCACTGAAACATGATAAAGCCACGAAAAAGTGATAGTGGATAAGGTTGGACTCACCATTATTCCCCACTGTCACTTTAACCGGAATGGGGATGGGAACAGTTGGGTATTCCAACTTGACTTCAGTCTCAGCGGGATAAGGACACTCCCCTGTGCTCTCAGAGTAAGCATCCTGAGCATCTTCCCCATCCTCCTCCGGGCCATCGACGGCCTCCTCTCCTCCCGCACCGCTGTCTATAAACTCCTGGGCGTCCAGACTCGGCCGGTTACTCAAAATCCTCTCCATGGTGTCATAAAACTTGCAGATCTTGTGATACTGCCCATTATTCCGCAGATTGCCCTCCTTCGCCAACAAGTACTGCCTCTTGAGGCTCTTGATCCGCACCCTACACTGCTCGGGCGTCCTTTCAAACCCCATGGCTCCCAGCCTCCGGGAGACGTCGCGGTACACGAAGCTGTTTCGGAAGTTTCCATCCAGCGCCGCCTGGATGTCCTGCTCTCCCCAGATGTTCAGCAGCGTCCTCGTCTCCACGTCCGACCAGAGGAAGCCCCGCGTTGTGTTCGCTTGCATAGCTGATCCAAAACAGGCCGTCTCCCGGCGTAACCTCCACCCCCGGGGAATAAGTTGATTGGAGATGTTGACACTGCGGATTATGACGGCCGTTTGCTCTGGGTCTCTGCGCTCAGCCGCATCAATGCCGCGGACCACCGTCAGCCCAAACAACGACAAACGGCCATTTCGCTAGCTCAGAAGGACCAGCCGGGGTAATAATTTTGGTCTTAAACTTGAAGATCATCACAACGTGTGCAGGTCAAACTATTTGTTAGCTAGCTAAAAGCCTAGCCTTCTGTGTTTATCTCATTCGTGTCGTCAAAATGCGTAGCTCTGGGATAAACCGACAGGAGATCGGCTACAAGAGCCGTTTTCAAGCGGTAACACTACATCGAGTAAATGTCCAAACTGACCTCTGATCAGTCCTTTGAGGTTAACTTCACCTTTCTCCGCCTGGTCCCCCGCCCCGCGAACGCATTTCTGCGGGGTCCTAGAGACCCACCTCACCTCAACAACGAGCCAAACTGTCAGCTGCTCGGCCAACACGGAGAGCACTGGACGACTCTAACGGCTCACCTAACGTTACAGTCTAAAGCTAAGTTTTAATGAAGTAAAACTTTGAGATAACGTCAGTCTCTTTTACCTTTCTCGTTTAAACAGGCCAAGGCGGCGATAAGCGACAGTGCAACTGGGATCGAGCAAAAAGCGAGCGCTTGAATCTGTTGAGGCATGCTCTCATTGTTTGTCTGACTGCAGTCACCCACTCTCGGAGCTTTATCACGGGCTGCACAGCCCTCTGTGGCACTCAGCTGTCCTTACCTAAACTGGAGCTGCGCTTCAACGCCGACAAGTGAACGCAAGTTAGCCTGATCATGAGGCGCCCTATAACCCAGCGCAGTACTACAGGAAGCGTGTGATGCCTTTAAAGGCTGCTCGGACACTCCTACATCCAAGTGGGCTGAGGGTGAAATCTGCTGTCGACGAGCCATCAAACCGGAAGCAGGTTTAAGCATGCGCTGCTTCAGCAGGGCCGGATTCTGAGACAACAAGCCCTCCTCCATAATAAAATTAAGCACACATCAAAATACACACAGAAGAGTAATAAGGTGCAGATGTTTTTAAGTTTATTTGCAGTTTTCATCTATTTGTGCTGATTTTAAGTTTTTTTTCCAGCCATATTGCAAGTATAACCGTCTGTTTGCCTCTGTTTTTAGAAGTTTTGTATTTTTTAATACTCATTATTCAACCCCTCTGCCATAAAGAACTCTTCAGGAGGTCAGTCCTACTATGCACTATGAAAGTGTAGAGGTGGTAACAGGCGAACACACGTGAACTGTCAGGCACGAGATTCCATACACACATAATTTTAGAAGCATGTCAAAAAAAATATTTTACGTAGAAAGTGTAGCCTATTTTTATTTATCAAGTCTTCATTTAAATTAAATTAAAATATTTTGTAACTGTAACTGTTTATCTAACTTTCTTCTAGTTATTGTTATATTTATTGTGAATAGATCACATGTTTCGATCGAAGCAGAAACATGATTGTTGAATATTTTTTACTTTCTTACAAATATCAGTCTACATTTTAGGCAGGCCATTGGCATAAAGTGAATGAATATTTATTTCTCAGCTAATAATTATAATCATCATCATCATCATCATCATCATCATCATCATCATGTTTTTGGTCCAGATTTTAAAGACCACATTGGCATTTTTTAGCCATTTGTCTCAGCCTGACAACAAAAAAATATTTTTTAATCCTCCAAACTAACAGAAAAACACAATTAAGCGACACGTATACCACTAAGAGAGCGTAAAATCCCAGAAGAATGTGTGTTATGCTTAGTTTGAAAACTAATACCCGCCCACCGACTAATTACAAATCGGAATTACAGACAGTTTTACTTTTCTCCCTGGGTTTTGTCTGGTAGGCATAAAACAACTTCAGGCTTGACCACTCAAATCACACTTAAGCCTTGGAGACTGCTACTAACACCACACTAAAGGCATAAATATAACCATAAGGAATGCTTTGAGGAGAGGTATATTATGTAATATTTGCTGTCAGTGCATTTTAATGAAAGAAGAAGAAGAAAATCAGACAGGGGTCTTTGTAGTTTCAATGCAACTCTGTCCCTTTTTTTTGGTCATTGTGTGGAAAATTGTCCTACTCAAAAGGCTGCCCTCAATCTTTTTTAATAATACCAATATTGACTAAGTAGTTTTTATTTATGATTATTTCCCAGCAGCATATACAGCCTATACACTTAAACTTATTTGACTTAGGCACAGTTATTATTATTATTATTATTATTATTATTATTATTATTATTATTATTATTATTATTATTATTATTTTGTTCCCACTGTCCACTAGAGGCCGCCCACGTCCTCCACCTGGAAGACACGGTTCAGAGCAAATTCTCCTCGTTGGTCTGCGGCTCGTCATCTACTTCCTGTTTTACCTCAGTGACTTTTTGAAGTTCGGACTTGGACAGCAGATTTGAGAATGAGCTAACACCGGATAGACACGTTATCAGAAGTGAACTTTCGTTCAGAAAATGACGTTTGTCAGAGGAATTCGCGACCAGCCTGCGGTGTTTTTCACGAGTTAGAGCGCGTCTTCGCTCCGAGCGTCAGAGAAATAAAATAGCGGGACCCGAACAAGCCAGCGTCATGCCCGAGGTGTCGAAGATGAAGAGGCCTGACGTCAAGGTTGTTCTCCTGGGAGACATGAACGTGGGGAAGACGTCGCTGCTCCACAGGTACATGGAGAGGAAGTTCAAAGAGACCGTCAGCACCGTCGGAGGGGCATTTTTCCTCAAACAATGGGGACCTTACAATATCTCAATATGGGACACAGCTGGTAATCCATCCTTTACTCTACCCTCTTTCCCCAATGTTTACTCTAGACTCTTAACGTGCCTTCTTCCGGTGGTTCAGTGCCTTTGTTTACCTGATAAGGAATGATCCGTTCATCTGAGGTAATCACTGCCATGTGACCTCTCTGTCTGTTCAGACGGCCTAAGCTTTTAGTCTGACTTTTATTCGCTTTAGTCACTTTTTAAAAATATTTCCAGAGGCGATCTTATCGTAAAAGCTGACCGAGTTCCTCAAAAATAAGCATGGTATTTATTGATCTGTGGGTAGATAGGAAATAAGTGGAGTTTTCATTTGGTCTGCATGGAAAAAAGTCCGTTTCACTTCCCCTTCAAGGGACTACTTTAATATTTAAAGAAAATACGACTTTTAAGTGACATATTAAAGAGATTTCTACCATTTAAAAAAAAAAAAAAAAGTCAAGATAAGGAGTATTTCATGTTACAGTACAATCATGATGCGTTACTCACTATTATGATGTTATCACAATACTGCACTGTAAGCATGATGTATTAAAAGCGACACCAGGATATCTTTGCAGTTAGTTGGGCTCAAGGGAGAAAAATGCTTCGGGGAAAAAAAAAAACTAAAAGTAGGGATTAATTTCTCATTTATTCATTTATTTGAGAATCTCAACCACGAGGAATCCTGAAGAAGTAACTTTCGTATATATGGTCCCACCAACATCAGAAACACGGACATCTGTTCTGGGTATTATGCAGTATTAACGGTAATTGTGACATAAAGATCTGTCAGTCAGCTATTCTGGAAAACAAACCAGTTTTTCGTCTTTCTTTCTTTTTGATAAGTGGGCTTTCAAAGAGCAAGAGAATATCAGTTTTAGTTTGTTATCATCACAGGTAATGGCAGATATTTTAGTCATGAAGAATCAAAAGTGTATTAATAATGAATGTAACTGATTAAAGTAACACACACAAAAACTCCCCCACAAAAAACAACTTCTCTCTTTAAAACTCAAAGGTGCTGCCAGAAAATCACCCACTATGCAGACAAACACCCCCTGGACAAACCCCACATGTTTTTACATGCTGGCCTTTGTCCTAATTTACCGAAAATGCTCCATTTCTTAAATCAGTTCCCATGTTCACCTCCTTTGTGCTGAACAAGGAAAGAAGCATGTTTTGTCTTGACTTGTGTTGCTCAATTTGTGCAAGTGTGACCCGATAGAGAAATATCATCTGGGTACTTCTGCAGAAATGGTCACATGTATTTGTACGAGGCTTCAGAAAATACAACCACTGCTTTTCTGATTTGGTGGAAAAGTGTGAATAAATTTGGAGCCCCTAAAACTAGACTGTGTGTGTTCAATTGTGCTTTGGGCTCCAGTGCTTAGGGTATTTTTCTTTATTTTTTTTAATAGTAATTTTTTACCAGAAAATTAAACTTTACATTTTATATGAAGAATGTCAAACTTATTTTACATTGATTTTAGCTGGGCAAGACCAGTGAAACTCCCTTTTCTGTCAGTGTAAAGAAGTTTAAGTTTACATTACTGAGCTATTTTAACATAAGAACAAGAACTGTGATTTTTTTTTTTTTTTTTGGGGGGGGGAATTCTCAGTTTTTCTGTTTGATTAAAAAATGCTGCTTTGGGCTTAAATTATAAGAAATAAATGTGTGAAATTATAGAAAAAACTCCATTAGCTCAGTGTGCAGACTAATGGACACTGTAATTAGAAAATTAGAAAAAATTTTGTTAATTGATAATTTATTTTTTTAACGCAACATGAAAATATGAAATTAGTATAGTAAATATTGAAAAAAAAACCTATAGCTTTCTAGTATTTCATTGTTTATCTATTACTTACTTCCATTGGTGTAGTATGAATCGTCATGGGAACGTCTTTTCTTTACAGTAGGAAAAGCTGAAAAAAGAATTCTAAAGTCTACAATTTATGTCATCCTTCAAAATTTCAAAAGCCGTTCAATAGGCCACATTGGAGTGTTTTGCAGGCTGATTCTGGACCTTGAGCCTTATGTTTGGCACCCCTGTTTTACATGTTATGTGTCTGAAATTGTTCACTTATTGGACAAACAGCCACTGAAGTTTTGATTTGAAATCAAAAGGAAAGTTTTTATTGTGACTCTGTAACCTGAAAATGAAAGTATTATTAGTACAACTCCAACAGTTTTCCTGCTGACTAAACTAAAATGATTACTGATTGAGTTAAATGTAGGTCAGTCATTATATTTCTGTCTGTGCAGTGAAATATAGGTCAGTTCTTCAGTTATTTGTCCTTTAATAATGCACCAAGTGAATAACGCCCTTCATTATAGAGGGTTTCTCATAGGCAGAGCCAGCTTGTTTTTTCTCTGTGATATTGAATATTGTGTCACAGTGTATTCAGATAAACTCATTTGGCCTTTTCTGTTGGTCGTGACAGGAACAATCCAGTAACTGCTGGTGAATAAGCTCGGTGCTGACTGTATTCAAGTGTTGTGTAAACAAGAATTAGGGCAAACCTTCTTAGGCAAATATGTACTTCACAGAAATGGAGCTGGTGAACCATCGAGATAAGGAAAGTCTGGCCATGTCACCAGTGAGCCATTTCCTGGCTGTGTTCCCCAACTCCACAACCTCTGTGTCAAGTCCCTGTTGAGTGCAGTTAGCGCTGAGTCGTTTCAGTTGTTGCCGATATTTCGGTATACACCACAAAGCTGTGATAGTGTGGAAGTCTTGAGTGCTGTTGTTCTTATTTTTGTTAATCCGTGAAACTCTAAGCTGGCTGCTTCTTTACTAGTCTTTTCAGTTACATTCTGTTGTGCGGGCCTTCATGCTGTCGGGCCTCTTCCTCTTAAAAGTCACATGATGAAGTTATGACAGGAGGAATTGAGTCCCCGTGCTTTAACATGTCTTTTCCAAAGTTACATGTAGCAGTATTTTCCCAGAGAAGCAGGGGAGCTGAGTAAGTTGTTGTACATTCCTGCCATTTGAGCTGACGAAATAAAAAAGAAATTTCTTTATTTGTCAATGAGAAGGGGGGTGAAAAAAAAGTACCGTTTGCTGCTTTTCTTTTTCATATACGAGTCTGTCATCAGTATCTTTAAATGATGGCTAGGGAAAACAAACTAATAAATCATCAATCACTTGATAAAAAACACAGCAGATGCATAAATACTGCTTCCAGGTTTTGTATAGCAAAGTAAGCACACTAACAAAACAGCTTTGCTATAAATCTGTCTTTGTGAGGGTTAGCATGTTCAGTTATTTCCTGGAATGGATTGACAAAGGCTGCAAAGCACGGTGGTTAACACTTTCACCTCAAAGCAACAGCAAGGAGGTCTGCATGTTCTCACCGTGTCTGCGTGGGCGGTTTTTTAGCCCCGCGGTCAACATGCGACTTGTCCAGGATCTACCCTGCGCTCTCATCTGTGATAGCTGGGATGGGCTCAAGCCTCACTGTGACCCTGAACTGGATAAGCAGAAAAGATGGATGAATGGGTTTGATTGGGGCACTTCCTGTTCTTGATGGTAACTTTTAAGGCAGTAGATTGTGGTGGTGTTGAAGTGCAGCATTTGCCTTCAGCAGCATTACATTCCAGACCGTTTAAATCCACCCACTCCTGTCAGTTGACTGATTGGCATTCTAATATAAAACGACTGTTTGTGAATGGAAAACCATACACACACACACACACACACACACACACACACACACACACACACACACACACACACACACACACACACACACACACACACACACACACACAAAAACTGGTCTCAGCGATCTTTTTAAGAGGAGTTTGGGATTAATACCTTTGTCAAACATTGAACTTACGACGCAGCCTGGCTTTGGTTGCCTTGTCATATTCCATCTTATACAAACATATTTTTTATGTCGAAGTACTGCAGAACCACACTGTTTAGCTCGGGTGTCATCTGTTTACTTTCCCCCCTCACTTGTTTACAACTATCAGAGGGAGAGAGAGGGGGCTGCAGTTATCCTTGAACCACTAACTGCCGTTCTGCCATAACAAAATAAGAATAATATGTTCAATCAAATATTAATTATGCAAGTTCATTGATGTTTAAACATCTAGTTACGTACATCTTACTAGTCTCTAGTAATGAAGTTAAATTCAGTTTTATTTATATAGCGCCAAATCCCAACAGTCGCCTCAAGTTTCATTATATCCTAAGGTAAAGACTCAACAATAATATGAAGAAAACCACAACAATTAGTCGACCTCCTGCCCTTAAATTGTGGGTTAGGCTAGAAGGAAATATGAAAAGCTGCAACATGCAACAACAACAAACATCCCAAAATATCTCAGTGCACTCACTTGTAAAACAGTGCCCCCCGGTGGGGAAAGTTTTTGTTAAAGTCTGTAGAGGTTAAAGTGCACTGGATTCACACAATGCGCCCTTTCAAGCATTCTGCATATTTCAATAACAAAGATTGTTTCTGTTTTCAAACTGCTGACTGTCACACAATGTCTTTCCGTTGCTCGTACAGAAAATCTTTTTTCCTTTTTTTTTAAAAAAATGAGTGCTCGTGGTGAGTCGGTACTCACTCTTTTGACCTGCCTTTGTCTCCTCAGGCCGGGAACAGTTCCACGGTCTGGGATCCATGTACTGTCGAGGTGCAGCCGCAGTCATCCTCACTTACGACGTCACCAACTGGCAGAGCCTAGCTGAGCTGGAGGAGCGCTTCCTGTCCCTGACTGACACCGCTAACCATGACTGCATCTACGCCTTAGTGGGAAACAAGGCAGATCTCACAGACTCCAAAGCCCAGCTATGCCACGACTCAGATGGCCTAGTCAAGGACCGAACTGAGTGCAACCAGGAGTGCGAGGTGCTGTCTGGTTGTCCCACGCCGCCGGCCTCCCCTACATCCCTACCTGGCGTGATGCTTCGCAAGCAGGTGATCAATGAGGATGCAGTGGCTCTTTATGGGAGAATACTGCGCTATAAGGGCCTGGAGGAAAAGAACAGCTTGCCAGCAGAGAAGATGTGCTTCGAGACGAGTGCCAAGACCGGCTATAACGTGGACACCCTGTTTGAGACGCTGTTTGATCTGGTGCTGCCTTCCATTCTAAGGAAGAGGCAAGAGAATCAGAAATCTCCTACTGTGGATCTAGAGGAATGCAGGATGGTCGGCAGCAAGAAGGGAAGATCTGGCTGCTGTTAGGGGCCAAAGAGAGGTGAGGAAGAGGAGGCGGAGGCCACCTGTAGGCTCATTTTTAACCAAAGGCAATCACCAGGATAGTCTGATGACCAAATGCATACTGTGATGGTACTTTTCCTTTCTTTTTTCTTTTTTTCCCCCTCTTGCCTTAACTGAGACCAAACCGTGTTAATGACCTCTTGGTAAAACACAAATCTACACTTCTGATGCTGTGAAGATCATAGTGTCCAGAGAGATTTTTCCCATGTTTCTTTGTAAGGAAGGGACATAAAATGCACGGCGCATTATCACTCTTTGTTTCTGAAACTTTCCACTTTAATGACTCGAACTGCACTAATAGCCCAAACGTGCTCGTGAGGACAGACATCACTGCCGTTTGTCAGCGTTTCGCCACCAGAATTTCACGCACATGTAACAGCACTAATTAGTTAGGCTGCACGTTGCACTGTTTATGATGAATTTTAAGGTTTTATTAATCAGACTTTAAAGTTCTGTCACTGTTGAAACTGATCTTTATATTTTATCTGCACTTTTTGGAACTTTTCGATGAGTGTATTTAAAAATAAATAAATAAATAAAAATACAGGTGTTCGAATTTTTAAGCATTCTGTCGTAATAAAGATTTTTTTATTTTGCACTTTGCAGTCTGCTTTGTGAGATTCAGAAGGACAATGACACACAAGTGTAACAAACAACATTTAATCTTTCCGATCCGATGAAATAATCATGTTATAAAAACACTATAATTATATTACAATTATATCAGATGTTGTCAGTATTTTTCTGGTCTAATAATTATTTCTTAAGAAGTGCATGTAGATGAAATAGAATCTTTTCTAAATTCTGTGAAACGCTCCTATCTAACAAAGGGTCAGTGACAGGAGCAAGGATCGGCTATGGTCAGACCTCTGTGTTTACATTCTGTCCTGATGGCGTAATCCAGAGGCTAAAAGTGTAAAGGAAAATGATGTAAGTAGTACTAGATTGGATATACATTTAAAAAACTTGCAGGGATGGGGTCAAGTTCATTCAGATAGTAAAAACGGTATCAGTGCATTGTACGAACGCGTCAGGAAAAGTTACGTGGCTCTGCAGAAGTTGACAAAAGCAAGCTAACAGTGCATGGTAATTTTATAAAACTCGGCTTTGTAAGAGTAACTGAAAAGAAGCAGGATAACCCTTTCAAAAGTATCTACAAACACGTGTTCATGAGCTCCAATGAAACCCTTCTCACCTTCATGTGGCTGAAAAGCAGTGTTAGTGTCTTTATGTCGGGCTTTAAATCCTAAACAATAAGAGCATGTAGTTAAACTAAGCATTGCATACATATGTGCATCTTTGGTTCAGCTGTAGTGTATGGTCTCTGATAGTTAACAATGTGTCATAGTAACTGAGGTAATAAGTTAAAAAATGAAGCACCAAACTACATTTAACACAAAGATGATGTTTCTCCACAATACTGCCGTTCTCACCGCCTCTTCTTATTTATCTACAGTGTAACTCAAAGCTCGAGGCATCTCAATCATCAGTCATTGCATATCTGAGCTCTGCAGCTCAGGGAAACAAGTTTCCCCATTGACAGTGATCTACATTTTCTGGATCCCCTGTTATCTGATCGGTTTTAGTATTAGACCGCTGTCAATGTGAAGTCTGCTGTTGAGTCTTTCACAAGTTCTTCATGCAGACCTGGCAACGGCTGATGCGTGACAGGAGCTGGCCTGCTTTTAGCGTCTCTGATGACGGCTCAGAGTGGAACTGCTGATCTATGGAGGTTAGCCAGAAGCTCTGCTTGTTAGCAAAGTAGTGGCAAGTGCCTTTGGCCCCGTTGCACTCGATGAATGGTGTTGTGCGGAAGTCCTCCAGGCACGAACCGGGCGACGACAAGGACTGACCTCCGCCTTCGTTTCCCGCTGCGGTGTGCTGCAAGGACAAAGGTGAAAGGAAATTTTAATCAGGCAGATGAGAAGTCGAGTTGAACAATTGAAAATGTGTTTTCTCTGTCAGCAAATCCAATAATATTAAAATAAAGTCAACCAATACAATTGTTTTGGGGCCAGGGCTGATACTAACACCAGTTACTGGGAAAATAATTATGTGTATTTCTGTAGAAGTAGGACAAGATATACATCAATCTGTTCTGTTAAAAATATTTCCTACATATTCTGACTTTTAATTATAGAATTTAAACATATATTGGAAACTCTGATTTCTTGTCATATGTGAAGAATGGGGCCATAATTCAGAAAATAAACATCCTGCTGCTTTTAATAAGACTTAAAACTAGAAATTCAGACCATGAATGTAACAGAAATATTTACTAAGGTCAAAGTTCACACTTTTCTGCACAATTTGACTTCTTTATGCTGGCTATTAGAAAAAAATGCATGTTGGTTGCAAGATGGTTTAGGAATTGGATTTATGGTTCAGAAAGCCACATGCTACTCTACAACTATGCTACTTCTCTGTCTGCACATTATCCCAGACACACACACTGTAAATCAGACTTCTGGAACCTGAACCTGAAACTCACCATGAGGAAGGAGTAGCCAATCCACAAGCTGCGCCAGCCTGCAGGACACTGTGGGATGGTGATGTCCTGACTGTGCACTGCTATTGCAACTGATGGAGCTTCACACACTGAGCAGCGGCTGATGTATGGTTTTATGCCGCCCTGCTCGACAGGCATCATAGGAAGCGGGGCAGTTGTTGACAGCCAGTAGGATTTGTCATTTCTGCTGGCGTAGTAACAAATGTCTCCTGGATTGCAGTAGAGGAAGGGCATGGTGCTGAACTTTGAGAGGCAGGAGCCTGCCAAACCTTGAAAAAACAGAAAATACAAACACTTTATAAAAATTACAGGAATTTCTGGCTCCTTTGAAGAAAAATGTAAAGAAATTAAATCACTAAATATCACACAAGTGAAAAAAAAAATCAAGCTATTACATATTATATAAATATATAAATTTACGAACTTGTCATGTATAATAAGAAGATGGTATTTTTTTTCTTCTTTGAAAGGTTCTGTCTGTGTGGTACACTTTAAATCTGCTAAATAAAACTATTTAAAGTAATCTGACAGAATCTGTTGGTCAACATTTTAAAAGCAGCCTTAAAATAATCAAGAGGTTCATTTCTATCATGCAACACCATCAGGAAGTTACAAATAGTGAAACATTGCTTCTGCGTGACAGTGACCACAAACATGCAGCCGCAGTTGTAAAGAACAACATTCAGCACGAAGAAGCAAGTAAAACTTTAACACAGATTAACACATGTAGAGTAATTTTCACACTTAGGATGACTTACCAAGGTCCTGGTTGTGGGCCTTTTCCTGGCCCTCGAGGTACAGCAAGCTGTAGCCATCCCACAGTTTAGCCATACCCACGGGACACATGGGTATCTGATCGGACTGACTGTGTTTCACCAGCAAGTAACCCACACTGACACTGCGGCCAGGCATGCCAGGTAAACCGGAAATTCCCGGGTTACCGTGGTGACCTAATGAGGAATGAGGAGTTCATTCGGTGGTCTTATAACCTACTGAGGTGATGCATTCACATACTCAGTATACCTGAATCATTCAGTATTTCATATATGGCCTCAAGACCTGTTAACTATCTACTCTATGATATTAGAGTAGATAGTTTTTTCACTAAATCAACACTCACACAATGTTATAGTTCACACCTACTTTAAATCTTTTAATCCAGGTTTTATTAAGCTAATTCCAAAATATCAGAGTATCAGACGCACCTTCCATGCCCTGTAGACCAGGGTGGCCAATTTGTCCACCTTCGCCACGCAATCCAGGGATTCCCGGTCTACCACTGATCCCTGGCATTCCTTTTTGTCCAATGGGTCCCACGAACCCTGTACAGAAACAATATCTATATGTATTAATTGGGCCCGACAATTTTTAGGAATGGTCAACAGCAAAAGTTTTACAATAACTAACCTTGATCTCCAGGAAGACCTTGTGCACCTGGGTCCCCTATATACCCCTTGGGACCTCGGATACCCTGTGGTCCAGGAAGTCCCCTCTCTCCTGGAATTCTGATGGAAACTGGAGGAGGACCCTGGTTTCCTGGAGGCCCAGGAAGACCTGGAAAACAGATCATATAACAGTGAAGACAAAAAGAAAACGAGCATACATGTACCCACACAGGGTATGATACCTAGAGGTCAGTCAGTATATTATGACTCTATAATTAACCTGGAAGTCCAGTGCTTCCTTTTGGACCGACTGGCCCTCTTTGTCCCTTTACACCAGTCTTGCCAGGTAATCCCATGAATCCTTGCTCTCCTTTCATTCCTGTAACAAAAAAAGCAGATGAAATTAATCATCATAATATGCCTTAGCAGGACCGTATGGGGCATCTTTGGCACAATCTTTTTGTAACTTAAGCTTCTTTGTGTGATTTTTAGGTAATTCAACAGTATTTCTTTGACCTAAATTACTAGTAAGAAGTCTACCGTCCCAAAAAACTGATAGTCATGTGAAAAAGAAACTTTTCACAGGAGTGCTGTGAGCACCATTACTGCTTCCATAGGAATTAGGAGGGTAAGTAGCAAATGCACTTGATTAACTGATCACCGGGGAGTGTGACCACCTCTAAAAAGCAGACATTTAGGCAGTTTGCTGGAATGGAGTTTGAGTTAACACAATCTTCCCAGGAGTGGGCATCCCTGCAACTTTATCCTGTTTCAGACTGTGCAATGCTTAGAGAAACTCCAAAAAAACAAGACTACATCTCAGACCTCATTTAGCAAGCTAAATGTTAAAGTTAATGGCAGAATAATTAGAAAAAGACTGCACTAGTATGACTTGTTTGGTTGCCAGAGAAAAATTATTTTCTCTAAGAACATCACCATATGACTTAGGTTTGCAAATTTACCTCTGAATGCACACAAGACTTCCGGAACAATGTCCTTTGGACAGCTAAACCCAAAGTGGAAGTGTTTGGCCATAATGCACGGCACCACATTTGGTGATAACCTAACCCAGCATATCAACAAACACCTCATACCCACTGTTAATCACAGTGGTGGAGGGGTGAGGATTTTGGCTTGTTTTGCAGCCATGACGCCCTGTTACTTTTCAGTCACTGAACTCCTCTGTGTACCAAAGTATTCTAGAGTCCAATGTGATGCCATCCGCCTACCAGCTAAAACTTGGTTGAAAGTGGGACATGCAATAGGACAATATCCCAAGCAAACCAGTAAAGCTACAGCAGAATAACTAAAAAAAAGAAAGAAAAGAATCAAGGTGATAAGTTGGCAACACAAATGGAGAGCTTTGCATTAATGAATACCTGCAAACCTGAATGAACTGAAGCAACGTAAAGAAGAAGGGGCCAAAAGTCATCCACAGCAATGTGTGAGACTGATATAGTTGCACAGACAAAACTGTACTGTTGTGACAAACTCTAGAAATTAAATAATACTGTTGCAATTCCATTAGCTGATTATTTGACCATGTACACTCATGCAGTACTAATTTAAACACAGTTAAATGTTTTAATTTAATCCGTACCTTTCTTCCCAGAAATACCATTTGACCCTATGTATCCAACTGGACCTTGATCTCCTTTAATTCCTTTCCTTCCTGGGAATCCAGGAAAGCCATTTATTCCTGTTACACCCTGCTCTCCTGGGGGAGCGTCCACACCAGAAAGACCTCTGTTTCCAGTGAAACCTGGAAAATACGTCAATACGGGTTAATAAATACAGATAAATTGAAGACAAAGCATCCCAGTGTACTGGTGTGAAATAACAATGGTTTCCTTTCACAAAACTGAATCTTTTTTACCTTGGTATCCTTTAGGTCCAGCAAAGCCAGAGTCCCCAAGGGGTCCCCTTCTGTCTGAGGTCCCACTTAATCCTGGGGGGCCACGGAATCCTGGTGGGCCAGGTTGTCCTTGATCACCTGAATGGATGAAACATGGGATTGTGTCAGCTTTAAGAAAGTTGAATTGTATTACAAATGGGTCTTATTAATGCATGGCGGTAGAGACTAACCATGAGGTCCCTGGAAGCCTTTCGAACCCAGTGCACCTGGAGAACCTGGCTGGTTATTAGGGTCACCGCTGTCTCCCTTCTGTCCTTTAATTCCCGTCTCCCCAGCAGGTCCAGTGATGTTTGGACCTGATGGAAAAAGCCAGGAAATGTGGGGTTACTAAAGTTTTTGCAACACAGAAAAAGCAAGACATATCTTTCATTCTGTTTAGGCTGGATTTAATTGTTGCTTTAATGTCTATGAATACACAACCAATGAAAGACAAAGACACATTTTGATATTATGTTTAGAGTCTAACCCCCAGCTTGTGATGCTATTTTTTGCTATTTTGGATGTTCTTTATCCACTATCCTTTGTGTATCTGAAGTAGTGGTTGACCTTTATTTTGAAATATTAGTGGTATATTCCAGTAGAGGTATTATACTCTATATGTTTTAGGATTGCACACATGGAAAAAATGTCCATGAATTCTTGGAAAATAGTACCTGGTGTTCCAGTGAAACCCTTCTGCCCTTTCAATCCATCTAATCCATCAAGACCTTTTGGGCCAGGAAGACCTGTACACATTTTCATAGTACAGAATAATATTGGAGAAAACAGGCATGTAGTTTGAAGAGAAAGAACAGGACAGTTATCTGACCTTTGACACCCCGGAAGCCAGGAATGCCTGGTTGGCCCTCTTGCCCAGGAGAGCCTGGAAGGCCCTTTTGACCTTGATTACCAGACGTTCCCTTCTGCCCATCCGATCCTATGAAATATATACATGTAAATGCAGTGTCATGCATATATAATATCTAGCATTCAAAACTGTACAATTAAGTGGTCAGTGTGAGTGTGTGTTCTACCTGGAAATCCTGGTAATCCCAGAATGCCTGCCTCTCCCTTCATGCCTTTAATACCTTCAAAGCCAGGTATACCTCTGTCCCCAGTCGTTCCAGTTAGTCCTGTCTGGCCTTTAAGAGGGATATTAAATCATTTAATTTCAGACCATCACTAGTTAACAATTGCTAATCAAAACAAGAAAAGAAGAAATTTGATGAGCTACAGTTTGTACCTGGCTCTCCTATAAATCCATCCTCTCCTCTCAATCCAGGAACTCCAGGAAGGTCTATACGAGGGCCTTTCTCACCTGTGAAATTTATTACAATTTAACACCACATACAAATTTCCCTCATGATCACTATAATCAGTGTTTAAATCTCAGAATGTCTGAAATTAAAGTTCCTGGTTGTACCTCTGTCTCCCTTACTTCCTGTTTCACCCGATGAGCCATAGGCACCAGGACTCCCTTTAGTTCCCTAAAAAAGTTATATGTGGACAATTAAAAACACATGCGCACACAGGAATGATGTCTGCGAGAAAAGAAACGTGCTGAACATGCAGGTAAAAAAATGAATTTTTACAGACGAAGCTGAAAATATAAATTTAGGATTTAAAGAAGTTCTCAAACCATTCAGGAAGGGAAGATAGAGAAAGAAATTGTAAAGATCAGAGGGTCAAGATACATAACTAGACTTTATCCTGGATCAGTTTATCCTGAATCACTTTACACCTGTTTTTTTATATTGCACTCCAATAGTATCCTTGAGCCTCACTGTCTCTAAATCACACTCAATTATATAAAACTTTTAAACAATATTTTTCTTTGAAAAAGTACTACTTCTATAGGAAGTTTAGGGAACTTTAGCTTTTAGCTGCTAACTGCTCCACTATATCCACCTACTAGAATCTAGCTGCACCTGTCTGCTGTTTAGCACTGATGTGGTGGGAGTGGGGGGTGTTCTGTGGCTACATAGAGCTAAAACACAGACATAGAGCTTGATCGTGTTACTGTGAAGTAAAATCTTTATATACAGGGAGTGCAGAATTATTAGGCAAGTTGTATTTTTGAGGAATAATTTTATTATTGAACAACAACCATGTTCTCAATGAACCCAAAAAACTCATTAATATCAAAGCTGAATGTTTTTGGAAGTAGTTTTTAGTTTGTTTTTAGTTTTAGCTATTTTAGGGGGATATCTGTGTGTGCAGGTGACTATTACTGTGCATAATTATTAGGCAACTTAACAAAAAACAAATATATACCCATTTCAATTATTGATTTTTACCAGTGAAACCAATATAACATCTCCACATTCACAAATATACATTTCTGACATTCAAAAACAAAACAAAAACAAATCAGCGACCAATATAGCCACCTTTCTTTGCAAGGACACTCAAAAGCCTGCCATCCATGGATTCTGTCAGTGTTTTGATCTGTTCACCATCAACATTGCGTGCAGCAGCAACCACAGCCTCCCAGACACTGTTCAGAGAGGTGTACTGTTTTCCCTCCTTGTAAATCTCACATTTGATGATGGACCACAGGTTCTCAATGGGGTTCAGATCAGGTGAACAAGGAGGCCATGTCATTAGTTTTTCTTCTTTTATACCCTTTCTTGCCAGCCACGCTGTGGAGTACTTGGACGCGTGTGATGGAGCATTGTCCTGCATGAAAATCATGTTTTTCTTGAAGGATGCAAACTTCTTCCTGTACCACTGCTTGAAGAAGGTGTCTTCCAGAAACTGGCAGTAGGACTGGGAGTTGAGCTTGACTCCATCCTCAACCCGAAAAGGCCCCACAAGCTCATCTTTGATGATACCAGCCCAAACCAGTACTCCACCTCCACCTTGCTGGCGTCTGAGTCGGACTGGAGCTCTCTGCCCTTTACCAATCCAGCCACGGGCCCATCCATCTGGCCCATCAAGACTCACTCTCATTTCATCAGTCCATAAAACCTTAGAAAAACCAGTCTTGAGATATTTCTTGGCCCAGTCTTGACGTTTCAGCTTGTGTGTCTTGTTCAGTGGTGGTCGTCTTTCAGCCTTTCTTACCTTGGCCATGTCTCTGAGTATTGCACACCTTGTGCTTTTGGGCACTCCAGTGATGTTGCAGCTCTGAAATATGGCCAAACTGGTGGCAAGTGGCATCTTGGCAGCTGCACGCTTGACTTTTCTCAGTTCATGGGCAGTTATTTTGCGCCTTGGTTTTTCCACACGCTTCTTGCGACCCTGTTGACTATTTTGAATGAAACGCTTGATTGTTCGATGATCACGCTTCAGAAGCTTTGCAATTTTGAGACTGCTGCATCCCTCTGCAAGATATCTCACTATTTGTGACTTTTCTGAGCCTGTCAAGTCCTTCTTTTGACACATTTTGCCAAAGGAAAGGACGTTGCCTAATAATTATGCACACCTGATATAGGGTGTTGATGTCATTAGACCACACCCCTTCTCATTACAGAGATGCACATCACCTAATATGCTTAATTGGTAGTAGGCTTTCGAGCCTATACAGCTTGGAGTAAGACAACATGCATGAAGAGGATGATGTGGACAAAATACTCATTTGCCTAATAATTCTGCACTCCCTGTAGGGACTGGCTTCAGCACTACTGATGGTAGGTGCATTGTCTGCTAGCAAATGCTGCTAGCACTAGCCGTGGTGAAAACAGTGCATGATGAGCTGAACGGGCCTTTTACATCACCTGTACACTAGTGCAAGGGGATAATTTTTTTAGAGCCAGGGATGCTAGTATTAAGTCTGCAGTTTCAAACTTTTTTTCACAACTTAGATGAGCGCAGGAAATATAAGCGAGTTTAACAAAAGCATACTTATAGAATGTTCATGTACAGCACTAGCAAAGTGTAAGGTGCACGGGATAGATGTCTCATAGAGATAAAGTTGGACATTCCAATAAGTCAGTTACTTCAGCTGACTTGCTTTAGAGCCTTCCTCAAGTGAGTATTGGAAGACTTCCACATCTTGGTGCTGACTTCTTCACTCAGACCTGGATGTTGCCCCTTGATAACTGAATTACATTCATTTTATTGATAGTTTCACCTTTACACCATGCATTCCCCCGAAACCAGTAATTCCTCGGTTTCCAGTTATCCCTGGCATTCCTTTGATTCCTGGTAGCCCCTGTGGACCTGGATCTCCTTGATATCCTTTCTCATTGCTGGGGTCCCCGGGGAAACCATGGGTTCCCTCCTCCCCCGGCACACCGGGAAAACCCTTAGAGCCTTTGGAAAAGAGTAAGATGTGCCAAAGTTAGGGGTGAGAGAGCAGAGGAACTGAGACAAAAGGAGGAAATGAATTTTGATTTGAGCTTCACACCTCTTGCCCCAATGAAACCTTGATTTCCTACAGGTCCACCCTCTCCCTTGAGTCCTTTCATTTCAACAAGCATCTGTGGAGGAACTTTTGGTTTCTCCCCAGGAGGACCTGTCAGACCACGATCACCTAGCAGACAGTTGTGGTCAGTTGTTGAGTTTTTGTCCAGTTTCAAAACAGCTCAAGGAATCTACAGGTGCCAGTCTCACCTTTTTCTCCACCTTGGCCTTTTATTCCTTTTAGGCCTACTTCACCTTGCAGTCCCGACTCTCCTTTCAGTCCACTGTGGCCCTTCAATCCGAGATCACCACTACGACCCTCAAAACCTGACATGCCATGTGACCCTTTGTATCCTTAAAATGGAGGAACCACAGAACATTTTGACAAATGGTGGGCATGTTCACATAATTTATTTTGTGTTTCTTTATGGTCTTAAGCATTTGATTAATTAAGAAACAAACCCTTCATTCCTGGAACGCCAGGGCGTCCATTTAAACCGGGAAATCCTGAATCACCAGGTGGACCACTCTCTCCGATGACGCCATCATTTCCAAATTCCCCTGGGATACCTTTTAAACCAATAGGTCCTGGAGGACCTGGGTCTCCTTCATTTCCCCTCTCTCCAGTTAAACCTAGACAACAAGACATAAGAGGGATGTCAGACATAAATGTGAAGATTTGTGGAAATGTACACCTGTGTGTATATTCTTCTAACCTGGGTGTCCAACTGCACCATGTAGCCCTCGGGGACCTGTCCTCCCAGGATCACCAGGATAGCCAAAATTGCCATCTGGTCCAGGCTTTCCTTCCTCCCCCAGCAGCCCTGGAGGGCCAAACTTACCCTTTAAGCCAGTCATACCAGGCATGCCACCCATTCCTGGAGAAGTAGATGGATATAAACCATGAATCATACCTATCAAATTAGGGATTTGAAAAAATGAAAAAGAGAAACTGCTTACCTGGATAACCTGGTTCTCCTTGTTCTCCCGATAGGCCTTTAAACCCTCGAAGTCCAGGCAGTCCTGGGTCTCCAGGTGATCCAGGCATTGCATCCAAGATTTCTCCATGAACACCCTTTTCACCCTGTGTTCCATGCCGACCAGACATACCGGATGAGCCGGCCACTCCTACGGAGCCTTTACTGCCTGGGGTTCCCAAGTCTCCACGAGGGCCTGTAAAACCTGTTTAAAGAACCAACAAAAGAAAATATAGACTAAAGATAATATTTCAACCAACAATTAGAACAGTTCTATCTACAGGACTATTGCACAGTTGGGGCCAGATTTACTAAACGGAGAAAATTAGCATGATGCTACAGTACAATCTCAAAAAAAAGGGCTGATGGGAGTGCAAAGGTCTGCAGATGATCTCCTAAAAATGCACAAATTAATAAAGTCATAGCAAGTTCATCAACAGCAACCAACACAATGAACAAAAAGCAGCTCAAATTAGTGGGTCAAAAACCTGATAAGAGAAAAGGTTCAAAGAAACTAAAAGACTGACACTATGCCTCTTAAGGAAGTACCAACAGTAGCCTTTTAACACCAAAAGAAGGTTTTGTGCAAGTGTATACTGTTACTAAAACTGGCCCTTGGGATTTTCTTATCAGTCTTCACCTGGTGGTCCAGGGGGGCCACCAATGCCTTGATCTCCTAATTCTCCTTTCGTTCCCCTTACTCCATAGAAACCCTGTGGTCCTTTTTGGCCAGGAAGACCTGTTGGATTGAGGGTAAAAGAAGGTATCAAAACATAGTTCCCCTGCAAGGAACAAAGCATAGCATCAGGGTCTTGATATTTTACCTTTAACTCCTGATAATCCAGTAGGCCCTGGAAGTCCAGGTGATCCAGGAGGTCCTACAAATGTATCGCAAGGGCCTGAGAAGAAAATAACAAACACGATATTCAGGACAAGATTTTAAATGTGCGTCAAAGTGTTTGGAAAGAACTACTTTGGTGAAGGTGAACTTTTACTGCTGCCCAGCGTGAACGGTTTTGAGAAAGTGACATTATCTTTATCCTTACATTAGCTGGTGTCTGGACACACTGAAATATTTTAAACATTTCATAATTCATCATGCATCCCAAACAAATAACCTAGAAGCAAAGCACAACAGAGTAGTCACAATCGAAGCAATAAGGTGAAAACGTTGTTATGCCAGCTACCTGTTACATCCACCTGTCCTTCTCCTCCTGTCAGACTACAGCCGCCTTTCAGTTGCAAATGAGGGAGAATGAAAGAGAGAGGCATTCGAAATAAGAGTTATTCAAAAGCACAAGCATTATCTCAAACAAGCTCGGCTGCAGCTGGTTTGAGAGATGGAGCTCCTGCAACAAAGAGATAGCACGAGGCAAAGGAAGAAAAGTCAATAAAATGGAAAACAATCTACATGCATCGTCCTCTTTTAAACACCGGCCATTAATCGTCATTCCCACTTGACTTCCTTGCATTAAGTGACAAAAGAGAATATTTTAAAAAAGACAAAATAAAATGTAATATTTAGTAGAGTGAAAATGAGTAAAATGCCTGTAAGGAGACAAAGCCTTAGAGGAGATATATGCAACACCACAAATAAGACAGAATAGAAGTAGGTAAGGAGGCAGCTCATTACCTGGACTGCCTGGTGTTCCTGGACTTCCATCATAGCCAGTGAGACCGTCGTCACCAGGTAAGCCACGCACACCTTTGACACCCTCAAGATTTAGACCTGGTTCTCCGCTCAACCCTACAGTGCCCGGTCGACCAGAAATACCTGGGAAACCTTTGTCCCCACGTTCTCCCCTGGGTCCTTCTCCCTATTTATATGGACCATCACAATCACTGCATTTTAAGATTGTTGGTACTCAAGCGAGGCAAGTAAAGGGAACAAATGAGCAACAAATAGTTTAGGATAAGATGCAAATCACAGAGTAGGAGACTTTTTTAAAGGTAAAGACAATGTGAAATAGTGATGGACTCACTGGAGAACCTCGGTTGCCAGGCAAACCAGCCTGACCGCTTCTGCCTGGAGCCCCAGGTGCTCCTGGCTCACCATCTTTTCCTAAATCTCCTGGGTCACCGTGATGTCCTGTTGGGAATACAAAGACATTGCCAGGCATGCAAACAACCACAAACACAAATAAACATGGTATTTCTTTTCTTGCTCACTTGTAACTCTACTGTTGATCTGAAATAAGACAAAAATAAGATAAGAGGCACCTTTCTCTTTGGCGATAGTTGTGTCCCCCTTACGACCTTTTGGGCCTGGCAAACCATCGAGCCCAGGAAATCCCTATAGCACAAGAGAACAAAGCGGAGGGGAATAAGGAGATGTTTGGGGTTTTTTTTGTCTGTACAAGTAGAGTTTGTCTTTTTTTTTTATTTTGCCTTACTGCGAACCCTTCGTCTCCTTGGAGACCTGGATCTCCTGGATCACCTTCCTGACCAAACTCTCCAGTCATCCCCGGATCGCCAGGATCACCGGGACGGCCGAGTAAACCAGGTATAGCATTTACAACGTTGCACTGACATTCTCCATGATCACCTAAACGTACACAGGAGGAAATTGTTCTGATTAAATGACTGCTTTTTTATTTATTTAGAATATTAACAGTTTAGAAAACTACTACTTCACCTTTTGGTCCTTTGGAGCCTGCGTTTCCAGGCCTTCCTCTCTCACCTGGGGCTCCCTTGTGGTACTCTCCCCCTAAAGGCAAATAAAACTATAATACATAAAGATGTAACAGATTTTACAAACAGAGACAACAATAAAAGTAACCTGATTCCCTCACATGTCCCTTTTGGTCCAGGAGGGCCCATCTCCCCGCTGCGCCCCTTGACTCCCTGTGGTCCTGCACTGAGAGCAGGGCGTCCTGGTTCACCTTGTTGGCCCTTGTCTCCTTTATCTCCAGCAAAACCTTCTGGCCCGAACAAAAGGAAGACTGATGGAAACAAACAACGTTTTCAGAAGTTATTTCTGTGGTTATAACAACAGTCCAGGAGTTTTGACATCGGCACACGCCTCCTATCACAGTGGTACAAATATAGTGTTAAAGTTGCTTAAATCAGGGGTGTCAGGCTCCAGACCTCAAGGGGAGGCGTCCTGCAGGTTTTAGATCTCACCCTGGGTCAACAAACCTGAATAAATGATTAGTTCATTACCAGCCTCTGGAGAACTTCAAGACACGCTGAGGAGGTAGTTTAGCCATTTAAATCAGCTGTGTTGCATTAAGGATACATCTGCAGGACACCGGCCCTCGAGGTCTCGAGTCTGACACCCCTGGCTTAAATCATTCCAATTTCTATTAACTTTGGAAAGTCAAACAAGGAATTCTCAACCTATAACATCAAATAGGGTTACCTAGTAGTTTCATATGTAAAAAAAACAAAACAAAAAAAAACAACAGCTATTTTCCAAGTTTTAGTTTTAAGTATCAGGACATGATAAAAAGCAGGGCTTTCCAGATTGATTTATTGATTTATATACAACCAAAGATGAACAACAACATAGCATGTATTACAGAAAGCAAAAGCTGCTGTGTGAAGAACTAAGTACAACCTTACTGCCTCCATAGGAATTACAAAGGTAAGTAGTAGGCAGGAGCCAGCAAATTAACCCGAATGTCAGAATACAATGTTCAAAGAATCAAACAAACCCAAGAACTCAGCCTCCACAGACCTCAGTTAGCATGTTAGCCGTTAAAGTTCATGACAGTAGAATAAGAAAAAGACTGCAGGTTTCTTTGGGAGAGTTGCCAGGAGAATGCTTTTCTCTTTAAAAAGAGCATGGCCGCATGACTTTGGTTACCTTATCATTGGGTGTACTTCATCACACACTGCTTCTGTATTTTGGCTCAGTGAAAGAGACCTGGACTGCATGGCTATTTATATCTCTTGTCCTTCATCCGAAGCACTGAGACGATATCACTCATTTTGATTGACGCTACTTTTCAGAAGTGAGCACAGCAGGGCAGACAGTTTTCTGAAGTATGTAGTAGGAAACACTGTCATCAAAAGGCAAGTGGAGGTTAACCCATTCCCATCTTTTTCTGCTTAGGCTACGCCCAAGGGGAAAATGTGAGTCACCACAAAGTCACAAGTTAGGCAGATTTTGACAGATGGTTCCTCCACAGTGAAAACGCAACTCCAACAAGGCCTGGGAAACTAATACTACTACTGTAACTGGGTGAAGGTGAAGGTGGTAGAGGTGGAGTTTTTGGCCATTTTATTTCTCCATATGACGTGAAAAGGGAAACTACTTATGAGTCTTACAAACAACGTGTGACTCAAAAAGGCAAATGCTGATCTTTTACCACATCGGTAGAAACCTGGTGGTGCTTACTAGAGAGAACAGCAGCTGAAATGATAGTTTTATTTTTTACAGTTGTTGGGATAGAAGAAGGGAGTACACAGAAGATTATTACAAAGGCCCATAAGACCAGCTTCCTAAGTTTGTGTTTATTGATGTTAGTTATATCAAACTCCAGGCAACCGGCCAGGGTTTTTAACGTTTCCCACACTTTCCCGTCAAAACATAATAACAGAATCTTTGCCCCACATAGTTTTTTGGGATCTGTTCACATGATCCTTTTAAGGCCTGAACCATGAAATAATTGCCAGAAAATGCAGGCATTTTTTTTTGCAATTTAGTCCTTAAAATCTATTGTGCTGTTTCTTTCGATTTTTCAGGGAGAAACAAAAATCACACTGATAATGTAAAAGCCTCAAAAGCTCATATATCAAATATGATATACTTGGCTTTAAAGGGCTGTTCACGTGTTAGCAGGTCGAGCCACAAATAACCAGTATGAACGTGCAGCAGTCAGCTGCTCTTTTCATAACAACTGCGATGTTGTTTAAGTCAAAGGTTTCGTGTCCTTCGAAAGCTTCTGTTTACATACCTTGTTGTTCTTCAGAGGCAGGAAGTCCTGGCAGACCAGGAACACCTTGGTCTCCAATCGAACCCCTCTCTCCAGGTAAACCTTTCTCACCAGGAGGACCGGCTTATAAAGTCAAAGAAAACACAGGAAGCATTTTTTAGCATTTACGCAAAAGGTAACATCAACAGCTTCCAGGCATGGTTTGCTAAGAAATCATTCAGACAATGGTAAACCAAACTCTGTAACACTGTTCGTATAGAATTAGTCTTTGTTGCGTTACTTAATAATACTGATTTCAGTGTCACTTTATTAATGTTGGACCATCTTTGTTTCCATGTCAGTATAACAAACATTTCTAATGTACCCTCAACCAGATGCCATGAACAAATGTTGTGTTGACATCCCTCCTGGACAAGAGCCTTGACTGAAATCTGAGCTCATGTAGACTACAATAACCTTCTTTAGAGTCACTTGACCTTTGACCTTAGTAAACTTGCCTCATTCCATTGAGTGGCTTATCAGCACAGTTTCAGATTTATCTTAATCAAAATAATTTTTCTGGTTTCCACTGACTCATTATTTGACTGTTTCTCTTGTGTTAGTTACTTACCCGCTGAGTCCCAAAAAGGCCCTTGTGAAATCACCTCTCCTGGGTCACCAATAACACCCTGAAACACAAATGCATCCTAAGTCTTTCTGTACTCCTCGGTACTTCAACTAATAAGATATTTGACTGTCTGTGTGTGACTGTCACGTGCACATTGTGCTGTTTTTAATCACAATATCATAACTAAGCCATTTATTCTAAATAACTGTCTACACCTTCTGTTGACCAGTCATTTAGAAAAGAAATGAAACAGCATCAGGTGCTCACCTTAGGACCATCTCTGCCTCTTGGTCCTCTTTCACCGTAATCACCCTACAGAGAGATGTGATTGTCAGATTAATAAACTGTGTTTTATATTATTTTAAGAATACAACCATAACGTGACATCTCTTTTTACCTTTCGTCCAGGTCTTCCATTTGCACCAGGTGGACCCTAGAACAGAAACCAAAGCAGCAGATGACATAACAGCAGGACAAAGGAAAGTGGTTTGATAGCATGTTTAGAAGTATGCTGAGCTAACCCGTGGTCCAGGCATTCCTTTTATTCCACGCTCTCCTTTGTTGTCTGCCTGAAATCACACAAAATAAATCCAGTTAATTAGAAATAATAATAATGATGAACATCGCACTTACGTGGATGTGTTATATCTGTGTTTGTGATCTAAATGTGTATGATGAGTCATTAGTGGTAACATACCAGCGCCCCTCTTTCTCCTTTTACACCTTTGTCTCCAGGATGACCCTAAAACAAAGTATTTTTATGATATATGTTAGTGCTTGTGACGCTCCCTCTTATTTTATCTTCAAAGGTTTATGAGCAAAAATGAGGACCTGAAATTCAGTTGCATTGAACAGAACTTGCTCATGTGTATCGTTTCCTGGAGGCCCTGGGGGTCCAATTTCTCCCTGTGGTGAGAGCATACATACACAGAACTGTTAGCAGCAAAATATATGAAAAATATAAAAATATATTATACTTCATCCTTTTCTCGCCGTTTCCCCTTTCTTAAGAATGGCTTCTTTACAGCCAGCCTGTTTCTTAAAGATATGAATTTTGTTCACCTCCTGCAGGCATCCTATTTTGTCCTCCACTAGTCCAGTTTCTTAAAATTTTTAAGGACATCCTGCTGAGATATGACACGTAATATTTATTTGGTAATAACCTTGCTGATGCAAAATAAACCCCAAACTGTTATGCCTGGCAAACTGTTTTATCTTTGGCATTTTTCTTCATAAATCCATTCAAAGAAAAAGGAACAAACGATGTGATTTTGTGGCAGGTTGTTAGTAACAAAGTGCCTAAACATACCATTACAGTTGGTTCTCTGCTACATTTTCTGTTATGTGTAAACACAACAGTGTCATGGCTCCTGTGTCATTGACACAGTGTTTTGAGTTTTTTATTCTTTGTTCTGGCTTTAGAGATTTGCTGCTGCGTTTTCGGTGTTCTTGTAGTTATGTTTTTGGTTTTGCTGGAGCACTACGTCTTTGATGGTGATTGAGTCCTTGAGTTTCTGTAAATTTCTATTTCCAGTTAGTGTTCTGGCTTTTGTTTTTTGTTACTTTTTTTTTTAGCCAGCCTGTGTTTCCTGAGTCTTGTCTTGTCTAGTCTGTCTCTTTGTTTGTCACTTCCTGTTTTATTTTGCTAGTCTTCGTCTCATGTGCTTCACGTTCAGTTTTGTTCTCTCCGTCTTATTAGTAGATTCTATTCAGTTGTGTTCCCTGGTGTCGCTTTTGTGCCTTATTGCCTTGTGTGTATTTAAGTGTTCAGCCTTCCTCTGTTCTTGGTTATGTTGTTGTCAAACCTTCCCATAAAGCTGTGTTTCCTGTGTGTTCTGCGTCCCATTACAGACGTATAGGTTAATTCAGTGTTTCCCAACCACTGTGTGAAGATTATCCAACTTCACCTGATTGGTATTATAAGTGAATGGTGTGTAGTGACAGGCAGAACAATTACATTATCTTCCACTTGAGGGCAGTACAGCTGCTTGTTACAGTTAGGTGGGTAGCCAACAGAAAAGACTGTTTTCTACAGTCATTGGTTGGCAACTGCCAGTAAAACAGAAGAAGGCGACTAAGAAATACAAAAGTACATAGCCATGCTGCGAGTGAGACAACGTCACAGGTAATGGCGATGGATAATTATTTGAAGATGATGTGATTAGTCTGACCTGGCTCAACTAAACAGGCCCAGGGTTCACACCAAGTAAGTAAAATGAGAGTAAATTTTCATTATATTTCAATAAATATACTTTTTGTGACATTTTTGTTTGCTTGTGTGCCGTGTGATTTTTCCAATGTGAAATATGTGTTGTGGCTCCAAAAGGTTGGGAAACACTGGGTTAGTTTACGCTCCAGAGTTCGCCGAGTGTCATAGTGTAATGTTTTGAAGAGATTTCTGCGTTAAAGCCACTTTGGGTCCACCTTTACTTGCCTCACTGCTGTTAGGTGTCTTTTTTATGTCTAATTGACTAAAAAACAGAACCACATTCCTCTGAAAATGGTCAGGTAAGGAGATTGAGTGAAAACGCAACCAATGTCCCAAACAAACAAACAAACAAATAAATAAATAAATTAATTAATAAATAAATTTCAGAGAGCCTGGTGAACTCTTGTTCAAGACTATTTTAATAATGAAAAACAAAACAACCTCTAGCTTCTTGCAACACAAATATAAAGACATCAGTGGTGCCACCAGACTGTTGCACAGTCCTACTTAGAAGATAGATTTACTACAAAATACCTTTTTTTAAAAAAAAAAAAACTTTTTTCTTTGATTTTCATTGTTTTATGATGTAACACTGGATATTTTCCCTATAAAAGCTTTTAAAAATCGATCACTACCTCACACTCTTAGAGCAGAATTGCTTCTGTAGCTGTGCTGCTAACACTTCACCAACATCTGTCCCCAGTTTGAAAATGAATCTGTATTTATGTAGCTGCCAGACAAATATTCAGGAATTAAAAGAAAAAATACTGGGATGCATATACGTTTTTCACACATTTACAGTTATTGAAGTAGCAACACACACACACACACACACACACACACACACACACACACACACACACACACACACACACACACACACACACACACACACACACACACACACACACAAATGATCACTCACTAGATCTCCTCTGAGTCCCTTAATGACTCTGGTCATCGTACCCTGTCAGAAAGAAAACATAATTTGAATGTTTATTTTAAACACATTACATTCACTCACTGGTCACTTCATTATGTGCACTTTATCCAGTGCTCATTAATTAAAACATCTAATCAGCCAATCACATGCCAGCATGTATTCAAAAATGAAGACATGACAATCTGCTCAGATATAAATGTGTGATACTATCATATCACTATGGAGCAAAATCTCTGAGGGATGTTTCCAGCACCTTGTTGAATTTATGCAATGAAAAATTGTGACAATTCTGAAGGCAAAAAGCCTAATGACGTGTCTACATAAGTGTTTATTTAATATTGCTGCCTTACCTTTGGTCCAGGAGGACCTGGAGGACCTGGGGGACCCTGGGAGAAGACAGAAGGATATTCGTATCAATCACGTTACATAATAACAGGTCTGAAACTATAAAATAACAACTAAACTAATGAATTGAAAGATGTGAACCTTTGGTCCTTGCACGCCTCTGTAACCTCTTGACCCTGGATCTCCTGGAAACCCCTGAATAAAAAAAAAAGGATCAAATCGCAGATCTTTGGGGGACACTGCAACCAGATAAAAGTAATTTTCTAGGTTCGTTAAAGGATCTTACAAATGCTCCATCAAATCCTGGTGTGCCGGGATCACCCTGAGGAGGGACGGTTAAAGATGCATAAAGTTAGTAAGTTTGATATTATATGGATTAAGTCTTGTCACGCCATGAATATAATGTGTTACACTCGGATGTTCTCCTTAAGAAAAGGCAGGTTTGGTGTGGAGTCCTCTTTCTCACCCTGAATCGCCGCATGTACACACTGATCTCCAGATTGTCTCCCTTCTCTCCTTTCCTGCCTGGTTGTCCCTGAGAGTTGAAAACAAAATATACAGTAACTTACGGGACATCAGTCTCTTTGTATTAATAACTATCTAAGCAGACTTGGCATTACGCACAGGAAAACCTTGGGAGCCTTGAGAGCCGGGAAATCCTGGTGCCCCTGAATCTCCATGAGTCCCGTTACAGCCATCTGCACCTGGCTTCCCTCTGGGCCCAGCTTGTCCTGGGTGTCCCTGCAGAGAGAGCGACACAAGCAGAATCAACACTGTTTTCCTTCTCTCACCCCAACCAGTCGCGGCAGATGGCCGCCCTCCCTGAGCCTGGTCCTGCTGGAGGTTTCTTCCTGTTAAAAGGGAGTTTTTCCTTCCCACTCTCGCCAAAGTGCTTGCTCATAGGGGCTCATATGATTGTTGGGTTTTTCTCTGCATGTATTATTGTAGGGTCTACCTTACAATATGCAATAAGTGCACTGAGGCAACTGTTGGTCTAATTTGGTGTTGTATACATTATTTTGAATTCAATTAAACTGAACACTCTCCCACAACGTTCATCCCGACAGCATGGTGTACTCACAGGAATACCGTTGATGCCAGAGAAGCCAGGTATGCCAGTCATTCCCTGTGGAGCAACAAGAATTGCACATTAAACAAAATAGCTGTCATTGTCATGTGTTTAATAGTTTACAGAGATGAGACATGAGCACTTACCACGCTTCCTTTAGGACCTATGTTTCCATCACGACCACGGTCGCCTTTCTGCCCCTTTGGGCCTTGGATGCCTTCATCTCCTGTTCGCCCAGGTGGCCCCTGTGGGCCCTGCGGACCAAGAGGCCCAGGACGGCCCTGAAATTGGAAAGATAGGAAAAACAGAGTTGATAAATTTGAAGTCAAGGATGCAACACATCAAATAAACTTCATATATGAAAAAAAAAACTTTTAAGAATAAATTGTCAGTTATCTTCTTTTGTTTCAGTCATGACTGTTAAAGCTAACACTGGTCATATCTCTGTTAGCAACAAGGGTGAGAGCAAAGAAATCGCTTACTTACCTGGTTTTAATTCCATAAGGAAACAAAATAATGAGAATAAGACAAGTGTTATCAAGAGATACAAAAAAAACAAAGGCACCAAAGCATCACAACAATGCAACAGAAATGTGTCAAGCTGCATTCTGATTCAATAATAATTCCCAGTGTTTCTCTTCTCCATACTATTTTTTATTTTTCAAACTTCCAGTTGGAATTTTGGTTTAGATCACCAGGGGGAGACATACACTTCCCCATCTTTTTCCGTACCTTTCCCCTTCTCTTTACACCCACCCAGTGGCTAAACTTTATACTGCAAATACCCACTAACATGCCTCTTCACTCATGTTAGCTCTTTTTAACTTTAAATGAACAGACTAAACCACACTCACAGAAATATCTGCCTGGAAACAGTTCAAACATGATAAACATCAGCTGGAAATGTGGCACGTGCAGGACCTGAGAGCTTCTAAGAGCTGTGCACACTGTTATTTTAGGACAGCGATAGGGCAGCGAGGAGATTAAGTTAATGTAAATAAAGCCAGACTCTGTTGTCAAATGTCTCAGTAATGAAAAGAGAAAGGGCAGTTGAAATGGCTGTTCAGCCATATTCAGAGCGTTTGAGGCTGCAGACATCCCCCTAATCTGCAAGCTAAATATAACAATTTGATTATGATACCCAGAGTGACGAAAGGGAAAAGGCAAGCATCTCTCTGGGAGAGCCTCCCAGAGGCAGAAGCATCTGCAGCTGAGAGTCTGCTCCATTATTATTATTATTTATATTCCTATCTCCTGAAAGTGACCTCAGAATAACTGTTCACGTAGGCGTGTTAAGGCACCCTTAAAAAAAATGGAAAACACAGCACTTAATCTCATCACAGTGCATCATTACAGTTATTCACACACTCGAGGGAGCTGCTCGATGGACCCGCAGAGTCAACGATTATTGGTGGGAAGAAAACTGAATAATATGAGAGGAGTACTTTAAGAAGGGGTCATAAAACACGTGAGCATGGGGATACTATGGGAACTTGCTGTTTTTGTATGATCCTGGAGTTCTGGGTCAGTAAGTGGTGCTCTCAAAGGTTTGGAGGCCAAACAGTATCCCTGTGAGAACCAACAAACACAGTGACGTTGTTTGTCTGCTGACAGAAGTCCTTCGAGCGGCGTTACATGCAGCTAGAACCAGCGAGCCGAAAGGAATTAATAAAAACGCAGGGAGCCTAAATAGTGTCGCACAAAAATTCAAACAAGCTCAAATCAGATGCAGAGAGTGTGAGAAAAAGCCTCGGCCGAACTCGTGTAATTGCAACCGTAAACATGCAGCATGTGCATCCAGTGTGTGTGTGTGTATGTGTGTGTGTGTGCGCGCTTTGCCTGTGGGCGGATTTTTTTAAGCAACCAGGTGTGTGCTTTGTCTGTGCACATTGATGACCCAGCAGATGTTGCCTATAGAGCACAGCATCGACGACAGTCCTGTCAAAACCATTCACACGCAGCCTGAACCAGGGCCAGCGTGATAAACACTGCTCTGAATTTTACATTTACTTTTTTTTGTTTCCATTAACTCTGCACATACACACAGATAATAAGCATAGTCCTCATGAAATGAAGATTAACTAATTTTCTGAAGACAAATGGTTCTGGCAAACCAATAGCTGTCTCAAATATGTGTGTGTGTGTGTGTGCACGAGAGGTCCTTGTCTAGAAAACTTGTATAAACTTTGTGCTCTGCTTTGTATCTGTCAGCATGGGCTAACAAGAGAACCGATAAAGGATTTTTAGAGATCGAAGAAGAAGAGTGGTACAGTGAAAAGGATGCCACCATAATGCTTCTCACTTTACCTTTGAAAAACTGGATCAGGTATACATTTGCCTTTAGATGTGGTTGCGTGGTTGTCAGAGCTTGTCAGTTGTAGGGATGTTAAAAACTCGCGTAAAGCAAACAAACCACACCTGTTCCACATCACATACAGTAGCCAGTTCATTTGGACGGTAGAACTACGCCATTTCCTTTCTCCTTAATTCTCAAATGCACTAAAAAGTCTCCCTTCAGTCCTCCCCACTTGTTAAGGAGAGGTCCTCCACACTGTACCATTTCCTTCACACATCCATACTCCCCATTCTTATCTACTCTCACTACTTCCACCCTTCACTCCCTCACCTCCTCTCCAAAGCTCTCGAGTGTTCTCCCTTTGCATGTCTTCTTCCCCTGCTTTGTCAGTCTGCCTGCCCTTCCTGTCTCCACCGGGGGAAGAATGACCAAGAAATCAGCCGCTGATAGAGACCATGAATACATGCACAGGCAATGCCGGTCAGCTTAGTTGTCAACTCCTCTCCCTTTGAAGGCTGGTCATAACTTCAGCAGAATATGAAGCTCAGGAGACCTGTCTCTGAAATAATGGCCGTCTGCGCTGCTTTAGTTTTCTTTCTATCACAGACATACGTCATACATCTGGACTCTGATCTCGTGAGCTCCACAACGCAACATGGATCACAGCTGACAAGTATTTCTTTAACTTCTGATTAGAATACTCTACACCTAAAAAAATAAATAGATACTGCAATGAACTCCCCAGAAACTCTGTTGTAGTGTGAATTAAACATACACGAAAGACCAAAAGATTAAGTTCATTAGTCAATATCAGAAGAGTTATTTCTACTCAAGTATTACCAATAATAGCAGCAACTATGAGAGTTCACTCTAAATGTAGTTTTTTTCTACTGTGGCTCAGGTTCAGTTATTAAATGATCAAATGAGGTCACAACAACAGATAACAGTGAACTCTGGAGGTTGTTAGAAGAACTATTAACTAAAACCACTTTGACTGTCTACAAAATTTAAGTCTTTCAGTCGTATTATTAGGCTCCTTGTCTTTTATTATATCCTCTTGTTTTTTAAAAAAAAAACCACACAAACAAACGGCAGATTAATTGTTAAACTAACTGCATTAATTTTATTCATTTTTATGAACTGAGCTGAATTCTTCACATTAAGCTCTGTGCCTTTCTTTGTGTTATCTGTGTTTTGCCCATTTTTGCTTGATGATACAGCATCGACTCTAAATACAGCTTACTACGCTGTATGTGGTGATTTTTGAAAATTCATGGAGCAGGCGTACTAGGAGGCTGAATACCCTCATTATTCTAATTAGAGGTAATACAGCAGATCTAAACCACCAGAGCAAGAGCCTTGGTTTAGATGTACGTGTAGTTTGTAGCAGTTAGTGTAAATTATCGTCGTCAAAAGAAAAGATTTCATAGGGTCAAATAAACAACAGAAACTGAAACATGGGAAAACAGGTGAAAAGGAGTTGAAAGGAAATACAGACGACAAAATACAAAGTAAAACAGTAACACAAAGAGTGATAACGAGAGCGCGCAAAGAAACTGTGGTTGTCAAAAATTCCAAAAGGAAAACTGTGATAAGCAATAAAAACCTGATGGCTTCAGTCACTTCCCACATCGTTTAAGGGGCATAAACTCATTTGCACGACTGGAAACAAACACACACACATGCACAAAGCAGGTCATTAAAACATGTCACATCAGAATCTATTTGGAGAACCTTTGTGCTCAATCAACAGCAGAGACTTTCTAGAGGTTACAAGCAAACCTCAAAAATATGCAATGGACCTGATCATGAGGCGCTGTTGACCCGCGGAGGTGCGGGTGTGGATCAGCTCGTCTTGGTGAAGTCTTACAGTCAGAAACAATTAAAAGCAGCTGTTCACATAATTTTTTACACAAAAACTCATTTTCCCATTCGCTTTGTGAACTACTTGAGCCCCTTTGGGTGGTTTTCAAGAAAATTTAACAATGCCCCTGCGCCTCGCTCTCAGTTTTATTGCATTGTTTTCATTGGAAATGCTTCTTCAGCTGAAGCTGATATTCATTAAAACCTGTTCACAATGAAATTGTGGAATAGAAAATTAAATATAAATTAAATGAACACCATCTGAATTGATGAAACTACAGGTGAAAGCTACACTCAACTGCTCTCTTATTATTTTATGCCAAGTGGCCTTCCTTATCCAGCCCCAAAAGTGATTTGTGTCTTTGTGTCCCAGGATCAAAAAAAGGATCGCCACTTAAAGAGCAACTACCTGATCTTTGGTAATTTAGCATATTTCTTGCTGCAGTTATTTAGTGTACTATGCACTTCATGATGTCATCTCTCCTCTGGCCATGCCCACCCACACTCATCACCGCTGCAGACTTCAGCCAGAGATGTCAGTGACACCTGGAAAGTTTAAATATTCATCAGTCACGTTCTCCGGCTTCATTCCCACTGCCAAACATCTAGCCTGTATGACACTTCACATGTGTTTTTGGATTTCCCATTGCCATATTAGCATCCACATCTGCTCCACTGCTTTATCTGTGTAAGCTTCAGCGAGCAACTTTATGATGTATCACTCGTATCAAGAAATCTCTGAGAAAATCCCTCCTCTTCACATGCTGTATAAAATGCCGTAACCCCGTCTGCGTGCACGGGTGTGTTTACATTTCTCATTCCTAAATCACAGATCTATTAAAAGTTCCCCCGTCTGACACCATAAATTTCATCTGGGTCCAGACTGTCCCCTGGGGTGGACAGTTTTGGAACGACCCATTAAGAACAGGATGGGAACGCACGGCCCGATATGCAAACCTCTGACATCCGAGAGGAATAAAACAATCAAACAACTGGCCGGAAGCTTGCCCTGTTATTCCATCTGTTTGTCCGTCCGCAAAAACTGGGAACTACGAGGGAGATTCCCTAATTTTACATATGAAAAGAACATCTAATTAAAGATGAATTTTTAAGACAAAAATCATCAGCAAAGTCATGACCAATGACACGAACAGCAGTTACAGTTCGGCTCTTAAGTTTCTGGACAGTTCACGGTTTCTGTACATCACCACACTGGATTTTAGATCAAACAGCCAGGATGTGATTCAGACTGCAAAAGTAATGCAGTGATTTTATGCATGTTCCCTTTCTTCATAGCCTCACAATTTATTAAACAAATTCATAATGTTTTTAATATTTGAATGAAAATCATTCGCTGTCAACGACTGCCTCAAGTCTACAAACCAATGACATCACCAAATACTGCGTTTCCTCCCATGAGACCCTCTGTCCGGCCTCTTTTTGCATTAATTTTGTATCTAATAACTGAGAAGCACGCTCTATTTGGGTTAAGATCAGTTGATTGCAATCAATCAAAGGCTGTAACCTTTCTTTGCCTTGAGAAGCTCTTGGGCTGCTTTTGCACTTTACTTTGGCTCTCTATTCACTTGGACTGTGAACTGCAGTCTTATCAGTTTTGCAGTATTTGCCTGAACCTGAGCAGAGAGTATATCCCTGCTACTTCTATTATTAATATTAATAAACACCACTGACACGGTTCCACTGGCAGCCATAACACTGCACACGCCCATGCCATAACACTGCCTCCACGATGTTTGAAAGATGATGTGGTATGCTTCAGATCACAAGCTGTTTCTTTCCTTCTCCATAATTTTCTCTTAAAATCACTCTGGTACAACCCATGCGTCCTCTTTTCAGAGTTTTTCTGGCAAAATCTAATCGGGCCTTCTGGTTCATGAGTGTAAGCGCAGTGCGTAATTGGTGAACTTTCAACCCTCTGAAAATGGAGGACTGTGTGTGTGGCCCAGTTTCCTAAACAATGAATACAAAAGTTTTATAAAACCTCCATGAATAATGATTATAAACCCAGTGTGGTGGTGCACGGATGCAAAACTATGCCATTATCACCAAACCTATGGAGCTGTCATCCCTGATGGACAACATCTCCCACCCCATGCAGCAGACTGTGACAGCACTGAGCAGCTCCTTCAGTGGGAGACTGCGGCACCCACGGTGTGGGACGGAGAGATTTCGCAGGTCTTTCCTCCCCACTGCTGTCAGACTCCATAATAAAGACTTTAACTGATCAAGCACACACATCCATACATATGCAATAATACCAAGTGCAATAATCCTTTCTGTCATCGTTGTATTTTTACTCAGTTGTATATAGTATTTGTATTTGTATTCTATTTTTATCTTATTGTATATTTATTTTATTTTATTCTACTGTATATAGTATTTTATTTTATTCTATTCTGTACAGTTGTGTACTGTATTTATTCTTATTGTATTCTAATTTTTGCCTCATAACTTTTGCACTGTCCACTTCCTGCTGTGACAAAACAAATTTCCCACGTGTGGGACTAATAAAGGTTATCTTATCTTATCTTATCTAACTCTACGGCATCTTAGAGGAAAACAATAAACATGACATTAACAATGAACAGAACGCCACTAAAAATTTCAAATGTACCAATTTTACTTAAAAGCTTCCTGTTTCATTCTTAGTTTCCTGTCATGCTGAAGGTACAAAATGCTGCAGATATTTAACAATAATCAACGGCTGCTGGGTTTAATGAAAATCCTTCTATCTGCAGCTTACATGTGCACATATATTAGCAATTTTCCAAATGAACTGTTCCCACACTTGCTTCCACGTCTGTTTTTCATCTACACTGGGTATCCATTGAGTTCTGCCTTTACACCATCACCAACACTGTTAATGTCTCATGTCTAACAGTTGGCTTGCCCTCCTGATGGTTGTATATAATGTATCTTCTCAGAAATAACACCGTAATCCAAACAGAAACTGTTGTGGACGATGCTATGCAGCACGATCTTTTCCTTCTGACGTCGACGATGGGAGCTGACAACCGTGTCCTGCTTCTGAAACATCTACGGGTCCTACAGAGTGGACTTTTATTACATTCACACAACACTCATTTATATAAACTCTCCCTGGCGAGAGCAGGTATCTACGCAAGCTGCCTCGAGCAGGAGTGCCAGAGTAATGAAAGTCTGCAGCGCTAGAGAAATAACAGTTGGTTCTGAGGAAAGGGGATGGATTAAGGCCCGGGTTTGACGGAAACAAACAAATTTGTATGTCAATCAAAGATATCTAAAGCCAAGTTTTTGCAGCTGTTCCTGAAAACATCAATGTGGCTCACTGTTACCACCAAGATTTGTAGTCTAATGTAGTCTAAACTTTAACAGAAACTGGCTATAGAAAAGTCAAATGGATACATATTTCATACTCATAGGAATATAGAATAGATAACTACTGGTGCT
Organism: Copadichromis virginalis; assembly: GCF_057382275.1. NCBI lineage: Eukaryota > Metazoa > Chordata > Actinopteri > Cichliformes > Cichlidae > Copadichromis > Copadichromis virginalis. Next base: position 20,867,641 of record NC_140633.1, read on the forward strand.
AATGCTCCATTATTAACTTTTCCTTTAAAGCATTCACGATATCACACAGCTCTCTGCAACAAATGACAGAGGATCTAAAACTGTCCAAACCCTCCTTATTTTCTCACCACCTTAAATGGCTAATCGCTCCATGAGAGGAAGTGAGTGTTAGATTGCTAGTTTTAGAAAGATCCACAATTCTCAGATGCGGCCCTCTTAACTCAAGTGTCCGACAAGTGTAAGAACAAGTGGTTTACTCCACCCCCATTCACTTTGTTTTTAGCACTCTGAAGGAAATGAGCAGCTGCTCAGCCCTTCTGAACTTATCAGCTATAATAAAGGAATGAAAGAAGAATGGAGGGAAGGAATTAAGGGTATAGTACAACAGCTAAGAAGAAAAGAAGGAAGGAAAAGTGGTGTGAAAAAGGGAGGTAGGAGGAGAAAGGTTAAAGAGTGATTTAAGAGCAGAAGAAGAATGGAAAGATGGTGAAGTTTAATGTTAGGGAGTAAATCATTTAGAGCATGTAAACACTGAAGTCTGCCCTCTTTCTCTGACTCCCACAACTGGACTCAGATACTTCAGTTGATTCAGTCCCTCTTCTGTTACCCTCCTCGCTTGTTTTTCTTGGACACGTTTTTCCTGGACTCATTTCCTCAGGAGTCGCATCCCTTATGCATGATACCCCGGAGGGAAGCGGGGCCCGGTCTGTGGACAGGGATGAGGGGCTCTGCTTGGAGGACAGAAAGGGACCAGGAACTGGATACCCTGAGGAGGAGTCAGGCAGAGTAAATAAACATCTGTAGATGATGTTTAGATATCTATTAACGTATGTTTGGATCTCCTGGCTGCAGTCAGGGAGGTCAGCTTTTTGTAGCCCCTGCTGGAAGAAAACATCCTGCATCTAAAAAGCCCTTATGGCCACTTTAGATGAGAGCGGTTTTAAAATGATGCATTAGGAGTTAAGAAAGGGTTCACGTGGTGCAGCGACATGTGAAAAAAACAAAACAAAACAAAAGTCTAATGAGGTCTTTTACATGAGAACGTTACAAGCTTTGCTGCAATGGAGACAAGCCTCCAGCCAAAATTCAGAGGACATCTAAACTCGAACCCTCATGTTCTCAGCTGGTCTCCGTGACTCATCCTCTAAAAATGTCTCTTACGCTAAGACAAAGAAATGAAACAGAGGGATGAATACAGATGACGTTCGGAACATCGGTCATTTGTTGTCATTTGTTTTGTTTCTCATGGCTCCTCTTTGTTCAGGACAGAAGACCAGTTTACATTTGAATTAATGTGTTTAGACTCTGAGATAATTTCTGCATGCACATGGGTCCCTCTTTTGCTCTGCACGTGCATGCAAATGTGCCAGAGATCTGACAGCATCCAGTCCATACAGGGTATTGCTAATGACCACTGGTTAAACTGTGTGAGTGTGAGAGAGAGCTTGCATGTGTGCTAAAGGGTGTATGGTGAAGATCAAGACTTGAGAGAAGAGGAGGGGGGGGGATCTCAGGCTGAGAACAGAACAGCCCAGACCTTGCGCTATCCCAGGGGTCTCAGGGGCCCGACACCTGCGCCATTGCCTCATATATAAGGAATGAAACGTCTCCAATCTGCGGTCCAAGCTTCGTGTGTGTGAGCCAGACACAGCTGCAGTCTGTGTGTTTGTGTGAAAATGCATGCGTGAAAGAGCAATATTGGGTCTGCAGTCTTAAACGAGGTGTTGCCCTCACCTCAGAGATCAACCACCTGTGTGTGTGCGTATCGTGTGTCTGCCTCACTCTGACCGCATGTCTGCCACTAATGAGGTCCATCCCGGGTGTGACACCCCTATAATCCCACTGTTACATTTATCACTATGATTATAATGCCATTACAGCTTCCACACAGTGGACTTCCCAAGGTGCACCATGTGTGTATAAAACTTTAGAAAGGAAAAGTCAATTTCCTCAGAAACGCTGCTGTCTGACAACGTCTAACCCCAGGGCACAAAGTTATGAACAGAATATTTAATTATATTTGCAGTCTGAGAGGCCACACGAGCGATAATAGAAGCAAGAAAGTTATTTTACCCCAAAGTTGACATGACTGATAAATAAAACTGATAATAAAACATATTACTGAGAAATCAGGTAGGGTACAAACAGCAGTCATAACTTCTAATTCTAACCAGCGCAGGAATGATTGGATGAACATATCTGTTGCTTGGACAAAATGGGCATTTTCATGATGCTCTAACAACATTATCTAGGGGGGATGCTAACATCTATCAAAACTCATAGTTATTAAGACATTTAATGGAAAACTGACAATGTCTGCTACACTACTCTGGTATACTCGAAATGTTTTCTGGTAGGTCTAAAGAGGAAACTCTATCGAATGGCCATATTATATACTCACCAATCACTTTGTTATGTACACTTGTTCAACTGCTTATTAACTCAAGTATCACATTAGCCAATCACATAGCAGTAACTCAATGCATTTAGGCTTGTAGACTCGGTTCAGACTACCTGCTAAAGTTCAAAGCGGCAGAAGGTTGATTTAAGTGACTCTGAATATGGCTTGGTTATCAGTGTCAGAGAGGCTCACACCAACAACGGCTGGTCAGAGTAATTCTGAAACTGCTGGTCTACTGGGAATTTCCCACACAACCATCTCTAGGGTTTACAGAGACTGGCCCAAAAACGACGAAATATCCAGTGAGCGGAAGTTCTCTGGGATTTAATGCCTTGTTGATGCCTGAGGTCAGTGGACAACTGCCAGATGTGTTTAAACTAATAGGAAAGAAACAGTAACTAAAATAACCACTTGTTACAGCCAAGTTATGCAGAAGAGCATTTCTGAGGTCACAACTTTGAAACAGGTGGGCAACAGCAGCAGAAGACCACACTGTGCCACTCCTGTCAGCTAAGATCGGGAAATTAAATTGAGGCTACAGCACAGGTTCACAGAAATACATGCATATATGGATAATAGAAGATTAGAAGATTTGAGAAACGATGGCTGACCTGATGAGACCCTGGTGCTGCTGCAACATTCGGATGGTAGGATCCGAATTTGGCGTAAACAAAATGAAACCAAGGAAACATCCTGTTTTGTATCAGTGGTTCAGGCTGCTGGAGGTGTAACGATGTGGGGGATATTTACATGGCACACTGTGGGCCCCTAAGTACCACCTGAGAATCATTTAAACATCACAGCATACCCAGGTATTATCATCACAGTGTACCTGTCTTCTGATCCTGCTTCCAGCAGAATAATGCACCATGTCACAAAATTCAAAACATCTGAAACTGGTTTTGATGCGTGGCAGTGAGTTCACTGTACTCAAATAGCCAACACAGTCACCAGGTCTCAGTCCAGTAGAGCACCTTTGGGATGCAGTGGAAAGAGAGATTCACATCGGGAGTGCATGTTATGATGGGCTCATCCAAGCCAGTGAGTTCAAAGTGAAAGATCCCAGGTTTGATCCCCAAAGACAAAATCCCTGAGGGTCAGAAAGGGTACTTGGGATAGAAAGCAAATATGCTAGCTTAGCAGTCTGGTTTGTGGACAGATGCTTTCACGCTGTGTGGTTCCAGTTTTACCTTTTTTTATGGGACCACGAAAACCAACTTTTTGAGCACATCAGCTCTTCGTCAGACTGGAGGACAGATGCTCGCAACTTCTTCTGTCTGAAACAATATGTTTGCAACTTTCACGATTTTTGTCTACAGTAAGAAACATAAACGTTTGCTCACATTTGGAAGTCTCCCGCCCCCGTTTGAGTGTTTTTTCATGATATTTGGAAACGTGTGAGTCCACTCCGAGCCAGTAAAATTGACTGTGTTTATTGGATTGTGCGTCCACCTGCTTTAGATCTCAGAGAACAGAAGGCGGGCAGGAGGAGGTTGGAACTGGCACAACTATTATCCCATTAGCTGAATAACACCACTCTTAACTTTTTGTTTGGCTAACCAAATCTACAGTTAGACAAAGAAAATCCTAAAAATAATTGTTGTAACCTCTGTGTATTGTGTGTATGTTTTAGCTTAATGGATATAGCATTTTTCATAAATGTTATGAGTGCTGATGAATAGTTAAATACTAACAAAAAAAGACACAGAAATAGAAGGTTCCAGATCTGCTAAATTAGATTTATAGTCAAACTCCCAGCTGTGATCTTGGCCTTAGCTGACGTGGCGGTCAGCCAGTCAAATAACTATCAGGGATACCCATGTAATCCTCAGGGTCTCATTCTGCACCTGCAAAAAAATTTCCAATTGGCTGAGCCCAGAATCCAATTTGAACTGAAGAATGGAAGATTTTTTTTCTTTCTTCATTTTCCCACGTGGGAATCTAGCACCCGCTGCCATTTCAGCTGCATTTGGTGGATAGGGCAAAGGTCCATGCATGTGTGTGTGGTTTACTCACTTAATAGTTTATTGCATAGGTTTACGGTAAATTATAGCAATTTGAGAGCCTGAGTATGAGTAAAGGATGGGAATGTACCTTGACCTTAGGTTATAGGGGGTGGGGGGGGGGGGGGGGGGGGGGGAGTACTCATATATTACACAACATTTACACTGCGATGTGGGGCCAAATTTCTCACATCTCTGGACATGTATTTGTCTTAGAAAATGCTGTAGGAATAAATATGAAACTACTTGGAGGAGATCTAACAGTTTCCTCAGCAGCCCACCCCCAGTGTAGGTTTCACAACAAGGCCTGATGGAGAACACATGGCATCGTTGCTGTGACCCAGAAAAACTGGTCACATTTTTCCTACAGCCCTGAGACCTTTCATCGCCAACCATAACAATTCCTGACCCCGCGTTCCTATCATGAGATTACAGTCCAGACAGATGTGATCGTGGTGCGAGTCTGAATGTCCTTTTCAGTGTAACTCAGCAGGGGATGGACGGCACCGGAAAGTGTCCACTGGAAAATAATTGTCCCAAAACTGGTATGAGGCTTATTTCAAGACACAAAGTGACTCTGATGTCCAAAATTTTAGAAAAAAGGGTGAAAGTATGCTGAAGTTCACAGTTCCAGCAGCAACATGAAACAGAATATCTCAAGGTAATTTGTCCTTAGGTATACTCAAACCATGTGTTGGCTGGTGATAACACAGTCAAGCTACAGATGGCAACTAAAAGAGCACTAGGAGGGAGTGTCTTCTTACCAAGGCCAACAACCTATAGTGAAAATTAATTTCATAAGACTGTGATTTCCTTCCATGATGAGGAAACATGACCTTTGAATGAGTTCAATTTGCCAGAGGTTTTATGCATCTGTCCAAATAATTCCTAATCCTTCTGTTGTTCCCTTCTCATGCCGTGTAGATGGACTTTCCAGTGATGACAGAAGAATTTACTTAATTTCTTTAAATTTATTGAAAAAGTGAACTTTTGAATTCAGACTGAAGCAGAAAAAAGCAGGATTTCTTAGCTTGTTTACTAAATACACTCAACAAAAATATAAACGCAACACCTTTGTTACTGCTCCCATTCCCCATGGGATGGACGTAGAGACCTAAAATTCATTCCAGATACACAATATAACCATCCCTCCCAAACAGTGGTCACAAATCAGTCCAAATGTGTGGTAGTGGGCACATCTGCCATATTGAGATAATCCATCCCACCTCACAGGTGTGCCACATCAGGATGCTGATCTGACATCATGAGTAGTGCACAGGTGTACCTCAGACTGCCCACAACAAAAGGCCACCCTGGAATGTGCAGTTTTGTCTCACAGCAAAATGCCACAGATGCCACAAGCAATGAGGGAGCGTGCAATTGGCATGCTGACAGCAGGAATGTCAACCAGATCTGTCGCCCGTGCATTGAATGTTCATTTCTCAACCATAAGCCGTCTCCACAGGCGTTTCAGAGAATATGGCAGCACATCCAACCGGCCTCACAACCGCAGACCTCGTGTAACCACACCAGCCCAGGACCTCCACATCCAGCAGGTTCACCTCGAAGATCGTCTGAGACCAGCCACCCAGACAGCTGCTGGAACAATTGGTTTGCACAACCAAACAATTTCTGCACAAACTGTCAGAAACCGTCTCAGGGACGCTCAACTGCATGCCCGTCGTCCTCATCGGGGTCTTGACCTGACTCCAGCTCGTCGCCGTAACAGACTTGTGTGGGCAAATGCTCACATTCGATGGCGTCTGGCACGTTGGAGAGGTGTGCGCTTCACGGATGAATCATGGTTCACATTGTTCAGGGCAGATGGCAGCTGAGAATGTCCCAGTTCTTGCATGGCCAGCATACTCACCGGACATGTCACCCATTGAGCATGTTCGGGATGTGCTTGACCGGCGTATACGACAGCGTGTACCAGTTCCCACGAATATCCAACAACCTCGCACAGCCATTGAAGTGGAGTGGACCAACATTCCACAGGCCACAATTGACAATCTGATAGACTCCATGCGACGATGTGTTGCACTGCATGAGGCAAATGGTGGTCACACCAGATACTGACCGGTTCTGGGTCCCCAGACCCCCAATAGCGCAAAAAACTGCACATTCCAGGGTGGCCTTTTGTTGTGGGCAGTCTGAGGTACACCTGTGCACTACTCATGATGTCAGATCAGCATCCTGATGTGGCACACCTGTGAGGTGGGATGGATTATCTCAATATAGCAGATGTGCCCACTACCACACATTTGGACTGATTTGTGACCACTGTTTGGGAGGGATGGTTATATTGTGTATCTGGAATGAATTTTAGGTCTCTACGTCCATCCAATGGGGAATGGGAGCAGTAACAAAGGTGTTGCGTTTATATTTTTGTTGAGTGTAACTGCCAATAGCAGATTTTTCTGTCCTGTAACAGAAGTTACTACGGTGGCATATATTGTTTCCTGCAACTGGTCCGTCAGGGTTATTGCTTTCCCAGAAACACTTCCCTTGTGCTTTTGGAAATCTGTTTTTTTCCTATTTCTGTTTTGTTTTTTCCTATTTCCGTTGCTTTTGCAGCGTTTTTCTTATTGCTGGTGTTTTCTTAAGCTGCAGTCTGTTTGGCCTCTCAGGGCCACCGTAAGTTACTATGTACATGTGCTCAAGAATAAAAGCTGGTAAAGCTTCAGGACAAAGTCAAAAATGAACACTCTTGCTAGAACACAAGGAAATATTTCTTCTTGGAATTTAGTACATAGTTAGATTTACTACTGAAAGGTAAACTGTTCTGTTAAGATTGGACTCTTTCTCATCTTATCTGTGTTTATTAGTATACTATATATAGCTGGTCACTAAAATAAAGGGGTTAGATGTCCTTTATTTTATGTTTTTCTCCAAACGGTACATTTTCACTCCACCATCATGGAAACAAAGACATGTTTTTTAGGTTTACGGGTGATTCTGAATTGGCTGTAGGTGTGAACGTGAGCCTGAATGATTCTCTGTCTCTCTGTGTTAGTCCTGTGATTAACTGATGACCTGTTGAGGACGTACTCACACAGAAATGACTGAAATTAAAGTTATTTTGGTCCCTGCCCCCCCTTTTTTTTTAAAGATAGTGGTTTCAAAATAAGTAGCAAAAACCTCCCTTTTCCCACATTTGCTGCCAACTGGCGAGACTCAAGGAGGACTCTGTCACTAAGGAATCAATCAATATCTTCCTCACTGCAATACTTTTTAATTTATACAGGTATATGAGTAAGTATGCATCAGTGTTGATGTTTCGCCCTGCCTTTATGTATGTGCACAGTATGTGTACACGAGGCCCTCCTTTGTACACAATAGACATCCCATTCCTAAAAGCAGTTATCTTCCCAAAACGTGAGAGTGAGACACATTTTAAGGCTCCTAAAACTGGACCCCGTCTGGTTAGACGACAGCGGGTCAGTAAAAAAACAAAAAAAACCCAAGAAGGAGACATTTTTGTTTTTGCAGACCCAGAGAGAGACTTGGTTAGAAAAATATGATTTGATCTTGTGATGTTCATTACGTGAATTATAGACCGCATGTTTTGTCCTGTTCGTTGTCCATCAGAGTTCTCTTTCTGCTGTGAAAGTTCGGATAGCTAATTCTGAATGAAACCATCATTTAAAAACTGCACTTTGTTTTTACTTGCCTTACCCTTGTCTAATGTTAAAATTTCTTTAATGACCTGAAACATTTAAGTGTGACAACGATGAAAAAACTGGAGTCTGGATTATTTTGTAACCATGTGTCAGCTACATACAACAGGTGGTTGTTGTCTGTTTGTCAGGCTCTTTCACACAGGGCACTCGCAACCTGTGATCCCTGCTGAATTCCTCTTTCCAAGAATCTTAGGAAAATAAAATCCTCCCATCCAAGAGTTTTAGTGATAGCAACAGGTTTTTGCTTCCCTCCCCTCCCATCTACTGCACCATTACTCCACAATTAGTAGCTCTTTCTTTGACAAGGTCAGGGCCAGTGGAGAGGGACTGCGGGCATGGATGAGGCTCCTGATTGCAGGTTTGAGGAAAAACTGCCATTACAAATCATGTAAGAAGCTACAGCATGTTACTAATATATACTGGAAAGATGCCTCTGCCAGTAAATATGCTCACTAACTCACCTCCCATATCCTCCTATCATTTAGGCAGTCATGTTTGATCTGTGTTACTGACCACTGCTGAAAAATTCAGCTCTGAGAGCTCAAATAGAGTTCATAATTATGTAAGTTCAAGAGTTTATTCTGAAGACAAGGTGCAAGAAACACATCCTTGCTTTTACCATGAAAGTGTGTGCAAATGTCATGATATTGAGGAGTCACAAAATGATGATGACGCCTGCAGCATTCCTGTCAGTGGCCATCCCTAAGCAGACAGGAAAGTATAAAACAGGCTCGGGTACTAGATTAAGAATGTAGGTATGCACTTGTTTTCATGGAACGAGGAAATCTTAACCATTTATAGATGAAACCAAACAGAGACCAACTTGTTCCCACCGACACAGAGGGCGTCTATATTAAAAAAAGATCAGTGGACTGTCATTGTGCTCAGTTTCCTCAGAATATGTCATTTCCTTTCCTTCTTCAACGCATAACAGTGTTTCTTATGGTGGAAAGGACACCATGTCTCCCAGCATACTGCCTCTAATGGTTTCCAAATCGTGGCTTGTCTTTTTTTTCTTTTCGATGCACGTGTTTCTCCATGTTCATCCCTCCCAGCACTAAACATATAAGTGATCTGTTAAAAGTGAGCATGTGTGTTCAGTTTCTAATGTCATCCTGGTTCTCGAGGCATTCAAAACCATAAAATGGATTCTTTATAACCCCAACTAGCTTGCACAACTGCTTAAACCTTTATTTGATCACACTGTGATTACACTTGTGCTCATGTTCCTCGGTTATAAAGCCAAGTCTTGGGAATTACTTCAAACGCTTTCCGGTTCTAACTTATTTCCTCATTACTAAAATTTAGGGTACTTATTTGCCAATTTTATTACCATTCTCATGACTGGAAATGAAAAAAAAATCCACTAATGACGCAAAAGAACAATGAGGACTTTTGGAAGCACGCCGTCTCCGCTCTCAGAAAAGCCCTGAAATTAGCATATTTAGTCTAACCCAGAATCTCTTTCATTCTTTGAGTCTCTCTCACGCTCTCTCTGTCTCTCATGTCTGTCTGAACTTTAACTTTATTGTTTCCCTTTTGCATTGCTTTCATCTTCTGTTTTTATCTTAAAAGATAGCATCTAAAACCTCCATTCTATCTGAAGCCGCCAGATGGCGATAGTTATGGTTGGAAGAAGACTTTTGCTCCAAGGGTAAACGGTTTTCTGATGCGACTTAACACTTTCCTGCTGAGTTCATGGGCTCAGTTATTCATTTTGGGTCATACTGAATTAAATATTAAGTCGGTTTTTATAAATTTAGTCAACAAGTTTTAAAATATGAGGATTATGTGAGGTATAAAACACACACACAGCATGCAGTTTCACAAACACGTCCTGTGGCGTACAAACGTTACCGAAGTGAGGCTTTGGCATTTGTTTAGTCCTGTGATGAAATCTGAGATTCAATTTTTATTTTCTTAAAACTAGAACACAAACAACACTGATGTCACAGGAGAAGTTGGACAAAAAATGATTCTGCTCCACTAACGCATCATGTTGACGCAAATGGCCGCCATTTCTCTGTTAACAACCATTGTCCAATCGCGACAGCTGTGTGAAATCGCAGCCAAAGCAGACAGCTGCACAGGATGACTCGGACCCATTCAGTGAAGCGCTCTTCTCCATGACTTGCCTCAGGGGGACGTTTTCGGAAGAAATGTTTTTGGAACGAGATGCAGGAGGGAGAAACAGATCTGAGGGGGCCTACCTACGTTAGTTTCTAGTGTGTTCATAGACAAGTGCAACAACTGGGGTGAAGCAAAAACCTCTGCAACATTTTGGATGTGTTACAATATGTACAAAACTCTTCGAATTTAGGAAATTTAAGCTTTAAATATGCACAAAACAAAAACAAGGACAACGTAAAATGCCTGTGTTCTTGGAAGTGGAGTCTAGTTTCCTCTGGCTTAGAGACCGCTTGTCTTTGGCGAATGTTTGTGTAGTTCATCTCTCGCAGACCAGGATGTCTGATCTGTGATATTTTTTCTTGTTTTTACAGTCGAAGCACAAACTATGCCAAGGAAGGAAAACAACTCACTGTCTTAGCACTTACAGCAGCACTGGACAATGACAGTTTTTTCCTTCGCTCCTGGTTGGCACAGTAAATCAGTGAAAGACAGGAGGAAGCCAAAGTGGTCTGCTGATCGTCAGACTTATGAATCCTTCAGACGCGGAATGTGGAAGTTCCCGCTCTGGCTTCTTACAGGCTTTCCTGCATCCACAGCAAAGGTCAGACCGACTGTAAAGCTGGTCTGGTAAATTCTTAGTGGATGCCAAAGTCAAGTTGCATGAAATTCCTGTTGTCAGGTCCTGTTGTCATCTCCCTCAGGAGGTGTTCTTTCTCGCAAGGGGGAGGTTTTACAAGTCTGGATTTTCAGTAAATGGTCTTCACCACATCAGAGAGCTAAGCTGGGACATTTATGGATCCTACGAGCAGTCTTCGGAAGAACAGAGAAACAAAAGGAAGCTGGCCAGTTAATCATCTGGAAAGTTCGTCTTTGAAATGCACAAAAATCCGAAATGTCTTTTGAGTATTTAAAAATGCGTTCATGGGCAGGATGGTGTTCAGGGAGAACTTTAACAGGGGGGTAAATGAACATTTATGAACTTGAACACACTTGTGTCGCTATGATGGATGTGGGTGAACAGAGCCCAGGACAGAGATTTGAGTGCACATCTGTGGTTAGGTGAAGGAGACAAAAACACTTAACTGAGATGGGGAAATACTGTGGTTTTGTTAGTAAAATGATCTCAGGTCACAGTTCTCAACCAACAGATCCTTGTTTGAGGATCTCCGGATGAGCTCAGTATGTAACTAAGATTTTAGAGGAATATATGTTGATTCCTCTCTAAGCTTGTGGAAGCTCAGATAACCCATGAAGCATATCTTTACATCCCACTTAATCCAACTGCTTTATTATTAAAAAATTTTTTTTTGCAGAACAAATGAAATCACGTCTCTTTCAACACCCAAATATGTGTTTTCGTTTGCTGTGGAAAGTAGATGCTGGTTTTTTCAAAGCACTGATATTTTAAGAAGGTAAAGCCCCTGGTGTAATAATCAGAAAGCCATCTGATGATTTGTGCAGCATGTGTCAGAAGCAAAAACAGCATTTAGTCATGCAGAAACCCCTGACACGCTCTGAGCGTGTTATCTCAATGTGTTTAGTCTATGTCTGTCTCTCTGATTTAAAACCCTCTCTCATTTTTCTCTTTTGCTCTCCCTCACTTCAGACACTTCTTCTTCCTCTCTGACCTTTTCTTTCACAGAGGTTAATGATGTGAAATTCAACTCTTAGACTAGAAGAAAGGGTGATAAATATGTCAAACTAATGACTTACAGCAGTGCGATCCTCCATACGGTGAAATAGTCTTAATAGACTGATTATCTGATATGTTAACTTTGCATTGTTGTGACACTTTGATTCCCCACAACATGACTAGAAGGCTATGATCGGGCATGACACTGATGTTGAGTTGAGCTGGAAACAGTGACCACCTCACATGACACAAGGGTTATTACCCCATCGTGGCTGCTGTGCATCCACAGCACCCAAATATCAGGCTAACCTGATATTTATTCAAAGTTGAATTGATGCTTGTGGTCCAATTAAAGGGAACTTGCTGGGGGTTCATTTACAGCCCTGATTTTCACAGGATTCATAGGTTAGAGAAAATCATATTTATTTTATACTGGCCCCTATGCAGCCTGTCAGTTCATCGTTTCCTGAGACTTAAATACACCATCATGTGTGATCATGGCCTTAAATGGTATTCCAGATTGAAAAGCAGCTGGTAGAGCTGGTTAACACTGAAAATAAAAAGGGAAAAGACAGAGACAGAGAGGGAGGGAGAGAGCGGTCTTTGCAGAGCTACTTGGAACAGTAGTTAATGTAGGAAACTTACCCTGGCACCCTTCTCTGGGAAACATTTACAGCCTCCGCTGCAGTCTCTTCCACCACAGGGGACATTGTGCTTCTTCCCACCCTGCAAAAAAACAAAACACACAAAAAAAAGCCCACATTACATATTGTGCACTTCAGGAGTGACTATCTGTGTTTGTGTACGCTGCTGATCACGCCAGCACCTCTGTTATATCAGCACGGATGACTGTGTATACTACTGTCTGCACAGTTGTGTATCTAAGTGTTTTCTGCAGAAAGGGTATTTTGGAAATGGCTTGAATGAGTCACAGAGGACATTCATTCATAATGGATGGTCGTCTGTTTATGAGAAAAAAAAAAGAAGGAGAAGAAGCTGGGTCCAGCCACAGACGGGAACAATCTGCCCTTAGATGTCTGCATACCAACCAAACCACCCACCATCACAGGCTCATCTGTCCTAGACATGACACAAGCACAACACAGACCAGAAGAAAGAAAGTGAAAGTAGCCACTCCCCAGCTTTGCCAACCCACAGGTCAGAGGTGGCAAGACCCTAAGCTAACTGAGAAAGCTTGAGGCATTAATCAAGTCAGAGCTGAGGCTGATACAACTTCACATTTATCTTGTGCTTTGAATAAAATCCCCATTCACGGTCTAATTCGAGCACATATTGCCTCTGAAGCAGAAACATTTGAACTCCCGACAAAACCATGAACACAACATAACATGTACAGAACCACACCTCAAGCCTCGATACCTCAAAACGTGGACTTTAAAAAAATCTGCTCAATTTGAGATCACTAATTCAGCTGCTCTTTTTATATATTTTCAAGTTCATTTGTGATGCCTTAAAGCACCCAGCACTGCTTCCATTGAACTGTATGATATGAATAGAGCAGTTTAAAATGTTCCATTAAACTTCTACCCAGCAAGGCCGAGAGTAAAACAAATCAAACCAACACAGAAGGCTTGGTTGCTGTATTAACTCCAAGGTAGCAATGTTTAGGGAACTAGGGTAAAAGGCCATTCAGTGGCATTTTAGTAGCACATACAGATGTTACAGAAACTGCCATGTAGCTGATGTATTTCATGACGTCTCACACTCCCTACCTACGTCCTCCACCCACACACCCATACCATAGCCTGCTTAGGCCTCCAATGCCTCAATATCCCCCCTCTCTGTCGTAAAAAAAAAAATCTAAATGAGCACTTTATGCCCACAATGGCAACAAAGTGGCAGATAAAGAATCAGAATGATTCTCCTCCTTAGTTTGACAGCCGATCCCAGCAGCCCTATTTACAAAGGCCACATTGAGACCTTGTTCATGCACAAAGACCTTCTTTTACCATAGAGGCATCGTCCTTTATTGGTCCCCTATCTCCAACAAAAAGACCCTCTTCCTCTCCCTTATGGAATGCACAAGGCTGCATTTCTTTGTTAACAATCAGTGGATCTGAGGAGTTCCTTTCAAACCACTGTTTGATGCCTCAATGGATTTAATTTAGCCTGCATGTGGTGTCAGACTCCAGCAAACTGCATGCTTTCCTTATGCCCCACATTTCATCTGATTATTTGAAACGCAGTATATCCACATCAATCAATCCCATGCAGAGGGATTACCTGTATGACAGGAATTTTTTTTTTTAATTTTAGGAAAAGAGACATGAAAAAGGAAGGTGATTTCAATCAGAATAAGGATGTAACAGAGTCATGGAATGACCTTTCTCCACATTAGGGTGGAAGTCCAAAAGCACAGACAATAGATTGCGTCATCTCCAGATAGACTCACAAAGGAATGGGTCCCATATAGGCAATTACACATTGTGGAGCAATGCACTATCAATTCAACCTTAGGTTACAGGCTCAAAATAGCTGATGGCCGTTTCAGCAGAGGACAATAGGATTGCGCTACAGTATCCTGTTTTCTCCACCCACAGTCACAATAACCCACAGTTTGTCAAATCACCTTTTCCATAGCTTTTGCACGCCTTGGAAACTGAGTTCATGATAATGTGCAGGTGCATTTGTTTGTATCCGTTCAATCCCACTCGAAATAGTAGAACAATAACTCATCATATCAAAAAATACTGAGACATGCTTGTCTCAAATTATATTAAGAAAAAAACAAATGACAGTGACAGTGGCAGAGAAAAGGACATTAAAGAAACTGATGGACACTATGAACAATGCTGGGCATCCTCTGCACACGGCCATAAACAATCAGAAGAGTCTGTTCAGTGACAGGTTGCTTCTCCCCAAGACAAGAACTAACAGACTTAAAAACTCCTTTGTCCCACACGCCATCAAACTGTTTAACTCCTCTCTGGAGGGGAGAGGGAGGGGAAACAGGAGGACAAAGGAGGGGGGAACAACTAAGCTGTAGTGCCTCTTCACCTCACTGTACAATACCTTGTGCAATACTTTTTGTAAATAGTCAACAGTGCAATAGACTCAATACTTGAAATGTGCAATTCACTTCTATTTTTATTTTTTATTCCTATTTATTCTATTTATCCCCTTTGTATATTTTATTTATATTTGTCTCTGTATTTATATATGTGTGTGTGTGTGTGTGTGTATATATATATATATATATATATATAACAATTCTGTAACTGTAACTTCGGTCGTTGCTGTGCTTTTTGGAAGTCGAATTTCCCAGAGGAACCCACCCGAGGGATTAATAAAGTTCTATCTTATCTTATCTTAAATGCAACATACTTTCACTAAACCAGTAAGTTGATAGCAACGCTATCCCAAAGTGTGTTTGGGCTCACTGTGTTTGGACACAGCCAAGCTGTCTCTAGACTTGCCTCTAAAAGTCATGTGCTTCCAAAATAACTGTGGTGTAGTTCATTTGTTTTTCGAAAAGCATAAAAGAAGAAGTGCAAAGCATTAATTTGTTGTAGATTTAAGTAATATTTAAAATCTACTACTCCTACTGCTGATGGACATGGGATCTCTTTTAAGAAGCAATCGACAGAATATAGTAGCACAAATAGTAACATATGAAGACAAAAACCAACAATTCCCTATTTACCATATGAAATGTTGCACTAGATCACACCATATCAGAAAAGTAACGGATAAATCCAGACCACCATGCAGCATGGCCTACGCATGGAGAGAAATGATCTGCCGTTCCATCACCTTGAATTAATGAGCAATCAAATCTGATAAGCACATTAATACATATTAGTGTCGCATGAGTTCTTTGATGTTACCAAATAATGTCATCCCAGTGTCGTAAATGGTAAAAAAAAGAAAAAAAGGTAAATGGCCTGTATTTGTATAGCGCTTTACTAGTCCCTATGGACCCAAAACACTACATTCAGTCATTCACCCATTCACACACACATTCACACACTGGGGATGGCAAGCTAAATTGTAGCCACAGCTGCCCTGGGGCGCACTGAGACAGTAAGAAAGACAAATTCAATTCTGATATATTTTACAGCAACAATTTACTTCAAGCAACAGTCACCTCAATGGGGTTTATGTTGTTTGGCATAGACCCAACAGTATTAGAAAGAAACCCCCCAAATTACACGACCCCGTATGATCAAGCAGTTGGTGACAGTGGGAAGGAAAAACTCCCTTTTAACAGGAAGAAACCTTTGGCAAAACCAGGCTCAGGGAGCAGCAGCCAGCCACTGTGACTGGTTGGGGGTGAGGGGAGGAAGAAGCAAGGAAAGGTAAGAATTTTTCAAAGCAAATCAGATATCAGATATTGGATCTACACATGATGTGTTGCTGAATTGTGTTTTGCAAAACACAATTCGAGTTACAGTAATGAACTATGTTGGACTGGTGCAGAGCAGCTGGTGGTGTTCATGGCCATTTTAGGTGGCATCAAGGGTAGCAGACCTCGAGGTAAATTTAAGATGATAAAGTTGGTTAGATTCACAAACTTCCTTGTCGATCTTTTTACAATTGCTTTATTGTGCCTAGGGTTTGTTGCGGAAATTTTGCTTATCTTGTTTAATTCAGCTCCACAAAGACCAGTGAGCATCAGAGCGCAGATCAGCTCATCAGAGTCTGCACACAAAGAAAAACTGACTGGTTTTTGTTATAAGTAACTCCTTTACTGTAATCATAAGTCTCACACCCAGGCATGATAAGCAAGAATGAAACAGAAACAGCTCTGCACATTCAAAGAGCAAATGTCTCTCATTAAAGAACACATCAATTTTATTCCTTTTTTCAATTCACAAAATGCTTTCAGAGTACAGATGAAAACCTCTTCCCATGCCTTTGTTATGAGTGCTGTCACACAACAGCACATATGACATGAAACAATTCCCGTGAGCCACAGCTGTTCCTTGAGACCCGGTTTACTTTGATTGGTGAGCCGCGGCTTCTCGTTTACAGTATGACTGCAGTCATGATCATCTTTTATGTTCTGTGAACTGCTTTCAGTGGTCTGCTCAGCTTCACAATTACAATCACGTGTGTAAATGTAAACAGTGGTTCCGCAAAAAAGGACGCCCTCTTAAGATATAAATGAAGTTCTGCATTTGTTTATAACACTCAAGACCACACACGATTGAAAAAACAAAAGGTTCTGTCTGACCGAGTAGTAACAGACAGTTTTCCACTCCTGGTCCTTTGTCTTTATGTGCCAAACAGAGCCCGACATCTTAACGTGACATACAATTAAGAGATCTTTCATCAGAAGTAAATGATCAATTTGTGCTTAAAGAAACACATTTAGTAAAAGCCACTTGCCTGGTGTCCTGAATTACCAACACTCAGTACCTTAAACCAAATTTATAAGAATAAATAAATCCATATAACTTGAATCAGTCTGGAGCCATTGATGGCTTATTTTCATATGTAGATCAAGTTTCAGTGAACAGAGCTTTAGGGGTGAACATGCAAAGCTGCTGTGTTCATAAAAATATTTTTTTCTCTGACGAAATTTGTAGTTCTTGTTGCCTCCCTCTTCTTTATGGAGACTGCAGAATTGCATCACTCTAATTGTGCACCAACTCCTTCAAAATATGTGAAATTAGTGAAACTGAACCAGCTGGGTCAACATCACCCTATCATGCTCATGTTTTTCTCTCATACTTTGGCTTGGATTATTACATACACAGTATTTTCAGAGGTATTTTCATTATTTTAGCCTATTTTCAGAGGCTCAAAATCAACTGGATAGTTGACCGATGAGCAGTTTCATGGCCAGGTGAAGAGCTGAATCTGATTGTTTCCTGTTCCCTCATTATTTCTTAACAAATGAAGCAGGTGAAGGACCTGGAGATGATTCCAAGAGCTGGACTTTCATTATATCAGGTTTTTACTGGAATTTTGAAAAGGTCCAAAAATATATAAGATCCAAAAACAGCCAATATAATACTTTTGTCAAACATCTAGGAAATAAAGCTGAAAGTTTGCACTTCGGTCTCATTTTTAGTGATTTAAAATCCACTGTTGTGGTGTGTAGAGGTCAAATTTAAAAAATAAGTCATTCTCCAAACCTAAACAACCTAAACTATAGGTAATGTCTATGCGGCTTTTACACATAGTCACTGCACTTAATATGTTGTTGCATTTCTACAGCACCACACTGTGGTCCGCCAGCAATTCAAATGTCGTTTACATGCATGTCTGTCCTGAAAAATACAAAGTACTCTGCTTAGTAAAAACTCTGAAGACCGAAGATTAGTGTCATCCATTCACTAGTGTTGAATAATTACCATGAGTGGTTTTTGGAGAACATTACTACAACAAACTTGATCTTTGTAGAAAAGTTCACTTCATTTTACCCCAGACATTACTGTGAAAGTTGGATATGATTAGCATATGAATTCTTGGGTTGAGCAGAAGATTAGGAAGAAAAATGATGAAATCTCTTCTATGTCCTTATAAAATTTGATGTTAATGCCATTCTGAAGTAGAAAACAAGATTTTTGATAACTGGTTTAGTTGTTTAATTAATATTGAACTGTAGTACAGAGAAGGTGAGATAGTGTAATGTGCCGACCCTCTTGCCAAACTTAAAAATTGCTATGGTCAAAAAGTCAAATTGCATCATTTAGTTAGACAACTTTTAATAACTGCAATTAATTGCATTAACTGAATCTAACAGATTTCTATTTGTGAGCATTTCCTCTCATCTTGTTCACTTGTGTCGACTACAAAACAATCAAATCCTGTGTAATCAGTCAACACACTTTTTTCTAAACCACTTATCATCCTGTACTTTATAAAGAAAGCAATCAAAAGTCATCACAAATTCCCAAGAACAAACCAGATGCTTTAAAAGTCATGCTTTCCTGAAAACCATCTGTCCAAATCTCGTAATTCAATGAACTGTAACAGTAAGTAATAAAATCAGTTATCGAAAACGTCGCTGATTAATTGGTGAATCTTTTAGCTTCCAGCAAGTCACGCTGCACCACAATCTCACAGCTGAATCAGATGTGTTGTTGGTTGGTTTGTGGGCAGCTTGACTCACCACAGTCTCGGTTTTTCCCCTGTTCCGTATATGTTAGTTTTACCACAGACAAAACCGCTTCTTAGCACTTCCTGTGAACGCCAGACGCAGCCAAAATCAACAAAGAAACTCAGGCGGGAGGACAGGATGATGACAAGACAAAAAAAGATGAAGGAAAATACAGACAAAACAAACTGAAGGCGAACTATAAATAAATATGCAGAGAAATAATGTCGGACTTAGGCTGAAATTAGAGACGCATTCTTATCATTTTGGCCTCCAACCTGCAGCACTAAAGAAACCACAAAGATCAGGGGTTGATTTGTGGTATTTTAAAGCAATCAGCAGTCCACGTGACTGATGCAATGAAACGCAATGGACTACTAAGCTCTATAACCTTGAGACAATTTAATGTGCCCCCAAAACAGAAGGAAACAGAGAAATTCAAGTCGAGATAATCTTTTAAACATAAGTTAGTGCAGATAAGTGCATGAGGCAAGCATCAGCGGATTCCAAGAAATGCAGCATGAAGGCAGACGTGAGTGTGCACAGCTGGACATTCCACTTCTCCCTTGCATATTTTCCAGTGAAACATGCAAACAGAGTATTAATAGGAAAAAAACATGAATAAAAATACGGTGAGAGATGTTGCCTGACTAGAGCAAAAGTGATAAAGCAGAAATTCTTCTAAAACATACTTTTTACACTAAAGGGTTTTTAGCACTCTTGCTTATTAGATCGCAACTATTTCATTAAAATATCTAAACATCAACCAGTCACCACTGATGGCACAGGAAGATTTTGGGTAATAAAACAGCAAACTCCCTTTGAGCTGGTTTCTCTGTATCTGTCACGGTCCTGGGTCTCCTGACCCAGCGTTTTTAGTTCTTTGTGATTTTTGTATTATTGTACTTGTGTGTGATTTATTCTATGGCTTCTAGTTTTGATCCCTTGCCCTTCATGTCTCTCTGTGTCCCCTCTGTTCTGTGTAATTGTGTGTCTTTGCATGTTTGAGTTTCTTGTTTTCTGTCACTCTGCATTGTGCATTATGTTCTCATGGTTGGTTTTTTGTTACTCTCTCTAGTCTAGTCTCTTGTGTTCCCAGCTGAGTATTTCCCTGTGTATTTTGGTTCTTAGACCTCTGCCTTATGGTTTATGTCTCTGTATTTCTTAGTTGCTGTCTCCACTGTGTCAAGTTCGCGTCTCTGTGTGATACTTCCTGTTTTACTTTGATGGTCCGTGTCTCATGTGAATGCGTCCTGCTTTGCTTGTCTCGTCAGTCCTGATTTCTCCCAGCTGTGCCCTCCTTCTGTGTCTCATTCCCCTCGTTACTTCCCAGTGTATTTAAACCCTGTGTTTCTCTGAGTCAGTGTCGCGTCGTCCCTCATGCTGTGTGTGGATCTCCCTGTGAGTTCTTAGTTTATGGTTTCCCAGTTTAGTCTAGTTTTGTATGTTTGTTCTACCAGCAAATAAAGCTGTGTTTTGAGTTCACCTCCCCGAGTCTGTGAGTCCTGCATTTTGGGTCCAACTCCTGCCTGCCGCACAGCGATTCATGACAGTATCAGATGATCAGAGGTCACAGCCTGCTGCAGGATGAGCCTTTGATCTTTGGCCTTGGGCTGGTGTTAACACACTATGAGGAAAACTGAGGACAGAGGTATAAAATATGGCTGCTGTGATCACAATAATGAAGAGTCAACAGAAACTAAATCCTCCCAAAAGGGCCATAAGTGGTTTTTTTGTGGGATGTTTAACACAGGCTTTGCTTATTCTTAATATTAAGGATTTGACCTTTCCACTTTGACCTTAGCCAAGGAGCCAGATGCCCGATCCCACTACTGAACTTTGTAGATGCTACACTCCTGTAATTACTGTCTGCTTTGTTAGATATTCAAACAGATGCCTTAACTGCCACAGATATGACTGATATCTCAGCGTCTGGGAAAATACACTGATGCTCACGATAGTTTTTCAGTATAAAAAGAAAAACAGATCAAATAACATCCTGAGCATTGTGAAATTTCCTTAGCAGATAAGATGAAGATCACACATTAAAGCATGTTCCAGCTGCTTATGTTCATTCTTTAAGAGTTTGTATGCAGATCTTTCAGTTTGCTCAAAATAAGCAGTGCATCATGGTGCTAAGTGCTTATTTTAAGTGCTTATTTTCCCTCATGCACCTAAATTTACAGAATTCACTTCTACCACTGGACATGAGAATAAAGAGGACTATCATCACCAGCAACAGTGCAAAGTGGGGAAGGTGGAGTCAATCTGCAAGATGAGCAATTAACTGGTGGCTTATTCTTTTATTTATTAATTACAAGTACTTGTCTATTTCGCAGAAAACGTAGTTCAATCTCTACTTTGAGTGCTTTAAACACATTCAAAGGTCTGGCTTTATTAAGGTATCATCTCAAACAAGTAATTCAGAATAACTGTTCACTGTTAAGATAAAAAAAAAAGAATTAATAAAATATAGTATATTTTGTAATCTAGTGTTTGACGTTGGTGTAGACAAGACTGGTTCAGACCATCCTAAACATTAAACAACAGCTATAGCCAGCCATCTCTGACCAGTGCCTTCATGGCATATTACAAACATGTTGTATATATTTGAATTCCAATAAAGTGCGTGGCTACAAGAATGCTGTAATATCATTATTACACGTAGAGATTAGATATAATATGTGTGACCTAGGAAAGAGCACATCTATAGAAATGCATCTGTTTTCACTACTTTCATGCTTCTGCGCTCCCTCCTGTGTGTCTGTGTGTATACATTTGTACAGTGTCTAATCGCTCACTGTTACGATTCCTCAAGGTTGCAGCTGCCATTCATCACACTAATGATGGTGACGTTAAAGAGAAAGCTCAAGCCCGTGAACTTGAAACACCTGGCCATAAGTTCACATGAATCTGTGATGGAAAGATGCTGCGTGAAATGTCTTGATGCATATTTGTACTATATCAGTGCTTGCTGTGATACTCCCTTTGCCAGCAGAGAACCATCTCAGTGACGGATTCTCTGGAAGCACACAAACTGGAGTCGACCTTTAAATGAAGAGCAGAGCCCGACTGATATACATATGATACCATATATAGGCTGAAGAATTTTTTTTTTCATTTCAGACACATGAAACACAACAGATTTTCCTAACGTTTGTGATGAGTATTTATTCATGATTCCTTCCTAAGATAACTTTTTAAATTTAGTTTATCGGCTGTTATAAATGTCAATACCAGCATATCGACAAATCATATCAGTTGATATCAGAGCTCAAATCAAGCGGTAACTTAAAAGGAGACTTAAAAGAGGACAAAAAGTTGTGTTAAGGACATGTTATGGAATCTTGTTTACAAAATTTTAGGTTTTATTTCAAAATTGCAACTTAAAAGCACAAAATTTGTATCTATTTCAATCCAAAATCTTTGCTTATGACTGGCAAAAAACATTTTTTCTTCAACTAAATTAAAATTTTGTAGTCATTTCATCGTGCCCAGAGTTTTGGTAAATACTTGCATTATTAATGAGTGTAACATAGGTTGCTGATACATAGAAATGTTTTGCTAACCACTGAAGTAAATGAAACAATAACTTGTTCATTCATTCTTTAAGTTGAATTGCAGTCTCTTTGGTTATTTCACAATCTCTGTAGACAGATATCTGTGTATGAATATGTAAAGTTTAGCAAAGATCAGGATTTTTTTGCCTTCTGTTTGTGTATCTGTCAAATATCCACTGAGCAGTCATGTGTGAGCAGACTTTGGTTGCATGCAGGTAAACGTGTGGAGACCAAACGGAGGATACAGTGCAGCGAGAGTAAAAGAACAAATATTCAAATATTCGGTGGTCTATCATCTGGTGACAATTTAAGCTTTTATTTGTTTTTGTTTTTTAAATTAATCTGCTTTTATAAACAAAGCATGGCACACAAAAAGGAATGTTTTCATCAGATATCCGCTATCTGGATATCCTCAGCTGTTATCTCCAAAGACCTTAGTTATAACTTAACTTTTCATGTCAAGGTCAAAAGTAACCATCCAATTTTAGCAGTCTACCACATTAAATGGTCAAAGTGTAAAGAGTAGCATTAAACATCAGCACGCTAGCATTGTCATAAGGATTTTAATAGCATGCTAATAATAGTTGTCAGGCAAAGCTCCAACCTTACTGAACCACGAGACTGGCTCTAGACTTTAAGTCATGTTAAAAGTAATTTAGATGAAGAGTACGGTAGCACAGCATTTGTTTATATTCAGCCTTTTCTTGTTATTTCATCAGCACACTAATCCAAACACTGTAAAACTATTTAAAATCAAAATACTTCTGTTAGTGCTCAGTCTCTTAAAGACTTCACATGTGGATTCTTCTGTGGAGTTTAAACCTCCAGAAGTGCTTAAAACACTATCAGTGTGGGCCGATTCCATCTGGCTAATGCTACGGCCTGTTGAGAGAAGCTGAACAATATCTTGATTCACTGCCACGCTGTTTGAAGCCTCCCTGTAGTGTCAGTGAATCCAGGACAACAAAAGAAAGAATTTGGGTGAAGACATTTGTGATTCACTGGATAAAAAGAGAAAAGACACATCTCCAAAATAACGCCCGTGGCTGTGAATGGGAAGGTCTAAACATAAAAAAATCTGAAGTGGGCTCAAACATAAAAATGAAAACCAAAGACCAAAACATGCTGGCTGGTGCTGCTGTCTGGCTGTGTGACTCCTATGTGCTGTACTGTTCATGAGTCTGTAAAATTCTAAATGAGCTTAATCTCTGTTTAAATGAACAATACAGAAACTTTCCTCTCTATTTTTTCTTCAGTCAGGCAGTTTTAACCAAAGATCTGATGGCTTAAAAAGTAAGGCAACATGTCAGCAGGGCGAGTTTATACAGCCAGTGCAGCTTTGTCTTCCGGCAATAGTCCAGCACTGAACAAAATCAAATAATCAGATTTGAACTGTAACACAAACACATATACATACATCACATCCAGAAACAGGAAAATCAAAACATCAAACATCACCATGTTTCTTTTGGCATAGTGATAACATTGGCATGTCTTGATATAACACTAAATGTCCCAAAAGAACAATTATGCCCCAGTCACTGTTTCTTTCCTCTTCAATAAACACTACAACTTGTATGCATTATCGCATCTCTATAACTAACTGTGCTTCCTGTTCCGTCACCAACTTCCTGCAGCAGAGCTAAATTCCCCCGTGTGCACTCACAAACCCCCAGAGGACATGTACATCTACAGAACAGGAAAAATTAAAAGAAAATAGGAACATTTTAACACCATAGATCTGTGAGAGCAATGAGCAAAAAGAAAGATAGGACAAACACTGAGAAGAAATAAAAGAGACAAGCAGTAGTAGTCTAGTACAACAGGTATAGCACAACAATACATTTAAAACTGAATAGCAACTTTGTCAAAAACTTGTTAAAACTGAGGTCTTTTGATAGAAGGCCTCAAATGGCACCAGCTAAAAGACAGAGCCAACATAATCAAAGGAAGGGCAAGTCAGCAAGTTCATCTGGCTACAGAAAATCCAGATCCTATTTCAGAATCAGAATCTGCCATCACCAGCTCCTTATGCGAGCCACATCTGGAACCTAAAACAGCAACTGTTTTACCTGGATTTCACCAATCGCTGGAATGTCAGTTACACAAGAGAAGAAGAGAGAATAATTGCACTTGATGGAATCAGTATATAACTAATAAATGTGTGACTGATTGATTTTAGAAGCATGCTACACAAATGGAAATTCAAGTAGTGCAACAGTGAAAATGACATGCAGGGGCAGAGGGACAGATCACTCAGCAGAGAACAGGATGTGAAGGAGAACATGAACTGAAGCAGGGGGACCTGAAAGCAGCAGGACAAACTCCCACTATGAGGCTGGGATCCAGTGTAAACACAGCTCTGGTTTCTGCTCCATGCTTGACAAACTGGGACCTTCCCCCTCCTTAACTGGTCTTGGGTCAAATGCAGGCTTAACTCCATTTCCCAGTGGGCCACTCTCCTAATCAGAGCTTCCTGCTACATACTGAGCTAAATCAACCTGGGATTATTCCAATTTCTGTTCTGGACCTCAGGGCTTACAGGTCAGGCTTTCAGACTTTGTTGTGTTGATACTTGTGCTGCTCATCAAATGACATCAATGACAGACATCCAGATGGGGAGATCCATGCAGCAGCGTCATCGCTCGAGAGGATTGAGAGTAGCAGGGTTTGTTTTCTTCTAGTTCTTTTTATGAGGAGACCAGAACCAGACTTAGTGTTAGGATGAAGGACAGAGGAGGTAAAGTGAGGAATAAAAAAGCCAAACAGAGTGTAGTCACGCTGAATAAAATGATAACTATACATTTAACAGATTACATGTACAACATTTAAGCAGAGAAGAATCTTTGTTAATAAGTAAAAGGGTAAGAAATTATAAGAATTTTAAAGGAAACAAAAATGCAAGTATCAAACTGCATTGCATTACAGTATATTCATAAGTTTCTGAGACATGTCATGCACTGGTACAACCTTAGTGGTTTCACTAAGAGAAAAGTGAGATGATCACTAAAATTATCAAGGTTCATTTTCTGGGAATTATGCATATCTGAGCCAAATTACACGGCAATAATATCCCAAAAAAAGAAGAAGAAGAAGAAGAAAAAAAAACACAGACAGGGCATTGGAGAGACAGACAAAATTGGACATGGTCATGTTATCACAAAGCGCATTAACTTTGCTAACATTCTTCCCATGACATGAAGTAATGAAGTCTAATCAATTACTGCACAGCTGGGATGGAAATTAATGGTCTATGACTTCCTGCCAGAAGACAAAACACAACAGTGAGATCAGAGGCTGGAGATGCCTGAGATCATAGTTAGATACCACCTGCAAGATTTGATCAAACCTACACTTCAGTGCTTTACCCCCCCGCCCCCCTCCAAAAAACCCATATATCAAATCTAAGAGTACAGCTCATTGTCAGCTCGTTGAGTAGCACTACTTCTACAAAGAGGAAACAGATGACTGTCACGGTTCTGGGTCGGTTCGACCCAGCATTTTGAGTTTCTGATGTTTTGGTTTATTTTTGCACTATGGGCTGCCCTTTGATACTCTTGTGCTTTGATTGTTATTGGAATTCTAGGTTTCTGTTTATTCGTGTTTAAGGATTTGTTGCCTCATGTATAGTTTGGGTTCCATGCGTTATTTTCTGTCTGCCTCTCAGTGTTGAGTCTGTGTGTGATGGTTTCTGGTTTCCTGTTTTACTTTGAAAGTTCATGTCTCATGTCAGTGTGTTCAGTTTTACCTCTCCCCTTTCTCGTTAGCCTGATTTCTCCCAGCTGTGTCTCCCTCTTGTTGCCCATTCCCTGATTACTCCCCTGTGTATAAAAACCCTGTGTTTTCCTGTGCTCCCTGTTGTGTTGTACCTTCAACTTGCTGTGTGTTCATGATTTCCAGTTCTCCAGCACCTCAGTTTAGAGTTTTGTTTTGCTTTTCTGAGTCTTATTTTATGTAGAAGTTTGTCCAGCAATAAAGCTGTGTTTTCAGTTTAAATCTCGTCTCCAAAGAGTCCTGCATTTTGGGTCCACCACTCCTGCCTGCCTGCCACACAGCCAACCATGACAGACGACAAATGTAGGAGGAGGGCACAAGGGGGTGGGAGATGAAATGTGAAGAAGATAAGCTCTGAGAGGAAGAGCGAGGACAAACTGCCTGGCAAGGGTCCCTTTCAGAGATGGATGAAGAGAGGAGACAGAAGACAAGGGAGATGAAAACCAGGAGCTGGATGAGGCTATAAAAGGAAGTTAGGGACAGAGTTATACTGAGAGGATGAATTCTGGGAGGACGAAGGCTTTAGAATTCCTTCAGCACAGCCTGATTGGACCCCTGTGCCCCTCAATTAATCACTGCAAGATGGAGTAAGGGGCAAAGGACAGGGAAGATATATGCACAGTGTATAGGGACTTTCCAGAGACCACATCCAAACTGAATTGATATCCAAACATTTTCTTATGGTACCGCTTCCTCTGTGGCATAATCTTATACAGACAGTATTATTACTGGGCCAAATTTTAGAATATACTTCCACAGTAAATATATTGGAGGCATCTGGAGATACAGAATAAACCATTTGTGAATGCTACTGTAGATCTGTGAGAAAATCTGACGAATACAGAACGACAGCGAGTTTGTGTTCGAGTCTGCACTGTAGTGTACACGAGTCGGGTTTGTCTGCACGCTGTCACGCATGACTGGGATGAAAATGAAGCATGACTGGTGATTATCCATGTAATCAAACCACTGGTATCCCTATGTAGCGTGGCTTGTATATTGAACTTCTTCGTCATTTAAACGTCTAAATAATCAAACACACACATAATTTAAAAATTTGTTGTGCCAACAAAAGCATCGAAGGTCGGTATAAGACAACCTTTATATGCATATGTATACTTAGTAAACAAGTAATTTAAGTCATTTCACATTTTCCCACAGTTTAATGCCCTTAGTTTTTATTAAGAGAGGTCTGGAAAGTCAGTGAAGCAGCATGGATCGGTGTTCAAAACTGAAATCACCACATGAATATTTCAGAAAAAAACATCATTTTTTTCGGCCTACTTTACAAACAAACTGTGATTTAAGTGTGTTTAAAGAGTGAGAGAATTCCTTGGATTGGGAATTTATTTCAAAACTCTCACAGTAGTTTATTAACCATAAAGTAATCTTCACACTACTAACTCAGACTCCTCTTCTGTTTTGCCTGATGCGTAATGTAAAGCATGAACAGGACAGAATTTATGCTGCGAATATGTTTTTTATAAACTCTGGAGTCCCGAAACTATGTGGGGTCCAGCAGGGCCGTAAAGAAACTCTGACATATTCAGCTCCACCCGGCTTGCTTTTCCTGTTTAGAGCTTCTCTGGATCATCTATTTTCTCTTCGCTCGATTCTGAACTGAAAAAAACTTTAGTCTCACACATTCACACACTCCTGCCAACGAGAGATAGCAAACTGTCTGACTAATTTAAGACATGTTCCACCGCCCCACAAGCATCTCCTTCATACTTATTCACTGTCCTTGTAATCGTCTACCACTCTGCTCTCCTGTTTACGAAGGAAAGCTGAACACCAGTGGTGCAAGCAGCCAAGCGCACCAGAGCTTTCCTCATGCTTACAATGCACAAATGCAAAGGCTAATAAAACAATCACCAACATAAAGCCACATTTTTGTAAGGCCAACTTCAGAGGAAACAATACTTAAGCAAACAAAAGACCCACGTACTCTGCATCCACTCACATGTGAGCACACACGCACATGTCTGCCTATCAACACGAACCCAACACCATACAAAGGCAAGGAGGTCACGAGATGTGGAAACCACTTGTCACCTCTGCTTCAATCTTTCTTGGCACATGAGACAAACACACACACACACACACACACACACACACACACACACACACACACACACACACACACACACACACACACACACACACACACACACACACACAGCTGTGACAGGGAAGCCCCACACATGGACTTCTCATCTGAGACTGTGGCTTCCTGCTTCCAGCACAATGGGCTCTTCCCCTGATTGTTACAGCCGGGCACCTTCTATGTCAAAGCCGCTATTTTGGCAGTGGATGTGTTAGCCATATTTTCAAACCCTTATCACAGGCAGACATCTTCTCCTGGCCCGGACACCCACCTTCCTCTCCCGTGAAACAATCCCACTTGAGAGGTCAGTCACGTGTCCGCATTTCAGTCACGTGGCAGTCATTTATAGCAAGCTTAAAACCTTTCCTTGACTGTCATGGCTGTATAAGTATAAGTGAAAAAGAGGGGGTAATTGGAAAAGCAGATGGTACTGCTGGGCTTCCAGGTACCGCAGCAGTGTGGGGCCAAAGATGTCTCCTACACAGTCACACATCCTCTGCCAGCATCAGCCCCCGAATTCCATCACATGTTGAAATATATACTCAAACACCCTGGAATGAAACCCTCTCAAAGGGACGTATTTGAAACATCCTGTTAACATTACTCTCTCAAGAGCCTTCCTTCTTCCACCAGCAGATCTGGTTAAAAAAAAATTGTGCGCAATATTTATCTGCATGTAAGAAGCCTGGGCTGTAGCAGTGACTGCCCGCGCAATTCTTTTTTTTTGCACTCATAAGTGTGGAAGTTAAATTTTCCCACCAAAGGATGTGACCTCCATGTCCAGTTCATGAAAATAGAAACTGTCCCTGTGCAAGGTGAGAGGACATGTGTTGTCCAAAGATATTTAAAATGAGATTAGATGCAATAAAATGCAATAAATGCACAGGCATGCATCAGTCTCTCCAAATGGGCTATTTTAATAATTATTGTGCCAGTGTTTTGAAGTTTCCCTTTCAAGGTCATCTCCAGGTGCAGCTCTGGACAACTTCCAAATCACTCCACAGAAGTCCTGTTTTTGTCCACTTGCTTGAGACCTCAAACTAATGCAGGGAGGTAATATGAACTTTTGTGTCAAACTGACTGATCATCTCTTTGTGGATCACAGTGATAATGAGTGGATATTCAGTGGCTAGGCCCGAAGGTGGCCATCAGACCAAGAGTAAGACCTCCAGCGTGCTGGAGCCAGCATTGTTTTTGACATGAATATGTCACAGTGGTGACCTACTGTACTCTATCTTCTAGAGCAGGGATGTCAAACTCATTTTACATCATCGCTCATGTATAGCTCACTTTGTACGTGGAGTGAACCAATGAAATTCCCCTTTCTGTCAGTCTAAAGAAGTTTATCTACAAATTTAATCCTTGAGATATCTTAAAACAAGAAAAGGTTTAATTTCAATATTAAATCTCAGTTTTTCTGTATGATGAAGAAATGCTGCTGCAGTAAAAAAAAGAAATCAGTCAGGATGACTCTTTGGGACTACATTGTAAGAAATAAACTTACTGCAGACCCATAGTTAAAACAAAACAAGAATACAGTTTTTTTTATAGTGGATATTTTAAATTAATTCCTTCAGTGTAGTATGAATGGCTGGGCTGTATAAAGGTCCAAACTTTATGAGATTCTTCACATTTTTCCTAAATCATCCTCTGGGCCAAATTGGAGTCTTTTCCAGGCTGATTCTGGCCTCTGGGCCTTATGTTTGACACCACTGTTCTAGAGGCATCTGAGGGACAACGTTGTGTTCGAACATCTTGAACTGTGGTCACCAGAAGCCAGATTAGGCTCCCTGCAACTTTTTTCTCTTCCACAAAGTGAATTAAATTTGAAATGTCTGAAGACACTGGAGATGCAGGACTTCCAAGGAGAAATATAAAAGCAAAAGCTGTACAAAAACAGTGCAGGGTGGATTAAGGCGACTACCTTGGAGGGGCCTTTAGGCTTTGTGTTCACACACTGATATTAGGTAACCTAAATCTATGGATCTTGAAGAAGCACTTACTGAGTAATAAAAAAAAAACTCAACAAAAAATATGAAATGTGATTTAAAAAAAATTGAACAGTGTCCCCTAAAACTCAAAAACCTTAACTTGGGTGATCCCTCTTTCACGATCTCCTTCTCAGACATGTCCAGACAACCTCCAGCACAGATGCTATTTTTAGATCACTTCCACTTGACCTACATGTTGTGTGTTTTCACCACAGTCATCAAATGTGCTCGCTGTTTTGCCTGACATTCACTGTAATGTCCTGAGGCATCTGGGGGAGAACATTCAGCAGAAACAGTCTGAATTCGGGTGCCTTTTCAAGATTCTCTTCCCTGCCACTTGGTATATTTCGAAAGTGAATGAGTGGAAGGATCATTGGTTTGACACACTGAAGGAGATACAGCGTGCGCTACAGAGCCACAAGTACACAGGAGAATAACAGGACTTCTGTGGAATGATCTATAAATAGCAGCTGTTCTGGAAACTGTGCAGAGGTGCATGAGTAGGAGATCTTGAACAAGTGGTCAAATTTAGATCAGGCAAGGTTTTTGATTTTTCAAGGGCCAACATTTTTGATTAAACCTTATATTGATGAATAAGAACTGTTCGCTCGCTGCAAGCTTGCAGTTTCTCATTACAGCGCGTCATGTAGCTGGAGTCGAGTGTTTTAACCAATGCATGAAACTATGCATTTTTAGACATAAGTTGCAAAGGCCGCCGTTTTCTTTGTGAGTATTTATTACACGCGTACTGCGGGGAAAAGCCTGTTCTAACGTTTGAGTCTAAGGTTTATTTTTTAGCACCTGGCGGCTCTTTTTTTAAATTCTCATCCGTAAATAATCTGCTCTTTCACGTGATTCAGTTTATTTTGAAAAGTCTCAACAGGATCTTGAGCTTTATTGTGAAAGGTTTATGTGGAACATAAACAAGCGGACATGCGATGCTGTTACTGTCGTTGTTGCTAACAACGATGCATAAAAACAGGCACTTGTCTGTCTGTAGTGTGGTTATATAAAATATAAGAGAAAGAGAGAACTTTAAAAAATTAATATAGCCACTACAGTGACCATCAAAACGATGAAAAAATATTGCCGTAAACAGTTTATTTTGCGACACCACAAAGCAAACGATAGCGTAAAATGAAACAGACGTTTTTATATCGTCATCCG
This sequence comes from Copadichromis virginalis, assembly GCF_057382275.1. NCBI lineage: Eukaryota > Metazoa > Chordata > Actinopteri > Cichliformes > Cichlidae > Copadichromis > Copadichromis virginalis. The sequence goes on from NC_140633.1 coordinate 20,899,138, forward strand.
ATATATATCGTTATATCGAACAGCCCTAAGACAGATTGTGAAATAATGCACTTCAATTGCATGGAAAGGTAAGAATGATTTGCAGCAGTGACTTTCAGAATGTATGCTTTTATCATCATGGCAAATTAGATCACGCCCACGTTCCTCTATCAGGGAGCTAACACAACACCACTGACTATAACGTTTGCTGGTTTAGCATACCTTTGCCTTTAGTCACACCACAACTTAAGGAAATCTGCTTATTTGCAAGCAGAAAAACACAAAAACTCTGGGAATAGCAAACGAAATCTCATGTACCAAAGTTTTAACAGGCCGGGGAATTCCAAGTGCAAACGTAACATGGAGACAGATGGTGGGAATCAGTTGTACAATGATTTTGTTTAAAGGAGTGAAATAGTCCCGAGGGTGCGATTTTCATATAATATTAAACAGAAACATATTTTTCCAGATCTAGCTGGGATTTGGGGAATTCTGTGTCAAATGGAAAACATCATAGTGACATGTAGTTGGTAACCGTTTCCCCTAAACCTCGAAAGATGTGAAATATCTTCAAACACCTCATTACCTACAAGCTATAGCTACTGACAGTGACTCCTTACTATGTTTTCAAAAACTTCTGTAATGTTTGAAGATGGAAATATTTCGCCTCAAAAAATGTTTATTGCAAACTGTTTATCCAGTTTACTCGTCTGCAAAGAAAACATGGATATCGTCAAACTAAAATTAGCCGGCTGCAGCCCAGCATCCCTGCCTCGGAGAAAAAGCCTGACTATACACAGAGGAGCTGAGCCGTGTCACACGCTTCTAATCAAGCCCTGACCAAATCTGATAAAAGCGAAAGACAACGGGACCTTTTCATCACTCGATAAAATAACCTTTTATCTGAGTGCCTTGAGTTTGATATTAAAAAACTCAGAGAGCCGCCAAACATCTGATATCATGCGCCAGCTGAAGTCAAAAGAAACACACAGACACACACGCGTACCGAACGCTTACACAAACAGTGTGCACATGGACTCAGCATCCCAATGGTGCACTGTAAAAAAAAAAAAAAAGAAAGTTGCAAAACGTTTTAAAAAGGTTTTTAAAAAGGCCAAATTAACCAACAATGAAAGTTTTTTAAATGTACTCTGCAAAGTGATGATTTGGTGCTTTTTATAACAGTTGCATTTAAGATTAAGTTAAGAAAATGTGATTTGTTAAATTGTTGTGTATCTTATTCCAGAAGCTAATCAGGGACAGCTTGCTCTCACTGGGAGTCGAACCCACGCTCTGATCTTTGAAAATGAACTCACCAACCACCTTTATCGTCTAAACACATTCACTTTGTCTCAGCTCCCAGCTCAACAGCTCTAGTTCCAGATAAATGCAGTGCAAACACAATGTGCAAAACTCACAAGCGTAAAAAAATTCAACTTTTAATTTGGGTTTTTAAACAATGAAAGAAAAAATAAAGCAGACCCCGCAAGGTCTGGAGAAAGAAAAGTAATATGTGTTATTGTGGAGTCTTCGCCCCTTGAGGCAACTGTTGTTGTGATTTTTTTATAGGCTATACTTTGGCTCTGGAAAATCTGGGTGATGGTGTTCACTCGTAGGCGGGTTAAAGTGTGAAGATGCTTCCTTGCCCGTGTCAGCAGCCAGGTGCAGATCAGATTTGCACGTCTACATTTAGGAGTAGGACAGTAAGAATGATAGTTCCTTTCTTCGATCTCAAATTCTGGACTAAACATGGAAGTCCACGGAGGATCCACAGAATGGGGCCCCACTGACCAAAGAATAAAAGTGCAGATGCTGACATTCATGTCATGTCCAACGTCAAGACCTCACACACGCAGAAATTATGAAGCAGTGTTTAAAACTTTACCACAGAACCACAAGCATAATTTTAAAAAGTGCTTCCTGCACCACTGAGTTTCATAGGCTTAAGATAAAATGACAGCTCTTAGGAAGTTGCTCTGCTTATAGTTAAACCTGATGAAACTTTATATTTGTTTTAGACAACTCAAAGCAGAGGCTGAGGTTTGTGGCTTTTACCCCAGATTTCGTAATAGCAGAGCAGCATTAGGAAGGGATCCCTTTACAGTCACTATTTACCTGAGGAATAATCTGGTAGTAGAGCTGACTGTACACTGACTGCAGGTTTGGGAGTTTTCATGCCCCTCTGTGTGCATGATCTTATTGGGCCATAGCAGATTCAGACACTTGGAATAGTAGTAGTAGTAGTAATAGCCTTGTGAAAAAGCTCTGGCTTTTTAATTTTTCATAGTTTAAGCCTTTTAATGTATAACATGTAGATCCACTATGATTAAAATGTGCTGTATAGCATTTATCATTAAAGTAATGAATCTGTTATGGGCTGCAGTGGTGGTGGTGATGGTGTATTCTTGATTAATTAAAAAGAAATGGACACAAAGTGACACATTTAAACCCATAAAGCTCATACTCAGCATCATCCTGCTTGCAGAGGTCATGGCCCCACTTCTCAATCCGGGGTCAAGAAAAGCATACCATATGCCCATATTTTAACCCTATTCCTGTTTATTTGTTTTGCAAGAGCCAAAAATGTGGCTGTCCCAATTTAAACTTTTAAAATTGCGACACCAGTAATCCCACTGAAAATGCTCTTTGCCAAGATCCCTCCTACCGGAGAAACCCTCTGGTGCTGACACGCCCATTGTTCACACACCGAGGTCTGCGCGTTTCTGCTGCTTCAGACAGCAACTTCCAAGTCGAGAGACGCAATCAGCATGACGCTTATGCTTTAATTCTACAGATTGCACATGTCAAGTGAACTCTCATAATCAGAAATGAAAAGATCGCGTTAAATTTAAACTTACTGCGTGCACTTCTGAGGAGAGGATGGCAACGACGAGGCACAGAAGCAGCAGCCTGTTCACAATAATAATTTAAAAATTAATAAAAAATAAAAAACGCGTAAAAATCCTGATCAATGAATCATGTGGTAATCATGTGCTGCCTTCACGCTGTGCTTACCTCAGGTTTTTCTGTCCTCTCCCGTGTTGTTCTTGCATGGTCCCCACTCACGCGGACCGCAAACTCAAGTCCCACACAGTTTCACGTGAACACGCTTTACAGCATGACTGTCCGACCTGAGGCACAGCGGAGACGCACGACGTTAATAACTCTGGTTAATCACGAGTGCATACATATGAGACTTTCTGTGTCAATATTCATTCATTTTTAGCACTTTCACACTCAGTTCCAGTTTCGTAAAATGCACTACTTACGGTCACTCCGGTCTCTGTGCGATGGTTAGACGAAGGAAAAAAGTTGGGTATCACGAGATGCCCAGGTTCCCCGTTTGAAAAGTTTAAGATCAGCTTTATGTTCCACGAAAACCTCCTCAAATATTCTTGCAAAAGCACAAATGTGTGCCGACTAGTCCCTCTGCTTACCGAAAAGAGTCGGAGTGTTTGTAAAAGCAAGGTGGAAACCCTTTGCATGAGCGAGGGTGGTCGTTTTGGGTGGGGGGTGTGGTGCATCACAAACAAGACCAAGTTACACTGATCAGATCCTCATAACGCTTCGGACAAAGATGCAGCAAAACGTGCTGTCCGTGTGCTGCCGATAAACTTTGAATTACCTGGAGGAAGAAGGCTGTTTTTGTTGGCACTCTGCACAACTTTTGCGCGCAAAGCTTCCAACGGCGCACAGCCACGATGCTGTTACCGTCCGGCTCGCTCTTAATGCTGGCGGCTCTCTACTTGTGTGTGGATCTGACAGAAGCTGAGGTGAGTGGAGGGAAAGTCTCCAACATTATTTTTGGTGAATGCACAGATTCTGTATCGTTTCTGTCTGATTAAGGATAAAGACCAGACTTTATTCATAAAGACCATGCGTCCCTGCGGTGTTCGGAGACCAACACACTCATATCTCCAATCTGGACTGATTTGTAATACAGTCCATTTATTCTGTTTATCCATGTTACAAACATTTATTTAGTTCTTTCTTGTCAGATATTTGTACGCGTTGATTTTTTTTAAAAATTTTTTATCAGAAATATACTTTTCGGGAGAGCTCACGCTCTGCTGTGAACATTTTGGAGTTGAGTTCCAACATCCTCTATGTCTGAGGAGGAGGGAAAGGGTGGAGCCAACTCCATCTGAAGAGTTGAAAACTCTGTCTCTCAGGGCGTGTGTTGCGTATGCACTCCGAAAAGATTATGGTACATTTACATAATCCATTTAAGACACATTGTAATGGTCTTGTGGTCAACAACCAGAGACTAACTGTTCTTTCATAGGCATCAGATTGTCCGGGTTCCTTGTTATACTTTGAGTGAGGCACTCATTACAAGAGAATGTATTATGGGATACAAGTAATGACTATAAGAGCTGAATGATTCCATGAATGAAAGTGTGCAACTTTTTAAAGACAATAGCCTACATATCCCTCCGATGTGTATAATCTACCTCAGATATTCTGTCATATAAATTCATTTTTGACATCAAAATGAAAGTTGGCCACTGTATGATGATGATGATTACATTATTATTATGATAATGATTTTTTTTAGTTTGGGCTTCATAAAACTGATTCCTTTACTTAAAATGATACCGAGTCCAAATCTTATGCAGGTGATGTCATTTTTGTGCTCTATGTAGAATCTTTTTGTTGTTGTTTTTTACAGTAAATATATTTATACATTGTTTACATGGTTGGTGCATGGATGTTAATGGGACGCTGTATTTTAGAATTACATTGATTAAAACACTGCACAGTGTGAATTGGCAACAATGATGATCTGGCACATTGCAGTTGGTGTTTTCCTCACAATGGTGAACGTTGAGCTTTTTTGTATGGCTTTACAAACAAGGCAGACTCAAGAAATCAGTAAGAACCTTTACATGAGCAACTTTTAATAAAAATATCAGTTCAAAGTAGATAATTAGTGAGTTTAACAGGCCATAACAACACTGTACATTTCTATAAGTCTCCTCTAAGAATTTGTTTTTTTTGTATTTTAAAGTGTGCTGTGGTTTCTTGTAATTTTGTTGAACTACTGCAGTTTTTGGCTTCTTTTGAGGCTTTATTTTTAAGTACAGCTGGAGTTTCCAGCAGAAATATCGATTACACTTGCAGCCGAGTGAGGAAACAAGGTGGACTTTTATTACGTTTAAAGATGAGGAGGAAGAGGCTGGACAATGCAAAGTAGCTTAAATTTATCATTTGGTCAACTTGGGGGTCCTTTTTTAAATCTTTATTATTAGAAAATCTCTTTTACAGGGATGTCCTGGCCAAGATGAGAAGCAGTACAGTGTGAAAAGTGCAAAGGAAGCCAATTCATATAGAAATGAAACAATGTATAAAATTATTCACATAACTTTTAGTCATAACTGACAGATATAGGATTTTTAAGTCTGATTCCAGTATATGGCGATTTACAAATCTGATATTCCAATATATTAAATAATAATTTATTGTAACTTCAGACAGACAAAAAAAATCCCCAAACAAACAGATTTCTCTGATGCTTGTTATGTTTAGTTATTTATTTATTTACTGTCCAGTTCTGCCCGCATGTGAACAGTCTATCAGAGGTGTACAAACTGGTGAACAAACTGCACAACATCAGTACTTGTGAGCAAGGTCGAAGCGTGCTTCTCCCATCTCTTCTTTACTTTTATCTGCTGTTACAAATGACGCCAATAACAGATCAGCTAATAGTTAATCGCTCCACTGATAAATTGGCTGGACTCTAATTTTAGTTGTGATGGATTGTAACAGTAAGCCATCATCATGTCTCATAGACACGGTTAAGTATATTGCAAATTACAAATGCCAGCTAATAAAACCTTCCAGATATTATGGTGAAGATGTTATCTGCTTTGATGTCTTCAAGACGTACTTTTTCAGTTCAGAAACGCCTACTCTAAGTTTCATATTGACCATTATCTTGGTTGCTCTGACAAAAAACAAAGCACTTTGGTTTTGATGTTCCTTTCTCCAGATGTTTTATTGCTAAAACAATCATTATTCACTTTATTAATCACGTTAATCTTCAGCCCTTCACTCAGAGTGACCTTTGATTCAGGGAGCTACGTGGGATAAAAGTGTATTACATTGCAAGCCAATATATCAAGTTAAACAAAACAGCGGAGTACACGTTTTATCCACTGCAAGCTTGGATTTGGAAGCACGAACCACAGGCTGAAACAGAACATCTGGACAGAGGCTGAGGAGGTGGATATCTGGCTGAACCAGTGAAATCGAAGCAGGTCAACACTGTGGATTTAATCATTTGAATATTTTCCCATCGCCCATGAGAGGTCGGCAACAGGAAGTTTGTTATAATTTCAGGACATTTATCCATCAAAAGCTGCAGAGTGAACAGGAAGAGGATTTCCTGATCTGTTATCCAGAACAATAAAGCCAATGACGAGTTGACCTGCATCCTACCGACATATTTAACATACAGGGACTACCAACTGGGGTCTCTCGAGATCCCCAAAGAATAGTTTACTGCAAGAGGCAAATATAATAGAAAAATAATAATTCTCAAAGTATAATTCATTTTCATATTTTGTGCAGCAGAAAGTTTTAACTTTTCTTTAAGTCTTAAAAACTTAGAGCTTTTATCCAAAGTACAATCCACACTATTGCTTTAAAGATTATTTACCATGTTTTCATTCAAATATCTCTATTTTCAATAGTTTCAAATAAACATTTCAGTTGTATTTCTATGATGAAACTAATCTGGGTCACTCTGACCCCAATATAAAATAACCGAATTCAAAATACAACCAACCAATCCGCAGACATAATCTTTCCAGCATGTCACTATCCAGCAGTGGATAAACCATGCGCTCCACTGTTTCGATCTGCTCTGGTGCATCCTCCCGGGATCCCGCCTGACTCTGTTCTGAGTCCCTCCTGATTGACAGAGCTCCTCACCCTATCTCTGAGGATGACCTCAGATGACTCATTTTTCCATTTGTATTGCATCTTATTCTTTTAGTCCCTACCCACAGGTTGTGGCCATAGGTGAGGGTAGGAAAGGAGATTGACCCATAAATTGACAGCTTCGCCCTCATGCCCAGCTTTTTCTTCATCACAACACAGCAGTACAGCATCCCAATTCTTGCTGCACTGACCTGTCTGTCAATGTCTGGCTCCCCCCTCCTCATTGGTGAACAAGAGCCTGAGATATTTAAACTCCTTCACTTGGGACAGCAACTTGCCTCTGACCCAGAATGAGCACTCCACCCTGTTCCTGTTGAAGACCATGGTCTCATATCTATCTCCAAAGAGCAGAGATGTAATCTTTAGGCCACCAAAGTGGAAACCGTGTGCCACTTGGCTGTGCCTAAAGAATCTTTCACAATAGGCTGTATACAAACAGGAAACAAGTAAAAACAGCTAAAGTTAAAAACACATCACAAGCTGTTAAAGCAAACTGTTTCCCACATGCTATGCTTGGGGCATGCTGGCATGTGACAGGAGGAGCAAACAGTTGCTACCCTGTGTTTCAGGACCAAAGGTAACAACTTTTACAAGCACATTGGGCAGTCATATCAGCAGGTGGAGTTTTCCTCACTCCGAGGAGGGTATTCAAGGGTTTGCAGTATAGAAGTATTAGCTCTCCTTTTCATATGCGGCATGACCAGGGTGCACCCCAGCTGTCTCAGGTAGAGCCAGTGACTTTCCAATAGTTTCCAGTCTGGTAAGTTCTCCATCTGGATGGCAAATACCGCAATGGAGGCTTCACTCTTTAAATGACTGACAGAGTACCCCTCCCCTCCTCTAATGCTGTGTGATACCCATGACAATAATGATCAGGAGGTGGCACTGGGTACTTTTAACTGGGATCCCCTGGGTCTCGAAACTATTTGCATTTTTAAAAAGTCCCAATCAAGGCAGAAATATAAAATGGTGTGACATCATTAGGAACAAACTGATGGATAAAGTCATAAAAAAATTGGAATTATAGAAGAAAAAGCCCTGTGAGATACGATCTGCACAGACCCTAGTCTATAGGAAGGTTTAAATATGTCAGCAAACATTTTAAAATGTATAGAAATTGCTGTTAATGGTGCCTTTGTTGATGCGTTTTTGTGTATGTAGCAGTTCTCTTTTTTTGTCTCCACAAATTAAGATATGAAATTAAGACAGTCTGAACTGAGAGTGGGTCACGATGACTTTAGAGAAGCTGCTATGATCATTCCTCTTGTGTGGATTGAGCAACGAGCTGATACTCGGCTCTATGCAGACCTTTACTTCTTTATTTTTGTAATGCATCATCTGCTTTGAGTAAGTTTCTCAATTGTTTAGCAACGCAAGAGTTTCTCTCCCTTGGCGGTCATTTAATCTGGTCAGAATGAGTCATCGGTAATTCCTAGAAGAGAATTAGGAAGAAGAGGGAGGAAGAGAAGCAGATTCCTGGAGTGAGAGATGGTGTGTGGGATGTTAGATGGAAGGTTTTCGGAAACACGGTAAGTGGTGGGAAAGTCATGGGTTCCACCTCCCAGCTTGGCTATGATGTGCCAGGATGGGGTGAATCCCAGCAAGGATCAACTTGGATCCGAGATGAAAGACAGAAGCAACATTTACAGCTGCTGCTGAGGAACTTTCTCCACTTTGAAAGCTAAGAATCCATATCAAGACTCAAATTGGGACTGCTGCTGCCCAAAGTGCCAAGAAGGCTGCATGTAGTTTTGTCTAGGCAGTGGAACAACCTCCTTTCACACAGACATGACAGCTGACTCTGCCGCTGACTGACCACCAGCCAAGCATTGTGCCCTGGGAAGGTACAACCTGTCTGACCCCTGGCATTAGCGTTGTAAAAATGCCTACATTTGGAAGATTTGCAGTCATGTTGGTGTCTTCTTATTTTGACAGGCGTCACTGCGTAGCAAAGAAAATTCTCCCCTGACCTTCTTAGTCAAGTACTGTAGCAAATGGTGCCCCATTTTATGTGTGTGTGTGTGTTCCCTGTGCCATGTGAGTTGGGGATTTAAGAAGTTGGCTAAGCATGGAGAAGCCCTTTTCAATTCCCTGTGGTCCAAGCATCATCAAGGAGGCCATTCTTTAAGATTTGTCACAGCTGGAGTTGACTTTTGGCACATAAAACATTTCTTTTGGTGTGTTTTTTTTTTTGTCCCATGCTAATACTTTCTGCACTTTAACTACTTAAGGATCACTATGTATGTTTTGCTTGAGACTGGTCACTTCCCTTAGGATTCCTGCTATGGTGAAAGTGCAATTAGCCATATAAGTGTGAAATTGCTGAGTCATAAATGTCATCTGTGGTTTGGGCAGAGTGTAATGGATATATCTGTCTAACAGGGAGGTGCGAGGTGGTGAGCGATTGAGGTTAAGGGGAGGAGGTAACAAGGCTACGAGCCCCAGAAGTGGAAGAATGTGTCTCGGAGCCAGTGATGATACCCCGTAGCAAACAGTTTAGTCTCACTTGATATCCCTCGACCTGAACTTTCACCTACTGCTGCCAAATTGTCCAGTATTGGACAATGATGATGAGATCATTAGATTTATGTTTTTTTTCCTAGCCTGAACAAGTGTTGTATCCCATCCTTCAGCTGTTCATTTTTTGGCTCCAAAGGCTTCTGTCTTATCGCTCTTTTCCACTGGCATGGTGCTGGTGCCTAATCTAGAATTTATTTCTCTAATTTCCACAAAAATGACTCATGCTGGTGCCTAAAAGCTGGTACTGATTCAGCTGCAGCTCCCAAAGCTGGAACAACTGGTGGCAGTGGCTATTGTGGGGCTTTCTAGACAAAGTCCAACAGTCATTAGATGCAGTCTACAGATTCTGTCTGCCATGATTTTTTTCCAATGGAAATCCCCCAAGCTTCCTCCATGTAAACCTATATAATGTTCTGCAGTAAAAGTGTGGTCTTTAAAGGCACCATTGCAAAGCTGGTTTTGCACCATTAACAGTACTACTGCTTAGGTGGAAATGAGGTATTTGTATCTCACTTTAGAGTACAAAGAACAGATGCAAGACTCAAGTCATTGCTGAGCATGAACAAATACTGCCCAGTAAAGATATGCAGACCCAACAGACCGTGGTGAAGACTTTGAGGCAGTACCTGTTTGTCGTGGTCCTGAGTCTGATGACTCAGTGTTTTGCGTTTCTTTTTTATGATCTTGTTTATTCTGATTGTATTTTCCATTAAGATTTGCCATTTGTTAGGTTTCTGTTCTGTGTCTGCACTGGTCTCTCTTTTCTGTGTTCCCTCTGTCTGCCCATGATGTTATTATGTCTGCTCATGATACTGCGCATGTTAAGTTCTGTGTCTTGTCTGGATCTCCGTGTCTGTCGTGTACTTCCTGTTTTACTTTGTAGGTCTGTGCCTTATGTCAGTGTGTTGAGCTTTGTGCTCTCCCTGTCTCGTCAGCCGTGTCTCCCAGCTGTTTCGTCTTAGCTCTGTTCACCTCTTGTATTTAGTGTCTGCGTCGTCCCCTGCTTGTTGTCGCATCGTACCCTGACTTTTGCTGTGTGTTCTGTTTGCCAGCCTGCCTACCTGTTTAGTTTGTTCCATATTCCCAGTTTAGTTAGTTTTTTGTTCAGTTTCTTCCCAGCAATAAAGCTGAGTATTTTGAGTTACTTCTGCCTCCGCGAGTCCTGCATTTTGGCTCCTCTCTTCCTGCCTGCCTGCACACAGCCATGACAGTGTTGGTCTGCTTTGGTTGCTGAATTGCTTCTAGAATTAAATACTTCTGTAGTTTTAGTGCCTCTCCACACTCTCTTTTTTGAGTTTTTTTTAACTCTACTGCAGAGCAACTGTTGGAAAAGCCTTAGAGCCATGCTATACTTTCGTATTGTTTTACTGATAAAGATATGTTTTGTTTCAAGTAACGGGCAGTGTTGAGTACTGATCTAATACCACTGTTAAATCAATAAACTGTAATCACCTATTGTCAGAAAGAGAGTGGGAATCAGTCTGTCAATTATTGGAGTGGAGATCCTCAAGCTCAACTTAACATTAATTTCTGAGCTTTACGTCATAGTAAATAAATGCATCCACTAATATAAGTTAATTGAATTGGTATTGTTTAGTAAGTTGATAATGTATAATATATAATAATAATAATAATAATATTAAACTCAGTTTTTCAATTACCAGGCTACTGTGTACTTCCTCTCGTTCTGAGTGTGCCTTTTTTAACTTTTTATGTTAGCACAAGTTCAGTTATGACACTGATCATTATGACAGTGAGAGCGGACAAGAAAAAGCATGGCTGTGTTCTAAGTCTTTTGAGTTTTGTCAACCCAGCTGTTCAGAGTTTGTGACTTTGGTGTAGCTAAACTTAAAGAAAATAAAAGCCCTCTTAGCTACTGCTGCTTTGCTCTTAGCCTCCATGCTACATTAGCTCTCTTGCTAGGAACTGGTGCTGCTGCTGACACGTAGTGTATTTGGTTAATTATTTAGAATCACCAGTTAAGCTAACATATATATCTATGGGAGGAATATATATATATATATATATATATATGGGAGGAAGCTAGATCACCCAAAGAAGAGCCACACTGGCACGGGAGGGACGTGCAGGTCCCACAGAGGAAGGCGCTGACTGGGGTTCAAACCAGGACCTTCTTGCTATGATGTTAGAGGTTACACTTGAAATTAATCACGTGCTTATTTTTAGTATAAATACACATCTATCAGCTTATCTGCTGTGTATGTTTTTAATGATCATCGTGTGCAGCAGATATATTTATAACAAAACCTTCTTGCGTTACCTCACTGAACAAGACTCCAATTTCTGAAAGGATATGTTTGTTCTTATAAAAAATCCCTCCAAATCAAATAAAGATCCCATCAGACCTGACTCACATGAACAGTTTGTTTTATACCAGTGTGCAGAACTGAGTGTTCCTGAGCCTCTTTAATCTTAGCAGAGGTAAAAAGTTGCAGATAACAGATACGGTTTTGGCAAAATATTTTAGTTTTGATTTTGATAGGTAGTGTTTTCTACACTAGTTGCTCCCGGATTTGGGACAACGTGTTATTTTCTTTATCCATCCAATCTTGAGTTTCATTGTTAAATCAGTTACCACCAAGCCCCTTGTGGTAAAACCTGCCAAAACATAAGCAGTCCAATCATAGAAATGGGCTTAGACATGCAACAGCTGGTTAGGATCGTGGTACAGATTGCTCTGATAACCTAACTTTCCCTCTCCAGAGGGATATAAGGGATTTAGGGCTTCTCTTGGTGCTTAAGTATCAATCAATAAATCCTTTTACAAATTGCCTGTCACAGTTAACTCAAAGAGCTGTTTTCCCCCCTTTCATCTTTTACAACTTCACCTGAAATTTCTTTATTAGTTGTTCAATATTCAGATTTAATACTGCTTTATACTGCTTGAACATGATGGGTGTTAAATATCTCCTTAATATGAAAGATAAGCAACACTGGAAACATTAAAAATATATAGTCTTAATTTATTTTTATTAAAAACTTTTTAAATTGATTTTAAGTTGAATTTATTATTATGTTTTAAAACGTCTTTTTGTTAGTTTCATATAATTTAAAAATTTTTTTTTAAAATTTTATTATTTTGTAAACTGGCAAGCATACCTAAAACACCTCTTGTCAGTACGTAGGCATCCTTTGATACTGCATCATGTTGCTGTGGTTAAGTGTTTTGATGCCATGCCCAATGAAAATCCCCAGCAGAGGCCTCTGCTGAGAGCTGCAAATAAGAGTTTGCGAGAACTTGAAAACAACAGCTTGTATGGTTGGTGGGGTAACTGATTTACTGAGTGATGGCAATCTAGCCCAGCATCTCGGTGCAGATGAGAGAGGCACATGGCTCATATTTGTCTCATTATAAGTTATGACAATAAAGGGGATTGACAGAAATTGCAGATCCAGCTGCAGAGGACCCGAAGTTCTCCCGTATCCATACTTAGAGCCTTGAACCCCTTTCCTGGAAGAACGGATGAGTTATCCCGTGTTGCCCTTTTATGTGGCTGCAGATGCTATGCTTGAGCTCTGACATATTGCTGGACAACAAGAGGTCATCCTCCTGAAGTTTTCCAGAAAAGGCCTTAATCAGATAAAATTGAGTAGCAAACAAGCTAAGGAGGTCTCATGATATGGTTCACAGGAGAAGATGAGACATGCCAGTCTTTCAATGCGTAGGGGCAGTTTAAGGCATTTTTAACAGATATGAGGTCAGATCTGTCGCCGGGGTTCTGCATCTTTAAAGCCTCAGAGGGGTGTAATCTGTAAGCTGTAATCTCACCATATGTTCAAACAGTAGGGATGTAATGACGTTATGGAAGATAAGGATTGGCACGGATGTAGGAGAACAATAGAGAGAAACTCTCTCAATTAGCTGGCTATCAGATGAATAGTGTGGTATGATAATGGGCCTGAAGGGCTCAATTAGGCCTTCATTAGTTTGTGAAGTACAATAATAAAGGCTTTCTTTCTCTTGTCCTTGGAATTTCCTCTTCTTCTTACACTCAAGTTGTGCAGCTTCACGTACTGCACAAATAGAAATGCCTGTGTGAAACAGACCTTAGAGCTGTACATGCTCCATTCAGGTTTTCCGAATATTATTATTATTATTAATAGGCACTTCTTACAAGGGAGAAAACTTCCCCATAATTCCAACATATGGTTGATTTCCACTCTACAGTATTTGGCATGCTGATACTATTCAAGCCTAATATTTTGGCCTAATATTTCAATGCTTAATAAATGTATTAGACCATCATCTGATGTAAGGTTTATGCCACAGCTGCTCTAAATTAACAGTATTGGTAATTACCAAAATATTTTTATGCTTCAGTAATGGTTACTCCACCAGTAAGCATAAGCTCTTAAATCGAAAAGATATTTTCATTCTAATATGCAGTTTTACAGTCTAATATACTGTTCTCATTTCTTTATATTTCACTTGGAAAGGGAAGTAGGTGGAGTGATTTACTGAAATTGACAACCATGCATGGAACTACAAGCAGACAGAGTTTGTACATGAGTAATGAGCTCTAAAGTCAATATTTGGTATGACCACCTTATTTCCTCAACAAAGTCTAACTCACTTAGGCAAGCTTTCTTTTCATTTATTTAAGTCTTTCTTTAAATAGTCTTCATGAATAGATTTCCAGACTTTTTGAAGGACATTCAGAGCTGTTCTTTGGATGTTGGACACCTTTTGTTACATTCTGTTCCCAAACGATCCCACACTGCTTCAATAATGTCAGGGTCCGGGCTCTGGGGAGCCCAATCCATGACTGACAGTGGATCATTGCGTTTTTACTGCATTGGCAGTGTGTTTGGGATCATTGTCATCCAGGTGGTATCACATGATGGATCAAAATCTTTTTGTGTCAGTCTTGACAAGATCAATTTTGAGAAGATGATAGGGTACAAGGACAGGACGGAAAATGCGTGAAAAAGAGCCGATGACCAAAGAACAACTTGACCTTCAGGAAGTCTGAAAAAGCATCCACTTTAAAAAAACAACAAAAAGCAAGCAAGCTCAATATCACCTCTGTAGCTAATGTTAGCTCATAGAACTGCTGTGCCTATAAGGTAGATCTTCACAAAGAAGACTTTAAAAGCTAATAGGCTGTGATGATTTCTTTCATTGTTCTTTACGCGTGCTAATTTGTGTGAGAATGTTCCAGGCTGAGAACGAAACCAGTGAAACTTAAGTCACAGGGGTCATTGCTTGTCCTCACGTCCTGACGTTATTCCCAGATACCAGAGCACTCTTGAGAGACAAGTAATGCTGACCCAACCCCTTCTTGTCTTTGTGAGCATAAAAGGCAAGGAAGAGGCCTTCCTCCTTTGAGAAAGAATGGCTTCCCAAAGCCTATATCCGGTGTCCAGCGCTGCACATTCACAGAGGAGGCAGGCAGAGTTGAAGTGAGCATGAACAGAATTGGCCCCTTTTCAAAGAATACAAACGCCTTAAAAAAAGTCATTGTTGCCACCCCTTCATCACCGCCTTATGACCAGTTTCTTCCTCTGATTGCATCAAAAGCAGATTTGCTGGACACAATGTTTAAACTCTGTTTCTGTAGATTGTCATATTTCACTTCCAGGGCACAGACACGTCAAACTGATTTAGGAGGAAGCAAGAAAAGAAGTGCAGCTTTTGATTTGATGTTTGTGACCATATTCATTCCTGTGGGATTGTAGAGGAATTTATTTTGTTAACTTGTGCGTGGAACAATAACTGCCAAGACAAGTGATGTGTGGGCACGTGAACAGAGCTCTGCATAGCAGCCATAAACACATTTCTCACAGGCAGAGATGAGAAAACTGCAACAAGATCTCACAGTTAGCTTGCCAGAGTTCTGATTTCTCAGGCTACATTTTTTTTATGAGCATGCCACATAATCTTTTGCATTTGAGTGTTAAAAGTGTCCTCTTTGCTCAACAAAGAGCCCGCTTGTGGGCAGACGTGGAGTGTGTATGTGTGTTTGTTCGGTAGTTAGAGCAGGAAAGTCCCCTCTGAAGGAGATTAGTAGGAATCTGACTTAATTTGCTAACAAGGTAACATTTGATCCACATTCACATCTCCATTCGCATACTCTAACACTGAGGAAGAGCTGATTTATCAAGACGACCTTTGTATGGAAGTCTTGTTTGGGCTTCTAAATCCCCCACTAATGGCCTGAGCAGAGGTTACAGGTCATTTGGGTGTTGCTGTCTGGGTCATGTGACAGGTCAAGATGGAAGGCCTGTCGACTAGCTGATTAAAAGAGGTCATCAACTCTTTGTAATCTATGGCAGGAATATGGGATAGGATGTGTTGGAAGCATTAAGATCTGAAGTTGAGTGAAAGGTGACCCGCTGAGTCTGAGTTGGAAATGATAAGTAAAGCACTGCAGTGATTTATGACATTGTTTAAATGAAGTAGTAGACCTCGTGGCTGTTTTTGGCTTTAGTCTAATTCATAAAACTATCAAAAAGGACTTTGTGATTTCTCAACATGTGCAGGGAGTGATCAACACAAACTTGTACAACTCAAATCCACATGTACACACACACACACACACACACACACACACACACACACACACACACACACACACACACAACATTTTGGGACTCAGCAAAGCCTGACAAATTGTATAAAGCAATTTTCCCATTAGCTGAGTTAATTTTGCGTGTGACAGTTCCTGGATGGCCTCCATATGGCTGGTGCTGGACCGGTCAAATGGACTGCACAGTGTTAATAATGCATGTTTTATGTGTGCTTACATGTTCAATTTCTGAGGCTCCATAGCATGAGGTGTGTCTTTGTTAGGATGCTGGAGTTAAAGTGATACTCTGGGACAGAGATGCTTTACTATAAAACATACACATCTTTGCTCCCAAACTAACCTTGGCCACACATGCTCATGCATCAGCAGGGTAACAACTGACTGGTGTGCAGGTTAATGTTTGTTTATACATTTGTGTTTGCCTGTGTGCCTTTTAGCAGAGACTTGAGTGTTAAGTCATTTTCATGCATTTTCGTTCAGCTCTTCCCAGCAAGCTCAGGCATGTGATATCATGTTTGCCAAGGTTTCCGATTTCACAGATTTTCCTGCGTCTGTTTCTCATTTTGTTTACATCCATTGCATGTGTGTATGTTTCGAACAGGCTAATTCATTTGGCTTTTTGTGCGGGCATGATTGAGTTCATGTGTGTGTATGTGTGTGAACTAGTCTCTGCAGATGCATCTGCTTTCAGTTACAGAAGCCTTGAGCTGGTTCTCTGGTACAGATGAATACCTGCTCCCTGTGGCCAGAACAGGACATGCTTTACATCAGGCTGGTATCGGCTAATAAGCGCCGCGGGAGTCTTTAAATACAGGAAACAGAAACCTTTGTTTGTTTTATTGCAGAACGTACATATAACATATCTCCAAGTATGACTCTTATTTAAGATGTAGTCATAAATTAAGCTCATCTGATAACGTAACAATACAAAACAAGAGGAAAAGTAGATTTGGACTGTTTTGTCAAGGTTTTTTTTCCCTTCAAATTCATCAAATAAATACATTATTAGGTTGGCATGGCATGGTGGTACAGCAGCTGTGGCCTCACAGAAAGAATGTTCCTGGGCTGATGCAGATGCCTCACTGTTGGACTTTGCATGTTCTCCTTGTGTCTGTTTTTCTGAATAATCCCCTCAGAGTGCAAAGTCATCATGATAGTCCAGTGAGAGACCAGTCAGGGTGGAGCCTGCCTTTCACTGTATGACAGCTGGGTTAGGTGACAGTCCCCTACAACCCTGAATTGAATAAGGGAAGGTAATTGGAACGAAGGTTTGTTTATTGATTTCTTTTTTGACTGAGCCAGATGTTTCCCCTTCCTAAACTGGCTCACAAAGCTAAGCTAACTTTCTTTTGCTTTAGCCTGGGTATACTTTATTTGTAGCTGAATGTTATTACTGTGGCTAAATGTCTTTCACAATTTGCTTTAAAGCAAAAATAAATAAATAAAAAAATACAAATGTTAAAAGTGTTTCCAAACATTTTATGAATTAAACATGATTTTTGATATTGAATTAGAAAAAAAAAAGCTCTTTCAGTTGGTGCACGTATTGCTGTCTCTCACACAGACACGCTTGTTTACAGAGCGGGTTGCACCAGGAGCCTCGTCTTCCAAGTATGGCAGTAAGATAGAAATTTCCCCTCCTCCACTTCTATTCTCCCATCCTTGACTCAGTACCAGAGAAGGCCAGGAATGTTAGAGGAGCACGCTTCAAACCGAGCACATGCTGAAAAAGCTTATCAATCCTCCTCCGCTCATCTCTTTTAATATTTCAGGTTTTTTTTGGCTTTATATTTCTCTCCCTCATTTTTCAGCGTGAGGAATGCTGAGAGGACGAGCACCTTTGTGGACAAGGGCACCTACACAATTAAGTAAAACCACGAGAAAGACGAGTTGGCACCACAGAGATGCTAATTTTGTGCGGTTATCTAGACATCAAAATCAGCTGTGCCCAGAGTGTTGTGCTGACTGTAACGCTCTGTGCTCCATAACTGTCTCATTTAGCACTGCCTAACGAGCCCTGCTGCCAAGTGGGCTCCTTCTAACATTTATGGAGTAAATCTATCCTAATTGTCTCCGTATGGAAGCAATGATCTGTGGTTTAGTGTCATGAGCATCTCTTTATTGGGTTACACAGGTTAAACATTGATGCCACTTTGCTAAATTGACCGAAACAGAGGAGGATCCTGTTTGATGGCTCATAATGAGGAATGCCTGTGGACGCACTTCAGCACACCGAGGGGGGGGGGATCTTGCAAAACTTTATTTTAGTTACTTCACGAAAGAAAATTCTCAGCTGTTTATGTGAAGGTTGCTCGATATGTTAACATCTTCACTATGTTGCATAATATTTACGGTTGTGACACAAAGCCAGATCATCTCGGATGCGATTACGAGTAATTAGCGGAGCCAAAACCCAAACAGTTGAATAAAACGCCCAAAACACAGTTGAGAATATAAATACAAAGCAAAGTGATGCAACAGCATGACTCACCTCACATGCTGAATCTGGTGTTTAGGTTGAAATAGCTGAGAAGTGCAGCAGTTTCCGTTTCCAGCCGCAAAACAACTGACTCAGGGGAGATAGTGGCACCCTAGATCGCAGAGATTTTAGGGTTTTTGTTTATCACAGCATGCCAAATGCGACTCAAGTGAAGGACTATATGTGCAACTGATGACAGGAATAGTGCGACAACCACATTGGATAAAGTTTATGTGAGGAACAGCAAATTGTCCTGCCGAGTTATCAGCTTTGCCCCTCAGTGAAATCCATATCAATGTGGAAGGAAGGCTCCTCTCTGCTCCCCCCGTAGCCGGGGAGATAACCAAGGGGGAATAACTCCTGTCACGCTGCTGAACTTGTGTTTTTCTTGTGTTTTTTGTTCTGAAAAAACGAAAAAACAAACGAAAAAACAAGCTGCAGACTTTCACCACATAGTTGATGTCTTGATGTGAGCTCCCAGGGCATTTGTGCATGACTTTGGTTAAAAACCTGAACTCGTGGTCAAAAGGACAGATGTGTGTAAGCTGTTTGTGTATTTTGATGCTGTATGATAGCTATTAAGTTTATCCTACTGTTGGGGCTTTGTTAGAATTAATTGTTTGCGTTATTTAAAAAAAAAAGAAAGTGTGTGTGTGTGTGTGTGTGTGTGTGTGTGTGTGTGTGTGTGTGTGTGTGTGTGTGTGGGAGGGGGGCACCAAAACTGCCTACACACTGCAGCATTCACCCCCCACAATATCCTGGGGGTGGGATGTTACGAAAGGAATGTGCTGGGAATGTCACGTCGTTTTAAAAAGAAGATCTGCAGATGACACTGACCAGATGTTTCTGTGATCTTCAGCTCCCCTTAACATGGAGCGAGGCGTGCAGTGAAACTGTTACAGCTGTTGTAAATGTATAGTCAGTGTGGAGCACTGCAGCGATGGGAATTTTTCTGCCCTCATGAGGTAATAGCCAGTACTGCTCCCTTCAAAAACACTAAAAAAGTTCAGCTCACAAGATTTGTGCAAACATTGGTTAAAACTTATACACATGAGGTGCACTTGTTGTGTTTGGAAGCTGGATGTGGATATGCCCACTTTGGAAAGAGGAGCTGAGGTTCTGAATCGCAAAGCCACAGAGGAAAGCCGGACGACTCTAACTGTGCAAACCAAACCTTAAAACTATAGCTTCTTTCCCTCGTTGTTTATCCTTTGTTTAATGCTGAGTGAAGACGTTTGTATGGAGTCTGTATGGGAGTGTTTTATGAAAAATGTGCGTTCAGGAATGCATTTCAATGCAGCATGGTTAAGACAGCGTGCTGCACTGATTGGTTGTGGAAAAGTTATGAAATTCTTTTCTCTGATGGCAGATTATTTTACTGAGCGATTCAGTAAAGATTTCAACATCAGTGCAGCACAAATCTACACAAAACACTAGCAGCAAAATAAAATAACAGCCAGAGATCAAAGTTTGCTGTTTGAATGTGCAATTTCAGATTGTATCACGCAATCAGCACATGTAAAAAAAAAATCTCTTTAAGCTGTCTCCTGAGGACATTTGTGAGATAAAATCAGAAGCCTAAGAGAACCTAAGAAATGGAGTGTGTCAAATGATAGCTTACGGGTCTGATGTTCAAATCTTTTATGCCAACATGTAAAAAAAAATTCTGATAATGGAGACAGAGGCAAATACTGAAAGCCCCTGGTGAAAAAGAACCTGGTGGTGGTAAGAAATGTAAAAGTCTGATGCTTGGAGTCTATCTTTTAACAATTTGTGCTTTGCTACATTTGCTGTTCTTTTTTTGGCTGCTCTCTGGTTTACATTGAGAGAGTTTGTGTTATTGTCAGGATCTCCGGAGCGACATCCTCACAGAGGCTTTTAATCTCTAAAGCAAACATTACTCATCACTTCCTCTCTCACAGGTTTGTCTCAGTGTCTCTCGCTTGCGTATGTAATGATGTCAGACATATCGAGCAAGTGCTGTCAAAAAGTTAGGCCTTCTGGGAAGAGGGTTGGCACAATGTGTTCCCTCGAACCTATGACACGTAACACCGTGGATACCTAGGCTTGTGAACGTGACTAAGTGTACCACGGAAGAAATCTTTTACTTGGATCCACTCCATCCTTCTTAAAGATGTTAAAAATCTGTGTTTCTTTGCTTGCTCCAACTTCAGTAAACAATTACAAACAATTTGTCATATTGATGGAGTTATGAGAAGGCTCCAGTTTGTGCTTTGCCCAGTAAACATACACAATCTGCCAGGGTACATCATATTGATTTTTCACAGTCTGGACACATTCACACCTGGCATCCAGGCTTAGCAACGACATAAACACGAGTCCAGAGACACGTGAGGCTGTCTGCTGCAAAGAATCTCAGACGTTTCTTGTCCAACGCTGCATTTTGACAGTGAACATTAACACCTCACTCACCTTCTGCAAAAGATCGTGCTCTCTCTGCAGAGTAACACAATCTTCAGTGTTTATTTGGTGAGTTTTTGGTCACTCAAAATTACAAATATCGACAAATATATACAGTGGGGCAAAAAAGTATTTAGTCAGCCACCGATTGTGTAAGTTCCCCCACTTAAAATGATGACAGAGGTCAGTAATTTGCACCAGAGGTACACTTCAACTGTGAGAGACAGAATGTGAAAAAAAAAATCCATGAATCCACATGGTAGGATTTGTAAAGAATTTATTCGTAAATTAGGGTGGAAAATAAGTATTTGGTCACCTCAAACAAGGAAAATCTCTGGCTCTCACAGACCTGTAACGTCTTCTGTAAGAAGCTTTTCTGTCCCCCACTCGTTACCTGTATGAATGGCACCTGTTTGAACTCATCATCTGTATAAAAGACACCTGTCCACAGCCTCAAACAGTCAGACTCCAAACTCCGCCATGGCCAAGACCAAAGAGCTTTCGAAGGACACCAGGAAAAGTATTGTAGACCTGCACCAGACTGGGAAGAGTGAATCTACAATAGGCAAGCAGCTTGGTGTGAAAAAAATCAACTGTGGGAGCAATCATCAGAAAATGGAAGACATACAAGACCACTGATAATCTCCCTCGATCTGGGGCTCCACGCAAGATCTCATCCCGTGGGGTCAAAATGATCATGAGAACGGTGAGCAAAGATCCCAGAACCACACGGGGGGACCTGGTGAATGACCTGCAGAGAGCTGGGACCAAAGTAACAAAGGTCACCATCAGTAACACACTACAACGGCAGGGAATCAAATCCCGCAGTGCCAGACGTGTTCCGCTGCTGAAGCCAGTGCATGTCCAGGCCCGTCTGAAGTTTGCCAGAGAGCACATGGATGATACAGCAGAGGATTGGGAGAATGTCATGTGGTCAGATGAAACCAAAGTAGAACTTTTTGGTATAAACTCAACTCGTCGTGTTTGGAGGAAGAAGAATACTGAGTTGCATCCCAAGAACACCATACCTACTGTGAAGCATGGGGGTGGAAACATCATGCTATGGGGCTGTTTTTCTGCCAAGGGGACAGGACGACTGATCCGTGTTAAGGACAGAATGAATGGGGCCATGTATCGTGAGATTTTGAGCCAAAACCTCCTTCCATCAGTGAGAACTTTGAAGATGAAACGAGGCTGGGTCTTCCAACATGACAATGATCCAAAACACACCGCCCGGGCAACAAAGGAGTGGCTCCGTAAGAAGCATTTGAAAGTCCTGGAGTGGCCTAGCCAGTCTCCAGACCTCAACCCCATAGAAAATCTGTGGCGGGAGTTGAAAGTCCGTGTTGCTCGGCGACAGCCCCAAAACATCACTGCTCTCGAGAAGATCTGCATGGAGGAATGGGCCAAAATACCAGCTACTGTGTGTGCAAACCTGGTAAAGACCTATAGTAAACGTTTGACCTCTGTTATTGCCAACAAAGGTTATGTTACAAAGTATTGAGTTGTATTTTTGTTATTGACCAAATACTTATTTTCCACCCTGATTTACGAATAAATTCTTTACAAATCCTACCATGTGGATTCATGGATTTTTTTTTCACATTCTGTCTCTCACAGTTGAAGTGTACCTCTGGTGCAAATTACTGACCTGTGTCATCATTTTAGGTGGGGGAACTTGCACAATCGGTGGCTGACTAAATACTTTTTTGCCCCACTGTATGACTGAGAGAGCGATAATTGAAGCCGTACCGGCTCAGATGTTCCCCAGATTAACAAGGTCCAAGGTGTTGAGGAACCAGGACACGCTGATGAGAAGCGGGCTACTGCAACAAGAAGGCATAAGTGGGTGAGGGATGAGAGGCTGCTGCTGGAATGCTACTATGCAACTAACCCCAGTGGAAAGGATTACATGAAGAGGATGTGGGACTGTTGGAATGTTCGATACCCAACATCCAGATTGACAGCAAAACAATTAGTAGCTCAGAAGAAGCAACTGCTGGAGATGGATGAAGTACAACACAAATGCTACGGCAACAGGTAGCCAGGATGTCAGTTCAGGGGGGAGATACCATGACCCCCACCAGAGATTGGGTACCACTATAATGTCTGAATATGAAAGATGAATGTATATTGTGATGTGACTGTGATGTCCCCCTTTGGTTAGTGATGCTTCATCTTTAAAAAAGAATACAATTAAAATGGGGCGATCGTGGCTCAAGAGTTGTCAGTTCATCTTGTAATCGGAAGGTTGTCGGTTCGAGCCCCGGCTCCGACAGTCTCGGTCGTAGTGTCCTTGGGCAAGACACTTCACCCGTTGCCTACTGGTGGTGGTCAGAGGGCCCGGTGGCGCCAGTGTCCGGCAGCCTTGCCTCTGTCAGTGCGCCCCAGGGTGGCTGTGGCTACAATGTAGCCTGCCATCACCAGTGTGTGAATGTGTGCGTGAATGGGTGGATGACTGAGTGTGTAAAGCGCTTTGGGGTCCTTAGGGACTGTAAAGCGCTATACAAATACAGGCCATTTACAATTAAGAGAATTAAGTAAATAAAAATATATAAGAGAATAAAGTTCTTTAAGTATTATTGTTACTATTCCACTGCAGTTTGTATGTTTATTTCATCTCATATTTTTTGCGCAAGTTCTGTGTTTTGATTTCTACCTTGTGGTCCAGCTCGATAACCAGAACCCTCATTATGATGTATAGCTGAGGATTTATGATAAGGTCCTTGAAGGATCCCTCTTCCCTCTAAGGCCCAGACAAATCAGACATGTGTGCTATCTCTGTTTAGGTCATTAAAAGGCACTCTTTTTTTCCTGATTTCAGTTGGGTCTTTCTCCCATCATTCCCATCTGATGTTTGGGTTAATGATGATGCATAATGGGCGTAGAAGGAAAACAAGCCCGAGAAAGCAAAGACTCACCACTTTTATCTACCCGCATATCCCAGTGCTGTGTTTGGAGATGCAGCGGTGGATATCATAGGGCAGTGTTGGTCACTGGTTTGTGTGTTGTGGTTTGAAGCTTGGGTTTCCTGGTGATGACTCCAAAAGTAGTTGTGTCTTAAAAACAGCAGACAAAGAGCAATTCTGAGACAGACTGAGAGAAGCAGGTGAATGAGGCAACACATACCCACAAACAGCTGTGATCAGCAGTGCTGACAATTTGCAAGTGTATCCGGCCACTCCATTAGCATGCCTCAACTTCCTTGTTGAAATCCCCAAAAATAAAAAATTAAATCATATTAATATAAACACTAGAAGCTCTTATTCGTGCGAGCCAGCACATTTGCCATAATAAAACCCACATGTTCATCTCCCTAAGAGTCAATATTCTTTTCCCATGTTTGTCTTATGACACTAATCTGATCTAAAGCAGGTGTTCGTTACGTTCTCCTGCGGTGTTGCAGAAAACTTTTCAGCAAACAGAGGTGGTGAAGTGAGACGGGCTTAGGGGGAGTTGTTTTACAGCAAAGTAGTGGGAAACTGCAGGCCACACATGTAATGCGCTGCAGGCAGAGGAGAACAAGTGCACTGTGGAAGGGTGTGGGCTTATAGTGCTGAAAACAGTCGCTGTTGTTCCCTGTCATTCTTTGAGCCACTTATTGATTTAAAGTGAAATGATTCAGACAAATGGCTGAATTTGATATCAGTAAATAGAGGATTAGACATGACTCAGGT
Source organism: Copadichromis virginalis (assembly GCF_057382275.1). NCBI lineage: Eukaryota > Metazoa > Chordata > Actinopteri > Cichliformes > Cichlidae > Copadichromis > Copadichromis virginalis. Next base: position 20,923,710 of record NC_140633.1, read on the forward strand.
ATTTAATGTTGGGCTGACAAAGTTGTACTGTAAATGGCAATAGAGCTATTTATTTGTTGTGACTGCGAGAGACAGACAGAAATGCATGGAAGCAGAGTAGCTGTGGAGTGTCTGCCCAAGTCTCCAGAGCTGGTCCAAAGCCCTGACAGGCTTTTGGCTGAGCGCCTTACACGTGAGTCTAGCAACAGCTGGAAGATGGGAAAAGAAGGAAGAGAGGAGAAGTGAAAGACAGAGCCAAGGCAGTGCAGGCCAGTTCCCAGGCTCTGGCCTCTGGAGACCCCCGAGAAGAGGAAGCATGGGGGATGGAGGGCCGAAGCCAGCTGCATTGATGTCCCACTGCCAGCAAATAGTTCTACAAAGCTACTCGTTGAATCCTTGATGTGGCTTAAAAGAAACCCGACCTTCCTTCAATGTCAGGAGTATCATCAGTACATTTAAACCTGCTACAACCAACTTCTTTCACTAGTTAAAAGTGAAGTCGCATTTTTTTTTTAAAAACTGCAGATAATTTATGGTCAAATCTGCACAAGTCTTTAATTCTGTGAGTCCTTTTGGCATCTTTCAGCTAAATTGTGGGTTTTGAGGCCTTTACTGTTAGGAGACACAGCTGGCAGTTGATTTCAGCATAATCAAATCTACGGCACAAACCAAACAGCGGAGCTAGGAACTAGCTTGTGAATACATGTGACTGTTTATATATTTTAAATAAAAGGAGAGCACAGCTGAGACATCTTAAAATGGCCAGATTTCTTGTTTCCCACCCCCAGTGGCCAGAAAAGATCCACCTAAACCCAGTTTCACAAACATGCATTTCTAAGTGATTTTTCCTCTAAGTTACGGGTCGTTTGTTTTTATGTTTCTCCTCATCCTCAGGGCTGTGGTGCATCATGTGGAAAATGTGACTGCAGCGGTGTGAAAGGAGCAAAGGTAAGATTTGTTATTGGATTTTTCATTTATCTCTGTCTATAAACATTTAGATACCGTTGCCCACTTTTCCTTTTCACTTGATGTGATTCATTTGGATGTCAGTTTCCATTTACAGATGCAGTAATTTGACAGCAAATAGAAACAAAAGCCTCTTTTACATTTCAATGGGGTCAGCTCAGAGGGACAAACTGGAGCTGGAGTGCAGTAGGTTCAGTCACGGAGCAAAGACCAGGATGGGAAACAAGAGCAGTTTGAATTAGAGCATGTCCAGACACACAGCTGGCCTGAAGGTCTTATTCCCATCAGACGGATGAGAGCCTTGAGTTGCAGAAACACAAGTGGTGGGGACACCAACCATAAACTGGCTGTGAGCCTTAAAGCTGTCAGTGCTCTGGTATTAGTGTTAATCATGGACCGGAAACATGAAAAAGTTGTATTAGCTGTGTTGGGCAGGGTTATTTTTTTAGTAATTACATGCACTGACCAGCCACTTTGTTAGGTACGCATGTTCACCTGCTCATTAATGGAAATAACAGCAGTAACTCAGTCCATTTGGGCACGCAGACATGGTCAAGATGAGCCGCTGAAGTTCAAACCGAGCTCTTGACCATGTTCATCCATCTTCAACTGGTTTCTTGAACATGAAAATGAGTTCATGACGCTCAAATTGCCTCCACAGTAACCAGGTCTAAATCTGATATTGCACCTTTGGGATGCGGTGCAATGCGAGATTCACAATCACATCTGCAGCAACTGTGTAATGTTGTCATGTCAATATGGACCAAAATCTCTGAGGAATGTTTCCTGCACCTTGTTAAATGTATGCCATGAAGAATTAAAGCACCTCTAAAGGCATATAATGGTCTAACCCAGTACAAGCAAGGTGTAACTGATAAAGTGGCCAGTGAGTGTAGTTTTTCCTCTCAATAAAGATTTTCTTAGACTTAATTTTCTCTCACCTTAATTAACTAGTAAGGAAAGTCTCAAATATAAATAGCAAACTGACCTTAAAATTCCCCTCCATTGACTCAAGAATCAGCTTAATCAAATCAGGGTTGCAGGGGCGCTGGTGCTTATCCCTGCTGATGGAGGGTGAAAGGCAGAATACACCCTGGACAAACTGGCTGGCCATCACAGGGCTATTACGTAGAGACACAAAACCATTTAAACTAATGTTTAGACCACCAATCAATCAGCGAGCAACGTAACATGCACGTTTTTGGATTGTGGGATGAAGCCTCTGGAAAAAAAAACCGCATACAGGCACAGGGAGCACATGCAAACTCTACACAGAGCACTGTTGCCAATGTGAATGACCAAAGTAATCAACAAAGTCAGCCTACTAGCAGGTATTTCACTTGGAGCCAAATCCAAATATCCAAATTTAACATTATTTGTGTCTGTGATCTATAAATAGATACCTTACTTGCATGCTAACGTTAATCCCGACACACACCCTCTTTCTCCAGAAGAAAGGAAAAGAGGATAAAAATATCTTTTGGACTCTTATTCAATTGAACTATGTGATCCAGTTCAGCACCTTAAAGCATTTAAAAACAAATAAAATAATATCTACAGGCAGCCTAGACTTTGTTTTCTTTTTAGTGCAGCTTGTGGTGCGTGAGCGTACATGTAAACTGTTGGCTCGGTTTTATCAGAGGACTGCAATGTTATCAATCCTCTTAGCGCAACAGTCTGGCCTTTTAAGGCTCACGCTAACATCAACAGTAGCCAAACATTCAGCTGGCTCGACGGCAGCAGATGTACTGATTGTTGTGTTCTGTGGAGTCTGGCCAATCACTGTTGACTCAAAGCACCTCTGTGGTTTGAAAGTTGCTGAAAGGCCTCAAACAGTCTTCCCAAAGTCTCATGCGTGCCTTATTTCCACTGATATCATTTCCTGATGAGGGACAGGAGTTGCTGTGGTAACCCTTATTGTTTAGCATGCAGCGTTTCTCCTCACTGTGGTCAGAGAATGAAAATCAAAGCTAAAACAACAGTTTGAGGGTTGTGCCCTTTTTATTTGTTCTACACTGCTCACTCCTCTCTCCACTGTGAAGGCTCTCGCTTCCTGATGAAACAATGCTGCCATCTAGTGGCAGATAGTGTAATATTTCTGTGTCCATTTAAGCACTGCCAAAGAGAACATGTTGAAACCTGCTTATAAAACTACTAAATATAAAAGCAAAATATATTAATAAAAATATACTTTCTTACTATTTAAATAACATTAAATAAGCTCTCCCATTTGAAATAACTGGTTTAAATATACACAAGCGCTTGAATTTGATTACTTTGGCTGTGTTTCTTTTCAAAATATCATACACGTAAAAATAGTTTTACTACAACCGTGTATCCATACACTGAATACTGTGTATCCAACTACTCTTAACTTTCTGTCCGTAATGTAACGACAATGTAATAACTCCCTCGTAGAGACAGACAGCCTTTCATGCTCATATTCATACTTACAGTCAGGTTAGAATCGCTCATTATTCTATCCCACTGCATGTCTTTGGACTGTGAGAGGAAGCCAGGGTACCCAGAGAACATACAAACTTCACACAGAAAGGCCTCAGGCTGAATTTGAACCCAGTACTTCCTCTGGCTCCCTCTCACTAACTATGTTAGTTGATTTCATCTTCAGTGAGGATTTAAGGGAGTTTATTTATGTGTGTTTTACTTAACTTTGAACTGACTATAGTATTTATTATTTGGTAAATCAAATAATTGGCTTCCCATTGAATTTAGGGTTCGTTTTAAAGTCCTTTTATTGGTTTTTAAATCTTTAAATGGTCTGGCTCCTGTCTATTTATCTGATTTGCTGAAGCCACATGTTCCTCCTCGCTCGCTCCGTTCAGCTGAGCAGCTACTGCTGTCGGTCCCTAAGTCGCGGCTGAAATGCAGAGGAGACCGTGCCTTTTCAATTGCGGCTCCGATGCTCTGGAATAACCTTCCCCTCCAAATTAGACAAGCGTCATCAGTGCAGGTCTTTAAGTCCAGATTGAAAACCTATTTTTATTCCCTGGCTTTTAACTCTGTAGGAAACTGGCACCTTCTTATTTATTTTATTGTATGTAATGATTTTATGGTATTTTTAATTTGGTTGTTGTTTTGATCTGTGTTGTTCAGCACTTTGGTCTGCCTGGTGTGTTCTTAAAGTACTATACAAATAAACGATGATGATGATGATGATGATGATGATAAATCATGCAATTTTCAAAATGTTTTGGAATCTATTGTTGAAACAGTTTGAGCATGAAAATAATTCAAAGTTAATGTGTAGGTTTATTTTTTTGCACTTGTGTTAAACTTTTACTATAACTGTGTGCATGACAGGGTGAGCTTGGGTATCCTGGTTCTCAAGGTAATATGGGATTCCCAGGGACTCAGGGACCTGAAGGGCCTCCAGGGCCAATGGGCCCCAAGGTTAGTACAAACATTTACTGAGATACTTCAAGGCTTCATCTGGTTTGTATGACCAGTTTTAAGCTGCTGTTTTAAATGAAATGTGAAAATGTTTATATTTTGCATGAGAAAAGTTAAGATCTTTAAAATGTGTTGTTAAAATCTTAATATATGAAGTCCAGAATCATGTAGGGAAAGAAAAGCTTAAAATCCTAAATATGCCAACCAATTATTGTTATCTGTCATAATATAAGCTGATTGCTTAGTACCTGATGTAAATGCCTTTATTAGCCTTAAGTAACCCTAATGTGGCTTGGCTTAACTAATAAATCACCTAGTTGAAAGAAAAAACACTAGATTTGTATTCCATAAAGGGTTTTAAGTCAGATTTTTATATAATTAATTTAACTGTGATGTTTTTTGGGATTTTTTTTGTCTCTTAGGGAGATGTTGGTGAGTTCGGGGCTCCTGGATTGAAAGGAGTCAGAGTGAGTAACTAACCGTTAAAACTGTATAAAGTATACGGTGTCAAGTATAAGTTGCACACTCTAAAGTTGTCATCCCAACATTTAGAACGTGTTGCAGTTGTTGTCTTGTCACTAGAGGGTAAACCTATCTCATGTTTGTGACTTTGCAGGGACCTACTGGTCTGCCAGGTTTCCCAGGCAACCCAGGACTTCCAGTAAGTTGCTTAGATCTGCTTCCTGTTTCACACTCTGAATGCTGCCAAACAAACTCTCTTAAACTGTCTGTTTCTACCCCTCCATTCATAGGGCATCAATGGACACGATGGTCCACCCGGTGCGCCAGGTATCCCAGGATGCAATGGGACAAAAGTATGCCATTTATATACTTAAATACTTTTCACACACTTGTGTATTTGTCACATTATTTTCACCCTACTTGTGCTTTCTGGCTTTGCTGTGTTTCTGTTTCAGGGAGAAAGAGGAAGAGATGGAACTTCAGGTTTTCCTGGTCCTCAAGGGATACCTGTAAGCACTGACGATCGGCCTCCATAGATAGTGAAAACTAGACATTTTTCTAGGAAAAACCAGATTTATTTTGATTGAAAAATAAAGCCAGTTGAGGTGGTTCTTGGATATTCATGAGTTGAAGTATTCCAGGGCAGACCCAGGAGATGTTATATATCTTGACTGGCTTGGGAATGACTTGGATGAGCTGGAAGAAGTGGCCGTTTGGGCTCAGAATCCTGCCCCCGTGACTTTAACTGGAATACGATAGAAACAATCTAAGCATTAGTTTCGAGTTACAAATAATCTACAAGGCAGCAAAAAATTAAATAAAAATAAAAATGACAAAAAATCAACAAAGTAATGTTTCTCAATGCAAATAGTATCCCTGTGAGAAAATACAATTACTAGATGATTTATTTCTTTTTCATTCTTTTCTCAGGGAATACCGGGACTTCCTGGAATGAAGGTGAGCTAAAATTTATTTTTCATGTTTTTGCTTATGAGTAAATGTGTCAAACACAAAAAGTTTATCCAGTTTTTCAATAAGACATATTCTTTCAACTATATAAAATTCTTTTGTCTCCTGCAGGGTGACCCTGGTGGTTTGATGGGAATTGTTCCCATGAAAGGAGAGAAAGGATATCCCGGCACACCTGGCCGACCTGTGCGTAGTGCACATGTGTTTGTGAACATACAGTCATGTGTTCATATACGCTGAATAAAAGTAGTAACAGCCTGAAGTAATACAATGAATGTTCTTCCCACAATATTCATTCCCAGGGACAAACTGGCAACCCCGGACCTATTGGGCCTACAGGACCTCCTGGCTATGAAGGACCCAGAGTAAGCAACCTGTGCAGTGATGCCCATCTTAAAAAAGCCATTCAAAGACTTAACTTTCTAAGAAATATTAGAAGCACATCTGTGTTCCTAATTATACAAAAAGCACCTTTAAGAAAACAGTCCTTCTAGATTTTCAATTAAATGCAATTACTGAATGTGTTATTACAATTTTTCTTTGACTAACTTAATAACTGTTTTACAGGGTGATCCTGGCCCTCCCGGCCCTCCTGGACCGATGGTGAGATTACTGATCAGTACACTGTCAAGACTGATAAACTGTACAATCAAGGTTTCTGACTTGAGAAACTGCATGAGAGTGTAACTGTTTGATCTCCTTATAGGGAGATAAGCTGGCCTTTGAGGGTGAGAAAGGAGAAAAGGTAAGATTTATGTTTCAAATAAATAAGAAGCAAAAAGTGTTAAATGTCAAAATAGCATAGAGGAATTTGACCTTCAGCAGAAAGCATTCTGTTTGGCTTTTTCATGCAATTTTCTCGTGCTTGCTGCACTAAATTAAGAGGCAAACTCGGGTCAGCATTAGCAAATATACAAGATATAACAAATATCTCATTACAACTGTTGTTAATGATAAACTGTTACATAGCAGCGTGCTATGTAACACGCTGAAGTTATTGCTGTACCATTTAGCATGTCTTTTTATTAACCTTATTTTTGTAGGGTTCTTGTTGCCCCAGTCACATCCTGTTACAGATGTTTCTTTCTGTGTTATAACTGTATACTACATATGGAGTCAGAAATGGCGCATTTAGACGAGAGCATAAAATACACCCAATGTTAGCAAGAAAAACTTGAATTTCGGCTTCATAGGTACTCTTAGACTTGGTAGACTACACTACACAGTGAGTCACATTAAGTGTCCAATAACTGCACTGCAAATGCTTCAAAAACCTCCAGTACCACATCTGCACAGTATCTTTAAAATGAGAAGCATCCTGTCTGACAGTGATGCTGAACAACTAGTTCATGCATTTATTACTTCAAGGCTGGACTATTATAATTCATTATTAGCAGGTTGTCCTAAAAGATCTCTAGAAGTCCAGCAGTTAATCCAAAATGCTGCAGCTCCCTGAGTGCTTGAGGTGACAGCTGTTGTGAGATGGCACTATATGAATATACCTGAACTGAACAGACACATTAGCAAAAAAAAAAACCCAAAAACCTTTGTGCCCGGGGCTTCATGGCTTTTCAGTGGCTGAGCAGCTCCTCCATAGTCAATTACTAACTGAAATTACAAGTTTTAATTTGTTTTGATGTTTGACATTTATATTCTTAACTATTTGACTGTGGCCCTTATTTTTATCTCCCCTGCAGGGGGACAAAGGACTTCAAGGCCCACCTGGCCCTCCTGGACCAACATCATTCGAACAGAAAGGATCACAAACGGTTGTTCGTGGGCCACAGGTACTCAGCCACGCCACAGATATCGCTCTGTTCTTGTCTGTGATTAAACAAATCATTGCTTGAAATGAAAAAACAAAGATGACATAGATTCTGTTTTGTCTATTCTGAATATTGCTCTGTTTTAATTCTTGAAGGGGTTCAAAGGAGAAGCAGGAGAGAAAGGCGACAAGGTTAGTATTTTTACTTCAAAGACTAAAGTGTAAAACTTGCTATTATATATGCAAGCTATTTGATATCTATTACATTGCTTTTGACACACTTGACTCCCTTTCAGGGCTTCTGCATCCCATATCAGCACGGAGTCAAAGGCGATATCGGCCCAGATGGACCACCAGTAAGTGGAAATTTGTCTGTGTGTGTCGTTACTGTTGGATGGTGTAATTGTGTGATACCTAAACTTTTTTGTCCTAAAAAAAGAAACAATAAAATATTTGTTTCTGTAATTAAGGGTAAACCTGGCAAGGATGGAGACAATGGGCTACAGGTAACAATAATTTACAGCAATAAGCACTCTAAATGCTGTTATCTTTTATTACATAACATATAATTCCTAAAGTACAAGATATTCTCATACAGGGAGAAAGAGGCTTTCCTGGAGGCCCAGGATACCCTGGTTTACAGGTAAGTATTCCAGCTAATTGGATATTATAGTCAGTGCTTTAGTCTGGAATTATGAATGAAGGGATTATGACTGTTTTGGTTCATTTTAGGGCGAAAAAGGAGAAAGGGGACCACCTGGTGAGGTATGTGATTCTTCTCTTTCCCATTTTTACTCTTTAAGTAAGATTATTGAAATGGAACAGTCCTTTCTTGTTTTGGGTGGTTGTGGTTGAGGAAGTAGAGCAGGTCATCTACAAATCGGAAGGTTGGTAGTTTGATCCCTGGCTGCTCCAGTCTCCATGTTAATGTATCCTTGGGCAGGACACATCAGAGTGTGAATGGTAGATAGAAAGTACTTAGATGCAGAAAAATGTGCTTAGGTGAGAAATGAGACATGTTGTGTAGAAAAGTGCTATCGAAGAATGTCCAATTCACCGGTTTTAAGGGCCACTGGAAAACCCACGCTTCAAGCTGCTTTTAAGGCTACATATAGTCTGTTGCAAAAGTTTTCACTGGCCCATCCAAATCATTGAAAACAGGTATTCCACTCACTTCCATGGCCACAGGCATATAAAATCAAGCACCTAGGCATCCAGACTGCTTCTACAAAAATGTGCCAGAGAATCGGTCGCGCTCAGGAGCTCAGTGAATTCCAGCATGACACCGTGATAGGACGCCATCTATGCAACAAATCCAGTCATGACATTTTCCTCACTAATACGTATTAAACAGTCAACTGTTATTGGTATTATAACAAAGAGGAAACACCTGGGAATGACAGCAACTCAACGTAACAAGTTCTCTGGAGTAATGAATCACACTCCTACAGATAGCAATCCCACGGACTGCAGTGTGCCAGGTGTAAAGTTTGCTGGAGGGGGGATTATGGTGTGGGGTTGTTTTTCAGGAGTGGGGCTTGGCCTCTTAGTTCCAGTGAAAGGAATTCTTAATGCTTCAGCACACCAAGACATTTTGGATAATTTCACACTCCCAGCTTTGTGGGAACAGTTTGGGGATGGCTTGTTCTTGTTCCAACATGACTGTGCACCAGTGCACAAAGCAAGGCCCATTTAGACATAGATGAGTGAATCTGGTGTGTGAGAACTTGACTGGCCTGCACAGAGTCCTGACCTCAACCCAAAAGAACACCTTTGGAATGAATTAGAGCAGAGACAGTGAGCCAGGCCTTCTTGTTCAACATCACTGTCTGAGCTCACAAATGCACTTTTGGAAGAATAGTCAAAAACTCCCATAAACACTCTTAAACCTTTTTGGAAAGTCTTCCCAGAAGCTGCAAAAGGTGGACTGATATCACATTAAAGTCTATGGATTAAAAATGTGATGTCACTCAAGTTCAAGTGAGTGAAGGCAGTGAATATGATAAATTGCAGTTGTACCTTATAGCTCGTACCCCTCAGAACAACACTGTTATGGTCATGTTATGTCTCACATCAACTAGTGTTAATTTTATGTGTAATATCTTGTCTGTTTGGCAGCAGAGCTCGGCTCTTCTAGAAATAATCTGCCATCCTTGTGTAGCCTCTGGAGGTAGATTCATAGCATTGACCAAGATCTAGCTGTTTGCATTGGAAAATTTGTGATTTTAAGAGTGAAGAAGAGCTTTTGTAATAGTACTTTGATCACCGTATAAGGAGGTACAATTTAGAGAGGCGATGACGGATCTTTCGCAGGTGTGGTTAGATGTGCATGGTGATTTTTGTCTTATGATGACTTCCACAAACTATTATTTGGATTTATGTGGAATGATTGTACAGCGTATACCTTTAAAGATTTTAGAAGATAAGATCTGTGTGGATAAGTTTGAATCAATTTTGATTTTTCTCTAATCCACACAGAGTCAGAAGTACATATTGAGGGTCAAACATATACAAACCGTCACTGAAAACCTTTAATAAGCAGTGTTGATGCTTCTCCAGTGTCTTAACTTGACAAGGCCTATTAACTTCCCACGTTGATCATGACTGGCTACAACTGTTAGTTTGTCTTTGAAGCATAAAAAGGATTAGCATAGATGTGGGTTCACCTACATAGATTTAAGTGACATGAAAGTTAAATAAATCCTGACATTATGCAATTTTATTAATTATGCAGGGTGTTGGCCCTCGTGGCGCTCCTGGTTCCCCAGGTTCAAAAGGAGAGAAAGGTAAAAGCATGATATAATATGTTATCAAATCCACTAAAGCACACTCATGAACTCCATTGTGAATCTGTGATCACTCCGGTGTTTTCCCTTTCCTCATGCTTTCTTCTTAATCTATAGGTTTTCCTGGTCCTCGGGGAGAGCCGGGTCTAACAGGTATAAATAAACTCATAATCTTTTTTTAAACAGCAAAACATGAAGCCTTCACATCTTAGTTATAAACACGCTAATCTTAATAAGACACCTGATGACTTTCCTGTTCTGTATTTCAGGCAGACACATTGAAGGGCCTCGTGGAGAGAAGGGAGACAAAGGAGAGGTGGGTGAAAAGGGAGACAGAGGTGTGGAAGGAGAGCCTCTTGTCGGACCTCCAGGACAACCGGGGAACCCTGGTCCTCCTGGACCACCCGGACCACCAAGTATGTCTGATCTTTGAATGATGCAATCATTTTAGTATATGAGAATAAGGGAAACGTCAATACAATCTGTATCTGCCAGTTTTTGTTAAACAATCTAATGTGCGTGTGTGTGCCTTTGTCTGTGTGTTTACAAGTCAACCCTGGTGAATGTAACATTCAGAAGGGGAATCGTGGCCTACCTGGACCTCCAGGGTTACAAGGGGAAGTGGGACAGAAAGGTAAGGACAGCAGCTGCTACTGGTGACATATCTATTTAGATTAAATATAAATGTGTCTGTTTCCAAGGGACTGCTGAAAAACGCTTTATGTAAAACATAATTTTTTAAATTGCTGTTTCTGCAAACTGTTTCAGGTGACAAAGGGGATACGTGTGTTCAGTGTGAAGGCACTGTCACACCTGGATTACGTGGTCCTCCAGGTCCTAAAGGAGACACAGGTGAGTTAAATGTGGTCACATTCAAATTTGAAGTATATTTTTAAAAAAATGGTCATGTCCAGTCTGCAAACTCTGCAGACTCGTTTGGAAATGTAAAAAGCCAGAAGCAGCAGGAGTAAAACACTACAAAGAAAAAACAGAAATAAAGAGTAAGGGCAAGACAGACATGTTATATACACACAGAAGGGTAATCAAGAATTGGAGCTAGGTGAGGAAAACAAGACATAGCTGAACTAAATCAGAAGAAGTGTCAGGAAGCGCTGTGTGGCAGGCAGGAGTTGGACTCAAAATGCAGGTACTCAGGCACGAGGTTTAAACACAAAGAACTCAGTTTTATTTGCTGGCAGGGAAAAAGCATACAAAAGCAAACTAAACTGGAAAAATCACAACCCAAACTCACAGGGAGACACAAGGCGATCCACACAGCATGAGGGACGACACGACACGACACTGACTCAGAGAAACACAGGGTTTAAATACACTGGGAAGTAACGAGGGGAATGAGACACAGAAGGAGGGCACAGCTGGGAGAAATCAGAACTGACGAGACAAGGAAGCAAAGCAGAACACATTCACATAAGACACAGACCTTCAAAGTAAAACAGGAAGTATAACACGGAGACGCGAACTTGACATGGTGGAGACAGCAGCTAAGAAACAGACATACAGTAACCCATAAAGCAGAGGACTCTAAGAACCAAAATACACAGAGGGAAATACTAAGCTTGGAACACAAGAAACTAGACTCGAGGGAGTAACAAAAGACCAACCATGAGAACATAATTCACAATACAGAGTGACAGAAAACACAAGAAACTCGAAACATGCAAAGACACAGACCAAGAAACACAGACTTACAAAGAACAGAGGGGGCACAGAGAAACAGTAAAGTAAGTAAAAAAACAAAACAAAAAAACAAAAAGCAGATAAAAAAACAACAACAAACAAAGACTCAAGAAATTCAGGTGAAACTAATAAGCACAGGAAAGACAAAAGCTGCAGGGAAATAGTCTAAAAAAATATCTCTTTTGTCTTTTCCTTTTCCTTGGACTTGAGGTTAAGGAGAAACGTGAAGAAGAATGAATAAAGAGTTGGGAAAAGCAAATTCAACAGCACCAACACGCATGCTCATTTTCCTTAGATGCTTTGTTAGAGGTGTTGTTACAGTATTGTTTCATGCAGGTCAAATAAATGGGAATCACCAATGTTGAGGTTGAAATATTAAAATGAAATATATGTACTATGAGCTGAAATGTTTGCCCACTCTGATGATCACATTAGATCTGACCAAGACATGAGCACTCTGACGAAAGCAAGAGTATCACTGTCAAAGCCTGTAATTAAGAAAACGCTTTCATAAATGTAAACAAAGAGTGTTTACAACGACAGTACGGAGAAAGAGACAAATGGCTCATGAAGCACAGTGGAGGCAACGTTAGGACTGCCAGCTGAACCGGGTCACTAACGTTTACTGATGATGTGACTGCTGATAGAAGTAGCTGGATGCCTTCTGAAGGCTATATCCTCTGCTTAGATACAAATGCTAATGTTAGTGATAAAATGCTAAATGCTGCAAACAGTACAAAGCAACCAGTAACTGAAATCAGCTGCAGTAAAGCTTTATGCAGCTGCAGTATTGTCAAGAAACATCTGGCCCTAACTATATTTTTGAACATTTATTTTGTTTTCTCATTTATTTTGTTTTTTTCCTCAACTTTTCACAGTTGTGGCAGTCATTGGTTTCACTATTCCTTTTTTCTGTGTTTTACCCATTCAAATGAGTATTTAATAAATTAAAGATGCACAATGTCCATTTTCACTTCAGGACCTCCTGGTGTAGTAGGCGGTAAAGGACAAAAGGGTATTCCTGGACAACCTGGACAACCTGGACAACCTGTGAGCAGAATATTATTTGAGACACCAATGACAGAATCAGCTTAGGCTGATTTTTCTTTCACAGTTTCACTGAGAAAAAAATAGATCATGAACAGCAGTGTACTTTTTTTCCCTTTTTTCTTTTTTTACCTGTCTGCAGGGTGCTCAAGGAAATCCTGGATTAAGAGGGGCTCCTGGTGCTGTTGGTGAACCAGGGGACATTTTTGTTGCTCCTGGTCTGAAGGGGGACAAGGGTCTGCCTGGTCGTAATGGATTACCTGGACGGCCCGGGCTGGATGGAATACCAGGAAGAGATGGTCCCACAGGATTTCCTGGCCTGAAAGGAGAACCTGTAAGTGACATCAGTGTAAAATTGCTGTGCAACCTTTTACTATCGTCTCTGGCGTTATTCACTATAACTATGTGACGACAGGGCTTGGAATAGAAACCTAATTCTGAAAAAGCTAAGATGCTATTTAAAATATAAGGAAAAATAGAATGCAATGCAAAACTCATAAAGGGGATACAATTTTAAGAAAAATTTGACCTCATTTTTAGTTTTAGTTTGATGGAAGCAACACGTCTCAAAGATGGTGGGGCAGGTTCACATTTACCTCTGTGTCGCATCATCTGTGAGGAGACCAGCTGATGCACTTTTGGGACTTTTGTTCCATTATTGTGTCATATGGGATTGCAGCTGCTCAAGAGTTCTGGGTCATTTTTGTTGTACTTTTCGTGACATTGTACTCCAGATGTTTTAAACTGATGAAAGGTCTGGTCTGCAGGGAGATGAGTTCAGCACCTGGACTCTTCTACTAAGAAGCCATGATGCTGTAATAGATGTGGTTTAGCATTTTCTTGCTGAAATATGCAAGGGCTTGTGTTGCTCTACAACCTTTTAGCACTGATGGTGCCCTTTCCAGATGTTTAGTTTCCCAATTTTATAGGCACCAATGCAACTCAAAACCGATCAAGATAAAGTCTCGATCAGATAACACGCCAGAGGACACAATGTCCATGACTCTCTCTCTCTAACGTGTCCTTTTTATACCCGGTCATGTTGCTGACTGGTTGTCATTCAAATTGATTAGTTGCAAAATCATGGTACATCTTTTTTGTACCACTTGCTTTTCCTGCCTTTTTCACCCCCTTCCTAATTTTTTGAGATTCTTCGCTGCTGTCAAATTCAAAATGTGAGAGCAGGTCACTCTGTGATTGCTGCATTCTCAGTGAAGTGTTTATTCGTTTTAACTTGTGGTTGGCTTTTCTAAAAGAAAAGTGACATAAATTTTCACCAATCTTCTCCTCAGGCCAGAGAGGGCATCAAGGGTGAACGTGGACCAGATGGTGATCCCGGTCCTATTGGCCCTCTAGGAGAGAGGGGTCCGCCTGGTCTGCCAGGCTTTGGCCGACCAGGACAGACTGGAGATAAGGGCAGTCAGGGGAATCCAGGAGTTCCTGGACAACCTGGACGACCTGGTAAGCATGAACTCTGAAACCCAGGTTTGTGATACTGCACTTGCACACTGATTGATAACATACCTTGTGTCCACCAGGTACGAAAGGTGAGCCAGGGAAAGGTGTGAGCACTCCTGGTCCTCAGGGCGTACCCGGACCACGAGGAGAACCAGGCAGAGAGGGACCTATAGGTGAGCAACATAGTAAACATGATTTCATTTAACTCCAATTAAAAACATGTTTTCTGTATTTGTTTTTAATTTTGTGTTAATTAATACCATGGAAGGGCAAAATATGATCCAAAAAATTCATGTATATGTAAAAATAGTTTGTTTCGTTTACTATACAATTTGTTGTTGGCTGCAGGTGACAAAGGCCTTCCAGGAGACGAAGGGTTGCCCGGTTTTCCAGGAGAAAAGGGTGAACAAGGACCTCCTGGGATTGGATTTCCAGGCCCAACTGGCCCTAAAGGTGAGTTATTTCATAATATTGACTACAACCCTCCTTTCTAAGTATCATGGAGCAAAATGTATACAGGGTTTGTACATGAGGTAAGCGATACAGAACTTAGAGAAACATTTTTTTTCATGTTTGTAGGAAGCAGTGGAATTCCAGGAGCCCCCGGATTACCAGGAGAACCAGGAAGATCAGGAAAGGATGGCACAACAGGATCTCCTGGTCCACGTGGACCAAAGGTTTGGATTTGTCACTATTTATAAATCGAATTATACTTGTAGAAAGCAAAAGCAAAGTATCACTGGATATAGAGCGACTAACTTTAGAGATTTAACTCCCAGGTGAATCAGTGTCAGTGCTTATTTGGATAACTTACAGGGTGAACCTGGACGGGGACTTCCAGGTCCCAAAGGTTCACAAGGCCACCAAGGAATTCCTGGCTTCCAGGGAGAGAAGGGCAGCATTGGATACCCTGGTGTTCCTGGACGAGAAGGACATGCAGGCCCACCTGGACCTCAGGGTCTCAAAGGTATGGCAGGATTATTACAAATTTGCTCTGAAGCTATTTTTGCAATTAATTGATGCTGAAAAGTTCCATCTTCGGTACCAAGACCATTATTTTTTTCTTTTTAAAAATAGGTGATGTGGGACCTCCTGGACTTCCAGGACTGGTTGGCAAATCCGGTCCTCCAGGAAAAGGATTGCCTGGACCTCCTGGACTACAGGGACCTCCTGGAGAGCCTGGTCCTCATGGTGAGCTACAACTCAGCAGAAAAAAAATATTATTTTTCTTGCAAGATAATCTGTACCATCTCACAAAGAAATCCATAGGGCAAGATAATAAAACAATCATGGCTGTATATGCAGTTTCAAGTCCTGTGCATGCTACTTTGACACCATAATAGAAAGCTGAAACTCAGAACAGAAGCAAAGCAAATTAATGTGATTAGTGCTGTAGAAATCAAATGTGTTTATGTGTGTGTCCTGTCCAGGTGGGGAAGGTGTAAAGGGGGAGAAGGGCTACCCAGGTCCTCCTGGTCTAGACATGCCAGGGCCTCAGGGAGAGAAAGGGAACCTTGGGTTTCCAGGAGTACCAGGTACTAAAGGACTGCCAGGGCCTGCAGGTTTACCAGGCAGGGATGGACTCATTGGAAACCAAGGTAAGACAAACAATCCTTTTGGACATTTGTGTGGCGGGATTTGTATGACAGTATTTTTTTTTTGCTCATTATACTTTTTATTTAAAGGGTCAGTTTGTGAAAAAGTAAAAAATATATTTTTTAATGAACATAATTTACAGTTTACCATCTTTACTGCTCCCACAATGAACTAGATACACTGAGGTTGTTTCAAGGTGTAACTGCTTACGTGTCAAGCTGTTGTCAGTAACTTTTAACACCTTCTGTGCATGTTTCAAATTAAAAATCTTCAAAGTAAGGATATAAGGATAACAATGTTTTTAGTATGAAATATATCCACAGAAATGTTGAGCTTTACTGCCAGTTTCCCCACTAACTAAAGAAAATAACCACAGAGCTTGGAATTAATAAACTAATGAGAAACTAATGAGAAAAGGGTTTCTGATGGAAAAGTTGAAGCTATATCCAATGCATCACATTGCATTTATGTCATTTTAAAATTTGATTACGATGTAGTGTGTTTTCCTGACGTGACACAAGCTTATTTAAAGCATTTTCACCCATTTAATCTTTTAGGTGTTAAAGGTGAAATGGGATTAATGGGAACACCTGGAATACCGGGATATCCTGGGCCTCCCGGTACACCTGGATCTACTGGTCCGAGAGGTGAGGAATGCCAAATATAAAAACTCATGTTTTTTCTATTCCATGTCTCACAATTTAGGCCAGGGGTAGGGAACTTCAGGCCTCGAGAGCCAGTGTCCTGCCAGTTTTAGATGTGTCCTTGATCCAGCACAGCTGATTTAAATGGCTAAATTACCTCCTCAACATGTCTTGAAGTTCTCCAGAAGCTGGTAATGAACTAATCATTTGATTCAGGTGTGATGACCCAGGGTGAGATCTAAAACCTGCAGGACACCGGCTCTCGAGGACTAACGTTCCCTACCCCTGATTTAGGCTATTTGTGGTTTATTCATCAGTAGCAGTTCAATTAAATTGAGTGTTTTGTATATATAGTGCCAAACCACAACAACAGTCACCACAATAAAAATGTCTTTTTCCTTCCATTCCTCTCAGGTGATCCTGGTCTTACTGGACCAAGAGGTGATATTGGAGAGCCTGGACTAAAAGGTGACAGAGGAGAGCCGGGTGTTCAGGGACCTCCTGGGAACATGAGTGATGTTGACATGGAGCACATGAAGGGAGTGAAGGGAGACAAAGGAGACATAGGTATAAAACAACATATGCGTCTTTTTAGAATTTGTTCACATTTATTTATTTACAAACAAACCCATTTTTGAATCTGTATATTTGCCTATAGTTTAAGGAATACTTTTTTTACTTTTAGGTAGCCCAGGGACCAGTGGAGTGAGGGGCATACCTGGATTGCCAGGAGATCCTGGAATGCCAGGGAAAGATGGAGAGCCTGGATTACCTGGAAAACCTGGTGAGTTATCTGACCAGAACTTCAATTTGTGCTATTGCATTATTTTTATATGTGCTAATTTTTAAGCAAGTGTAATTGTAATGTTATTGATATTTTTCAGGTGACAAAGGAGACTCTGGCGAACCTGGAGAGCCTGGTGGTATGGGACCACCTGGACCGAAGGGTGGTGCAGGGGAGATGGGAGTACCAGGTAGAGGCACACGGATAATACACAAATTGTGAGAATGAATGTATGGGTACAAGCCTGTAATAAATGCGTTACAGTCAGCACAATTTAAGTTCTATAAAAACACAAGTGCGAGCACCTGTATTAAGACCGTTTCAGGCAGGGGAAAATCTTAGCTTACATTTCACTGTGACGAGCAACAGCTATGCACATTAAATTAATTGATTGTTAATGGACACATTGTCTGCTTTTGCAGGTCCAAGTGGTCCAAAGGGTGTCAAAGGAGATTTAGGTACACCTGGACATCCTGGATTCAGAGGCACGGATGGAGAAAAGGGAGACACAGGATTACCTGGTGAGCCGGGTATTGGCGTCCCAGGATTTCCAGGACAAAAGGTATTCCACTATTAAAAAACCTTTGATTGTTACAACACTGATTCTACAGATACAGGCAGAAATTTGAGTCAGCATCAACTCCACAGTACAATACATATTAATAATTATTATATAAGTAGACAAGACCTATGATGGGCTTTGGTAGCAAGTGTCATTCAATAATAAAAATCATTTCCAGTTTAACAAATACCACTGTGATTTATAGTGAGGGATTCTAATCCTATAATATTCTTATAATTTCAGTACTACAACATTATTCCACCTTGGCTGATTGAATTTAAAATGTGCTGACTTACAAAAATATGAACAGATCCTAATTGTTTATGGTAGTTTCATTTTAACTGAGAGAAGCAGAATATCAACAGCTTCTTCTTTAGCCACTCCTTTGTTTCCTTGCTGGCATCTTCAGTGTTCTGGCTGAGGGAAGGAGGTTCTTGGCCAAGGTTTTTATGATACACGGCCCTGCCCAAGGCATAATGTTTCTAACTCCATGCTCGACTGTGGGGATGGTGTTCTTTGGTTCATGTTCAGATTTCTCTTCCTCCAAACACAGTGGGGCAAGCTTACATCTAACCACGGCGCTTTCTCCCAGGCCCTCTCTGAGTCACTAAGATGTTCAATGGCAAACTTGAGACGGGTCTTGTACATGTGCCTTTTTATGTGCAAGATTTAACCCATTACGGCATGGTATACCAATGATTTTCTTGGGGACTGTGGTCCCAACTGCCTTAAGATCATTAACAAACTCTTCCCATAACGTTTGGGCTGATCCACAGCCTTTCTCTTGATCATCTTCATGCCATAAGGCAAGATCTTGCATGGAGCTGTTGGTCATTTCCTATTTTTTCCATTTCAGAATAGTCACATCAGTAGTTGTCACCTTCTCACCAGTCAGGTTTACAAATCTTGTTCTTGGTATCCCTTGCCAGGGACAAGTCCAAAGCTCACCTCTCTGGTCTTGCACATGGTGGTGGAGAGGCTGGAATGGGACAAACTGATTCTGTGGTTGTGGTTTATACACATAACGATCTGAGAGCAGGAGTATCTGTAAATGATTGACTGATTGATTGTAATTTGTGTGACACATGGGTACAGCCAATCTGTGGGAGCCAGAATTACGGGTGGTTTTTAATGTATCGGATACTTCATTCAATGACATACAAATCAATTGAAAACTTTTATGTGTTTTTCAGGATCTTTGATTGATATTCTGTCTCTCTCCATAAAAGCTGTTAGAGAAATGAAACACTGTTTATTTCTTTGGAAGTGAACAAACTTAAAATTTAAGGAAATCAAATAATTAAATACAAACTGTATTTGTCAAAAGTGTGAAGATGAAATGATCAACACACTCTGCTTCTCATGTCCAGTGCAGGTCTGATGTTATTAACAGGTCGTCATTACAAGGCTGTTAACTGACACTAAGCAGAGGTGGAAAGGCAAACATCGCAGTAGCTGCCGTTAAATTTTCAAAAATAGTCAGAGTAGTTCCTTTATATTAATGAGCCCTTCCATTTCTTTAATTAGAATTCCTGCTTTATTTGTACAGGGTCAGAGTGGCGGGCCAGGATCCCCAGGACAAGCTGGAGATAAGGGTCAGAAAGGCCAAGAGGGCATGCCTGGCAAGCCAGGACTGCCAGGACCCAAAGGAGAACAAGGCAGTCCTGGGTATCAAGGTCGGATTTCAGTCTGGGTTGTCAATTTAGTTTTGCTTACCTGGTCAAATCAAGGTACAGTAGTCATACATGTTGTGTTTTAAGGTGTATTGTGATCTGTGTGTTGTACAGGTCAGTCAGGTAGACCAGGGGACAAGGGTACCCCTGGACTTCCTGGGTTTGTAGGAGAGCCTGGTCAAGATGGCCGGCCTGGTAAGTAAGAGGCTTGTTTATCAGGCAACTGTATCCACATATTTACATTACACAAATTTATTCATGGTTTGAGGCAATCTTGTGGGACACATTTGAGGTAAAAAAAAAAAAAAAAAGAGTAATCACTGAGTTGTGATTTTTGGATCAGTAAGGTAAGTGTGCCACTTCTCAAAACTCTCAAAGGGTGGTAACCTTGCTTGACCGTTTTTCACATCAATTATGTTAAGAAACCACTTTGGCTAAATTCTGAGTTTAAATATAAGCTTTTTTGTTTTTTCTGTAATGAGCACTGACAGCTAAATGATGTACGTGTCCCAGGCAAATTAGTGTTTTTGGAAATCAGCAGGTGAAAACTGTGACTCTTCCAGTTTGACACTGTAGTATGTATACTTGTTGTTTTCCAGGCGAAGTTGGCCGGCAGGGGTCTTCTGGTCAAAAGGGAGATAAAGGAGATTCTGGACTTGATGGAATCCCAGGGTCCACAGGAGAGAGAGGACAGCCAGGTTAGTCTGTAAGAAGTTACAAGAAGACTGCCAACCATCCAGTGAGAGAGTTTTTTACTCCACTGTAGGAAAAGAGCCTTCAATCATTTTTTTCAACATCAAAAGCAAAAAAAAAAAACCCTAAACAAAAAAAAACTCAAAAAACAAACAAACAAACAAACAAAAATCACAGCTGTTGTAAAAATAGACGTATCCTTTGGACTACATATATTGAAGGATCAGTATTAGCACTGGGGCCATGGCTGTGTTAGGAACCAAACTTGCCTTATTTGGATGAAAGGTTGCTTAGACAACGTTAGCAAGACACATAGGCTAATTCAAGGTAAAGGAATCTCACTGAAAAAAATCTGAGGCAGAAATGTGATGGATGGTCTGTGCCACACAACAAGTCATAAAATTAGATAATCCAATAAAAATGCTCCAAAAGGCACCAACGGCACACACTCAGTGAAGTCCAGTTTAATGATGGAAAGTTATAGATCAGGCCTTGCAGACATAATCAACCCCAGCTCCCTGTCAGGTCACCTATCAGTCTCAAAATTCACTCTCCTCAGATTTTATATGAAACTATAAAAAAAACCTTTTTTTTGTATGTAACCTGGACGTGTGTCCCTCTATCTATAAAGAGATGATCTATACTGCTCGCCCAAGTGCAATGTCTACAATATCCGAATCTAGGTTTGGGAAGGAGATTGGCGGTAGCAACTCTGTAAGAGCAATGAGACTTCCAACCCACATAACACGCACGACCACAGGTTTATGAAACAAAGTTTGCTTTATATATTTCCTTTTGGATCAGTTCCCTTTGCTCATCCTCAATGTAGGGATACCTTCAAATGCAGTAACCATCTCAAATGCATCACAAAAATAATTGAAACAATCAAAATAGATGTAAGACAAGAAACACAATATTTCAACACCCCAAAGAAAAGGAAAAAGAAAAGAAAATAGCACGTGAGTGTCCAGTTCCTTATGGTGTCAGTTTATTCAGTTACCCACTGTCCTGGGTTAAGAACTGAAAACGACCTGAATCTCAGGCGGAGAAAAAGTAGCAAAGAAAATGATAAGGTATCTCTCAGGTGGGCTTCCTTTTGTTTTTTTCCCTACCGCCCTCCTGGTACGGCAGGCATCAACGTGTCGGCGTCCTGACACAGAGAAGGCCTCCACAGCAGCAACAGTGTCTTAGACCCACGATACCAGCTCCTCACTTGGCACCCATGGAACTGTACCTCAAAAAAAAAACAGTCTGCACACAAATACGCAGAATGTTAGATGTCCACATTCCTTAAATGTCCTTGTTCCTAATGTCCTTGGTTCTTTTGAAATATTAAAATAAATTTGCATCTTGTGACACATTAAAAGTAAATACACCGTATTACTGTGCATCACCCGCAGTTACAGTAACAGCACAGCTATTGCACGTGAACTGCGCATAACCACTTAGCTGGCCGCGGCTGAACTAGCAGGCCCAAGAAAGTAAAAACATTAGACACTCATAATAAACAAAACTGTCACAACATTGCAATACTATGAAAACACATCTTAAACATCATTAAACACATTTACTACTATTCTGACTGGTTAGTTATTTTTTCCAGTGCATTGAACTGCAATAGCGGTGCTAAGTGAGCTAGGCTAACTCACCAGAATAGTTCAAAAAAGTTCGAAGAAATACTCCGGCTCCTTTCAGGTAGGTACCCGTCTGTGGTTCACCGCTAACGACAGCTCTCTCACAAATGTTAATTAAACCTCTTTCCTCTCTTTCAACTGGAAAAAACCGTGCTCCGCGGCAGCATGGAGTTTTTCCTTGCCGTCCTTTTTCCTCTACACCACACCTTCACGCGCACGGAGCTGCAGATGGTGCCTTCAGGGCAAGCCCGGAAATTAAACTATCAGACAAGGACTACGATGCATTCAAAGAACCCTGTACTTCTGATTGCTGTAAATCTTACCAGGGTTACATGTACAAATGTTTTTAATGCTTTGTTTAAATTTTGAGATTTTTTTTACATGCTGGGCTTTTTTGGCTCTTACATGAAACCTTCATTTTTCAGTTCTTTAGGTTGCATCTTAATCATTTTCTTTGAACTTGTGTGAAGCTAAGCTTTAACCTCTGAACCTGAAATTGTGTAGCCATCTTGTACTATATGTCATTCATAAAAAACTAACACATCAGGAAGTATACAAAGAATGAGAATATATATATATATATATATATATATATATATATATATATATATATATATATATATATATATATATATATATATATATATATATAAAACACCCAGCACGCCCCTGCGGGCGGTTTATCCTTCAAGCTCGGGTCCTCTACCAGAGGCCTGGGAGCTTGAGGGTCCTGCGCAGTATCTTAGCTGTTCCCAGGACTGCGCTCTTCTGGACAGAGATCTCCGATGTTGTTCCCGGGATCTGCTGGAGCCACTCGCCTAGCTTGGGAGTCACCGCACCTAGTGCTCCAATTACCACGGGGACCACCGTTACCTTCACCCTCCACATCTTCTCGAGCTCTTCTCTGAGCCCTTGGTATTTCTCCAGCTTCTCGTGTTCCTTCTTCCTGATATTGCTGTCATTCGGAACCGCTACATCGATCACTACGGCCGTCTTCTTCTGTTTGTCTACCACCACTATGTCCGGTTGGTTAGCCACCACCATTTTGTCCGTCTGTATCTGGAAGTCCCACAGGATCTTAGCTCGGTCATTCTCCACCACCCTTGGGGGCATCTCCCATTTTGACCTCGGGACTTCCAGGTTATACTCGGCACAGATGTTCCTGTACACTATGCCGGCCACTTGGTTATGGCGTTCCATGTATGCCTTGCATGCTAGCATCTTGCACCCTGCTGTTATGTGCTGGATTGTCTCTGGGGCATCTTTACACAGCCTGCACGTGGGGTCTTGCCTGGTGTGATAGACCCCAGCCTCTATGGATCTTGTGCTGAGAGCTTGTTCTTGTGCTGCCATGATTAGTGCCTCTGTGCTGTCTTTCAGTCCAGCTTTGTCCAGCCACTGGTAGGATTTCTGGATATCAGCCACCTCCTCTATCTGCCGGTGGTACATACCGTGCAGGGGCCTGTCCTTCCATGATGGTTCCTCGTCTCCCTCCTCTTTCTTGGGTTTCTGCTGCCTGAGGTATTCACTGAGCACTCGGTCAGTTGGGGCCATCTTCCCAATGTATTCTTGGATGTTCGTTGTCTCATCCTGGACTGTGGTGCTGACACTCACCAGTCCCCGGCCCCCTTCCTTCCGCTTAGCGTACAGCCTCAGGGTACTGGACTTGGGGTGAAACCCTCCATGCATGGTAAGGAGCTTTCTTGTCTTTATGTCAGTGGCTTCTATCTCCTCCTTTGGCCAGCCTATTACCCCAGCAGGGTACCTGATCACGGGCAGGGCATACGTGTTGATGGCCCGGATCTTGTTCTTACCATTCAGCTGACTCCTCAGGACTTGCCTGACCCTCTGCAGGTACTTGGTGGTTGCAGCTTTTCTAGCGGCCTCTTCATGGTTCCCATTCGCCTGCGGGATCCCCAGGTACTTGTAACTGTCCTCTATGTCTGCAATGTTGCCTTCTGGTAGTTCAATCCCCTCAGTTCTGACTACCTTCCCCCTCTTTGTTACCATCCGACTACACTTCTCCAGTCCGAATATATATATATATATATATATATATGTAGAGAGAGAGAGAGAGAGAGAAAAGCTCTCTTCCTCAAACGATTTAAGTAATTTATTTTAAGAGCACATGCTTTAACAAGCAAACACAATTAGAGGATGCAGTGGGCAGTGAACTGTGGTGAGATTATTTCTGTTTGGAAGTAAATTTTGCTAAAACAAATGTTGTTTGCAGCAGTAACTTTAATGTATTAAAATATATCCTGTATCTACCCCTTTCTGCAGGTATGGCTGGAATAGGTTTTCCTGGGCCGCCTGGCGAGCTTGGCAGCAAAGGTGTGGGCCTCTACAACACTGATGTTTATATTGATTCAATTCACAGGACAGCAAAGTTTCATATGTTTTTTTCCCCTCACTGCAGGAGACAAAGGCAGTCCTGGCTTTCCTGGCAACCCAGGTATTCCAGGTGTCCCTGGTGTGAAAGGTGATAAGGGATTTTCCGGCCCACAGGGACCTCAAGGACAGCCAGGAGAACAGGGTCCCTCGGGTTTCTCTCTAGAAGGACCTAAAGGAGATAGGGGAGAAACAGGACAACCTGGAGAAGCAGGTACTGTGAGAAAGTAAAGATGCAGATAATTTTTTGCTTCATGGTGATGGTAAAAAGGACTACTTATACTTTATACTCTGTTTAAGCAGTCGAAGCACTTTCAGCTACAAATCTCATTCACCTAGTCGTACACACATTTTCTATACCTAAGCAGTTTTATATAATGCTCACACACTTCCACTCTGATGGATGCATCAGGGGAAACTCCGGGGAAGTCAGGGCATAAAAAGTGCATAAACATGGTTATTTATTCCAGATACAGTAGTTGATAGATTAAAAAAAACAACTTTCTTTGTCTTTATCAAACAGGAATCAAAGGACAACCAGGACCTGCTGGCTTTCCAGGCAGAGATGGACAGAAGGGAGAGAAAGGAGATCAAGGTCTCCAGGGTTTCCAGGGAGAGTCGGGAATAAAGGGGGATTCTGGATTACCTGGACTGCCGGTATGTCATAAGGCTGTTTTCAATTTGAGCTTTCCTCTTGCTGTAAACATTAGATAGTGTTCCTTCAGAGGAGAGAGAGCCATTACAATATTTATGTTTTTGATTACAGGGAGCACCTGGGCTTCCAGGTCTTGATGGACCGAAGGGAGAGATAGGATTACAGGGTGTAACTGGCTTCCCAGGTGAGTGTATTCAGAGTGATATATTTGTGTGTCATCTGCATCTGTTCAAGCAATTATGGAAAAAAATAATTATGGTAAAACAAACTTTTACCAACCCCAGGACAAAAGGGTGTTGCTGGAGACTTTGGATATAGAGGTGAAGCTGGAGACAGAGGATTCCCAGGCGAAAAAGGTAACACAAGAATGAAACAAACTTAGCTGTGGTAATATTGATGTTATTAAATGTTAATGTATTAAACGTCTTTAAATTAAATATTTATGTCTTATTTTAGGTAACGAAGGCCCTCCTGGTCCTCCCGGCCCTCAAATGTTCATAAAAGGAGACATTGGCTTCCCAGGAATTCAAGGTTTACCGGGACCTCAGGGGCCATCTGGGCTTCCAGGGCAGAAAGGAGATAGAGGTGATGGTTATACCCCATTTAGACCGCTGTCACACAACAGCTCACTCCTGCTCGCCTTTCACCCACACCCTTTTCAATAACGCTACCATTTTCATTCATTTTTCTCAGGTGTGACAGGTTTTCCAGGGTCAAAAGGCGAAGAAGGTCTCCCTGGATATAATGGTCAGAACGGGGTCAAAGGAGAGCCTGGCTTTCCAGGGCCACAAGGTGAGACACTCCACGTGATTAATGCACGGTGTTGGTGCTCTTTGCTGTGCTGGCATTTTTTTGGTTCTACTGATTTCTTCATATCTTTAGGACCTAGAGGACACCCTGGCCCGCCTGGACCTAATGGTGTTCCAGGCCCAGCCGGTCCACCCGGCCCCTCGTCCATGGATCACGGTTTCCTTGTAACACGTCACAGCCAATCGGTGGACATCCCACTGTGTCCCGAGGGAACCTCTCTCATATATGATGGCTACTCCTTGCTCTACTTCCAGGGCAATGAGCGCTCTCATGGGCAAGACTTAGGTGAGACGATATGAATAGAAGGAAGGCCTCAATATAAAGCAGGGACATAACGGAAAATATCTGTGGGTTCATTTGATATTCTTTTGGCTTTGCATTTTAGGTACGGCAGGCAGCTGTCTAAAAAAGTTCAGCCCCATGCCCTTCCTCTTCTGTAATATCAACAATGTGTGTAACTTTGCCTCCCGTAATGATTACTCCTACTGGCTCACCTCACCTGAGCCCATGCCCATGAGCATGGCACCCATCACTGGTGAAAGCATTAAACCCTTCATCAGTAGGTAAGTCACGATTTCTTTACACTCTGCTGTTTCACATGTGTTTGATGCTTGATTTGACTCGTGCTGTTCTCATATGAATTTGTGCACAGGTGCGCTGTATGTGAAGCTCCAGCCATGGTGATAGCAGTTCACAGTCAGACCATTATGATCCCACCGTGCCCCGAAGGCTGGGACTCTCTGTGGATCGGCTACTCCTTTGTTATGGTAAGACAGCTCTGGTCTCTCAAATATATTTGTCCACCATGGATGAATAAGTCATGGCTATATAATAACGACTCACCATGAGCATTTCAGAAATGTAATTATGAGTAGTGCAAGGTTGTAATTGCTGCACTGTGACAAAGAGGGCTGATATGTGCACAAGTGTTGAATCAGTTAGTGGCTGTGAAGCAGATCACAGTCACCCAAGGGAAGCACTTCTGTTTTCTGTGCTGTCTATATTTGCTGACTACAGAGAATGAGATCAAGCTGCGTTCCCTGGGTGTTGGCTCAGTACACTCCATTATAAACTGCAGTATTATTCACTGCAGTCAGTACTCCTTCAATCAAAAGTGGATTGTTTTTCCATTTGTAGTAATTTATATTTGGCAGGGTGAATCAGGTGGAGATGAGTGTCATGGGGTGATTTGTGACAGAAGGATAGCAGCAAGAGTGAAAGGGAATGTTTGCAGATGGTGGCACTGACAAAGAGGGGGGGTTGCTAGCTTAGGATGCTAAGATGTTAATTGGGAGTGACCAGGATGATTAGAAATTCTGTTATCAGAGTTTGAGAAGAAGGCGACTCTCATCCAAGAGGCTTCTTCGGTCCTAAAACCTCTCGTCAAGCTCCTAAGACTACAGTACCATGACCTGGATGACTGAGAACCCACTGAGACATATATCAGGGCGACAGTTCAGGGTGAGCAGCTTGGGGACAAAGAGAGGTAAGGCTGAGGCTTGTGCAGAGGAGGAATAGGGCAGTTTTTGGACAAAGAATGTTAAAGATGGAGCTGCCAGACAGGAAAAGAGGAAACCACAGAGAAAATTCATGAATGTAGTGAATGAGGACATGCAGAGAGGAAAGAGTGAGATGGAGGCAGATTGTTCACTGTGCTGACCGCTAAATGGAGCGACCAAAAGAAGAAGAAATAATTTATATTTAGTGATATGCCTGTGTTCTGCACATACATGTAATGCTAAACCCCTGAAAGTTAACAGAATTACTTAAGTGAGAAATAGTGTGAACTTAAAAGAGCTGAGGCAAAGGCGGGTTGCAAAGCAGCTTTCAAACCCAACAGCATCTGTGGAAAGATGCTTAAGTAGCGTGCTCTATATGAGGTATGACAAACACATGTTATCAGCTGATGTGGGATGGCAGTGAGATCAGCTGATACTAGACTTTGCTTGTTTTTGTAAATAAGAAACGCCAATAAAACTCTGTTAGTTATTGTCTTATAGATGTAAAAGGCCCCTCATTAATTTGCATTGCATGTTTGTGTAGCACACCAGTGCTGGTGCTGAGGGTTCGGGCCAGGCTTTGGCTTCTCCCGGTTCCTGTCTGGAGGAATTCCGTAGCGCTCCATTCATCGAGTGTCACGGTCGAGGAACCTGCAACTATTACGCCAACTCCTACAGCTTCTGGCTCGCTACCATTGAAGACAGTGAAATGTTTACGTAAGGCAGAACTCTGACACGCAGACATTGACTTTCTTGACTTTTTAAAAAAATTCAAATTACTCAACAACTTTGAGAAATGCTTTTTTTTGCTGACCTTTAAATTCATGACCTTGCTCCAGTTTATTGTAAAACATCCAACAGTATTTTTGGATCTGCTTATCACTGTAACAAACTTCTGACAACACTCAAACAAAGCTTTTAGTAATTTTGTGTGTTGGTACAGGGCAGTGAGACAAGCTCATCTGCCTGCTGTTGTTAAGTTATCATCACATTTCCCTCAAGTTTACATCATGGGTATATAATATTTTTTTCACTCTCCCTCTTTTCAGGAAACCCGTCCCAGCAACGCTAAAAGCCGGCAGCCTCCGAACACACATAAGCCGCTGTCAGGTTTGCATGAAGAGGACATAAGCAGCAATACCAAAGGCCTCCGAAGAGCAATAAGGCGTGCGCTGACGTCATCAACTTAGCTTTATTTCCCATTTTCTAAAGGATGGTGCTATTGCCCTGCCTGGCATTTAGGATAGGATCATGGCCAGAGACTGAAACCAAACCACAGAGACCAAGTGGCCGCTTGCTCCATGCAGAAACACACAATCACAACATGTTAAGTGTGACACCCAGTTTACCACTGCACTGACATGCCCCCTGAACTGGTAAACTGGTGTTAATTTTGAAAGGGCTGTGTGTGTCAGTCAGGTGCTATTGAATCTTATGTGCCTTTTTCTTTTCATTGTTTTTATTTCCATTCCCTACCAGTGTTTCAAAGATATAGCAACACAATATGATATACGTTCACACCTTAGTTAAACCCTACTAATGTAAAAGCTAGGACTTACCACTGGTTACAGATGCTTGCCATTTATACCGCCATAAAGTTGCAGACACAGATGTACAGTATGCTACTCACTCTGTTGTAAATACAACACATTCCTTCTTAACATAGTTCAACATACTCGCCTCAGGTTATTGATGAGTTACTTTGTGTGTTATTAATCCCATTTTTATTTATAAGAGTTCTGAGAATATGTTCGACGCGAGTGTATCTGAGATGCCATATATCCGAAAAGAATGTGTTAATGCGTGAAAACCATCGCCTTATTAACATACAAAACAGCACTGAAATAGCATTACCAGGCATGTGACTGTGTGTGTGTGTATGTGTGTGTGTGAGAGAGAAAACAAGATTTGAGTGGCTTGGAAATGGCATGCGTGTTGCAATGTCTACATATATATTGTTGCACAACCCTGTTGTTAACATGAAAAATGCACACAAAGAAATAGCCAAGAAAAAATCATCCTTCTTGTGTTTTTTCTCTGTACAAACCTTGTTTATAACAGTTGTTTCCAAGATTTTACCCCCTTAAGTGAAACATATCCTCATCATCTGTGATCCTAAGGAGATGCACGTGTATAGATACATAACTTGTATTTGCAGTTTTGGATGTGTACTTGACTGTTTCCCTTTGTGAAATGCTTTTTTGTTATTCCTGTTTATTTAGTGCAAAGTGTAATCCTCTCTAAAGGTCATGATGTTACTTCTCTCCGAGTACTCTGGCTTCCTCCCACACTCCAAAGACGTGCACGGGGTTCGGTTAATTGGTGATTCTAAAGTGGCCATAGGCGTGAATGTGAGTGCAAACGGTTATCTGTTTCTCTGTGACAGACTGGCAACCTGTCCAGGGTGTACCCCGCCTCTCTGGGATAGACTCCAGCCCAGATGTGACCCTGAATTGGACAAACTGAAGGACCACGGATGGATCGATGAGTCATAATGTGATGGTTACGCAATCAGGTCGAGGACATATAGTGCCTATGCAGGTTAAAATCCTTTAAAAGGTCTTAGCATAGAGTTGTGTAGATTTGTTTCTTTATGTACAGCATCTGGAGAAAACTTCATGCGTATATTAATCTTAGAAAGCCTGTTGGACCTCAAATGTTCTCCGGAGCTCCGAAATAGCTTCAACAGCTCTGAAAGGGACATTTCTGTGTCCCTTTAAGAGCTTTTGAAATATGCAAAGTTAAGGCAATGACTGTACACTGACTGCAACCTGTTTTTGTTTGAATATGAGCCCTACTTGGGATAAAATGCTCAGACATTTGTAGAGTATTAGAATTATTTTCCAGCGTTAAACAAGCCTTTCCTAACAGTGATTACCAGAACAGAAAATACTTTTTAATATTTCACTTCCAAACTGTGTAATTCCTGAAATAAAATGATTTGTAGGAATTGTTTAAAAATTATTATTTTGTGTTTCCTGTTTCCAACATTTTTAACGCAGTACTCCAGAAATGTCACTAGAGGGCAGCATCAGCATACACAGAGCAAGTTGCTGCTTTCTTATATGAAAGCTCCCAGTATGTGTGACTCCAAAGCTCATTTTGTTTTTACTAGTCACTAGGCAACAGCATGCAGCAAAAGCTTACTCCAGATATATTATGACCAATAAATTAAATGCAACGTTTGTAGCAACCCTTCTACAGTGTGCTGCAGCCACTACCTCAGCACTTCTGCAGGGACTGTGGCCAACAAACCCATTCACCCCACGAAAACACAAACCGATCAATACATTCTGCAGAGAACCAGATAACCCCCCCTTTCAACTCGCGTCTCGTCTTTCATTTATTACCGGAATCCTATCCCTTCTTTCCTTTCTTGTCACCAGACAGACAAACACAGCCCATGACCCCTGGCTGTCTTCATAAACATGTCAAACGGGGCCTTGACCTCTGACCGGTGACAGCAAGGTCATTCAGGTGGAAGTCAGGCTGGATGGTCACAACACACTGAAAGGTCTAATGGTCAAATGGCACACGCAACATGGAGCAACGGGCCGAGGAAAAATGATTATTTGTTACAAAGATAAGAACACGTGCGCACTTTAGCCTCATTGAGGAGAAGTCACTGGGCTTTAATATAACCCACTAAGAATTTTTGCCACTGGTTTTTCAAGTAAAACTAACACTTTATTTTACACATTCACGGGAAAGAACAGAATAATTTTGTTTTGGAATTGAGAAAAAACTGTTGTTTAATAGCCTTTAATTAATGCAGTATGCAAAGTAAATAGTGAAAATTGGTTCTTCTGCATTTAAGTTAACATATCATTATTGCCTGAATTGATCTATCATTTTTGTTGAAGTTAATTCTTAATTTTTGGAGACTGAATCAACTGGTTGTTGGCGATATTCATTTATTCATTTATTATTCATTCATGACTGAATGTCACATACAAATAGAAAGATACACAAAGTCAATGTCATGTGGTTGGGGAAGGTAATCAGCCTTGCTAAGGAGCTTTAAAGTTCAAAATTAACCCCTTTAGGTTTCTTAATACTGCTTGTTGTTTGCTAACACTGCTTGAGACTCAACTTAAGAGTTACAATCTCCTGCAGAGAGCTGGGCTTTGTGCCAGCTTAAACTCCAGCTTAAACTGTATGATGTTTTTTTTTCCATAGAGACAGTGTCCTGCTAATATATGGTTCCAATGAACAAGGTTCATTTTAAATAATGTGTTTTGTTAGCACCGAAATGTTAGTTTGTGAGGAATGCATGTTTTCTTGTACTTAAATGTGCCGTGTTTGGGAACCTGTCCTGATTCATCACCATGACCTTTCTCCGGAGTGGATCAGTGGCAGAGTTCAGCAACTTTACAAGCCTTTTGACCAAAGCTTAGCCAAATACAGATTAGGCTCAAAAGCCATGCAGGTGTCTCAAACATGCTACTCGTGCAGCTGCAACACACTGTAAACCAAGAATGAGATTGTCTAAAAAAACACAAACATCTTGTTAACACTGCTTGCCTTTTCTGCAAAAAACTAGAATGCATTTCCGTTTTCATTTCGGGAACAAAGAGTCTCAGAAAATGATTTTAAATATAGGTCTCTATAACGCTGCAGGCTACAGTTTGATAAGTTGGGATGATTGCACCGTCCCCCTGCTGAAAACAATAAAAAAAAAAGCTCAGTAAAACTCATAATAATGTTGTTTTTTTTAACTTACCATATATTTAACAGTAAATTAAGGACTATTTATCATGTTTCTCATGACAATTGTCTCTTTAGTCGCTGCAATCACTGAAGCTTTTCATTCAAAATAGAGCTCTAGACCAGGACAAGTGCCAGTGATTGCTCTGTTTTTAAAAAAAAATTGTTCTAATCATTTATTTTTTACTATTGGCTGCTGATGCTATTGATGGCTTCACACTGGCTGGACTCTTACACAAATCACACAAAATAAGTTCAGGACTTCACATTTGAACAGCTTAATTGTGTTTTTGTTAAAAGCTCCGCCACAAACTTGTTTTCATTGCTCTGCCTGATTAGACCTCCAGTCAGGTGGAAGTTGAGTGGAGCTATGCTGGGAACTGTTTGAAAACCACCTTAATTAGAATGACATTGTAAAAGTGGTGCAACAAAAAGTCAACACCCAGTCCTGAGGGTGTGATCTGACTATTTATTTCATTATTTAAGTTACTTTTGTGTTATGGCATAAAGCAGCTTGGACAAGAACTAGAACTGGCCATAGCACAGCTCTTAGGTTATTACCAGCTTCTTATCAAGCTGTCACTGTCCTCCTCCACTGCAGCCATCCTTTTGTTCTGCTGTGAAAGACATTAAGGTATCTCTTGAGTGAGGGCTAATATATATATACTCCTTTAAATGGCTGTACTTTGGAAAGCCTTGCAAGTTTGAGTGTCAGACTGTGTGGAGAGAAGAATAACAGCAGAAAAGTGTCACTGCTCTTTTATGCGGTCGTTTATCTGACCCTGCTTTTAAAACAAGCGAAGGATGGACGTCAGGAGATTCAAAGAACAGAGATTCAGAATTTGATTTAATGTGCATATAAATCACTAAACCGTGCATGCTGTATACTTAATGCAGTAACTTTTGGTTTGGATTGCATTTACATAGCGCTTTTCGAGAGCCTCAAAGCGCTTTACAATTCTACTATTCATTCACACACTGGTGGAGGCAGCTACAGTTGTAGCCACAGCTGCCCCAGGGCAGACTGACAGAAGCGAGGCTGCCATATTGCGCCATCAGCCCCTCTGGCCATCACCAGTAGGCGGTAGGTGAAGTGACTTGCCCAAGGACACAACGACCAGGACAGACAGAGCAGGAGATCGAACCGGTAACCTTCCGGTTACAAGATGAGCTTCCCAACCCCCTGAACTAACAGCATTGTTCAAATGCTGTTGACAATCAAAGTAATTTGGTTTATTTATGAGAGACAACTAAAGGAAAACAAAGGCATTATCTTTTTATTTGTGGCCAAAGTTTAATCCCAACAAGAATTCTTTGATGTGCAGTTTATCATATTGCTTTATCACTTTTTAAATTTACAGTCTGCATCTTTTTGCAGCTCCAGTCATCTAGCAGTGGCTTTGTAATGCTGGGCAACTCCCTGATTCCCGTTGACAGCTGGTTTATGGGGAAGAGGATCAGGTGTTAAGAGGCATGATCCTCCTTGACAGTGCGTGGTGCAATCTTTGGTCTGCATGGATGCTTTAAGCTCCTGTGTTATACCCTCTTGTTGGTGAGTGCACATATTGAAAAAAGAAAGGTGCAATGGAGGTAAAATATAGTCTCCACTGTCAACAGCTGTCATCAGAACTAGTTTTTCCCTTTTCTGCACCAATGGTATTGCAGCTAGATGTTATGTGCCCTGGGGAAAGTAATAATTTTGCCTCACACTCAGCTATAGGGAATCTGTGGTTTAACATCTATCTATCTATCTATCTATCTATCTATCTATCTATCTATCTATCTATCTATCTATCTATCTATCTATCTATCTATCTATCTATCTATCTATCTATCTATCTATCTATCTATCTATCTATGGTATATGTATATATTGCTAACATAAGTTGTTATTAATTTTTGTTGTTTATATTTTCTTGTACCAAATTCACAGAGATCAGCAAACACGTCCACCATAACACACAGACACGCTCATCTCTCAGCACGATTACTGGAGCTGTAACTCCATCTGTAGAGCCTGGCACTCATGTGAGGTCTGATCACGATCTCAGCATGATCGGAAATCTGATGTTCTCACATGGAGCCAAACATGGTGCTTCCTCTTCCTCCACAGACATTTTTAAGTCAATGCACAGTGTCCACTCAGAAATATGGAAATAGCGTGGCAGTGTATGAATGAGAGGAGAACAGTACGCCTCCACAGTCAAGCGGAGGAGTAAAAAAGAAGAGTGAACGTCACAGTAACAGAGAGTGCGTGGGCGCAAGAGGAAGAGTGGGAGTGAAATTGTGGGAGGCATTCCAGTACTCTCTCAATCTGTCTTTTATCTTTATTCATCTCAGTTAAATAACTCTTACACATTTCAAATAACTCTTCACTCTTCTCTCACTGCCATACTCTTCGTTTATTGCAGAGCTATCAATTAATTAGTACTTTGAAATAACCCCCTTTTGGCTGCTCACTTATTTCCCATGGGGTTGCCACAGCGGACGCATCTACATGTTTTGGCACAATTTTACATTCCTGACAAAACCTTCTCATTTATCCAGGCTCAGGACTGATAAAAGGGCTACAACAGCTTACGACCCCACGAGGCTGGGTTTGTGCCTCATGATTCCGAATCAAGGATATTTGGATATTTTGCGTATGGTTAACTATCGTGGAGCCAAGTATTAAACCAGTATTTTCTTTTATTCATTTACTTGTTTCACCACAACTTGTCAAAGAGAACAAAACAAAAAAAAAGGACAAAGGATTGTTGGGTGTGTTGCATTACAAATGAACATTCTCCTGTAAATACACTTTTTATG
Source organism: Copadichromis virginalis (assembly GCF_057382275.1). NCBI lineage: Eukaryota > Metazoa > Chordata > Actinopteri > Cichliformes > Cichlidae > Copadichromis > Copadichromis virginalis. The sequence continues at coordinate 20,958,707 of NC_140633.1, forward strand.
TGACAGAGTAGCATAGTAAATGAACATGTTGTCAGTTGCATAAATTCTTTGATTTTCTCCAGAATGGATGAACAGAATCAAACATCAAAGATGCCCTTTCGTGCTTGCTACAATCAGCTGACTTCATTTTTTATGGGTAATGAAAGTTGTGGTAATTTGGGGCTTTGAATGATTTCTTTGAAATGTTCTTTTTCCAGGCTGGAATGATTGTAGAGTGTCTTTATTTTGAACTTTCTCTAAGCCAAAATATACATACAGGTTCAAATATGTGCATACATTCACTGAACTATTGGTGCTCAAAGTTCTGCAATGTCTTTTAGCTTGACAAGACCAAAGCTTCTTGTTAGTGCTCACTGTTAACGACAACTTTTAGTTTCTTTTTTTCCAGTATAAAAAGGATTTGTTTGACAGTGGATTGACCAATACTCAGAATAATGGGAAACTCCACAGAACTCAGTGAAGATCTAAGAAGGAGAATTGTAAATTTACATAAGAAGGTCTCTTAGAGCCATTTCTAAACAACTCCAGATTCTAAGATCATCAGTTCAAACAACTGTATGTAAACAAGTTATTCAGATGTGTCACCACTTTTCTGGTGGAAGAAGATCCAAACCTTGGATGAAAGGGAAATGTTCAGGAACAACCGAGCAACCGCCAGGGCAAAAACCTGCCACGAACTGGAAACTGCTGGAACACCAGTATCACTGTCCAGTGAGCGAGTATCATGTCACCATAGACTAAGAGTACTAACCAAGAAAGAAACCTGACACCTACAAGGTCAGCTGACATTTGCAGCTACTTATATTAACAGCCAAATGCTTTCTCAAGAAAAATTCTAGGGTCAGACGAGACGAAGACTGAGCTTTTGGTCGCGAAGACATGAAGTATGTTTGGAGAAGTGAAGGTGAAGTTTTTCAAACCTAAGAACATTATATGACCTATTAAGGATGGTGGTGGTAGCATCACAGTTTAAGACGACTTTGTATTATTTTGTACAAATATTAGTGGGGATATATTTATATATTTCAGCCTGCATTTTTACTTTTGACGCTAAATTAGTGCAAAATGCAAAACCTGTGTTTGCTGTACAAACATTTCACTCTGAAAAACAAGCAGTTCAACGAAATCATTAAAACCCACAAATTACCATGACATTCATACCCACGATGAGTCTATGCAAACGTCCGACCGTGACTGTGCGTCACAAGGCCTCTGAGACCATGTTGTGGCATAATGCAAAAGAAAAGCAGCAAGCATTCTAACCAGAGGTGGTAAAGTCCAAAGAAAAACAAAGGGAGTTAAAAAAAAACAAAACTCTGTTTACTCTTGCCTACACTGCAGATTGGGGACTTTGCCTGCGCATCTAAACCGGAAAATGAGTGGTCTGGGTAAAAGAGGAATTCTGGAGGTGTGGGAGACACTAAGGTTGTTTGCAGTGTGGCATAGGGAAAATAATCACTTCAGCTCAATTTACCAGAAATAAGCAGATGAGCTATTATGGCTGAACGCCCAACACTAAAGTCTGTGAAGCTGGTTTAATTCAGTGATGTCTGCTACCCTTGATGTAAACTAGCACTGAACATGAACACCAAAGCTGCTGTGCACCAGTCTAACACAGCGCATTAATGTAAACTTTACCACAGTACTGGAAACTGACATGTATAACCTGCACTAAACTGTGCAACTTTTGAATAACAAAATTTTGTTTTGCAGGATATTTCACAATAAAAACTTTAGCAACTTATCATGTATAAATCTGATATCTGATCAAAATACTCTAAAATATTACATGTAAGATTTAAATTTCCATTTTATCAAATGTAACTGACCAGTCCTCAGCTTTCAAAATAACCCTCGTCTTCCTCTGCTGTCCTGTATATTTTTTTGCATGTTTCTCCATCTCAGAGTGAACTTATCTCATATTCTGGGAAATGCAGCAGCTGTACATTTATAGCAAACACACTGTGTGGAAAACTGCACAAAGAAACTGTCTGTCTTTGCGGATATTTGCTGTGCTTTTTCAAATGTTGAATTTGTACCTCCTTAAAAATCTTAAAAAATGTTATTCTTTTTATGCTTGGTCCTCTTCTGTAACACCAGCTGGATCCTGAAGTACAGCGACCGCAACTTATGAACATCTGCACTACAAAAACAATCTGGACGATCCTTTTGTTTCATCTCTTCATTTGTGATAAACACTAGTGATGAATAAGCCAATAAGTATGTCTTTCATGTGATATCGTTCCCTTCGTTTAGGCTAAAATCAATTTGATGTTTAAAGGGAATCAATTACACAATATAACTGACCTCAAATCTATAACACCTCAAAAAAGGTGTAAAATGGTAACGCTTAGTGTTGGTTTCCAGGGTGTAAAAAGGCAGCACCCAGTGCTCCTTATTTCAAAGATCTTGGCTTCAAAGGATTGTGCTAAAGCTGCAAATCAGAGCTTTAAATGAGCTTCCGAATAAATCAGCTGGTGAAATCACACCTCTCAATGTCCATCTTTATATGCGGCCTATGCTTGGCAGGAAAGTGAGCATAGTTCCTAAAATGGTGAAAGCTATTGTCACAAGTATGTTAGAATTTACTTGGAAGAAGTGCAACATTCAGGAAAACTATTGTGTAAAATGACTGGCAGTCAACGCACGACGGTCTGTTTGGCCCTTCTGGACCACCAGCATGATCAGATGGTTGGCATTTGTGGACTGCCCATGTCCAGCACAGGGAACAGAGGATGGGACATAGTGTAGGTGGGTGTCAGACAAAAAGGGGGACTAGAGAAATCTCCACAGGAATGAAGGCATGTAGGAAGAGATGGCCAAACGAGCCACTTTCAGAGACTGCATGCTATCCAATTTAAACCTGGATCTGGATTAGACTCCATTCCTATGCATGTGATCTGAAATATGCAGAGGAATGCATCTATATAATGACATCCTTACAGATGCCTCGTAAACAGGGACAAGAGCATAGGAGTTTTGATGCATGCATCTTCTTTGGTTACAGAGACAGGAGGGAAAAAGGTACACTCTGTACAGTCCAGTCTTCACACCAGTGAGGAATAGTGATTAGGTACTAATCTTTCCTGGTGCGAGAAGGGATCGTGGGTGAAGTGTGAACATTAGCAGCCAAGGCTGTGAAGACTCAGTTAAAATTACATTTTTAATAAAACACAAGTTTTCCTTCCTTTAATATATATATACAAAATTAACAAGGACATGTAAATAAATAAAAACACATAGCACTCTGACATTCTCATTTTCATCTATGTCTAACCTTTGTTTCATTCACGGTAAAACAAAAAGATGGCAGCACTATCGTCAGCATTTGTAACCTCTTCACGTCACGATGTTAAAACGATCGGTAATGATAATTCAACTGCCAGCTAAGGAGAAATTATATCTTATTAAACATGGCACTGGCATCTGTCTTAATGTCGTTTTCAGCGTAAAAGGTTGGGGTATAGGTCTTGGCTTACTGCACAATGTGCACAGTCTGTTTAAAAGACCACGCCATCCCTTACATTTCAATTTATCCGTGGCCAAAAAATTGTACTTACTAATCACCTTTTTACAATGTTTCATGCTAAATTACCTCGGTTAATACTATCAGCGGGATCTCTTATTGACTTGGCTGCTTCATTTACACGATGAGTGAAGTCTTCATCGACCTCAAGGACCATTAAAAAAATGTGTTCCTACTAACAGAGCTCCAGCTACAGCAGAGAAAATGGCTGTGTGTGTGTGATACTAACACTTGCACTAATCTTAGGACATACTTAAAGACAAAGGTGAAACAAAAAGATGCGTTCTTTACTTTCACTTTAATAATCTGTACGTTGGACTAAAAGCTGCACTGATATATAAGCAGAGCTACACGAATGACACGAAATCACGAAATCGCCAGTGTCCTGTGCTATATTGTGTTGTGCCCCGTGTTATCTGATGGCATTGCCTACAATATTATTTGCTCTTTCGGGATTGCTGATTTTCTCAGCAGCTGCTGAATTATTGAACAAAGCTATCATTACACCAGCAGACCAAGTATTTACAATACTATTAGGGCCTGATGTGCCGTAAATGGACCTTTCCATTAGCTGCTGTGAAGGCCAGAGTAACACCTGCATCAACAAAAACACACGCGTGTGCGCTTGCAGACACGAATGCTGTCACACAGTTGTTGTGGGGCGACCCCCATGGGAGTTGGTTATTTTTCAACAGCAGCCTGAGTACGTCAGAAAATGTGCTTACACTGTGGCGACACATGCTGGCTCAACAGTATTACGCAGCGTGGCTGTCCTTCAACATCTCAGGAGACTTTATGTTAAACACACAATCGCATACAGAAGCCCTGCGGTGACAGCGAGTGTGAAAGATATAAGCCTTTGCCTTTCTGGATTACCTTCGCTTCGTGCTTGCATATGTGCTTTGGGCATTTCATATTTGTGTTCCGTGAGTCTTTTCCATCATTTTTCCGTCATGATAGGCCATGAAGGGAAAGCTATAAAGAGACCAGTAACTGCAGCCGCCCTCCAGAGAGATAAAGGATGCCTTTGGCCTTTTCACTGTGGAAACTTCCATGTTTACAGACTCCACCACCGATTTCCGTGTGTCTCAATCAGCTGACAAGCTGTTACATGAAGCAATAACATGGTTTGCCAATACTTGATTCACTAACTGACCCAGTTACCCTTATCATGCATACATACACACAAGCGCGACTGTTTCCACACCTGCAGGTACGAGCTTTTTTACATTGCCTTCCTTGCAATTTCACTTTCACAAAAAATTTTTTATAGTACAAGTCCAGTTTGAAATTCACGGAAAAGCTACTTTAAAACTGACATTGGCTAAGCCCTACGCCCCATTGTTTGACTGTTTCACAACATACTCTAAAACATGTGCACATTTTAAAATAATACTTTTTTTCATGCCATTGCAACCAAAAATAGTCTCATTTTGATTCATTTGGTGTCAGTATTTGGCTATTTAGCTTCTTGCAATGGCTAAAAGTGCCCTTTACTATTTAGTTTTAAGTGCTACGTTCTGACCCCGGACTAACCGTCAGAGGATGCTAGCTTTCTACAATCAAACATTACAGTTTTTCTCAGTCGCTTTGGTGCGTTTCTCAGATCAGAATTGAAATTCTCATAACTATTAGTTCAACCTCCACAACACTCAGTCATTTGTGCACATCGTAGTAGCAATTTCTCCTCTCTCTGAACAAGCTGCAAATGATTTTGGACATGAATCAGTTGCTTCCATACATTTCCCTGCTGCTTTCTGACATTTCCATTTGCTTATGTCATGTCAGTCAAAAGTAATCATACCTATGGATGCTGAATAGTCGTTCCCAATAAAACTAATAGTCATACATCCATTGCTTGAGTCATCACACACAAAATTGTTGAACTAGTTATCACATGCCAAATATTGGCCATCTGTCAAGCAAATCCTATACCTTTCTGTATCATTTTTCCTGGAAATGTCTGAACAATTGATCTCAGGTGAATTACAGCTGTCACTCATGACGTTGTTCACTGTCAATTATGGATGAATCCTGTGAATCCCCAATTGGCAAGCATATATAAACTGCGCAGGAGCTAGTGTGTAACATTTCTACACTTCTGTGACACAAACAGTATACACTGTAATGTACTGTGCCATCTCAGACAACGGCGTCCTCACCCATATCCCCCTTCTTGGTCCATACAATACCCAACATCTCCTGACATTTTTAGACACTCTTTACAGGGACCTAGTCCCTGAGAATGAGAGAGGTGGAGGCCAACTCAGCAAGTATGTTGTTGTCTGGGATAATGTCCGTTTTCACCACTCCCATCAGGTCAGAGAGTGGTTTGCAGCACATGACAGAATTCTGGTTGAATATCTCCCTCCATATTCCCCATTCCTTAATCCAATAGAGGAGTTTTTCTCTGCCTGGAGGTGGAAAGTTTATGACCGGCATCCACATGAGCAAATGGCCCTGCTAGCAGCCATGGATGCAGCATGTGACGACATCACAGCAGGGTCCTGCAGAGGATGGATTCGCCACTCCAGGAGATACTTTCCTCGCTGCATTGCGAGGGATAACATCTGTTGTGATGTAGATGAAAATATGTGGCCAGACAGACAGGAACGTCTGGATGTGCCAGAATGATTTACTGTACTGTTACATGTGCTGTTTATTGTTCACATTAGTGCACAGCTCTACCAAATGGGTGATTTTATGTTTACATGTATTCTACAGTGAACAAGTGACTGTAGCATATTTGTCTTTTGCACAAGCATTTTCAGGTGTCACCAATTGTTTTTGCAATGGGAAACACTGAAATTATAAACTGTCATAGTGGAAACATGACAATGCCATTTGACTATCTTGTTCATAAAGATGGTGTCAAGACTTTTCATTTTGATGGCACTGACAGTTTCATTGACATGGATACTTGCTTTTGAGGTATGGATAATCAATTCTGTGCATGTGACGTGCTTTTGCAGGCTATCCACTAGGTTTTGCAGTTTGCACTAATTGTTTTGGGAAATGCACTAACTGCTGTGCAAATGTTAATGGTGTTCTGAGGAACGCACCAAAGTGACTGAGAAAAACTGTAACATTCTCCATCCAATGCAGACCAGTCAAAGGGCTCCCAGTTTTCTACAAGATGCTCACAAAATAATTTACTGTGAATCATAATATTTTGCCATATAATTAAAAATCATATACTCACCAGATATTTGCATTAAGTTGCTCATTAATGCAAATATCTAATCTGCTAAATACACTCAACAGCATGAAGACAGTCAAGATAAGCTGCTGAAACCGAGTTCAAACCGAGCAACGGTGAAGAAAAGTGATTTAATAAAGTGGCTACTGAATGTCAATTATAAATTCAGTCATTAGGCTTACATCACAGCGACCGATATTCTTTGGCAAACCTATCTTCAGTTTGATTTAATGGCAATCAAAGGACCCAATTATTTTACAAAGCAACCTTCTGCATTGTTTTGCTTGCATTAAAGGCCCAACTGACTAACTATAACTTGGCAAATGATCTCAAACGATGCTGACAGACTCATGCTGTGTCTAGTCTGTGTTCATCAAAGGTTGACAGAGTGTAACTGAATAAAGGCAATGGTGCTGATTAAAAAACTGTGAAAGATGGTGGCAAACTCTTCTCCAAGTACCGTCACGCACGAAAGCTCAGATCATCGGCCACTTAATTTCTCGCTCCCTTCACACACTATCAGTGTCAGGACTCATCTGGCGAGGATGCAACCTACGAGACTATTATTTCTCAGATTCTAAAGACTGTATGTCCAATGACTTCGCTTCATAGCTTGCGTGTAATTTAGTATGTACATAAGGGCATCTATGCATTGACCAAATGCAGATCTCACTTTAATAATTTTCTACACATCACACAGATACACTCTATGCTCAACTGTGCTTTCAGTTCCATCACCCACATACATGTAAATATGTACATACACCCACGAATTCATGTGCAGAAAAACAATGCGTTAACTGAGCAGTTATTAATGTTATTATCTTGTCAGAACCCAATTAAGCAGAGAATGTAATGAGTGAATTGTTGGTATATAATTAAATATAACTGAGGAGCACTGATACAGCCTCGCTCAATCCGAATGGCTACAGACGTTTTCAGTGTTGTGCTCTCTACAAAAAGAAAACATCAATGATGTGACACTCGGGCTCCCTGCCCCCTCAAGTCAAAGCCACAGATGGGGTTTTGTTTACAGCCTGTTCCTCTCTTCATTCTGTTACAAAATCATTATATCGAAAAACTAGAATCGCGCTGAAGGCACAATTAGGCCCTGTCTCATCTTAATTAGTTATGGTCATATAAATGAAGCTATTATTGAGTAAATGATCCAATGTCCAGTGGTAAATGGATCTAGGTTATAGAATAGTATAACCCATATCCATTTACCACACTGCAGGATGTCTATTGCCAAGATCATCTCCATAATTTTTATTCACTGACTTAAAAAGTGTGTCTTTAAAATGACTTTAAAACATAATAGAATGATTAGATAATTTTATAAATCTGACCAAATTTAGCAAAAAGACTAAAACCAGGAATGTGTTGATTAAATAGAAAACCTGTCCACTTACCTTGGCTTTTCTATGGTTACAGCTAGGGATGGGTACCGGTATCCGGTGCCATTATTGCCTGTTATCGGACCTGGAGTTAGCAACATCCCCCAAGAACCCGAAGAGCAGAGTCCTGGCCCCTAGCCCTGCCAGTGTAGCAGAAACGATGACGGATGATGATGGCAGCAGCAGCAGCCGTTCTTCTCTGCGTGAGTAGCTTAATGTTGTTCGTGTGTAATTTACGTTGAGTAGGCTAACCACGTGATTAAATTAATGCATGTAAGGTGAACTAGCAAACATCATCATAGCTACATGCGGCTGTCTTCTTGTTTGATGGCAGGTACTCCCTTCACCCTGGTCAAAAAGGCTAAAATGACCAAAGAAAAAGTGGGAAACAGCTAAACATGAGAGGTTTTTGGACAAAGTTTGTGTTTTCCATTGATTAAGCGCTGCTTCCAGCCAAGAGTGATACCATAAATTCCCTATAGCTGCAGGAAAGGCTAACATTGTTATCTTTGTACCAAAAAACAGCTGAACATGAGAGTTTTTTGGACCAATTTTGTGTTTTCCATTCTTTAAGCACCGGTTCGAGCACCGTTTAAGCACCGACACCATTTCAAAAGTACCGGTTTGGTACTGGTATCGGATAAAACCTAAACGATACCCATCCCTAGTTACAGCTGAGGACGTAAAGTCTTTGAAAACTGGTTAGAAAAAGTTCATCTTTTTAAGGCGAGGACAGCTGTGCACTGTAGTTTTTGGCAAACCTTTTGTTTGTTAGTGAAGGTTTTGATGGAGTGTGCAGTATTTATGATTTTCACAAATAACATTACCATCTGGTGCAATGATGTGGCTCACTGATGCATTTTTTGGAAAGCAGCATCAGCCAGTCAAGCCACTTCACTTTGGATCTGCCTGAAATATCTCAACAATTGGTTGGATTGCAGTTAATCTCACTGACTTTGGAGATGCTGTGACCTTTCAGCTTCATCATTAGGCCTCGGTTTGTTTTATAAACCTTTAAAAGTGGTGGTCTGTGTCAGAGTGCTGCTTTACACAAGCAAACCATAACCATGCACTCTTGCTGTTGTTAATGGGAAAAGCAGATGCTATCGATCCAAAAATTATCAGTTCAAAATCTAGCCCAGAGAATTCCTTCACAATAACACGTCCAGCATCTTAAGGATTACTGACTACCTGACAGACAGACTGCAGTACGTGACACTGGGCAGTGCTCTGTTTGGTTTGCTGTGCTCTCTCCATTCCTGTTCACCTTCTGCACCTCTGACTTTCTGCACAGCTTCGAGTCATACCACTGACAGAAATACTGGTTGGATGTCTTAGTGACAGGTAGGAACAGGAGGAGCAGTGGATGATTTTTAACCTGCCTCTGCATATGAATAAGACCAGAGTGATAGCGATCAACTTCGGAAAGAAGAGGATGGCTGCTGATGTTGATGTAGTGAAGGAGTTCAAGTACCTGGGCGGCCACATCAACATCAGACTGAATTGGAAAACCAACATCAAAGCCGCGGTACAAAAAGACTCTACTTCCCAGGGAAGCTGAGGTCCTTCAGTTTGTGATGCAAAATGATGTAGATTTCCATTTGCAGGTGTATTTTACTGTGGTCCAAGAATCCGAGCTTATGCCACCAATTGACTGGAAAAACTGGAAAGCATTAGAAAGGCTGGCTCTGTCAATGGTGGCAAATAGGACACTTATGAAGGCCACTGAACAAACTGCTATCCATCATGAATAGTCCCGACCACCCTCTCCACCACTCACTGGACAAGCAGTGAAGCATCTTCTCTATCAAACTGATTCAGCTCTGCTGGCACAAGGAGAGAAACATATTCATGTCACAAGTATAAGCCTCTATAATAGAATATGTCTGTCTGGCAGAGAGACATTTTATTCTTATTTTTAACCTTAACTGCTGTAACAAATTAAGATCCCAAATACAGGCGATCATATCAGTATTTAAAGTTGAATCATTAACTGTTTGGGTGTTTGTGGATGGACTCATTCAGATTTACTGCTCAAGTTTTTCTCACAGATTTCAAGAATTCAAAACTTCTCAGACTTGACTGATCTTTACATTTTACTACAGTTAATGATCACTTGATATGTATGGATGTTTTTCATCAACCAGCAACAGTTTTACAGATTGAAGACCATCAAAGTTGTCCGTCCCACAGAGAGCGTCCAACGCCTGTGGACAATATTTCCTGTGTTCTCTGGTAAGTCGGTCCACCTCCTCATGTCCTCCACCCCCATGGTTCCACAATCACTCCATTACTCCTCTAGTCGCTACCCACACAGACAGCCTCTGACTGACGATGAGGCAGGCAGACAGAATGTTTTACCCTACTACACACATGTGGTCCTCTGTGATCTCCACCCACCACATGCTGAGATAAATATGCCTTTGAATCTTCCAGACTGTTTAAAGATAACGTGTAAGAAAAATCATCTTATTTCTCTGTATGGATGGTGAGTGTCTGGTTCACTGTATGGAAAAGGAAGATGGATGCCGATAATTCTGAAATGTTAAATATTTAAGAGCTGCAGGCCTCTGAGCAATAGAGGTGAGGGAAGAGAGGAAATGGGGGTGGAGAAGTGAGAAAGATGAAGAAGGAGTGGGTATTAAACGCCATCCGTCTAATTTCAGTGTGAACCTCATAACGCATTCATGTGATGGTGTGGTCATTATATATTATGGAGTCCAGCCAGTCGTCTTACATATCACCGTCATATTAATAATTCTAATGCGACATAAAAGCAAATATTCTCACTTTTTAAATTATTTGCTTGAATGCTCTCTCTGGAGTGTTGGATGAATATATTTGCATATGTATGTCTGGTATATGTTATGAGGGAATGAGTGATTCTTTCATTAGCAAAGCTTTCACACATACAGCGACTTGTTTCCATGTGTGTAAATGTGGTCGAGCGCCTGTGTGTGTGTGTGTGTGTGTGTGTGTGTATGTGTGTGGGTGGGTGCATTTTCCACCACATCTGTTTCTCTTCATATACATTTTCATTGCAAATTCTATCAACATCCAGTTTATTAGATAGCATGTTGCTGCTGTGTGTGTGTATGTGAGGGACCCTGAACAAATTATTCGTAACACTGTAACAGCATAACAAAGCAATAATGATTAATTTAAGTTAAAAAAAAAACCAGACTGGCTTGTTAGGTAGTAAGTTGCCTGCCTTTTGCCCTCATGCATATAATGCTGGAGAATAAGAAAATACAGTAACCCTGCTCCTTGCTAACTGGTGGACTATTTTACATGTTTCTGAGACAATTTTGTTCTTCTTTTGGACGCTCTCTTTGAGCCAAATGTCACCTGTTTGTATTACACATGGTTGTATACTAAAAATTCCCTGAGCATTTCAAATGGAAATGAATGGAAATTTATTGTATGTAAATACACTTCTCAAAGAAATTACAGAAAGACTCGAAAGATGTCAATCATGCTGTGTTGGAAATAAAAAGATGCAACACTGTTTGATGGAAATGAAAATTATCAGAGGGTTGACTTCACAGACATCCTGAAAGTCAAAGTGAAAAAAAAAGATGAGGCAGGTGAGTTTATCTTACTGGAATTTCATTGGAGCAACTCAAAATTGTACTCAGTAGGTTTGTACATGTGTGAGCCTCAAACTCGGGTCCTCTAAAAGAGTCCTGATAGTCTGAGAGTTCTGTGAAGAATCTCAGCTGTTCATATAACTTCAAAGCAGCAGTGAAGACCACACCACGTGCCACTCCTGTCAGGTAAGGGGAGATAACTGAGGCTACAGTTCACACAAGCTTAATAAAACTGGACAATAGGAGGCTGGTAGGTTCAGAGTTTGCAATAAACATGAACTGTTGCCTTGTGTCAACAGAGTGGTCATGGTGGTGTAATAGCAGGGGGGATATTTTCTTGACACACTTCACAGTCACCAGATCCTGATCCAACAGAGTGCCTCTGGGATGTGGTTTAATGGGAATCTCCCATTACACCATATCCCAGAGTGCCTCTGGGATATGGTGTAATGGGAGATTCCCATCTTGGATGTGGAACTGAAAAGTCTCAGATAAGCTCTTCCAAAAACCACGCTGCTTTTAAAGTGACTTTCTTATATTGACTTTCACCATTTTTCCTCATTCTTATTCTCATTTTGAACTTCAGCAGGATGTCTCGACCAAGAGAATCTAAATGAATGCCCTGTGACTGGCTGATTAGATATTTTAAGAAGCACTTTAACAGGTTTAGCTACTAAAGTGGTTAGCGAGTGCAGATATAAATGCACACACACAATCCATTAACTTGTACAACCAACTTTAGCAGCAAGAACTTGGGGTAATTGTTTCCCGTATGACTTTATAAGTCTTTCATATGATCATGGAGGAATTCTGCTGACTCTTCTTCACAATGTTGCTTCTGTTCATTGAGGTTTGCAGGCACTGATTCACACTCAGCTCTCTAAAGGTCTCATCACAGCATTTCAATTGGGTTTAAGTCTGGACTTAAACGGATTGGACCATTACAATATTCTTGAGTCTTTTCTTTTTCAGCTCTTCTGTTGCAGATTTGCACCTGTGCTTGGGATCATTGTCCTGTTGCAAGACCTGGTTTAGGCCAAGCTTTAGCTGTCGGACAGATGGCCTCAAATCTGACTGTAGAATACTTTGGCATGCAGAGTAATGCATGGTCGACTCAAGGACTGCGAGGTGCCCAGAACCCATAGCTGCAAAGCAAGCTGAAATCATCAAGCCTCCATCCCTGATCTTGACAGCTGGTATGAGGTGTTTGTGCTGATATGGTGTGTTTGATTGTGCAAAGTGTGGCGCTGTGCATTATGTTATCATGACTTTTGTCTTGTCTGTCCAAAGGACATTGTTCCAGATTTCTTGTGGTTTGTTTAGATGTAAACTTAATCCATGTTACCATGTTCTTTGGTAGCATGGAGAAAAAAAATACTTTTTTCTGTCAACCCTTACAAAAAATAAAAATAAAAATAAACAAGCTATTAAGTCTTTTTCTAATTGTACTGTAATGAACTTTAACATTAAACATGCTAACTGAGGCCTAAAGAATCTGACACTAGGTCTTGGGGTTTTTGTGATTTCTCTGAGCATTGCATAGTGTAAGTTTTCTGAGTCAACCACTGCTGGGGATATTGTGACACTGTTAAAAGACACCTGAGTGCTTCAGACCAGCCAGAACGTATGTTTATAGAGGTGATTACGCTCCCTGATGATCAGTTTATCTATTGCATATGATTAGCAGTAACTAGCTGCTTCTAATCCTGTTAATACGCATGTAAACCATGAGGTTGTACTTAAGTCAATTTACCTAAACCTACTGCTGAGTTAAAGACGACCAATCATCTGTCAAAGGCTTACTGTGGGATCACAAATGAAAGATGTACTGTTAAATCACGTGCCTTTAGGAAATAAGTGGCACTGACGAATGGGCTGTGCTCAAATCAGAATGTAAGTTAGTTCAAGTGAAAGCATTTTTACTCCTTTCACTGGGCTTCAGATCATGTGTTTTAGAAGCAGTCTATCCTGGAGCAGTCTAGGCGACAGCGTCCTAAACGCCGGGCAGGCATTAAATGTCAATTTACCAAATTGCCTCACTGTGACATTTGCGTGCAAACAAATATATTCTGGTGCATGTGATGCTTTTAATGTGGAAATGGGAATGCCCGATGGGTTTTCTTTTTAGTTTTTTGCTTTTATTTATTTATTTATTTTTTAAATGAAGTAAAATTAATTCAAACGTAATGGCAATGTCGGTGAGCAAGTTCCTGAATGTGATGAGGCTGTAATTAAAGCAATATATCAGACGAGCTAATAACCTTCTAATGACATCATTAAAAAAACAAAACAAGGGCTAATTTAAGATAAAAGCATTAACAACATAGTGTACTTCACGATTACCACTGTTTGTTAGTGGGATGGAAAACACGTGCACGAGGCAGATGTAACTGTGTAGATTTCCAGGATGATTTTCTTTATGCTGGGGAAAGCCCTCTTTGACTTAAGACTGCCGTGTTCTCATTTGTGACAAAGACCCATCAACATCTAATAAAAACACTTGATTGGCTAATTACACAACATGCATAATTTAACTTTATGGCCTGTCTCTTTCTTTTTTTTTCTTCATTAAAACTAGGTCCACATACACATGTGCAGGGGTTTAGTGGATTGTAACACCATTCCTGCGCGTAGCAATACATTAGTTTAATTATCATGCACATATACACACATACTGTATAAACAGATGTCGTGTTTGAACAGTGCACTATGTGTGCATTATGCATGCCTTATGGTCAGCCAATTCTCATATGTTTATGCCATGAGCTACATCGTTTTAATATGGTAGCAGTAAGTGAAGGTCACAGAAAGAGCTGGTGTGAGTGAATGCCTGTGAATATACACATGTATGAAAAGCAGGGCAAATGTGGGAACTCAACAGCCTTAAACCCCTTGTAGCTTTGAAAAACCTCAGAAAACTCAAAACCAAAACGGTGTCCTTTTGCCCGTTATGTTCACTAGGAGGCCTGAGGGAACTCGTCTTCTTTGTTCGAATTAGCAAATAAACAATATATTCATGTTCAAACCAATAATCCTGACAGCTGTTGTGACTGGTTAATGAAAGCAACAGAGTTACAGAGTTGTCACAACGAGCACTCCATATGCTGACGCCTTAAGCCTTCAATTGTACATCTGAAGCATCTGGTACAGAGGTGGTAAACCTTGACCTTTAACATCATGAGAGCCTAGCTGCTGAGATCATCCTTAACTAGTGCTAACCAGCATAACCTACATGTCTTTTTTGAGCAAACTGCTTGGTTTTACAAGCCTTAGACTCTGCACTTAACTCGTGGCTGCCAAACAAAAAAAAAGCTGTAATCCACATGCAACACTGTAATAACCTTGCAATGTTCCGCATTTTATTATGTTTTTGTGTCTGTCTGTGTCTACAAGATTTATGGTAACTGGGCTAAAATCATAACGGAAAAACAATAAAAATATACCTTAAAGTGCAACTTCCCACAGAAAGACCTGAATCATAGTTTCTGTTTTGAACCTTTAAGACCTTGTCCTCCATAACTGTGTACATAGTCATGTTTTACACAGCAGCGCAAAATGAGCTAAACCTTCCATCTACAACTGGAATGCTTGTTAAATGTGTCTCACCAGATCATCAGTGATTGATTGCATCAGTGAGAAAATGGGACTTTCACTTCTAACAATAAGCAAAGCACATTTGCTCTGATCCATTTATCTAGACAGGGGGTCTGTGGGGATAGGTTTCGCGTGAACACAGGTGGGTCTGGGGGTCCTGCATGAGGTACAGGTTAAAGCATGCTTAAACACTCATTACAGTTGACGTAGTTGCGTTTGATTGCAGGGGATTCAGCTGCTTTCGTGCTACATCAGTAGCTTATTGATGGCGACTGATTTAAAGAGTTCTTTTTTGGAAGAAAAACTATAAAAACGAACAGAGCAGAGGGCTGACATATGCAATTGCATTATCACATTCCTTCAACAAAAATAACACGGGAAACCAGGATTGAAGCGTTTAGTTCCACAGTCACTACCTGCCTGTGTTTTTCCATTGTAGTAAAGCTGAGGTATACTATGACAAACAATCAACATGAACTGACATCGAGTATTTTTCCACTGCACCTCACAGCAAGGCAACAGTGTTTACTCTGATCACACGTTGGGGGTGTACTAGTGACAAGCCGCAGTAAAAGCGCGCCACCTGTGCAGCCCCTTCAGCTTTATCAATAATACTGTAAGGAAAACAAAGTAGAAGACTCCTGATTCTATCACAGTATTTAAGCCTTCAACTGCAATGATAACAGCACTGATTGATCAGCGTTAAACACATCTGTGGTGAACATGTCAGTGTTAAAGACATTGTATTTGATGTGTGGTGTATCCTCAACAGCATCCATTTCTCAATCAAAGGAGAAAGTAGTGTTAACTGTAAAGCAGCAACAGCAGGGAAGGTTTCATATCAGCCGTAACTTCACACAGCTTGGAAGTACAAACAGGAACACAAACTCCTAACCACGAGGACTCACTCAGGAAATATAAAAGTAGTGAGAGCTGGACACAGACAGAATTTTTAGAAACAGACCTATCTCTCTCCAGCCTCAGACACACAGAGAGCACAGACGCACAAGCGTAGCTGCTGCGGACGCGGCTAAAGGGGTAATCATGGGTTTGTCGTAATCTGCTCCTGCTGCCAAGCAGCACCACGGGAGAGTGGCTCAACTTTCCCCTGCTGTGAGGCTGTTGTGTAAATGCTTGTTATTATGTCTGGTTTGGCTTAGCACGTTGCAGCTAAAACGGATTGACCCAGACCTGCAGAAGTCTGACTCGACTTTGATGTCAAAGATCAAAGTTTGAATGTCATCATGCTACTCTGTGCCCAATCACACTGTAAAGGTGTACAGTTTTTTTGGCTTTTATTGTCCACACCAACACAAATTTCACCCACAACCCACCTGGCTAGCCAGATGTGAGTTGCTGCAACTTTATCCACTTCCCTGAAATGTCACTTGTTTTTACATTGTGTCGAGTGGAAAGCAAAGATATGTCTATGGGGAAGAAAAATACAGTCAGCTGCATCATGATAGAAAATAAAAACACTTGTCAGGTTTCTTTGTACAAAAGTATTCAATTAAAATCTATTTTATTTATATAGCACCAAATCACAACAACAGTCACCTCAGGGCGCTTTATATTAAAAGACAAAACCCCAACAATCCATCGACCCACTTTGAGCAAGCATTTGGTGACAGTGGGAAGGAGTAAACCCCGTTCAACAGGAAGAGACCTCCAGCAGAACCAGGCTTTGGGACGGTCAGTCATCTCAAAGATACACTGTTATTTTCTCAAGAGCTACTTTTTTCTTTTATACTTTTATACTCTTTTTAAAACAAGTATCTGTGTTTCTACTTGAGTGATAATTTGTGTGCCTCTGATGGCAAATGTAACAGCTCAGAATGAAACTTCCTGGGAGAGTTAATAAGTAACAGGAGAGGTAAAAGTAGCCCAGGGACACGACCTTTAGGGGAACAAATTTACATAAGTTCACAGAATTTATTCACAGAACTTTTTTGGTGAAGTTTGCAAACTTTTTTTATGTATTCAAAAGAAAAAAAAATTTGGTGAACCAATTTGCATGCGCAAGTCATTCATTTCGACAGGTACACTCACACGGAGGCCACAGTGGAGCTGGGAATAAACAGTCACCTTAGCAATAAATTCTTCACATAGTTTCTTTACAAAGTTACACCAACAGAAATGCACATCTTTAACTTCCTGGTTGTTTTACAACCAATTTAACATCATCTGGAAATGCTGAGCTGGTCCATGTGAGAGGAGAGTGCTGAGACTCATCAGCGCTGTGATTTACTGCTACAGGAGAGGCACATGCTCAGTAATTTCTTCACTGAAAGGGGCACGCAATGAATATGAGAAGTGAGTGAGAGTGATTCAAGCTGAATTGGCTGCAGCAAGTTTAAAAGCCAAAGCAAACTGTCAGTCAAAAAGCTACAAAGTTATTCACGTCCAGGGTTCATCAACAATACTGAGAACAGGAAATTTTATAACACAGTATTACATAATAAAAGAATTTACCATGTTTTAAAAGTGTCAGCATTTCCTTGTCTGACGTCCCATTCATGAGGAATAAACACAATGCAGTCTTTCTTCAGGCAATTGCTGGGAACACCTTTAAATATGCAATACTTACCGTAATCAGCTTTATTCATATCTGTGCTTTTGCAATTTGATTAGCCATGACACAAAATACTTGTTTGTCTGAAAATAAACCCCAATGCATATCCCTCTATATATGTGGGTAGGGGGTATTTTTATCCTTCAAGCTCGAGCCCTGGGAGCTTGAGGGTCCTGCGCAGCATCCTTGCTGTTCCTAGGACTGCACTCTTCAGGACAGCGATCTAGGAGTTCTTCCTGGGATCTGCTGCATATATATATATATATATATATATATATATATATATATATATATATATATATATATATATATATATATATATATACATACATATGTGTGTATGCATAATGTTCTTCAGCATCTTGCTCTGCTGTACTTCTATCTTCTATGTTTATTTATTCATGTTTCACTTGAAACTGAGTCTCTGTGGGATTTTGTCCTGTTAAATAAAGGTTACATTCCAATGCTCTTTGTTTTGGCGGTACAACAGCTTATACTGGGTTATGGTTGGCATTTCTCTGCTAAGATATATGTTTGTAAGCATTTGTGTGCTTGAGTGTAGCATGAATGTGTTTGTAGAGTGAAAAAACAAAACAATAGAGTATGTGTGAGAAAGGAATGAATATTAGATCCGTAAGTCAGATGAGGCTTAGTTGAAAAAACAATCAATGCATGCTACGCTCACACACACACACACACACACACACACACACACACACACACACACACACACACACACACACACACACACACACACAGAGGAATGAATAACTTCCTACACCCTCCTACACAGTTCCTTTTTAAAAACTGCTCTGTTCATTTTTGAATAATGTGTACCCACTGTACATTCATTTATCCTTCATTCACTAATATACGTGTGAACTCTCTCTCACTGACCCAAATTAAACAATATCTGCACACTGATGTGTCGTTACGCCATTGGAGGATGACGAAAAGAAATATGCTCCTATTAAGCAAACAGGCCTTCAGCTAATCAATAAATTGCCACATATCACTGTCAGCTGCCTTACTCTCTGGCCTCGGATGATCCAACTGCAGTCTGTTTTCCAAAAAACTGATGATACATTTTCTTGCATGTGAAACACACACACGCACACACATGCACACACTTAATCTGTTTATTTAAAATCCTCCTTCTGTCACAATCACTGGTTTCCCCTGTTCTGACTGAGGCAGACAGACTCATGTATCATTGTCATTTATATCTAAACAGCGACTCCTGATAATGTATAATTATGACAAATAACTGATGATGACATTGCATCTGTTTAATCAAAGCTAAACACAGCTGAGTTTTAGATGGCAGGCCGTGTGTGGCCACAAGAGTAATTTGCCGGGGGACGTGGTGCTCGTTAATAAATATGTTGCCTATGTGTCTCCGGCCTACATAAACATATTATCACTGGTTTCTCTTCTACTCACATATGCACGCTAGAGCTGCGTATGCGCGATATGGCTTCTGCCCTTTCTAATTAGCATAATGAATAAATACCAGTGTCAGTGACCTGTGAAATGAGAAAAACCCTTGTCATTTCTGAGTATCTGCACAACTGAGGTTTAAAATGAAGTCATAACAATGTGTTGAGATAGGGCACGGATCGTGGCAAAGAGGGAAATTTTCACTCTGCCGTGGAGCGCCACGGTTCTTCATCAAACATGCACAAGCAACATTACACAACACAAGTGGCACATTGATTTCAATATAGCAATCTAGAACTCGAGCGCCACTCTACACATCCATGCATACCCTGTGTCCAACTTGCAGACTGATAATAACAGATAGAACAAGTCCATACCGATGAATTGGCCCACTGAGGTAATCAAAACAGTAATCACTTTTGCCGTAGCTCAATAACTCAAAGATTTCCATCAGCGCACGTCATCCTTCCTACGGGTCAGCCCGCCTCAGATCAATCCCCGCAAAAATTAAGAACAAGAGAAATTTCAATTTTACTGAAATTGCTGTATTGATTAGAGAATTGAGTAAATTACTGGTGACAACATGAGACTGAGTGCAGCAATCTATACGATGCGCACCTGAGAGGAGAAAAAACAGCTTCCATTATCATTTCTTGTTAAAAGCATTGGGTTTAAGAAATTAAAGGATCAGTCGAGAATGATGTTTGTAATTAAAAGAAAGGGCAAGTTACCCAAGCTCGACAAGCTAAGAAAGTGATGACCAAGAGTGTTATTTTATTTTATTCTTAGATATTTTTTTAATTTTTCAGTCATTTAAAGGGCTTTTCTGACCTCGTTATGGTAAATATAGTGGCCCCTTCCCCTGTCGCAAACACACCTTTCTCATTTGATGGGCAACATATACCAGAGGTCTTTCAGTTCGTGTCATGTTGACTTATGAACAAATGCTAACTGATGCAGCAAGATAAAATTCACCTCAGGAGAAAGCCATGTGAAATATGACTTTCTAATTGTTATAAAACTTGAATAAGAAGTAGATCTATTCACTGTCTCATGAAAAATTGATTAGCAGATGAGTCTCAGTCGCACGAGTTGGAGCAAAGCTCAAAGTATTCAGTGGCTCACACAACAACTCATGACAAGAAAACTAACAAAACTAAAACCAAAGAACTGTCCTTTACTATGAACAATAAATGACATCAGGATTATATTCAGACCACAAACATCAAAACAACACCGCCACAACAATATGAGCCAGACACTCCGGGCTTTGACTGTCATCTGTTTTGCCTTTTGACAAATAAGATGAAGCAAAGACCGGGTGAGGAGTGTGTGTGTGTGTGATGTTTAATAAACAGTGTGTGTTTGTACTGTTCATTTGATCAGCTCTTATGTAGCAGTGACTGGAGTATGACTGATCCTAATCTTTACCCCCTCCTCTCCCTCTCCCCCGATCCCTCTCCAGCGCTTGCCCTTAATCCTATCTCGTCATTTCGGTTATTGTAATCTACTTTACGAAAGCTTATGAAACTAATCGTTGCACATGGTGACAGTGCTGTGGGTGACTGAGACATTATGAGCTTCTTACTCAGCAAGGGGGCCAAGCAAAGCTGTTTGTATTTGAAGGTGAGCTGAAAGAGTCTAAATGAGATTAGGTCCTCAAAGGCAGTGGCTTCTGAGTGAACTCAGACAATCTATTAGACTTATACTCTATAAACTAGACTGTATTATGTCAGTCTTTATTTAACCTCTTGCTGTTGCTTGCTCACTGTTTACACGAGGCAAGGAATATATATCCAGAGGAGAAAGAACCACTCTGCTTGGAGAGTCACGACCTTTTCCATGCCTAAATAAATAAAACTATAAAGATGCAATAGGTCCATTGCAGGAGACGATGAGAGGGCCCATTTAAAGCTTTGTAAATCTGATTGGGTTGGCCCTTTAATTAACTTGTAAATTAATGCACCGTGCTGTGTAAATTGGAAGGTGATAAATATTCATGTAGTTACCTAAGGAAAAAGGGCAAGGACATACCACAGACATCACCAGATTGAGTTTGTGAGCAGCATGCTCGGTAAACACCCCTATTGGTATTTTACAGACAGCTAATTTGCATTTCTTATGCTTCATGGGTTTTGCAAAAAAAAAAAAGAGTCACTCTGTGCCCCTGTAGTCACTTCATACCACCCCCACTCGGCTTCTGTTTATCTTTCCAATGTCAGGTCAAGCTATTATACAAGGAAAGCTGTCCTGCACTTGAAACACTTCTGAGACTCGATTCATAATTTATCTGAGATTTAAGCAACAGTAAATACTGTAAATGTTACTCAAATTGGCCGTGAAAAGTGTCCATTTGTGTGTGGAGTGTGTGAAAGTTCAGAACCAAGTGTGTGTCTGTCATGTAGGAAACCTAATATCAAGAGCCAGGGAACCCTCCTTATCCAACTGGGAGATATTTGAGCCTAGGACGTTCAGACACTGGACGCTGTTACATCTATTTATATCTATGTCTTCATAGCTGAGGTAAACACAGTTTAGAGTTCAGATAATGAAAGGAACTGCACGGAACACGCACGTTAAAGGTAATTTGAAGGACAGATCACTTGATTTGGCTGCCTGATTGGAATCTTCTCCTCATGGCAGCAGTAAAATAATTTATCCTGTTGGCATAATTGACCTTGCCGCTAAGGAGAGGGTGTTGCTGAGCCAGCACTGTGGGATTTGCAGGAAAACGGGAGTATTAACATGAGGTGGGGGGTAGATTTCAATAAGTCATCATCGTGGGATGTGCAGCTATTCAAAAGTGTTACTACAGTGTCACTTTTTACTGTGTTGGCCCAGGATACATAGCTGTCAGGACACACTGTACCTTCTCTTGGCAGCATGACGTTCCTGCTGGACGAGAAAAGAGGAGTTTCAGTCCCACAGGATGTCAAAAAGAGAATACTGGCTATCCGCAGCAAACTCAGATCACCATCCCGCCACGGTACCCAGTTTGCTCCCGCGTTTTATCATTACGCACATTACCAGCCGCTGACGCATTGAGATCAGGAGAATTTTTTGCGTCATCATGACTGCTGTGTTATATGACCATATATGGGGTACTTTTAGTTTCGTGTACAAGGAGTACTTTTAAGATTTTGTACGCTATAACCTCCTATCGCCTTAGATATTTTGGGCATATGTTCACCCCAGAATAACTGTTTTCACACCGCCACGCTCTGTTTCTGAATGGGTTAAGACAAACACAGAGATGAAGCAGTAAAAAACCCACCAAAAAACAAACAAAAAAATTGCAACTGAGCAGCTCTGGCAAACATGAATAAATCAGCAAGCAACCGCATTATGCAATAAAACACACTGCATTCTGTGCGCTCTTGTCATTTCTTGTACTAGTTATTCCGCGCGAACAATTGGGTGCTTTCGCTTAAGAGTAAAAAAGGGGAAGAGGACGGGGGAGAATATCCCGCTTACACTGTGAATGCAGGCTTTTCTGGCTGAACGGCTCATGGGGAATATTAAATTCATGTGCCAGAGCTGCAGAGTCGACCAGGTGATGCTTGTTTACCAGTTGGAGAACACTGGAACGACTCCCTCTAGAGTTTAAATATGGTCAAAGTGTAGTGAGAGAAAAAACAAACACCCATGGTAAGAAAATTTCCGACAGTGAAACAATACCTGTAAATTATACGTGTATAAAACCAGTTACGCGTCATATATTCGGTCTGTGCATATAACGGATCTATACTCAGGTTATATTTTTCATAATCCACCCCGTAACGCCTTAAATGACGCAAATGATGGTTTTCTGAATCGGGGACATCTCGTTTGAGTAGTTGGGACCGGGCTATATCCTGCTAAAAAAAACGTACACTGAAGCCAAACGAAGGATCATAGGAATAGGGATGCTATAAATAAAGCTACAGTCCTAACTGACTACACGCAAATGAGTCGGAAGAGGGCAGTGATAGTAGGAGGGCTCTCTCGCTCTCACTCTCTTTCCTTTCTCACTCCAGCATTCATCCCTTTTCCACCAATAAACCCAATGAGCTGAGTGCGCACCGCCCACTGTTGGTGAGTGCGTATTTTTTTCGTCTCCTTTCCCTTCTTTTTTTTAAAACCGGAGCTGAATGTGTAGATCGTCACATGTTGTTTCACCCTCTTCGGCCCGGACACCAGCAGACATGTGTTATTTATCGCTCGGCTGTGGGAGAAGACGAATTAATGTGAAACCGGCTCTGGAAGTAGAGGATTAAAAGAAAGCGAGTCGTTTCTTTTTACAACTAAAGGGAACGGAAGCATTGTGTCTGATAAGAGGAGGACGCGAGAATGGCGAGTCCGCCGAACACCGGTGATCAGTCGTTATTGGCCAGTAACGCAAACAGCGGCATCAAGAAATGCGGATATCTGAAAAAGCAGAAACACGGACATAAGCGCTTTTTTGTTCTAAAGGAGCCGAGCGAAGGTTTCCCTGCCCGGTTGGAATACTACGAGAGCGAGAAGAAATGGAAAAACAAATCGGCCCCGAAGAGAGTCATCCCTCTGGACTGCTGTCTCAATATCAGCAAGAGAGCAGACGCAAAATACAAATATCTTATTGCTCTTTATACCAAGGATGAGTATTTTGCTTTGGCGACGGAAAACGAGCAGGAACAGGAGAGCTGGTACCGGGTGCTGACGGATTTAATGGCAGAGGGGAAAGTATATGACGGCTCGGCGTCTAACTCTGCGTCCTCGCTGGTTGGCTACGACGAGTCGAGCTACGGTGTAATAACGCCGGTGACCGCCGCCTACAAGGAGGTATGGCAAGTAAATCTAAAATCTAAAGGTCTCGGACAGAGTCGAAATTTAACAGGGGTGTACAGGCTGTGTCTCTCCAGCCGGACTATCAGCTTCGTTAAGCTTAACTCTGATGTTGCCTCAGTCACCTTGCAGCTGATGAATATCCGGAGGTGCGGCCACTCTGACAGCTTTTTCTTCATAGAGGTTGGCCGATCTGCATCCACGGGTCCGGGGGAGCTGTGGATGCAGGCGGATGACTCTGTGGTGGCTCAAAACATTCACGAAACTATCTTGGAGGCCATGAAAGCCATGAAGGAGCTGTCGGAATTCCGCCCGCGCAGCAAAAGCCAGTCCTCTGGTACAAACCCCATCTCTGTACCCTCGCGGAGGCACCTGAATAATCTACCCCCGAGGCAGACCGGGCTTCCCCGGCGGTCGCGTACTGACAGCATGGCTGCGACCTCTCCTGTGAGCAAATGCTCCTCGTGTCGATTACGCACTGCGAGCGAGGGCGACGGCACCATGGCACGCACTATGTCAGTCACCGGGAGCCCCCTTAGTCCAGGGGTCCACAGGACCCTGCTGAGCAGATCTCATACCATTACTGCACGCCCTTCTCTGACGTTTGAATCTTCCACCCTCCAGCATAGTAAGTCCATGTCTATGCCTCTGTCTCCTTCTCCACCTGTGACCACTGCTTGTCCAAGCCATGCATCTTCCTGCCAAGACAGCGGTGCCCCTCGCCCCTCTAGCTGCAGTGCATCCTTCTCAGGCTCTCCCAGTGATGCTGGCTTTATATCATGTGAGGAATTTGGCTCTAGCCCTGCGGAGGCACGAGACCTCAGGTTACCGCTTACTCTCCGCAGCAACACTCCAGAGTCCCTCAAAGCAGACACCCCCCCATCCCGGGATGGCAGTGAGCTTGATGGCTACATGGTAATGGAGCGTCAGAACCAGAATGGTTACCGGTGGTTACCAGAATTTGACAAGGTGTATCGAAAGCGCACATACTCCCTCACCACCCCCCGTCAACCGAGGGGTCCCCCCCAAGTATCTTCAGCCTCCCTGGATGAGTATACTCTTATGAGGGCAACATACACCAGTGGAAGTCAGTCTTCTCGCAGGTGTCACACCGCGTCTCCTAAAGGGATAAGTCTGGAGGATTACAGAGATGTTCAGATTGCTTCAAATGGTCACCAAGGCGACAGTGGCTATATGCCCATGATGCCTGGTGTGGCTCCTCTCACACCCGGGTCTAAGGATGACCCCTACATGCCCATGAGCCCTATGTGTGTATCTGCTCCAAAGCAAATCATCAACCCTTGTACAAAACCCTCCTCAATGGGGCTGGCCACGCGCATACACTCCCCCGGGGGTGTTTCTCTGGAGGACAGTGGGTACATGCCCATGTGGTGTGCAACCAAGATGTCAGTGGACAGCAACGATGGGAAGCTCGCCAATGGAGAATACCTGAATATGTCTCCTGTTGACACACAGGTGTCTTTTACACCCCCAGATTATATTCTCAGTCCTACAGGAGATCCCAGCCTCCCGCCAAGCCACAGGCAGCCTTATTCTTGCAGTTCTCTACCAAGATCACTTAAAGGACATTTGCAGCGCAGTGGGTCCACTGACACAGATCAGTATGTGGTGATGAGTTTACAGAGACAACGGATAGAAGAGGAATCCAACTACTGTCCTATCTCTTCAGGAAACTCTGCAACCAATGGCACTGTGGCAAGACCAGCCACTCCATCTTCTACTCCATCTCCTCTCAGAGTGGCTTGGATAGATGGAGGTCTGGTACACCGGAGTAGAGTCTGTCGGCCTACCCGCTTGGCTTTGGAATCCCTCAAAACACTACCATGCATGAGTGAGCACCCTCTTCCTTCAGAGCCACGCAGCCCCGGAGAATACATTAACATAGACTTTAGCAGTGTTAACCACAACACAACCACAGAGTCAAAGAGCCCTGAGTCCTCTGTAACCGCAGAGACAGGATCCCGGTCACTCTCAGGCTATGCTAATATTGATGTCAGCTCCACGGTTCAGCAGGTATCACACCAAACTAACTGTACAGACACAGCTGAACTGTTGACATGCCATAGTCTAGTTACCACTCAGCAGGAAACACAGGGAGTTGAAGAGGAGGAGGTGGAGGAAGATAAAAGCACAGAGGGACAGGAAAAGGAGAGGGGTGTTCCACAGCAAGGAAGCCTTAAGTGTCAGCCTGGTCCATTCAGTGACGACTACACTGAGATGACCTTTAGTCCTTCTGACCCTTTACCTGCTCTATGCACAACTCCCCGCCCGACCAGCCCTACTGCTTGTGTCCAGAGACTCAGCCTTGAGAGCAGCATAGTAGATGTGATGCCCCCTGTGCCCGTGGACTCTTTTCTCAAGGGAGGTCCTTCATTATCTGTTACAGTTGTAGATCCACACAGGGGGGCTAAAGTTATCCGGGCCGACCCTCACGGACGTCGTCGTCACAGTTCTGAGACCTTCTCTTCCACAACCACTGTCACACCCGTGTGCCCATCCTTTGCCAACGACACTAAACGGCACAGCTCTGCCTCTGTGGAGAACGTATCTCGCACAGTTCGTAGCTCTGAAGGACTCGGTGAGGAGTACAGCAGTCCCATGTGCAGGGAAACGTCAGCTGGCTATCAAAATGGACTTAACTACATTGCCTTAAACTTGATGGAGGGAAACCTTGGGGGATGCCGGTTAGGGGGCTGTGATGAACTCCTGAGGCTCAAGACAGCTTGTGGCTGCAAGGGGGGGCTGAATGGTTTCAACTCTAGCCCCTATGCCAGCCTGGGATTTAAGGAGACTGCTGCTGCTGCTGTGAAAGGTGAGCATTGTCACACATGTCCCACACACTCATTCATTCAGTGCATTTTCATTCATGAAGGGAGTGGCGTCAGGGTTGGAGTAGGATAGAGATCCGCCTCAGGGCAACTGTGTACTCTGCAGAGATAGGCCACACGTAATGTTGTTTGCAACACTTCTGGGCTCGTTTTCAGTCCCAAAGTTGATGATAATTACCTCTAGAGAACAAAAACAGCCTCAGTGGTTTGTCTGCAGGAGCGTCTGTGTGTCTGCCCCTTGCTGTCAGTTTGTCCTTTCCACTGCGAGTTAAAAAGCTGACACTTTATTTTTCTTGAAAGCTCTTTTGTGGCCATATAATCGTGACTGACCATCACTGCAATATCCGAGATAACAGCCTACAGATTTATGTAATCCGGTGTAGTAAACTACAGTAGCTTAGAGAAGCAAACTAGTTGTCAAGATTGCTATTGGGTGTAGGCTGTAATGTTTAGACAGGATTAGTCACCTACTTGTCACACCCAGGACACGCTGACAAATCTCGAGGCTGTGATGTTGATCCTGTTTTTAAAACTGCTTTTATTTTCTCTCAAATAAAAGCCCTGAATTAGACGGTTGAATGAAAGCGGTGCGGCATGCTGAATAACAAATGCATTCTGTGGAACATGTTGCCTCCTTGTCTTCCTCCCCTCCACACATCCCAGAGGACGCAAACTCCCCTTTATTAAAAAGTAATCTTTCTGCATCATCGCATTTTTTTTGAAACGGTTTTATTTTAAAAACTTATGGTTATCTGCCTTCACGTTTGCTGTTCCGTTTATGTGAACGGTCTGTCCTGGTTTCCTCTCAGTGACGCAGTTTTGCACCGCGTCAGTGTTTCAAAAAAACATCTGATCTGATTCAGTGACGCATGCAGCGCTACACATGATGCCTCTATGGAAGCCGCTCGAAGGCGGCAAAGAGCACTCGCTATTGGTAAATCTGAAACGGTGTGTTACACAGACCTCAGAGAACAAAACGAATAAGCAGCAAAATCCCTGAGACTCGAAGGGGAAGAGTTGTTATCAAAATATTACCTTTCGCCTCATTTTCTTTCCTCTTTCTGCTGCATCAGGGGCTTTTCATCCATCTGTAAATGCCAAGGATTATTTACACGGATGGATGACATGGCAGGGACATGTCAGAAGTTGCTGTTGTTTCTAAAGAAAATACAAAGTGTTAAGATCATAGTGACTCAGGAGTCAGTGTTCCTGATGGTGAAATACAAGAGTTTAATTGCTGTTTGCAGTTTCACAACTAAGTTGTCTCTTTGTCTCAGCTGGCTCCCCTGCTGTGAGAGCGCAGCCAGTGTGGAGCTCGGTGCAAGTCATCGGGTTCCCCAGAAAAACAAGTGAGTCAGTTGTTTATCAATTGTCAGGTACTGGGTTTCAGGACTGGAATGTGGGCAGTGTGCAAAGGTTGCTGGGAGAGGTGAACGCTCACTTGTTTTTCTAACCTGCTGGGATGAAATCGGGAGGGGAGGGGTTCTTTTTTTCACTATGAGCAACTTCACAAATTGTAAAATGAGCTGGTGGTTTTGTTGTTTGTTTCTTTTTCTTTCTTTTTTACACAGGAGACTTGTCTGAACACATGTGACTCGTGTGCACCTGAGGCACGCACAGGTATCCGTGAGAATTCGCTATGATCTGTACATTTATGGGATTTATGGAATTTTTTATGGAATTTTTTTTTTTTTAACCCGTGGTGCAAGGCTAGAAGAGCAGGGGTGGAGGAAGGAGGGAGGTGAAAGAACAATGGTGATGGATGGTTGACTTGTTTTGTTTTTCATGTATAACAAAATGGACTATTGAGCTGCTGGCAGAAGGCAGAGAGTGGGTGAGAAGGAAGAATGGAAGAAAAATGCTGAATGACAGAAAGATCAGTGCCTTCCCAACAAGCAGCTGCTGGCCTTTGCTTCGGTAACTTTAGTACATGTGGCTACAACAGCGAGGAAAGTTGTTGATACTCGCATCCAAATACATAGCATTCCGATACGAGAGGAAAAATAGGGCCCGTCTGTTTACTACAAGATGGCAGGCTATACCACATTCTCACCTTATCACTGAGTGAACCATAGTTTGCATTCCCGGTTGTATATCACACTGTCACAGGTAGATTACGAAATCACCTGTCCTCATTTGGCACTGTGGTGTGAAGGGGAAGCTGAGCGGAGGGAGGGCGTTATAAAAATGCTTGACTTTCTGTATGAAAATCCTAAAGTATGGCTCAGTTGAGTTTGTGTATTTTAAGCGTTAGAGAGGGAGCGAGAGAGAGAGAATGGGGTGGTAGTGGCGCAGTGTGGTGCGTGGCTTTCAGTGCAAGCTTTGGACTAGTGTCAGCTTCTTGAACTTTGGGCTAGTTTTTGTGAGTGGGGGATGTTACCACTGGAGCATTACCACTAATCTAAAGAAAAAGAGAGGCACGTGCACTCCTTTTACAGCTTTTTTTATTTTTGGCTCGTCCTCATATCTACTTTTAGAGTATCTACACTGCCACTTATCATATCACTATAAAAGCCTCTTTATTATCCGCCTGCCGTCTTCTTTTCCCTAACCTGTCCTCATTTATCGAGTGCTCGTCTCTCTGACTGTAAGCAGTCTTGCATGAATGCAGACAGCAGAGAAAGATTCACGCTTTCCATTTGTGGGCCCAGACCCCCCTGCAACCCCCCGAAATACAAACACACGCATTTTGACTTTGTGTGCCTCTCCCATGTGCGTACACACACACACACAGGCGTCAGCAGATGGTGGAGGGGTTGGGTGTGGGGTTAGGGGGTTTGCACCTGCCTCGCCAAGCAGTGCTCACTGGTTATCTGGCCCTTCAGAGGAGAGTGACAATACGCTAATGACTGGCCGCCATCTGCTACAACAGCTACGGGAGAAGGTTGTGGGCGTGGCCAAGCACTCTCAAGGAGCTACCAACCCCCCCCCCCCCCCCCCCACCTCATCCAATGCATCCCTCCCCCAACCCAAACCCCTTCTTCCTCTCTTCAAGCATTGTTTTTCTTTTCAGTAATCATGTGACACCCCACGCCACACACCTTCTCCATATTGGGGCGTTCACAGGCCTTTTGTTTTTCCTGTTGTTTTGCGACCTCAGTGGGCCGTGTCTGATTGCTGAAGGCCATAAAGGATTACCTAACAATGCACTAAAAAAATTAGCTAATCATGTCTGAGTAGAGCAGCTGACAAGACACTTTACTTCTCTTGCTGCTCGGGAGAAATCCATTACATAAATACTGCAGTTTTTTACGACTTTTATGGCTTTTTTTTGTTAATTCCAGTGCATTTAAAAGATGTCATGTGTGGCTCTGGGAAACAGTGGTGACTGTTTTCACTATGAGAAAGAGGAGTTAGTCATAAAAATAATAAACAGTTATAGCCTTAGGACTATGTTATGTTTATGAGCTGGTGGAAAAGTATGACATCTTCATGTCTGACATTTTTTTTGTTGCTGATAAAATTAATTGTGAATCATCATATACATAAAGAATTTCCTGTAGAAAGTGCACAGAGAATACCTTTACTCGGGTTTTTGGCTCCACGCAGCATTTTGAGGAACCCACAGTCTCTGTCCTCACCTGTCCTGTACACCCCTCCCATCTCCTCCCCACGCACATACGCACACAGACACACATGCACAGTGCTCCAGGCTGTCTGATACATAACTCTTTGAGCAAACTAGGGCGGGATGTTCTAGCGCTAGATGAAAACAAAGTTAACCTCCCGTATCCTCAGTTTAGCTTGGAGGTAAGAAGGATTACATTCACGTCAGGATTAAGCATTGTTTAGTAGCTTGTGTTTTTTTTTTTTTTGCTTTTTGTTTTTAAATGCAGAGGAAGAGACAGATCCTCTGTGACTGTGAGTGGACATTTTATAGTAATTATACCCACAAGGCACATTAAGTGAGTTTAGTCTTGGCTGCTAGCTAATTATACCTTTTTTTTTCCCCCCGTCATAAGCAGACCGGCTACTCATGAACTCTTTCCCAACTTTCTGACCTCCCCACTTGGTTTGTTAATGCTCCTCTGTAGAGCTGATAGTCGTACCGTTAGTTTCGTTATATTCAGTGGCTTAATTATATAAGCTTTATTTTCTGGTGCTTTTATAAAGGAGTAGTTGAAATAATTCACAAACACGCAGTTTCATATTCTCACAATTATTATTATTATTATTATTATTATTATTATATTCGAGCTAACCGTAAACTGAATGGTTTTGCATTTTTGACATGCTAAGCAAAACATCCAAATGTGTCAGCGGAGCTTAGGGAAACTGATTTGCTTTGGTGTTTTTTTTTTCCCCTCCACCTTTTTTTGTAGACCAAATGATTTACTGAGGAACTAATTGCCGGATTAATCAATAATCCACGTGAACTGCTGCAAGTGGATAATGTGACACGATGAGGAATGCCAAAGCTCTGTATGCAATAGTGAGTCAGCTGGATTGCCGAGTTGTGCAGCATTGTTTTTCTTTTTGTTGTTGTTTAGCTGGTCAGACAAAGGTGTGGGAGGTCAGAGGTGAAGTCAGTCAGTCAGTGTTTGTTCACTGAAGATTAGAGAGGAGGTAGTGGGGCAGGAATGTAAACAGAGCAGATCTGAGCCTGCTGATCTCTCCTTGTTTGTCTGTAGGTTCGTTTCCAGTCTACCCCACAATAAAAGCAAAAACAGTTTGCAGTCCACTTCCTTTCTCTTGAATGTTGCTCAGAGTTGCAGTTTGGAGTAGTTCCCTTTAAAGCCTGTTCATTTATCTCATTGACAACATCAAGCTACTCAAGTCTGTGGTGGTTACAGACAGAGTAACTTGTTTACTCTGACTCTGAAGCTCTAGAGAGGAGGCTGCTAATACATGCCTGTGTGTATGTGTGTGTGTCTTATTCTTGAATGGAGCATAGCTAAATTTAGCCTGTGAGAACTAAATAAATAATGAACAGAGCCCAAGTCTATGTGTGTGTGTGTGTGTGTGTGTGTGTGCGTGCGTGTATGTGCTTGTGTGTGTGTGTGTGTGTGTGGGGGTTGGGACAGGGGGCACAGACAAGAGTTGTTGGGAGGGGCGGAGGAGGAATGTGTGTCTGTGCTCCAAAAAGAGGAGGGGTAGAAGCCATTGGGTTCATTCCCCCATTAGACCTCTGTCCTCTTCTCTCAATAACATCCCCCTCCCCAAATCTTCCTGCCCACCCACGCTTTCTTCACTCAGATTCTATTTAAATCGCATGTTTCGAACAGAAAATGTGTGTATGCGCAGTCCCTATATGCACTTGCAAGATTGTCCACAAACAAGGAAGTGTGTTTATGTTCATGGCTACACCTGGTTGCTAATCTGAGCTGTTAGTGATTCAACAGTCCTTCCCGGCAGATCTCAGTCATTCTCACCTATGTGCCTGCCTATACAGGCCGTCGACTGGCCCAGCCCCTCCAGAAACAGACACACACACACACTTGACTGTTATGGTCCATCGGTCCCATGACCTCACTGCATTCCCGTTCCTCTCTGTCAGGTTGATTCTGTTACTGTGTTTTTTCCACCCCGTCCCAACACGGCCTTTCCGCTGTATTCTGCCTCTGACACCCGTGGCGATAAAGACACAGAGCTCGCTCAGCGCCAGGTAGCCTCAAGAGTGAAATCATCTCCTCTGTTATTCAAATGAACTCAGTGGTTCCACGGTTTTGCATCACAGACGTCCCCGAGCAGCAGTAAAGGTGCCCTGGCATTTCCAGTTTAGTTTTTTTTTTTTTTTTTTTTTTTTGAAGCTTTTGATTGGACATCAGGATCAGCATCAATTTACATTTATAGCCAGTATGTATAGGGAAAAAAGCCCAGAACAGACGTGTGCCTGTTTGCGGTGAGAATAGCTGAGGAGGGGGGCTGCAAGGGCTGAATGAAAGGTTTGTTTTAGAGAATGACGATCACATCCAGCTTTGTGAAAACGGCTCTTGTTCACGACTGGGGAAGAGGGAGAGGAGACAGCAAATGAGGGAAGAAATGCAGCTACAGACCGTGTGTGTGTGTGTGTGTGTGTGTCTCTGCGTGTGTGTGCGGGTCACCCAGCCAAGACTTCCGCTCCCATTTGATAGCTCTGCATGCAAATGAAACCTCACAAACATGTACACAGGGGCAAGGGTCAGTGCAGCTTTCCACTGGGAGAAAAGCAACACTCTCAAAGACTCTGGGTTCATGGTATTTGAAAGTACATAGCTGCGGTATGTGTGGGAGCAATTAAGAATACCTGTTTGTTAGTGTGTGGGAGTGTTGTTGGCGTGACGTTTGCCATCACTGGCCTGTTTCAGCTGCACAGTGCTAAATGCCACTCTGCTTTTTTTTCCCCTGCTGTAAAAGCACCTGCCACTTGAGTGTCTACCAGCTGAGGAATACACACACAGACACACATACTCATACACGAAAGCAGGCCTCTTGAAATGCACTCATTCCTTACTTGGTAGCAGAGTGACCTTCCCCTCCCCTCGATTGTTCTGTCCTACATAATAAATGATGCAAACTGTATGTACACGCTTAGATTAAGTTACTGGGGGGAATATTGACTTTTTTTAACTTATATTTCATTTCATTTCTATAAATTACATGATAAGAAACTAACTCTTTTCTTCTTCTTCTTCTTCTTTCAGAATGAAGGCTGATGGGTCTTCCCAACTTGCCTCCCCCCCCCACCCCTTCCTCCTCTTCTTCTTCCTGTGAATGTAGGATTTCACTTCAGCCAGATGCCGAGGTCGCCAGAGCGACAGCTGGACCTTGCGCTGTAGCCCATGTCCTTTGACCCTTCTGCCGCCTCTGGGGGTTACGGGGACAGCCATCGCCATGGAAACACGGACATTTGACCCTCCCTCCTTTTTTGTGGCACCTAAACATTCTGGTGCCATTGCTGCTGTAGTGCTAGATTTAAACAAACAGAAAACTAAAAACCGACTTTTAATTCTAAGCATAGTTAGGTAACTATGTGTCTAGGTACGTCAGCCTGCAGTATACTATGTTCATCGCTGGTATTGTTATTATCAATTATACAATTTCAACTGGCTTTCTAATGGCTTCGACCAGTAGTTGCCAGACATTCACACCTGAAAACCTGTGAACCAAACTTGGAGAGCATGCGTGCGCAAACATGCACGCAAAACCCTTCATGCATACAGATGACATGTATTTATTTATTTATCGTGTATGTGTGTATGCATTCATTGAAATGTCTGAGAATTTGTAAACAGATTGTACTGCAAAAAGAGACGGCATTTATGAACATATTTAAAATCAAAGGTAACATTTGCTAAAAAAAAATAAACCCTACCTCAGCACCAAGTTACACAGTAGAATTCTATATATATATATATATATAAAATATTTATTTTCAAAGGTGAATGTTTTTTAAAAAGTCACCGATCCAAAGCCTTACTCCAGCCATCAGCCCCCACCTGATGGATTTTCTTTTCTTTTTTTTTAGGTTGGACCTCTAAACACGCAGTATATCAAAGATTTAACTGATCATCACAGAGACTGAATGTTCATTAGAGCCGAATGAGAGCCGACCTCTCTGAGATTAAGTTCCCTCTCTCCCCACATTTATGACTAGATTATGTATTAGAAATCCAGAGTAATATATTTATTATTGTACCTTTAAATGGAGGTATTCATACACACTAAAATAATACTTGGAGGATGTTGGAGAAATAGGTGACGTTGCATTGCAAATGCATGCAGCTGTGACAAATGTAACTGCAGCATGAGCCAGGTCCACCTGGACCTGATCATGTGAAATGTGGCCTGTCTGAGTAAGAGTCTCAGCACCTTTTAAACACTACACCAACTCACCCGCCGTTCACCTAAAATATCCTGCACACCTGACAGGACAAGGGACTGAAACGTGAATGTTTGAAGTTATTTATACAGAGCAACTGGACAGCCCAGTGTCTCACATTTTCTCACCTGATGCCTCATTGTGGAGCTCTGTCACACCACGCCAGGCAGCACTGAGCAATGTGGTACATGCAGGACTGCAGGACTGAGTCTAACTGGCTGTTCAAAAAGCCACTCGATAGCTTGAATCCATGGCCTCCACTGCATGGTCTTGCATTTACAAACTTGTCTAGATTGTAACACAGGACACACTGAATGTAGTACATGCTGTGTTCCGAGACTGGGAGCGCGCAACCCGACGAACACAACAACAGCAACAGTGAAACATGCAGAGGTACCGAATGGGAACTACAACACAGACACAAGCCGAATAAACGAAAGAAACCAGGGGAAGTATCTTATTATTTATCTGAACTCACAGGTACTTAACCTTTGCCTATATACTGTAAATAGCGCAGCGTTACATCGAAAATGTGTAAGCAAATCCTGAGAAACTTCGAGTGTTAAGTTAGATAACTTATGTTATTTTTAATGTACATAGTTAAATATTTGAGTGAACTTTCTGATACAACAGAAGCACTAATTAAGTTATAACGCTAACCAGTATGGTTTGGTTTTGATTTTTTTTTTTTAAAAACTGATTTGGGATGGTCTTGTAAAGTGGATGCCACTATGACGACATTTTCTAATGCTGTAATTCTAAAAAACAAAAACAAGAAAAAAAAGATTTTAAAGAAATCAATAATACTTGACATAATTAATTCTTGATACTTAGGTACACCACAAATGGCTTATATGCAATATTTACACTTTTAAAAAGAAATTAGTTTACAAGGACGAACCAAATGTATAAATACTGTTAATAATGTTTGTTAAACCTTAATTCAAATTTTTGCTGTTTGTACATTTTTTTTCCTTCAATTTTGAAACGGAAACTTTTTCCTGCTTGTTTTTGCTAATCGAGCCTGTTGGTGTTTTGAGCAGTGTTTTTTGCATTTGGATAATGTTTCCAGTTTTTAATTCAGCATCAAGGTTGCGATATGGGCAATGGCTTACTCTGCTGTGGCTTTTCATTGTAAATATTTCATATCATGCACATTGTGATACTACTAAATGATAATTTAAACTTAGTTCATTGCTTTAGACAGTGTTGATTCTTTATAGACACATGCAATAAATAATATTTAAGAAAGCTATTTCTCTCTGTTGCTGTTCTCTTTCACACCCTGCATGAATAAGCGCAGGATGTTTCCTGCCAGTTTAACAGGAAAAGCTCATTATAAATGAGAAAAGTGAAGAGTGGATACTGTATATCTCACTTGTCTTTCACTTCTCCCCTTGTGTTCTCTGAGTGTATGTAAATCCATGCTTCTCTTTGAGAAAGACTGCGTCAGAAACCGGGTGTAGGCCTAATCTGGTGTTGCCTCCAGCATTAGCATTGTTATTGTTTTTCTATGCTTTCCTCCCAGTCCCCACCCCCAGCTATGGTAATTAGACCAGCATGTTGAAACAGCCCCCCTGTAACTGGGAGGGGATAAATGACACAGTAGTAAAAGAAAGATTTCTCACCCTCAGCCATATGCTATCGGATTATACATTCTCAAAGATTTGCTAATTAAATGGGTAATTAATGCTGAGAAATAGGTGTGATTGTCTACTGTGACGAGTCGTGTGTCTGGAAGGGAAGGGGTAGTTGTTTGTGCAGTTGTAGGGATATGACATGTTTGCAGAGCAAGTCATAAAGCTCAAAAGAAGGGGCGGGTTACAGAGAAATGCACAGGTAGACCGAGAGAGGCAGAAACAGAATGATAGCCTGAAGGTAGATCGCTTGTCCCAACAGCATAAGCAGAGGCTACAAGGCTAATGAGAGCAAAATTGTAGAGACCAAAGTGTGACATACACCTATTCCCTGTAAACCAAATCTCATCCATCACCGAAGTGCTCATTGCTCCTGTTCTCCCTCTTGCTTGACTTGCTCCTAACGTTTAATTAAAGACTGTACTTTATCTCATTAAATAGTAAAGAAGGGATAAAGCGTAAAGCTGCAGTCCAATTGTCCCTCCCTTTCTCCTCTGTTCTTTGCTGTCACAAGAGTCATGTTGTCACTTGAGAGAAGGAGAGGGGAAATAAAAACAGTCCGGCTTTTATTACTGTGTGCTGAAAACGCTGTACACGGAAGAAAGCCTCTCAGCAATACGGGAAACTGGCATGTGCATCCACGATAAAGATGCAAATCACAGTTACAGTAAGATAATGCAAAGTCAATGAACTTGTTTGTGAATATCATCTGCATACTTGCCCTGTGGGTGCATGTGAATATGCATTCGTATCAGCTGGGGTTGAGGCAGCATGTTTGTTCAACAATCAATAGGTCCATA
This sequence comes from Copadichromis virginalis, assembly GCF_057382275.1. NCBI lineage: Eukaryota > Metazoa > Chordata > Actinopteri > Cichliformes > Cichlidae > Copadichromis > Copadichromis virginalis. The sequence goes on from NC_140633.1 coordinate 20,995,915, forward strand.
TGAGTAACATAAAATATCTAGTTACCCCAGGGAGTCATCAGGCTTATGGGCAGGGACCTGCAGCCGCTCCACAGGAAATGGCTCGCTTCCGGAAAGCTGTCCGGGACACCACCGCTGCATTAGTGGTCGTGTGTGGGTGATTTTAAAAGCTTGCACAGTTTGTGGCCATTTGTGGATGTGTCCCCCACAACGGTCAGGCTTTAATTGGTTCATGTGACCATCTTTGGCCAACATGCAACATATTTTCATGTCAACATAGACAAAAAAAAGAACAAAAATACAGTCACAATGTTACCTAACTAGAAGTGAAGTCTATGCAAAACAGAAGCACGTCACATTGCAGATGCTGCAATAAATTCAGTGTCACTAGCATGGCACATGTATTCACGCGTGACATGTGTTGACTGCGTGTCATATTAGTGATTCGTGTTTAATAACATGTGTAGTGATCTGTTACAGGCTGTATGTCAGACGAAAACAAGGAATACCTTGTGCTATAATGCAAACCTGTTCACTCATTTACTAAGGTTGGATTAGCCAGTGTACTCTGCATCATTAATGATAAACATGCAGATGACTAATTGGTTTGTAGGCACGGAACATTACAACAGTCACATTTATGCAATTTCATCTAAATAAATGTTTTGACATTGTTTTTTGTACCTTTCTCTGTTTTTTAAAGCTCCAAATCTGTTTGTTGTTGTTACCATGTTTTAAACGGACCTTTCCAAAGGGAACGCTGGCGTGCACTGTTAGATATTTAAGATTTGTAATATTTTCTCAACTCAAACTTTTAAATACGAATCTCTCTTCTGTAATTATCACTGAACTATTTGGATTTAATCAGTCTTTGTCAAGACTCCCTGTAGATGCAGTCAGGTGCTGCATGGATTCATCCATATTCAACATCCTGGATGTTTCCCACAGATATAATAAGAAGGAATATGCACGTCTGCATTCAGCAATATTTTTTTTTACCATATTTGTATATTGTGTGAAAGATAATAGATGACAGGCTCACGAGAGAGACAGAGTTCATACTTAGAGTTACGGCGCTCCCGTTTTACACTTGTGAGTGTTTAACTGTACGCTTGGAGCCCTGGAACACATTAACACAGTCGAGTCATCCTCTCTGTGTTTTCTGCCAGCAAACCTGCAGTAAACAAGGGATTACTTCCTCTTTCGAGTGTAATGTGAGAATGCAGAAGCGGTTTCTTCCCATCCACTTTATTTACCGTCACACAAACAGCTAGAATTGACATCCTTTGGTTTTTCTTGCCAACTAGTCAAACTGCAGTTTGCATCAGTGATATAAATAAGACATTTTTGAGAAGTTTGGAATTCTTCAGTTATATTCACAAAGATGTTTTCATTTGAGTTGAATCAGTTCATCTTAACAGTTGATGCCAAATTTGAAGAAACGATATCGGCTTCTTTAGAATGAAGAGGACCATTAAACAACCTGAAAAACAAAAAGTAGCTCCAGCCATCACTTTGAGCATAAAAACAAATGTATACTGTAGAGAACTTGTGTCAGACTTCATATAAACATATAATCAGTATTTGAGACTTTGCAAAACCAGCAAAGTCTTCATTAAGACAGTCCAAGTGTAGAAGGAGAGGGTATAGTGCTGCTAGAAAGTGGGAGTTATTTGTGAATTAGTTAACCCATAATGTTGTTTGGTTCATTCAGAATAATTTCTTTCTCAAAATTACAGGAATTAAATGAAGTTCTGTGCCTGATAACTTAAAGAGAACTTTCCAAGAGGTTCCCAGACTGTGATACAAATAATAAATGTTCAAATAATAAATGAGTCAGTACGGTGTGTGTGTGTGTGTGTGTGTGTGTGTGTGTGTGTGTGTGTGTGTGTGTGTGTGTGTGTGTGTGTGTGTGTGTGACAGAAGGGGGTTTGCCTGTTGCTTACTCTTCATCTATTACTGTGTGTCTGTGTTTGTAACTATATGCATGTGTGCTTGGTCAGCTTGTTCACTAGAAATTCCCAGCTGTTTTCCAGGTAATGTTCTCACGCTTCTTTTGCATCTCCTGTTTCTCACACTGGCTGCTTTGACTATAATCCCTTCCTACAAGCACACATGCGCGCATGCACGCACGTCCGCATGCATGCACACACACATGGCCCTGCCTTTTTAACTGGCCACCAGGTGAACAACAACAACCCACCTGACACACTCAAACAAACTCACACCCCTTCCTGCCTCTGATGATAGAGAAGAAGCCACAACCAAAATGGGATGGGAGCGGGGGAATGAGCACACAAACAAACAAACACACGCACGCAAACACACACACACACACACACACAATGGGGGACCAAAATGTGAAGCGGGTGAAAAAAGGAAGAGGCAGATGGGAAAGGTGGAAAGACAAAGACTGGGACAGAAGAGAACGTGCGGGAACCAACAGGATGAGCTCATGCCCTCTCCTGGCACTGCACACTTGGTGTGACTCATACCAAGCAGGTGTGTCTGCATGTGTGTTTACATCTGCCGATCAGCTCAGGGTGTGTCCTCACATTATCGTGCCAGTGAACATGTTTTTTCAAGCACAGGTAGAGCTATTCATTACATGAGTGTTTCAGCGGGTTGACTTGTTTATCGTCACTCCGCCTGCATAATCAAAGTGACAATGAGGATAAAGAATGGCTTTTAAAATAGTTTGTCTTTTTCCCCAGAACACAAATTTAGAAAAACAGCAGACCAACAGAGGGTATGATGTAAGGATTACCAGTTTAGAAACCCCTGACTACTATGTACTTCCTTGAAAGTAACCGCATCCTCCCCGAGAGCAGCAGTATGAGAGAGAGGTTTTTTTTGGGAGTGGGCCCCTGCTAAAAGTCTCCTGTTCCCCTCCCTGCTTTTGCCTCAAAGTGATGGATGTGGTTGGTGGAGACAGCACACAACCTGCAGACAGCCGCCAGCTCCTTAGAAGGAAACTCCATCTGCGTCCGTGGTCGCTGAGTGTCAGCAAGCAGCACGTATACATATGCGTTGAGAGAAAGTTTGATAACGGCACAAGAATCCAAAGTCTGCTGTTCATGAAGTGAGTAAATTTGCTGCTCAGATTCATCCCATGGGAAAACGAAAAAGTAATTGTACGACTCTTCGCGGATCACCAGCACCGATGTGTTGAAAGCCCAAGTCACGTATACGGACTTCAGTGCATCTCTCAGCACAAGATCAACCATGATGAAATTCCTGTTGGCTAACACTGTGATAATTCCATGTTTTACACACCTCGATAGAACTCATTTATTTAACATCAATATGAAAAATGCATGCTTTCTATTGTATTATAATGGTACAACAGAAAAAGAAGCAAACAAAAGGGTGCACACACCACTGCTAAACCTTCTCATGTGCAAAATGGGATGTTTCTCTTTGATGTTCAAAATACTGAAAAAGGTGTACATGCTAAAGTAACTGCAACAAACCTTCTGTATAAATTCTTGTAAAAAGCTACTTCAGGACTGACAGGACGACCGGAAATAGAGATTAACTTAACTTTTTCTAACATTTCCTGTAGATAATCTGGACCATTGTTCTCGCTTTTTCGGCATAACCTGTAAATAAAATGACGTCCTCTAATCTGCATGTCGCCTCCATCTACAGTTTTCTTTATCTCTGATGATATTCTGAATTCTCCGGGTTCGTGTCTTATCTCACCCGGTCTCGGCATGACGCACAGAGCTGAGCAAGGTCATACAATTTCTATGCCACGCTGAGATAATGTCCTTGAATAGGAAATCTCAGAATAACTCCATGCTCTTGCTGAATGTTTCTATATTTGAGAGCAATGAATGGACAGCAACAGAGATAGAACACGAGCGAGAACCGAAGGACATTAAATGCGTTCATGTGTTGATTTATACGTTTTTGACTCCTCTGGTCAAAGAGATGTATTGAACATGTGCTGGCCCTTATGCAAGGTCACTGGTGAGCATGTGACAAAATCTTCTACAAAAACATGAATATCAAACCAGCAGTAAACACAGTAGGTAAGTTGATACAGAAAGCAGAGCTTGTGGCGTGTTAGAGGAGATGTGAGGGGGATGGGAATCTCATTTGGGAATTACCTCATTACTATATGAATGATGTAGGCTGGTAGTGGTGAGGGTAAGATAAATAATTAGCGAAACACACAAGTGAACACAAAAAAGGCTTCTTGTTTTTCGGATTGAAGAGCGAAAAGAGCAAAATCGTTTATAAACCAGAGGGAAGGATTCGTTTTCTCACTGACAAAAGCATTTTGTTATTTCACAGTAACGAAATGGCTCTAGATACAAAAGCTGTTTCCTTGTTTGGCTTCTCCTGTGTCGGTGTAACGAAAGCTGCGTTCCATCAGTGAAATCGCACGACAGGTTTACAGAGTGCTCCACAGACACTGTCTGGAAGTGGGCCATCGGTTTCCTTCAATCACCCCAACGTGTAATGCCGCGAAGCTGACAGCCGTCTGTAGCAGAATGATACCCCCCTCCTGAGCTCTAATAAACAAACACAGTGCCTCCCCGGACTCCCCCAGGTGGTCTCAGTCAACACTCTGAATGGAGCATCTCTCAGTGAAGGATCAAAAGAAAGACCATGTGCCCATCACTCATCTTATCCCTCCACCTCGTCCTCCCAGCTATCCTCTCATTCTTTTCAAGTCTCTCCCTTTCATTGATCCACCTTATTTTCGTTTAGCCTCTGTCTCATCCATCTTGGGTGTTCCTGCCTTTCTCTAAGTTCCAGATGGGCTGTGGGGCTGTAGCTGTCATCCCTCACCTGGCTTTCCCTGCTGGGACTCATGGCTCCCTGAGCATCCTGGTAAAAGACAAACCCATAACACATAGAAACATCTTTTTGTAACTTCTCCTTTGTCTTGAGCTCTATAGCATGCACTTTTGTTTGGATAAACTAAACACCGGATCTACTTCAATTTATTGGGCTGATGGAAATTTAGGGTCCCAGATAAAGGATCCCCACATAGCAGTTACACCTGCTAAACATTTATCATCCCACCTCTACACTCAGGGTTAACATTATTTCAAATACAGCTATACTGGTGCTTTACTTCATAAAGAAAACCATAATATGTCACACATGGATGAACTTCTATGCGATCGCACCAAAGCAGAGTCAAAACACAGTCTATCACAATCTCAGAAGAAACACGATGGTATTTTATTCCTGTAGACCAAGATAACACAGTCTGTCATCAATCGTTAGAGTGCTGAATCAAGGCCAACAAGCTCAACCACCAGAAAAAAAAAAAGCAAAAACAAAACACGGACCAAACAAGTGTGTTAAAAATACATTTGCTGCGTTAAATTAAATGAATGAGGTTAGGTCACCTCGGTTGCCTTGGTTACAAAAATAAAGCAAACCTAGTCAGACTGAAAGAACATCTGATTGTTGCTACCTGATTGAACAATGTAAACAAACATTTGTCCATCATGAAAAATTCCTTCTCAGTCCATCCGTTCTGATCTCTTCCTTTAGCATGAGCTGGGACACCAGTTCAAGAATTTAGCCTCTAAAAACACCAAAATCATACCTGATTTAAATTTGATCAAGGTCATGTTCATCTCCGCAGGCCATCTTTTTCCCTTTCACCTAATCCGTCAACTTGATTTTCATTTTCTGGGAGCTGATAAAGTTGCAGGAAAGCAAGTGAGCAGGGACTGTGTCGGTGCTGGCAAAACAAAAAGCAAAAAAAGTTTAAATCCGCAGTACTCGGTTGTCTCCGGTTACTCCAGTTTTCTCCCATAGTCCAAAGGCATGCTGTTCATGGGGATAGATTGATAGGTGATTATATTCATGGAATATATTACAGAAGGATTTGCAGGTCTCTCTCTGTTGATTTCACTTGCAGAGTTTACAAGACAATAAGGAATGCAATAAATTATGTGAAATCACCACTGGCAACTTGTTTTTAATATGCCTGTGTAAACATTAGACAATTTTAGCTATTTTATTGTTTCTATGTTATTGTTTCTGTTTTATTATGCTTGCCTCTCTCACTTTCAATGGGATTACCTGTATCGATAAAGGTTAAATTACATTTTAAAATGTCCATATGTGTAATCCTCTCGCCCTGTGTCAGCTGGGATAGGCTCCACTCTCCCCGTGACCTTGAATTGGATAAGTGGAAGAGAATCGAATGATGGATGGATGGAGAGGAAATGGGTATCAAAGATGATTGTGTTTAAAGAGGTCTAATGACATCCATCTGAATAGAGAGTCAACTAGAACCACCAGGGCTGGACAAACTAGGAGCATATCTGGGTAATTACGCTTCAGCCAACGTATTTCCCTTTACATGTTTACACCTTTAGACTTAATACAGCTGCATTTCACAGTTGTTTGTAACATTCCCAAACAGCCCAACACTCCAAAGCCTTGTGGTGTCTGGTGAGCAGTAAGAAGCTGAGAACATGAGCACTGTTTAAGCGGCTCTCAGCAAGTGTTATTTTTCGTTCTTCATGCAGATATTTTGAGTGCAACATCGTGAATGCTTTCAAGGAAAGCCTGTGTTGACAGCTGGATGTAGGCCTCACATTTCAGTGCTGCTGCTCGAGCTGATTTCCACTCAGTACTTTGAAAGTGCATTATATATAACTGTACATTAAGGTAGAGAAAATCTAATAGGACCAAAGTTTAGACTAGCAGCCCAATAACAGGCAGGCAGTTATGCAAGTGCTGGCATGGCTGAAGCACAAAGCATCACAACAGCTGTAATGAAAACCAGAAACAGACAGAGAGAGAGAGAGTGAGAGAGAGTGAGGGAGTCAGCCAGTAAAAAGAAGCAAGCCTTCCATCACTACTCCAACCACAGGGAAGAGATTTCACTATCCCCTGGTTTACTCTTAACAGTAATGCGCTGTTTGTCTCCAAGTAGTTTTTCCCCCCACTTCTGCATTTCTTTAAGTCCCTATTTCAATCTGTTTCTCCCTGCATGTCTCTCTTGTCTCCCCCTTCTTCCTTGAGCATGATAGGTTGATAGGTTTTTCTCCCTTTGAGCGCTTGCAGAGCAACAACACATTCCTGTCCACATTCCAGCCTCAGGAAAAACAGTGTCCGGAACATAATAAAAGACCAAGCACGTCATTTGTTTTCAAACCCACTTGCACTCATTGGAACAAAACTGTGCTTAGGGCAGGATTGGGCAAATGTGTTTGTGCAAAACAGGCAGTGAAAGGGATGTGTTTGCGATTACAAGAAGCTGTCTGCGTGCGCGTTGTCTGTTTTCCTCTGTGGTAATGAGAATACGATGAGCTTATCCCTCCACTGACAATATATCACACAGATTTTTTTTCATCTAAACATTGGTACTTCATTTGTACTAAATGAAGTACCAATGTTTAGATGAAAAAAAATCGTGGCAGGTTTAAAGTCAATTTGCACTTTATCGGTTTTTGACTTCCATCATCCAACTTTAATTTCGTAATGCACCTTGAGTCACGTGTAAAGCCCCAGGTACACTATGACCTTGTATGGTCTACCTGTACTTTCAGTTATTAGCTGTACAAGCATGCGCACTGGACACCACACAAAGACGAACAGACACACACACACTCAGATATTTGGCTTTACACACAGTAATTACCATTGGGAAGCTGATAACAGGAATACTGGACATTTCGGCGCTGTGTGCACTTTTTGTGTTTGTTGCAGAGATGACCTTTCATATCTGCATGGGCATACACACTAAAACCTTGATAATTATCCATGCAAATAACAGTCTCTGACAGTGGTAGCAGGTTCAAGGTTAGGGCAGTTTTAATGTTTTGGCATACTGGCTGTAGTGTGTCCTTGATCAAAGAGCCTCTTGACCTAAAACAATATTGTGTTCACTTCCTCCAGTCTACTTCATTTTCCACAACCCTCTCAAAACTCTCCATTTCTGGCCAATCCATATCACCGCTGACCTTAACCTGCCTTCTATGTGTGCTGCCCCACCACTGCCAGTCCTATCAGCTCTTCAGGAAGCTAATAATCTCCCTCCTGTATCTTACACGTAATGTGGTGTCCAGCAGCAGTGCACACGTGTGAATAGTGCATGTGTCAATGCACATGTGTGTGCGTGACTGCGCGTGTGTGTGCAAGCCCAGTGCACACAATGATTATTCAGCCATAACGGAAGTCATAAAGACTTCCGCTGATTGCTATCAGGTCAGACAGAGGGAGTGGAGAGATCATACAGCCACAGGGTATATACGCAAAACTAGACCAGTGCTGCACAGACACCGAAACAAAGCTGAAGTCTGAGCGGTTAGGAGACTCCACGTGCCATTCATATTATTTGTAAATGTCCCAAGATGACAGTTATAAAATGCTAATAAAAAAACATGGCGTGATAGCTAGGTGGCTACATAATGGTATCATTAGTACACTGGCTTTAAGGTTTTTGTTGTTGTTAAAATACAACAGGTTAGTTGTATTTCCAGTTCGCACAAGCTTACATGGTAAAGTGGCTAAATTGCTATAAATAATTGAAAATAGATAAATAAATAAAATTAGCACAAAAAGTAAGGACATTTTTGTTTGGGTGAGTATTTCTTTGTTGTAACAATGCCAATAAATCTTTATACTGATGAAAAGTCTTTTTATTTATACTTAAATGGGGCCACATTTGTAAGGAAAATGCATTTGTTGGTTCAGTAGCAGAGTTGAACATGAGCTGCGCCCATCAAAACTTGTCAAATCTTCTCTGCTAATGCCAAACATTAACCCTGCTACAGATTTCAAAGCACGCTTAGCAGTCTTGTCCATTTGCAAATGACCTCAGAGAGATGTCGCACATAAGAAACATCAAAAGGCCAGAGTTTAACAACCCACTAATAAACCAGCAGTTCTTACAACCTGCTTTTATATGACCGCCATATTACACTACTGTGCTATTAGGACTTAAGGGACCAATAACTTGTCATTAATGTCCACAGTTTATCCTGTCTATTGACCTGGACCTCTATCATAAAAAAGGGGGAAGAGAAATCAGCCCCACCCATTTTCTCCACCTTTCAAAGCCAACTCGACTACCAAAACATAACCACGATGTTTCCTGAGGTGTCTCACAGACTCGCAAAGAGACCACATCCGATTAGAGGACATCAGAAAGCTAATTGTTGCTAGGCAGCATCACTTCTTTATTGTTATCGATAACGCCTCTTCCTTGGTTGCAAAAACTATCACTTATATGACTTAATAGTGAACAAGAATAAAAAGATGAAAGGAAAGAAATGAGTATTTGTGCTTTTTGTTTCATTCTGAGTCTGTTTCCTTCAACCATTGACCTTCTGGTTTTCTTGTAATGGTCTCGATGTCGCAATCCACACCTGGACAGGCGCCAAGCATGTCTGCAGACACCTGTGTCAGAGCTAGTGGGAAAAACAAGAGTGAAAAGAAGATCCCACCCCTACCCCACCCCCACTTACTCATGCTCACTCTTTCTCCCTCTCTGTTTATCAGGGTTTCTACCTCAACTTGAATGGGTCATGTGACTTCCTTCCTGTTGTTTTGACCCTGAGGTCATTCTCCCTAAGGGTCTGTGCCTCCCCCCGACTCCCCACCCCCACCTCTTACAACAGATGCCCCACCCCCGACCAGCACCACTCCTCTTGTGTATTAAACACAACCTGAAAACCCCAGCCTCTCTCTCCCTCTCTCTCCAGGACACACACACAAAACACAGGTATGAAATGGGGTAGGCTGAGGCAAGAGGCGGGCCCCTGCTGAATCTGATTGAACTTTAGTAGAACTTGATGACCGCGCTCTCCTCAAGCTGATCTTTCTGCCTGTGGATTGCAGCAGACTGTGGGGTGCTGGTCGTCTTGTTATGGCTAACTTCAAAAAAAGAGGACAGGTCCAGACACTGACTGAGCAATAGAGACTTCTATGAACATCAGTCACTCTCTTCCTTTTCACAAACTGAAGTTTATCATCAATTATCTGCCACTAAATGCAGGTCTTTGATGTCAGCATCAGTTGTCCAGTCCACCCATTATTTTTAGATGGTTTAGAAGTCATCAGAATGTAAAGTGCCCCCCAAATCCCGCTGGATGTTTGGTATGTGATCTCCTGAGTTATCAAAGGTCCTGCTATCTCATAGTATTCCCACAGCAGCAGCAGGCTTCTGTTCCTGTCTAAACACCATTCACAACACTTTGCAGATTCAGAGCAAGCGTCAGAGGGGCCACGGTGGATCAAGTATGCTGTCACAGTTGCAGATAAGACTGTGTGTTATCCAAAAAATTCTAAACAGGAGAGCATCCACTCATGGAATTTCCTATTGCATCTGGTGCCCTGTGGAGCTGTAACCTAACTTTGTTTTTCAGGTAAACTTTATTATTATTATTATTTTAAACAGAACGGGTAAAGGCAATAGATATTGTTAATTTTTTTACACATTACACTTTAAATATGCAGCAGGAGAGAAATTCACATCTGACAGCAGTCACTACTGACCACTTAAACCAGCACAGAGATGTTGTAATCATCTTTGGATCAAGGCATCACAGTGGGGAATGATTCCTGTTGGAAAGTCTCAGCTGACCAATCAGCATCCTTTGGAAAAAATCTAGAAATGTACAGCCAAAATCAAGTTCCCTTTAAGAAAAACAAAAAGTCTGCCAAAGAGTGTAGTAATGCAGAGAAGACAGAAATGCAGGGCACCAAGGCAGAAACAAGGTAAAGCAAAAATAGCAAGCCATTAACTGACTGATTTAAAAAGCCTCAAAAAAATAAGCAAATGCCACATAAATGGTAATGAAATATACCAACAGGAGATAGTCTGACAAGGACAAAGTGGGAGACAATTTATACACTGAGACAGGACTATTAATACACTGGGAAATTAAAGGACACGGGTGTTAACAATCAGGGAATCAGAGGAAGTAAAACAAACATAGGATATCAAAGAAAATTACGTTTAAAGTAAAACAAAAAGTTATCAAAAAACAAACACTAGACACACAGGCAGGACTCACACTCAAACGAGGGAACGGCACTAACAGAAAGATGAGGCAGAGGCAGGAGCAGACAGTGAAACACAGAACTACTGCCAATCAAAATTAAGACAAGCCACATACATTATGTAGCGATAAAACCATCACTAGAATGAGAATTATTATATGTGATACTATATAGCCTATTTGTGGAAAGTGAAGTAGGTGTAATGATAATTTTAGATGTTTGTATCCATTTGCTTTATTCTTTTGGGTCTTTTTCACAAGTAAGGATAATTGAGGAACAATGGGGACACTCACTTCAGCTATGTTCAGCACATGACTGTAACTGTAAAATGGTTTATATGTGTAACTGCCATCATATATAAACTTCTGTGTGCACGTCATTAGTGTCAGAGGCTGCAAGAACAGATCTCTCTGCACAATAAAAGCATGCTTAGCAAAGTTTATTCTTATTCCCAGATTTGTCTCTTGCTCCTGTTCACCTACAGGAGCATGGAGGTGAACTACAGGAGTTCACCTCCATAATCTCTCGATGAAAAGCATATCTTCACTTATCAAAAATGGTCCTGTCAAGAGCGGAGCAGTATTTCCCCTGACAGGGGAAAACTCTGTCTTGTTCTGTGTCTGCATGTGTTAAGGGCGAATGCTTCTATTTATGTAGTTCAGCCGACTGAGAGAAAGGCATCCTCTCTGTGCAGCTTTGACAGCTCTGGAGAGCACGGGGTGTTAAGCAGTCCAAATTAAACCCGCCTTCAGCTGCATAACGTTCTGTTCCCAGCCTGGGTACGATGAGCCCCAGGCACAGTGTCAGACGCAAGTTTGAGTTCTTCTCAACACCTCATCTGACCAGAGCAAGGTGACCTACTACTGTCATGTCAGCCAGTTGTGGAACAAGGAGAGATGGGAAAACTTTCTCTCTGTGAATGCAAAGGGTGTGTGTCTTATCACTTTTGATAGCAAAGCAGAGGGAGAGAACGAGTAATGTCAGAGACAGATGAGCTCTTTTATAAATGTGTTAAACTGTACAGTTCAGACCATAAGTATTTGGACAGACACACAGCTTATTCCAGTTTGTTCTTTTAGCTCATTCATTAAAACCCCAATATCTCATTTTTAATACATTAACATTAATAGAACATATGTCACATACTTAAAATGATGCTATGCTGAGCCTAAAAAGCAAAAATTAGGTAATTTTTTTATATGCAGCCCTTTGGACTATATCTATAAAAGCAGTAATTTTCAGGTTATGAACTATGTTATGCAATCCTGGAATAGTTTTATGCAACAAGACTGGATTTAGAAGGTCAGCTAAGAAATGCAACTTCCAGATTTGCCAAGGACCTTAGATAAGGAGGCACTTAAACCGTGTCCTGCTTGTGACATTTCATCTTGTGTCAAAGTTGCTTAATATTTCAATAACCTTTTTTTATTGGATTTGACTAGAAAGCCCATTAATGTCCGTTTCAGTCACAAACACATTAAAGTTATGGCTCTTTTTCCATTTCCTTCACGTGGCTTTAAAAGAAGTTCCCAGATGTGATCCTACATGGCTTACAGTTTCTTTAAGGAAACACAGGGGATTCTTTCATTTCAGTTGCTCTATACATGTAAAAAAAAAACCCAACAACAACAAAAAACAGAGATGCGTGCCTGTATTAGAAAAACTGTAACAAAAATGCATCTCCAACTCGTCCAACAAAACCTGAACAAATACATAAAACATATGCACACTGCATGTCACTACAGCCAATAAAGTAGAAAGGAAAGACTCCTGTCTTCATTAAGGTTTCTCGATGGTGTGCAGATTCGGTGAACTCAAAAGTGCTGCTGAAAACACTGAAGCAGTAACTAAGATGATGGAAAACCTAGCAACCCAGAGAGTGCTGTGATTATTATGCAGGCAGAACTCAATACACAATATACAAAGCAAGATAACACTTTCGAAAGGCAGACTCACACTTAGAGAACACCATGTGTACAAACATTTCTTCATTTGGGTACACAAACGGGTGTGTGTTTCTTTAATTAACCTCGCTGTTAGTGAGGTATGCGCCTTGTTAAACCCTTCTGTGTTATCAGCCAAATATCTGGCACTGTCTAGAAAAGAAAAAAGACATAGTAATGCTAATTTCCTTGCAAGTGAGCATGCACTACCAACTGTGATGTCTAACAGTTATTTTACTGTGCGTGTTTGAAAGTTTCACACATTATTTAAGCCGTCATCAGTGCAAATATTTCGGGAACTAAACCTCTTAAAGTAATGGAACTTAGTAATGGAACAGTAAGTATTAACTATTTGTGTGTGTGTGAACACATACACATGCATCTAATATAAAACAGCAAAACACAGCAAATCCCACATAAGTATTTAATCCCAATGCCTTTTTTTCCCCACCAATACCCTAGAGAGCAGGCATCACAATGTGACACAAATCAGATGACAGAGGATTTTGTCCAGCTTGTGTGTATGTGAGTGTCTCTGTGTGGTGTCCCCCACCTGCTTCTCACAGAGAACTCTTGTGCCATGCCTTCTGTATACTAATACACAGATCTAACAGAGAAACAGAGTGTTCTCATTAGAATATTTGGATCGTATGGGGAGGGGGTGAGACCTATCAAAGGGGAGGACTCGAACTGGGTTGGTGCCAGAAATCCCATCTGAGATGCAGAGTGAATGGATGGACGACTGAATGGTTAAAAAGAAAAATAAGCCTTATTTAGTTGCAGTTTAGTTTGCTTGCTGTAATGTATGCAAACATGTCTTGTGTGTGTTTAAATCTGGATGATTGCATTTGCAGATGTGTACTCAAGGTTGTTATCTACTAAATAGATTTGGCTGTTTTAAATTAACACTGTTATGTCATTTTTCATTCTTGTATTATTTAACAAAAGCAGAAATCTTCAAGTATAATGAGCAGTAGTGTGCAAAAGCCTCAAGTCACCCCTCATTTCTCTGTATTTTTCCCCCAGGCGCCAGACTTTGGTGAGCTTTTTTTTAAAGTGGTCTTGAGCAACAGTTTTACTTTGTACACTGGCTAATTTTTCATTATTTTTTGGTCCAGTGTTTGCACTTGACCATTTTTAGAGGAATGTTTTCTGTTTGTTTGTTCACTTAATGCTGAACTATGAATCACATCTTTATATAACTTTGGTATAAACAGGTTATCGCAATTTTTTTTTTAAATTTGTTTCCATTTTGTTAGTTGAAGCTATGAAAAATATTACAAATAATACAGTTTAACATGTCTGTGAAGGTTCTCAGTCATCCAGGTCATCGTAGTCAAAGGAGCTTGCAAAGAAAAGCGTCTGGACTTCATTAAGTTACTTGAAGACGTTTCACCTCTCATCCGAGAGGCTTCTTCAGTTCTAAGGTCAAATGGTGGACAGTCCCAGATATAAACCTAGTGGGAGTGTCCCCCACAGAGGGACAAAAGGACCCCTGATGATCCTCTAATCGCCTGAGCCAAGGTGTGAAACTGGGTGTGGGTCCCAATCAGCCAGAGTTTCGGGTGAGTTCATTGTGAAACCTGGCCCCACCTTATCATGCGAATTCCTGAGATCAGATGGCCCAGGATGTGAGTGGGCGTTAAGGCGTCTGGGAAGGGAGTGAAAGAAGCCATCTATGTCCACTGTGAGCGACCATCTTTGAACAGAGGCGGTGGTTTACGACACCAACTCTCTGCCATCTATAATCCAGTTTTGAGATCCCTTCCCAGGCGATGACAACGGGAAGGAGTGTGTTTGGAGGCATGATATTGCTCCTGAATTTCCGATACATAATCTCAACATATAAACACACATATTGGAGGTATTGCACACATGCAATACCTCCATGTACTGATGTGCACACATTCTTGTAATGTTTGCTTCTGTGCTTGCCATCTCCTTGTCTTCAGTTTTCTTGACAGATAATAAATGCAGATGACCTACAGGTGACTCAAAAGCAAATTAGGATGGACCGAGCTGCCCGTCATTGCACCACTCTGCATTTCTCCTTTCACCCTTAAAGACAAGCCAGCCATGCTAATTAAATCACTTTTACCTATTAAGTAGGGCAATTACGAGATTTAATTAGTTGGCAAATGGTTGATTAGATAGTTAACTAATAGTTGATTAAAAAGCGCTACAGCACTGTGTGGTTCTGATTGTCATTTGCATTTCGGGGGTGGTTAGTCAAGGGAGGCTGTAACTCAAGATCTTTTTAGGTAAATATGATCAAAAAGAAAATTTCAGGGTATTTCCTGCCCACATTTGTCATTGTGTCTCCCTCAGATGTTAAATATAAATGATGTGGGTTTTTCTCTTATCTGTCATTTTGCTGGTGACAGCAGAGACAAATGAAGGATGAAAGCTTGGCCACCACACAAAGGCGAGGTCCACGGAACAAATCGGAGAAGATGGTTTCTCTCTCGTTGGCTTAGCCTATTACATGTACCTAAGATTTTCATGCATAAATATCTCTTCTGAATTCAACAATGCATGTTTAGTCTTACCTCTATGTGTATGTATCCACTGATTAAATAGGCAGTCTCACAAAACCCCTTTTGGGTACACATGTGAGCTGGAGTTACAAGTGCATTTCCTTTGTTTCCACTCCACATAGTCATATAGACTATCTCATCAAGTGGTATGAGTTTACTTGTGGAAGTGGGTTTTTAATGTAAATTTAACATATAACAAACAGAGGCAAAGAAAGGGCCTTAGAAAAGTGACCTGAGGGAGACTGAAACAAGCATGGATAATCAATCTCTCCTTCCCATTGTGCATGCTACATACGGTAGTCCCCTATTTCCCACCACTCCCACACACTCTGTTGAGCAACCACTCAGTGCTTCCTGGGAACAATAACAATCTGGCATGAGATGATGCAAACATTTTATGCAAATACTGATTGCAAGCATCATTTATTTGTGTTGACTAATGGACAGGGTCCAGAATACTGTGAATGGGAACTTTGTTTTTGAGTTCAGCCAAGCACATACAAAACACAACTCTTGATATGCTCAAAAACAAACACAGCAAAGATCTAAAGTTTATTTATTCAGTCTTAGCGTTGCTTGGCTTGTACTTTTTTGTGGACATTTCCAGGACCTGCAAGTGAACAACAAGATGGAGTCACAGATAAGTTCCAAAAAGTTATCCGTTCGTTGCGTTTTGCTTTACATTCTGTCACGTGTTAGGATGTAAACGCTGTTTCTGGTGTTTAGTTGTTAAACTTGTGTCTCTGACGGAGAGGCAGTCAGCATCCTCATCGCATGATTGATATGTAACATGGACGAGACATGGAACCACATCAGATGACTTGTATTGGCCTTTAACACATTTTTTGCATATGAACATATGAAAAAGTGGTACGATCCAGTACATCCTGGCAGTGTGACAGTGAACCAGGATGTATTAGGACCAGGAACCTGTAACTAAAGTTGATTTTATCCATTATTATCTATTTATAGAGGACACTCTTTTGTATGAGCAGCTGTTTCACAAGCTCAAGTAACTCGGTGCAAAATCTAATACAGCATTTGCCTCATAAGATTTTCACTTGCTTTGCTGAACTTCGGTATTTCGTCAGGCAGACATTTTCCACTTTTGTCCGCATTTAACTGTATTTCTCTCACATACAGCTTGCATACAAACTAGCCAGTTTGGATATTGTACTTTTACCAAATTTTCCTAGATCCAAAGCTTGTTCTTTGATTCCTGTTGAGCAGTGGGATTTAGTAGAGGGTCAGTTGTCAAAATTAAATGTATTTTCTGTCGCTACTATACTTGAAAGTGTCAGATGGTTACCCTGGCCTCACCTCAGTCAGGTTCTTCGCTTGCTGTTGTTTTTAACAAGCCACAGAACTCAGACAAATACTACTATTGGGCATAGATGGATACAAATTGATCTTCAGGGTATCCTTTGGGGAATAATGAAGAGCAAAGTGAATAAGACAAAACAAAGGATAAATAAAGGCAAACTTGACCACATAGGGACCTAAATGGGAAACAAAGAAAAGGAGGCTTCTTTGATTCAGTGCTAGCTGGTGTACTGTCGAAGGGCTGTTCAGTCTAAATTGCCTCTGGGTCATTTATCCCCTCCTCCCATGTGATGGTGGATCTTTTCAACCCTGAAAAAATGACGGAATGGCCCTCGTGCCACTTATGGTGGAAGAGATAAATTAGAGAAGAGACCTCAGATGCTGGGGAGTAAGATTTAGATTGATGGTCAAACAGTGGATGAGAATACCTCCATTGCCCCTGTGTTAACTCTTAAAGTGGATTTTTTTATGAAAAGAAAGGAAGACAAAAAAAGTTGTTTTGCACATTATTGCTGAAATAGTCACAGAACATTAAAAGCTGAGGTTTCATGCATTCTTATTTTGTTATATTACAGAGCGTGTGAAATGAATAATAATGATTTTATTTATTAAAGGATAATTACAGCAAATGTTCTATAGTGAGTGTGCTTATAGCGTACCTCT
Source organism: Copadichromis virginalis (assembly GCF_057382275.1). NCBI lineage: Eukaryota > Metazoa > Chordata > Actinopteri > Cichliformes > Cichlidae > Copadichromis > Copadichromis virginalis. Next base: position 21,013,352 of record NC_140633.1, read on the forward strand.
TTTACTCATCATTTTAAAGCTTCTTTAGCAATATTAGCATCATAGAACTGTCTTGTGTTTTCTTTCAAAAGCAGAAGTTGGAGTGGTAATTACTATGTTACTAAATTATCAGCTAAGGGTACCTAGCTTGGTTAAAGCAAGCTGCACTAAAATACTGTATGGGGATAATACATACTTTCTAATTATTACTAAGTAACAGACTAATAAAAAACTGGAACACAACTTATCCAAAGTGAGGCACAAACTTCTTGGATGGCTTTACAACACAGCAAGATACAAAAAAAATCAGTCAGATAATCTATTAAAATGTTCCAAAAGACACCAACAGCACATATACAGTTCAGAACTTGAGTTTCAGGCATTTTTGCATTGGCTGTGTTTTTTTAACTTCTGAGGTTTTTCCTTGGAAGGTACTCAAGGAAGAAAAACAAATGCCTTAGGCAGAAACAGACTCACTGGAACTTGTCATCAAATGCTACTTGACCTCACATGTACAACGAGTCACTTCTAAGTGACTTATTTATGATTCACTTGTTATTAGAAATGCCTTTTCACTCTTCAGCATGTTTTGCACCCATATAATCAGTTAAAATGGTTCAGCCTGAATCATCCAAACACAAACTGTTTCCCAAACCTTCCAAATCTGATTGTAATTCAAAGTTGATATTTTATCCCCCACAAAGTGGCATCTACAAACATTTTCCGGTTTTTCTACAGGATCCTGCAGTGTGCAAGCAAAAGTTTGTTGAACTGCTAATATTTTTGGAGGAATATTCTAGCACGCATACATTATGCAAGTTTTATTAGGATAAATATTTACAGTTACCATTATCCTTGCGTGCATTAGAAGCAACTAAATGAGCAAATACAAATGAATGTGTGTTTTTCTAAGAGGTTAAGACTGTTCAGTATTCTGCTATTCTGATAAAGAAACACTTGATAAGATCTTCTGCATGACTAAAGAGCTTTGTGAGATTTGTAGGGCTACCATGTAAATATATGTTAAAATATATGTTAAATATAAAACCTCAAACCAATATCTAAAATTGTTTGTATTTGCGTTTGTATGTTTATACGATTGCTACAGAATGAACGAAAACCCCAATGCAGTTCTATTAACAACCAATAATCCAACTATAATAATCCAAAGTTATGCCAGTTTGTTTAACTGGGCAATATAAATTTAATGTGACTTGATGATGACGTTTCTAACTCCAGAGTACACAGTTGACACACCTGGCAGTGCGTGTGTTAGTGCCCTTTGATAGAAGCCGTCTACAGTGATACACACTAAGGCATCAACTTCAAACGCTGGCTCCCCCCCTCTGAGGTGAAGCTTTCCAGTGACGCTTGAGGCAAACACTTTTTTTGGTAGATTGGAAAACAAACAGACAACTGAATCCTGCTTGTCTTGACCTGATTACTAACTGAAAAACCACAGGTTAGTAAATAGCTAGAAGCACACCCTCTCATCATGGGAAATGTCACTTCAACCAAGCATTATGCTCAACACTGCATGTATTGCGCTCCTCTTGTCATAATGTGTGCTTCATGGAAATATTAAGACACATACACACATGCGCACACATAAAAAAAGCCCCACCAAAGTACATCACTGGAAACACTGGACAAATATTGGACTTTAATTACTAATCACTGTATTACGTTGTACTTATACTTCTTTACGGATTCATTGCTTTTATTTGCTTACTTAAGCAGCTACATTGCAGCATTGTGGTCATACATAAAAATGTTTAACTCACTAGAAAGTTTATAAAGTATCAGAACCATCTCAACTATGTTTCTGGTGCCTTTTGGAGCATTTTTACTGTCATCATTTGACAAATAATATGGCTTGCTATGGAATCCAAAAAGTCAAAGTAATTTTATTGGTGTGGTACTTGTCACCAGCTAGTGTCTGTGACACCCAGGACAGGAATTGGCAGGGGAGTGCGAGGGGATGGGAGGTTTCCAGCACAAAAAAACAATAAAATGAGAAATGACTATCACTTTTAATATCTGGTGATCCCTTGAGAGCAGAGAGGACATGTCAGGGGTCTGGGATGATCTGTATCCCATTCTGTTCACATTTTTCATTATGTCACCCCACCACTACTACTTTTTGAACTTGAAAACTACCCCTATTTAAATAAAAGAGAAATCAACAGGAATCATAGTCAAACGTGACTAAATTCCATAGAAAGTTGAATGCTGTAGCTTTTTATTTGAAATTGCAGTTATGCAGAGCATCTTGCAAGTGATGGAGTAATGGGCTGACAAGAGAGGAACTGTCTGGAGGCTTGCAGATGTGGGTTAAAAAAAAAAACAGGTTACACTTTGTAGCAAGCGGAAAAATCTTTTGTCAAAACAGACTTTTTATTTTTAGAAATATGCTTTATCTGAACTTTTATTTATTCTTTCCTGAAACTGATTTTGTGCCGATGCTCAAGTGACACGGCCGGCCAAATAATGCAAGTAGAAGGGGGATTTAAATCTGGCATCTTAAAACAGTTGTATTGCTGCATTTGATTGTGAGTGTTTGAAAAAAGGTCAATGCTAAAACTGAGGGTTCACAATTAGGTTTTACAAACAATGGGTAATGTCACAGTGGCTACTTAAATATAGACACACACACACACACACACACACACACACACAGACTCGCATTGACACAATTGTGCTTTATTGCTGTACAAGTACAGTACTTAAAAAATTGGGAACATAATAATTCTGAAATATCACAATCATTTTTTTCTTTCCACAAACACATATGTATGCAGATTAAAATATACTGTATGTCATGTACAAAAGAAAGATTACAATAAAAAAAAAAACAACAACAACAACAACAATATGAAAGGCAGTGCTGAAATATCATGTCTCTCTGGACAACTATAAGTGGACTGGAGACAATAGATGGCCATTGTACACTGGCAGTAGCACCAGAGAGGTGATCTCAGAGCAGAGGATTTATAGATTCCTGGCTAACGAATATGACTGGCAGTATTTTGGCTGCCGGAGCTTACTTCAGAGTGAGCGAATTCATCAAGATTTGTATGTGATGAAGTGGACATATTAGCAGATGGGTTTATGTGGATATGGATGGATGATGTGTTTAGCCGAGACAGTGGGGGACAGTGGAGTGATACACAGTGCAGAGGGAAGCAGTTCTTCACATTAGACAGCCTTTATCTTTTCTGCACGAGCATGTTATACGGGGAGGACACCCAACATGTGGTCATGCAAGGTAAAAACCACTGATATGCTTTAAAATACAATTTAAAAATGTCCTCATTTCATGACTTCCATAAACATAAGTATACACAAAACTGCACACGACCAACCATAACTCTGATTATACTGAAGGATAAATACCAAAGCTAGAAATTCTTTCAATGGCATTAGCAAGGTTGACGAGCTTAGTCTTGGTTCCTGTCTTTTGTTTGATCGCAGATGAAACACACAACTACTTGTGTGAAAATGTTTGATATATTTCTCCATTGCAGTGCTCATGCAGCCCCAAATCACAGTGCACAAGGTGTGATATATGGGGCAAATCAATACCTTATACTTGCTTGAAAAAAAATGAATTGCATACACAACTTCTGAAGACAATAATCACATTAAGCAGTTAGGTACACTGTTTTGATTCAGGCGCATGTTCCGGTAATAAGATACAAAGAGATTCAAAGATGTGCACAGGATGGTGGAATAAAAATTTTGCATTTGTACATTCAGCCAGTCAGACCAAAACACAACTGGGCAAGTTCGCCTTCAACGGGCTCTTGAATATTTGTGCACCTTCGCACGCCGACAACAACCGAAATCGATCCTGCGATGGCGCTGCTAATTTGCAATTCTGAACCAATTTAAATGCCTTGTGGGTGATCAGTGGGAATGAGAAATCTATTAGAGCTATTGATACTTGGAGGCTCTAACAATTCAGACTGGATCTTTAAAGATCGAACACCTTGTCTAGACACACCCAGCCCATTACAGAGGTCAACACAACACCACATAAACATTGTGCAATAAAACATCCATATACATTTAGAACATCTGCATTGCATCAGGGAGCAGAACAATGGGGTCGAAGGGGAATAAACAAATCATTAAATAGAGTATAAACGAATTTTCATAACCGTAGACAGTCGTTCTAAAAAAAAGAAAAAAAAGAAAAGATATTCACATCTTAAAATAGACCTCTTTCTCTCAGCATTGCATCTAACCCGAGACATTCTTCAATCTCAGTTTCACCATACACAGTATTATATACTCATCCTTGTCTTTCATCTTCAAGGTCAACCGCCGTGCTTTTCTTCTATAGTAAAAGCTAAAACATATGACACCATTCACTATTTACACTGTGGCTACCATGGAAACACCCGTAAAGCCGGTTTGATCCACTGGAGGAGGTGGGGTGGGTCAAGTAGGGGAAAGGGCAAGGGGGTCTGTTTGTTTTGGGTCAAGTACGGGAAAGGAAAAGAAGATGAGGACAGGACAGAGAAGGTAAAAAATAGGCGCCTGCGAGGACACAACAACGAAGTAGGGATCTGTACAATAATCAGGTTCATCTGTGCGTGAGGTCTCCTGAAAAACGCATTAACCTGTTCAGATGCTGATGAGACACGTTAAGAGTGTGAACAGTTTTATACCCATTTTAAACACTTTTTAATGTTTTTAGTCCACACAGGATCACCAGTGAACTGCAACAACAGCTATGATTTGGTCATTTGTCAGTCTGTACATACAGTATACAAGCATAAGGAGACTACCGTACGCATCAGTTTTAATAACTATACTTGTTAGTTTAGATATAGCTTTCACACATTGTATCACTTTGGCACAGAGTTTCATGTTCAGAACATGAACTAAATACCTATCGGCTAAAGCTTTTTTTTTTCTTTTCTTTTTTTAAAATCTCAGCTTTACCTTTATACATAAAGCCAAAGTATGCTCATTAGTTGGATCCCCGTCTCCTAGTAAAGGTAAGTGCAGTAGTTTAGGATTGGCCAGAGGGCTTTCTCACAGGCTGGTGGTAACAAGGGGGAAGAGAAGTGCACCTTGGGATAATACTGAGGTTACCCTGACCCCGGGCCCCTTGCTGCCAGGGCTGCAGTAGCACTTAGAGCCCACACATGAGACGCTAAATGAGAGCTGTGTACCTGAAAAAGGTCCCATGTCTAAGCCAGTAAAGTGTTGTTCAAAACTGAAGGTCTCCAGAGGCGTTGGTTGACTTGTAAACTTTCTGAGACTTTCTGAGGTGTGCACATATGAGAAAGCATCACATGGGAACATCACAGCACGTCAAGTATAATCAGCACCGGGTTTTAGAGTGGAGCTCATTTTAATGCAGCAGCTCATCTTATGAGGCCATACGATCCAAATCAGATGGCCATTCGGCATCTAAACCCCAGGTCAACTACTTTGCTTGTAAGCCTCCTATTGATCAGCGTCAGTCATTTCATCTTAGAAGAGCTGAAAATAAATAGACAAGTCAGTGTTTTTCTCTTTTTGATCATATATGTCATCACAGACTATCCCGCATCTATTCTTTTTCTGCTTTGCAGTCATTTTTCATGGATATCAGTTAGTATCAGTTAGCTGTCACATGGTGCTGAGTTTCTATCACATAAGTAAGGGAATCCCCCACAGTTGAGTGCAAAGGGAAAAAGTAGGACCTTCACCCCACGGACTAGGCTCATTCTTGGAGCTTCAGCTTAGTCAATGGGGACAGAGGTTAACAGATCAAAAACAAACAAAAAAAAGGGAAACGAATAAAATTGAAAAGCTCGTGGAAGTGTGGCTGAAGAAAGAGGGAGGAACTTCATAGCCAACGTATGTGACTTTATCAGAAAACCTCCATCATGGAGGGGCCTTCCTGTTGGTCCAGAGCAGTGTGGGGGGCAGGGGTAGGGACTTAGGTGGGCGTGGGGGGCAGGGGTGGGGACTTAGGTGGGCGGCGCTTCCAGTCACTCCGCCCCTCACACTGCAATCGCCGCCATCGCAGAAGCTCTCCAAGGGCGGCGCTCTCATCCCCGTTGGACAGACGTAGCCGCTGGAACACCTGGGGCACAGAAGGAAGAATACAAGGTTAGGAAAGGAGGCTAGGGTTTGCTGAGGAGATGCAGCACACTGAAAAATCCAAAAGATTAACGACAGGAAGTCCAATTGACAAGCCATGATCGGAGCGGAGGGGTGGGATGATAAACAGTGACTGCACAAGCATCATAAAAATAATAACATTAACAGGGCAAAAAAAACAACAACAACAGCCTGGTCATCCAAACCTGATTAGAAACTGGGAGGTAGGGGTGTTATGCTGGCAGCTGGTGGCCTAAGAAAAAAGAGCTCAAAGGTGAACGCTTTTAAGACAAAGATCCAAATATCCCACTGTTGTTTTGTTAATTTTAATAAATACTATGAAAACACTCTCTCTCTCTCTCTGTGATTTCAACTTTCCTTACCACCACTGCTGCACCCTAAACCTACTGCTTGCTACTGACGATGTAAAGCTTCAAAAACACCTTTAAGTGCTCCCACGGGCCCTATGAAACAACTATTAACAAAGTTGTTTCTCTTCACACCTATCAGTTTTTCCACTCTGCTGAAGTACGAGCAGTGAGCTAAATCAGCTCAGTAGTACCTATAATGTAACATTTTCCAAGTCAACTGCCAAACATGTCATGTGTTTAGTGAGGGAGTCATAGGCTATGCCACACACACACACAGACCGGGGAAAAAACATTGCACCGATTGGATACTCTGACAAACATACCTGCACATACCTACTATACATGCACACCCAAACGCTCAAACATACATTGAGATAGATTGCCTGCACTAGCACAATACTCAACAAGCTAATCCATAATTTACACCTCCCTGCCAGGCTATTCTTTGCACTGGCGCCAGCGAGGAACACCGGCTACTGGAACAGAAAATAAGTAGGAACACTGTGTCCCTCTGCAATGCATGACTGTACTGTTCATGGACACACACATACACAGAGACACACACACAGTAAACATCAGATACAGTTTTTTTCAAATTAATAACTGTGAAACATTTACGGTTTCTGGCCTTGATGTCTGAAATGTAAAACAGTTTAATGCTTGTCTTCAAAATGTCATCATGACATCGAGGCGAGATGACAAAGTTAAGTTTAGAAAATAAAATCGCTTTTTGACATTTCAAAGCTGTCTGATGGCGACTTTACTCCAGATAACAGCACTCTGAAATCTAAACCACACCCTTCTGTGTTGGGGGAAGTGGTGGGGGGATGGGTTTAGATCCATACCAACATGTGAATGGATTGTTATGGTAATAGCATGGTAATGTGGGATAGTAGTCATTCCAAACTGTCACTCACAGGAAGGATATCCCGAGGCCACAAAATATTCCAATAAGCTCAGAGCTTTTCCACATAAAACGCACACATTCCCAGGTGTAAACAGCTACTGCATGCACGCTACTGTGTATACACCCTCAGATACAGAAAACTAAAACACCGCGTTCTCTGATTGTTTGTACCCACAGCACTAGATATGACTTAGGATTTCACAGAATATAAATTGCATTTTTTATTATCTGACAAACAATAACACATGAAATTCCAAAAGAGTTTCTTTTATGTGTTAGTCAAAGCAGATAGAAAAAAAGAGAAAGGTCACTAAACAGCTAATATTTCTATAACTGGGTGGCCAAGGACAGGTCGATCAAAGAGAATAAAACAAGTAGAATAAAAGAAACTGCAGACAGGATGATATGTTGCTATCTCGGGATGACTTATGTGTGATGTTTTCCTTTGATATTCCCCTGAATAGTTCCTGTGGAGTCATGTAAGGATCTCTGTCTAGTCCGATACATTTTAAGAATAGGTGTCACATGTCACATGTTCCCGAGTAGCACATGTGACCACTCCTATTTCAAATGCCCTGCCAAGTCATTGTCTGAAGGGATAAACAAAAATATCAATCTTTGTACCATTCAATCATTTAGCAGTCTGTCAAGTCTTTATATAATTAGTCTAGACTGCTGCTCGCTATTCACGGCGAAGACCCAAACAAACCAGTCCATTCATTCTTAAATGAGCTGCCCATTCATCTTCCTTCATCCTTTCCTTTTTATTTATCCCAGTAGTTCTGAGAAACCTACATAAAAACGGTCTAGCACAGAGTTATTCCCACCTCACGATCGTGTATAAACTCACAGTGATGAAGGTGATCAAGAAAGCAAAACACTGGTGAACAGCGATGATGCAGTGATGCCAGAGAGAGTCTGAGGAAGGGTTAAAAGGGAATCGAGTGATGGATTCAGCAACGTAAAAATCCCAGCAGATGAAGAGCAATAAAAACTGCAGCTCGAGCTTGAGACTCTCAGGAAAAACACTGTATAGTGACTTTTTGTGCTGAGGAGGACAGCAACAAAAAGGAACAAGTGCAATTGCCTAAGGATTTCTCCACATGTGTGGGTATTCAGATCTATTTAACCTGTGAGCTGCAGTTTCCTTCCAGAAATGAGGGATAAAAAAAGAAGAGCGTAAATGTCATCGACTCAGGATTCCTCTGACTCCTGAGAGCCGAGATGATGTCCTGCAACAGCAGTGGTTTTCAAAAATGCTTCTCCAGTGACCCATATTTTCAGAAGATTTGATTTTTTATGACAACTGCCAGAAATTCTGATTAGAATTTTTACATCTTATTTTCAGCCATGAGTTCAGACTTCACATCCTGTGTAATATTAAACTAGAATTAATTTCAGGTAACCGCAGCCACCGATTTCCATAAAAGCTAAAACAATAAATTCCCTTCTTACTCCATAAACACATTTTTGCCATTTTAATTTTGACTCAGACAAACCTTCTGGAAGTTTTATGAATCATTACTGATTTGACTGCACACTGGATTGATGAAAAACACTGCGATTAAGGGCAGAGAGGGGCACGGCATGACGTACACTCACCACATCCCTACATGTGCACGAGGGCTCACAGCGAGCCCACCCCCTGTGCCCCCCTCGCTGTTTTAGAGGGCAGCCCCCGCACCGAATGGAGAAAAGTTGAGATGACCCCTCTGGAAAATATAGGAGGCAGTGAGAATAACAGCCAAGCTCATTAGATTCATAGAAAGAGAAAGAAAACAGGCATTTATGTACAAGACAACAGCCTAGTCCAAAGTAGATGGTTACATGTGCTTCACACTTTAAAATGCTGTAAGAAAGGAGCACTAAGCAATCACAAACAGGCTTCAGATACTCAATGCACAAGGTGAACTCATCCAATTCTGAATGGAGCGATAAAATATTTCATCAACCTGAGGATTGTCAAGTGGGTACACAGCGTGCCTTTACATCTCTAGTGAAGTTTACCTACGAATAGCGTGCGCTGAACTCTTCTGAGAGTGGAACAGAACGTCCTTTGCTTCTTTGTGCATTAAACACAGAACAACTCAAAAGAAAGAAGCCAAAAAGAAGCCAGTGTTAAGTTTTTGTGTGATATTGGATTTAAACCCTACTCTCTCAAGTGCAAAGTTTCTTTCTTCCTGTGCGGCTCTTCCTGCAAAAAGCAAAAGAAAAGCATCTGGAATTCTTTAAGTTCTTGAAGACATTTCATCTCTCATCCAAGAAGCTTCTTCAGTTCTAAGAGAGATAAACGCAACATAGAAGAGCCACCTTGACAGCACAAGACTCAGATGTACACCTGCATCTAAAGGACAAAGGTCACTCTTTCAAGGATGCCAGTGTTCACATTTTGGACAAAGACAGATGGTTTGAAAGAGGAATGAAAGCCATCTATGTCCACTGTGAATGATCATATTTGAACAGAGGCGGTGGCTTACGACACCAACTGTCTGCCATCTACAATCCAGTTTTGAGATCCCAACCCAGGAGCATTAACGCCCACTCACACCTTGGGTCAGTTGATCACAATAAGTCACATAATGTTCTGAGGCCATGTCCACACTAATACGTTTTTATTTGAAAAAGCATCTTTTTCTCTCCGCTTTGGCTTTCCGCTCACACTGAAACGGCGTTTTTGGTCAAGGAAAATTGAGCTTTTTGAAAACGCTCTCCAAAGCGGATACATTTGAAAACGGCGTTTTTGCGGCGCAGTGGAGACTGCATAAACTGAGACTTTTTAAAACGATGACGCATTTTAGTCATATGATGCAGTCATGTGACCAGTTAAACTGAGATGGCGGAGCGCATTATGCAGCAATTGTTTTGTTTGCTCTCAATTTTGACAGCCCTTTTAAAGATCAATATCAGTCTGTACATGGTCCAGATAGCTTTTCTTCAAATTCTTTAATTCTCACTCGCTTTTGCAACTTTGTACTTTTGTGTTACTCGCAGCAACAACTCCACCTCATTGTTAGTCCATTAAAAAAACTCGGTGCTTTTCCTCAACATTTTGCTGCAAAATTTCAAAGAGCCGGAAATGAGCAGGTCGAATCGTCTTACATTTCATGCATGCGCAATACAGGAATGTAAGCATTTTCAGTCATTCCAGTGTGGATTTTCAAATTTAGAAGAATTAGTCGACTTAGCATCATAATGGGTTCACCCAAAACCTTGGCTGATTGTGACGCACACTCGTTTTCACATCTTGGCTCGTGTGATTAGTGACCCTCGTAGGGACACTCCCTATAGGGCTTAAATCTGGGTCCCACCAATTGCTCTTAGAACTGAAGAAGCTTCTCAGATGGCACTTTTCTTTCCAAGCTTCTTAGGCTACGTTCACACTGCAGGTCTTAATGCTCAATTCCAATTTTTTGATCAAATCAGATTTTTTGTCTGCTTCTTCACACTACAAATAAAATGTGACAGCAAACGTGCTCTAGTGTGAACCCTCAAGGCGGCCAACATGCGCAAAAAGAAGACGTCACACACAACGCGCTCTGTTTAGACCCAGACCAAACAGTCTTGTTTGACTGATGGCCGTTAATATAAAGACTTGTTTCGGATTTTACGTTTCCCAATTTTGCTTTAAGTTATTTTGTTATTTACATATGGCCTAATAATGATCCTTATTGCTGTTTCAGAGAGGAGCGGTGCTTCAAAGGATAGTTGCAGATTTCTGTCAGAATCTGCAGATTATACAGTACAAATAAAATAGTCACGTTTCTCCAACGCTGTCTTCCCAACAGTTTCACTGGATGGCCAGGAATCGTTCACGATGTCTTCTCGGGTGCTGATAATTGGCGTCTGTCTTGTGTCAGTGACGTAAAAGACGGATTTAATGCGACCTGACCGTTCAAACAACTGTCGCTTTCTGAAACATCAGCTATGCATCGGATTCAGTACCACATACGAAAGTGACCCAGATCGGATTTGAAAATATCAGATTTGTGCCGTTCACACTGTCACACCATGATCGGATATGGGTCGCATAGGGTCAAAAAAGTCGGATTTGATGCGCTTTCGCCTGCAGTGTGAATGTAGCCTTAGACTACGATGACCTGGATGACTGAGAACCTTCACAGACATAACGAAAACTATAGGTATAGGTGTTGCTTGTTTTGGACTGATTTGATTTGTTGCCCTTTTTTTCTCTCATCTGCTATGTCACTTTTTTTCTGGAAGTTTAAATTGGTTTTATTTGTTATTTTGATAAGTTGCTTTATTTATTCAGTTGAGTTCTTTCCTGCTAACTTTGGTACAGGCCCCAAACTATGATGTGGGGGTTTTTTTTAAACATGTAAAATAAAACCAATTTTTCATCTGTGCTCCACCTGTGTGCATCATCTTAAAAGTTAAAATTAGACTTTCTATGACACACATTCATCAGTCAGTGGTAAGGCTCAGTTTTCAAAAGGTTCGTCTACAACCATACGGTAGTTAATGAGCTCAACATAATGAGATTCAGAGTATGTGCATTCATGTAAGCATATGAGTGCAAAAAACTAAACAAATATAAACCAAAAATATTTTATCCTGTAATTATACACCTGTCCTTGGAAGCACAAAAAGCTCACATCACAAGTGATGCATGCCACTGAAAGAGGCCACTTCCCTGTCCACTTAAAATGTCAACAAACCCAAACAGAAACCTTATACAGGGAGTGCAGAATTATTAGGCAAGTTGTATTTTTGAGGAATAATGTTATTATTGAACAACAACCATGTTCTCAATGAACCCAAAAAACTCATTAATATCAAAGCTGAATGTTTTTGGAAGTAGTTTTTAGTTTGTTTTTAGTTTTAGCTATTTTAGGGGGATATCTGTGTGTGCAGGTGACTATTACTGTGCATAATTATTAGGCAACTTAACAAAAAACAAATATATACCCATTTCAATTATTGATTTTTACCAGTGAAACCAATATAACATCTCCACATTCACAAATATACATTTCTGACATTCAAAAACAAAACAAAAACAAATCAGCGACCAATATAGCCACCTTTCTTTGCAAGGACACTCAAAAGCCTGCCATCCATGGATTCTGTCAGTGTTTTGATCTGTTCACCATCAACATTGCGTGCAGCAGCAACCACAGCCTCCCAGACACTGTTCAGAGAGGTGTACTGTTTTCCCTCCTTGTAAATCTCACATTTGATGATGGACCACAGGTTCTCAATGGGGTTCAGATCAGGTGAACAAGGTGGCCATGTCATTAGTTTTTCTTCTTTTATACCCTTTCTTGCCAGCCACGCTGTGGAGTACTTGGACGCGTGTGATGGAGCATTGTCCTGCATGAAAATCATGTTTTTCTTGAAGGATGCAGACTTCTTCCTGTACCACTGCTTGAAGAAGGTGTCTTCCAGAAACTGGCAGTAGGACTGGGAGTTGAGCTTGACTCCATCCTCAACCCGAAAAGGCCCCACAAGCTCATCTTTAATGATACCAGCCCAAACCAGTACTCCACCTCCACCTTGCTGGCGTCTGAGTCGGACTGGAGCTCTCTGCCCTTTACCAATCCAGCCACGGGCCCATCCATCTGGCCCATCAAGACTCACTCTCATTTCATCAGTCCATAAAACCTTAGAAAAACCAGTCTTGAGATATTTCTTGGCCCAGTCTTGACGTTTCAGCTTGTGTGTCTTGTTCAGTGGTGGTCGTCTTTCAGCCTTTCTTACCTTGGCCATGTCTCTGAGTATTGCACACCTTGTGCTTTTGGGCACTCCAGTGATGTTGCAGCTCTGAAATATGGCCAAACTGGTGGCAAGTGGCATCTTGGCAGCTGCACGCTTGACTTTTCTCAGTTCATGGGCAGTTATTTTGCGCCTTGGTTTTTCCACACGCTTCTTGCGACCCTGTTGACTATCTTGAATGAAACGCTTGATTGTTCGATGATCACGCTTCAGAAGCTTTGCAATTTTGAGACTGCTGCATCCCTCTGCAAGATATCTCACTATTTGTGACTTTTCTGAGCCTGTCAAGTCCTTCTTTTGACCCATTTTGCCAAAGGAAAGGACGTTGCCTAATAATTATGCACACCTGATATAGGGTGTTGATGTCATTAGACCACACCCCTTCTCATTACAGAGATGCACATCACCTAATATGCTTCATTGGTAGTAGGCTTTCGAGCCTATACAGCTTGGAGTAAGACAACATGCATGAAGAGGATGATGTGGACAAAATACTCATTTGCCTAATAATTCTGCACTCCCTGTATAGTCGTGCTCTAACTGTGTGTGTGTGTTTAACTGTATACATATATGCATCCCATGACAAGTTTTAAACACACCAAGGTCAGATGCACTTCCGTGTGTTACGTAAAGTGTTGGGGAGTAAGGTTGCAAAGAAAAAACTGCACCTGTTGCCATCTGTACATAGCTTCTGATGAAGGCACCAAAAGTGTGTCTGTGTGTTTAAGTGCCTGTCTTTGTGGTTACCTGAGTATGATGACTATCCATGTGTCTGTGCAAAGAGGGGGTGCTGGAGGAGTTTGACTTGCTGTGACTCTCATCCTCCAGCGACCCTGAACACAAAAAAAGAAGCGTTTCACAAACCACGGATATCTGTCTTCTCAAGTCTTTCCACACACAGGCAGGTAGAGTCTGAAGGACACACCGTTTTTCAAACACAAGCAATCTTAGAGAGGGCTAAGAAACTGTTTTCATGCAAAGAAAAATGTTAAGGCAAGAGTATGGTTTGGTTGCAAAACTCTCTGGGTATTTAAGAATAAAGTAACCACTCTCTGGTTCCAGTAAATCCTTCTCAGTTTCTCAGGTCACCTGATTATACCATTTAATTTCCCTCTCGTTATTTGTAACTCTAACTCCACTTACCAATCTTCCCAGCCTGCAACTACTTTTATTTCAGTCCACTCCACAATGAATTGAAGTGATTGTGCGGATCTGGCATTACAATGGCTAAAAGGAGAGTTTGCAGCTAAGACTGGCCTGGTGTATGACTTTGTCACTCCACAGGTAGAGCCGGTGGAACTGTATTTCTTATTTACAACCACATGGCATTTTAACTACTTTTTACTAACTGTAAACTATAAGTAGACTGACACCCATTAATCTCTAGATGCATAGTTACGTACCAACATGACAGTGGTGAAGCTGGCAGGGTCTTAATATATGATAACAGAGGTTGTAAAAACAAAACAAAAAAACTCAGTGTGTCTTTGCTTATCACCTGAAATGTCATGAAGGTGCCATGTCAGTTTTCCTTAATGTCACACTTGAAATTTGTCAAAAACACATTGTAACCTTGACATTCATAAAATATGGAGAACTTATTTGATTCAATCCAGGCACTGTATGTGCACAGCTTTGGATTTCAATTTTTGCCATGCTTAAAAACCACTAGCAAGTCCGCGCCAAGCTTTACCAAAGTAACCTTGAAGAATATAGCGGGTCATTGCTATTTAAAAATATCTTCCTAAGATTGTGAGTGTGAATGTGCAACATTGGGCTGTTACCGTTTGAGATCTGGTTCCCGTTCTCTACAGGGGCAGAGCTTTGTGAGTGGGGAGAGTGGTTGTTGGCGTTCTTGTCTTGTAGCTGGAGAGATGGTGAGGTGGGGGCAGAGCCACAGTCTTCCCTCCCTGGCAGATTGATATTAGAATTGAATCCTGGTGGGAATATAACAAGAGGAAATGCAACTGCATATCGGTGCATGTTACAAACGGTAATATCCATCATGCATAATATCATCAGAATACCCTCTCTTTATATATTTCATAATATCTGTCTGCCTTTCTCCCTTCTGCTGCTCCTTGGGGCTCAAATGCTACACACTGCATGAGTAAGTAACTGTGGGTGCATATGTGTGTGGCAGTGTGAATGAGAATTCATCAGCTGCTGTCCCACACAGAGAATATTTGCCTCCCGGTCCATCCATGGTCACAAGATGCCTAAATATAAAGTTACCAAACTGTACTATCCCATGGGATAGGTGAGTTTTTACAAGGGACACAAGGCCATGCAGTGAGACAGAGCCCATGCGCGTGTTCATGCTTATGAAAGATGAGTCATTCAGGCACAAAGACCATAATAAAAGCTAAATGAAATTGGAAATTTTGGATGGTGCTGCTGAGGTATGATGTGTCTCATGACTCTGATTTCCTAAAGCCTGCCAAGACCCCCTGCCCTCTTTCCCTTGCATTCCTGTGGTTTTCTCATTCCCTGAAGATGAGGAAAGGCGGGTGGAGAAAAGAGCGTCAGCTGCTCTGCACTTCATGTCCGGGATAGCAACTGCAACCCCTGGGCAGTCCCACAGCGTCAGGTATCACATTCAGTTATTTAACAGCCGATAGGGAACGGAAGTAGAGCGTTCTGTTAAGCCCACTGGCATCTCTCTACGCATGGATCTAAGAGGGCCGCCTTGCTTTGCCCACTCAAAATACACCAGTGCTTGGTTCCCTGTCACACACACCGTTTCCATGACGCCAGCACTTTTCCCGTACAGTTGCAGGTGCTGACGAGGGGTCAGACGCAAGATGTCATGTGATTCAAATGCGTAAGCATGTTCACTTGCCCTCATACCGTCTCTTATAAGGAGTTCAACTTTTTGCCCACTGAACTTATTGTATTTATAGAACTATGAGACAACAGCTTTGATCACAGCTCAGCTAGCTTCACAATCAGCCTCTAGCATGGTGTCTAGCTGATGCTTTCACCTGAATTCTCGAATATGCAAATAATAGTCCAGGACGTGCTGTTCAATGCTGCGAGGCAGTCTCGCTCCCTTCAGTAGAACCTGAGCGAGCTGTTAAATATTTCATAGCTATCCTCTTGGTTCTCCTGCTCATGTATTATTAACCCAGCCACAACTAATACACTTTGAGGAAACAGAGCCTCAGACAGTAGGGTGCGACAGTTTCTCAAGGTGGAATATCAGTGATAAGTTTACTTTTCACGCTCTCTCTGTCTGGGTTTGAAACCTTTGACCTAAGGGACCGGAGTTCATTTCATTCACTATGTGTGACAAATACTGTTTGTTCTTCTTTTGTAAAGGTCAGCTTTTTCATCACTACACACAGTTTCTATGTACTTTACATACGTGCAGAGCTATAGCACACAATAACAAAGCTAAAACATAATTACAGTGCAGTGTGATGCTAAGTGATTTACACAAGCTGGCTCATTACCTAACATATTAGAAGGCAGCTGCAGCAGCCAAAGGGCACTACACAGGAGGCTGTAACAAATGGGTTGCCTCAAGTAGGCCAAAGGGGGTTGCTGGTTACAACATCTGATCTAATGTAAGGGGTTTCCAAATGTAGGTCTGGATAACAGCGCATCTTACCTCTCTACTACTCGAAAACAAAACAAAATCTGTGACAGATTTATTGACAAAAGATATTGTTATTACCTATTTAAGCACGTAAAACTACTCCTGCTGTACAGAAGGTAATCAGATGG
This sequence comes from Copadichromis virginalis, assembly GCF_057382275.1. Classification (NCBI taxonomy): domain Eukaryota; kingdom Metazoa; phylum Chordata; class Actinopteri; order Cichliformes; family Cichlidae; genus Copadichromis; species Copadichromis virginalis. The sequence continues at coordinate 21,030,176 of NC_140633.1, forward strand.
CATGCAATAAATCATCTGACCTAGGTCAGGATGGGATTTTGATCATAACCTCACAACTGTGGGCAGACAACAGCAAGAAACACACGTGCATTCAATGAATGAATGGGAAACTCTTTACAAAATGCAAAAAGGTTCGTATATTGGTGGTTTGGGAAGCAAATTAATACATATGCAATAATTAAAGGAAAAAGGGGGAAGTGCATGTACTTCATAATGTGTATGTACACGAGGAGTGTGTGTCTACTGACAGACCTCCATCTCTCATCTTGCGGCCAGACTTCCTCAGTAGGCTACGTCCAGAGCTGAACAGGGTGCTGAGTTCATCCAGGGGGCTGGTCAGGGGCCTGCCGTTGGCTGGGTTGAATAGCAGTGGAGACGAGGAGCACGAGTGAGCTCTTCGAGGCTCAGGACGAGACACCTTCACAGGGGAATAGGGAGGAGGCTTCCCCAGCGGCTCCCCGCCTGTTCTTTGTGAGGACGTTTTGGAGGAATCTGAGCTCCCGGTGACAGATGCTGCTCGTGTCAGAGCCAGGAAGTTGGCCTCAGGTGGGAAGGGGAAGTGTGAAGGAGGTCTATAGGGTGGAGGTGGGGCACTAGGAGGAGGAGGTGGAGGAGTGAGTGGAGGTGTGGACTTCTTCTCTGGCATTAGAACAGTGAGGCTTGGGGAGGAATCAGCCCTCTGGCGGGCGTACTGTGGGGACAGGGGGCTGTCTGGCCCAGTGGCATAATTGAGGTTTGTCTCAAACACCGGCAGCTTTTTTACTTCTAGGGGGGTTAGGGGTGACTCATCAGAAGCAGGAGAACAGGTGACAGGGGAGGGCGGAAATACAAGGAGTGGAGGGCGGTGGGGAAGCAAGTTGGGAAAAGGTGCAGGAATGTCACAGCTGCCATCTTTTCCATGCTGGCTTTTGGGAGCTCCACTGTTTGATGTGCTATGTGAGTGAGCAATGTCCAAAGCAGCAGTCACCCCCAATGCCAGTCGTTTAGTCTCTGCACTCTGAGGAGGGGATGTCCCCAATCCTAATAAGTTGAGTCCTAGAGCCTCCAATTTGGCTGGTTTGGTGACAGAGGCAGCAGCTCCACCATCTTCAGAAGGGTAATACTTCATCTCCTCGTAGACAGCTTCCGAGTCGGCTTGCTCTGGGCTATCAGGCGGCTCCTGGAGGCTTCGTGCCCGCTGCTGGGATCCCAACATCTCTATGTAAATGTCTTCTTCATCTTGGCCCTTGAACAGACTTAGTGCAACCCCTTGTGGAGCATCTATGGAGGCTGCTCTCTGCATCAAGCCTCCAAATCCCCCGCCACGTGAAAGCAGGGCCAACTTTACATCAGCTGGGCGTAGCTGATGGAGCTGGGGTGCTACAGCATTAATCTCCTCATATGAGCCAGTCAGCTTAGTGTTGGGGCTGCGCTTGGGTTTCGGGGGTGGTACCTTTCTCATAGTTGTGTAGTCATCACTATGGGGACGGGGTTTGGACAAGGCTAAGGAAGAAACAAAACAAAGAAAGCTAAATCAATATGTAACAGCAATGAGGCACCGCCATCTGTTATATCTTTGACAGTCCAGTAGAAATTATTTACCTGCTGGGTCTGTGGGGGATAGCTGGGATTTAGGAGGGCTTCCAGCTGGTGAAGCGTAGCCCTCTGGAGTGGAGCACTCTTTGGCGGCCATCGTCAGGCCTGCACTAACTGCTTCATAAGATGCACTCAGACGAGTATTGGGGTCCCTCTTTGGTTTAGGAGGAGGTTGCTTACGAGGAGAGGAAAGACCTCCCCCGCCTGCTCCGTCCTCATTGATATGGACAACTTGCTGCAAGGCTGGTTTGATGGGTGGATTGGCAGACGAATGGACCATGTTCTCAATGGCGAGCGGGGTGGGTACCGAGCTGGAGCGAAAGTGGCGAATGACTCGACTTCCGCCGTTGGCAGGGCCTTCATGCACTTTCGTGCTTTTCTCTGCCACTCTACAAATGGAAATAAGGAACAATGAATTTATGTTTAAAAGGCGACGAGTGAGTTTACTTTATAATTAATCAAACTCAATATACGCTTGCCTCAAATGTTACTTCAGAGGTTTAAGATAAATTGGGCAAAAGGAGGAAACAACCAAAGAGATTAAACCTAATGTCCTTGCTGTAATTTGATATCATCCAGTTTGATATTTCCTTGGCTAATCTGGGTGAGCCATCTGTTAGTTTCCTGATTGCAGGCAGGCATGCGGTCGGGGGTGAGAGGTGGGGGGTGAGCATTTGTGGAGGTACTCAGGAGAGGCATTTTGAAAATCTGCAGTGAGATTACAGTAGGGGAATCTGGGGGAATGTGTAGATGTAAGTACATTTTTATCTCCTCTACAGGACAAAGGTGAAACCTGTTATCAGCTGTTACATGCTCAAGGACACAGAGTTTATAGAAAACATGTGTCTTATATTATTTGTGATCTCTGGTCTCCTTTCACGTTTAAAAAGCACATTGAAATGTGCTTTTTTTAGGCATGTGTGACAACAACTCAAACCTAAATAAATGTAGAACAATTTGCTATTTTGTCAAAATGTTTTGTCCTGTCAGGATTTTAGCCACCAGTATTTATCAAAATGAAATAAAAGTATTTTTCCTCCAACAACAGCAGTAATCAATAGAAATGATATAGCACTGCTTTCTCTGCAGGCAAAAAAGAACTTATAGAAATAATGCACATATTTATGAAGCATACTGCAGAAAGCATAAGAATATAGTACCTGTACGTACTTACGACTTTAATAGTGCTGAAATACCAATCACACTTGAGTTATTATGAAGGCCCTTCATTTAGCGCCACCTCTAAAAAGCTTTTTATTGCTTTTTTACACTTTTTCCAAGAGAGTTATTTAATTTCCTCCAAGTGTAATATACTGGTATATTAGAATGAGGTGAGGTGGAGATAAGGATTGTATTCCATAGGAGCAACACAATACGAAAACAATCTGATAGCGCGAGTCATTATCTGACTATCCATCATGAACCTCACAATTAAAAGTCTGCAGCACACAGGTATACAGTGACATCATTAATCAGAAAGCACATGCTGTGCTGGCATGGCCACACACAAGCACGCAGATGAATAAACACACACAATTATGAAGGCAAATGATTCCTTCACACAGTCATAAATCCTGTAAATGACTACGATTGTTTTTCTCCGGGCTAAATGACGCTACAGTTACTACGAGGTCAGTGCCTCATAATATGAATCACATTATAGTGAGTAATGAAAGCTCTGTCTTAGTGAGAATATGGTCTTGATTGATCGCAGTGACTATAAAATGTCAGAAAATGGCTAAAGGTTACGAAGATGTGCACTGAGAAAATGAAAAAAGAAATATCCATATTTTAAATTAGTTCTAACCAGGAGAATAGCGGAACTCTATCCTTGATCAAGCAAAATATTTGCTTTCTGATCTAAATAAAAGGGCGTACGCTGTATTAGTGTCTGCTCATTTACCTCCTGATTGGCTGATCTTCCTCCTTCCCCACCGGCTCTGGTCTTTCGCCAAGGGGTGGACTACTGCCAAGGGTGTTGAGCAGGCTATTGCCATGGCAGCGCAGGCGGTCGTTTTCTCTTGCAATGTCGGAGGCATTTTGGATAACCAGCTGGTCGTAGGTTCGCAGTCCCATGTCTTCTGCCCCCTGCAGGAAGTGCTGCACACCGCACTCCTCTTTGTGTTGTAACGATAACCTGCGATTGACCCGCTGCCTGGCTAGCCAGCCGCGAACAACTGAGACATTGGGTGGAGATGAAGACACAGTCATCACAGGTGTCATGGCTCGAAAAGAAGATGGTGGTAGACGATATTGTTGTATTGAGTATTACCTTTCTGACAGGTGATGATCTTTTTATGTAGCTGGTGGCAGCGGTCGTTGAGCTGGTCTGCCTGCCAGTATCTCAGAAACACTTTACTGCTGCCCATCTACACAGACAACGAAACAAGAAATCTAATAAAACATACACATATATATCTATTTTTTTTTTCATCAGCTAAAAGGAGCACTTAGAGGACCCTGTGAAGCTGTTTTCTTTTGGAAATCTCAGAAGAGTGTGACCTGCTAGTTGAGCGATGGGAGACCGGTGATGTAGCAGTAATTTATGATAATCAGTGGGTGTGGAGTGTGGATAGGGTGTGGGTTTGCATGCTGATAATGCATTCACTTCCTGGACATAGAGAGCTTTTGAGAGGTGACAGAGGTCACGCTATACCAGGTGCAAGGAATTGTGAGGGTGACATACTTGCACAGATAGCCCCTATTCATTCCAGCACAAGCAACTTGTAGGAGTAATGTGCGTGTGTTTGTGTGAGCGTGTGTTTGTGTGTGAGTGACTGAGTGAGTGAGTAAGGCAGGGTTTTATCAAAAGTATCTGCGGGCTATTGTGGAGGAGTGTGTATGCATGTGTGACCTGTGGGGTCACACGCTCAGACACAACAGCAGTCTAGCAGACAGGAGAGAGGGGGGTTGGAGGGGTCCGTGCTGCTGTGTGCGTGCGTGTGTGTGTGTGTGTCGAATTCTGATGAGGTGGGACAGCTGGAACAAGTTGTCAGGATTCCATGGGATCTTTGAAACAGAGGGTCAGGGATTAAGTCATTTGGCAAATTTTTCATTATTGATGGAGACAGAAAAGGACACTGGACACAAACACACCTGCCATCCCTGGAGTTTTGATTGTTGCAGAACTGAGCGACATTTTTCCTCCGGAGACAGTTTCTTCTTGTCTCCCAGTGTTGGGACAACAAGGTCTTTATATCTGTAACACGACAAAGAAAAACACAAAACATCAGAGCTCCAGGGATAAACACGCTGAACCTAAAAACCCAGACAAGACATGGAGGCAGCCTATTTTGGAAACAATGGGTTCAAGGGTCATTAGGGTCATTCAGAAGACAAGCCAAACAGCATCTGTTCCTATTGGCAGTGTCCGTGGCAACCGTTGTTATGAATGGTCAGCTGGATGGAGTCAGTGGTTTGTTTATGCACTGGGTGGTGTGGAGAGAAGCAGAAAGTAAGAAAAGTGAATATAACTGTTAATGTGTAATAAGAGTAGACGTTTTTATATATTCTGAATTCTGAATACACACAGAAGAAAGAATGATTATGAATTATGGAGGAAATAAACTGACCACATAGAAAAATGTGACTGAACTGAAAACACAACATCCCTAAAGACAACCGTATGCTTTGTTGGTGTGAATATAAGTGTACAACAAATGTACTCAATAAGGTATGAAGATTTTTCTTGCTGTGATTGGTTCAGCTTAAACCTATAGTAAAGCCTTCAGCTTAATGGGAATTCAGTTTGACTTTTCCTTATTCCCTGCAGAGAAACTTAGGCTTGCAGTCTGCACTCTCATTGAGGAAAGACTGTTTTGTACAATAGGAAGTGCTTCCAGCTCTTTAACTGAAAAAAAAAATACAGAATTAAAAATTAAAGAAGCAATTTTTCCTGTGAATTAAGTATTTATCTATATATACACAGCTGATTGTTATACACTGGGGGACCGCACCGGTCCACACCCGATGCCATACCAATGTGAATGAGCTGTAAATATTCTAACTGCGCTGTTTATCTTCGACAGCTTACAGCATTACCATCTGTGACGGACAACTGGTTCACAAAGCTCATCCCAATATTTATAAAACTACGGGACAAGGTGCACGTGTCATTAACAGAATATATAACTGAAAGTATGTCATGTCATGAGGTGCATACAGTAAATACAATAGGCTTATTCTGTGCAGAAATTCTGACTTGACTAACATTACTGTGCAAAAGTCTTGAGTCATTTCTTTCCAAGGAGTCAGACTTTCCTCAAATTTTTTAACTGTTCTCGAGCAAGTACTCACGGTTGTTATCTATGTAACAGATTTTGCTCAAATACAGTATATTTAATTCAGGTGTTTTTTAAACTTTCTTACAAATTAACACCATTATGTGATTTTTCATTGTTGTATTGTTCAACAAAAACACAGTTTTTTCACGAGTATAAAATACACTATAAAATACTTCCTATGTTTTAAAGTTCTTTAGATCTCCAGGCTTTTTAGGGGTCTTTCAAAGTTTTCCTTTGACATTGACTCATTTTTACCAGATTTTTAGTCTAGCAGTTGACCATTTTCAAAGGAATATTTTGTTTGTTTGTTTTTTAAGCCCATTAACACTGGCCTATGAATCATCCAAACATAAAAAGGAATCTAACTCGAGGGGTTAACTAATTTTGTGTCAACATATAAAAGACAGCTATCTTCAGGCACTTTGTTACTACAACCTGTTGTAAAAGCACATATTTGTTCCCTTTTCTTTAGTTCAATCTGTGAAAAATGCCCCCAAAAAACATACTTTGACAAACATGAAATAGTATTTTGGCACAAACAAGGTGATTCCAGAAAAGCTATTAGCCCGTATTGAGGAAATTGAACAAGTGGAGGAAAAAAATCCTAAAAAAAAAAAAAACTATCTGCAGCAGATGAACAGTATCGTAAAATCATGAAGAAATAGGATAAAATAAATCCAGCAAAGGCCCGATACAGGACCAGACAGCTGTACGTGAGCCTTCAGTTTATCCATCTACTGTTCACTGAAGCCTCATCAGAAATAGTCTCAGCTGAAGGGTCGCTGTTAAAAAGCCAGTTCTAAGGAAGGAAAGCAGGGAGAAAAGGCTAAGGTTTGCCAAATTACACAAGAACTGGACTCGAAATCAGTGTAAAACAGATCCTATGGAGTTATGGGTTCAAGTCATTATTAGAGATGGACCGATCCGATATTTAGTATCGGTATCGGTCCGATATTGACGTAAATTACTGGATCGGATATCGGAGAGAAATAAAAAATGTAATCCGATCCGTTAAATATCAAAAAAGCACCTCACAAAACTTGCGACATGGCGTAACTGTGTGTATTTGGAGCCTCGCTACCAAACCGGCATTTCATCTCCGAGGAAGTGATCCCAGAGAGAAGTAAAGCAAGTGTGTAAGTTCATCTCTGAATGTTTGTAAAGCATTCCCACGTTAAGCTTAACAACCGATATATGGAGCGACTGCCTCTTTTTGCTGCTACTTCAATCATGAAACTGATTAATGATCAGCTGATCGGCTTTTCTGTCGCTAGTCTGTCTCCCTTGTTTGTTTTTGGCCCACTTCGCGCCAGAAAGAGGAAACCAGCGGCTGAACAACAGCAGCACGTTTAAGCTTGATAAGCTGTTGTTAGAATTTATTTAATATTACTTTCTACACCAGGAGATTTTTCTACGTAGCTGACAGCTGGTAACTGTGCAGGGGCGGAGCTAGCAAAGTTATGCAGGGGGGCCGATAGGGCATGAACAGGGAAAAGGGGGGGGCACAAAGACATACTTTTCTTTCTTATTCTCATTTAAAATGTTGAGCTTTTAATAAATAATTATCTGAATCTTACACCCAAAGTTTTAATCTTATGTAAAATATATAGAAGTCCATTACTGTATATAGTAACTATTAAGTCTAATATACCCTAGTAAGCTATAGTACTTTTTCCTTTGGGAAGGTACCATCTGTGCAGTCTGCAGTTCTGTTGAAGAAAGATGTTGAATCTATTTAATTATTCTTGAAAAATAATTTATTTCTGTGCATTTTTTCCCCCCACACTGCATCAAATTAAAGTTGATTACGTCGATTAAGCATCATGAGGTGGAGGGTGGGGGGTGGTTCCCTATTTTTTTTGCTGGGAGTTTGCAACCCTATTAGTTAGATTGCTTAATATTTCTGCTAAGTGCTCTTTAAAATACCAGAATAGGAAGAATTGAGTAGGTTTAAGTTTATTAGATTGATCAGTATTGCTGAACTATGAAATATTTTGGGTGCAGTGTATTTTTTTTTTTTTAACATACAGGTATAACAGAATAGCTTTAGTGTTGTTGTTTATTTAAACTTGAGTATGAACTTGCAATATATATAAAAAAACAGTTTTATTGATTAAAAAACACTATATCGGATTCATATCGGTATCGGCAGATATCCAAATTTATGATATCGGTATCGGACATAATAAAGTGGTATCGTGCCATCTCTAGTCATTATCAATATGTATGGAGGAGGTCAGGACAGAGGTACAATAGTGACTGTATCAACACTGCTTAAAGATATGGCTATAGGCTTTTGCACAGCACCCAAGCAGCAATAACACAGTCACTTATACAATATAAAGTATATATTGTAATATACCTTATAATATATATTTTAATATATTATATTAATATAATAATATATAACAGTGAGTCAGTAATCTAATAGTGTATGAAGTAAGGCATGACAGTCACAGAAACACAGTATAAGAATGCTAAAAAAAATCAATATTTGGCAGGAAAAAAGTGTCCATGTACACTACAATTATCATTACATCTTATAATTAAACTTTATATTTTACATAATACGTCTAATAAATATTCCAATGTACATTTTGGAATCATGTTTTATGCAAAATACTTTAAATTTTTAGGGGCCAAAGAGCTAAAGATTAATATGCTGAATTTGTCACTGGTTTCTATCTTTATTTTTTCCATAAATGCTGTAAGTAAAGCTTCCTTTACACACTATTTCAGACACTGGTTTTTGAACATTTGTTTTTATTAAAAATCTGTTATCAGTACACTAGTCTGTCTTTTCTGTTCTCAATGGGAAACATTACTAGCTGATGATGCCACTCTGCTGACGAGACATATATAACAAGCAGATGGCTGGAAACATAAACCACTTGCGCTGTCAATAGCGAGTATGCGAGTGTATATGGATATGGGATGTGTTTGATTTACAGAAGAGGGCTATGTCTGAACTCTCCCTAACCCTCTCTCTGTATGGTAATACCAGTTCTGCAGACAGCACACACTGTCCCTGTGGGCCCATAAAATACAAAGGAACTCTGTAAATCCATGACCTCTCCAACGAGGATATGAAAACCGTCGATGGTCCCTGCTTTAACAAGACCTAAGGGGGCTTCATGTGGAGTCAAAGAAGTGAAATAACCCTTTTAAAAAAGCTTAAATGGAGGGTTACACTGCGCTAACGTGGTTCACTGTGACCAGAGGGCTGTCACTGACCTCGTTGACTGAGCATCACAAAGGTGGTAATGACAGTGCATTTGTAATTTAAACTCTTACTTCCTTTCTGAAGCTGCTCCTTAGACATATTTCATGGTGGCAACATTTAGTCAATAATATCTGCCGACATTACTTTCTATGTACTACCAAGAAATTTGTATTTTTATCTATCAGTGGAAGGTAATGAAGATGTACTTGGAAAAAAATCATATTTAAAAATGACTTTTATTCTTGTGAACTGCATTTGTACCTCGCTCTGTAAATACTTATAAATCTTTCACATCCAATTTTGGATAAATGATAAGAACAACACACATCGAGGGCTGGGGTTGGAAGAAACAAGGTTCAAATGGTCCTATTTGACCTCACACATTTGCAGAAAATAAACCTGGCCACAAAACACATATGGTATCATAAAAGACAAATAAAAGCAACAGTAAAACAGATTTCATCGTAAATCACCCTGGTTACCAGGACACTAATGTAATTTGCTTCAGGCTGCCACTTTGACTTAGTCGAGTGGCCTGCGAGGCTTCAGTGTGTATTTCTGTGTAGGCATGGCTCTGTTTGTATTCATGAGACTACAGCAAAGTCAAGGATAATGAGTAATTTAATGGGCTGCCATTCTGATTAGTCTAGAGCCTGGGATTATTTCTGAAGGAGAGACACATTGCAGGGAAAAGATGGAATAAAAAAAAAGAAATGGTACGAAACTGGAATGACTGTGTGGACATGACAAAAGTAGGTAGTGATGATGAGGGAAAAATACAAACAGTGGTTCAGAAGAGAGAGTAAGTGAGGAAAGAATGAGACATCAAGTGAGAAAGAGCTCTGGAAAACAGCAGTGCAATCCACCCCCAAATCAGCAGTCCAAGCAGTGATCATAGGTTGGCACTGTGTGCGCTGGACCCAGTGGAGCTGAGAGAGATGAATGGCAAATGGCCTGGATTGACTGGTGTTTTGTGAGTGGCAACCACTTAAATCAGGTATTGCTTTGATTTACAAAAACACACACACATCAGAACACACACCATTTACTGTATGAACAACAACAACAAAAAAAAAAACTGCCACACAGGCATTCAACAGTTTTTGTCTTTTGCTTTTAATGCCAGAGACGACTCACAAAAGCTGGAATCGTAACTCTGAAAACACAAAGAGATCTACAGTAAACTATCTTAAAGCTTAAACAAATCGAAGGACAATTTAAATCCATCCCTCCTTCACATCAGTGCTAAGCCAACTGCAACTTATATTCTTAATATTCTTTGGCAAAGTTCCCAAAATCTGGAAGGGTGCACTGGTGCGCCCACTGCATAGAGGTGGTGACCCAAGTGACTCAAGTAAGTGACGCCCTGTCTTAAAATGGTCTAATTCTGAGTTTCTAATGGAAAGTGTATCTGGAAAAAACAAAACATTTTATAGTCAGAAAAGTCATGTGTTAAATACAAAGCACAACAACAGCTGCAGTATGTGTACTACAATGTTATTGTAGCATGTAGTAATGCTATTGAAGCCCTTGATAATCATTAGTAATGCATTTTTCATATCTACCAAAAGCATTTAATTCAGTAGATCACATCATTTTATTAGAAAAACAATTCTCAGTCAGTTTAGATGAACAGTCCCTTAAATGCTTTCATTGTTGTCTTTCTGACAGATCTCAGGAGACTCCAGTGGTTTTCAGTTCAAGTCCACTTGCCATCTGGACAGGTGTCCCACAAAGATCTATTCTTAAACCCCTTTAATTTACCCTCCGCCACCCAAAACTGTAATGTACATTTTTATGCAGATGATACTATTTTATATGCTGCTTGGCATTCCATTCATTGCCATTACAAATCTACATTTTGCTTTTTTTTTTTATAATTTCAGAAATGTCCTATTGTGGAGGTAAGCATCAACGACACAGCTCTCAGTTCTCACTCCTTCTTTATTCGTCTCCAACATCAACTGCTCATATCGCGCCAGAAAACACAGGAACACACTTCCTATACACTGGGTGTGAGTGGAGCCCTCTAGTGGTCCACCACACATGCCCCCCCCCGAACACCCAGCAGAACTAGTCCAGGACCCGGGGCTTAAGCAAACGGCCGGAGCGGCTGAACTGGGGGGGTGGGGAACTGACAGAGGGCAACCCAGCCCGGGAGCGAGGCTGGCACTGGCGGTCAGAAAAAGCTGAAGACGACTCGGACTCCGTTGATTTTGGGTCGCTCCTGGGGGAAAAAACAGAATCCATCAGCCCGGTGGCAGGTGGGCGGCCGCGGCGAGGGGCCTGGGCCGGGACCACCTGATCCTCTTGCATAACATGTGCAGGCTTAAGTCTGTCAACAGAGACAACTTCCTGCTGACCGCCAAAGTCCAAAACGAAATGTTTGTTGCCTGGTTTAAGAACCCTGTATGGCCCGTCATATGGTGGACGCAGCGGAGTCCTATGGGCATCGTGCCTGACGAAAACGAAACGAACAGAGTCCAATGAACTCGGAACAAAGGTGTCAGGCAGGCAGTGGTGCACAGGACCAGGAACAGGAAATGAGTTTCTTGGGGGGCGAAAAGGCAACAAAGAGGTATCGAAACATGGGGGAGGGCTCTCAGGTAAGAATTCCCCGGGGACCCGGAGAGGCTGGCCGAGGACCAGTTCAGCCGGGGAAACCCCGAGGTCTTCTTTAACCGCGCTACGCAAACCCAGCAAAACCCACGGAAGACGGTCGACCCAGTCGCCACTTGTCAAGGAAGCACGGAGCGCGGCCTTAAGTGACCGGTGAAACCGTTCGCACATCCCATTAGCTTGCGGGTGGTATGCTGTGGTGCGGTGGACCTTGACTCCCAGGCCGTCAGCCATAGCAGACCAAAGCTCGGAAACAAACTGGGGGCCCCTGTCCGAGGTAATGTCAGCAGGGGGGCCGAAACGTGAAACCCACGTTGACAAAAATGCCCTGGCCACCGTCGCCGCTGTCGTGGACGCCAGGGGTACCGCCTCCGGCCACCTGGTTGTGCGGTCCACCACAGTCAAAAGGTGCGTGAAACCCTGTGACTGCGGCAAGGGACCAACCAGGTCCACATGAACGTGATCGAAACGCCTACCCGGGACACGGAAAGGTTCGAGGGGTGCCTGTGTGTGCCGGTGGATTTTCGAGCGTTGGCATGGGATACAAACTGCCGCCCATTCTTTCACCGTCTTGCGAAGGCCCGGCCAAACAAACCTGGCGCTGACCAGCTTGACCGAGGCCCGGACGCCGGGATGAGAGAGGGCATGCACCGAGTCAAAAACACGACGACGGCACGAAAGGGGAACCACCGGGCGGGGGCGGCCGGTGGAAACGTCGCAAAGAAGGTGCGGACCGCCGTCCCACACCGGGGTGTCCTCCAGCACGAGGCCCGTTTTTGTTGACTGAAGGGCAAGGACGTCCGGGTCAGCACGTTGCTCGGCGGCCATGGCAGCGTAGTCGATGCCGACATACACCGGAGAAACCAACACACGTGAGAGACAGTCAGCGACGTGATTGGACTTACCAGCCACATGCTGAATGTCTGTGGTAAACTCAGAAATGGCCGCCAACTGGCGCTGCTGGCGTGCGCTCCATGGGTCAGAGACCTTGGACATCGGAAACGTCAAAGGTTTGTGGTCAACGTACGCAGTAAAGTTGCGACCCTCGAGGAAAAAACGAAAATGCCGTGTCGCGAGGTGCAGGGCCAGCAACTCCCTGTCAAAAACACTGTACTTGCGTTCAGCATCCCGGAGCGTACGACTGAAAAAGGCAAGCGGTTGCCAGAGACCTGAAACCCGCTGTTCCAACACTCCGCCCACTGCCACGTCCGAGGCGTCGGTGGTCAACGCGATCTCCGCCGACGGAAGCGGGTGGGCCAGCAGGGCGGCGTCAGCCAGCGCAGACTTGGCTGCGGAAAACGCACGGACGCGTTCAGGCAGCCAGTCAACCGGATCTTTGGCTGTTTTACCTTTTAAGGCAGCATAGAGCGGCTGTAGCAGGTGGGCAGCTCTAGGGAGAAAGCGGTTGTAAAAATTTATCATCCCCAAGAACTCCTGCAACGCTTTAACCGACGTGGGACGCGGGAAAGCCGAAACGGCCTGGACTCTGTCGGGCAACGGAACCACACCTTCAGCGGAAATGCGGTGCCCAAGGAAATCCAGAACAGGCAACCCAAACTGGCACTTGGAAGGGTTGATGATCAGGCCGTGCGCTTCCAAACGCTGGAAAACCTGGCGCAGATGGGACTCGTGCTGGCTCGCTGAGCAGCTGGCCACCAATATATCGTCCAGATAAACAAAAACGAACGGCAGCCCACGCAAAACGGAGTCCATCAGCCGCTGAAAGGTCTGGGCGGCACCTTTCAGGCCAAACGGCATGCGCAAAAACTCGAACAAGCCGAAGGGGGTAATGACAGCGGTTTTAGGAACGTCTTCGGGGCGCACGGGAACCTGGTGATACCCCCACACCAAGTCAATTTTAGAAAAAATCGACGTTCCGGCGAGATTGGCAGAAAAATCCTGAATGTGGGGGATGGGGTAACGGTCATTCTCCGTGGCATTATTTAAACGGCGGAAATCTCCGCATGGCCGCCACCGACCGTCCGATTTGGGCACCATGTGAAGCGGAGAGGCCCATGCACTGTTCGAACGCTGTACAATGCCAAGGCGCTCCATGGCTGCAAACTCTTCCCGAGCAACGGACAGTATCGCGGGGTCGAGGCGGCGCGCGCGCGCGAACACCGGGGGCCCGACCGTGGGAATATAATGCTCAACCCCATGCTTCGTTACCGTGCTAGAGAAATTAGGGACAGACAGCGATGGAAACTCTAAAAGCAAACGCTGAAAAGCATCCCCGGAGGTCACTACATTAGCCCGAATCAGGGGCTCGGCGGCCCGAGTAAAACAGGGTAGCGAAGAAAACGAGAGAGCATCGATTAAACGTCTGTTAGCGACATCGACAAGTAGTCCATGAGCACACAGGAAATCAGCACCCAAAATAGGTACAGAGATAGCAGCAACAACAAAGTTCCACTGGAAATCCCGGCCATGAAAACAAACAGTCACCAACCTTTCCCCAAACGTTTTGATGGGAGAGCCGTTAGCTGCAATGAGCTGCGGCCCACAGTTCGCTGCTAGTCCGTCGGCAGTGGTAGGGGGAAGGAGGCTCTTCTGGGAGCCGGAGTCCACGAGAAAACGTCTCCCGGAGCGCGAGTCCTCTATGAAGAGCAGCCTTTCTGTATTGCCAGCGGTCGCGGCTGCTACGGCGCGCTGGCGGGTCCGTTTCCCTGGGCCGTGAAAGCGCAAGGCGGCAGGCAGCGACGCGCTCTGTCGCCAAAACGCTGATGGTAGAAACAGATGCTCTTTCCGCGGTGCCGGCGTGTAGCAATCCCTGCCGTCAGCAAGGGGGCGGATGCTCCGGGGGAGGCAGGTGGAGGCGTGGAAGGTGCCGCCGGCGTGTCCGTAGCCAGGGCGTGAACGTCGAAAGTGCGGCTAGCCAGGAGAATACGATCCGCTTCTTCAGCCAGGGAGCGATAATCCTTCGCAGGCAGAAGCGGAGAGTTCGCGAGGACAGCTCTCACGGCGGCCGGTAGTTGGCGGAGGAAGAGGTGCACGAAGAGGAAACCACCGTCATCCGGCCCGAGCAACGATAGCATGTTCTCCATGAGCTCGAGCGTGGTACCGCCACCCAAGCCTGACAGGTTGAGGAGCTTTTCGGCTCGTTCGGCGTCGGAGAGGGCATAGCGCCGAAGAAGCAGCTCTTTGAGGGCGGCGTATTTCCCTTGGGCGGGTGGGTCCCGGAGGAGCGCCATCGCGCGACGGGTGGCCAGCGGGTCGAGCGAGGCCACCACATGGTGATACTTCGTGTCGTCAGCCGAGATGCCGCGAAGGGCGAACTGAGCCTCCACGTGTACGAACCATGACGGGGGGTCATGGAGCCAAAAGTCCAGCAGTTTCAGCGCCACAGCTAACGTAGCTGCAACAGGAGGCGGAGGTCCGGCGGCCGCTGATGCATCCATAGCGGAGTGTGCGTTATCTACGGCCCGTTGCATGCTCGAGTCAGGGGTCACCAATGTGGAGGTAAGCATCAACGACACAGCTCTCAGTTCTCACTCCTTCTTTATTCGTCTCCAACATCAACTGCTCATATTGCGCCACAAAACACAGGAACACACTTCCTATACACTGGGTGTGAGTGGAGCCCTCTAGTGGTCCACCACACTATCATACATGAACTTGATTTAAATTCTGATAAAACTAGGAACTCTGTGGAACACCTATCAAAAAATTAAGGATAAATATTTTATTTACACACAACAAGATCGACAGAACCCTAAGAGCCTTCATCTGAAAGTTAATGGGGATGTGGCGAACAACACTAGAGGCCAACTTTAAGCCAAATGAACAACCATCAAGTGCAGGATTTACCAAGGAGATGCTCTGTCCCCACTGCTGTTCTGCTACAAGACTGGCTATGGATACTGACTACAGAATTGAGGAATCATTTGGCGCCTCCTCTACATGGAGTAGAGTAAACGAAACATTGATTCACTGATCCAAACCACTAGAATCTACAGTAATGACGTTGCAATGTCATTTGAACTGGAGAAGTGTAGTCAGATGGTGAATAAAAAGGGAAGGTAGTCAGAACCGAGGGAACTGCAATACCAGAAGGCAACATTGCAGACAGTGAGGAAAGTTACAAGTATCTGGGAATCCCACAGGCAAATGGGAATCATGAAGATGTTGTTAGGAAAGCTGCAAATACCAAATAACTGCAGAAATTAAGCTAAATGGGAAGAACAAGATCTGGAGAATCAACACCTATGTACTGCCAGTTGTCAGATACCCTGTTGAGATCAGGTGGCCAAGGGAGAAGATAGAAGCCACTAACATCAAGACAAGGAAGCCTTACCATGCGTGGAGGGTTTCATTCCAAGGCCAGCACCCTGAGACTGTCCACTAAGCGTGGTAGAGGACTAGTGAGTGTCAAATCCACTATCCAGAAAAAAACAGCAAAGATCCATGAGTACATCAGGAAGATGGCCACAAAAGATAGTGTGCTTAGTGAATACCTCAGGTAGCAGAAACCCGATAAAGAAGAGGAGCAAGAAGAGTTACCATAATGGAAGGACAGGGCCCTGCACAGCATGAACCACTTGCTGATAGAAATGGCTGATATCAAGAAATCTCGCCAATGGCTGGACAAAACTGGACTGAAAGATAGCAGAAAGGCACTAATCATGGCAGCAGAGGAGCAAGCTCCAAGCCCAAGATCCATGGAGGCTGGGGTCTACCATACCAGGCAAGACCCCACCCGGATGCAGGCTGTTATGCAGGTACAGGCTGTTATATGCTGGGCTGTGCCTGAGACAATCCAGAGAGAGATAGCGCAACAGGAAACAATAAAACCAATGTTGTTTGAAATTCCCAAGGTCAAAATACAAGATCATTGTAAAATTCTGAAGCCTCATGTTTCTGTGTATCATACAAAACCAACAAACCTATTTCCTGATTTCATTAAAACACTTTGAGGGAATATATTTATCTAAGTGTTCCTATCACTATTTGAAAACTGTGATGGATTCATGTGTACAGTAAAATCTACAAACGTCAATCATGTGGACAATATGTGATGTCTGACTCACTGCTTTCATTTTTCTTGTTTCAAAATCCATTTAGCGGTTAAGTGTTTTTTCTAGTCCACAAGAAAACCACTAAACCCACCAACCAAACTGAGCTGAATGTAGTGAAAGTGCAAAAGTGCATGTTTGTTTTTTCTTTCTAACTGCTCAGTGTGCGGTGTGCAGATAATTGAAGAACTTGCAACATGTGTAACAAAAAACTGGCATAGCTGAATTTGTTAAGTAATGTGTTAAGATTACAGCATTACAGAGAAATTGAATGTGATTACAGTAGTGAGTTACTTTGAATAGAAAACCAAACATTAAGAGGCACAGCCATTCCTTTTCTTTAACTTCTCATAATTATGTTTTGACAACTTCAAGAATGTTGCTTCAAACTCATTAGCAGTGAAAATACTGAACAGGTTTTTGATTCATCCACTCTTTCAATTGAGGTTAAGGAAGTGAGGAGCTGGTTTGCACAAGTTTGTATGTATGAATATGTGTAGATGTGTGTGTGTAGGTGGTGGGTAGGAGGATTGTGTGTGTGTCCGGGGGGGGGTGATGTTTACAGCAAAGTAGTGGAAACTTTTGAGGGGGGTCATGTGACCAGCTTTGTCGTCTCTCATTATCTGCCAAGAATGTTCATGTTAATCCCTTTATCCTCAAAAAGAGAGAGAGAGAAGCTAAGAGAACAGAGGATGAGAGAGAGAGAGAGGGAAAGGGGGTGGGGAGGTGGTTGGACTTAGAGGTAAATCCTCTCAGTATTTTACTGGTTCTCAGAATCAGAAGACAGGAAAAACTGAGACAATTAACTGAAGCTGAGGAAGTGAGACATAGAAATGGAGGAGAAACGGAATGTCAAAATCACATTGTTTTCTCTGTTTCTCAAAAAAAGAACAATGAGTAACACATGAAGGCAAAGCGTTTTTTTAAAAAAGGGGTAGTAGCAGATAGTAAGGGAAGTCAGGTGATGTGGAGTAACTGTCAAAAATAACCGTCAAGTGCAGGACAAAATGACCTTACGTACAATTGGTTAATGCCTGTGTGTCACGCTGACATGGGAAATGTCTGTGGTACTCATTAGCAGCAATGGTCTCCCATTATACCTAAAAAAAGACATTCTGGGTCACGCTGCACTCGTAACAATAAGAGTCGCAGTGACTTTTCAATTCAAATATGTCGGTCTGCCTGTGAACTCGCAGTACTGTAGGGTATATGCCCATGCATTCATTAGCAGTCATTTGCTCTGAATCTTTAAGTCTACTTTCACCTGCTGGATGTGTAACAGATAAAGGGAAGTTTCGCAGTGACCTGCTGGGAATGGTTCGGTATAACTGAGATGAGTCAGAGAGACAAAGAAGCAGTGCAATATGTCAAATTTAAGACCTTTCCCTAAAAGTAGCATCTGAGAGCTAAGAAAGATGTGGTCATAAAGTGGATCAGCATACGGAGACAAAACAGTAAATTAAGAGGAGAAGTTTCGATAGTTACAGCACTCTTATCCGCTGCTATAACACTGACCTGCTGAGGAAGCCTGGAAAGGACAGGCGCACGGGGTAACCATAACGGATCATGCGCACCATCTCAAGCACCCCGATGTACTGCAGCTGGGTAGACACATGGAAGCTGTCAAAATTGTCTGGCTGACAACTAGAGTTGGGTCGCACACACTCCACGAAGTGGGGAGTGCAGGCCTGCAGTTTGCTAACCAACTCTGACAGTGTGTTCTGGAAGAGAAAGAAAACACAGAGGAGATGCATTCAATTGCACATTTTTAGCGAGTCGATCACAATAGCCTCGTGGCTGTTTTTACATGTAAAGTAATTTAGAGAGGAAGGAAGGATTGTCTGACTTCATTTGATGTTTGACGTGTGTGCTGTACAAACTGGAGCAAAATTACAATGTGTTTGTGACAAAGTGGTGTGATTTTGGGGTGTGTTTTTGCCTCTGGAGAAAACAAAAGCACAAAGAGCTCTTTGCTCTGTCTACGGGTGTGTGAGGGAGAACGCGAGAAAGAGCTTTTCTTCAATCCCTGAATTCAAAGATGCTCCATTCAAGGTCACATAGACCCATAAACACTTACATCTGTGTTTTTGCCATTCGTCAAACTAACGTCAGTCTATGCACTGCATACCCTTAGGTTTCAGTGCTCAATACCTCACCCCTCATCTTTGGATGCCACTAGCAGCATTCACATAACTGTCTTCCCTCCAAACATGCGTATGCACACACTCAAATACGTGCCCACAGAACACAGTGGTTTTTGTTCATTGTTCATTCATTCATGTGGAGGGCTTCATGTTTGGCTTGGTACAGCATCATTCTTCAGCCCACTCTCTCCTTCCCTGCCATTCCCAGAGGGACTCGTTGACCACAAGTCCACAAGTCCGATTGTGCAATACACTGGTTTCATTCAAACCAAAGGTACTGCTTCTCTCAACCACATTTTAGGCTTCTTGCGTCACCACCAAGAAGCCGCTCTCCCCTGCTCTCCTCTAACTGAAAATTTGTGCTTCTTTATATAGTTGTGAAATCACAGCACCCAATTCTAAACTTAGTTTTGCATTGTTGCAAATGCACAGTAATTCACAAGATTGACATAAATTCCTTTGCTTATTCCTGTAAAATTTCATTCGCTTGCAACTGGAAGAATTATGTAACGGGACGAGATCATACCCTTAGCTGGACTGCCACTGTGGTGGGTCCACAACGCTCTAGTCGCTGGAGGAAGGAGCTGGAGCCCTTTTTCTTCAAGATCTGGAAGCAGGAAGCGATAATACAGGAACTTATTAGACAGATGAACCTCTTGAAGGGGCCATTGATGAATACGGAACATTATCATCACATATCATCAAATTTGTGCAGCCTTAATAAAACCATGTTGATATCTTTGATAATTGGTGTGGTTCTTGCAATCAGATTAAATATGTAGCATATTTAGAATTCAGACACAGTTATGATTTGTCATATGTAAGAAGAGGTTCAGTGCTTCACTGTTATATTTACAGGCTTATACACCGAGCAGCAAAACAATATTGCCTAGTGTTACCGTATAAGGCTGCTGGGACAGATCAGTGAGGTTAAAGGGGCCTTGTATAAGCCTTTGCTCTAGATGGCTAATGAGCCACAGAAACAGCAGACAGGGCCTCCTGAAGGTTATACAACCAGCAATCACATATGTGCACCACTACACTGTACTTTCAAAACATTGAAACAAATAAAATAAAGAGGGAAAAACAGCTGAACGAAGAGACTTGGGACACTATCGTTTTCAGGTGTGCTTTTTCGTGTTTTGAGAAAAATGTATAAGCACACTAATGCCCCCAGTTCATGTGCACGTGCATACATTCTTGCGGAGCTTTTATCTCTTGCAGGGCTGCACAAACAAATCTAATTCCCAGATGTTTATATATAGCAGTGTGGTGGGAAGAAGCCTAAATTAGCCTTTTCTTTTTTTGTTCCTGAAAAATACCACCCCAGTTTTTCCATCGATTGATTTTAGTGGTCACTTTACAGCAGAGCTTTCTGGGTAAACATGTCACCAAGTCCTATTTTCTAATATGCAGTTGAAATGGGAGTGGCCATGTAATATTTTAGTTTACTTAAATCTAGTGGTCACGCACTAAAAATACTATAAAGGTGAATTGATGTCAGTGTATTGGCTCAAGTGTAGGGTGTAGCCACAGTAGTGGACTCATCCTACTGTGTGCAAGGTACCGTACCTTAGTAAGATCATGGTACCTCCGGGGCTGTTGGGGGATTGAGCTGGCACTGACAAGGGAGACTGATGGTATCCTGTGGAGCAACAAGGCAGCTTTAGGCCCCCTCAGCCCTATGCAGCTCCGGGCTGCTGGCACCAAGGAACCAGTCTGAGTCAGCTTGGACTGGAAGAGCTGCTGCAGCAACACACTCTCACTGGCTACCGGGCACAAAGCACATACATGCAGAGAGGGAGGAAAACATAAGGGTAAGAGAAGCAATAGCATTGGTTGAAAAAGTGGGTGGAAGCGAATATGGAGAGGTGAGAAAGAAAGAAAGATAGAAAAATGAACAAGGACAGAGAGAAATATCAGTGGAGGAGTGTAAGCAGGGAGGACGCATAAAATCAATCTGCATGTAAACAACAATCAGTTAGGCAACAAGAGGGGGTGGACCATGTCACTCTA
Organism: Copadichromis virginalis; assembly: GCF_057382275.1. Taxonomy (NCBI): domain Eukaryota; kingdom Metazoa; phylum Chordata; class Actinopteri; order Cichliformes; family Cichlidae; genus Copadichromis; species Copadichromis virginalis. The sequence goes on from NC_140633.1 coordinate 21,051,048, forward strand.
TAACACGTGGAGCGGTTCGCAACAACAATGAGCTCATTCAGAAAGCCAAACAACATGTGTGTGAACGTGGGTGTGTGGCTCTAATCTGAAAGGCTGAGAAAGACACAGAAAAAAAGGAAAGAGAGAGCGAAGGAGAGGTGGTAAAGGATGGTGGCAGTTAAGCAAATAAAAAACAAGACTTCTTTCAGGACTTAAATACTAAAAGCTCCGAGCTAATTGCCTTTTTATTCATGGCAATCACTTCGATCATCTGAATAATCCATGTAGCTTTGTCTCGATCAATAATCTATTTTGAAAGAAAAATCTGGAAACAGTTTTTTGTTCTTAACTAAAGGTTTTTTTCACTCATTTTAAAGAAAAATATAAATCAGAGCAGTTGGTGACACAAAACAGACACCAGGATTGCTTTTTTTTTTGTTTCATTTTTGGTATAAAATGAAAGACAATGACACAATTACTAACCAATGACGATGATTATATTCAAATGTATCATTTTTTATAAACAGCTCAAACGCTATATTAAAAAAAATATGCAGGGGTGTTTAGTTTTATCACATTTATGGACACATCATCAAGGGTTGGGTAGATTAACAGGAGCTGTCTAGATAGACTTCATTCACTTGGCAGTTTGCACTTAAATTCATTCTTTTCTTTCTGAAAGTAAACCATAACTCTAGTGCTGCTGTAAAGTATAAAGATTGTTAACCACTTTGACTTTTATACTTTGAAAAACTAATTAAAATAACTTTTTTAAATGTTAACAGCGTAACTAGCCATTTATAGCCTATTACATTTCATGAGTAACCTTTTTCAACACTGCTGTGCTCCTGTTTTCCAAACCGTGGTATAGTGCATGTAAAATTACAAGAACAAGAGCTGTTGCCCCCACTAAGAGGGGCTAAACCCTTAAGTGAGTGCTTCTGTGAAGAGCAAACAAAGGTTAAGTGAATAGCTAGCCAGAAACATGAAACAGTATACTGCAAAATGTCTGAGCATCCTGCAGAATTATAAACAAGGGAAGATAATAATAAAGAGTCTTTGTGTGCAAACACTCGCATGGACACAGACCCTAAATTAGCTTAATCAACCTACCATCTTTGTAATGAAATCTCATAAGACATATCTGCGAAATGGAACGGTTCGAACATTAAACATGTATCCAAATTATGTAACTTTTTTTTAAATACCCAATTCAATTTTAAGAACAAAATTATATGTAAAAAGTCATAATTTCCACCTTTAAAATGCTGTTACAAACATTATCTTATTCTTTCAGTTGGTGTTTTGTTTGAAAAATGGAGATAAGCTACATGGATTCAGAATACTGAACTACACTACGAACATTTTGGGCACACTGTTTTGGTTTTGAGTCAAAGAGCAATAAGAACAACAAACATAAAGAGCTCTCTACAGCAACAGTGAGAAAAACAAGGAATAAATCTTGCATTTTTTTCAGGTAAACTGATTATAAAAACATTCAGGGCATTATTTTTAGATCATCTTCACCCTATATCCACAGCCTACAATTTCATGTAATAATGCACATAGCAGACACTTTGGTCCTTTTAACTTCAAGCCCTAAACAAGAAGTGACGAGGGGATGCCACCTAAAAGAAAAAAACCACATTGTTTATGTCTCGGTGTGGATGAAAGGCAGCGATGCATCGACCTGTCAGACGGAGGGATAACAGCCAAGTCTGAGAGACGAGCTAGCCTTTAGAAGATTAGCCTCATCATGGAAATTATAGCAATTAGGCTTCTGGACACGAGGCTAGCCTGGCAGTCACACAGCGAGTCCCTGTGTCCTGCTAACCACAACACCTCACATCTGGCACTTTCTATAGACAATATACACACAGACGGTGCTGTCTGCTGCACAGGGGATGAAACGCACATATAAAAACACAACCACATTTGGACAACGAGTGGTTTTGTGTGCTGTTTGTTTACACAAGAGTGCGTCTTTGTAATGAAGCGCGTGCTGACACCACAATGTGCACGCATGTCTGTTATTCATTGGGTACTTACACTTAATCGTAAACAGGAGATTCTGAGGAAGAGAGTCCTTGTTTTTTGTGAGCGATCCCGTGAGGTTGTATGAAATCTGGCAGAAAAAAAACAAATAAATACAAATCAAGAAATATATACTAGTATAAAAAAAATATTCCATTATATTTATTCTATCAGTTCATATCTCGCAAATGTGCTATGAACCACAGATACAGATGCAATACAAACAGGCCCAGTAACTGGCTGGTCCTTTAGTGGTCGCCATAGTGGATCATCTGCCTCAATATCGCCCTTTCTCTAGCATTCTCCTTCTGTCGGGCCAATCCTCCTTTATTGCATCCATGAACCTTCTGTGTGGTCCAATATAACCACCTGCAAATGTCCAAACCATCTCAGCCTTGCCTCAATAAGTTCTATCGATGTACTCATTTCTAAGATTCACCGTTTCCAGCTTGGCCTCCTGTCTTTTTTTCAGTGCCACCATCTCCATGATGAGAACTGAGCTGGTCTTGCTACCAACCTAACCTTTTACTCTTGTTGCCATCTTTATGTCACAAATCTGACACTCATCTCAATCAACTCCATCCTACCTGCGCTATCTTCATTAGCTCTCTTGTGCACTGGCTGTTGCTTTGGATGGTTGACCCCAGGTATTTAAACTCCTCACTACCTCTCTCCTTGCTTGCTCACTGTCACACCTGCTTCATTAACACATGTGTTCTGCTTTGCTTCTATTGACTTCCATTCCTCTTCTCTCCAGAGCATACTTTCACCTTTAGTCTCTCTTCCATCTGCTCCCAACTCTCATCACAGATCACAATGTTGTCTGCAAACATCGCAGTCCACACTCCCGCGTGACCTCATCTGTCAGCCTGTCCATCACCATCACAAACAACACGGGGCTCAGTGCCGACCCCTGGTGTAATCCCACCCCCATCTTAAACCCATCTGTCACTACTACTGCACACCATACCACTTTACCGCTGTCCTCATACATGTCCTGCACCTCCCTCACATACTTCTTGTGCCACTCCAGACTTTCTCATGCAGTACTATAGTTTCTCACTTGGCACTCTTTCACATGCTTTCACTAGATTCACAAATTTATTCTGCATACGTCTCCATCAACACTCTCAAAGCAAACATCACATTTATAGTTTTCTTTCTTGGCATGAAGCCATACTGCTGCTCACTGATCATCATCTCTCGTCTTCACCTAGCTTCAGCAACTCTTTCCTATGTCTTGGTATGAGTCATCACCTCTTTCCCTCTGTAAATTCTGCACATCACCCTTATGCTTGAAAACTGACACCAGTACATTTCTCTTCTCACACACATCTTCCTCAGGCATCCTCTCACTCTCAATCTCCTCACACTGTATAAAACAATGTGCTCAAAAAGACATCCTAGACATCGCCACACCTCCACAAGTATGTCATCTGGACTAACTGCGTTTCTAACATTCATGCTCTTTATAGCTGGCCTCACTTCATCCTCATTAATCCTTTGCAAAATCTACTGAAATAAAATTGCCATACACACACAGACCTGTCCTGCATAGTGGCTGACAATAAAGGCTGGGCCTTGGTCTTTCGGTGGGGGGTTCCCATTGCCATCCTTGGTAGTGAGAGACAGCCCATGAATTTGGTTGGAGTCCAACTGGGCAGAGAGCCTCTTGTACAAGGTCTGCTCTAATGGCCGCAGGCTCTGGCTCTCCTCATCTAACACGCACAACAGCCCCTGGGGCTTCTAGAGGAGGAACAAACAGATGTTCACATTATCATTTATTTAGGAGATATTTACAAGCACTAAGCAATAACAGTAATCCATATTTTGTGACACTTCCAGAGAGCCACATTTTTTTTTTTCGTGTGACATGAAGGAGATTCAGTGATATTATTTGATTTAGAGATTTCTCGCACCAATTACAACAGAGGCAGACAGTTGGCTTAGAGGGGCATTAGCAGTTATGTTTATATAGACTTTTTGAACATGTTATGTTTTTGCCTTTTGTCTCAATTAAAACGTCAAGACTTTAACTGTGTACATTAGAAAACTGAATAATTGTGATTCCAAAAGTTAGGTTGGGAAAGTGTGGTTGGGATTGTTGCATTACATAATGTCAGATCAAACTGGACTGGACTGGTCCAAACTAGAAGCATACAGTACCTGAAAAAAGAAGTCCAGAATGGCTGGGTGGTTTCTGGGAGAGCGTGCGTTCTCCATGGCGATGCCCTCCTGCAGACACTCAGCCTGCTCCTGCTGGAATAGCACCTCAGAGACGTACTGCCTCAGCCGCTCATTGGTCATGTTCACACACAGCTGGAATGCACAGAGCGCACACACACCAGCATGTAAACACTCTTCAGCACGCATGGCTGACGTTCATCAGAGAGATGCTGCTGAATGCTTATGTTTAAAGAACAAAAATGTTCACAATGCTGGACACAATCGGCTGTCGGGGGCATAAATGAGCTGACTTCTCTTGTAACAGTGGACCAGTAAACTATTACAAATGTCTGACACCTTGGTGTAGACTAGGGTTTAATGCCAGGAAATGGGATTCCTGGGAAATCCTAGCAAGATTATTTCCCCAGTTCCTGGGAAATGTAAAGACAGAGAAAAAATTAACTTGAGTGCTGTTTATTAAAAAATGTAGCCTGTTAATGAATACAAAGCATTTGGGGTCAATAGCACATGTTCCAACTTCTGAGTTGACACTGTGGGATTGCATTTCCACGGTAACACATTTTGTATGGTGTGGCCTTGTTTATGCACACATCCAGAAGAAGGAAAAAAGTGAGTGCAAAATGAACAAATGTGACTAAAATAAATGATGCCTGTTGTTGCAAGTTCATTTTTGCTTTAATCGGGGAAACTCAGAATCTATTTTAATTATGATTGGTCCATCTGATTTATATATTATAGTTATATTTTGGTAACACCACTATACATTAATTGTCTATTTTGCCTTAATAATAAGCAGAAAAACACGTAGAAAATGTCATTGTGAACACATGCATGCCCGATTCTCCGTGGTGTATTAGAGCTGCTTTAAATGATCAGAGTTTAGCTGAAGTTATTAAAAAGAAACATGTTTAATTCCCAGGATTCCTGGGAAAACTGAAGATGAATTTTCCCAGGAATCCCAGAAAATAAAAACACTTTGCAGTTTATTGTAAACACATGACAAAAAAGATTGAAAGAGATTGTGAAACATCTATAAACATCTATAAAACATGTGTAACACTAATTATATGCAGGTCTTGGTTGACCTTACTGAGCACGATTATGATGCGACTGTATTCCTGAACAATGCAACTGTCATATCGAACAGAAGCACTGCAGATGCAAATCATCTGTGCCCTATTGATGGCTACTGTTAATAGGAGCACTAGAGTAACCAGAGACATATCCATAGCATTGTAAATTCAATAACAAATGCAGTTAAAGTCCGAGCAGCACTCACTGCCACAGCCGCAATTTCAATAAGTACAGACCACTCAAAGGCACTCAGGGCCAGCTACATACTGTCATTGCTTGCCCTTTTAATAGGAGTAATGAGAAGCAGGATAGAGTGGTCAACCTGCAGTGCAAAGTGTCACATCAACTCTCCTTTCTATAGTTTCTCTGGGTTGGCAGTGTACTATAACTGGACTAGTCCAAGGCAGAAACTGCTCCAATACAGCAGAAGTAAAATATCACAATAATTATAGGATATTAGGATAAAATCTGATTTGCTGAATGCATGGTAATCATTAACTAACAGGCGTAATATATTTTTCATAGTGCAGGCGGTCCCATCTTCAGTCTATTCTTTTACTCCAAGCTAGTTTAGTCCATTAACAGCTTAGCCCCAGCAGGTGGTTGATTGAGTTAGCTCATTAGCAAAGTGTTGAGCAGGTACAACACATCCCTGCAAACACAGTTCTAATTAACAAGTTCTAATGACCCCGATCCTTGTGCGCATGTGGAGCGTGCTCGGGTACGCTGCTGCATATGCGTGCACATGTGTGTACAAACATGTCAGAGCTTGTTTGTCACTGAAGTGCCACGTCTACTGTACGAGGTCATTGTGTTTATCCGGAAGTTGCCCCTCCTCTTCCCTCTTCTGTGGGTTTAGTGTCTGATGAAAGAAAGCATGCAGTGCCAGACACAGTAGTTTTTCCTCTCGCTTTTTTTTTTTTTTTTTTAGATTTTCTTATCCTGTTACTTTCTTTTCTCTTCTGGCACTTTCTATGACTTAAATAGAAAAGGTGAAATAATCTCTCACCTCCATTTGGACTGGAAAAAAATCCAGATGGGCTAGGCCACTGTTATCTTAGTGACAGACACACACACTCATACAAAGCAAATACAAACAGACACTCTCTTAATGAAAGCTGTGAAAAACTAGTAGCTCCACAGGGAGGAAGTGTGAGCTTTCAGTAGCAGGAATAAGCACTTAGCCTCTTGAGCACTATAAATTACACTTTGAGGCTCCGGATACACACACACACACACACACACACACACACACACACACACACACACACACACACACACAGAAACTTGTCTTGTCTGTCTGATCCCTGCTGATCTTACAACTGAGTAGTCTATTAACAGTGCATGCCTGATGAGAACATGGCAGATTTACAGCCTATAGCAGGTGAGCTGTATACAGCGGCACATGTTGCACTTCACAATCTATAGAACCAAAGATGGCAGACATGCTGAGCAGCCTGTGGATGCAAATGTATGTATATATACAAACATGTATTCCAAAACTTCCTTGCCACAGCAGGTAGCTCCATGTGTTTCATTTGGCTGAATTTTAAACCGGAGAGTTCGTCCGTTAGTCGAACCTCGGATACAGGAGGAACAATGCAGTTTTCGTCCTGGTCGCGGAACACTGGACCAGCTCTTTATCCTCTCCAGGATACTTGAGGGTGCATGGGAGTTTGCCCAACCAGTCTACATATGTTTTGTGGACTTGGAGAAGGCATTCGACCGTGTCCCTCGGGGTGTCCTGTGGGAGGTGTTGCGGGAATATGGGGTGTCTGGCCCATTGCTACGGGCCATTCGATCCCTATACAACCGTTGCAAGAGCTTGGTTCGCATTGCCGGCAATAAGTCGGACTCGTTCCCGGTGGGTGATGGGCTCCGCCAGGGCTGCCCTTTGTCTCCGGTTCTGTTCATAATTTTTATGGACAGGATTTCTAGGCGCAGCCAAGTGGCGGAGGGCTTTCGCTTTGGTGGCCTCAGAATCTCATCTCTGATTTTTGCAGATGATGTGGTTCTGTTGGCTTCATCGGGTGAGGGCCTCCAGCTCGCACTGGAGCGGTTCGCAGCCGAGTGTGAAGCAGCGGGAATGAGGATCAGCACCTCCAAATCTGAGGCCATGGTTCTCAGCCGGAAAAGGGTGGCGTGCCCACTCCGGGTCGGGGATGAGTTCCTGCCCCAAGTGGAGGAGTTCAAGTATCTCGGGGTCTTGTTCGCGAGTGATGGGAGAAGGGAGCCGGAGATCGACAGACGGATTGGGGCTGCAGCTGCAGTAATGCGGACGCTCCACCGGTCCGTCGTGGTGAAGAGGGAGCTGAGTGTAAAAGCGAAGCTCTCAATTTACCGGCCGATCTACATCCCTACCCTCACCTATGGCCACGAGCTGTGGGTAGTGACCGAAAGAACGAGATCGCGGATACAAGCGGCAGAAATGAGCTTCCTCCTGTTAGGGAAAATATTCTAAAACACTTCTTCAGTAAAGACTCAGAGAAGAGAAACACACAGAGTTCTTGCTAGCAAGGGCAGCTCCCTACTGAGAGACTCGCACTAAGAAACTGCCCCGGTCTTTATTTATACTTCAGTGTGTGTGTGTGTGTGTGTGTGTTACTGCTGATCAAAGGGTCATGAGAGCACAAAAGGTACATCCTTGGTCAGGAAAGGGGGTAGTCTCCCCCACCCTAGATAACATGGTGAGGAAGTCCAGCAGTTCATCTATATGTAAAGAAGCACTTAAACTAAAACAAATGTAACTACGTTAATCCTGCCATAAAACAATAAAACAAGGTATGAGCTCTCATGCTCCCAGACGTGGGGGTGCATTCCTGGGATGCACCCCAAGCCTGCAGCCTGTTAGAGATCACACACAATTAATTATATGCCTCTAAGTATACATGGTTGAATATTTTCTAATACAAATAACTACATGCAGTATTCTACCATATGCAAACTTATATCACTAAAAGATTATACTGACTACTAAATACAATTTTCCATTGACACCTCCGAAGGGTGGCTGGCCTCTCCCTTAGAGATAGGGTGAGAAGTTCGGCCATCCGGGAGGGGCTCAGAGTAGAGCAGCTGCTGCTCCACATCGAAAGGAGCCAGCTGAGGTGGTTCGGGCATCTGACAAGGATGCCCCCTGGGCGCCTCCTGGGTGAGGTGTTCCAGGCATGTCCCACCGGGAGGAGGCCCCAGGGCAGACCCAGGACACGCTGGAGAGATTATATCTCTCGGCTGGCCTGGGAACGCCTTGGTATTCCCCCGGATAAGCTGGAGGAGGTGGCTGGGGAGAGGGAGGTCTGGGCCTCTTTGCTTAGGCTGCTGCCCCCGCGAGCCGGCCCCGGACAAAGCGGATGAAAATGGATGGATGGATGGATGGATGGATGGATGGATGAATTTTAAACCAGATATGTTTCCTGACACAGTCTCAAAGGGCATTTCTGAAGCAACCTTATGTTAACTACTATACTATAGGAACCACAATACATCAGATACATAGAAACATTAAAAATAAATAATATAGTGATGTCTCAAACATGAGATGCAGGACTTTAAAAACCCGGTTTTTAAAAAAGGAGTAGTTTATGTGCCAGTTTCAGGTACACCACTGTTACACACTAAGCAAATCTGCTTGTCTTCATAGATAGACTTCTTAATATTAAATATAAACTTTACTCATGAACCAAAACTAAAAGTCATGCACTTATTATTTACTAATGTTTCTGGTAGTGAGCAATAATTACACTGCCTGTTACTAATGTAGCCATATCTGGGTGCAAAAATGAAAAATAAATGGGATCAACTATTCTGGACTAAGATCAACTTGATTCAATAGCCTGTACTGGCAAGTAATGTAATGCCAAATATATAAAGTTGTATTTTATTAAAAACAGGTTTTGTATTCCTCATACACACACACACACCCACATGGTGGTTTGAGGCTGCCTATTACACTAACATGTTGCACAGAGACAGACACTGTGTCAGCCGTTGGTTCATTGGAGGACAGATGAAAATCACGCCACAGTCAGCCACAGACCTCACCACATTCATTACAATTACAGACAAAAATGCCTGGGCTAAAACAGATAAGAACTCCAAATATTTAAAAAATTTGATTAGGATCACATACAGTACCATTCAGAGATATTTCAATAGCAGAGAACGGCCACAGGGGAGGCATTTGGCTCAATTAGGCGGAATAATCACACAGCGTAAAGGGACGAGGAACATAATAGCAATGTTTTGGTTTTTTGGCTGAATTTTAAAACAGAAAGCACTGTCCCACCTGCTCAAATCCATTCTTCTGAAATTCTTCAAACCCAAATATGTCCAAGATCCCAATCTCCCAAGCAGGATCACTGGAACAAAGAAATGAATGTTACTTATTAAATAGCCACTTTTATTTTTCCTGAGTCAACATGAGAAAAGTGTTGCTTATGTCACTAATGAGACATTTGATTCTATTGTGTGTGCGCGTGTGTGTGCAATAAAATCTGAAAGGGGTGTGCCACGAATGTGTGGTTGACAAATGTATTACATTCTGTGGCTGGTGTGTAAACAAGGCAGCTCACAAACACATTCCAGAAGATCTAGTGCAGGTTATCAGAGTGTGATAAGGCTTCACAACATCAACAACACCAAGGATCCTATGTCCTTCACCTGGGTGTGTGTGAACATAAGTTGTTTTTTGTGTGTATCTGAGGCCTCCATTAAAAAAAAAAAAGCCTTGGATGTGTCCTCCATCTCTAACCTGTTGTTCAATACACAGATTTTAGTCCACAAGTTTATTTAAATGTTTATCTCTGCTCTAAACTAAAGGATTACTTTACAGTATTAGTGTTAGTCACTCCAGTTTACACAAATGAGTGATTGCTTTTGGAAATCTGTCATTTCAAAGGTTTTTATTGTGGTGTGTCGCGGAAACACATCTAGACACAGACACCACACACCACTATACCTGATGGTGTCATCTTGTCCCTGAAGGTAGTCGTTGATATTGTTGACCAGATAACTGAAGAGGCGCCCGTAGATGGCTTTGGCAAGCTGGTCCCTGTACTGCTCTGACATCTCTACTGTGTGGCGCCGAGTGATCACATCACCTGCACAAAGGCACAAAATACAGTTTCCGGTATTCGACAGATGGGGTTTTTACACTTTTCTTTCTTTAAAAGGTTAAATCTCCTTAGGGCTATGAATACTACTAGTGGTGCAACGGATCACGGTTGATTCGTAATCCAAACCGATCCCACTCACGGTTCGGCACGCACGTGATCCGAAGATTCGAAAAAAAAGGAAAAAAAGTATGCGTATGGTGGCGTGGTGGGTCTGTCAAGAGATAGTTATGGCCAGTGCTAGCGGTCCAAGTGGAGGAGCAGAGGAGCTTGCGGTATTTAAGCAGCCCTTTGCTGCCCAATCCGACCAGGCTAAAACTATTACAAAAGCTGTTGGGGTGTTTAGCTGCAGACGGGAGGCCGTATCCCGCTGTGCAAAACAAGGGGTTTAAACTATGATGCTTGAGCCACGCTATGATATCTTGTTGCGCGTCCAGTTTAGTGGCAAGATCGTTCCAAGCACGTATGAGCAGGAAAAGATTTAAGTTATGGCTGAACTGTCCCAGGCATCTTCTGTTGCCCTAACTACTACAAATGGGTGGAGCTCCAGGGCAATGGAAAGCTATGTGACCGTGACCGCTCATTATATCGCAGCAGAGTGCGATATAATGAGCGGTGTATTATTGTAGGGTCTACCTTACAATATAAAGCGCCTTGAGGCGACTGTTGTTGTGATTTGGCGCTTTACAAATAAAATTGAATTGAATTGAGTGGTAGATACAAAGCCCTTTACTGCCCTATATTGTACCATAATTTTTTTTAAATCTTTTTTCTTTTTTTACTGATCCGAAAATTGATCCGATCCCTGACTTAAAACCATGATCCGATCCGAACCGTGAGATTTTTGATCACCACTAAATACTACTTATCTCTCTATGCTCTCTCTCTTGAGGGCTCCAAAGACAGTCCCAGGATAGAAGAGATATACAGATTTTTGACATATTAACAGAAAACCCTTCAAATTTGACGCCTACATAAGGGATATTCTGTAAGGGGTATTTCCCAAGCATGGTCTGGGTCCATTTATCCCTTTGGGGGAAGGACCATTGTAAAGCCATAGTAAAATTATTCTGGGTGATTATTTGATTGTGCGCTGAAGCATCATGATGAATATGGTCTCTTCAAGGATGACAATGCCCCTTATCCATATGGTACCACGGCTCACTGAAAGGTTGGATGAAAATAATGCAAATGGTGAACACGAAAAGGCTGATAAAGCAATACCTTTGAAATACTGAACATCAGAGGTGAGGGCGGTGCTTAAGTCACTGGAGGATACCTGCAATAATCCAGCAACTGTTGCAAGGAAGAAAAAGAGAGAGGGAGCAAGGAAGAGGCAGAGTAAATGACAGTGACAGGTTAAAAAAGCATCAAAATAACGCCATTAAATGTTAACCGAGCATCAGAAAGATAGGGACGATAACATCCCAGAGCCCACTGCTCTGATGATGATATCACACTGACAGCATAACAGCCTGAACTCTGCTAAAGCTCATTCCCGTTTAACTGATCGATGAAGCTGGCAGCAATTAGTCATCATTGGATTTCTGAGCAGAACCCATCAACAAGCAGCAAAAACAGGTGACAGCAACCCTTCGCTGACATCACTAGTCGTAACAATACATCTCCAAGGTAACAATGTCTCCTTCCCGATCAGGTGCTGATGTGATTTGTTTACATCAAACATGTGCTAGCTGCATAATGAGCGAATTAGACTGAGAGACAGGAAAATAAGGCTGTCCCTGATGACGGAAAAGTCTGTACATGTACATGTTGTTTTCAGTGTGGATACCAAACAGGTAACTGCCTGGCCTTCAGCTATTGCTGGCAAGCTGCCAAGAAGACTACTCTAAGGGAGGATGAGGGAGGCGCTCTGACAGCAAGGTAAATAGAATGAGTTAGTGAGATCCACCCCTCCTCCATTGCCTAGTTCCACTTCCTCTAAGGGTGGAAATGTGGCCCTGGTGGTGGCATAAGCACTGACCTCTCTCCAGCAGCTGCAGGTCGGAAGGGAAGGCTGTGTCAGCATCTGTCAGTGCTGTGAAACGCAGGTCCCCGATATGGAGCACAGCAGAGAGCAGCGTAAATACTGAGTCAACCTCCTAGCAGCGAAAGAGAGAGAGAGACAGGAGAAAGTTGAGAGAATATGATATTAACTATAATCTTTAACTACTAATTAAAAATGGAACTATATGAAACGGTTATCAAATCCAACCTTTTTCATAGGGACATGAGTCTTTATTCGATGTCAACTTCATGATCCTAGTGATCCTTCTAACAAGCCCATGGAGCCAAAGCCTTATTAAGTTCAGTCCTCTTTGCCCCAGACCTCCAATTAATCTCACTTCTATAATTCAGTGGCCAGGTTCGCTCATTATCTTGATCCCTGGCGGTGAAGATAGTGTGGAATAAACATGCTAGTTTTTTATTTTATTTTAATGTATGCATAAATCAACAGCTTAAAAACGCTGCCCTTAAATTAAGCGCACATCCTGTTATATCTGTGCTGTGTGTCCTCTAGCTTCAGCCCCACTTCAAACAGTTTCATGCAGCACACCACACTCATTTTAAAACACAAACAATCTCTTTTCAGATCAGCATATCATCACCAGTTAAAAAGTAATCTCTATCCTTAACGAAGCGCCTGAAAATGTGTATCACATGACCATTTATACATGTAGGCAGTTGGCGTATGATCAAATATAGAATTTGACTGGATAGCGATCTGGCAGCATAGAAAAAAAGGGTAGCAATGTCTGTCATTTTCCCTGAAGTAAGCGTTTATAATCAAGGTTGACGGCTGTGTGACAAATGAGCGAACAACACAAACTGTCAATGCACGATTGTTTCCAAAAGTTTCAACGTCTACCTGTCCAGCCTGAGGGCAATACCAACGTATTTTAGATTTAAAGCATCCACCTCTTGCTACAGTTATGAGTCACTCTCTGAATCACTCTCTGACTTTGAAAAATGCTGCTGATTGTCTGGACTGACTGGAGCAGCATGGAGATTTTGGAAATGATGCAGACACCTACATTCACTTCCAGTGTTCAGTCATTTCAGCATGCAAATCAAAGTAGAATACATTGCGTTAATTCACATGCACATGATGATAAACGGCAAGTAAAAGATGGTTATTTTACTGATGTATGATTATGGTTATGGTTAGGGTTACTGCTGGTCTCACAGCATATGGTTGTCTAACAAATATCGCTCACTTTGTGCTACACGTATGCCGATATGACAATGTATGTTGATGTGACAGAACACCGTATTGAATCACGTCACAAAACGTAAGCCAAGAAGCACTTTAATTCTGTCTGTCTCACGTGAGCGCTCCTTTAAAACTGCTCAGCTGCTACTCATGTGTTCACACGATCGTCCTCCAAAGAAATATCTGGTTTTACTTTCTCTTCTTCTTCATTAGAGTCTTATATAAGCAAGCAACGTGTGACTCCTGTTTATGCCAACAGATACTGAGTGTGCATGTATAGTCATGTATAGATATGTGTTTACAGGCATGTTAGTACACAGAGAGGTTGTTCCTGAAGCACTTGCCTTAATGGAAACCACTTTCATTTTAAAATGTTTTTATTTTAATTTAATTTAAACATATTAGAACATGTGTGGTTGTGGTTTGAAATGGAATCCTGGAGTTTTGAAATAATTTTGCTTTTTTTAATGTTTATTTTCTTTTAGCAGCAATGATAGAGCTGAGAGTATGGGTAATATTTGGGAGATATAAAAAGACTGGCCTATACGCTGTTTTCATTATCGTTGTCTCTTTTTTGCTAACACGCAAAATGCAAATAAACAGCACAAATATCAGGAAATTCAACAGTTATGATTCACAGGTCCTCCTAACTCGATTCACCCGCTTCTCTTCTCACCCTCTCTTCCTCTGTGCCCTTGAGTAGAGGACGCTTAATGGAATACCCCATTAAACCATGCACTGAATCTCTGAGAGGGGGATGTCTGAGTTTGAGGATGTGTGCTTGTGTACATGCGAATATGTCTGCGAGTGTACTCTTTCCAGGCAGGATATTGGAGCTGATATCTCTGAGATAAACAAGCATTAGTCTCTGTCGGACACTCTATACATGGAGAGACCCTTCCGCTTAGGGAGCAGAAGAAAGAGCAGGGGAGAGAAAAGGCGCTGCGGGGAGCGTTAATGACAGTTGACCTTTGGTTCTGGACTAGGAGCCATCCCCTGATGAGAGCTTAGACAGAGACCAATGGGGGGTCTATCACTTCCCCCCTACTACCCCACCCCTTCTTCTGTCCCTTGGTCCTTCGCTTATCCAGAGGACAGTAATGCCCTCTGATAATACCACTATCTATTGCTCTATCCCTCTGTCCCTTATGCCTTGTCTGTGACTGCTACTGGATTAAAAGGTGAGATGATGGTCACTCAGTGCTGATAGATGCTGACTGGAATCTAAGTATAGAACCTGATAATGGAGTGGGAGCACAGCTGGTGGTGGACAGGACGGACTGTACCAGTGATCACTGCACGCACACTGTAAGCATAAATCAATGTCTCCTCGACTATTCAATTCTATTCAATCCAGCTTTATTTATATAGCGCCAAAACACAACAACAGTCATCTCAAGGTGCTTGATACTGAGAGGCAGAGACCCCACAATAGAAAACCCCAATGACCCTCTATTAACAGGCAGTTTGCAAAGGTGGAAAGGAAAAACTTGATTTTTATAAGAAGAAACCTCTGTCAGATACAGGCTCAGGGAGGGGCAGCCATCTGCTATGACAGAATGGGGTATGCTTTCTGTAGACAGATGCTTCATGAAAATTTTCAAGAAATTTAACTGTGAATACACAAATTCTTGGTGCCCTCTTTATCCCTCAATTCATTATTTCATGCAATCAAGAGAAGCTACCTGTATCTTTGTCATTATTTAACAGGAATAACAGGATATCTGTTTGAAACATTTCACCTTACAGATGAACCAAAGCCAGACGGTTAATTCTACTCGCAAAGTATGATAAACCGGAAGGTTCAGCCTACAGTTTTAGGTCCGCCTAAAGCCCTTGGAGTTCCATCGCCTGGTTTCAGGCAGCTGCAATCTCAGAAAAGAAAATCTGATGTAATATCTCATCAGTGACCTGTGTGACTTGTGACTTCAAGGCCTGTGACACGACAACGTTTATTTCTCCCTGCTGTCAGTAACCTTTGGCTCAACACCGTGCTGTGCAGCTGTGCAAATCAATACCTGCTTGTTGAAGCTGAGGGCTCGCAGGGCTTGTTTGACTGCCGCAAGATGTTCTCTACTCTGGGTAGAGGCTGTAGCTACTGGAGGGTTCTCCCCTGGAAGTCTTCCGCTAATATACCTGCAGTACGGATGGAAAAACACAACCTATAGTGAAGGATACTCATAAAATAAAGCTATTTTTTAATAAGTGACACATATTATCTTTATGGACAGGACACCATATATGCGTGTATTATATCAAGGCTTGTGTGAACTGTAGCTTGTGAGATCTAAATTTTCAGCAGCAACATAACCGACAGTCATTTTTAAAACGTATTAAATCATTTAGTAATATAGAACATATAAAGCCCATGACAGCCGCATACCTATGAGCCAAGACGTTGTTGAGGTAAAGTGCACTCTTCTCCTCAGCTGAAAGGCCCTCAGCCATCAAATAGAAGATTTTGAAGCTGTGTTGTTGAGCAGGCAGGTGGACTAGACGGGACTTCTCCAGCATATAGGTGTATACATGGGCTTAAACATTAAAATGTGATCATAATTCAGTAACAGGGGAGTCCAAATCACGTTTTAACAATGGCAGTTGTGAAAAATGTAAATCTGTGGCCACTACTGAAAGACCAGTCGACAGGTATCAAATAAACTGGAGTAAAAGAAAAAAAAAAGGTGATTCACATAAAAAGAAACAGACATATAGGATTTTGCTGCCCTCTGCTGGTGTGCAACTGATCTTGAAGAAAGTGGATTTAATAGTAGAGTATCTTAATCACAAATACAGTGGCTGAGAATGTGAAATTTACTCTGTTATTCTGACAATAATTTTAATATTCAAGAATAAAATGTGTGGAACAAAAATGGTAAATATTTTATTTTGTGTGAATCGAATCAGAACAGAGACATTCTGATTGAAGTTTTTTGTTTTGATCCGTGCAACAGAGTCACATCCAGCGCTATGGTTGCGTGAAATGCAGGTTACCTCTGAGTGGTGTCCTCCTCTTATCACAGTATTGGATCGTCAGCAGCTTGATAAAGCGGCTTGAGTTGCTGTTCCTCTGGGTCTTAGCGTGGCCAAAGGCTTCCAGTACACAGTTGACCTGCATTTCCCATCAATCATATGACATTATGGTCTCTCAGAATTCCTTTATTATCTATATATTTCTATTACTTAAAGCATCTCTCATACATGCCTTGCAAAAATGGAGCCCTGCTTCCACTTTCTACCACTAGATGTCAGTGTACATCCATTATTTGAGCACTCAAAACAGCATGCTACCAGAATTATAAGAGCAAGCTGACCCAGATATTAACTGCATAACGATGACTTCATCCAAACCCAGGCTACATGTTGTTACACATAGTTACATGACTGACAAACTAACTGGAAGACGGAGTGAGTGCAGCGCAGGTGCCTCACGTTTTAAACGCTTTCAACAAATCTGAACCACAGCAACTGGAAACACAACAAGAATCTGAATCCTTCACGAGGTGAAGGCTTTCGCCTTTCAGGACACTTAATTCCTGAACTTGCTAAGAAGCTTTTATGTTTCAGTAAAAAAAAAAAAAACTTCAGTCCATATATGTTTTATGTCTATCTGTCTTATCTCTTCTTTGGCGTTCTTAGCTGTAGCCTCTCCAGATTCACAAGAACATATCCTATTAAGGGCATGTGATCATTAGTGCTCTACAGTCTTTTTTTTTTAACAATCCCTCTTCAGGCTGTAAGTGTTTATGATGCCATCAAACAGTTTATTAATGCGCAAATGGTTTATCTGACAAATGAAGAGCTAACAAGCAGAGAAGAAAAGACTACAGTACTGTGGTATGCTAATCCATACATTTATTATTTCCCCTGCCACAGCGACAGAGGAACAGTAGGATATATTCACACAGTTATGAGCACTGCTTCGCTGTGTGCTATGTTATTTTGGAGGAGTTTTTTTAATCACAGGGACTGCAGGAAAAAGAAGTAATAAGCACAGTGAGACATAAGCATCAGGAAAACGCACAAACATTAAGTTTGTCAGTGGATTAGTATTGCAGCATTTTGCCGTTGCGAATAACAAATGATACATGAGTGCTTAGTCACACATGCAGCACATGGTCCTTAGTTATGACAGGCTGCAGGACACCCAACCCACTGACTGACTGAAGTGTAAAATAAAAGAACAGCTTGTAGACAGATAAGTCCTAACTTACATGTTTCATTCTGGGCTCCAGCATAAAGCCTTTGGTGCTGGAGCGGGCTGTCAGGTGTCTCACTATGTGCTTGCACGCCTCTGTTTTTCCAGAGCCACTCTCGCCACTATGGAAACAAAGGGAGAGACAAAAGATGCAGATTTAAAGTAATTTATATCTCTGGTGGTACATAAATTGTTTCACATGCCTTTGCCCTTACTGTTTCAAGTTCTAATGCTGCAGCATTTTATACTGCTTCAGCCTCAACTCTTCAATCTTCAGTACAATGAACATGTATTGCTGTGCTTACAAATCTAGCCATCAGTCTACAGAGCCGTGAAAAAGAATTTCCCCCCTTCCTGATTTCTTTGCACATTTGTTGCACTTAAATAATAATCTGAGTGAATGCAGGTTTTAAATTTTGATTTCATTTATTAAGGGGAAAACAAGTTATCCAATTATCCCCTACACATAGTTACTGGTTTTACCACCCTTGGCAGAAAAAACTGCAATCAAGCATCTGTAATAACTATGAGTGAGTCTTTGACATCCTTGTGGATTAATATTATTACTGTTTTTCAGGGCACAAGCTGATGGCTGGACATACTCCTTCAGGGCTTTCTAGCAGAGAGCAGACTTTGTGGTTCCATCATTTACAGCAGGTCATCCAGTTCATGAAGCAGCAAAGCATCCCCAGATCATCACACTACCACCACCATGTTTGGATGATGTTCTTTTTATTAAATGCTGCTACTTTCTTACTTTCATGTCTTCCGTCCACAGAATATTTTCCAAAAATGTGAAAATATGTGAGACGAGCCTCCCATGAACTCTCCCATGGATGCCATTTTTGCCCAGTCTCTTTCTTATTGTTCATTCATGAACTCTTGACTGAGACAAGTGAGGCCTGCAGTTCTTTAGATATTGTTCTTGTTCTTTTGTGACCTCCTGGATGAGTCGTTGATGCACTCTTAGAATAATTTTGTTAGGCTGTCTACTCCTGGGAAGGTTCGCTGCTGTTTGAGCTTCTCTCCATTTGTAAATAATGGCTCTCACCGTGTTTCACTGGAGTCCCAAAGCCTTAGAAATAGCTTTGCAACTCTTTCCAGACTGATAGATGTCAATGACTGCTTCTCATCTGTCCTTGAGTTTCTTTAGATTGTGTCATTATGTGTTATTTTTTGACATCTTTTAGCCTTCTTCACTTTAGCATTTATTTAAGTGATTTCTTGATTCAAAAAGTCTGGCAGTAATTCTGGTCGAGTGACACGGGTGTATTTAAATGGGATTTTCTTTCTTTTCTTTTTTTACAACAAATGAAAACAGAAAGAGTAATGGGAGCAACTTAAACTTTGTGATACACTGCTGTATATGTGCCTTGGAAGACTAAGTGTGACTTATTAGTCATCAAATTTCTACCTATTGACGTCATCCCTTTAGGGATTCCCTCCCATTAAATTCATAATCTGTTCTTTCAATAACGTTGCTCCACTGAGTGCCCCTTTTCGCACCACTAAGGCCACAACTTATCTGGCAGTGAGGTCCTGTTTTTAATTTTCTGTTGAGTGGATATTAAGTCTGGCATAAGGTACCTCTACAGTACATGCACTGACACTCTCCGACATGCAGAGAGTTGCGACCCACATAGTAACACCAAGCAGATGGCTCGAGAAGGTCAGAAGCTTGTACTAATGACCGCAGTGTGCTGTATTACAGTTTGTCTATGTGTACGTGCGTCGCTTTATTTCCTACTAACAACCCTGCTGAGTGTTAAGTCCAACGGTCTTTTCGCTTGTCTTTTCATTTACCAGTTTTTATTAGATTTCAAGGGCATTTTGTTAGAACACTTGCCTCGGGGGATCTTGGAGACTGATTGCCAATAAATGTGTATAAGTGTGTCTGTGCTTCGGAGCGTGTGCGTGCATGTGTGTACTTCAAGAAACGAGAAGAACCACAGTGAAACAGAAAGCTTGAACAAAAGCAAAACAAGAGGAGAAATGATAAAGGAAAGGACTGAGGGGACAAAGGATGCGTGTACATGTGAACAGTGCAAAGTTTCCACGGCTCCGTGTGTGTGTGGGGGTGTGCATGTTAGTGAGATGGATAGCCTATGGCGAGGGTGCATTAAGTCTCTGCCAGATTGGTTACAACTCAGCGGGAATGTCACTGGAGAGTCGGAACAGGATTTAATTGCAATCAGGGAGCTGCCTGAGTCCAGTCGAGGACAAAGAACAAGACGCCGCATTGCTCCCAGTAAACATACATCGTAGTGTGAACACTGAACAAGCCTACAGCTCAGCTCAGGCTGAGAGCTATTAACCTCTCAGGGAGTGCTAAACAGGTGCGTGGCAGAGGGGTGCATACAACCAGGTGGCCGCCTTAACTTTCACTCACTATTATTCCCGCAGTCATTCAACTTTAGGGACTTTTTATGTTACATTATCCTGAAGCAGACCATTCAGTGACTGTACAAATGAATGAGCAGCAGGTGTACCTCAAGATGAAACACTGCGGGCGTTTCTCCTGCTGCATCATGTGATAAGCTCTCTCTGCTGAGGAGAAGATGTGAGGCGGCAGAGAAGAGCAAAGGCGACCCGTGGAGCTCAGGTACAACTGACTGACCTGAGGAAGAGAAGATGTTACATAAAACGGACACAAACATGGCCTAGCTAAGAGATAAGGATTCAGTTTCACCAAAACAGAGAAACCATACTGGGTATCACCTTCTGTGTGTCACTGTAATTGTGTATCAACTTCACAAAGAAGCGGTCTTTTACCATCCTGTTTAAGTCATTAGAATCTGTAGTTTTACACTACAATAATATTTATCAAAACCAAAATGAAAAATTGAAAAAAAATCCAAGAGGGATAAATAAGAAAACTTGTCTCTGAGAGTATCTGTCCTATTAAACTGTGAGTCGACTGTAATGTCACAATGTGTGCCCTGTGCCAGTGTTAGTGGCTGTGGCAAAGGGGGATGGTTTTTGGACCACCAGACCAGAGGAGGTGACAGACGGCCAGCAGATCACACATGTTGTGACATATGTCCTTCTTACACTAGCTCCTCCCTGCCCCCTCACATCCTCTCAGCTGGGTATAGATGCCTGGAGTGAATCCAGACAGAGGCAGGAATGGGACAGCCAGAGAGGGGCTTGGCTTCATTCTGTCAGGGTAGCAGAAGATCCATGAAACCCCTCCTGGGATCCACATGGGCAAGCCTCTACCTGCCAAAAAGTGAGCTATTTCAAAATGAGCTAAGTCCTATTTAAAATAAACCAAAACCCTCTTTATTATGATTGGGCTCACATGTTAATAAAGAACTAAAGACCCGTTACTGACAGGCTTCTCTACTGGTTTATCGTAAATATGCTATTTTTTTAAGGTGAGAGGTAGCGTGTATGTATGTGCCTGAGTGCTTCTGTCTTCCGTGGCTGATGCAGAGTCAGCCTTACGCAGGGTAACTGACAGGAAGACTGCATTATTTATCAACTACAAGGTCCATTTCATCTGCTTATTCCCTGCTTATTGTACCGCATACATGCCCCATTTATCATAAACTTCCATAAGCATAGTATGTAGTTTGTCAAATATAAAGTCATGAATTTCAAGCGTGAGGCCAAATATGTGCACATACCTGTAAGTTCACTCAAATGCATTCTTACCAAAGTGGAATAGATGGGCAGCTCCTTGTTTGGATTGACCAGCAGAAGGATGTGGCCAATGTAAGTCTAGAAAAGAGCAGAAAATACACCTAAGTCATCTTCACTAAAGCAACAAGTTCATTCAGTGTTATAAAATATATCTCTGATGGACCATTTTGACACAAATAGGCTGACACCGCTTAAAATTACTCTCAACCTGCCTAAAGCCAACACTGACCTAGAAATAAAAGTGCTGTCCCACTCTGTCCTTACCAGCTACATTAACTGTGTGGGCATTTTCCATTGCTATAAGGTAATGTTAATGTCGTGGAAGAGAAAGGTCAAGCAGGGACCTCCAGCAATAACCCCCGTAATGACCTTTCTCTAATAAAGACAACAAATCTGTTCTCTCACAGGCAAACCCTGAAGCTATCTAGATAAAAAAAAACACCAGCTCCAAATTTCTGACCCCTTCCACTAAACTGCTAACCCTCTGTTCCAGACAAAGAGTCCTGGAGGCTGTTTGAAAGCTAAGACTCTGTTGTTCCCTAATAGAGTACGGGCTAACATTGTGTAACATGCTGCTCTGACCTAAGAACATGGCTTCAGTTTAATGACTTGAACACATTCCCAATTCTTGAAGACACAGAGCAAAATTTACAATATGTTCTTCATGTGTTTTTTCATTAAGTGTTTAAAACTTTCCATAGTTTTTTTTTTACCATCTAACTCTGTTGTTTAATCTCATGACATGCTTGTCAATAATCAGAGTCTTCTGTTCTGTATTTCTTCAGTTCCTTGCCACTCTCATCGGGGGTTTAGCGGTGGAATGGCAGAAGGCAGTGACAGCTCATCAAAGCCCCATCTCTGACCACCCTGCTAGGCACATATGGAGCCCTCGGTGCCTTTGTTCTTGCCTTCATCATATCTCGGCTGGTTTCACCTTCTTTCTAAAAACTCAAACTACTTCGCACATAATATCAAGTGCATACGGACGAAATATAATGAACGGGAATAAAACGTCTCTTATTTTTCTCATCAACGTCTTGTTGCAAACTTTATGTTTAAAGCCAGTCAAGCTAGCGTTTGCTTCCTTGAGGGGTTTAAGAATATCTTAGCTGCATATAAAAAGAAACACAATGAATGACTGTTTCTTGTGCAACTCTACAATATTAACATAGGTATGCTCCCATATTATTGTGATAGTTGCACATTTCAGTGTCTTCATTTAAATCTAGGGCACCTCCTGTACCCAGCTTTCAATATTCTGAATTCCAATCGTTTCTCTTTTCTTCATCCACCGCTTGCACTCCCTTTCACTGTCATCTCCTCATCCTCGTCTCCCGCTGTGACTAACCCTAATGTCTGTGGCCCATCTGGGTTTCGATAATAACAGACTATCACTGCCTCTTCACAGAGAAGAGAGCGCACCGATAGCGCCACATTGATCTGGTTCCAGTCTTTATAGAGCTCCATCCCTGTGGAGCTGGAGTGGAGTTTTAAAGGAAAGGGCTATAAAACAGAGATACAAAATGGACCAATTGTTGGAGATGAAGGCATTTTACTTCTAATTTTTTTCTCCCAATCGATCTAAATGGTATCGATTTCGCAGTTGTCATGTGTCTCAGTATTTGTGTTGGAACGGGATACGACACTTACTGTGCAAAAGTCTTGAACAACTCCTCATTTCTTTATATTTTGCTTCGAAGGAGCCAGATATTCTTGTAATGTCTTCAAGTGATCTTGAACAATAGTTCTCTGAAGGTTTTTCAGAGTTTTTCTTTTGACATTAGCCAGCTTTTTCCACTTGTTTTCATTCCATTTTCAGATTAATATCTATATTACGAAGTGTCAGTCCTAAAAAACAATCTACAACCGATGCAAAGTGTCTGAAAGTCTGAACCTATTTCCCATTTTCAATGCAAAATATAAAGAAATGAGAGGTGGCTCAAGAACCGTGTTTATTATTTAAAGATAAAATCCAGCAATGTTTTAGATCATTTAAACTCTACTGATCATTCCCCACTTTTAAGCATTTAAAACAGAAGTTTAAGTGCATTTGTAGGTCCGAGTTTACAAACTGTGAATTCAAATGAATTTACCAGTCCTGTATACTGGTGTCACAGCATTAAGATGGTATAGTTGGTTTTCCTTTGTTTTATGCAGTGAGCACAGTGAATCAAAACCGTTCACTTCAAGTTTTAGCAGTTTTTGACTGTTAGACATTGACTGTAGAAAATTACAGAAAATATCGTTATGCTTTGACTATACAGCAATATTTGTTGGTTTTGTTCTTCTCTGAATTTGTAAAAATGAATACAGAATATAAAAAACATAATATAATCTACATTATAGTGCTCAGAATCTGTGATGCACTGTGCATGGTGTTTATATGTGTTTACTGTACATGCATATATGCTTAAGGGAAGGTGACTGTAGAGCCCACGGGTATAAAAAATGAGTGATGTGATCCAAACACCTAGAAAATTACCAGGGTATAAAACACACTCAACAAATAAACAACTAGATGTCATTGTTAAGCCCATGAGAACATGTGTTTGTCAGTGCTCTCTGTGTGCTCTGGGCTCTAATGAATGTTTAATGTTGAGTGGAATTCATTCTTAAGTAGCACAAGGACAGACGAGTCTTACGTAGATTTGGTCGTTGCCAAAACGTTTCTGCATCTCGTAGAGAAGGCTGCTGTCAGTCAGCTCACTGAGGGACGCCAGATCGTCATTGGGTGCCGGAGGCATCAGTTTCACCTGAAGAAAATACACTTAGTTTAATGCAAACTCTCACAGTGTTCTCAGAAAGGATGAAAGGGCTGAAAAGATAACTTGAGGATTTACAATGGCCATGGGTCTCAAATGCTTAATTTTGGAGCTATCTATTCTTAAAATGGTGTGAATAGACAACAGAGAGGATGGATAATGTTTGAAATGTATTTATTTGTGACTGTTTTATTTGAAATTTGAAAAGAAAAACATAATGTGACACATGCAACGTCATGATGTCAAATTTCAGAGTTTTGTAAACAACATGCAAGTAAACCCTGTGTTTCATATAACTATGTACAAGTCTGTATGCTTTATTTGTTTATATTTTTCTTCTCCTTGAGGACAAATAAACTGTCTTTATGGAACTTTCTTTCTTCTGTCTTGCGTAAACCCCTCTGGACTTTTTGGGATTTTCTGTGTACTTACTGTCTTACTCAGATTTTTGCAGCATGTAACATGACAAGGTACCTGCTCCAGTTTGCTGGCTCCAGAGCCAAAGGGGCTATCTAGGCCATTATCCTGAGAGGGTTGTCGCCTCAGTGCTCCAGCTGCCTCTCTGAACATGGCACATTTCTCCAGCAGACTGTCCCGCTTAGCGATTGGGATACCCAGGGGGTTCCTGTATAGGGTGGCATAGAAGATGGTTAGGCAATAAGGTGAACTAGAGCAAAAGAGAAAAAAAAAAGGTTTATAATATGTGACAATTTTTGTGATTTTGAAAAATGTGAACCCACAAGTTCTTGACAGGGGTGTTGAGGTCATGTGAACCACTATCATAGCGCTGGTCAGTGGAGGGCAGAGGAGCAGAGGGGTCCTTCAGCCTCTGTTGCCAGCTCTCTTCTGCATTCAGCAGCATATCTGCTATGGGCTCTGACACTGCAATATCTAATGACATGATATAAAATATGAGATAAATTATTTGGGAATCTGAAATTCACAGAGGCATGTTTAATTCGATAGAGATACAAATTTTAAAATGTCAGATTTGTACGATCTAGTTCTATCATCTAAAGATACTGAGAGTGTAATGATGTTGTTCAAAAGACTGTAAGGGTCACACCACTCCACAGGTACACCTTTTTGTTCTCTTCCCAAGCTTAAACCTCCTTTAAAATTTGTGCGAATGAGTGGTCACTGGTGGAGAATACACTCTGTGGATCAATGCAACCGTGCTTCAGATGAAGGAGTTAAGATCGGTTTTTTGTAATGAGGTCTAAGAGGGCACGAGGGATTGGAATGGCTTGAAGCTGTCTTTTTATTTCTGTGTAGGCACTCATCTCTTGTTCTGACTTTCTTTCGTCATTTGGAGGGGTGTGGGGCTCTGGACTCTGAGTCTCAGTCTCTAAGGGCTTGTCTCACTTCTTTTCTAAGACTGCATGCTAGAAGGGGTATCGACTAAGACCCAAGTGAGGCAGTCAGAGTAGTGATTACACGATGGGAGTAAGTGGTAAGAGGCAGAAATGACATTTTATCCCACAATTTAGCGGTTAGGAGGTAAATCCAAAGTCCACATACAAAAAACATATCATCACTACGACACAACGAACTATTAAGATTTCTAAACACTCTCACAGGATAGTATCCCAGTGGTTCTTTGCTCTTCAACAGCATTAGGAACATTGATCTGGATCATTAGCTAGTAATGGCTTCAACTCTAAAATGACAGGTTTTTTAATGTAAGGCCTCAATCTCACAGGCCCAAAGGCTGGTTAGTCATCTCCTGACAAAAATTCTTATTCCCCAACCAGTTGGCAAGTGGTTGCTAGTAGTGGCTGACTCTCACTGGGTGAAATCGGAAATATGGGTCCTGCATCCAACACCTCATTGTGATTGCTTGGTAACATGCTTGCATGGAAACATTCACTATTTACTCTTTGAAATAGTGGGAGGGAAACCAGAAATGGAGAAAATCCATCTTCAAAATAAAAGTTGAACCTCACAGCTATAACCAACACATTTATAAAAGTACAACTTTTACTTTGAAGGTGAATGTTGTCCGTTTCCAGTTTGCACCCCACTTTTCACACGGAAAGCCAACATCTTCCATGCGCACTACTGGCGACTGAGTCAAACCACTGTTCGATGGTTGCCAACAGGCCTGTTTGACTGAGGCCTACGCACTGACAGCGAGCGGTTTATTCAGCACGGTTAGATTTGGATTCCAGGACACAACTTCAAGAGCAAACGTCAAAACTGGGTGGCTGTAGCTCAGGTGGCAGAGCAGGTCAGCCACTAATCAGAAGGTTGGTGGTTCGATCCCAGGCTGCATCCTGGCTGCATGCCAAATATCCTTGGGCAAGATACTAACCCCATGTTTGCCTACTGGTGGTGGTTAGAGGGCCCGGTGGCGCCAGTGTCCGGCAGCCTCACCTCACCTCACCAGGGCAGCTGTGGCTACAATGTAGCTTGCCATCGCCAGTGTGTGAATGTGTGTGTGAATGGGTGAATGACTGAATGTAGTGTAAAGCGCTTTGGGGTCCTATGGACTAGAAAAGCGCTATACAAATGCAGGCCATTTACCATTCCTTCGTAGGAAAGATCAGATGTAACATGACAACAAAATTCATCAGATTTTGGTGAGCTAGACGACCATAGCAAATGAGTCGCATTGTTTTCAAGCTCATCATTAAACCACTGCATGACGCCTCTTCCCCTGTGGATGGAGAATTGTCACCCAGGAAATGTTCACTTCTATAGTAGTGAACCAAATGTGCTCAACGGTTAATTGTCTCTGTTGATTCTATTATTACTGCAGCATGCTAACACCCAATTATTCTTTTAGTGCTGAAAAGACAAAAAACAAACAAACAAAACATGCTTTCGGTAATAATATGCTACCTCTATGCCCATTAGCAAATGATTTCCACCGGTGGTATATAATTACTGCTACCAACCAAATTTAATCAGGACAAAAATGTGTTTGTGTTTAGCACAGGGTGTTATTGTTTTCTTTTTGTGCATGCCTCTTTGTTTTATATCATCACAGTGACTGTTAATGCTTTTGAATGGGCTGAGTTGAATAAGACAAAATTTATGCCCCTACTTCTTTTCGCATCATTACCTCCCACTCTCTCAAATGTGTTTGCCCATTCCCGCTGCCACGTCTGTGTGTGTTTCTAGGCACACGTGTATATTTGTGTGAAATACGTTACCGTAGGGCTTGTCTTGGTTGCAGTTCAGCAGAGTCGGGTTCGCGCCATGCCTTAGGAGCTGGCTAACAATGCTTGTCTGTAAGAGATGGGACAAACACAACCATTTTCCATTAAAACCTACAAAAACATGTCATTGCAGGTCTGTACATCCTCCTGTACAAGGTCACGGGAGATGAGGCGGTTATACCTACATTTATAGTTACCGTGAAGAGAAGAGTGGGTATGCAAAAATGTAGTACGGTTTACCGAGACAAACCGTACTAGCAACTCGCAGATGTTACACACGGCATATGTCACACATCACAAGTCTACACAAGTGTTGCCTCTGACCGAAGAGCTCCTTTAATAATGAGCCCATCTCCCATTACATGTCACAGTGAAAGAACCCCATAGCTGTCTACTATCATTTCTGCACAGAGCGACTGTCTCTTTCACCACCCGTCTTTGCTCACAAAGTGTGATGCACAGCTTGATATGGATAAAGTATTTTGGATTAGTATACAGCAGGTATTTTTAGTGGGACTCAAATTACTGGAAAGAAGGATTTTCACTACAACATGGGAGAGATGCAATGAGTTTAAGGACAGCTCCATTTAACTCTAACATAACAAGCGCTGTTAAAAGAGAGCACTTTACATTTTTATGCAGCAATAACTGTAATAATGTTCTAACTAAAGGTTACCATCCAGCAAAACTACCAATAAACAGAAAGTGTCCTTCAGTGAGAACAAAATATTTAAATGTTCCAATTCCAAAAAATCTTGGGATGCTGTGTAAAATACAAATAAAAACTGAATGATTTATAAGACTCATAAACCCACAGATAGATAATAGAGGCTTAGAATAATATCAAATGTTTAAAGTGAGAAAATGTAAAGCCTTTAAATGAGCTTTGGCCCAGAGAAGACATCAGTGTTTCTGAATCACGCTCACATTTGGTTTCTTCTTCGCAATGATAGGGCTTTAACCTGCATTTGTGGATAGCACTTTGAACAGTGTTCACAGACTGTTCCTGAAGCCCTGAGATTACCATTACAGAATCGTGCCTGTTTTTAATGCTGTGCAGTCTGAGGGGCTGAAGATCACGGGCATCCAATACTGATTTACAGCCTTGTTCCTTGCACCCAGAGCTTTCTCCAAATCCTCTAAATCCTCTGATGATATTATGTACTGTAGATTATGAGATATTCATGAGACAATTATGAGTCTCTACAATTTTACATTGAGGAACATTACTCTGAAATTGTTCCACAATTTGAAGACACATTTTTTATTGATCTGTGAATGTCTTCCCATTTTGCTCTTCTGTACATTTTGCACAGTGTTGAAACTTTTAGACCTCTACTTTGTAAAGAAAAGAAAAGAAATCAATAACAAGGCCCTCCATAGATTTTACACATCAAGGTTAGTTTTGTGAGCTTATAAATGCAGTTGTGTTTTGTTTCCTGCAGGGCCAGAGGAGGTTTCCAAGTCTGGGGATTGTCCTGGGAACAACAATGTGAAAAGAGTCTGACAAATGACACAATCAAATTGCGATTTACCAAAGGTCAGGATATCTTGGTCTCTGGAGTGCTGATGTTTATCATTTTATTCAATACTACTGCCCAACTTCATGCATCTCCAATACCAAATGTACCAACATACTTTTCTGTAAGTCACAGTTCACATTTCAGATTCTTTGAAGTACTGCATAGCAACAAGGCATCATCAACGTACATGGGGGAGTGACTCAGCACATTCTGTAGACTTGCTCTGACCCATGTCAACAGCTGTTCAGCAATCAGTTTACAGCGTCTCTACTGTACACAAATGCCGTCAGCGACACTCGCGCTCTATAAATACTGACAGCTCGTCAGCAGCACCACGAGATCTGAACTCCTGAGTGGGTCAAAGATTAAAGGAGCACTACGAAATGGCTATCAGTACACGGCGGTTCAGCAGGGACAAGGCAAACTCAGTGGTGATGTAGATTCCCACAGACAGAGTAGTTTTGGGGAAAAGCCCACATGTCCCTTTAATATTTGTCACACAATGCAAAACCTGACATTAACATTAAAGTCCTTCAGAAAAATGAACCTGTTATATAAAATCATGATGCTGCTATATTTCCACAGCCTTCACGTGTAACTTCATTATAAAACTGAATAAATTAATCCAAATCCCTGCAGCGCCGCATTTTAATACCCTGTCACTTAGTTGCAAAATCCAACACAAAAGTATTTAAAAATGTCTCCCTCGAGAGAACACAAGTTGAAAAGCCCTGAGTCAAATCAGGGAAGCCAAGAGCCAGGGTCTAACTTATCACAAGACCGAGAGAGGTAAGCTTAATTAGCTACAGTAATAAGGTCATACATCTTCTTAAAGGGTCAGTCTAGTGTGAATACCACACTCCACATGGGGTTTTTAGGTCTAATGCACCGGTCGGTGTTACAGTTTCCAGCGAGTCTTTACAAAGAAATCGTCTGCTTGGGACTCGTGTCAGAAGAACTTCTTACTAGCAGAACTAACGATTTACTTAGCTGGATACTTGCACACATTTGCAGCCATAAAGTCTCGTCCCAGCCACACTAACCAGTATAAGAAGAAGACACCAGAAGGTAAATGTTAAGCAGGCTCTGGGAGTAGTTTGTATGCAGGAAAGAAAGCACTGGCACCAGTAAAGAGCTGATGGGATATTACGCACTGCGAGGGAAACCTAATCGATTTTCCAATCCTCCACACTGACACTCTTAAGTCAAATATACTTACATATTACATAGAACACTTACAAACACACACAGCATGGCTTTTGTAAAAACAAAGACATGGAAGAAGGTTAAAATTCAATTTAAAAAGAGAATTATGTGGAGTTATACATTTAAGCTTACTGAATAGCTATAATCTGATCATGAAGCAACTACAGAGAGGAATTCAGTAAGAGGGGAGAGAGAAAACTAAATCAGAAGATCCCTGTGAATGAAACTGGGAAAGGCTAAAAGGCACAGAGATAAAGAAAAATATTTTTAAAACACACAGGAAAAAAACATAGCGTGAGAACAGATAAACCAAAGACAGAACGACTCAACACACCAAATGAATAAAATCTCTTTGTCAGCAGCCAAGCACACAGCCCAGAATGTAATTAAATAACTAGTTGGGTCAGCAAGATCTGAATGTGATCAGTCTCCTCTCTTCAAAGCTGGAACCCTCCCAAACCAGCAGATCCTATTCCCTTCCTGTTCCACCATCTCATCTGGAAATCAATCTCCTCTCTTCTGAGAGAAGCCATTAAACTGCTAATCTAGAGTGCTGTATGCATTTGTTGTAACAAATTCATACACAGAGTCCTCCTGTGTGCCTGTTTCTGATCGACTGAACGAAGAAGAACAGCTTATCAGAGTGTGTATAAGGTAACGGGAGGCGCGCTTCTCTCTGGAATAATCTATCACAAATTTTTCTCATCTTTTCATTACTGAGTTTAACTTAGGGGACTATTTAATCAACGTCCATAACATGCTGGCTTTCTGTGCAGCTGTGGGTTACCTGTCCATATTTAGCAGCCAGGTGGAGAGGGGTCCAAAAGTTGTTGTCAGCAGGATGAGGATCTGCACCGCTCTGCAGTAGCACAGACACCACTTCTCTGTAACCACTCGCACATGCAATGTGGAGCTTCAGAGAGAGAGAGAGCAGCAAAGAGAAATTGTAAGTTTAAGTGCAACAGAAAGCTTTTACATCCTAACACATGTGTGCTTTTACATACCAGAGTAATTCCTTCTTCATTGGGCTGATTGAGGCTTCCCCCTGAGGCTACAAGCTGTCTAACATCAGAGAGCATGGTGCTGGGTCGCTGAATCTTCATGGCATGCATGGATGACACATCCACACCTAAAAAAAACACCACCATAACTGAGAAACTTGTGTTACAGTAAGTCTTTAGTTGGCATGCTTAAAGGAATAGTTCCAAATAATCTGACTCATTATCTTGCAAAGAATTGAACGGGAATGTTGATAAAACTCATATTTCAGTGGATAACGCTGGAACCAGGAAATGGTTAACTCAGCATTGCATGAAGGTTGAAGCAGCTAACGCAACAAAGGGGAAAAGCCTACATCTCACTGACAAATGCACTGTAAGCTAGTTTCCCAGACATGCCTTGCCCTAGACTAAGAGAACTATTCAATAAAGCTCTTGGCTGACAAAGGGTTTGAGTCTACAGCTAAGCTTGTCTGGAAAGAGCCATTACTTGTTTTACTTATTCTGTGCAAAAATGTTAACATAAAAGAAACAGTTTTGATGTAGTTTGATCCCAGACAATTTTTGACCTTTTAACTGCAGCAATAAATCAAAGCCAGATACATATTCTTTTAAACTTACTAGACTAAACTGCTTAAAACAAAGTGGTTTACTGACTTTTGCAGTCTAAAGGAATGAGCTACTTGGTTGTAGCTCATTCCTACACTCCTGCAGAGCTAAACTGTTTACGGGACTAAATCTGAGATTCACGCGTTGTTTTATATTAGCAGTTGTGAACGACATCATATAAGGAGAGAGCTGGCCCTGCGCTCAACAATGAAAATTAAAATACCGACACTTGCTCCACCCTGTGACCTCTGTAACAGGGCCATCAAAGACAAACAGAGGTTTACAAGCGCATCTATCCCAAACAATGAAGATCTATGTATCTTTTCATAATTAAATACACACTGCACACCTTACTTTGGTTGCTGTAATAATGTAGATTGATTGTCAGTCAATCTATATTTCAGTGCGATAAGCTTGAGGGCACTAACTAATAGGACTTTTCCAAACAGCCGTGATTAAATCAGGTAATCAATAGTACTGTGTTTCCAAACAAATTAGAGCCTCTGGGTGTGGAGGCCTTTAAGACATACTGATAGTAAAAAAAAATCCACAGCTTGCCAGAAACTGTGGGAATCCAGTGGTGGATTAAACCGTCAGTGACTTAACGAGAACAGTGAGAATGAGCTAGACGATTTTTAAAGAAACCGATGGCATGGCGGAGTACAAAAAATATCCTGATGCAGACACACACGGAAAGTCTGTCGTTCTCCTATAACCACGCAAACTTGATGGGGTGAGAGCGCATGCAGCCAGGTTGCTATAGCAACAGAGGCTGAGCGAGGCTGTGTGAGAAAAAGTATGTTTTATGGTGGCAAAACCAAATGCGATTGGGCGGTGTGGTGTGGTGGATGGGTGGTGGCGGGTTGGGTTGATGGGGGAGGGTCAGAGGTGCTGCAGGTTGGCGCGGTGGGGGGGGGGGGGGATCACCACAGGGGCTGACAGACAGAAGCAGACTCAAAAGACTCAGAGGCTGGATGTGCGCCCATGTGCAGGGTGCTCTGAGCTCGATGAGTTCGCCGTCTCCACTCACAAGCTTGCATTTGTCATGTTATTCAGCGCAGCCTCATGTGTGGCAGATGGGTGAGGGAAAATCCTCAATCATTGTCATCATCTGTTTCTATCCAGCTTTGTCAGCATGATTCCCGTTCTTCATTCTCTGCATGTCTCTCGATATTTTTTTCTATATATTTTCTTCTCCTTCTGCCCTCATGCGTCTCTGCCTATACCGCTTTCCTCTCCCTGCGCCTCTGTCTCTTTAATTTCCTACTTTGCTGTTAACCTTCACCTTTTTTAAGAGACTAGTGCCCCATTCACGATATACCACAATTATGCCTGTGGGTGTGCCTCACCTTCATGCACAAGTACACACACAGAGCAACTCATGTTTAGCTGCAGGTATAACATAACATCCAAATACGTCCCAAGCAAGACAAATGTAGTCATTAGGATTTTTTTTTCCTCTTTGAAAAAAGGGTGTGACATAACAGAAGTGAGCCATTGGATTTGTTTGGGAAGAGTTAACACACATTAAATACCAACTTTACCGTTTTCCTCCAAGTGTTTTCGGAGGATGTAGCTGGTCTCCGTCCCCTCAATGGCGTAGTCCAGAGGAATGTTTCCATTGATGTCCTGAAGCAAAATGTTCACTCCAGCCTTCCAAACGCAGGACAGAAAAAAGACAAGAAAAATAATTTACGAGCAAACTCTGTTTAAGCATGTACCCTGAGCCATTCATCAGACTTGAAGAGATGATAAATTGGGAGTAATTATCTTGGCTTCCCAGAGGGATATACCTGAGCAGCGCCATGGAGATGCTAACAGACAATACACTGAATTAAAGCCATTATTAAATCACTGCCTGGGGGGGCAGTAAAAAGTGGGTGCATTGGTTAACACTGCCTGGGATCACACAGGTCAGTGTGTGTGTGTGACAAGATTAATATGTGTTCATTCAACAGGGATGCTGTCAGAGCATAAGATAACACAAGAGGCCTCCCTCTGGAACCTTTAATGATTGCCTGATGACAGTCGTCAACAATCAGTGTTCACTCTATGGTTTATTGTTTCTCTTGAAAGGAAATTCCCCACCAAAAATGCACCTCTTAACCTGTAAACCACAAAGGTGTGCAAGCTGAGCAATATGTACTCTAGTTACAGTGACGCTGACAGGGCCTTCCCGCTGTCTTCTTTTCTTTTTTTTTTTAGTAATTGCCAGTTGTCAGCATCCAACCATAAAATGCTTCCTGCTGTTTGACTAAAACATAAAAAAGCAAGTCAATGTAGCTCTCAGAGAAGGACGAGATCTGACAATAGGGATGAGAGACTAACTGACGGTCCTTGTTTAATATTTATAGTTAATAGATTTCTAACGACCTGTTTGGAGTGTGGCAAAGAGATTTATGGTCTAGTCCTCAGGCAGGCAGCGATGGAGGGGCTGGGGAAAGAAAAGAAAACTGAAAATGCAAAGAGGGAGCAAGCTTACTGAACTGCACGAAAGCTGTTAACCTTAGTGCTCTGAAAACCAATCAGCAAAATCATGAGAAAAAACAAACTTCGAAATAAACTTTATCTGTCCAGTTGTCTTACAAATAACAGACGTATTTTATTAAAAGAAATAAATAAAATGAAAAGGGAACATTTCTGATTCAGGGACACTGAATTCAGTTTTGACTGATCTGAAATGTGTTCCAGTGAGATCCACAGCTTCATTGTGCATCCATCTGTGCTGTCCAGTGGGAGCTCTTTTTGCTCACTTATGAGGGTGAGCTGGGGGTTAACAAAGAGAATTAATTAACATTAACTATCAGCTGGTGCTTCATGACTATTCATGAAAAAAAAAAAAGCCTTATCACAATGTGAAACACAGCTTGAGAAGAGCAAGATATGAGATGATGACGAGTAAGTCAGAGTGGGAGTGCGCATTAAGGGGGCACAATTATCCCCCCTCTGCCAAACCCACACAGCAACTACACAAACACACACTCCACCCTCACTCCCTCAAACACTTATGGTGCTTTGCACCCAGTGGTAATCTGCAAAACGTCCTAATAAACCTGAAAGGAGTTCTCATGGTGCCTCTCTTAGCATGCATGTGAGTATTACACAGTGGGAGGAGAAGTGTGCTAATCCACACGTTTACCATCAAGATTCAGTAGCGGTAAATAGATGTGCAGCAGAATGAAGTTATTACCTGACAGACAGATACATTATGTCCTCTCTAAACATCCACACCTATACACCTCTACAAAAAGCATCCAGAAAAAACATTTAAACATATAGAATAAGAGAATAGAACAGCCCTTTACTGTCACTGTACATGTACAACAAAATTGTGGAAATATGTTGCTGCCCATTCTGAGAAGGTTAAAACTGCACAAGCAGGACATAATCCTGCACCTGATACTGTTATAAGACAGGGCTTTTCATCCGAGAGTGAAACAATCACAAGAAGGAAATCAGCAGAGAAACTCATTGTATGAATGTAAAAATGCTGGTTTAGCTGTACAAGTTCTAACAATAACAACCAACTGTCATTTAGGAACAAAAAAAGGTATTATGGCACACAGACCTCAGCCAACAGACACAGATTATGAAGCAGGAGCACTAGGCACCACCAATCCAGTGACAAAATCACACATGATAATTGCTGACAGATATAAATGGGTTTGTGTTGTCTGGCAGTCAAGCGTAGTGCAAAGGGGTTATAAAGTTGAGTTGTGAGCCCCACACAAGCCAGCACCATTATGATGGATCCACCAAAGACATCCCAGAGATGGAAATCTGTTAATGCCAAACTCCCTGTGGTTCATAATGGCAGTTGTTAAACACAGTGACTGCTAAAAATCAATAACAACTAGTAAATGTGTGTTGAAAGCTGTCCCTGGGGTAGTTACTGCTGAGCTGGACACCTTCGGTGTGAAAAGCTAACCAGCACTGACAGCTCGCATACGATGAGGCATCAGTCCAACGTATGTCTGACAGACCAGTAAGCTTCTGTCTTAATCAATACAGCTGTCTACAGCTGTTCTTCTGACAATTTATGTAGCCTAGACAAAAAAAATGCTACTTTTACTGAAATCGATTGTAGTCGGATCATAGCCATAGCCCCAACCACAGCTCAGAACAGCAGTGCAATCTACACATAGAATCATTTAGACCTTCAACCTACTCTTCTGTTCCCATGTTTTACTTTTGTGACAATTTTGCTTGCTTTTACAAAAAGAGCAGATGTTGCAGGAAAATAAGGAGTCATGATTTCATAAAGATTTTAAGTAATGTGCAGCACAGAAAATCTTTTCATTCTACTGAAAAACAAAAATGAATATAAAAAAAAAAATTGTCAAAAGTATAGGTTGAATGAAAAAGCGAGGGGGATGAAAATCTACCCGATGAATGCAAATATGAATGTCCCAAAATAAAGAGTACGTAATACATTTCCTGCTAATATTACGAGCAGTTTTCTGGGACCTAGCTTATAATGCACTAAACGACTAAGCAACAGTTGCCTGATGAACCACTGTGATGTTTGGGGGTTGCACTGCATTATTAGCAGAGAGGCAGAGAGAGTGATTTCAACTGATGTCAAGTGAAGTTCAGTGCAGCCAGAGGCTTGCTGTTAAACGTCTGACTTCAAAGGACTCGGAGTTCACAAGTTCTAAATTCATTATTTACAAGCATGGAAAGTGGGTTAATTCAACGACTGTACCCGTGCTGGATTTTGAGCAGTAAGACAGGAAATTACATTTTGCAAGAGAAACTGCTTCCAGTCGATCACGTGATTCCATTCCTCTCCTAGCACAAGACTGAAAGCTACACAGCAAAATCTCCAGTGTTAAATTAACACTGGAGATTTTGCTGTGTAGCATTTCACAGAAAATGAGAAAATAAAAGGAAAAAAAAACAGAAGTGGTTTTGTTTCAAAAGGTAGAAACTTTGACAGGAACCAAAACAGAGCCTCCAGACTAAAGACAAGAGGAACAATCTGACTTTCACAGAAATTCCAACATTTCCAGTGACACTGGGGGTGTGTTAGTGTATGTTGCATGTCTGTGAAGGCACCAATCGTGCTTTCACAGATGCTGCCATCTCGACGACACCTGTGTCAGGACAGGCCTGTCTAAATGTATACCAGTCACATGGCTTCATAGTTAAAGAGCTTGGGTTCTAAAAGGACCTGCCTGCAGTCAACTCCTGTTACTTGCTGAAAACATTTGGTTGGGATGGAACAAAAAGTGCAAAAAAGAAGCCTCTAAACTGCTGAGCAACTGAAATATGAATTTTAGCCTCTGTCCTATTTACAATTAAACAAAGGGTTTTAAAGATCTGCAAATATTTGAATCTTTATTCCCATTTTATACATTTTGGGAAATATAGCTGTAGCATTTTCCACTCTGAACTGCGAGTTAATCCTACTAGGGTGTCAATAACAAACATTTACCAGAACTGGAGTGTCAATGGTTTCTGGAAGGGGTTTGGAAATGGGCTGGGAATGACAGAGCTTAGAAATGGCTCGCTCTCCTGCTGTTTGGAGGGAGGAGATAAGAGAATTAACATTACTGCCAATCCGGATGCAGAAAAGGAATTCACTCATATTTCTAATCATTCCCCCCATCCCTCTACTTTTCCACATGACAAGCTTGGTAACATCTCTGTCAGCAAAAAAAGCACTCTGTTGCTCTGAGAAGGAACTGGAAATCAAGGACAGGGAAACAGAGGACAAAAGGAGGGAAATAGCAAAAGAGATGATGGAGTGGAGACAATAGATTAGTATATACTAGCAACATTATTCCTTCTTGTGCCAATCAAAGATAAGGGTGCCAGTCGAGCTCCTCGAGTGAGGCCATTGTTAAATAAAGCCGTTACATTCACAGGGAAGAGCTTGCAATTAGAGCTCTGACGAGGGAACAGCCTGACAACAGAGCAGAAAGACTGGAAATTGGCAAGAGTCTGCGGTGAAGGAGTTGGGTGTCAAAATGAATAAACAGAAGAAAAGGGATATTGGATCTCTATCGGAAATACTGTTGGACTAAAGCTATTTTTGCCATGGTAGACTGAAAGAGCTTGGGTTCTCCTTTCAGAAATTATACTCCCTTGCTGTTCATAGCAGAAAAAAGAAACTCGAGCGTTTGTCTTACTATGAAGTGAAAAATTCACCCCAAGGAAATTTGCACCATTTTGAAAACTCAAATGTTGGAAAGTGTTTTCTTCCTTTCACCCAAATGTTGTCACGAGCATGCGCAGGGACACACTCACAGAAAGCACAAGCAAAGCCAAATACAGTACTGTGCAAAAGTCTTGAGCTAGCCCTCATTTCTTCTTTGGGTTCCAGTGGTCCTGAGCATTTCTCCAGGTTTTCTGAAGGTCTTTCAAGGTTTTTCTTTGGACATTGGCTGCTTTTTCACTCAATTTCAGCCCAATCCTTGTACCATTTTCAGAGGAATGTTTTTTTTCTGGCTTATTACACCACTTAACACTACTAAGCATAAAAA
Organism: Copadichromis virginalis; assembly: GCF_057382275.1. Classification (NCBI taxonomy): domain Eukaryota; kingdom Metazoa; phylum Chordata; class Actinopteri; order Cichliformes; family Cichlidae; genus Copadichromis; species Copadichromis virginalis. The sequence goes on from NC_140633.1 coordinate 21,089,237, forward strand.
GCAACCTAACTCATGTGTCTACACATAACAGACAGCTTACCAAAGAACTCATTTTAAATATTATTATTATTATATACTTTATTACTAGAAACCTGTTGCAAAAACAACATCGTTTATTCCTGTTTCTTTAACTGAATCTACAAAAAATTTCAAATATAACAAAATTTGAAGAGCATAAAATAGTATTTTTTAACCAGTGATAAATTAAAAAAAATCAGAGGACAAGTTGAGGACAAAATAGGTTGCAGGTCTAAAAACCAGTCTGCAGCAGATGAACAGTGTCTGAATGCACTTAAGAATTCCAGAAAAGACCTGACAAAGAAATTTACAAGAACAAAATACACATAACACCAAATAATAATGCTCAAGCTAAAATCACACAAAGTCAATGTTTGTTTAATTTACTGTGATCCCTTGTGTCTTAATATTTCAATAAATTTCTGCACCCATTTTCCGAGCAAAATATAAAGAAATGAGGGACGGCTCAAGTCTTTACTGTACTTTGTGTTGGTAAGCTGTAAAAATGTCTGAACTTCTCATAGTTTTTAATTTCTAACAAATGTTCTTCCTTTTTCTTCCCTCTTCCCCTGTTCTCTTCCAACAGAGCAGAGTTATGCGTCAATATGGCCCAATTTATGAGGAACTAGTTCTTTCCTGATAGCGAACGGGAAAAGTACAGAATCAATCTCTGTCTCTCTCTCTTTCTCTCCCATGGCATTGCCCATCATGAAAGCCCCCGAAAACACAAGTCACTGCATTAAAGTGCATTTGAGATACATACAGGACACCCTCCCTAAGCAAACTAGGCACCCCACATGCTTGTAGGGATATTAAATGCACGCAAATACACAAACACTATTAATTATCTGTATTCTTTTTTCCTGGGAAATACTTCAAACGTATACATTCCTCCCAGGAAAATCTCTTCCCTTTCCCACAGACAGGAAACACCAATCACTCAGGACCCAATCAGCAGAACCAGAATCCACTGGATTCTACACAGTTCTACACCACATGCAACCCTCTCTGCGTCTAATCAACACCAGCGCAGCAAACTCAGCCCACTCAGTGACTGGGCTTCATGTGCATGCCCTCCCTTACAGCTGGCACTGCTCTCATTATGGACCTAATCAGTACAACCAGGGCTCTTGTCAAGACATTCTCCACAGAATAGTCTCTCTTTGATATGATGCAAATGCCGAATTCCAAATATCCTAATTTTCGGAGATTCAACTGGATTTGTGAAAGAATAAAAAGCTCTGTTTCAGATCCTCAGCCACACAAAACCCCTCATCAATGGAAGATGCTCCACTTGGACAGAAAATTCTTGATGACTAATGTGAGCCAGTAGTTCAAAGCTACTTCTAAATGAAGCGTGAGTACCAACCAGGTCCAACACACTAATCTAATTTGTAGCTGACACACTTGGAATTGCAAAGATCAACCAGAAAATTACAACTACAGCCAAAACGTGTGTCCTTGAATGTCTCTGTATGTTTTCTTTTTTCCTTCCAATATACTGCATGGTCATGTTTTAATGTGTGTTTCTCACCACCAGCAGCAGCAGCACCATATCAGCATGGTCACACACACAGGCTACATGTAGGGCTGTCCACAGGTCTTCGTCCTGCAGGTTGACGCTCAAGCCTCGTTCAATCAGAAGTTCTGCTGCAAAGACATTGTCATGGCGGGCACACTGCAGAATGCAAAAAGAAGGAAATTACAGTACAGGGAGTGCAGAATTATTAGGCAAATGAGTATTTTGTCCACATCATCCTCTTCATGCATGTTGTCTTACTCCAAGCTGTATAGGCTCGAAAGCCTACTACCAATTAAGCATATTAGGTGATGTGCATCTCTGTAATGAGAAGGGGTGTGGTCTAATGACATCAACACCCTATATCAGGTGTGCATAATTATTAGGCAACGTCCTTTCCTTTGGCAAAATGGGTCAAAAGAAGGACTTGACAGGCTCAGAAAAGTCAAAAATAGTGAGATATCTTGCAGAGGGATGCAGCAGTCTCAAAATTACAAAGCTTCTGAAGCGTGATCATCGAACAATCAAGCGTTTCATTCAGAATAGTCAACAGGGTCGCAAGAAGCGTGTGGAAAAACCAAGGCGCAAAATAACTGCCCATGAACTGAGAAAAGTCAAGCGTGCAGCTGCCAAGATGCCACCAGTTTGGCCATATTTCAGAGCTGCAACATCACTGGAGTGCCCAAAAGCACAAGGTGTGCAATACTCAGAGACATGGCCAAGGTAAGAAAGGCTGAAAGACGACCACCACTGAACAAGACACACAAGCTGAAACGTCAAGACTGGGCCAAGAAACATCTCAAGACTGGTTTTTCTAAGGTTTTATGGACCGATGAAATGAGAGTGAGTCTTGATGGGCCAGATGGATGGGCCCGTGGCTGGATTGGTAAAGGGCAGAGAGCTCCAGTCCGACTCAGACGCCAGCAAGGTGGAGGTGGAGTACTGGTTTGGGCTGGTATCATCAAAGATGAGCTTGTGGGGCCTTTTCGGGTTGAGGATGGAGTCAAGCTCAACTCCCAGTCCTACTGCCAGTTTCTGGAAGACACCTTCTTCAAGCAGTGGTACAGGAAGAAGTCTGCATCCTTCAAGAAAAACATGATTTTCATGCAGGACAATGCTCCATCACACGCGTCCAAGTACTCCACAGCGTGGCTGGCAAGAAAGGGTATAAAAGAAGAAAAACTAATGACATGGCCTCCTTGTTCACCTGATCTGAACCCCATTGAGAACCTGTGGTCCATCATCAAATGTGAGATTTACAAGGAGGGAAAACAGTACACCTCTCTGAACAGTGTCTGGGAGGCTGTGGTTGCTGCTGCACGCAATGTTGATGGTGAACAGATCAAAACACCGACAGAATCCATGGATGGCAGGCTTTTGAGTGTCCTTGCAAAGAAAGGTGGCTATATTGGTCGCTGATTTGTTTTTGTTTTGTTTTTGAATGTCAGAAATGTATATTTGTGAATGTGGAGATGTTATATTGGTTTCACTGGTAAAAATCAATAATTGAAATGGGTATATATTTGTTTTTTGTTAAGTTGCCTAATAATTATGCACAGTAATAGTCACCTGCACACAATGATATACCCCTAAAATAGCTAAAACTAAAAACAAACTAAAAACTACTTCCAAAAACATTCAGCTTTGATATTAATGAGTTTTTGGGTTCATTGAGAACATGGTTGTTGTTCAATAATAACATTATTCCTCAAAAATACAACTTGCCTAATAATTCTGCACTCCCTGTATTGTTAGATTTATTGGAACCACAGGAGTGGTTCAGTGCACATACACTAATAAGTTGTAAATATGGAAAAATGTCCAGCAGTAGTAAATAAAATTTTGCCACTGTCACGGAGGAATGTAATACATTTTTGCAAAAATAAAGGCATGGACAACGGTTATAAGTATAAACATGTTACATTTATATGAGTGACAATATCATTCTGTGAGGACACATAACAATGTCCTGATTTTTTAAATCTGTGCATTAGAAATGCAGGAATTCCAGGGAAGATGAATGTGAGTGTAAAAAATGCCACTTCCTGTTAGGGACATATCTTACCAAGTGTAGCAAGGATCCCCCAGAGGAAATGGGAGTGTTGGGGTCAACACCTTCTTTCAGGAGGCGCAACACTGCAACACACCAAACATCCATATGTTAGCACCTGCTGTTTGCGAGGACAGGCAGCGTGCTTAAGGCAAGCACAGTAGACACATACGCAAACACAGGCATCACTATCAAAACCGATGTGTGTCGAGTGAGTGTCCTCTGACTGTCCTTGTTACGTCAGTGCGGATCAGTGTTAAGTTGTGCGTGCATGTTTGGTAACCCCTGTTTTCTGACCTGCTGCTGGGGCAACAGCGAGCCACGCAACCCAATAACACACTGACACAGATCGACTAAAGGAAACATAAACCATTACAAACAAGCTGACACAGTCAGACATAAACAGATAAGCAGACATGGTTAACACAGATAAGCAGGGTCCTAAGATTTTGCTATAAATTTGATGTGTTTTTAAAGAAATAAATGTGAACGTAGCAGCACACAGTGACAGAGCGAGAGCGACAGGACACTGGGGTGTGCGACAGATGAATAGAGACTGATAGTCAAAAAGAAAGGCAGGTGGAGCGCTGTAGTTTGGACACATGTGAATTCAGTGACACTGACAGCACTAGAAGGCTGCTGACTGAACCGAGGAAGACCTTATACCAACACTGTCACACAATCCCACCACATATGCCACATACACAAACGCATACAGTCTGTTGCATTAGCACATACATGAACATCCACACAGAGCCATGGCAAAATATTACACTTTAAAGTTTTTGCTAAAATCTAAAGGAAAGGATCTGTTAAACATTACTGTCTTAAAATTTACTAGCATTGCAAATGGATTCACCTGCGATAAATATGTGTATTTTATAAACACAGATAACTGTTTGAAGTGTGCATCGTGCATTTACACACCATCCACAACTACAGTATATGTTAACGAACTAAAACACCACATCAGAAATCAGGGAACAATTAACAATGAGCTGGTTGGCAATAAAAATTCAGAATTATCTTCAGATATTAAGCAAAGTAAAATAAAATCTCAATAATTTAAACATTTATCAATCTAACGTAATATGATGTATGGTTTGGACATGGCAGACCTGAAAACAAGATTAGAAATGAGTATATGAGAGTGACAACTTAGGCTGAGCAGTTTGAAGACAAAGTTAAAGGCTGAGATCATTTGGGACACATACAGAGCAGGGATAGTGGATATATTGAGAAAAGCATTTTGCCCATGGAGTCGTCAGAAAGGAGGAAAAGACGACTGCAGGAAAGGTTGATGGATGTAACGCAGGAGGACATGCAGGGGGTTGGTGTGCAGAGGGTTCATGTGTTGGTATAAGAAAGGGGAAAGGGTGAGATGGAAGAAGAGGATATTCACTAATCACTTGGTTGGCCTATCATTGTAGAGGCACATGCACACATATCAAGCAAGCCAGACATTATACAAAGAATGTTTTTCCATTCTTCTCATGGCTGCAGTGCTTAATAGCATTTAAGTGGTGGATGAGTAATAAACAGACCAGTGCTGGATCCAATCAGCATAATTATCTCCTCAAGTCTCCATATGCTGTGGAGACACAAGACTGTAAAACATCAATTAAAGTACATCTAAAGCTGAATTAGTTACGGGGGAATTGATAATGTTCCTGCTTTCTTGTCTATTAAACAATATATCACAACTCATCAGTGAACTCAGAAGGGCAGTTTTTAAGAATGTAAAGCATCTTGTGATTCACAAATGGTAAAAGTTGGTATATTGAAGGTTGGTATATTTTCCTGGTTAGGATAAACTCGGGTTTTAAAATGACCCAACTGATGGAGTTAGTTAGTAAGGAGCTTTCATTCAACCTGCCTGGATTTTATGGCCCACAGCTGCAGACAGGTCAAGGGTCAAGTGGTTCATAATGTCATCAAGTAGCAAATGGGGAAAAAATGTTTGTCTGACAATATGGCCATCGGGAATCGATAGTACTGTTGCACGCGTGTCCATCTGTTGTGTGCATTAGTAGTAAAGCTGCCAGCTATGCTAAATATCACTAATATTGAAGGCTTTCATTTAAAAATGCTTTGTGTGTCTTATGATCCCAAACATATTTTGTATTATACCTTTATGTAGCTTAGATTAAGATAACAGTTATTATTTATTATTGTAATTTGCACTGCTTTCTTACAATGTCAGTCTTACTTTCGCTGTTTTTTTTTAACTAACTTCATTTGTACATTTTTTTTGCTTTTGATCATTGCTGTATTTATCTCCATAGCATAAGGCTCTTACCAGGTGCCTTTGGCACTTTAACTTAACTGGTGTTTATTGCAGACTGTACTATTTTTATACTTTATACTTTATAATGCTGCTGTAACACAACAATTTCCCTTGTAGGATCAATAAAGTATCTATCTATCTATCTATGAACACTGAAACAAGTTTTGCTTCCTGTAGGCAATATTCCTGTCAAGTCAAACTAGGGGCATCCAATTATCCCTGTCTAACGTACGTCAAATAATGGAAGACAATAGCAAACAAAATCCCAAGACTTTGTTCTCAGCATAAACATGGTATAATCCAAAGTTCAGATAAAGTTTATACAGAACTTCAGAAGCCTGATTTAGACAGCTCAGGTAGGTGTCACCCAAAGTTTGAGTCTTTTTAGTGCAACATTCCCTCTTTGTGTCACTAAGTCTTTACAATAACTAAGTGCAGAAACAGTAGGCAGGGGAAAGTCAAATTTAATACCATGAGCTTCCAAAAAAACCTGAATGTATTGAATTTTATCCCCTGTTTGTTCCTATGGAATCATCTTTACAAAGGATTTGTCAAAGTCCTGCATACACAGAAGTAACGATTAACACAAGCAAAGTTTATTGAAGAAAGATGAAACAGTGTGAATCCATAGTTTAAATCATGGCTTGACAGACTAAATTAGTTCTCGATAACTCTATAATCCCAATAAGGTAATGGGATTTCAACTACAAAAGGAGAAAGCCATTTGTCAAGTCAATAGCAAAAGGGATGCATGACACTGTTTGTCTTAAAGCTACTAACGACGAGCTGTTTTACATTATGAGGTGATGCCACATTATCACGTAACTAAAATGCAAAAGGAACCCTGGAGTTGTGGCAGCTATATATTTATCTCACAGCACAGCCACAACATTAACTGTCTTTATATATTTATTAATTTTTATATGTGAGTCGGTGTATGTAAGTGTGCCACCCTTCAATCAGGCAGTGAAATGAAGAGTGCGCAAAAACTAAAGTCAACTATCTTTTCTGGACAACCACAAAACAGCTGTTCAAGACGTATGTGCAGTTTCCATGGCAACCACATAGGACCTGATAGAAAAAGAGTAAGCACGACGGAGAGAGAAGAGAAAGATGAGAGAGAAATCTAAATTAGCTACAGATTGACAGGTGGACATGAATAGAGCATTATGACCTTGATAACTACTCAGATTCTTAAAAGCCAAACCTGTGACATCTTATTGGCCTTCTTCTTCTTCCATGGAAAAAATACTTCACAGTTACATCCCTACAGTAAGATATTATAAATACAGCTACATCCAATACATAAAACTGTACATGAAGTTAATCAGTAACTCTCCTGAAAATCCATGCTTTCATTTAGATATTAACTCATGCTTGTGTTCAGCACCTTCAGGACCTTTTGCCTACACAGTATATTGCAAAGTATGTGCAGTTCACTGTTAAAAAAGCAGTTCTCCACTCAGGAAAATTAGATTTACATATTGTTGAACTGGAACTGCTTGAAATAGATACAATGCCTCACGCTGACTGTTGTGCAGATACAGTGCAAGGTTGGATGTACTTTTCTCATGGCTCTCTTTTCAATTCTGTGGCTCTTCTTTCTCTTGCTGTACCCTGACATTCTATGAATCTGATCAAATCTCTGTAATGTGCGCTCCATAATGTGCCACTTACATCAGCATTGCCAATTTTCTTCGTATGGCAACCAGACACATTCTTCTCATGTAAACTATCATTCCTTGGCAGCCCTATATGAGATTACGTTCAAATCCCTTACTCTTATAAATGCGTCTGTCTCTTGGGTCCTTATCACAGAGTCATGATCACAAACGGGGGGCCGTCTCACCTCACTGCCCCATGTTTTTGAAATGAGTTTTTCATTCCTCCTTTGTTTCATTCATGATGGAAAAACACAAGTGTAGAGTTTTCAAATAGATAATGAGTCTTGTAAGAGGGAACAGGGAACCACTGCCTACTTATCCCCAGAAAAGGCCATGTAATGGAATTCAGCTTCTGTAACCATGTAATAAATGCCACCAAAGGGGGGCAATGCACGCTCACAGTATTTGAAGTATTTAATAGACAAAACCCCTCCATAAATGTTGACTTGCAACTTTGTTTAAGTTGCGTCCTCCAGTGAAAGAAACACATTACTCTAAAAGACAACTCTCAGACAAATGGTGCTGGTGCATATTTTATCTCGCTTTCTTTTTTCTACAATGAAGCACTGGAATTCTCCTCGTAAAATCATGCCTGCAAAAAGAAAAAAAAGAAAAACTGAAATTGCTTATTTGTGACAGGAAAGGGAAAGTGGGACCGCAAATTGAATGTGAATGCATTTTAATCCGGTTTTACAGCCGGCCATTTTAGGGGAAACTGTCATTATGTGTACTTCTCTTCCTTTGTGTAATTTTAATTAAAATACTCAAACGTAGAAAAAAAACATCTAAATTAAATTCCATCTTCAAACCGAGCACAACTGTAAGAAATGACTTCATAACATTCACATCCTTTGCTCATTTTACCTGTCTGGACACTCATGACTCATCAAATGAAGTATACATTTAATATTAGAAGGTCGGAGAAGTATGAATTCCAGTGTAAAGTTTCATTGCAATATGACAAAAGTTGTCATTAAAGCACATTTATGAAGGATGGCAAAAAAAGGGCTTCTTTTTCTATCAGCTCTGTGGGCCTAGGCCTTGTTCTGTCAAAAACATGACAGATGTCTGACACCCTTTTAATCCCAGTGTGGTGCACTGAGGGAGATATCAAGTGATGTTCCCTACCATCCCTAACATATTTACTTATTTTTCTTCCCCTTTGGTTAAGTTTCACCACCTAGGGGAGAGTATATATAGATGGAAGGCTAACAGAACAGAGCTAAGTGTCTGAAACTTCCCATAAGACTACACTACACATCACAGTGACTTCAACTGTGGTCCAGCACATCCGCCACACAGTATCTAATGATAACAGATGGATATAGTTATGATTATGGATATAACAGAGAATTCCTTTGAGTTAAAATGTATTTCGTGGGCAGTGTCAAGTGGATTCCTTAAACTTTGTATTGAAGCTTTTGCTTCACTGATATAAACACATGGTGTTTAGTACTTTAGGTGTGATATGTTTCTAAGGAGTGCTCCAAAACACTCCACATGACTGGAAGCTTTTATTACCTCCACTTTCCCGACTTCCTCACTGTGGAGAAGTGATTGCACTATGAGTCCCTGTGCTGTGCCTGCAGGATGGATCTATACACATTGATCAATAATGAAAGATGGCCATTCAGACACACTTCACACAGTAATTACACTTCCATATAGTGCACACTGAACAGACACGCAGCACAGGCACAGGGGAAACACGCTCGCCCACTGGTGCAGAGACCGATCCAAATAACAATATTTCTGACTTGAGTTGGAGTCCCCACTGAGGGGACTGTGAATGCATACGGTTGCATAATACAGGTAATCTTTACTGCCAGCAGGAGAAAAGTAGGTTTGACCCGAGGTCTGCGGCAGCTAAAAAGGCCAGGATACAAGAGACACTAAAGGATCATGAGGCTATGAATGTCTTAAATGACAAGCCATTAAACAGTACTGGTCTAAAGAATGGATGTTCTAAAGCAGGGCTGCAGGCTTCACACATACACATGCATGCAAAACAACAATAATCATTAGAAAACAGCAAATTGTTCTAACACAACAAAGTACTGGTGATTTTCTGTGTAAGATCTGATATATGAATGGGGTGCACAGTGCAAAACTGGAGCTCATGAGATTTCGGTTTTTAAAGAAAGTGCTTCAAAGAAAGATGCGGATACAGTCCACAGGTGTCTTAAGATGAGTTTTGGAATTGTACCAATCAAAAAGAGGTACCAAAAACCTCTCAAGATTTGATAACCAAAGTTGGAGAAACCAGCACAAAATGTCATTAAATAGCATTTTTGGAGAGTTAAGACATGGTAAATATTAATAGTAGGTTCCATGGTTACGAGAGCAACAGCTTCACATTCTGATGATTGGTTTTAAAAAAAAAGAAGCAGTTTCACCAAATGTCAAAACACAAGCGAGCCAGATGTTTGCATATGACAGATAAACCCGTGAACGAAGATGACGTGCAGTATTCTCAGATCTACAGCTAGAGCTGTGTGTCCGTGCTATATCTAACCTTAACCCTGCGATATCCTTCGTAATCCAAAAGCATCTTTGCTGCTGTTATTTAGCTTCATCCATTTTCCAATGTTCCCTTTTCTCAGTGTGTTTGCCCTTCCCTCTTCTCTCTCCCTCATCTTACTTCCTGTACAAGACGAATGATAAGAAAAACAAAATCCTTTTGTGACTGCGTGTGTGTAGACTGTGTGTGCATCTCTTATTATCTGGCTGTCGTGTCAGCAGACAAAGTTTCAGCACCTCGTGCCTCGATTTTTTTAATTTTATTTTTTAGTTAAGGCTGAGTCTTATTTGTTAATCTCTCTTTTTGTGTCTTTTTCAGTCACAGCTTCTTAAAGAGCCACCTAAACATCTTTAATTATTTTTCAATAATCATCACCGTCTGAAGCAGACGGCGCTGACAAATTAAGTTGAGATATTTAAATGTATTCAAGATAACAGACATTTTAAAAATACAAGTGTATCTTTAACAAGTATATCACTTGAGCTTACTCTAGAAGGGATCCATGAAATGATAGCTTAATCGTAATGCTGAAAGCATAACATAATTAAAATATTGGCTCTTTTTGGAAGTCATACAGTATATGATCTACTGCTTAAATAGTGACTGTGTTTAAACCCCAACAACAGCTTTTTGGAAATCAGCCAGGCATGATACACATAGCCATAGTTCCAGTATAGAGCATGAAACTGATGTGCGGCACACAGAGTTCATAGCTATTGCTAATTTCTAACCCTAAGTTTAAGTTTGCCAGTGCCAAATATGTTCCCACATTACTCTGGGACAGTCCTGGCCAGAAGCAAATCCTATCTCTCTTTACAAAAAAGGCTAACACGAGCAGAGATAGTGAGAAAAACGTATCACTTCGAGCACCAGCACCACTGAAGAATACTAAAGAAGAGGCATTGTCAGGATATACAGTACTGAGTGCTGATGGATCCAACTTCCAAGTGTAAACTCTAAGTGGTTTGGACAGATCCTTACGCAGAGGCACTGACCCAAAAGAACCAGACAAGCTAGCATAAAAAGAACAGCTGATGAATCTTTAAGGCAGTATTTTTCTTCAAAGATAAAGATATGAAGTGTTCCCTTATCTACAGACGCCTCTGCATGAATCTACTATTTTGTTTCATTTGGAGCCAGTTCTTGTTTTGAGCACCAAATGGTCACAAAGCCCTCACATAGCAAGACAAACGGTGGCCTGGTACCACTTGAGCATCATGGTGGGGCTTAGGTGATTAGGCAGAGGAGTATGCGATCCATGCCAAGCCAGTGAACCCTGTTTTCAGGTTGGCTTTAGCAGTGGCACACCAGCTGCTCCCACATACCCCAGCTGAATCTTACTGGCAGCCAGGGAGCAGAGATTAACACAGTGACCTGCAAAGTCTGCCGGAAGGACTGACGGAGATATGCTCAGACAGATGTGTCGGTGACTGGCAAGTGACTGTCATAGACAAAAAGAAAAATGGTAAGGTTGGACAAAAAGATGTGCCTTTTGGAGTAAAATGTGAATACCCTTTAAATTTCAAGAGGCTTGTTTTGTGACAGAATGATGTCAGCATCAGAAGTTAGTGTGTTTTTATTGTCTGAGGAAAGCTTGCAGACTCCTTTTTCTCTGGCTGGTAACAGATAAATAAACACACACACAGACAGGAACAAAGAAACATTCTCAGACACAGAAACCGACACAGGAGGGCAGACAACGGCGCTTTTCGCCGACATCAGTAAAATCACAGTCATTCTGAAGCCACAAGAAAGTCTGTGAAGCGTCTGGACTTCTTTAAGTTGCTTGAAGACGTTTCACCTCTCATCCGAGAAGCTTCTTCAGTTCTAAGGTCAAATGGTGGAGAGTCCCAGATATAAACCTAGTGGGAGTGACCCCCCACAGAGGGACAAAAGGACCCCCTGATGATCCTCTAATCGCCTGAGCCAAGGTGGGAAACTGGGCGTGGGTCCCAATCAGCCGGAGTTTCGGGTGTGTTCATTGTGAAGAACACAAGAAAGTGTTTTTAACCATTTTTAAATGCTTTAATGGACTATTAACTATCAGCCAATCAAACAGCCGTATCACATGTTCTTTCTTTATCTGTTGAAGAACATTCTTATGTCATCTCGCTCTGTCAGTGTCACTGAACAGCATATGTAGGTGGGATTGTTTTCAACACTTTGCTCTCAAAATCAGGTATTGCCATCTCTGCTACCCTCTTGTCACCCTCGTGTTAACCAGAAGCAGACACGCCCACTCGCAGAAAAATCCGAACACACACCTTCTTTGTCGTTATGATGAATGATGGCATCCTGTATAATATCGGCAGGCCTGAAGCGAACGTGGTGCTTCTTGCGGTGCGTGGGCAGGGCTCGAACCTTGACTCCACCTTGCTGGCGCTGAAGGCTCTTTTCTCTCTCATAGTACGCCCTTATTTGTTCACAGCGCATCCTCCTGACCAGCCTTTGGCGCTGGCCAATGGGAAGAGACTCCAGCAGACACTGGTCTATCTCCATGTTCTGGCGAAAGACGTTACATAGCTGGAAGCAACCTAGAGACAAAGAGAGAAAGCCAGAAACAGCAAAATAACATTAGTAATGTTTTATCTCAAAAAAATTATGTTGCGTCATTTGTCTTTTTTTTTACATAAGATTTGTTTTTATTCAAGTTTTGAATGCAAGCTGTCCATGCTTCAGTGAGGAGGACAACCTGGTGAATGAGTGAAAACACTATCCCGCTAAACATGTCCTATTGGTGCTGGTGTGGGCCCACTGTGGAGGGCCCCAGACACCCCACACAAAAGTGCCCACATGGGCCCCACATTGGTAAGTCTGCCATGATAGTTTACACAGTAAATAAGAAAATGCTCTCTGATTAAAAACAGAAACAAATTTACCTAAAGATGCAGCCGTACATGTCATTTACTTTAAGTCTTGTTCCTGACAAGCAGAGATTTGCGTGGATACCCAGATTTATTATTAGGGCTGTGGTCTCAGGCTCGACTTGTTGATTTTTTTGGATGATATGCAAACGAGCCTTGGTCAGAAAATAGCCGGTGTTACTCAGATAAGGAGACAACACTTTATCAAAAGCAGTCGAGGATTTATCACCCACACGGCTTCACAGCTTTGTACTTGGCCAGCTCGATATAGACTGCTAGGTCAAACGTATGCAATGTTTACATTTGTTCAGCTTTAGCAAAGAGTGTACGCTGACTCAATCATATCATGTCAAAGAAGCACTCTGTGTGGGTGCGTTTTCGGCCAAAATGTCAAGTATAAACCTTTTCACAGTTCATCGCTGAAAAGTATGAACATATCATAAGTGTGCAGCAGAACTGTCATTTTTCAACTGTCATATTTTCACCTTGATTTGTTCTAGTAATCTTTTTTTTTTCCTTTTTTTGACACGTTCATCCGGCCACAGCTGTACAAACTCCAGTGTCTATCAGTAGCAGCTGCTACACAGACCAAGCTGTCTCCCTCATTGGAAGGGAAAGTGATATCACAGGGGGAATAGCAGAATTTGTTATTGCTTTATTGCTTGTTTCCTCAGCAGCTCTTATGCTGAATCACCAGCTGATGTAGTTCTATTTTTGGATAACACATGAATATGGGCAGGTGCTCAGTGATCGGATCTGGCCTGTGATCTTGTTTTCAGTCTAACATAATGAGCTTAAAGAGATGTAACGCGATAGCATTGGGTCATAGTGGAGGATATCTTCATGTAATAACTGTAAATACTCACAGCAACAAAACAGTGTCAGCTGAGTTCTTCAGCTTTGTTCACCAAGATAGTGAACCAAAGAAAATTGTGCCCTACATTAAATATGTGTATTTTGGTCTTAGCTTACTTTGCTACTCAATCATTTTGGAAAAATCATCAACACCCCAGCGAGAGGAAAGTTAAACCACAAACACACCCTTTAAAAAGTAATGAGGGTGAATGGAGATTCAAAACATTTCACTTCCAAACATCACAGATGTTCTCTTATGAATTTTACTTGTTCAGAATAAATTTGAAGAAAGTTATTATCCAGAATGCCTTACATTTAAAAAAAAAAAGTAGTTAGCACACTGAGATCTTATTTATTTATTCATTTATTAAACATGTCTCAGATAATAAGAAGCATCCATGTCCTCAGGTGTGTTGAAGCGGTAATGTGTTCTCTAAATATCAGCTTTTTATAGCAATTTTATTTATAAAGCACATTTTATTATGTAAACTTAATGTGCTTAACAAAGAAGAGAAAAACATAAAAAAGATCTGTGAAGCTTTGCCTTAAGGCACAAAAGCAAAAATAAAATGTAAGAAACAAATCAAGAGCTGCTTTTTATGCTTATTTATAATTCACTGAGGACAATAATTCTAGAAAATATGCTGCACTCCATACACCAAACAATTAGTGCAGAGCAAGTGTGATTATTTTGTTTAGTACAGCTCTAAACTTTGCACATAAAAGAATAAATTCTTTGCTGATTTTAAATTTAAAAAAGTATTCTGAAATTGCTGAACAATTTTCCCACTCGCTCTTTCACAAAGTGGTAAAAGCCTCCCAATCGTTACTTCTGAAACTATCAGCCTCTCTGGGATGCGCTTTCTTTTTATAGCCAATCATTTTACTAATTAGTCTAATTTCTTTTATTTATTTTCATTACACGACCTTTCCAATCTTCCTGCCCTGACCTTTGCGGGCATTTAATGACTACATGATTTTCTCAGGTAATTTTCAGTTAGTTAACAGTTTTAATAATTTGGGAATGATGGCATCTTGATTTACGCTGTTAAAAACATTTTTTTAAACCAAGCTGCATCCTTTTTTGTTTGTGTCAGCATTTTGCCCAGTTGTGTGCAGGCAGTCGTTTAGCATCCCAGCTGTGAAGGATATTTGCTCATTGTTTAGCCCTGGGGTGGGTTGTGTGAGACACCACAATATTTTATGTGTTGTTTTTTTTCTGTCCTAACAGAGTGTATCAATTCTTCTGACTGTGCATAATCTATCTGCCTCTCAGTGGAACGTAGCCAAACAGATCTCATCACAAGGCAGCTGCGAAACTTATTCTGGTCTGCTTGGGTGATGTAAAGTAGTGGGACTCTACAGCAGGAGGGCCAAGCCTCGGAAGACCAAAAGAGCTCATGTAGAAATATAAAAAATCAAAAGATGCTAACACTTTTAGGAATAATAATTTGTTACAAAGTAAGTTAAAGTGCAAACAGAAGACGAACTGTCATGACAGCACTGATAATATGACAAATTCAGGTCATAGTCAGCCCAGAGGACAAGCAAAACATGAAGACAAGATAGTCTTTGCACAGACAATGACTCACTAACTTATGTCTCTTTGGGCATGTTATATCCCACTCCTTACATTTCTCAAACTGCTCTTCTTTTATTGTGCTTGTTTTTTTTTCTTCTTTGCCCACTTTTGATTTAGTTCTCTCTTACTTTGAGTATTTTTGTCTGTTCACTGATGTAGCACTCTTTTTCTCCGTCATCTGTCTGCTTCTCTTTTAGGGTGACTGAGCACACATCAGTGTTTTCAGCAGGTGAAAAATACTGTTAGCAGGGCACTTTTAAAGCACTGCATGCTTTCCAACACCTTCTGTTTCTTTGTCACAACTTTATCAGGTCTTAAATATCTTATTTTTCCAGAGCTCCAGACTGTGACTGGTCACACTTTACCGTCAGAGGAAATAACAGTATCAGACACACATTATTGTTTTATTTCTGTCCCAGGGTGTTTTCTGTCTGTTTCTTACTTTGTATCTGTGATGTTAGTTTTCCATTGTTTTTACACATTAGAGAGTGTTGCAAGTTATCTCATATAAGTGTAATATGCATAAGAGCTATGCACATTTGTTCCCCAGTCCAGCACTTGCACTACCACCTGAGAATCTTGGCACTAGAGCCAACTTTCTGAGACTGTAAACTGGGGCTTTTCTTTCAACAGTGAAAAGCAACCTAACAATAAAAGAAGTCCTTAACTGTCGAGGCATAAGTACATTGCTGTTACTTTTTAGAGTATACCAGAAGCTGTCATTTGAAGGGGCTGGGGTGTGTTTGGATTTTTATCAGGCAGAAACAAAGACGTCCTAGCAGACAAAAAGATGCTTCTGTGTGCTTTTTTTGTTTGTTTTTGTTTGATATACATCTACACATTCATTTGAACACCTGCACCCCCCCCCCCCCCCACACACACACACACTTCCTTCACAATACATCAGTGCCATCTGCTCTGGACAGACATGTAAAAAAAGCGTTCTTTTGTATTCAAGTTCCAGACGGGAGTGGTGGGTGGGGGTCATTATTATACTGCTCATGCCAGGTGCTTCAACTGTATTTTATTTTGGGAACTTGGCTAACGGTTGAAACACAGAAACACACTCAACCTACTGCTTTTTCTAATAATATACGACAATGTGTCTCCACAGTCTTGCATTCTCAGTCCCACAGTTGTTGCCTTATTTTTCTCCTGTTCTTATATGCACACGTGACAAATTAAAGGAAAAACCATCATAAATTGTTTTAATAAGGTGTTGGGTTACCACATGCCTACAGAGGAGCTTAATTGCAACATGACATTAATTCAGTGAGTCTCTATATCTCTTCCGTGGGGAATTAAACATCACTCTGCCAAAGGATATCCCCTCACATGATGGTCGTTCATCTAAAGTCTCACATAGATCTTCAATTTGGCTGAGAGGTATTGGCTGTGAAGACAGTATGTGATTCATATTAACTTTATACTTATTTCTCCAATCAGTGATCCTTCATGATCTACGGAAGGGGGGGCATTATAATTTTGAGAGAGACCACTACCATCAGGAAAGGAATGCTTCATGATAGGTTAAAAGGGATCAATTTGAGCAATCTTGCATTAATTTATAGTGACTCTGCCCAGGAAAGATACACGTGAATCTTAACAGTGTCATCAAAATACCTCCTACGACATATCAGAGGATGACCTTGCTGTAGGCGTTCAAGGATTAAGGGTTTTTTCCTTTAATTTGACTGGTGTGTATTGTGTCATCGTATCTATTTCATTCACTGCAGAGTTGAAGATCAAAAAGAAGAAGAAAAAGATGAAACAGACCATCAAGACCAGACACGTGTAGTGCATCACACCTGCACATACACATGCGCACACCTCAGAATACTTTTCAGTATTCCTACTGCTTGTTCCTTGGTTGTATCCTCTTTGTCCACACTCTTTGTCACCCCAATACATCATCTATTAAGCATACATTCAAGGTTACAGTCACACAAATCCATAAACTCCCAGTCCATGACAGACAACAAATAAGATGACATATTAGGGCTGACAGCCCACACATGAACTGTAGGTGTACAAAGCATGTAAGATAGATGGGTATAAAAATAGGCTAAATACGAGGAGAGTATATCACTAGAAACTGAACATTTTTGTTCAGCTTCTAGTAAGGTGCACTTCACTTTCCACATAAAATTTCGTGCACATCACATCACCTTTTAATAACCTGCAATTTATTTTCAAATATTAGGACATAACGTCTGCACTAAGTGGTCAAAATAACAAGATACACTGACTCTTGCTACTATGTGATGAATGGTTGTGGACAAATACATCAGACCAGGAAAGGACTAATCGGAAATGGGTCTGAATGAATCTGGGATATGGATTAAGTGGATATGCAGAGAGAGAGAGAGAGAGAGAGAGGGAAAGAAAGCGCGAGCTTTCTTCTTCTGCCATCCCATCTCCAAGCTATCAGTTATTGATTAAATGTAGAGCATCCCATGCAGGCTCCAGCAGGCTTTGGCTAATAACACAAACACCATTGCAGGAGGTTGTAAATTGCAAAATACCACACATACACATATACAGTTAAATGCACACAAACTCACATTTATGGTGTCTATAAGCTGCAGACACCATAAATATGCAGGATATGTAGGAGAGGGGATGTGGATGATTAAGAGGTGAGGTGGGTTCTTAGAGTGAAGGAGAGACTTTGACAGCCTGCATCACCTCTATCATAGCACTCAATTATCTTTCCTCCTATATTCTCCCTTTTTCCGGTCTTCATTGCTGTTGCCTCTCAAATATTTGCATCTATCACTCAAAATTTGGCCACATTCCTTATGTCACTCCTTCCATCCATTTCCCAATAATGCCATCCCCTCCCTCTCTCCCGTGCTCCTCTAAACCACCATCAGTTTTCTCTCCATCTGTCTTTCTCTCCTTGAAACCACTTTCTCTCTGTGAGTCTGTTAGTGTGATGTGAATATGCCAGACACTCGTGGGAGCTGCATCTTTGTGGCTTTACTTCATCTTCCTTTCCTTCGTTTTGCTGCTACCTGCCGCATTCACTGGTCAACTTCACTCATCTGCAGCAGCTCTCTGCAGCAAGCTCACACACCCACTTACTGCACGAACACACACACACACACACACACACACACACGCACACACACACACACACACACACACGGGGGGGGGGGCACAAATACCCATTTGAAGTTTAGACCACACCGCTGCTGCATCTGCAGCAAATGACCAGAATTCTTAAGCATGTGAACTCATACAGTATGGCAGCTTGAACATACAGTAAGTGCTAATGCAACAGACACACACCCATGGCTGACAAGTCTACTTGCATGCATAAATATAGAACTGCTGAATGGCTACTTACAACATTTGATGAAATGGTAGTGAGACATTTTCTGAGCAAGTCAGACAGTCCAGCAGTCAGGTAGGAAGGCAGGCAGGCAGAAAGGTATGCGGGGGAGTCAGTGAGTGAGGAAAGCAGGCAGATAGTAGGCAGCTACAGGTTCCAGAAAAACTAACTAAAGCAGAGCTCATAACCGGCACGATACATTATTAATCTGGCTCACTGCATGCTATCCAAACTCTGTTCCCCTGTCTGCATTATTCACCACCACCAGTAGCAGCTCCGGTTGCAGCTCATGCAGCATCTACATGCATACAGTTCATCTCTCGCTTTCTCACACACACTCTCACACACACACACACACACACACACACAGACATGCACTCTCTCGGTCACCCCTTCGGCAACACGGAGCTGCGGCTGGTTCTAGCTCTTCTCGCCTACAGCCGGATAACCACTGCACAACGTCTTCCCAGCCATAGCCAACACACGTGCTCCACTGGCGTCACTGACTGGCAGCCGGCTCAGCCCACCTCCTGTTCAACACACCCCCAATGACGCAATGCTCTTCGCCTCCTTACACACCCCCCTCCTGGTTTTCTTCACACACACACATATGCAGTGACTCATACAGATGCACGCTTCTTTGGACTATCCTCTACCTTCTCAGCCCAAAAAAAAAAAAAAGGCGGCAAGAAAGGATCCATTGAGCTATATTATAGATATAACGCAGAGAGAGCGAGACAGACAGATTGTGAGGAGGGCTGTTTGATTAAACTGAAGAATTGCAGACACAGCAGGGGGAGCAAGAGAAAGAAAAATAAGCAAGAGGCAAAAAGAGAGGGGAGTGTTAAATTTGATAGGACAGCTAAAGACATAGAGAGAAAGAGAGGCGAAGCTGCTGCAGTGCGGCTTTTGGTGTGGTGACAGGTTAAGTGTTCATCAGCGGTCTTAAACTAGCCTCAAATTTACTACCGATAAAGATAGTTTATAGAACGTTGGAGCTTGAGCGCAGTACGTTTAGACGCCACTATAATGCACTTATCATGCAGCAACAAACCACAGGGCATGGTGCAATATGAACTATGTGTGTCTGTAGGGCGATCTCTATGATTTTGTCCTTTAAGGCTGATTTGCATTTACTAAGCTTTGTGTTAAAAAGGGATTTGTGCAGGATGGGAATGTGAGAAAGAAGGAGGAAGAAGAGACACAGCGAGAACAAGAACAGAGAGAAGCTGAAACACACTTAAAAAAAATGGATGATAGTAGTAGAGGTTAACAGGGTGTGCAGTGTGTGAATCAATCTGGATTGCGACGCACGTTTTAGAAATCTGTGGCGTGGCGCTTACACATCTACAGCCTGAATAGCATGCTGATTTTCCCGTGTGAGATTTTGAGGCACAATCGCTGTCAAATATGAGCGAGCAGAGATGGGATTAAAGCACGTGAGAAGCAGGTGAGGTTCACTCCGCGTTGGTGGCGAACAGTGAGGAGTAACAGAGCAAACTTGAAAGAGACTGGGGGAAAAGAAAAGACACACTGGGAGTTAGATTTGTGTGTATGTGTGTCAGACTGGATACTCGAGTAATTCCTGTCATAGGAAATCAGGTCAAAGCAACTGCTCGCTGCATCGTATGCAAAGTACAGCTTGAGCAACTACTACAACAACTACCGGAGTAAAATCAGGTGCCTGTGTTCAAGTGTGTGCAAAGACTGCACTATGCAGAGTAATTCAATCGTACTGCTACATGTGTTTGCACACAAACACAGAGACAACAGACAAATTCACATCTTTACTGCACTTGCAAGCCAAGTAGTAAAGTGTTTTTGGGATAACACAATGACTATCCCATTATCACTTTTGAAATGGAGATCGCACAACAGTACATTCTGACAGGGGAATGTCATGCGTTCCCATCTAAATGTCTTTAAGCATTAATGGCGCATGTTATCTGCGCCTGCAGTAATAGAGACTTAAGATGCCATATCAGAAAGCGGTGGCTTGCTGGAAAACTGGAACATGAGGTACTGTAAAACAGAGTTTCAAAGTGAGACATCACCCTAGAAGGGAAGTCTGTGGCAACAGAGACAGGACAATAAATTGTTGACACGTAATGATAATTTCTATCTCTCTGCAGCCACAAGTAAGCAGCGAGATAGAGTGAAGAAAAGAGATAAAAACAACAGATGTAAGGACTCCATTGTATATAACAGCCATCTAAATCTCTGTCAAAGGAAAGCACGGCTGCAGTCACTTGTGTAACTATCCACAATCTGTTTTCTTGGCACTATCTATGTCTTTATTGTTTCAAAGTCACTCACAGTGTAGCACATGCTGTTTCTGGTAGAGACTGAGGCTCTCTTCTTCTTCTGTGCAGCACTGACAGGTTTTCACTAAGGCAGCGTTTGATGCACAGATCATAAATTTCATTCACTTTGACACAGCGGTCACTCTGCCATCATCACCCTCAGCTGTCAATCAATGCTGCAACTGTGTTACCACCATGAATTTTGTGCTTGACATCCTAGAGAGTGAGTACATTTGTTCTTAAGTGTGATCTCTTCAACTGAGTTCAGTGGTGACGGATCCAAGGTGCAGGAAAGGTTCCTGATAAAGGCAAAGCCAAAGGCACTTGGCACTTGAGGTATTATATATTAAAGGAGACTGTGAATTCAGTATTTCTCATTTCCATTTGATAGATTTATTTGTGTAAATCCGTTCCAGCTACTTACAATCCCATATATTGTATCATGCTATTGACACAAGGTGCTCAAGTAAACATACACCAAACATAATTTGCTATTTCGTGTATTTTTTTAAATGATCTGTTTAACACCTTGCAATCATATTTTTTTGTTCTGTTTTGTTGATTTTTTTCACTGCACAAAGTGTTATTATCATTTTGCTAATCTGTCCTGTTTTTCTTACATTGGTATCATTTTTAATTTATGGTAATTGTGCTACTGACAGTACTTTCTTCATTCAGGATTCAATTTAAAATCCTCTATATTAGGTTTGGTCATAATTGTTCATGACAATTGGTCGAGCCCATTGCCGACTTGTGCTGTGAGGGCATGAAAAATAATTAACTTGTAGAGCACAATTGATGAATACTGGAGCAAGATTCTTCCTTTAGGTTGTGGAGAACGACAGTGGAGACACTGATTGAGACTATTATGGATTGAGCTAAGAAGCTAGCTCAATCCATAATAGACAAGCTAGCTGCTAACTTGGTGCGCATCACCATTAGCTTAATGATATTTGTTAACCCCATCTGTTTGTTCATTCAGAAGCTTCAAGGTGTTCTTCATCTAGTTCCTAGAGACTGGTTGGTGACCTCCTGGCAACCACTGGTCCCTAGGGAAAAACAATTATTCCCCACTAGTTGTGAGTGGTTGCTATACTCCCCACTGCTTTGCTTGCTAACAGACTGCTGTAGTCACCCATAGTTTTAACGGAAGATCTGTCTACAACCACCACAGAGAGGTAGCGAAACCTGAGAAAGTGTGTCACAAACTGGAATCTGAGAATTTCTACCTTCAAATTTAGAGCTGCTTACTGCTAAAGCCAGCATGTTTCAATAGGTGCAACCTTTCCTTTGAAAGTGAAAAGGCTCTTTTTCCGGTAACCGTTTTTTTTCAAGTTTCACTTCTACTCAGTTAGAAAGTGTTTGTGGACAAGTTGGCCTCTTCCCAGCAAATTACAGGTGACTCGAGCATTCTGCTAGTGGCCAAAGCAATCACAAAGAAGTTTTTGGTGCAGGACCCTCTCTGTGACTGATTTTACTCAGCATCAACCAGCAACTTCCAGTAACTTCTGGCCAGCCAATCTGGGAGTACACATTTTTCACACTTTTCTCTTCAGCGACCAAATGTTGTCAGGGTTTACCATCTGGTGCCTCAGTCTATCACGTTTGTGTGGTCTAATACAAAAATAATCCCAAGTATGTGAGTTTATTATCAAGCTCATTCATGCATGTGCATGCATGCGGGAGTGGGTGGCACTGCACATGTATCAAAAAACTGCAACTGTCTGTTGTTGATGGTGGCCAGTAGACAATTTTTAACATACTGCCCAAGCTTTCTATATTTTTCTCTCTGTATTCTGTGTGTACTCTTACAATCTGCTGTCAGAATTATATTTTTTATGCAGGTTTTATGGTAAGATTAGTATTAGTATCAATATTGGTGTTGACAGAGTACATGCCAATTTACACTCAAATGTAATCAAAAAGGTCAACGTATATTCATTGGCAATGCAAACAGCTACACTAATACAACTGACAAATTACTGAACTAATAACTAAACTAATATTTCCTAAGCCACACACATTATGTGTTAAATCTTTTTGAATCACCTTCTAAACTGAATAATTGTGCAATCTGATCATTACACAGTAGCAGCTCAAGCCAGGTTTAAATTAAATGGCAGACTATCTAATATTCTTAATACCAGTTAATAACATAGCATCAATGTTAGTTAATTCTAAGGTGGATTGCTGCCTGCAGGGGGAAGATTTAAGCATTTCTCTGCACAATGCTGCAGATCACAGAGAAACTACCTATAAATACAGAAAAGAGGTCAAACAGCATTATCCTCTCTCATTTGTCCTGTTACTAGTCTTACTAAAGCACCACTTTGTTTCATTGGATAGTTTGTTACTATGCATCAGTGACATAAAAGGTTGCATCAATTATTTCAAGGACATTGCGGCCTGTCACAGTGCATTAGTGGAAAACAAATTGAATATACAATGATGAACAGAGGTCGAACAGATGAAGGTAAAATGGTATCAGTCCCAGTACCAGTCAGCTATGCCAGGGTGACTCAATAACAGACAGGTGTTAACAAGCTATGCTGAGCCTGTGAGCTTCAGCAGCTCCCAGGCACTGACCTAACAGTCACAACTGCAGAATTGCATGTTCTTATAAATCAGATTTATGGGCTTCAGACATGGCAGGCAATTTCATCTTTGACCCATTCATTTTTAAACTAACAAGCACAAACAAAATAATGCCTGTTGTGTTCAGTTGCTGGATCACACTATGCTGAATCTTGTTTTCTGAATTGTTTTGCTGGAGTATTTTATGAACACACAGGTATACGATGCAAAATAACAAACCTTTTGATTTTCACCTGCTAGTGACTAATCAGCTGGTTTTGTATAGAAGAGCAACTTATTTTTTGCCAGAAAGAAAAGAAATCATAGATGAAACAGTTTTGAAAATGGAAACATTTTTTGTAAAAAAATAAAAATAAAAAGCAAAAAGCAATTTTTTTCTTCAAAGGAAGGCACATAAAAATGCTTTGCTTTGCTGTCAACACCAAAATTCAGGCATTTTCTGAGTGATTACATGAATCAGCCATTAAATAAAATGTTTATAGTAATGTTCAAACCCGTATGACGACTTGTTTGTTTCAAAGATCTGAAACGGTCACCCACCAGTGTGACAAGACCTGCAATCTGCTTTGGAGCTCCCTGCCAATCACGTGTGTCATCCCCATTAATTTATTATTCAGCTACAGTTGTATCGTGACTGTAGGCAGTTATAAAGACAAACACGATCTGTTTGGGAGATCAGTCAGCTCGATACGCCCTCAAATATGATAAAAAGCTCCCCACTCTGAAAGTGTAATTCTCTCGCCAAAGAAACTGACAATCAAGACAAAAGAAAATTCTGATTAAGTGGTTGATGAAGATTCATGCAGCTATTTTTTATTTTGACGTTGAGGCATAGGTTGGCTGGACTAAAGTGGCAGCCATGTAAACAGGATTGTTTGTAATTTCACAGTTTAAGAGTCAACAAATGACAAAAGACTGCAGTAATCACTTCAGCATCATCTAGTCCGTTGATTGCTGAAAGACTGATACAGTTCATTATCACTGCTGGCCAGAAGAAGAAAGAAAGAACGAGAGAGAAACATGAGAAAGGCGAGGGAAAAAACTGTCAGAGTGAGGAGGACTTGAAAGACAAATTACATAAATTAGTACATGACAAAGGCAGAGACAGATGAGAGCTATAACAATTAATAACTTATGAGTTAGATTCTCTCCTCTCGTGCAGGCTTCGCTTTCTGCCTGTAATTATGAGTCTCTCTCTAAATCCCTCCCTTTCCCTCCTCTCCCCCACTACGCAATCCCTAAAACTGGAAGAGAGTCCAGTTCTCGCTCTGACTTTGTTTATCCTCCCAGCGCCAAGCAGCTGGCACAACAAACAAACGCGGGAACACAAAGCTTCGGCAAGAGACAATCAATAACCAGACAAATAAAAGAAAAGTACAAGCAAACATGTGAACAGCTCCAAGTCAAGCAGCACTTAGTGAAGAAACAGCATCCTACTCTCACCTGCTCTCAATCTTTCCCAGCTGAATGAGTGACTGGCGTCTTACACACAACACTGTGTGAGTGACTCACAGTGACTCACGCGCAGTTGGCTTCATCTACTAATCTACATCACCATTCAGCTTTATGTTATCATGCTACACACAGCTGTTTAAATTGAAGTACTAATGTTCCATAAGATGCCTGCTGTGTATCTGAGCGAATGTGCACAAACACACACACTGTGCACACTCTACTGCGCATGCACAACAACGCTTGACCAGCTGTTGTTTGGCAATGATACAGAGCGGGTAGGGCTACACACACAAACCTCCAGGATATATATTAACGCACTGGCCGACGCTACATCACGTGCATCATGCGACTACTTTAAGTAAACAAACACATTTTACAAAACAGACTTTTACTGAAAAAGTGACAGGCTGTCACTTTGAGATGCGATCAGATTGAAGGAAAGGAGTCCATTTCTAAAAAGACCGCACCTTTTGTTCACTCCAGTTGAAGTCTTTTATAATTATATCATAATTTCATGTTACGTAACTGACTTTAAACTGACAGCAGGAGTGTAGAAGTAAAAAAAGGAGATGGAAAAAGACAGCTGTGATTCCAATGAAATACAGGGAATAATAACATGGATACTATTGTGTTGCAGGCACAATAGGAAAATAGATTGTAAATAGGACAGCAACCTTCTTGTATATAAGGAAAATCAATGGTTGCCTGATTGCATCAAACGTTTTTGGTATTGGTGACCGATTACAGGTAGTTGCGTTGACCAGCTGGTCACCCAGAGGCTGAACATGCGACATACACAAACTCTGAGCGATTACACAGGTCAGCTGGTGGAAGGCGACCTGTTTTGCCTGTATTGCATACAGATTGCATGTAACTCATCTCTAACTGATAGCACAATGATACCATAGCTTGTTGTCGTTTTATTGCAGCTGACTGTGAGCGTCCACAGATCTTTGAAGCAACCATTTCAGAGGCAGCAAGTTCATGGCTCACAGCTTCAAAAAGTTGGGTCTTACTGCATTCTCCAACCACTGTTTCCCCTAGTGTGATTGCACTATTAACAACCACAGCATAATTATAGTCCGGAAGCTTCACCAGTTTAATGCAAATCTAATCAAGTTGCTTCTTGAACCATTTCCATGTTTGTTAACAAATTTTGCATTTCACTCTACTCTTGCAAAACAGCTTAAATGGAAGCTGTAAGTCTACCATAAAAGTAATGAGAAGAAATCTGTGCAGCTATATTTGTGTGTTGTGCTTCTAACACACCCATTCACACACAAGTTAGAGTAGCCAACTGAGATGGATTAAATACAGTAGTATTCAAATCTTTGTAAATCTTGAGAAGAACACAAAAGGCCTGTTCACTGCAGGAGCTTTTACAGAAGCTCCTGCAGTGAACAGGCCTTTTGTGTGGAACATACAAATGTGTGGAACAGAGATTATATGACAAAGAGAGAGACAGAGTGAGTCAGTTTATAAGAGAACTGTCCAAGTCACTATGTAAATATGTCAGTATGATCACATAAATATGCTGCAGCAATCATGATGCTCCACAAAAACTCGTTATTTGTCTCTGTTAACCGATCAGCCGACACAACACAATAGCGTTACATACTGTAATTCTGTCAGTAAAGACGATAAAGAAAAAGTACTGGTTGATTCACTTTTTGTCATTAAGGATAAACAAAAAAGACACACACACAAAAAATTACATTTTGATCAAGAAATTGTCTGTTTTCATTGCACAAACAGCTCCGCTGCACTACACAGAATCCTGTGAAAGAACCAAATCCCACCAACTTTGCTGCTTTTGCCGCTATCCAAGTAAAATGAATGCAAGAAGAAGCATCATATATCTAATAAATCAATCATATTTTAAATGATGACATGATAACTTATTATTATTTCTAATATTATTATGGAGACATGCCACCACCATCCTGATAAGCTAATACTGCATTACCAAGTTTGTAGGTGTAATTTTATTTTAAGCTCACTGTGTAGGTTCCAGGATTACTGTCAGCAGTCAGTCATCTGCAGCTTCCCACAACATAAACTAACAATATGTCAGAGTTATCCAGTAATCTGATTTCTCTCCAAAGCTAAACCCAACGAGGAACTATAGACTGCAGGCTACACAATAAATATGCTTATATCACCCAGGTACAGTATAGGCACAACTCTTCATGTTGCTAAGCAACCACCATACTCTTACTTCTTTGTAGTAGTCATAAACAGAGAAGACCCAAAGTTAGGAGCAAGGTATTGAAAAAAACCTAAAGACACTGTGTAAGTGACACAAGAAAACATGCAGTAACAGAGTGGGATGGCCTAGATCTGACTTCAGATTATCTGCTCACAACACTGAAACAAAAGCACTATCTTAGGTACTGTTTTGCTACCGGGCAGTTTTGTGTTCAGAGCGAGTGATTGGACATCCTTCATGGGCAAGCATTCTGTCTCAGGTGATGCTTTCCAGAATGCCGGCAGCCTCACACTCACTCAGGTGAACTTTTAAAATGACCTAAAAGAGACTGACAGCACAACTGTATACTGTCTGCAGTGGAGCACCTTAACATCCATACTAGCTACTCCCATCCGGTGAGCCTATAGACTGTATATAAATGAGGTCCATCTAGTCACCATGATGTCACCCATTCATTTGAGCCCAACATTTTAGATCCTCACAATCTTGATTGATTCTGTCTTCTTTTTCCAGTTAGCAGAGATGCCACCTGCTGGCCTTTAGAAAGTATGAAGGTTTAAGCTGTATCCTCAGTACCTTGACTTTTTAGATGCACAAGCTACATCCATCATTTACCTACAGTGTGTGTCTTAACAACTCTTTATGTAAAAGCGTAGATGGTGTTAATGCACATGCTAAAGAAAATAAAAAATAAATGGAAAACAATAAAGGTTCATATTCTATAAGAGGCTAAAAAACACTGTCTCGCTGTGTTTGTAAAAACATCAAAGGAATTTGGCATGAAGGCAAAGGCAGACTGCAACACTGTAAAAGACGATGTGGCTTTCACACATGCGATTCTCTTTTTTCTCTTTATGAAAACATGTTTTTGAAGCGTATGGATTTCCATGTTTTGATTTAGAGAAGTGTTTGTTTTGTTTGCTTTGCTCTTTTGTTCTGTGGTTGCTCAGTTGTTTCTTTTGTTAAAAATAGATTTTGAATAAATGGGCTGAAGGGTCCATCTCGCACTTTCAGATGTCCTACAGAATGACACAAAATACACAAAATAAACTGCACAGACCTGAACCGAGGAAACTTTTTGGTTTCGTAAAAAACATTAAACTTATCCGACACATTCAAACCACACCGTGACTGCGTTAATAACCACGATCCTTTTGGTCACTATAACTGTGATTTGAAATGTTTATATCATTTCATCTTTAACACATAGAAACACAGTGTGACCCACATCTACGGTATAGTTGTCTGCATATCCCAGTGACAGTTTTATCAGTTTCACATTAAACTGTCTGAAAGAGCCTCATGTATATTCATCCTCTCTTTATTCATAATTGATGCCCTGAGCCTAACAACAGTGCTGATGCCGAACAGGCATATTGTCTGGGGAATTCAGCCTTTCCTGCTGTTTTTATAACTAAGTACAGTATTCTTCCTTTTGCTTCTAAACTATTACATTCAGTGGCTGAATTATACAATACTATCTGTTAAGGATCATTGCTAATGCACTGTACCTCTTTGCATATTCTCTCCAGACAAGAATAGACAGCACACACGTAACAGCTGAAAAGATGTGAAACAAACCATCTGGACTACACATATTACAACAAAATTGTGGACCAGTGTGCGTGGATAATGGATTATGCTTTCAAAATCACTTAATGTTGATCCTTTGATCACTAATGTAATCTGTTATATGTCACCATTCTGGATGCTGACCAACAGGAAGAGAAACTGAGCAAGGACTTTGATTGACTTTACTGTGACCTCCAGCCCCTGCCCTTCAACTCTGTCTGTTTGTCTCTCAGGGGTCAATACAGGTCAACTTCCTCATTAATCACAAAGCCAGCTTTGCCAACGGACTCGCAGCACATTGGTGCACTGCTAAGAAAGACCACCCATAAATTAAGAGTCAAGTTCACTCTCCATTGGTGGAAAAGCTCCACAGCTCCGCCGCTGAGGTGCTTTCTGAACAGAAACCAGGTTTGGCTTCTGAACATCTCGTTCACGCTGCTAAAAACAGAGGCAACAAAGAAGTGACCTTAAGGAACTAAATGAAAATGACATAACAGCTGAAAGCATCAGCAACAAGATGACAACAGATGCAGTCTCAACAGCTTTAAAGTGTGAAAATCTGTAATCAAATAGATCTCATGACAGCACGGAAATCTTACGCTACACTGAAATCTTTCTTGCACAATCAGCTGTTCATTCCCAGCCATAATAACACACTAAACTAAGTGTCTCGTGGTATATTTAGACCCACGACAACTGCATGGCACACCATATGCATTTCCTTTCATTCCCAAAGACACACATGACACCCATGCTCCTTAACGCATGCATGCGTGTTCTCATTCTGTGCTGTAGTACCTGAATACTGTTATCAAAACAAAAATCACACTCACCATCAGGCTCATGAACAAGTGTTAGAAGGAGAGAAAAAGCAGAGTCTCACCAGTGAGAGCTCGTCCACAGGAGACACCACGGCACGCAGGCGAGAGAAATGTGTCCGCCTGACGAAAACCCTACGAGAGCAGCCTGCCCGTGCTCCAAATCAATTTCACACTCTCTCACCTCCCCGCCACTGTGATGTCATTCATTCATCCTCTTCCCCTTCCCCGTAGCCATGGTAACTATGCCGCTTGGAGCTGATCATTCTTTTACATCTGTCTTTCTATCTCCCTCTGTGTCCCTCCCCCTCTCCAGACCTCGCTGAGCCCAGCCCACTCACTCCATCTGAGGGGTGCAGTTACACCCCTAGCCTCACAATCATCCACCCCTTCTTTCTATTCCCCACTATGCTGCTCTGACAAATGAGGAGGAGGGACAAGGAGAGGGGAGGCGCCTGGATTTGCTTCATGTAGTGTGCCCTGATGAGTTTGTGGCCAAACAGGGATAGTTTGCCAAGGAGACCCATAAAGACAGAAACCGGCTACAAAGCCAACTGCCAGACAAAGGAGACAAAACAGAACGACATGAGCTGTGTTTTTGGAGCCAGACACACCGAAAAAATATAATGGAGGTTAAATGCTCACACACAGGTGTGTCTGAAACCCCTTAATGTGCTCACACACATAAACCCAAACACTTAGTCCTGTAATGTGGTGGTGATGAATAGGGCTATCACCATCATTACTACAGAGCTGCACTGGCAATAATCCCCACAGTGACCTTGGATTTTCCCCTTGTTAACATTTGTTTTTTTCTCAAAGCATCTTTTCACAATTTCCACATGTCCATTACAGCCTTATTTTAGCCATTTCACTGTTAGGTTCTACTCACCTACCCACCATGCTGCTGATTTAATATTCTAAATCTATCTTCCTTCATCTCCAAGCACACATGCTTTAATTCTCACCTGCAGAACTGGGAGAGCCACTGAAAGGTATGTAACAACAACACATATAAGAAGGAAGGAGTTAAAAGTCAGAGACAGTAATGGTTAAAAAAAATCATACATCTACAGTCACTGGAAAGGCTGTAATCATGAGAAAGACAAAGCAGACAGCAACATGGGGGAAAGTAATTATAATACCAAGAAAAATAGAAAAGCTTAAAGTAGATACAGAGAGAGGAGGCTACCTCTGAAAGGGGAGATCTCCTCTTTGTTGCATATCTTCACACATCAGCTGTTTTTAATTAGCTTCCTGTGCTTTCCTCCTGGATAATCTCTCCATCTGTTAGCATCAGTCCTAGTCTGTCACTCTTAATCTCTGAGTCGCTGCTCATATAATTAATGGGGGTCTTACCCAAACACCAATACAGTACCTACTGTTTGAGCTTATTAAAGTAATTATTGTCATAATTAACCTAAATTACAAATTGACTGATCCATTACCCTGAGAGGTGGCACAATAAGAATTTGTATTTTACACATACATATGCAGAAAGCATACTATAAGCCTACATTAAGTGAGGGCAAGACATTAAAATGAAGGTTTACATATTGCACAACAACTCATTGCTGTTGATCCAATTTAATATTTCCTCAAACTGGCTAAGTAAGGCTAGAAAGCTAGCTGTCTTTTTAGAGCAATATTGTCGATCATCCCAAGACTTTGTTAATAACAGTACAGAAGTTTTAGCACAAAGACAAAAAAACTGCTGTTTAACTTCATTATCACCCAGTTACATCCCATCACTCCTAATTTAATGGTAAAGAATGAATTTAGCTATGTTGACAAAGTTAGCACCTAGCTACAAGTGATGCCATGGTATTATAAATGTTCCAGTTGCCTTACCTTAACAGAAATTAAAAAATTGTAGTCATGACCACACTTGTTTTCACTTATAAATGTAATTGTTCTGAGGTTGTGATGCTGAAAGCCCAAGAAGCTGCAAATTAAGTATTTTGGGTAAACAACATCTCAGGAAGTTTTAGAAAAATAGCAAACCTCCAATATTGTGGTTGTTCATGCAATTAGCTAGTTAGCACTATTTCCAATGAACATTTGAAAAATCTTGAATCTAAAGTCTAAAGTAAGCAACCAATGACTAAAGCAATATAAAGATTTTTTTATGCTAATGGCATAAAAAGGCATAGCAATTTTTCTCCATCGTAGTAGTTTTAACAATGGTGTTATTATTAGCTTATGCTACATATGTCTGTAATGTAATGTAGCTTGAAAGTCTTAAATGCTGATTTGAAATTAGACCATATGACTTATCTGAAGAAAGATTTAAACAAATCCTATTTTTAATTATCCCTAATTTTAGTAATACATAAAGCGTGACTACATGATTTTAGTTTGTTTTCCAATTACTATAAAGGTCAACACCTTTGAATGCAAGTGCTGTGTGACAGATAGACTTTTCTTGCAGGGATTTGAATCCATTTCTTTTTTCATAATGAACTGCTTAAACAGGGACAAGAAAAATGAGCTGATTTAATTAATTTACTTAATTAATAGTTATCATGTGTTTCATGTGACAAGATTAGACACCCTCACAAAGTCGCAAAATGTTCCTCTAATCAGTCTCTCTGAAATGTTTTCTTTTTAATATTCCACTGTCTCAGTGATCACAAAATGTTATCACTTCCCTATACCAGCCTGTGCTGTTCAGTCTAAGGCTACATAGGCAATGATATGAACTTCTAACACTTAGCTTGTACTTAAAATCCTTTATTGCACTACCTATTATCACCTCCTGCCACAGATCGTGTGCGACTATGGCTTTAATTAAATTACACACTCTGTAGTCTGGTGTAAGGTCAACTGGAAAATGTAAGAGAGAGTAAGGGAGTTATAACATGGAGACAAAGTAAAAACAAAGAAGGCAGGTGGGAACGATTTAGAGGTTGTTACATTTTGGATTGGTAGTTATACAAAGGGATGCAATTACAAGATCAATAAAATAAAAAATAAAAAAACACACTTTTAAAACACACACGCACTAACACAAACACTCTGGGAGTATGTGCATGATCCCGAAGCAATTTCTTCCACATTATGGTATGAGACATTGCTTTACAGAGACGTTTTCCTTCATTTCAGACCTCTTATCTGTACCTGCAGAAATGAACAGATATTATGATAACACTAACTGGGATCTTTTATCACCCTTTCCTCCACACTTTCTTTTTACCAAACACATTATCCTTCACCTCAAATCCTCTCTCCTTCATTTCACTCTAGCTTTGCTGTAAGTGATCCTTTTTCTCAAGAATTTAGGTCACACACTCTGCTTTTTGCCTCACTTCTTTTGCCTCACTTCTGTCGATAATCCTCGATCTTTCATTCTGTGGACAACAGTCTAACGAGGATCTTCAGGAGATCAGCGTGATGGAAGTAGGAGTGTATTGTAGCATTGTCAAATGGGGCATCATGCCTCATTAGCTAATGCCTTAATTTGATTAAGGTTAAATGTGAGTGATGACATGTTTGAAATCAGACACACAAACATCACAGCTAGACATTATCTTTCATCTCAGCAAAAACTCCCCCCATGGCTCCTTGAATAGATCAAAGCGGCGTTTTTAAAGGGAATACTTAACCAATCCTGTTCAAATCATTAGCATGGCTCTGCTGATGCACTCACACTCAGCGCTCTAATATCAGCCACTGTAGCTACAGGCAAAAGAACCTGGTAGGTGGACAATTATTTATGTGCAACGGCAGAGGGTCCACTTGTCCATATGATGGCAGAAATGGAGTAGCCACATTTTACGCACCTGCCTTCAAACAATTTTCAGACAGGCGAGCGAAACAGCTACTTCATGAGCTGTTCTCGCAGCCTCTCTTTCCATCCTACTTGTTTCTTCCTGCTGAGAAATGCATTCATCATCCTCCCTCTGCACCATCCAAGCCATGTTACACAATCGAGCGATCTCAGCTCCCATTCCTAAATTACCTTCATAACATTAAAGTATCTGCAGGCTACTTATGTGTTGTTCTTTTCTCTCTGTGGGGGGGGGGGGGGGGGGGGGAATCCAGCAGTGTTAACTGTGGTTTTCACATAAGATAAAGCTATCCTACCCTCATCACTCGATCAGCTGATGAAAGGTAATTCATAAATACATGTAGCAAAAGCAAGTCCTGGCAAGCCCAGACATCGACCCTGACACTGATGTCCCTTTATGACACAGTGTCCAATTATAGGAAGTGAAACAAAGTCTGCAAGGCCACCAGTCACATACCAGCAGCATGTGTTACTGTGAGGAAGTCTTCTATATAAAGTGAGATCACATAGAGGACAGCCTCCATCTCCTTAGGGCTTAGTCAACCTTTGTGTCAGCTGCTGCACCTGTTTAGCATTGAACCCATGCAGACTGCTTTGATGATATTGTTTCATCAGATGGGGGAAAATCTCAGACAAAAGGTTTGGATCCAATCCAAAGCTTGCTGCAGGAATTCCTCTCCTAAAAACACGCTTTTGCTGCTGCTGATGCCACGAGTGCTTTTCACCACCTGTCATTAACTTTAGCTGCTGTTTGAAGCAGCTGTCCAATCCTATGGGTTTTACTCATAAGAATAGCAGTTTTCAGACGGTTTCATCCCATTCTCAAGCTTATTTTCCAATTCAGGCTCATGATCTATAAGATGAAGAATAAAGCACTTTTCGCCAAAAATTTTGCTTCCAATTCTTTAGGAAATTTGTGCCGAGTACCAAAAAAATGAAAAATGTGATTTCTGATTGGATTTATTAGCTGCTATTATTATAGCACACCCGAATACAACCAAGGTTTCATAGCTGGAGTAAAGCTTTGGCAAGGGAGAGGGCAATAACTCTATTTCTTTTTTTTAACTGTCATTAATCTGAAAATACAGGAATTTGGTGAATTTACTGTTGTTCAAACAAAAGAAACAAACAAATAATGAAATAATTATCATAGATCAGGAATCTTTTCAATCCTGATAATGTTAGTAAACAGTCCTTTTCTTTACAGCACACTCCTAATATTGCACATTTCCATCTCAACTCATAATTCAAATAAATAGCACAGTTGCTCTGGATTACAGCTGGCAGCAGTCCAATTTAATCCATGGCATTCCCAGATGAACCCCCTCTACCCCCTCTTTTGCCTGCCCAGTCAGCCTTCTTTCCTCTGACCTCAGGCGCATGAAATTCATCTATCTATTCGATGTCTGTGAAGATATTTTTTTGTTTGTTTGTTTGTTTTTCAAAAGGAGGCTTGGAGGCTTTCTGTCAGAGTAACGCCAAGGAATTTCAGTGAGCGTGATAACCGTGCAGTTCCAAACTATGAAGATATCAGCTGGTGGACAGGCACAAAAAATATAGACAAAGATGTTTAATCATCCCATCTCACAGTTGGAGGTGTTGAAAGACAGAGTTTCACTCATCCATCCTTCCATCCATCTATCCATCCATCCCTTCTCACTTATCCAGTTCAAGGGTCAAATTTGTGCCGGAGCCTACGCCAGCTGTTACAGGACAAGAGGCCAAGCAGACCCTAAACAGATAACCAGTCTGTTGCAGGGCTAACATGGAAAGACAAACAACCATTCAAGCTCCCATTCAGGCTTTGGTCAACCTAACCCCATGCATGTCTTTGGACTGTGGGAGGAAGTTGGGACATGGAGAGAATCCGTGCAGACTCAGAGGGAACAGTTGTTGTCAGTTCCACACAAAAAGGCCCCACCTCCTTGGTGGAGTCAAACTCAGGGCCTTCGTGCTGTGAGGAAATAGTGAGACTCTCTAGTTCTGAATTCATTTATTAGATGGAGGAAAAAGATATCTAAGTGGTGGCATCATCTTTTACCTTTACCTTTCTCCATTTTATATAACGTTGACTTTCAGAACCAGACACTCTCTCCTAGAGCTCTCTTGAAAGGTGGTTCGCCCCTTAATCATACAAAAAAGGTGTCATTTAAATCTTGTCAAAGCCATGGGGCTTCAGCATTGCAACACAGCTGGTGGGCTACTTTACATGAGTGAAACAGTTGGTGGTTTGTATATTCTTTGAGCACCACTGGAGTTCTGATAGCAGCAAATCCATCAAAAACCTCGCTTGCAGCAAAAGGTCTTTGCTCAGCCACCACCCTCTCCTGCTCTTCATCATCATCCTCCTCGAGCTCATAAATCAACCTGTAATTATCAGGGAGGGTGGTGACTAAGTCTTGAGACCATGTGGCTCAACAGCTGACCACAGGACAGGCAACTGGGCGCCCTTGTGCGGATTACACAGCATTTAGTAATGCTCCACAGAGAAAAGAAAAGAAGCAGCAAAAAAAGAGAGTCTGGAATATAACTGCTGGAAAAATGGTACTGTTAAAGTAACGTGGTGGAGACAGTCTTCTGAGTTTAAAGAGAATGATACCTCTGATACTGCCAGACAGAGAGGCCCACAGTCTGGCTGAGCAACAGGACAGATGGGAATAGCACACAGACACAGATACAGCTTGTTGAAAGGGACGCTGTGACTAAAACAAGTGGACCTCCTTGTACATCACGAGTGATTTTCTTACACTGTGTTTATTAGTAACAGCTCTGAATCATATCATCCCAAGGGTTTAACACCAACAAGTTTAACCCGCATGCACTCAGTCTTTTCTCTCTCTCTCTCTCTCTCTCTCTCTCTCTCTCTCTCTCTCTCTCTCTCTCTCTCTCTCTCTCACAAACACACACACACACACACACACACACACTGGGGTGTGTAGACTCTCAGTCTGAATAAGACCATCTGTGAGCTCCAGAGAAACAAAAGCAGTTTTTTTATTCTACACAGCCAGAGTCATCATCTTGTCGGATACTGAGCTATCTTATGTCACACCAAGAAAAGGCTTTACACTCCATAAAATCTATTCACCACCCATTGTCACCCCTATTTTTCCTGGCTGTCCAGTCCTCTATAGTCCTCTTTTCTTTCCTGATTTTTTTCCTCACTTTCTGTAAATATTTACACAGAGGCTCTGAT
Source organism: Copadichromis virginalis (assembly GCF_057382275.1). NCBI lineage: Eukaryota > Metazoa > Chordata > Actinopteri > Cichliformes > Cichlidae > Copadichromis > Copadichromis virginalis. Next base: position 21,125,872 of record NC_140633.1, read on the forward strand.
TGTACACATCACACAACCACATAGAGCTTAGGTGAAAGTCGCCCAAGGTCATCTGAAACTGGGGCAATCCCCAGTTGACATTCAGTACCCTAAAGGTTTTTTGGAGGGCTGCGTGTTTGTGTTTGCAGCTGACAAGCCAACAAACCTGTTTCCCTTTTTCTGCTCTGCCAGTTAGCACACATGGAACATCTCCAGGCAAACAACAGCATACAAGAGGGACAAAAAAAAAATGAATAGAAACAAAGGCCGATCTACAGACAGCAAACAAAGGCAATACCTACAAGCAAAAAGAAACTCAAAATATGTATAAACATCTAAGTCAAATCAAACTATAGCAGGCATTTTACCCTTTGTAGATTACTTGTACGCTTAGGAAATTCCATTTATGCAAAGGGCAAATTATTCACAATCATAGTTTTGATTCATCCAAATATTTGCCGGTGACCCAACAGTATGCCATCGGGCCTTATGTGACCGACCGGGACAGAGGAGCTCTGAAGTCACTAAACAACACAACACACGAAAAGCAATAGACATTTAGCGCTGTACCTCAGTGTAGCTTCTCCCTGTGGTTCTGTGCAGATAGCAAATAAAATCCAGAGACAATTTGGTCTCAGCTGCAGAGATCTGAAACACTCAGCGAGAGAAAGCCAGAGAGAACTCAACTCCCATCTCTCTCTACATCTACACCAATAGGCTAAAATCCTCCACTCACATCCCATCTGAGTGAGAGAGGGGGAGAGAGAGTTAAAAGGAGAGCGGGTGGATGGGGGGGGGGGGGGAGTGCTTGCTTGGGTGAATATAGGGGAAAAACTGAAAGGGAGAGTGAGCATAAGTCAGGGAGAGAGAGTGAAAGGGAGAGATTTATGAGTTTGGTTTTGTGTAAGAGAGGGAAAACAGAAAGAGAGGAAGACAGGAGTTTAAATCTCTAATTACAACTGCTTATCACAAGCCCATGAGCAGATGGTAGGAATGGGTGACAGTGGACTTTGTACACACCACTCCGTTACGCCCGTCTTTTGCTTGTGCATGTGTATGTATGTGTGTGTGTTTGCATGCCAAAAAGGAACGTAAGCACATATGCCTAACAATGAGGACAGCTCGTAAATAGTATGTGCCTTCTCACCTAACGTCGCCTTTTTCTCACAGGGTATCAGTGCCTGTTGCTCTTCCTCATCAGCACGAGAATGAGTACTAGAATGAATCTCCACACGCATCGGATGGATTTCATGAAATACATACTTGTGTTCTATTTTTCTATCATCAGGTCAAAATTTCAGTATTTCTCCAGGACTTTGGTTAATAAACAAGAACAAACAATGCTGAGCGGTCTGCGGTGCAAATTAGAAAATGATCTCACGCTGAATCACTAACCAAGATGGTGAAAATATTTAACATTGTGCCTGCTACTGAAAATCAATCACAACAAAATAAAAGTACTTGCAACTACTGGCAGACTCAAAAACATGTAAACAGTATAATACCAAGAATTGGTGAAATAAAGCCAAGCCCCCAGAAGCCACGAGAAAGTGAGGGAACAAAAAAAGTGTAAAAATAAATAAATAAATGACTAATTGTAAAGTCAGTTATTCTCTTATATCAACTGTTGAACTGATGGTGTATTCAGGTAAAATTAGCAAATATTTTTTATTTACAGTATATACAAATTATTCCTTTTTGTCCAATAGCTTCTAAGTGTGTGTGTGTGTGTGTGTGTGTGTGTGTGTGTGTGTGTGTGTGTGTGTGTGTGTGTGTGTGTGTGTGTGTGTGTGTGTTAAACAAATGTTGCGGGCTGTGTGTCATCCAAAGCCCGGGCTTGGAGCGGTGAAGAAGATGGAGAAAGAAGGAAAGAGAGAGGGGGAAGCAGCAGAGTTGTGGCAAGCCATAATCTTTCTCCCCCTTTCTCATCATCCATCTGATGTGCTTTGCTCTCTTCTGCAATAAGCTCATGTCCCTGAGAAAAATGCCTGGAAAAATAAAAGATTCAATAGGAAGAGCTTGAACGGAGACAACTTTCAAATCTGCTCAAACTTGCCTTGTACCCATGCAGATTGCTGTTTTGTGATGGTTTGATTTTTCGGCAGGAATATATGAATTATAGATCAGCTTATATTTGCAGATCTCATGTGGACAGGGGAGAGAGGGAGAGCATTTTTAAACCCAATCACATGTTTGCAATGTTAAAAACAGATAAACCTCTTATTCGGCTTGGTCAGTCACGTTTTTCAAATCAGAAACAATTGACATCTAACTGAATCCAAAAAACCCCCAAACTATATTGAATGGCGAGCACAGAGCACGGTGTTTAGGATGTAGAGTAACGGATGGTGCAATCCTGTTTGTTGATAAACCAAATCCTCACTTAGAAGAGAAATCCATGCACTGCCTCTGCCAGTTCAGCTGGAGGGCTCTGGATCAGCCTGATTACTCTGGGCTGACAGCAGCAGATCGAAGTAATCTCCAAATTCTACATAAGTATGTACACGAAACAAACATATAGCACATTTAGCTGCTGTGAGCTAATATGAGCAGTGCACATTTCATTAGTATTTGTGGGAGGGCAACAGATCTACATATGTACACAGTGAGAGTCAATGCTCTGCAAAAGTGAATGTCTGTCTGCAAACTCTGATGCCTGTGCAAGCATGTTAGTGAAACGAGGCATGCTCGGTTTTATAATCAGGATTCAGGGATCACCTTTACTCCCTGTCATCTGTCTCACCTGTCCCAAAGGTACCAAACAGGGAGAGAGAGAGAAGGAAAGCAAGGGAAGTACAGATGGGAACAAAGAGATAGTGAAACCCACAAGGGATAGAATTGGAGAAATGAGAAAATAAATGAATTGAAACTGAAGACTTCTTGGAATTTACCCACTGTTAGTATAACAGCGCTCCTTTAAGTAATCTTACTTCTCTGTCAGAGTAGATAATGTGCCTTGTGTAGCTGTTGAATAAAGCAGAACAGGTAAAAAGGTCATTTGTAGAGCTGTTTTTCATCTTTATTTCTTTAAGACGCTCTTTAAAATATGATTTTACAGACGTTTCGGAATATCTGCTTTGTGCATCTTTGATATTTTAAACACTGTATACACGCACCGTGAGTGCACGGGTGTGTGAACTACACACAGTGCCAGCATGAGCGCACAGCAGGTCTCATTTCCTCATTCTCCGGTCAGACACTGGTTTCTCTTTTGAAAGCGGAGCCCAAAATGACATCAGTTTCCGCCAAGACACAATTCGTCACCATGGCACCGCACGAAGACATTTTTGACCCAGAGGGAGGAGCATCATGCTTGACACATTTATAGCAGAGGTCTTTGCTCCACTCTTCCCTCTTCTCTAACCCCCCCCCCCCCCCCCCCCCTCTTTTTCTCAATTGATGTTTGCCCAGCCGCCCGCTCTGTTTACCGCATCATCAAAGAGCTTCTCTGACTTCAATGGCTCCGGTTCTCTGACCTGACCCACTCTCCTTGTGCATTTCAACTTCAAGGTCTCTCTTCCATGTACTCTTGCACTGATACATATTTGGGATCTTTGAGTGAATTTAACATCCAGCTTCTCAAGACTTCTATTTTAGACTTCTTCCCTCCCCCACTTTTGATTTCAGTGCTTGTCAAACGGGCTCCAAGGGCAGAATGCCTGTTGAAGAAGTGACCACCCACTGGGCTTTGTCTTACTCTTTGCCACGACTGACAGATGGCCAGTTTACATAGAAAGAATATCGCAGATAAAGAGAAATCCAAAATACTAAAAAAAATCAACCTCTACAGTTTGAAGATTCATATTTCATTTTAACTGCCATTATGTCAGGAGGTTTTAAAACAAGGTAGAAGATGCAGGCCCTTTATTTGAGGCAGCTCTGGCTGAGGAGGTAGAGCGGGTCGGGTCGATTGTTCAGTCCCTGGCTACTCTAGTCTGCATGTCAACACATTAGCATTCACACATTCACATTCAAATGCATCTGTGTGAGTATTTGTGTAATGCTGGACAAGGTGCTTACGTATGTATGACTGAATGAGGCTTGTCGTAAAAAGCACTATATGAATACCTGTCCATTTACCATTTATGGTATTGGCAAAACACATAAAATAAACATGAATAATAATTTAGTCATTAAAAATATTAACTGTATTTAATAAATAGCAAAGTATTAAAGAGAAGTATGAAGATGAGAAAATAAAATGTCCTGCAGTGGCTACATCTACGGTGCTTCCCAGGTGGCAGCAGGTGAAAAAGCTGTGGTTGGGTTCAGTATTGCTGATGCTCTGCAGACCGGTGCAAATGATGTCCTTGGCGGTTTTAATCACCCTCTGACCACACTTCCAGACTCAGGCCTTTCACCTCCCTTAGTAAATTTATTATCACCAGAATTATAACGTTCCAAGTTAGCTGGTTACATTAATCTGAGTCATTTCTCAGATTTATTCACCGCAGGGAGAGGTGTATGGTTACCAGGGTTCCCTGGTAACCATACATCCTGAAACCCAGGAAGCTGAACTGTTTGCCTGCTCCGCTCAGCAACCAATGTAAACAGTGGTGTGTGTCTTGTCTAAAATCAACAGTTTAAATAGTTTACTTAAACTGGGCTTACCATTAAATAGTTGTGGAACAAAAACATTTTTTTGACTGTCACTGTTTTCATATGGGTTTCCTGGCAGCCAGATAGAAGCCAGATTTTCCTGTTAATGAATTGTGTTTTGAATACAAGGAAATTGTGGGAAATACTTGAGCTATATGTTATAATTTTATATCATATCATGTCATGGCAAAATCATGTTAAGTTGTGTGGCGTTTTGCTTAACATTTTCCTTTCCCGTGTACAAATCTGTGTTTTCCTGATATGTTATATTGCACGAAAAACTCATGTAAGAGAAAACCTTTTTTGTGACTAATTGTTTATTTTTTACCTTTGATATGACAATTATAATACAAAACCACTGACAGTCAGTAAAGATTAAAACTAAACAATCCCTCTGATCCTATACAGTGTGTAAAGTACTGATAATACTGCATGATTTATGGCATAAAAAATTCACATAATGTACTGTAATTAAAACTGCGAATGCATTAATATTGTCCAGAATATATAAGAACACACTCTCGGGTATAACGTTCACTCCATCTCTAGCTTATACAAAATCTAGACTGAAGAATACACTGAAAAAGTGTCACTATTTTCTCCTGGGCTTTCATGCATTCGTGCATGGCAAATTCATTGATCACTTCCTTTGAAAATGAAGACATCATCTGCCTAGAGTTTTGCCTCAGGCTAAAAATAGGGTATTGCTGCTCCTGATCAACCTTATTTCTCTCTTTGCTTTTGTTCTGACACACACACACACACACACACACACACACACACACACACACACACACACACACACACACACACATACACAACTCTTTCCTTCTTGTGGTTATTGATGGAACATCAGCCTCCACTCAGAATGTCTTGTGAAAGAATTGTCACTTTATTGCATCTGAATATTCATATCAAGTGAGTCATGCTGGCTTATGTCTTTATATCTGGACTAATAAAGCATATAAGAAGAACCATCTGAGTTATGCAGTAATGTGGCTGCTGCTAAATGAAAGATTATGTGATTAATATTTGGTCCTTGCCACGTGTGCGACTATCTGAAGAAAGCTTACTTGATTCTAACAGTTTCTTACAATGTATATATGTATGGCACAAATGAATATAATGCATGAACATAATAAAAAGGACAGACCTTAACCCTTAACCCTCTGTCTCTCTTGTGTCTGCTCAGGCTTAACAAGCTAGAAGTTGCACAGTACATCATTCAGCCAGTGGTGAAATGGCTGCTTCCTGTGTTTTTGTCACAACACCAAGTCAGTCAAGGTCACCAAGAAATGTAGCATGTTGCTGCCATTCCCCCATCTCTGGCACTTCATGGCTTTAACGTCTCCCCTTGGGTCCGATGTGAGGTGGCACAGTTTAAGCCAGTTTGAGAGCACCCAGAAAGGTGGAATCTCCACTCAGGGACACGTCTGCTGTGGCCCGGGGGATCAGAAGCTCCAAGTAGTCCCCAGCCTCCAGTTTCACAATACCTGAGGGATGTAAATGTCTGCATCAGACCTTGAATTGGTATTTTCCATTATTACGCACTCCTTAAACTGAAGCACCAACATGCATACACAAACACACAAACAAATGCTTGACAGCTTGACAAAAGAGGAAGTGGGTTGATTAACCTCCACAAGAACTGTTGTTTAAAGGAAGAACATATCTGGGCAAATACAATAGCACAGATTCACCTCCTGTGTAGCAGGTGTTGAACGATTGGACAGGGTTCATGTTTTGGATGCAGCGGAACAGGGACACATACTGAGGCTCGTTTCCAACAACATTTGCCTTCCACCGGAACACCACGTGACCCATTGCAAAGGTGTTGTCCCTGTAGAAGACCTGTGCACATCAGAACCACCAGGTTAAAACCACGGGGTGTGGTGGGGGCATTGGTGCTACAGCACCGCCTAATTTATTATGCACGCATAATTTATATATTCTCTTCTTTATCTGACCTTTGTTCAAGGTCTCTCAACCAGCTGCATGTTTAGATTGAGCACACCCTTTTTTCTGCACCGTTTGTAAGGGGGGAAAATAATATCTGATGATTTGGAAACGGACTGGCAGCACCCCCCTGTGGCAAAATCATGGAATGACAATTTCAAAAAAGGACATACCTGACTGTACACATAATAGAAGCCCTCCTCTCGGACTAAAATGCGGTCACCTTCGGCCTCCAGGGCAGTGCCTCTCTTTAACCCAGGCTGCCAAGGGATGCCTGTGTACGTATCTCTTAAAATTTCTAAACCAAAACATAACATCATTATGGAAAATGCCCCACAGCACATAAAGATACATCTTTTGTAACAGTCACCATATTTGTGAGTCACTTAGTTACTGTAGACCTCATACAGCTTAAGTCTAAATTCTGACTTTGTAACAATGGCTCTGATTAGTTTGCAAAGACCAAAAGATCTCAATATGAAACAAGAGGTAAATACAAACCAGAGGTAAGTTAAATAAACAGACAAATCAAAACAAAATGTCACAGTTATGGTCTAACATCTTGTACCTTTCACGTAGTTTTTTCTGCTGTCGTTTGCCAGCATCTGCAGGAAAGACTGAGAAACTGCGAGCAAACACAAGAGGAAACTATTTTTAAAAGTTGTTTCTTTTCTGTCTCAACAAAGCTTGTTCCTTAACCGTTACTCTTGTTCGTTCTTATCCATCATTTTTTTCTCTCCCATTTTTGGGCAAAAGTGCATCATCGGTGCCCAACAGCTCAATAAATTTGGCCTTATACTATGCACATTAATCAACTAACAGCAATATCTGACCACATGAGATTTTTTGGGATTGTTAAGAAAACGTGGTCATTGGTATGTTAAAGTAAACAGTGTGTCTGGGGAACTTAGTGTGGCGGGATTTAACACCCTCCACCCCCCTGCCCACCAAAAAAAAAGAAAGAAAGAAACCTCTATGCACAATTAAACACGGGTTAACAATGGTACAGAAAATTATACACTACGCATAGTACCAGTAATAAAAGTGTGTGTTATTTTTCTTTTTTCTAATCAGGCAACAGAGTTGAAAAAACAAAACGTACATTTTTGCAAATATCTCATGCGTGAACAATAACTGTAAGTCTCAAGTGCACCCTCTATGTCTTACTTAACACTTCTGCTCCAGACACCGTTCTCCTTCGTCGTCTTTGGATGAAGGCAGGTGGACACTCGGGCTGACGAGCAACATCTTTGATGTTGTTTGGAATCTCCACCTGCACAGACATGATATAGCTCTTAGAAAAACAGTAACTGCAATTAAAATACAATATTTTGCACATCTTCGTAACCTTGTGCAGGTGGGGTGCTTGCTGTCGTTCCCATGTGGGGGGTGGACTAGTGTTCTCTCACCTGCAATCTGTCTGCGCTGGGTTGTCCCTCTTCTCTCCCACAAGAGACATCTGATTGAAGTTGCTCTATTTCAGCTCTGAGGGCTACCAGCTGGTACAGAGACAAAGCTGAAAGAAAAGATGAGCTGAGAGCGGCCAGCATCAACAGGAAAACTGGCCAGGACAGCATTCTTTCACTATCCCCTTGTCCAGAGCCAGGCTTAAGACCTGCCAAAACTGCCATTGCAGGACCCATACAATCTCCAGAGCGAGCTCACACTTGCCACATGACCAGTTTCACGCCTGAACTATCCTCTCCCTCTCTTCTTACTGTATTTGGAATGGCGGATGTTTGCTTTTGTTATCAAATGTTCTCTAGTATCTCCAGTAGTACCGTAACTCCCGTCTGCAAGCAAGATTGATTTCCTTAACTCTCACTTTTGTCCTTAAGAAGCCAGATCCAGTGCAGTCTGAGGGACTACGCAGGATAAATACTTTACAAAAAAAATGGTAAAGAGCTTCCCCTCTATTGTTCCGCTAAGCTAACCACACTCAGCTTCCTGCCTGACCAGAAGCCTTGACAAATCTCTCTCTCACTCCTCGGTTTTCACATCACAAAACACACGTCTTCTTCCACACAATAAAAATTGACACGCGAGTGGGCACAAGAGTGGAACCTGGCAGCAAAATGGAAAACAGCCAAGGTGCGAAACAGGTAAAGTGATTTAAGACTGAGAAGTGAAAATAATACCGTATAATGCCACCGTTATTTCAGAATTAGATGCACACTAAAATAAGGAAGTGAATAAATTCATCTGTGAACAGCAACACAAGATGGCAAAACATACAAAACTGTTATTCTCAGAAGTGTGAAGTTACTTGTTTTAGCACCCTGAATAACAAAGCACACACACACGCAGACACACACAAACTCCAACTCAAACCACAAAAAAGATTTTAATGTATCAATTTATTGCATGTTACAGTACAGAAAATAGAAAGTGAAAATGTGTGCTTACAAAAGAAGTTGTCGACATTGTTTAAAAATCGTAAAGAAACAACTGGAAAATGGAAAAAATTGCTCAAACTGACCGTCCTGTACTCAGAAGTCAAAAGATGACTCATTCAGATGTTTGTCTGTAGTAATAAATCATCAGTTTTTCTTCAGAGCATACAGAAGCGGAGCGGTTGTGGCAGATATACACAAAGTATGTCGAGACTGTGCATGTTCATTTCCACACAAATTTGCCAAGACTCGATGTTATTACATGCCAGCTTTAAAATGCAACGTACCAATTCTGAGTTATGGCAACATTTTCGCCAGCATTTCTTCCGAATAGATTCACATAAAGAAAAAAAAAAAAAAGTCCCACAGTGCACTGTCGCATCTGATCGGCCAATGATTTTCTATAAAAACTTAAAAGACATTCAATTTTATTTGTTTTCATCCACAGGGTGTTAGACTGTAAAAGCACATTTGGCTAGGATGAAGACTCAATATCCCATTTATTATTAAATTTGCTTCCTACCAGGCTACAAAATGGTAAATCAAGTGAATGACAACAAGTTCCGCAATCTTCTCTCGAATGATGGGATGGTGCAATTCTAAGTCACAGCAGAAGTGTAAAACAAAGCTAGTGGAGCCAAAAGAGTGTATACTCACATGGTTGTATGCACAATGTGCATTAACTCAGCATATGGATTTGATATAATACAAAAATGTCCCAAAATGTTCAGTGCCGCCAGTAAAATAAGTCAAAGAAAAAGGAAGAAAAGACCAGCAATATACGATTTCTATAAAGCATGTTCACTTAAGACCACCATTTACATTCATAGTAGGATTTCGATCATTTGTCAAGTTACAGTGATGCACAAATTTGGTCTTCTGGCATTGTCAGATTTTGTTTAGCATACGTCTCAAACAGTATTAAATATGGCTAAGGAGATCTGTTGAGCTTGTTCAAATGGCTTTGATACCACTGCACTGCCGCGTGCTGCATTTAGAAAGCAAGAGCTGATAATAGCGTTTTAATTGTCGAGCTCCGCTCCATCCCATGGAAGACATGCAGGAAAGGTTAATTAGCTCATTAAAAGCCCTCCAAGTGAGTAAAGCCGTTTTGCAAATAAGCATGGGGTGACAGAATCTTCCAATTAACAATTACAATGCTGATGATAAAAGCTAAGAAAAAAGCTTACACCTCATTCCTAAATACACCTCTTCTTTAAAAAACAGTTTCTGTGTTTTGGTTTGTTTTTTGCTCCCTAAAATGATTTCAATTCAGTATTCAAATGGCCAAATGCTGTACAGTAAATTTTTAGGAACTATCTTTCTTGGTAATCATTCGTCATGTCTGTAATGCCTCCCAGAAATCTCACATGGTGTAACTAAAGGGTGAGAGGTATAGGGCAAGTTCACATTCCTCAGTCTTTGTTAAAAAATAATTCTTAGAATTTCATTAATCTTCAAAAGTTAATTTCTGCCCTCAAAATCCCCCTATTAAAATTTGCTGGACTGCAGTTTCTTGTTGATTTGCAGTATTAACTTTGGGAAATTACACACTAAATTTCTCTTGCTTAGACTACTGAGGACTCATAATATCTGCAAATCTTCTGAATACTTTTTTGCACAAAATGAGAACTATGTAATTTTTCCCTATTGTGTTCCAGCGGTCAGCAGGGGCAAGACCATTACACCAACCGATGACTCCTTCGGTGCACAGATATATAACACACTAATGTAACTTGCTGTAAAAGGTTCTTACCATAAACTATAGAAGCCAATGTTGCATAATAACCCCTAAAGTCCAATTAAAAAACAAAGACCTTTTCTTGTGTGCGCATTGCATTTTAACCAGGGAGAACAGCGTGTAGATTATCTTAATCACAATGAAACAGAAGCAGCTAGACAGGAAATAAGAGGTCCATAAGTTATTTTTGACAGGCAGAAGTATCAAACATGTCATTTCATCTTCCTGACCACTTCATCTCAGCAAACACTTGTGGCTGAATATAATTATTCAACAGGAAGCTTTCTGCTACTTTTAAAAGTAAAGTTCAAAGGGTGTATGTGTATAGACAGTAATCACAACAATATCCTTCTATGCCAATCTGTTGCACATACATCAGATTAACGCTTAAAGAGGGAGAGGAAAAAAGTACACTGCTCAAAGTATTGCTCAGAAGATGTTAGCTCATATAATTAAACACTTGGGTAAGTTTAAAAAGAAAAGTGCAATTTAGAAAATTAAATATATTTACACTGAAGGCCTAGACTGCATTATCAGGCCTAGCTCAGTTTATCAGATGAACTGAAATTTTAACTGCAGTAACAATCAGTTTTCACTGAAACACCATAGGCCCCTATATGGACGCAGTAACAAGAGAAGCTGTTTCACTGACTTTAATTCATTCGAGCAGACTTACTAGAGCAAAGTCTTCTGTGTTGTGACATGTATGATCTGGCTTCATTCGTTAAAAAATGTCAAAAATACATGCATACATATCTGCAAACAAACTCAGGAGGACATTCTTACCCTCTCTTAGAACCTTGAAACAGTGAAAATATTTTGACATGTTAAATTTACAGAAAGGTAAAAAGAGTGAAATAAAATAAAACCCCACACAAAAGGATTAAAAAAATGTACATTCTTCCAAATAATCAGTGAAGCTTTCCCAATCAGTCCACTCAAGCCCATGAACAGTCAGTCCCTGACTTTTTTTTTTCTTTTTTAGATAATGGTGACGCTAGCTGAAGGCTGAGCGCTCTCCTCGTGGGCATGGCTCTTCAGCAGGTCTTTAATGAACTGCTCCAAAGCAGCAAAATAGCCCTGACACTGCCACGTGTCGTTGTGCGTGCCCTCTGGAAAGATAGCCAGGCGCTTAGTCCGTGCAGGAGACAGCTCGTACAGTTGTTTCATCATAACTGGTGGGATGAGCTGATCAGACAGACCAGACACAAACAGCGAAGGCATGCGGCACAGCGCCACCTGTCTATAGGACAGGAACTTATTCCTATAGCACCACAAGGGGAGCAGGCGCATGGGCAAGAAGGAGAAGAGCGTTGCTGCCATATGGGGGATGCTGAGGAAGGTGTTTTCAACAATAATGGCTGCTACTCTATGAGGGTTGACTGATGCCAATCGAACAGCCACGGCACCTCCTAGTGAGCGACCAAAGAGTACCACCTTTGTTTTGTCTAGATCAGGGCGGGTCATGACATAGTCCAACGTGGCCTCGGCATCAAGGTAGAGCCCATCCTCGCTGGGCTCACCCTCACTTTTTCCATAACCACGGTAGTCCACCAGCACCACGTTAGCTTTCAGATTGACCAACATTAACAGGGCGTTTGGCACCCTGTGACCAATATTACCTGCATTACCATGGAAATAAAGGATCGTAGGGGGAGCAGAAGAAGTGGGGCAGCTTTGATTTCCAGCAGTGACTCCAGGAGATGTGTCCCCTCCTGTGTAACGAAGCAGGATGAGGTTGAGCTTGACACCGTCCTTAGTACGAATATACACATTCTCATGTGGGATTCCTGTTGGCATGGGAACATAAAGGCGAGAGGAGGAAGGCTGGTCAGGAAAATAGAGAAGAACATCCTGAAATTTGTAGAGGATGCCTGCCACAGATGCTAAGATGAGAGCGAGGAGAAAAAATCCTCCATATAGATGGAAGGTGAGGATAAGGGCCAAAAGGGAGACACGACAGGCACCCCAGGACCAGGACACCAGAGTGAGGGTGCAACGCTCCATTGCCCCCCACAACCTCCACGGCTTCTCCATGGCTACACAAGAGCTGAATCACAGGCCACACACTCTGCAACAAACCAATAAAAACCAAACAAAAACATTAATGAAACAACCAAAAAACACAGGGAACCAAAGATGATTTGGCAGGTAATTGCATCAAATACAGAAGTTCTTGCATCAAATACAGAAGTTCTTGTATCAGTATATAATCATGCACAATATCCATAACAGTTATCAGCCTACTTCATAAAAAAATACTGATGCAAAACTGAACATACTGCTCATGTACCAATACTGGGAAGTAATGAAGACTATGTTATCCCACCTAATAAAAGAATTAAACACCAGTTAGTGTTCATTAAATTATTGCAGGCATTCATGAAGCTTTGTTCAAAAACCTATTCTGTACAAAAAAAATTTTGAAATCAGACAATCAATTAAATTAAGCATTAAAAGAAGGGTTACAAATAAAAAAGGACACGTGTCCCTACAACAGCAACCATATATTCCGATATTTTAATCAACATTGTGTGTCTCATGCACAAGGCTAAAATATGTATGAACTACAGTCTTGAGCTTTAGAAATAATGAAGCACAAAACATGATGAAAATACATTTTATCACAATTTTATTTCACTATCATAAGTCAAAGCTCGTGCCATTTGGTTAGTTGACATGGAAGGACCCCTATGTATTCTGTCTAAAAACATTCATATACTTAAACCAGGACTGTATCGTTTTTATAATAACAGTAATAGTAAAACATCACTGGATAATGTGTTTGACTGCAGTGGGTCTGTTTTCCGCCTCCTGCTATATCAGCAACCTATAGGAGGAATCGGGTGTGCTCAGCCAACCGAAAGGTGATGGGAACCAAACCCTGGTGAATATACTGGCTTATCAGGTGGCGGTAAGATGTGTGCACTGCTGAGGTTAGTACGGGAAATTAAGGTAATGTATGCTGAAAAGATGAAGATGGAAATCTTACGAAGGGAAAAAAATATCTCGACCCCACCCACAAGGAAAAGCGTTGACAGCTGCTGTCAGCCTGGTGAAAAGCTCATACGACTGGTGTTAGCAGGGCTTTGGCAGTTGGTATCTAATTTAACTGATCGTCGATCGTTAAGAGCAGCCAGTCATCACTCAGTATTTTTTTGGCCTGTCAAAAGAAGCTGTCAAATCAGTCACGACTGACACACCATGCTTTGAATTTGCTGGCTATACAAACGAGTTTAACCCCATTAAATGACCACTCACTGCAGCCGAGTTAGATGAGTAACTGAAATGCTAACTACTAAGCTGTCCTTACCTTGCTAGTGCTGTTAGCAGTCTTATATGTAGCTTTTTAAGTTAGCCACCTAGCTAACTCGTCAATGTTAGCTACGGAGCCATCTACTTACCCTTCTCTCATTTTCAGCGTCTCAGCTCCACGAAATTTTAGTAAAACACTAACGCACAGGCAACACAGCCACTGTCATTCAACTCTGTATCTACTAACAAGATTATAGTTACAGCAGCAAGGTGAGTGACAGGCTGTCAGCGACAACACCGGTGACACTAGCTGCACAGCTGGTTAGCATTACTGGTGTAACCTTTTTCAGTTCCGTGTAGAGCTTAGAATAAGAAAATGGGTTCCTGTAAAGCTGCAGTCCTCACACATCAAAATAAACTGCGTTTCAGCGTGACAAAGCACTAAAGTATTTCAAGTGCTAATTTAAGCATCGATCAGGTGATACTTAAAGCGTGTAATGTATGGCACGCCGCCGTAGTAAGGACGTGCAGAATATTAAATACGATGTATTGGCCGAGCTCACGCCTCTGCGTGTGCTATTTAATTTTCACCCACCAGGTGTTGCTATTAGATAGAATACAGCATCCCAGGGCCTAAAAGCAAACTTCAATGACCGATGCAGCGTTGTTACTTGTTTACTTTATTTACATTTTTAATTTTAGTTTTTATTATTATTATTATTATTATTATTATTATTATTATTATTATTATTACTACTACTACTAATAGTAATAAAAACGAAGTCAGAAGTGACAGAGAATAAAGTCATGTATGAGAATAGTGAAATAGTTGTAAGGTATGTGGTAGGAGTTAGAGTTGAGTTCAGGGTGAGGGGTGGGACAACAGAGCCTGTTCTTGTTTGCCATGGTATTTACAGGTCGACAGATGAGGACAGGCAGGAGTCTCTGTGGACTATGATGTTTGCTGATGACACTGTGATCAGTAATGAGAGTAGGAAACGTCTGGAAGATTACTTGGAGAAGTGGAGGTATCCTTTGAAGAGAAGATTAATGAAAGTCAGTAGAATCAAGTCAGAATACTTGTGTGTGAATAAGAGGAGATCGCGTAATAGTGATGTTGCAGGGACTAGTGAGGGTGAACAATTTCAGATGCCTGGGTTCAACCATCCAAAGCAACATACAGTGCACAAGAGCAGTGAAGAAGAGAATCTAGGCAGGGTAGAGCTGACCGAGACCATTGCTTGGGGTGATTTGTGTCAGAAGAATAACAGCAAGAGTCAGAGGGAAGGTTTACAAGATGGTAGTGAGGCCTGCTATGATATATAATTTGAAGAAAGGAGACGGAGATGCTAAGGTTTTCCTTGTTAGCAGTTAGGGATAGATGAGATGGAGGCAGATGATCCACTGTGATGACCACTAAAGGGAGCAGACAGAAAGAAAAGAAGAAGAAAGAAAAACGATTACTATTGACTGACTCGTTAGATTGAAATAAAATAACCTCATATTCACAAAATGGCAGAGTATTGTGACTTGCTTTTCATTAATGACACAAAACTATTGCAGGAAATTATAATTTCTATGCATATTTTAGACCGTGATATAGGCTATCCACTAACAAGTTACATTCTTTTAAAACATGATCTCAAAGTTACAGATTGTTTTAATCTATTCAGTTCCCAAGAATGAGTCTCTTATAACTTGAAAATGTATGAGAGCCTACTGCTGTGATCTCAACAGCAGACTATAAAGAACAGTTTTTATGTGTTGGTGGAGTCAAAACTGACACATCTCAAAGCTTCGAAAAATGGGTCACTTGTAGGTGTGAGAAACATAACACTGCTGTGGCTGCTGAAGGGACTGTCCTTGAAAAAAAATCCCTCAAAGAAAGAACAGCTCAACCTTGCTGCCTTAAGCTGCTTTTTTAGTTAAAGCCAACAAAACAACAAAAGTTCAAATAACTGAGAATTTGACTTGGACCTTGGTGATGTTGCATGTCATACGTGCTTGTGACTTTCAAATTTCATGGTGATCTATAAAACTAATTAAAAATACAAACACAGTGGAAGTTGTGCTGCAAAGGGGTTTCTAATTTTAATAGTATATGTTAATATTTCCATTCTGAGTTGCCCATTGGTATTGATTCGTTGGTGATACTCAGTGTGACCTTGGAGGAGACAGATTATGTGCAGACCAGCACAGCTGTAGGCTGTTCACCTCTCTCCTTGGGGTTTGCTGATTTGATTCCGTGTTGTTCGAGTCAGCAGCGGCTTCATAAGCTATGTAAATCTTCTCATAAAAGAATACACCAAAAATACAGCCAGCACATGAAAGCTCATTGTCGATTACAGTGTATTAATTATTGCTGGAGTAAGAGGTGCTGACACAAGTATTTGCTGAAACTTTAAAGTCGCACTGTGGAGGCTGTTGAGGAGAAAATGGTTGTGAAGTAGTGTCCACATGCTGTGTAACTGCCCATGACCTGTTCTGCAAGTCAGCAGTTTCTTTGAATTTATGGATGGATTAGTTGGTTTGTTGCTGTAGTGTTATTTATGTCATAACAATGAGCAACATATAAAAATTAAAAACATTTGTGTTTAGTATTTTTTTATTTCATTTTTTCCTTAGTAAAATGCTGTGCTCATTTTTAAATAAGGATTTACAAAGGAAAGTGCTCTTTGAACTGAATCGTCCAGACTTACAAATGAGAAACTGTTTTTTTCCCCAGCTTGAACAGATTGACTTTAAGATTATGACCATGTTCAAACTCCATTCATTATTCAGACTGAATAATAAAAAGGGAAATCTACTACACCAGAATCTAACTAGTGTAGTAGCCATGTCATTGGCATTGACCCTACCTGCTAGAGGTGCTTATTGTATCTATGCAGCAGAATGCATAGTGGATGAGTGCACACACATACACAAATGCACGCACACACGCACGTACACACCTACACCTTGTCTCTTTAGGTGATGGTGAGTGCTGCTTTCAGCCTGTAAGAGACTGACAGCTGGCAGCTTCACTCCCTCTTACCTATGACTCAATTACCTTTGACATGTCAGTCAAAACATCTACTACACAAACACTCGCTCACTCTCTCTTACTTTGCAGCTCTCGTATCCCATGACTCAATTACTTGAAATATAGCACTCTAAACAGCTGGAGGGCCCAAGCTCAATAACTCGCAGTCAGAGCTGTAAGAAGGACGAAGCAAAACTGTGGCGACCCAGCTGGGAATATCATATCATCAAGCCAAGGGGACATGCTTATCATTCACCTTACACCATGCACCATGTGGCCTTCTAGAGCCAGAACCATAGAATAAATTTCTACAAGGGGCCCGTGGTTCCCATTGATAAAATAAAAAACAATAACACAACTTCCACAGCAGATGTCAAGCCATTTAAGCGCAGGGATATTTAGTCAGTCAGCAACTTTTTTTTCCACCGGACACTAGGTTTTTAACTTTTTTCATATAAGAGTTGCCATCATTGTCTTTGTGCCATGCTGCGTTTGGACATAGTTTGGCTTGTTCCATACTAACATGCAACACCTCTTTGGTTTGTTGATTTCTCAGCATGCCATGCATAGAATGACAGATGGTTGTGTCCATGACTACAATGTAAAAGTGTCACCTTGGAGACAGAGTATTCCTTTGAGTCAGAGAGGACAGCTACATAATACCAAGTCTTTATTTTACACACAAAACATGCACACACACACACACACACACACACACACACACACACACACACACACACACACACACACACACACACACACACACTTGTGCGCCCAATTCTTGTTTTCTTTTGAAGTCATTAAGTCATTCCTCCCTGGAAAAACAACAGTTCAAAGAAATCATTAAAAGCCCCAAATTACTGTGACACATGAGTGTATGCAAACTTCTGTTCACATCTGTATATAATTAAGAACACACGAGGTACTGTAGTGCTTATTGTTTTACTGTCAGGCACTAAACAAGATTCAATGACACTGTACATTATACAGTTTTATGCTACAGTGACATGAAATAGAGCAGGCTGCTTGGCATTGTGGGCATGCAGCAAAGAGTGCCCTATACACTATGCCTGCCAGAAGTAAATTGGGTGGAAATTGCAGTATGTCTCAGACAGCAATTAGGAGGCCTCCTGTGGCAAGGATGTAGACTTTTAATAAAGGCTACATTTCCCTCATTTCCCATGCAAATAAACCTTCTGTCATACCTATGATGATATCAATCATTCTAATTAACCTGCTGATATAAGTTTGTGTTTGTGTGTGTGTGTGTGTGTGTGTGTGTGTGTGTGTGTGTGTGCTTAAGTACAGGCAGTGGTGATGAGCTGAGTTTAAAACAGCAGCATGTAGTGAAGTAATAAAGGAGTAACCACAATATTGTGGGTAATTACATGGTAATGGGGCATGATTTACTAATTAGTGTGGCTTTAAGTGTGATCGGTGGGGTTTTGTGCAATGAATTTCACACTTTTTATTCCTCACTCTCTGACTATGACAAGTGAGGCATGAAGTGGTCACCATTTTTACAAAAAAAGGGAAAGTAGCCACAATTTCCCCTAAAAAAGCCCCCTATCAAGATCTTTAGAGTGAGAATGATGTTATCTAAGCCATCATCCCTCTTCTGGTCTTTGCCTAACCTCCTCTGATGGTAGAAAAAGATAATTAGCACATTTGGCCATTGTGCCAAAAATAAAAATGAAAAAATGACGTTGAGAGAACACGTTCTTCAGCTCTCAAGACACTTGAAAATCCTCTTCAGCTGTAACATTACTTGCGACAGTTTCTAAATCAAGCTGCCTTAAAAGTAATTCAACGCATACAAGTATGTTGTTTCACATTTATTAGAGCGAAATGAAAACCGCACCTTTTGTAATTTACTGTGTTTTTAAAAAAAAAATTGAACTTAAAGTTATTGCGGCATTAAATAATACTTTAAATTTTTTTGATCTGCTGTCTTGATGAGACCAAATAAGAAGATTGATGCCACTTTAATGGCTGTTTATTTAGCAGGAAACTGAAGTCAGGAGGCCTGGATGCAATTTAACTAATTTAGCAAAAGCAGGAAGGGGCAAAAGCTGGCTTGGCTGTATCCAAGTTCAAAAATATGTCTACAAGCACTATAACTAAGATCTTTGTGGCTTAGTGAGCTCTAAAGTACTAGTCCCTGAGCAAAATTATAGGGTTGAAGTTGCCCCTTGCTTCAAGTCAAAAGTTGTGAGAATGCTCTTGACCTTCTTGGTTAAGTCTTAGTAAGAAAGCAATCTTAGTTCATTAAACTAAAAATAAATAAATAAACAATTCCTTTAAGGTAATAACTACAGTCATTAAAAAGAGAGCATTTCAATCAGGGGGAGGTCTGCACTTGGACTCGGGCACAAACTTGATTCTTTTCTTTTTCAGCCATTCTGTTGTTGAATCGCTGCTGTGCTTGGGATCATTGTCTTGTTGGATGACCCAGATTTGATCAGATGGCTTCACGTTTGACTCAAGAATACTTTGGTATACAGGCGAGTTTGATTCATTGACTGCAAAGTGCCAATGTCCCGTGTAAAACAAGCACAAATCATCACTCCTCAGTGGCGTGTCTAGAAAATTTTTGTTGGGGGGGCCAGGTAGGGGCACAGATTTGGAGAAGGGTGGCAGATTTAATTGGCAGATAATGTTTAAAAAAAAAAATTCTACCAACCCTTAACCATAATTCAATAATCCTATAAACCTAATAACCAAATGCACTTTTAACTCTTATTAGAATGAGATTTTAACCACTACGGTGCAAAGTTTTTAGATACTGCGTTGATAAAGTACAAGAGATACAATCAGTGCCGATTACTGACACTCGGACTGGTGGCTGCTTCGGGTCTCTCCTCCTGCCTCCCCTTCCCTCATCCACCTGTTGCCTCTGTGGAAGCCCCGTCATAGCCACCACCAAACAACGGAGTTATTTCTACACATCGACCTGCATCTGGCCAATCCACCACCTCTCATTGTTCATGCCATTACAAAAAAAATAAAAAATAAGTCACTGGGGATATGCCCGGTATGCCCGATGGCCAGTCCAGCTATGTTAACCTGCAACCAAATCTGCAGCTCCATACAGCAATGTTACGACTTAGATTATATCTTATAACTCATAACTCTTATGTTAGCTGCCCTCAGTAGCATACTATCTGAAATATTCCACAGCTGCAATAATTCTTTAAGTGTTATTTTTTTCCTTGGTATTCTAATTTCACCGAAGTTTACTAAACTCAACAAACTTAATATTACTTACCGGGACATTTATTCTGTCCTCATTTTCTTTCACCGAAAAATTGTTTCCTGCAGTGCCATCTTTCGTGCTTGGCTCTCCTACCTTTGCTAACGTGATGCGCATAGCGCAGAAGCCGATGCTGCGTTCACTTACACTCGGATATCTGAGCGTCACCGTGAAAACATAATCGGATATTTGATTGAATTTTATTGTTTTGCCTTTGGGGTGGCACCTGGGGTGGCCAGTCTGGTTTGGGGGGTGGCCTGTGCCCCCCCAGGCCACCCCGCTGGACACGCCATTGTCACTCCTCCACCACCATGCTGAGAGTTGGCATGGGGTGTTTGTCCTGATATGCTGTCTAGGAACTTGGAAAGAAAAGGGTCTGGACTTCTTTAGGTTGCTTGAAGACATTTCACCTCTCATCTGAGAAGCTTCTTCAGTTCTAGGGTCAAATGGTGGAGAGTCGGCGTGGGAGTATCCCCCCAAAGATGGACAAAAGGACCCCATGATGATCCTCTACCTAATCACATGAACCAAGGTGTGAAAACGGGTGTGGGTCACAATCAGCCAGGGTTTCGGGTGAGCTGTGTTTGCTTTTTGGCAAACATGCCATGTAGCTCCACTTTGGTCTCGTCTAAGCACATTGTTTTCATTTGTTTAGATGCAGCCTTGCAAACATAAATCATGCTTTCATGTTTTTTTTAATTTAAAGAGAAGAGGTTTTTTTAAATTTTATTTATACTGGCAACCCTTCGAGACAAGCTGTATTTGTTCAGTCTTGAACTTTAACATTTAACGCGTTAAAGTACTAGCTGAGGCCTGTAGTGTCTGAGACATATAATTTTTTTCTGAGCATTGCAGATTCTGGCCTTAGGATGAATTAACCGAAAATGACAGTCCTGGGAAAATTGGCAACTCTCTAAATGTTTTCTACTTGTGAATAAACTCTCATAGATTAGACTTCATATTGTTTGGAAATGCAATTATAACCCTTGATGGGCAGCTTGATGGGCAGCAGCAATTGCTTTAAGATCATTGCAAATGACTTACCACCTTGGCATTGTCTTAACACACACCTAGTTGCTCCAAATGAGCAAACTGCAAAACTTCTACTTTCACAAAGGTACTTACACTTGCTGAGAATCAATTCATCAAGAAAATTTATTTCTTTTGGGATCAGTGAGGGTGTAATTTATTTTTCATGCACTGTTTTTGCATTCTAGCTCAATTTTGATAAAATAATGCCACAGTCTAATGTGCTATGTGTTGTTCATTTGGAGTTTTACCTAATTTTCAGATCTGCAACAGACATTTAAAAAAGAATTATATTCTTATATGAAAAACATTGCAATTTACCTTACAGCAGTAATGCTTGTAGTCATTACCGTTAATATTAATCCTAATTACAGTTACTTAAGAGATATCTTGAGCATAGAAATCATTACACTGGGAAAAACCAAAGCATGTTTCTCTGTGAAGGGCATTCTCTCTGTGAAGGAAGTGCAACCATGAAATAATGTCAGCAGCAAGGCCATTTAAAAAAAAAAGTGCAATATGAAGGGCATGCTGTAATTACAATGTGTTCGATTTAGCCTGTGGAGGCTTCAGCCTCTGCTGAGAACCCACTGTCCTTGAAAATGCAGCTACATTGTCTCAGTGAAGTCAAGAGGTTTTTAAAGGTGAGGTAAACTAAAAATATTAGTGTGCATGGGGCCTTGTTGGTAACCACTATCTACTTAAAGACTAAATTCACTTGATTTAGAGAAAGCTCAGTAACTTCAGGAAGAGCAGTCAGACCAGTAATAAGTGATTGGTTGAGTTGTTTTGGGAGAACATTCCCGACTAAGCTGATACCAGAGGACATGTCTGGTCGCCAGTAGAAACAGACAGGGTTGTGGTCCAGATTAAAGGTTACTGTTTTATCCTGTGGGGATGGAAAGGCCATCTTTCATTTCTCATTTCTCATTTAATAAGTGTGTTCAGTAGCGGTTTTTGATACGGGTGACACGGGCTGTTGCCCCGGGCGGCATTGTGGTGGGAGGCGGCATCACGGGCATCGGCAAAAAAAATTTTTTTCGGCAAAAGGGAAGAGAAACAAGTAAACAAAGTTTTATATTTTCCCAAGGTATATAAGTAAAGGGTGCCAGATTAATTCAAACTCTTTTACATTGTCATTCATACTATATCTTATTTTTTCAAGGTGAAGAGTGTTTATAAGTTCAGTAAGCCACATTTTTAATACAGGAGTCTCATTGCCTTTCCAAAGCTGCAGGATCAATTTCTTTGCAATAATCAAAGCATATGCCATAAACCTTTTTTGAGAGTGTTGTAAATTTTGTGTTTCGTTGGAAATCCCAAAGATGATTACTGTCGGATTTGGTTCAATCTTACTTTTAAAAATATTAGACATATAAGTAAAAATATCATACCAAAAACCCTGAAGCCTTGGACATAGTGCAAAACAGTGTAACAGATTTCCATAGTGTATCTTGCATTTTTCACAGAGGGGGGAACACTCTGGATACATTTTGTGAAGTTTTTCCCTTGAATAGTGTAGTCTGTGTATAATTTTGTACTGAATTAAACAGTGACGGGAATTAATAAAAGGCGTATTTATGTTGTGTAAGGCCTCCTGCCAGAAATCTTCTGATAGGAGAGTCCCAAAATCTTTTTCCCACTCCTCTTTGATTGAAGTAGTTGAAGGTATACTCATCTCCTGTATTGAATTATAAAATAATGAAATTCTCTGTTCAAACCCCCTTCCATCACTAAGACATCTGTCCAAAGGATCGGACGATATGTTTTCAAATTGTGGCAGGTATGTACGGATATAGTCTCTTAGTTGAAGATATCTAAAAAAATGACTGTGAGGCAATCCAAATCTATCTTTTAAATGTTGGAATGACATAAAAGTATCATTTAGGTATAAATCTTTTAATTTACAAATTCCCAATTCCTGCCATATATTGAAAGCTCCGTCTACACATGATGGAAGGAAAGAGGGGTTAGCTGTAATAGATGTACACATTGATAGTTTTTTCAATTTGAAGTGCTTAATTATTTGTCTCCAAATTTGTACGGTATTATAAATCACTGGATTCGAATTGTAATATGAGTTTGTCAAAAGAATAGGAGAGAGTAGTATTCCACCAACACAGTAAGGAAGGCAATCCTCCCGCTCCATCTGTAAGCCGTTAGGGAGTATTGCTGTGTCATCCAATAGAAGGGAAATTATTCTTAAATTTGATGCCCAGTAGTAGTACATAAAGTTAGGTAGTGTAAGTCCACCAAGGGATCTATGTTTGCATAGGTGGTCTATTTTTATTCTATGTGTTTTGTAATTCCATATAAATGGCATAATGATGGCGTCCATCTTTTTAAAAAAAGATTTGGGCAAGAAAATTGGAATGTTTTGAACCAGATACAAATACTGCGGGAGGAATACCATTCTTATTGAATTCACTCTCCCTATTAAAGAAATAGGAAGTGTCCTCCAGTACTGAATGTTATTTTTAAGTTTCTCCAGTAAGGGAAGAAAATTCTCTTTCATTAGGGAGCTGTATTTTTTTGGTATTGTAATGCCCAAGTAAGTGATTTTTTCATAGGATATTTTAAATGGGAGAGATGTAAGCCTTTGTTTATTCTCTAATTTAATGGGCAGTATTTCGCTTTTTCCCCAGTTAATCTTGTAGCCTGCGAAAGTACTGAATTTATCAATCACGGAGAGAATTGCTGGGAGGGATATTAATGGTTTTGTTATGTATAATAATATGTCGTCAGCATAGAGCGATATAGAATTAGAAGTGTATGTTGTATCATAACCGTGTATATCCATATGGGTTCGAATTGTCTGTGCTAAGGGTTCCAAAGCCAGGGCAAATAATAATGGACTAAGAGCGCATCCTTGTCTTGTACCTCTGCTGAGTTTAAACTGAGTTGATAATGTCTGATTTGTAAGAATTCTGGCTGTGGGATTATTATAAAGTAGTTTTATCCAAGAGATGAAATCTTGTCCCAGTTGAAATTTTTCTAGGACTGCAAAGAGGTAGGACCACTCCACATGATCGAATGCCTTTTCGGCATCCAAGCTAAGTATAAGTAGGTCCTGTTGTACCTTGGGGGAATAGATTATATTAAATAGACGTCGAAGATTATTAAAAGAACTCCTGTTTGGAATGAAACCTGTTTGGTCTGAATGCACCAATTTATCTATTACTGTATTAAGTCTACTCGCTAGTATTTTAGCCAGAATTTTTTGATCAGAATTTAATAGAGAAATAGGTCTATATGATCCCACTTCCTCCGGTGCTTTGCCTTTTTTTGGAAGTACTATAATAGTTGCTTCATTCAATGTTGGAGGTAGGGTGCTCATTTTGTATGCATGGTTATATAATTTAAATAGATATGGACTTAATTTGATCTTAAAGTATTTATAAAACTCATTCCCTAACCCATCAGGGCCTGGACTCTTGTTGTTTTTTAGTAATCCGATAGATTTTGTAATTTCTTCAATTGTGATCTTAGCGTTCAAAATATTGGCATTTGTCTGGTCTAACACAGGAAGATCACATTTATCTAAAAATTCTTGCATTTCATTAGGCCCTGCAGTGGGATGAGAAGTATAGAGGGATTCATAAAACTGTCTAAAGTTATCGTTAATATCTTTGTGTGATGTGACCAGATTTCCGTTACTTGTTCTGATTTTATGAATCGCTCTATCATTTTCTAGTTTCTTTAGTTGTCTGGCTAGCAACTTATGGGGTTTATCCCCAAATTCAAAATAGTTCTGTCTCACAAAAGTGAAAGTTCTATTAATATTAATAGATAATATTTGGTTTAGTTTATATTTTAGTGCACAAATAGTATTATACTTATCTAAAGAAGGAGCCATTGCATTATTGACGTCCAGTTCGTGGATTCTTTTTTCTAAATTTAGCTGTTCTAATTTATTCCTTTTGTTCCGTGACGCTTGATATGATATTATAAACCCCCTGATATAAGCTTTAAACGTTTCCCATAGTATATCTGGAGAGGTCTCAGCATTATCGTTTATATCAAAGAATAAAGACATCTGAGAGTTTATATATTGTTTAAATTCTAAATCGTTCAGTAATTGTGGGTCAAATCTCCAATTTCTGTATGTTTTAATGGGGTTACTAAGTGCAAAGGAGCAAGTAACGGGGCAGTGATCAGAGATAATAATATTATGATAGGTTGCATTTCGAATTAGGGGGAGCATTTTTCCATCCACCAAAAAATAATCAATCCTTGAATAACTATTGTGTACATGGGAGTGGAAAGAATACTCTCTGCCTGATGGATTTAAAATTCTCCACGCATCACAGATATTCATATTCTTCATATATGTTTTAATAAAATTACTGCTTTTACACGGTGTGATTTTTTTGGACAAGGATTTATCCAAATATGGGTCTAATACTAGGTTAAAGTCACCTCCAATTATTAAATTACTGTTGGGTATATCCGGAATTAAGCTGAAGACCTTTCTATAGAATTCTGGATCGTCATAGTTGGGCCCATAGACATTCAGTAGAATAATTGGAGTAGTATGCAGCTCCCCAGTCACTAATACATATCTCCCATTCTTATCAACTATAGTGGAGTTATGTTTGAACGGGGTATCTTTCTTGATTAAGATAGCTACCCCTCTAGTTTTGGCGGAAAGTGTTGAGTAGTACACCTGATTTATCCATCTACATTTAAGTTTATTGTGAGCCGCATTTTTCAAGTGAGTTTCTTGTAAAAAAATAATATCCACGTTAAGAGATTTCAAGTACGATAAAACTTTGCCTCTTTTAACAGGTTCATTTACACCCTTTACATTCCAAGTACAAAAAGTTAAATCCACATTTTTTACCTTTCCATTATCTTGCATTTGTATACTTTAGGGCGGCTTAATTCTCGTATTTTCCATATTCGTACAGTCGAGATATGGGTCCCAACCCTCACCCCCCACCCCCCTACCCGTGTGTAACCGTGACCAAAAAAAACGTAAGCAATGCATCCCCTTCCGTGTATCCCAAAAAAAAAAAAAAAAAAAAAAGAAAAGAAAATTCGAGGGGATGCTATAACAAAAACTAAGCTTACCAAAATATTCTATCTCAAAACTTCCTTTGTCCATAGCTCCTGGGCAAATGATGATTTTTTATATCAAAGTAAGTACGTGTCATTGGGCCAGATGCAGAGCTCTGGTTTATCTACCTTATGCCGTCCTTATTGAGATCCAAATTTTTCTTGTGCGTAGCGAAGTGCTTCGTTGGGATCTATAAAGACCAGTTCCGTACCATTGTATGTCACCCTAAGTTTAGCCGGGTATAGAAGTCCATATTTAACTCCGGGTTGGTCTCGAAGCAGGTTTCTTGCTGGAGTAAACGCTGCACGTCGTTTTACCACCGCCTGGGGTAGGTCGCGGAAAATCTGAACGCGGATATCTCCGAGCTTCAGATTTTTCCTGGTGGAGATTCTTCGAAGTATTTCTTCCATAGTATGGCAATAGTGTATCCTCACAATCAAGTGTCGTGGCGGGGCCTCTTCTTCTGGGGTCACTCGTAGGGCTCTGTGTGCACGGTCCACCAGTGGGGTTTCGTCCAGGTCTAGTAGGTCTCGTAGTAGCCTTGCCGCAAAGTCTCTAGGACGTTGACCTTTTTCTCTACCTTCAGGTACTCCGGCTATCCTTATATTTTTCCTCTTTGAACGCCCTTCCAGATCAGTGCATTTTTCGGACAGTTGTTCCACTTTATTAGAAAGTTGTTTGACTTTTTCTTCTAGTTTCACCACGGAGTTAGAAGTGGTTGTCGCTGATTCTGATAGATCTTTCAGCTGTGCATTGTAATTTTCCATTACCGTTTTTAGAGCTGTGATGGCTTCATTATTTTCAGCCCTTAGCGTTGCGATTTCCCCACGTAGGGTGTCGCAAACGTCTATTTTCATTTGAGTTATCTTATTATCCAAGGAAGTAATCGCAGAGAGTACTTGTTTGTTACCTTGTGTATATTCCTCGAGTGCGGAGTTAACTGGCGTGCCAGCTTTGGCGCCGTCATTTTCAGTTGAGGCCACATCAAATTCGGTCGTTTCTGTCGCCACTAGCTTCGGATTTAGTTTTTTTGGAGGCATTTGGAGAAGAATGCACTCTTCACAATCCCTATGTTGCTTTGTGGGAAGAAGATGTATTACTTTGATATTTGTCGAAATTTCGTAAAATCAGGTGCAGGAGCTGTGGCACACGCGTCTTCACCCTCTCATGATCTAACCGGAAGTCCCTTTGTTTACTTGTTTCTCTTCCCTTTTGCCGACAGCCGGGGTATTGGGACCCCTTATGGGTGACTGCGGTTTTTTTTTTTTTTTTTTTTTTTTTTTTTTGTTGTTGGTGTTGTTTAATTATTTGCCTTGTTAGTTTAGAGAAAAAAAGGAGCATAAGCTATGTTATGTCAATTTGTAAAAACTACAATCATGATACTTGCTCTCAATAAAAATATTTAAAAAAAAAAAAAAAAAAAAAAATTTTTTTGCTCGTACTCATGCTGCCCCGACGTCAGCCAGCGCATTTTGTGAATGGCATAGGCACCGATCGGCTTTCTATCACACATTTGCCGGGAGTAAGGGCGCCCTCCGTTTGTGAAGTGCGCCTGCTGCTTGCAGCACAGGGAGGAGAGGGCGGGGCGGCGGGGGAGTCACTGACTGGCTGGAGCAGCATCTAATAACCAACTTGCAAAATAAAACAAAATAAAAAACCAACAAACACGAAAACACCAGACATTATGATACAGAGTTATAATTTGCACCAATGTTTTTTCGAAATTCTGTATGCGAAAAGTGAGTGTGAGAGCCCTCGGTGTGCCTGCTTGCTGCTGTAAACTTTATTGTCATCTCCGCTACATACAGTCCAGTATATAGAGAGACGAGACGACGAGGCTCCAGTTACAGCAGTGCAAGTAAACAAACAATAAATATAAGAAGAGTAAGAAAATAAATATACATTTTAGGACTAGGGGTAAAGGGATCAATAACAATTTAAAATTTATAATTTACAGTTTGATAATTTAAAGTCTCACACAACCTGTCGAAAGGGATGGGTGTTCATACTGGAGTGCAAAATTAAAACCAATGGAAGATAGGTCAGTGGTGCATCATGGGTAATCTCAGTCTCTCACTGAACGTGCTTCTGTGCGCCCGGGGGCGCCAAACAGGCTAGGACCGCCACTGAGAGTGTGTTTGTGTGTGTATGTTTGTGCAAAATAAAACAAAGCAGATAATGATGCTTTCTTTTAAACATTCCCTTCGGTGTGTTGGTTTGGGGAACACTCTCTCACACTCTCTTTGTCCACAGAAGCCTCTATATTATTACTCCAGCCATTACTGGCTGCCAGCATGATGCCTGCTTCAAGGAGGGGCCACCTTCCTCCCTATAAAAGGGTGTGACGCAGCATCACCCATCATTCACATTCCTCTTCTTGCTTCTTAGAAACCTTGAGTCTTCCATTCAATTCAATTCAATTCAATTCAATTTTATTTATATAGCGCCAAATCACAACATAAGTCACCTCAAGGCGCTTCATAGATACAGAGAAAAACCCAACAATCATATGACCCCCCTATGAGCAAGCACTTTGGCGACAGTGGCAAGGAAAAACTCCCTTTTAACAGGAAGAAACCTCCGGCAGAACCAGGCTCAGGGAGGGGCAGCCATCTGCTGCGACCGGTTGGGGTGAGAGAAGGAAGACGGGATAAAAGACATGCTGTGGAAGAGAGACAGAGGTTAATAACAGATATGATTCAATGCAGAGAGGTCTGTTAATACATAGTGAGTGAGAAAGGTGACTGGAAAGGAAAAACTCAATGCATCATGGGAAACCCCCGGCAGCCTACGTCTATTGCAGCATAACTAAGGGAGGATTCAGGGTCACCTGGTCCAGCCCTAACTATATGCTTTAGCAAAAAGGAAAGTTTTAAGCCTAATCTTAAAAGTAGAGATAGTGTCTGTCTCCCGAATCCAAACTGGAAGCTGGTTCCACAGAAGAGGGGCCTCTCCCTCGCATTCTACTTTTAAATACTCTAGGAACAACAAGTAGGCCTGCAGAGCGAGAGCGAAGTGCTCTAATAGGGTGATATGGTACTACAAGATCATTAAGATAAGATGGGGCCTGATTATTTAAGACCTTGTATGTGAGGAGCAGGATTTTGAATTCAATTCTGGATTTAACAGGAAGCCGATGAAGGGAAGCCAAAACAGGAGAAATCTGCTCTCTCTTTCTAGTCCCTGTCAGTACTCTTGCTGCAGCATTTTGGATTAGCTGAAGGCTTTTCAGTGAGTTTTTTGGACATCCTGATAACAATGAATTACAGTAGTCCAGCCTGGAAGTAATAAATGCATGAACTAGTTTTTCAGCGTCACTCTGAGACAGGATATTTCTAACTTTAGAGATGTTGCGCAAATGGAAGAAAGCAGTCTTACATATTTGTTTAATATGTGCGTTGAAGGACATGTCCTGGTCAAAAATGACTCCAAGGTTCCTCACAGCGTTACTGGATGCCAAGGTAATGCCATCCAGAGTAAGAATCTGGTTAGATATCATATTTCTAAGATTTTCAGGGCCGAGTACAATAACCTCAGTTTTATCTGAATTAAGAAGCAGAAAGTTAGCGGCCATCCAGGTCTTTATGTCTTTAAGACATTCCTGCAGTTTAACTAATTGGTGTGTGTTATCTGGCTTCATGGACAGATAGAGCTGGGTGTCATCAGCATAGCAGTGAAAATGTATGCTATGTCTTCTAATGATACTGCCTAAGGGAAGCATGTATAATGTAAACAGAATTGGTCCTAGCACTGAACCCTGTGGAACTCCATAATTAACCTCAGTGTGTGAAGAGGACTCCCCATTTACATGCACAAATTGGAGTCTATTAGATAGATATGATACAAACCACTGCAGTGCAGTACCTGTAATACCTACAGCATGTTCTAATCGCTCTAATAGGATATTATGGTCGACAGTATCGAATGCTGCACTAAGGTCTAGCAGGACAAGCACAGAGATGAGTCCACTGTGAGAGGCCATAAGAAGATCATTTGTAACCTTCACTAAAGCTGTTTCTGTGCTGTGATGAGCTCTGAAACCTGACTGAAACTCTTCAAATAAATCATTCCTCTGCAGATGATCTGTTAACTGTTTGACAACTACTCTTTCAAGGATTTTTGATATGAAAGGAAGGTTGGAGATTGGCCTATAATTAGCTAAGACTGCTGGGTCTAGAGATGGCTTTTTGAGTAAAGGTTTAACTACAGCCAGCTTGAAGGCCTGTGGTACATAGCCGATTATTAGAGATAGGTTGATCATATTTAAGATCGAAGAATTAATTAATGGTAGGACTTCCTTGAGCAGTTTTGTAGGAATGGAGTCTAAAAGACACGTTAATGGCTTGGAGGAAGTAATTATTGAAGTTAACTCAGAAAGATCAATTAGAGACAAAGAGTCTAACTTAACATCAATGGTACTAAGAGTAGCTGTAGATAATATTACATCTGTGGGATGATTACTGGTAATTTTTTCTCTAATGATAAACATTTTATTTGTGAAGAAGTTCATGAAGTCATTACTAGTTAATGTTAAGGGGATGGTTGGCTCAAAAGAGCTCTGACTTTTTGTCAGCCTGGCTACAGAGCTGAAGAGAAACCTGGGGTTGTTCTTATTTTCTTCAATCAGTGATGAATAGTAAGATGTTCTGGCTTTGCGGAGGGCTTTCTTATAAAGCAGCAAACTATTTCTCCAGGCTAAATGATGATCCTCTAAATTTGTAACACGCCATTTCCTCTCCAGATTACGAGTCATCTGCTTTAGGGTACGTGTTTGAGAATTATACCACAGAGTCAGGTACTTCTGATTAGAGACCTTAGTTTTCACTGGAGCTACAGTATCCAGAGTTGTACGTAGTGAGGAGGTGAAATTATTAACAAGATAATCGACCTCTGTTGGGGTAGCGTTCAGATAGCTGCTCTGCTCTGTGTTGGTACAGGGCATTGAAGATGATAACAGTGGGTGGATTATATTCTTAAACTTAGTTACAGCGCTTTCAGAAAGACATCTACTTTGATAAAGTCTACTCTCCACCGCTGTGTAATCAATTATTGTAAATGTAAATGTTATCAGGAAATGATCAGACAGGAGAGGGTTTTCAGGAAATACTGTTAAATGTTCAGTTTCTATGCCATATGTTAAAACAAGGTCTAGAGTGTGATTAAAGTGGTGGGTGGGTTCTTTTACATTTTGAGAGAAACCAATTGAGTCTAATAACAGACTAAATGCCATGTTGAGGCTGTTATTTTTAGCATCTACATGGATGTTAAAATCACCTACAATAATTATTTTATCTGAGCTCAGAACTAAATTAGATATAAAGTCTGAGAAATCAGACAGAAACTCTGTGTAAGGCCCAGGTGGACGATAGATGATAACAAGTAAGACTGGTTTCTGAGTTTCACAGCTGGGGTGGACAATGTTAAGCATCAGGCTTTCAAATGAATTAAAAGTCTGTCAGGGTCTTTCATTAATTAATAGGCTGGTGTGAAAAATTGCTGCCACACCGCCCCCTCGGCCTGTGCTTCGAGATTTCTGGTAGTTAGAATGACTCGGGGGTGTTGATTCATTTAAACTAACATAATAATCCTGCTGCAACCAGGTTTCTGTAAGGCAGAGTAAATCAATTTGTTGATGTCATGTACTAACAGAGACTTGGAGGAGAGAGACCTAATATTCAATAATCCACATTTCACTGTTCTACTCTTTGGTTCAGATGTGGATACTGTATTGTTCTTTCTTTGTAATTGTTTATGTTTAAGGTGTTTGTTGCTGGTTTTTAGTTTGTTTTTTGTCTTTTTGGAAGCTGACACAGTCTCTATGGAGATGGGTTTTTGGGGGGGTAGCAGGAGGAGAGAAGCTGCAGAGAGGCGTGTCCTCCGTGGCAACTCCTGAGTTTGCTGGGTCCATGGTGGTTGGCGGGATCATTCTGTCACGGTATGGCATGGCAAACCGTGGGGGTGTGGGGAAGGAGGACCCAGGCGTGGAGCTCAAAGTTCAAGCAGTGCGTTTATTTACAGAGGGTGATATCAAACAACAATAAATCCCCGTGTTTTTCCCCAGACTCCCGTGTCGTGTCCTCCAAGTGTTCTCTGCTCCCGTGTCTGCACTCCCGGTGCTCGCTGCTCCTTAAGCCTTCCACGCTCCTCCTGCGGGAAACAATAGCGGCAGCAGTCAGGACACTGAACAATGGCAGGCATACACGACACGACACGACACGACACGACACGACACGACACGACACGACACGACACGACACGACACGACACGACCAAAACCTAAACTGGGTAACTAACGTGGAGTCCCAAGCAATGATCCCGCGTCGGTGGGAGCTCCAAGACTCTCTTAAGTAGCTCCCCCGACGAGGCCTGATCAGCAGCAGGTGTGTGGCTTCGGGTGTGGCCAGTCCCCTAGCAGGGCCACACCCCCCAGGCCTGACGGCGCCTATAAACAAGTACTCAGACACACAGCCACCCACACACACACATATGTACAAGCACAGAGAAGGGGAAGCAACACCAACAATACATAATAATAACACAGGTCCATGACTGCCCAGGGGTCCTGGGTCGCCTAGTCCCAGGACCCTGACAGGAAAAGCATGGTACCCTGTCATGACCCTGTGCCTTCTCGGCTGACTCTGTATGGCTACAAGTGTTTTTGTTGTGCTGCATCTCCTTCTCTCCCCTTCCGCGCACTGCGCTCTACCGGGGCGGAGTCATGACGGCTCCAGCCCCTGGCTCGGACACCTGCAAACAATCACCTCACTCACTTCTTAAGGCGGCTGCTGAGAGTGCTTCCTCGCTGGATTATTGTGTAACACTCGTCAGTGTCATCACCTATCTGAGCCTTTTTCCGAGTTTCTGTCATGCCACTACTTACCTGAGATATATATATATATATATATATATATATATATATATATATATATATATATATATATATATATATATATATATATATACATATATTCTTACATGGTGATGGTGGGGAGAAGAAAGTTGGAGTAATGGCTTTGCCAGAGGCACAACTTTTACCCCAATTTTTTTATCTGAATAGATTCCACTGACTCGAGAAATGTGTATGGGAAACACAAGAAGTCATTTCTATCACTTACAGACTCCAGGTGGAAGCTCCGCCAGTACTGTAGCCTAATTGTGTAGCTTAATGCAGTGATATAAATCCAGTTTTTCTTTCTCACTTTAAACTCTCTGTGTGGCTTTCTTGTCTGTAAACAGAGCCAAGGTTCAATTGTTATCTGTTCTGCTATGCAAAGCGCAAATCCTTGGCCTATGCATCACTGTGTTGTACTCAGCCTGGGCCCTAACTCTGCGTCATTTATCTCATCACACAGACTGACCGACCTCAGATGACTTTGCAGACATACTCTGCAGTCTACCAGTCACGTGCGATTCCCTCCCTCTCCCCCTGTGGTGGCTTGCTCTACTTCTGATCACTGCACACATCTGTGCTTCTCCTGGCAATCTAAAATCTAAGCCTAAGTGAGACAATCAGGAAAGAATACCACCATTAGTGGCAGTTCACATGTCTTTTTTTTTAACATGCATCACTGTAAACTCATTTAGCCCAGGGTGACGGTAAACACAATGATTATGTCACTGTAAATTATGTTAGTGGCCCATTTGCAGCTCTGCAAACTGCTCCTTAAAAGCGCATTTGTTGTGGAAGAAGCTAGCCATCTCAACAAGAGCAAAGTTTCGTACAAAAAAATTCTTTTCTCTCTACAACACTTATTCCTCTCCCTCCATCAGTCATGCTTCTCTCCGTGACACTCTGTAAATATCTGCCACAGACAGAGTAAAGATCAAGAAAAGGTCAAAAATGATAAATTCTGCACTGGTTTGGTCCACCCTGTTTCAATATAAAACCAGAGTTAAGAATGTGGCTACTTTTCTAGCACTACTGCTAAGGTTATAAGAGAGCGGCAACATGATCTGCCTACATTTTTCTACACCTTTCTGTCAAGCATTTGAACCATTACAGTAACCATTAAACAGAGTCTCTCAGTGGTGATGTATGAAAGACCATCAATCATCTTCATCTGGTCATCTAGGCTCACTGGAACGGTGATGGATTGCCCCACTGAGATGTTCGATTTGAAGGAAAAGAGCAGGGTAGCATACCTGATATACTGAAATTTTATCTGTAGTCAAATCAATCAGCTCAAGTAGATCGGTATCATCTGAGTTTCCTTCATACAGTGGGGCTAATTTATTGGGTCACAGGGGGGTCATGGCTGGAGCTGCAGTCATACACTGTAATCAAGCCAGGGTCCACTGAGCTGAGAGCTGGGGACCATAAATCAGCTGGATGAACTGCAGCTATACACTGCTTGTTGGTGAACTAGCACAGTGTATATATCTATAAAAAAGAGCAGTGACTCATTTGACCAAGTATTACATGCTGCCATCGTGATGCACATCTTCACATACAGATACAGAAGAGTCTGCTCTCTATTAATTCCTCCCATTAGCAGTGACATTCAAAGCTATATCCCCAGTGCACAGATGCCAGTGTAAAGTACCTTTTCAGCTCTTATTGTTTTGTCCCCAGGGGTGAGGAGGGGAAGTGCCTGGGAGTGTGTACATGGGTCTATGTTTATGTACGTGTGTGTGGGTGGGTGGGTGGGTGGGTGGAAGATAGTTTTAAGACAGACAGTTGTGAAAATAAAAGGGCAAGGTGAGAAGGGAAGGCAATGTGATATTATTTAGATTCACAGCTTTAAACTCTTATCATTGTATCACAAGGTTGCCCAAACTAAAGATATTGGATATGCTTACTATATAGATCTTCATATAACTGAAAAAAGGAGAGATATAGGATGCTTGGCTCATATGGTACTATCTTTACAAGGGCATGATTGTGGCTTCCCACTTTCAGTCATCCTTGCTTACTTTTGCCCTTCCTCACTCAACCTTCTTGCAACCTTTTCAACATCAAAGATTGACTGTGTATAATTAAGTATTTCACCTTCTGAAAATCACATTGTCTACTTAAGTTACTCCCAGATCATTTACTTTTCAGTCAGACTGTCCAGTGAATTGGCTGCAAGGTTTTAAGTGGATGCCTTATTGTTAAGCCTGTAGTGACTAAAAAGGAATGTTTGGTGTTAGTAGACTTATTTGCCCCCACCTGGGCTATTAGTCTTTATTTGCAACACAGTGCAGCGGGATTCATTTAGAGCATGACCTGCTCTACCACACACTGATGAATAAGTACCTTCCCACTCCCCTTGCATCAAATAAAACGTTACTTTGAAGGCAATGCGGTACTTTAGTAAATTATAGTGTGAACACATTTTACAAGAGCCTTCATTGTGCTGCAGTCCATATGCATGTACCATTTCAAAGCTCTTATTGCAGTGTGAATAAATGTAGTAAGTGTATATCTATATATATGTATATCTATATATATATATATATATATATATATATATATATATATATATATATATATATATATATATATATGCTATATATATGCTCATTTCGGCATTTTTCACTGGAGATCATCTTGGAAATTACAGTGGTGGCTTTAGTGGGACCAGTGAGACCACAGTGGCAGTGGCTGCTTGGTGATGTTCTGAGGCTCAGCACAGTAAATACTCCAAAACAGAAGAGAGTGGAGGAAAGGGAAAGAGAGATGAAGCTGGGGGATTGCAGTAGAGCGAAAACTGGCCTTCCCCCAGATCCATCCAAAGCGCAATCTGGGTAGCTGTATGCTTATTCTGTGAACATACAACTCCTACAGGATGAGAGGTGACTGGGTCTTGCCACTGGATGCTACTCATCATCCATGTTAGCCAGGATTTGACTTCACTCCCAGTTCGTCAAAGGCTGAAATATGCATTTACCCCCTACTCTCCTGTTGGATCTAGGGGCAGACATATTCCTTTCATCAGAAGGTGCTTTTCTCTGACAGCACAGATTAGTGAGAGGCAAAAGCATTTTAAAATGTAAGGCTCATTTCATTGCTCACACACTGAGTCTTTATAATGCTTTGCATTAATAAATGGTTCATCCAAGGTCTTCTAGCTGTTGTCCTATTAAATTCAGCATATAAAAAATGTATGTAAGCTCACGTCACACAAGGTATACTGAATTCAAATGATGCCAGCAGCACTGTGCAGGTGCAGAAAGACAGCCACTTCACATTTGTTTCATCTCTATTAAGAAAGTTTAAATTAAAGTGAAGGGAGAAGACTAGCAAGCAAGGACTGATGGGAGGCATTGAGATGAAATTAGTTACTTTACTTCATGCTCAGGTTGCTTATGACATTAGGGGTACTTGGTGACATAAACACTCTGGGCTTGGCCTCAACTTTCTCAGCTGGAGTGTGGAGCCTCACCGTGGGATTTGGAGTTCCTGTAAACCCTGCCTTCTGTTGTTTACACTTAGGCTAAAGCTGATGTTTCAGGGAGCCATTCTCCCCACCTGGAGATCTCCTCAGCAATCTGTAGGCTGTGTATCTGTGCATTATTGAAACACAGCAAACATACTTGTTTTGCTTAATCATTATTTTCTTTAAGTCAAATTTCAAACAAATTTTAAAATGTGACAATGGTGAGCCCCTGTCAAATAGTCACCATATCTATATCCACAGTAGGAACACTGTAATGCTCTTCTTTGAACTCATATCAGTAGGCTGACCTGCTCACAACAACAATACATGACATTAAGAAAATACAGTATATTTATGACATATCCATGCTCTTATTTAAGCATGGTAAGCACAGACACTATATAAAAGATGTACAATTTTACATATAGCAAAGCCAACACAGAGGCCACCAGGAGATAATAGGTATGATTATGGAAAGCCTTCCAGTCCTATGGATGTCTATGGGAAAATGGGACCTCCGTAAGCTCACGTCACGCAAGATAAACACTGAGTTAATAGGGTTAGTCACTCATTTCAGGTCAAACTAAATAACATGTAAAGTCAACGTTGCTAATTTTAGTCATTCTAAGTGCCACTAAACAGGACTATCCAGGACATGATCACTGGCTAACAATTTCTTACTGATAAATTATTAGCAAGTGATTCGTCACCACACTCAGATTCAAAACATCAAGCTGATGAGGACCTCTGAGCCTTCACTGATGTGACACTGCCACACCTACAGGGAGTGCAGAATTATTAGGCAAATGAGTATTTTGTCCACATCATCCTCTTCATGCATGTTGTCTTACTCCAAGCTGTATAGGCTCGAAAGCCTACTACCAATTAAGCATATTAGGTGATGTGCATCTTTGTAATGAGAAGGGGTGTGGTCTAATGACATCAACACCCTATATCAGGTGTGCATAATTATTAGGCAACGTCCTTTCCTTTGGCAAAATGGGTCAAAAGAAGGACTTGACAGGCTCAGAAAAGTCAAAAATAGTGAGATATCTTGCAGAGGGATGCAGCAGTCTCAAAATTGCAAAGCTTCTGAAGCGTGATCATCGAACAATCAAGCGTTTCATTCAAAATAGTCAACAGGGTCGCAAGAAGCGTGTGGAAAAACCAAGGCGCAAAATAACTGTCCATGAACTGAGAAAAGTCAAGCGTGCAGCTGCCAAGATGCCACTTGCCACCAGTTTGGCCATATTTCAGAGCTGCAACATCACTGGAGTGCCCAAAAGCACAAGGTGTGCAATACTCAGAGACATGGCCAAGGTAAGAAAGGCTGAAAGACGACCACCACTGAACAAGACACACAAGCTGAAACGTCAAGACTGGGCCAAGAAATATCTCAAGACTGGTTTTTCTAAGGTTTTATGGACTGATGAAATGAGAGTGAGTCTTGATGGGCCAGATGGATGGGCCCGTGGCTGGACTGGTAAAGGGCAGAGAGCTCCAGTCCGACTCAGACGCCAGCAAGGTGGAGGTGGAGTACTGGTTTGGGCTGGTATCATCAAAGATGAGCTTGTGGGGCCTTTTCGGGTTGAGGATGGAGTCAAGCTCAACTCCCAGTCCTACTGCCAGTTTCTGGAAGACACCTTCTTCAAGCAGTGGTACAGGAAGAAGTCTGCATCCTACAAGAAAAACATGATTTTCATGCAGGACAATGCTCCATCACACGCGTCCAAGTACTCCACAGCGTGGCTGGCAAGAAAGGGTATAAAAGAAGAAAAACTAATGACATGGCCTCCTTGTTCACCTGATCTGAACCCCATTGAGAACCTGTGGTCCATCATCAAATGTGAGATTTACAAGGAGGGAAAACAGTACACCTCTCTGAACAGTGTCTGGGAGGCTGTGGTTGCTGCTGCACGCAATGTTGATGGTGAACAGATCAAAACACTGACAGAATCCATGGATGGCAGGCTTTTGAGTGTCCTTGCAAAGAAAGGTGGCTATATTGGTCGCTGATTGGTTTTTGTTTTGTTTTTGAATGTCAGAAATGTATATTTGTGAATGTGGAGATGTTATATTGGTTTCACTGGTAAAAATCAATAATTGAAATGGGTATATATTTGTTTTTTGTTAAGTTGCCTAATAATTATGCACAGTAATAGTCACCTGCACACACAGATATCCCCCTAAAATAGCTAAAACTAAAAACAAACTAAAAACTACTTCCAAAAACATTCAGCTTTGATATTAATGAGTTTTTTGGGTTCATTGAGAACATGGTTGTTGTTCAATAATAACATTATTCCTCAAAAATACAACTTGCCTAATAATTCTGCACTCCCTGTATGAGATTTAGCAGCAGACCAGCATGCTACCTTCCACAGGCAACTGTGGGTACAAGATTCACTATTTCCAGGATGGATGTAAACAGACAGTAAGAGATCTTTTACAAAACAGAGCACATACAGAGAGAGCTCACATTGACTTTTGTAAATAATAAACTGATGCATTGCTTGCCCCGCTTCTCTTCACTGCATGCCCATGGTTTATAGTTTGTACACTGACTTCTTGAAGCATTTCAAGCCTTCAACTATTATAACTGTTGACATCACCTAAGAGCCTATGTTTGTACAAAAGTAAGACTGCTAAGTTATTGCGCAAAGTATTCAATCCTGTTTGGAAAGATATTCATAGACTTTAAGCGTAGATCACACAGACAGCTGCTAATTAGTGTTAATAACAATGCAATAAAATATAAGGATTTTTCTTTTTCTTTGGGGGCAGGCTATAAACACGTTTCTCTTCTGCTCTGAAGTTAGGCATTTCAAAATTGGAGCATATGGTTGCTGACTCACTTTTGGATTAAGATGTAAGTGGCTATTCAAGAAACAGCACTGCACTTCTGGAGGGCCTTCATTTTTCAGTCCAGTAGATTGTGGCAATGTTAGCATAGAAACATTTGGCAAAAAGAAATATCAGCAAAGTAAATCTGAGGCTGTTGTAAATGTTACTACTTTTACTAGAATTGCCTAATAAAACCAAAGTAATGGGCAAATTTGAGCTTATGATTAGATTAATAGATTAGATTACTATAAAAAGAGTAGTCTGATGATAACCATAGTTAGACTTAATTATCGGGGAATCATAATCCATCCAGTTTTTATTGACTTACTGCAGTATTTGTCTTGATGGCAAAGTTACTCTGGCAGACTGACTTCATGCTTTTCTTGCAGAAAAGAGGCTAGAATGACCTGAATTAAAGCATCTATCAAACCTGAATGATAATAAAATTATATTATTCCCCAATGAGTTCTAACCATCATCAACTTAAAGGAATTCTCTGTGTAATTTTATGCAATTAAAAGGTTATTTCACATTATAATATGTACACATCTTACTTGCTCTTTCTCATGATAGTCTTAGAACTAAAGAAGTGCTGTGGTACCGTACTGTGATCATCCCTGCTACCTTCTTGTCTTTTCCCAGCAAGTGAAATCATTCCCCCTACGAAGGTTTCTGTCAAGACTCTGAGAGCCCCAGGATACAGTTTCAGGCCATCAATGATGCAACATCTGTGTAAGACAGGATGAAGACAAACACACTGTCATACATACAGAAAGGCGTTTAATCTTATAACACACAGTGAATGCACCAAACATTGACTGTATGCATATCACTACTGTACACTGCACAATGCTTAAAATAAGATGTGAAGCATAAAAGGTATTAATGGGGTGTAAATAATCTCTGTGTATTCTTTGTCACAGAATATTGATAATGCACATAAAAATGCAAGATCCAATAAAAACAATCCTTTTGTACTACATATTAGTATTCTGTATGTCTCTTTGTCAGGGTAAAAGCTATCTTCCTTGACAGAAACATTTCCTTTGAAGCTAGAGGCTTCCAGATCCCGATTGCATACTGGGAATATAGGCCAGGAATCCAGGAACATGAATATGGGAATGGGCAGTGTCCTTGGGAAAGTGAGCTGTGTTGATAAGCCGCTTAGGGATTCTTGGAATGGAAATGTGGTGAACCAATTGATCACAGGAGTAAAACCCTGAGGCTGAGGAGAGGTGGTGGCGGGTGGGGTGGGAGCTTGTACGGCATGATTGCATCTCCATCAATGCTCTAATCTCCCTCAAGTCCAATGAGGACTTGACCACTGTAGAGAATGTACATTTGTTTTACCAAAAGACCTTTTTTCCCCCACAAAATAGATGCAAGTTAAACTAAGCATCCCCAAAAGCCCTTATGGTGAACCAGCATACACAGAATTAGGACCTTTCTGGAGTGGAATGGGGCCATAATTATTACAGCTATGCTTTTCATAATAGGATAAGTCAAAATGTAGTAAAACAGACCCATCATCCCCAAACCACAAGGATTATACCATTAAGCCATTTTATAGTCTTAACGACACAAACACTTTGCGTCTTTGTGGGCTATTATGTAAATACTGATGTACTATTTCAGTGTTTTAAATTGATTTTTTCTCACCTTCTAGGCAGATATTGGTTTCCATCCACCTCTGTATGGTTGAAAATCAATCGGTTGACTCTTGAGAATTTCTTTAGTTGTACAATCCATCACAGTGTACTGTATACCACGTATGCATTTTTCCCTTAAAGTCATAGTACTGAAGAACTGCAGATTACTTGAAAAGCATCAGAAGCAGTGATGGAAAATACTAAAGAAAATATAATACTTTAAGTTTTCAGTGTTGTAATTCAAAGGTATAGTGGCTTAATCAAATCTTGAGAATACCTTAATTGATTTTCACTCTTTCTAAATATATGGAGCCTACTGGCTATCAGGAAAATAATAATAATAAATAAAATTCTAGAAAACTGTCAGTATGGCTACATTTTGTCACTCTTGTTTGCATTCATGAGGGCATAGAATACTTGAAGCACTCAGTATAATACAGTCAAGTAAAACACCATCACTGACTAAATCATTGGGATGATTTCAGCTTTATGTGTCTAAGTAATAAAATAGCCACTGCATGTATCAGTGCATGTAAGTGTAGCTATAACGTAAATGTGCAAAAACACTGGATTTGTACGATACTGGAGGCACTCTTTTGCTATACATATCGTGGTCTATAACTTCCCCGGTTTAAACATTTGATATTTTTTTCTGTGATCTATTGTGACAAAAATACAGCTTTAGAGTTGCAAATCATTGCATTCTCCAATTATTTAAATTTTTCACCGTTGCAAGTTTTTTTTTCCTTTGGAATTGGGGTTGAGCACATATATATGTGCTTATATAAAAACACATGAATATGTACATTCTATTGTAGAGTTTAAGGG
The DNA here is from genome assembly GCF_057382275.1 of Copadichromis virginalis. Taxonomy (NCBI): domain Eukaryota; kingdom Metazoa; phylum Chordata; class Actinopteri; order Cichliformes; family Cichlidae; genus Copadichromis; species Copadichromis virginalis. The sequence goes on from NC_140633.1 coordinate 21,167,840, forward strand.
GGCAGGGATGTAATTCTGGTGATTGTGGAATGTATTTAAGTTTTCAGCATTTCAGTAGCCTCATGGTTTGCAGGTAGAATCTGTCTCTTAAGCTGCTGTTGCAGGTCTGCATCCATCCAGTACCACGTGTCTAACAGCAGGAGTGGGAAGAGTCTGCGTCTAGGATGGCAGGGGTCAGAGAGGATCTCTCTTCCTCCTACAGCACTGTCTCTAATAAAGATTTAAAGGTATTTATGACTAACTATATATTTTTTCTATTCAAATGATAGTTCTTCCATGAAATAAAAAATACAGTTTAAGCATTAACATTATATCATATTTGTAACATCCACTCAGGATGTGAGCCTGGGCTGAGGGCGTTGTCTTCTCTGGCCAATCACAGATGCTGAGCCTGTCTCTTTTTCCTGTCTGACGTCAGGCAGATAAAAGGCAAGAAAGATGGAGAGAGAAGAAAAGAGGAAGAGAGGCTGGTGGTAACTGAGAAAAAAGAAGGGTGCACATGAGAATAACCCTACGGGGTTTACTAAGTAAAAGAAGGGAGAGAAGGAAGAAGACGGATGATGATAGTAGAAAAGAGGATTGAAATGCTGACAGATCGCTGAGATCAGGGGGGAAAAAAGAAAGGAAAAGGGACATGCATCTAAAAGCCCACAATAAACAGCAGACAAAGAATACGAAGAGATACAATGAGTGTAGGTTAAGATGTTCATTTCAGTGCTGATATAGTTCACAGAATGTCTGAATGCTCCTAATTTGACAACATTTGGCAAACGGCCACATGTACAGTTATCTGATGTAAGCAGCAGTGAACTTCAGGGCGCACACAAAAAAAGGCAATTACTACACAGACTTCTCGTTAAACGCAGGTTTTTAAAGAACCATCACTCTCAGAATCAGTTATAAAGAGCATCAGTTTAATCTCCTTGTATGACTCATGAATACAATATAGGATGTGATTACTTTTTTTGTAGTCGAAATCAAAATAGCTGAAAAAGAATCAAAGACACGAGTGAAAAGCACTGAACGCTCCGCTTGGGTGGTTTCGATTTGTTTATTAAACGGTTTTAAATAGACATTTATAAATAGATTTTGTTCAGCTTTGTCTGCACGATGATGCCTTTGACAAACCAGACAAGGCAGTACGAATAGATATAAAAGGACTTTTTGATATTGAATGACTTATTGCTTATTGACTACTTTTGATGCCCTAGAAACTTTAATGTAAAAATGGATAAGGCCCTAAGCTGTGCAAATTACCTTTGATGTAACAAGAGCAGCATCATTATAAGGTGACAGTGCAGTCAATTTTACACATGTATATAGGCTACAGTTGTTTCTCAGAAAACATACACACACACTAACACACACATCCCCCAGCTTGAATAGTGGATGAGTCATGTCTGCCAGCCCTTACTGTTACTGTGATGGCTCCAGATTTAAGGGCCAGCAATCTGCATTCATTTCACAGACTCTCTCCTTTTCTCTCTCTCTTTCCCCTCTGTCTCTGTTTCTATACTCTGTCTCACTCTTGCCCTGGCACTATTTCTGTCTCCTTCACACACACACATAAACACACAGGTAGAAAAACACTGGGAGTGGGAAGTAGCTGTCACCTCTCTGCTGTGCCAAACACACACGCCCCATATGTTGTTGATCAGTCTTGTCTTAGGACCTGACATATTCATGGAAATGCTATATACAGTTTATATACTTAGTACTGTGCAAATCTCATCTCTTTATTTTTGCCTCCAAGGAGCCAGACTTTGTTGTTATTTAAAAACAAAAGGTGTCATAAGCAGTAGTTCTCCAGGCATCTTTCCCACTCATTTTCACTCCTTGTACCCTATTTTCAAATGATTTTTTTTTCTTTCGTTAAGCCTCTTAACACTGACCTATGAATCACTCCAGCATAAAAAGGCACCTAACCAGTGTTGTGTCTAAACATAACAGGCAACTTAGCAAAGAAACAAATTTAAATGCTATCTTTAGCCACTTTTTTGCCTGTCGGCTATTGCAAAAACACAACAGTTGCTCCCATTTCCTTCACTGAATCTACAATCTGCAAAGAAAACATGGTGTGACAGGCATGAAATACTATTTTTGCATCAACAAGGTGATTCCCAAAGAGCTACTAGAAAAAACTTGGCATATCTCAGCACACTCTGCAGTGTGTTATTAAAGAATATGAGGACACTAAACAAGTGGAGGACAGTGAGAAAGTCCTTAAATGTCCTTATGAAACAGGGAAAAAGATGCGACACAGGACCTGAGAGAAGCATCTGACCCTTCAGTTGATCCATCTACAGTTCACTGAAGCCTCATCAGAAATGGTTGCAATGAAAGGGTGGCTGTCAAAAAACAACTTTCAAGGATATACATAGGTGGTCAAAAGAAAGTTACAGTGAGTGTCTACAGTAAAATATGGTGATAGCTCTGCCATGTTTGGCATTGTATTTTAATCACTGGTGTTGAAGATCTTGTCATAAATTATGTTGTTATGAATGCAGAAAAGTACAATCACAATTTGATCCATCTGGAAAGCATCTGATTGGCAACAGCTCCCCCACCCCCGGAGCCTGGACATTAACATTATTTAGGCAGTGTGGGATAATCTTGACAGAGAACTGAACAAAAGGCAGCCAACATCCAAAGTAGAGCTTTGAATGTCCTTCAAGACGCCTGGAGAACTATTCCTGATGACTACTTAAAGAGATTTCAAGAAAGCTTGTCTAACAGTGCTCAGGCTGTGTTGAAGAATGAAGGTGGTCATCAAAAATGGTGACTGTCAAGCTCATTGGAATTGTGCAAACTCTTCTTTTTGGCTTATATACTGAATTTCCATGTATGTTTGCACATTTCAGTAAATCACTACTCTTGCTTCCCATGTTCATTACAAAATAGAAAGAAACAAGGGGCCACTCAAGACTTTTGCACAGTACTATGGTACTATACACTGTACACAGAGAGACACAGTACACAGTTAGGGTCAAAGACAGAGCATAAAATTATGCAAGGGTAGAGACAATCCCAGCCAAATTAGGACATCTATCCCCCACAATGAACATCACAGGCCCATGCAGTAATACGTGAGTGCAGTGAGTGATGAACGGGCTTTCAATTAACTATGATACAACAGATGTTTGGCAAATCACTATGTGTGGTTTAAATTTCTAGCTAATGAGTCAACTCTGGGCCCTGAAAATTGAACTTTAGCTGGCATTACATCTTAATGTGACTCACACAAACAGGGGTTCAGAAACATAAAGCAAATTGAAACTCAGTGTGTGACATTTTGGTAATAAATCAAATAACTGTGTTACTGACAACATGACAGAAGCAGCTTTTACTACTGCCTTGATCCTCGTGGGGTTGTTGAACAAAAGCACCTTGTCAGATACAGTTTTATTATGTGATAAGTTCAGGTGATTTTTTTAGAAGCTTAAACCACCACACACATACACACACAGAGGAATAATCACATCTTTTCATTGTGTTGGTAGCAGTTTTAATGAGCCTATTTAATGGTACAGAGAGGACAGTGGAGAGCTGTCTGTGAGGCTGAATTAAGGTTGCTGGAAGTTTTCCAACAATAAGGAAAATTGTGATTTAATTCCCAGAATTATTTCACATTTTCTTTTCATATTTTCTGGCAAAGGGAGGCTCGCTGCACTAAAACTAATTGGACTGAAAGAACTTTCTCCCCTTCAACAACAAATTGTACAATAAGCTGCCTCCCGCCTGGCCTCCGAGCACAAATTAATCAGGTAATCATATCTTGTCTTCTTCACTATATGTAGCCCATTAACATTTAGCAACACTCTTTTCTCTTTGGTAGCACTCCAAGCCATACACGCTGACAATGATTAGTAGCTTTAAGGATGAGGATAAATACTGTAATTTACTTTCCGCGCCCTTAAGAGCAACTACCATCTATTTCTCCATCCCTCTCGCTTTTCTTGTCTGTCACACACGTAGGGCCATTGCATATAAAGCTGCACTGCAAGCCATGTGCTTGTTGGAAACCCACCGGTCAAACACAACGCAGGACGGGACCCGATAGAAGGGAACAAACAGTATTGTAAATCCTGCAAGCACAGACCTGCTGCTTGTTCAGCTGCTTTCTACCTCAGCGAGTCAAGCATGACTAATTTTCTGAAATCTGCTCAAAGCTTTTCTTTACTTTGACACTTTTTATTTTCAGCTTGTGGTTCGGCTTACAGCACAACTTACCTGGCCTGTGAAACGGACGGGATAAATGAATCTTAATGATTATATGCAAACAGTGAACGCGACCGCTTAAATGAATGCTTCTCAATGTGAAAGAAACGCGTCTATCCTGCACCAAAAGAAAGATGTCGCCACGACTCTTTGTTTTTGCTCCCCGCCGGGACAATATTTGGCGACTGTTACTCACGAAGACCTGAACAGATAGCCAAAACAACACCAACTACCCTTCTGTGCCTGTGGTCTCTTCCTCACCCTCCGCGCGCTTGGGTGTGTGCGTGTGAGCGCGCGAGCGAGCGTATGTGGTGTGCATATAGGTAATAAGCTGCTCCGCCACTGCGCAACGATGGAGCTATCGCAACGATGGAGATGACGCAAACAGACCCAGCTCTCCGAAAAAGTGTTTCAAGACGAACATGGCGGCAACTTAACCGCGGTCCAAGATGACAATGGCCAACAGGAGAAAGGATTCTAGGTTTTTCGCCCAGGTACGGGACAGAGAAACTAGCCTGCCTGCATCAAACGGGCTCGTTGCTCTCCTTTAAGTGAATCTGCAAAGCGAACGGCGGCAGACGCGCAGCATCAGCACCGAGAGGCTCGCAACAGCTGGTCTCCCTGCACCCCCGCCGAAAGAACAACCCCGGGGAGAGACGGTAGGGAGAGGAGGGCATGCGGTCAAAGAGGACGCCGTTTCCCCCCGGAGAGCCATGGAGAACCGGGATGCGGCAGCGCGAGGCTTAATCTGTGCGGGCTCGCTAATTGGATCGGAATAGCTCCGAGTGCTGCGGGCGCGATAGTGGAGCGCCCTGGACCGGCGGAGGCACGGCACCCCACCGATATACAGAGGAGAACCAACCGGAGTCCATCCCCCAACAAGTCAATGAGTATTGTGGCAGAGCAGCCCCCGCGGTGGAGTCGGCCAGGGCAGCACTTTCCTAAAATATGACCAGGGGTGCTTGGATGCGTCGGCAGCATGACGAAGGCTTAAAATACTGGTTTGCACCCCGAGAGAACGAGAAGCCATTTACCGAGTCGGAGAGGGCCCAGAGATGGCGACTGTCGCTGGCCTCTCTGCTCTTCATCACCGTCCTCCTCTCTGATCACTTGTGGTTCTGTGCCGAGGCAAAACTGACGCGAACCCGAGACAAGCGGTCGGGCGACATGGGCGAGTACCCAAACTACCGACACCACATCCAAACATCACCTGACCCCCAGCGTCTCGCCAGAGAGCAAGATGTTATTTTTCTAGGGAATTCTACCAAACCTCTGTGGCGAATGGACACCTGTCACCCCGACAGCCTGTCCAAAGACTGCTTTACTTTCACGGACGCGGAGACCGTGTGCCGGGGCCTCTCTGGTAGAGGGGAAAACGGGACACAGTTGGCGTACGTGAATCTGAGCGATTTGTACCTTTCTTTTTGTAATTCCTACTCACTTTTGGATTTGTTTTACGGGTTTACGAGTCTGTACGATATGAACTGCACCCTGGATATGGCCACTGGGGTGGATGTGCTGGGATGCCGTGAGTGTGTCCAGGCTTATCAGCGTCTTGACCAGGAGGCGGAGGACAGATACCACGAGTTTGAACTGCTGGTTCAGAAATACGAGACAGATGCATACTCGGTTAGGACGTGCATGGAGGAGTGCAAGGTAGGACTGACGAGGCCCGGCTATGTCACTCACACACACACACACACACACACACACACACACACACACACACACACACACACAGTGAATTTAAGGGGGTGGGTTCACAGTAGTCATGGCAACCGTTGAGCATATCTGTCAGTATATTGGTATTTATTTTTCAGAGGTCATATTACCGTTAGGTTACGTGTCTCCACAGCATCTCTTGGCCTGTCAGCTGTTCATCATGAAACAGCATTGGGGGGGGGGGGGGACTAGAGCACAGCTCCACAGACACTGCTGCAGTCAATCATTCTCCATCAATCCTCCTAGTTTCTCCTTCTCTACCACTCCTGCCCTGTTAAAGGCTTCCTAAGGCTGGGGCAGTGACGATTTGACATTTGGACAAAGGTTCACACTTGTAACACAGCTCTGTGAATAGAAGGGAGGGCCTCTGAGTGGTGCTCGTTTCAATATTGTTAATAGCACTCCAGTGATTTCTGTACCTAATCCAGGCTTTGCATTGTCCCCAGTTTACTTGTTGTCCCAATATGTGCAGCCCCAGAGCACGTATCTCAGGCGTTTGACTTGCATCCGGGTTGTGCAAGTAAACAGCAGAGTATATCGAGGTCTGTATAATCGTCTGCACACACAGACACTTTGCCTTGTGTTAGCTTTGGTATCCAAGGCAGCCGTGTTGAACAATGAAAAACGAGCTGAGGACACATCGGTTAAATTACACTTCAACCTGTTTCATTTGTTGTGCACTGGACTGTTGCAGAGGATTGTCTCTGCATCAGCTGTGCATGAGGCTGTGTTCACTGTCCATGGTGCTGAAACAAAACAAAGGCCTTTCACAGGATGTATCCATTTTCTTCAGCGATTGTATTTATTTTGACTATGTAGTTAGCTGTAATGTCACATAGACCATTGCCAAACTAATTTCTTGGACTCTTGGGATAGGATATATCCAGTCTCTGTCAAGTCAATCCAAAACTGAACACCTTCATGTTCGGCTAACACCCCTGAGAAATATTAATTATTTACTGTTGGGTCTTTCATGAGCTGGATTGAGAACCAGCAGTGTTGAAAGTATAGAATATGGTAAATGACACTGAAGATGTGAGAGGAAGGCTTGACAAGGACAGAAGGGATTTATGATGTTAGCCTTGCTTGTACTGTATCTGGTAGAGGGTACAGTGCATGCACCATTAGCCTACAGGCACTGTATTTGTAGCTTGTTTCTGTGTGTATTTCTGTGTGTGTTTCATGAAGCACAGTCTGAGCAATTTTCTCATGCTGAACACTGAAGTTTTGAAAAATTGTAACAGCAGTCATCGTCAAATGTGTCTAATGCCAGGCAGGCTGCACAATCACTACAACAGAACTATAACAAAGGTGGGGAAATTAACCTTGAAAAGCAGGAAATCTTGCATTCAAACTGCTGTCACAATTCTTCTGCAACCCAAGCTCATTTGTGCAAGATGGATGTTGTACGAGGGCAGATGGCCAGAATGCTGGCTGTGCTTATAATCCATGCGTGTAAACAGGAATAGTTAGTGGAACTATACCAGTGATAAACCACCACAATAAAATCGTACTCTGTAGTATGTAAATAGCATATTGTGAGTAATGTTTGTCAAAGAGTGTGTGGATGCATAGGTACAGTATGTACAGTAAGTGCATGATACTATGTACTTGCTCTGATATCTTCAAGCTTCTTCCTTATTATGTCATCTAATCAGGAGTGTGCCTTTGCACTCCTACTCTTTGCTAATGTAATAAGACTCAGGCAGGGCTACAGCAGCCTTTTAGCCCCTTTATCCCAATTTGAATTGCTAATCTGCTTCAGTGACCTTTGTGAAAGCACAGTACCCCGGGCAACGATACACAAAATTCACGGTTCGGTTTGGTTCGATACTTTGGTGTCACGGTTCGATATTTTTTCGATACAAAAAAAATGTTCATGCCTTTTTAGTTTGTCATTTATTAAAATTATAAATATATATTTTAACTCAAAAGTACAGTTTTTAAATTTAACCCTAACCCTTGTGCGTGTTTTTTATTTTGACAGCGAATGCGCACCTGCGGACCACTTACAGTATGTGCAGCCCTGGTTATTTAGCTCGTCATATTGCAGCCACAGAAATTCTTTTGTCCATGAAACCATAAAGCTGCACTTTCTTTTTGCCTTATAGTCTGATTTGTCATAACTTCTCCGTTTTGTGGTAAGCTTTTCTTTGGCTGTCACTTCTTCACCCTGACCTGTCTTATTTGGCTCAGCAGAACTAAAATATATATCCTGCTGCTTTTACACACGCACTCACATAAGCTCAGCGATTCTCTGCGCGATCAACCTCTCACATGTTTAAGCTTGCTGCGGGAGATTTCACTTGTCATGTTTGCATAGTAAGCTAACGATTAATAAGACGATGTCAGAGGAATTGGTGCACAAATTATCATCACTCACAGATCAGTGCTGTCGCTCTCTATACACCGTTCGCACGATTGCAAAGTGAAAGCAAAAAAACAAGCGCAAATTCAAACGCGATTTCAATATGTCACATATTGACAGCGGCTCACCGATGCCAATGACATAATTACCCAGCTACATTTCTGAAAGAATGCAAAAGCATTGACATATATTTTTCCTTCCTACAATAGCCCGACTGAAAAAATCGCTAGCCCCAGGAGTTGGGCTAGCGATATTGCAATCCCTGTATCTGATTGAGGAATCACTCATCTTTGGAAAAGAGAGTTTATTACAGAGAAATGGCTCTTTCCAAAATAAAAGCTATACTATCCGCTTCTTCTGGGCTATATTCTCAGCAGCATAAGGAGAATCATGTGCTAACAGCTGTCTAAATGACTCGGCTAAAGTTGTTGTTTTTGTCTTTGCACTAGGATGATGTCGGCGTAAATGTGCAGTCATATTCGTTGTGTTCCCACTAGTGCTTTCAGGTTAATCTCATTGAAATGACCTTAACGCCACAACACGGCAAATCTCCGTTAACGAGCTACCGCCGATCGCCCCGTGCATGGGGCTAGACGGCCAACACGTTAACGAGCTAACTGCGCTAACACACTAGTTCCCACCCATGTAATTGAGCATTGCATGGCACATCCAACATACTGTTTTACTTTAGTCCATGACTCGCTTACCTTCAGGGTCATACGTCACATGAAAACCAAAATAATTCCAAACGCCAGATCTGAATGAGAGTGGGGGAGGTCCATGTTGCAAGGAGAGCTTAACTTCTGTCTTGCTAGCTTGCCCTGCGCTCTTCCTTCTGACTATGCTGTCTGTGTTGAGCGCTCAGTGGATCTGCGCTCGACAGTGCAGCCTAGGCGGAGTAGTCGAACGCAGATTCACTGAGCGCTCAACACAGACAGCATCGTCAGAAGGAAAGTTGATAAAATAAATTACAAATGTTGTATTGTTCGATACATATGCGTACCGAACCGAAAGCACTGTATCGAACGGTTCAATATCGATACGAATATCGTTGCACCCCTAGTACGTACATGTGTAGCAACAGAAAAACACATGTATTATATTTCACAAGGTCAACATTAGAGTATAACTCAACTTTACATGGGGAAGCTAAGAGAGATATTTGCAAAAGAATTTAGAGGTATTTGTGTTAGTTTAGTATCTGTGAGTCAGAACAGACTGGTGCATGGTCAGTCCTCCAGTGTCAGTGCTAAAAATAAAAAAGAATACAGAGGCAAAAAGTATTTTTCATGTGCTGACATTTAGAAATGCCCCTCTTATTGATCTAAGTTATAAATATCTTCTATTAAAAAGACAAGGTTGGTAATACTTTGTCTGGTAAATCTTATAAATACTCATTAGTGCAACAATTGTGTATTTGCCAATTAAAGAGCCAATATTTATTAACATTTGTTTTAAAAATTAAAACCTTCTTTATGTAACATGTTGTTTAAAAACGACCTTTTTAAAAGGAAAAAATGGCCCTGGTGATATTAATAGATAGCAGATTGGCATTACAATGTCAGTATGAGATGTTGTCTTTGACTAAGGTAACACTCAGAGTCTGCGTCGTGAACGTCTCTATAAAACCCAACTAATTTGCTAAATTAGCAGCCCCAGTTGAAAGTCATCATTATCCTGCTTTAATGTTATTTAAACCTGAGCGACGTCTGAGGCTGCTTTTTTCTCCCAAATCTGACGACATGTGACTGTAGCACAGATATAAACAATAAAATAGATGATGGCTGAATCCTCATCAGCAGCTACGGTGGATATATTATGTTCCAACTTTGACAAGTAATTTCTGAGGATTATATGTCAGTCTTAGAAAGTGCTATACTTTTCTTTTCTTTTCTTTTCTTTTCTTTTCAAATACTCAAACTGAAGTGAAAGACTGGCAACATGAAATGAAACGTATCAAAGCAGAAAAATGATAGTTAGCTCCATTATTGTTTGGACAAAGACATCATTTTTTTGTAGTTTACTTGTAGTTTTGTACACCACCACATTTGATTTGAAATAAAACAGTCAATATGTGATTGAATGCGGACTTTCAGCTTTAATTCAAGGGGCTTTCGCTGTAAATGGTTTAAGAATTACAGACATTTGTATAACTAGTTCCCCAATTTTGTGTGCTCAAAAGTAATTGGATAATTAACTGATAAGCAGTTTCACGGTGAGTTGAGGCAACCTTTTCCCTTGCTATTTTATGACTGAAGTCGATTTTGTATTTTAAATCTTTTCACTATAACTTTAAATATGAGACCCAAAGAGGTGTCAGTAGAACTGAAGAGGGCCATCATTAGGAATGGCCAAATTGATTAAAGTGCATGATGACAGAAATTTTTTAATGGTTAAAAAAACAGAAAAAAACAGCTTCACATCTATTCAAGTGAAGAAGATTCTCAAGGGGGAAGACATATCATCAAGAGACAATCAATCAAAGGATGTCTTCATGGATGGAGAGTCTACAACAAAATGCAAACCACTGGTTACACTTTACACTTTTTTTTTTTTGCTTGTCCCGTTTGGTTCTTTTGCCATCAGAATTGTTGTCTAAAGGCGAAGAAAGATGCCCAACGGATTTACTTTACCAAATGGACCATCCCAGCCTTGCTGTATTGGTCTATTTGATTCACCTTTCCTTTTATTGTTTATTTTATTTTCATTTGCTGAACACTGGACAGACTTGACTGGGGAAAAGAAAAGGGAGAAAGAAAGAGGGAAAGAAAAAGAGCGGGGAAGAGGAACAGTGATAAAGGGCAAAAACCAAAAACCAACAAAACAAACAGACAAAAAGTACATATATCAATCACCTGGATCATCTGTTGAGAAAGAAAAAAGAGAAAACAAGCAAAGAAAAAGAGAGCAATATAATAAACAACATCATCGTGATGATCTATGTGAATATAACAGTAAATACTAAATATTAAACATTATTGTGCAGCACGTAAGATCGACAGCGCACAGTGTGCTTTGAGGTAGCAGCCAAAAAGGGTGTAGTTTGTGTGTGTCAGCACCCGTGTGTACACCTGTGAGCGCGCTTGTATTTAAAATGTTCCTTCATGTAATGATCTGCTAGAGGGTGTGGGGAGCTACAGCCCCGTCCTCCAGGGCATGACGCAGGTATGGAGGAGATCAAGACTCCAGACATCCAGAGGCCCCAAGAGCAAAGGAGACCAAGGAAGACCAACAGAGGGGCAGCCGCGCCACTATCCCGGAAAGAGCTGAGGATAGCCCCAGATGAGGTGGCGGTCAGCAGCCGCGGAGCAGAAGCCAGGGGGGTTGCAGTGACGTGCCCGTGAGCTTTGCTGGCAGCCAGCTGTGCCAGAGTGACCGAGCCCCAGGCCGAGAGGCCGGGGGCACCCTACCCCCAAAGGAGCCAGAGCGAGCCCCAGGCTCCAGGCCCCAACAAGCAGCCACCAGGAGTGAGCCGGTGGGTACCTGGACGCCCATCCCCGGACTCAAAGAACCACCAACGCCCCGATGTCTAAGGGCGTCTGCCACTGGCAGGGGGAGTGGTGGGGGGAGATAGGCCTCCATACCATGGAGGGCCTGAGATGTCCCCAGAGAGGTGGCGTCTGATACCCAACCTGACATATGGACACAAACAAACAGGCACACACAGATACAAACATCCATTCCCACCCTCATGCTCTCATATGCAATTACTCAGCACTCACCCAACGTGGAGACAAACATAACTAGACACTGTACACACAATCACACTCCCCAAGCGTACTCTAAGCCCCGGGTCTAGGTACCCTTGCTCCTGGAGGGAGAAACTGCACCCAGACCCAGATTGTGTTACCCTTTTCCCTGGGGTGGAGAGAAGCAGACCGCCCCGACTCCGCAGCAGCAGGGAGGCCCCACACTCCACTGGTTACACTTGAGAGCAGGAGTGGCAAATTAGATTTTCACAGAAAACAAAAAAGTGGCTGCAAAGGTCTGAAGAAAATTCTTTGGATAGATGAAACCGAGGCGAACTTGCACCAGAAGGATGGGAAAATAAGATTATGGAGAAGGCGAGAAATGAGCCGAATCATTCCACATCATCTGTCAAACATGGTGGAGGCAATGTTATGGCATGGACATTTACAGTATGGCTAGGGCACTAGAGTTTATTGATGAGAGAAGTAGCAGGATGAATTCATGAAGTGTACAGGGCTATCCTCTCTGCTCAGGTTCCGCAAAAAGCTTCTTTTATGGGCTCAAAATGTGGTCATAAATATTTTGTACTTGTAAATCAGGATTTGTATGTGTAAAAAAGATTTGTGCGTGAGTAAAAAAGATTTGTGTGTGGACTTAGCCAAAAAAACCCTGCAAGTTACAAGTACGAATTTTGACCCTATTTTTCTTCCTTTCATCTGATTGGTCAATGTCATGTCAATCACAAATGTAACAATCCAATCAGAGAACAGATGGGTTTGGCTGTCGGAGGTGCGTTTTTTTGAACTGCAGGTCTTTGAAGGGAATAAATGCCTTTTTACATGCCAACCCAGCGTTTTCCTTCATCACCACGAAGGAAAACAGTCTGTGGTCGTCCGAGTTTGGTGATTTTTGTGTCACAGCTCTACGTGTTTAATACAGGGACTTCCACAGCCTTTTCAACAGTGCTGTGGACTGCGTGTGGGGGCGGGCAGAGTTTTGGAAATGACAGTCTTCATTACAAAGCTTTCTTCGTTATGAATTAGCATAGATGTTTTTATTGAACATTTGAAGAACTAGCAAAAAAAGCAGAAACTCTTGTAGAGGACATAAAGTCAGAGATAGAAAAGACAAGGAGAAGGTGCATCTAGTACAGGTAGAGCTGCTGCAAAAACCCACAGAGCCCAGCAGCCAGCGCAACAAATTCTGGATCCTTTGCTTTTAGTTAGCAGTTGCTGTGACTCACAGCAATGGTCCCGGGTCAGCCCTGACTTTGTGTTAAACTAATCCTAAAGTAATAATGGTATTTCTAACCACTGATATACCACAACTTTACCCTTTCAACAGCTACTGAAAGTTAGGGGACCTAGCTGCTACCCTTCAAGGACCTGCAGTTCAAAAAAACGCACCTCCGACAGCCAAACCCATCTGTTCTCTGATTGGATTGTTACATTTGTGATTGACATGACATTGACCAATCAGATGAAAGGAAGAAAAATAGGGTCAAAATTCGTACTTGTAACTTGCAGGTTTTTTTTTTGGCTAAGTCCACACACAAATCTTTTTTACTCACGCACAAATCTTTTTTACACATACAAATCTTTTTTACGCACACACAAATTTTTTTTACACATACAAATCCTGATTTACAAGTACAAAATATTTATGACCACATTTTGAGCCCATATTCTTTCTGCTTCTTCAGAAAGCTGAACTTACTTATGAATATGCGCGAAAAAAAAACCCCAATGACACCACAACACAAGAAAGCTGTTTAAGGCACTTACAATGGAAAAAAATCAAGCACTGCAATAAATTCACTCAAAAATTCAATACTTGTGTGTGGGCTGTCTATGTATGATCTTCATCGGAGCATGTAGCATGAAATTATTATTATTTTTTTGCTACAGTATCTGTCTGCACAGACAAAAATGAGCATAACCTGCATTTAAAGTGACGAATCGGGATTTCATGTATGACATACAACATAATTGAGGAGGCAGCACAGCTATTTCACTGTGTACATAAATGTTTAATGTATATTTGTGTATGTGTTGTGTGTGTGTCCTTTGCCCACCCGCTGCCTATTCTTGTGTTGCTTTTATTCCTTAACCCATTTATGTTTTTCAAACCTTTTAATGTTGAATGTATCTGGTTACTTAACAACCGTACATGTGCACATGCGCACGTACATAAGCTTTAATCAGGTTGTGTCACTGAGACGTTGAGAATAAGATTTGTTTTTCTAGAGAGACAAAAGAACATGAAACATTCATAAACAGCCAAACTCTATTTGTTTACATAAACATCGGTGCGTGTGCGCGCACGCGCACACACACACACACACACACACACACACACACACACACACACACACAGAAAGAGCCCCATGAGCAGTGTTTCCTGCAGGTCCAGACCTGACTGTCCCTTCCGGTGTAATTTAATTTGCACTCCCATAATTCTCTGCTTCTCTGGTGGCTGTGTCTCCAGGGCTCTGTCTCAACATGTTGATCTCCTTTCTCCCTATATCTGTCACTGTCTCTGTCTTACTTTCACATCCTCTCTCTCTTTGTCTTCCTCCCACCTGTGTCAGAGCTCTGAGGAACCAACATCACACATATATGTCCAGCATCTGTCTCTACGTTACCTCCACCCCTCTCTCTCTCATCCTCGTAGACTTTTGTCGTCCATCTAGGGGCCTTGTTCTCGCTTCCCCTCTGCCTTTCTGGAAACGTGGGTGTTGAGCTGCTCGAGTGGTAGATACTCATCTAGGCTAAGGTCCTTTCCTCCCTTCAATTACAGGCCTGTCCACATAGATCACTGTGTATGCTCCTCCTCCATGCCTGTCTGGTCCTTTGCTTACTCAATCACCTTTTCTAATCTATTGCTTTCTGTTTCAACAAGACTCTTCAGCTGAGCCCTAATTTCATTTAGTTGTTTAGGTTTATGTGCTTCCACAGAGGCACTAAACACACAAAACAGCCACGGCTTGTGGAAACCGGTGTTGTTAGTTTATCAAGCATGTGGTCATAATGTCTTAGGTAAACTGAAGTAATGAGACAATAAAACTGTATCTGCGAAGTCAGAGAATCACCATCAGCACGAATACAGTTTTTTTTCTGAAGGAAGCATTAATGTTTTTACCAGTTTTCTTGTTAAGACATCCAATATTTGAGTTTTAAAGTTTATTTCTCTCCTTAGGGAGGCAATAACACAACAAATTCCATTAAAAACTGGAATTTCTGCATAGTTTGAGCTTACTTATGGGTGGGAATTGCCCATTTGTGATAGAACTGTGGATATGGGATATTTTTCAGAGAACATCAGACTTTCCCATATTTTGGTTAGTAGTGTCATCTAAACAAAAGCTGCAATAACAGGTATTAATAATGGTTTGAGATTTTATTTGGTATATCCAATAGAGATGGACCAATCCGATATTACGTATCGGTATCAACCTAAATTACTGGATCGGATATCGGAGAGAAATAAAAAATGAAATCGATCCATTAAATATCACGACAGCGCCTCACAAAACTTGCGACATGGCGTAACTCAGCTCATAACCTTAGCACGTCGGAGCAGTATGCGTCACGTGATAGAGCGGCTGTGGCATGCGAGACCTGTCGGCGGTCTGGTTGAACATTTGGAGCCTCGCTACGTGCTGCCAAATCGGCATTTCATCTCCGAGAAAATTATCCCAGAGAGAACTTAAGCAAGTGTGTAAGTTCATCTCTGAATGTTTGTAAAGCATTCCCACGTTAAGCTTAACAGCCGATATATGTTGCGACTGCCTCTTCTCTCTCCCTCCTTCTCCTGTCGCTACTTCAGTCATGAAACTGATCAATGATTGGCTGATCGGCTTTTCTGTCGCGAGTACTATGTATGTACTATGTACTATTTAAAATATGAGAATGGGGAGGATTGAATAGGTTTAAGTTTATTAGATTGATCAGTATTGCTGAACTATGAAATATTTTTGTGGACAGTGTATTTTTTGCATACAGGTATAACAGAATAGCTTTAGTGTTTTTTTTTAAACTTGAGTATGAATTTATACAAAATGCAGCAAGATATTAAAAAAACAGTTTTATTGATTAAAAAATACACTATACTGGATTCATATCGGTATCGGTAGATATCCAAATTTATGATATCGGTATCGGACATAAAAAAGTGGAATCGTGCCATCTCTAATATCCAAGAACTGGAACTGATCCTACTGAGAACCAAGTAATCAGCATGGGTCATTAGATAACATTTTTGTAACATTTTACAGTAGTCTGTGTAATGATAGTCATACCCAACCAAAATGCACCCCACTATTTTGAAAAAATCAAAACAAACACGGAATTTAAAGAAGAAGGTGATCAAGAGCCACACAAAAATTTAATAGGTCCCTTCTTTTCACGTGCTCCACCTCTCTGCCAAGTTTCATGTCAAGCAGCTGGGCAGTGTTTGCCTAATCCTGCTTTCACACAGACACACAAACCAACAAATGGCAAAGAAAACACTACCTCTGCCAAAGAAAGCTTCAGCTGAACTATATGGAGTCTATTACAATAGATCTCTGTGTGCATGCAATATACCTTTTGTCCTGATATTTCTCCTCAGCGTGACAGAGCGGATACATATATTTGTATATAAAAACTTTAAAGGTGAATATTGTTTGATTTTAGCAATATGCATAGTGGAACTCTGTAAATAATCACCTTTCAGTTCTCTTTCCTCTGTTGATCCAGAGACAAAGAGTAGTAGAAATCCCCATCAAAGACTGCTGAATAAAGCACCAGCATGTGCTGTATCACAGAGCACATGCTAAGCTAACCTGCATGTTTCTAGTCTTTTACTCTCACCATCACACATCAGAGGTTTTGTACTGTGATCATTTCCGACCATATTTTATGCCCAAGTGTTTGTTCATTTAAAAACTGCAAGTTGTCCTTAATTTGATTATTTCATCTATGTTCCACAGCCCTGATTTAAAGCAAAATGAGTGCAGTCTGCCATTAGGGTGATAGGTTTCAAACGTTTACCCATTCATATACTGAGTCTGGGATCTCTGGGCGGTCACTGGTACTGGAGCTTTAAAAAGGCAAACCGATTCAGCATGTGCTTCTGTTAACACCTTTTATTTTAATAGAGATGTATGCTATGAGATAAGCTGTTGTTTGATGAAATTAACAGCTTTTTATATAAATTAAATGAACGAAGGCTTTGTCAAGGCACATAACGTACAGATGGTTCTGCTATCAACACAGACAGCATGGGCCTAGTGGATGTCCTCCACTTTTGTCTCTCAAATTTAATCAGGGCTCTGTTGCTTTTCTGCACAGCTCAAACAGATGCAGGGAAACTCCCCTTCATATGAGCTGCCAGTGTTTGTTTCTCCCCAGGCAGGAGATAAGGGAATGTTTCTGTTCAAGAAGAACACAGCAGCACTCCCATGGAAACGCCTCCTCATCATCCTCAATTCCCTGTCTACACAGCACAATGAGACCATACAGTTCCCTCCTTCACTGCCTGGACCCTCAGCTCCAATCAACACATCCACAACTTTTTTTGTTTCATATATTTTCTTTATTTCCTTCCCTGGACCACTGCTCTGGCAGAGATTTTCTAATTATTCATCCCCTGTTTCAAAAAGTCAAGTGTAGGGCTGTATGCATGCACGTGCAGATGTGTCTCATGGTCTTTTGTGCCTGTTGTGTGCAAACTGTTGTGCGCAAACCACAAGTGTTCAGCCAGCTGCTTTAGGCGATAGCCTAACTTGACAAATAATGAGATAACAGTTGCAAATTCATTCTTTTACTGTCCTCAATTCAGTGATATGCATGTCATAAACTAATCAGGACTTTTACAAATGCACACTTGGCTATCTGTCTCTCCTCTCCGCTCTTTCACTGGTATGCTTGGTTGAATGAGTTGGCGAGTGGGTGATGTGTTATGTTTGATTTTCTGTGACAAAGTGAAAAGAGAAAAAGGACAAGAGAGAGTGGAAATAAATTGATAACTGTATGAAATGCATTAAACATTGGAGATATAAAGTCTGCAAACATCAAGAACGTATTTGTTCATAATAACAATGCTTTTGAGGTGTCCCATATCTATCCAAATCATCAGTATAACAGAAAAGATCTGTATGTTTATGGGAAGACTTTGTGTCCAGGATTTGTCTGTGTACGTTTTACGAAGGAAGATGACAAATGGATGAACTAAAATCAATGTTACAAGCTTGATTTTAAAACACAAACCCTCTGAGACAGAAACATACTCGGCAGTTTGCCAAACTGTCACTGAATTCGTTCTATTGATTTCTGTTAAAAATGTGTGCAACACAGTCTGATTGCAATTTGTGAAATGGCTTTTGTAGTATTTCCAGATTCAATGAACAGCAGTGGTGTTAGTTGTGTTAGTCACGGGACTTTCACTTAAAAGACTAAAATCTGGTCTCGTAGACCAAAGTTTCTGTCACACCAAAGGATGAGATCTTGGTTTTTGGGTTGAAATGTTGCAGTCCCATCAGATAGTCTTTTAAAACATACCACATGGACAACATTGTAGACAGGGAAGGGATCTCACTATGCTCAAGTGCTACTGTGACCAGTCAGTGACGTTCTTCTTTGTCCTGGGATGTACAGTACATGTGAACTCAGCCCCTGTGCGTAAGCTTGACAATGGTTTATAAACCCAGATTTGTTTGTGTGATAGAAAGTGAAACAGGCTTATCTAACTGAAAAAAATAGAATATATTCAATAATAACTGTATTAATGTTTCTCTGTTGCAGTTAATTGTAAAGCAGGGAGTGGTAGTCTGTTCTACTCTGACATGATTTTAGAGTTATATCAATAAGCTGCAGTGGTGTAATACATAATAGAACAGGACATAAATTATTCTGTACATACAAAAACACATGAATTATGAATAGAATTAAGGTAGAAAGGTGGACTAAATAATTTAGTGAAGGACCGTGGAAGGCTAAAAATGATATACACATAATTATCACAATGCTGCTTTATTTAGGATCGAGGAAAATCACATTTTTGGTGTCAGCTGAATATGGATATAATAGACAGATAAATACTGTTTTATTCAGTCTGATACATGTGTATGTGATTCCCTACAGCTGGACAGTATCCAAGCTGACTGCAGCTTTTTGTCACCTCCCCCAGGCTGCAGTCACAGGCTCATTCTCTCTCCAGACAAGAATTCATCTTTAATGATCCAACTTTCTGTCCATGCATGGATAGCATACTAGTTTACCCTTATTTTTTGAGGTAGCACATAACCTATGAGGAAAAAAAAACAACCTTAACCACCTATCTTTATCCTATCTTTAGCTTCCTTTAGATTATACCCAAAAGATAAACCCAAACATAACAATTTGAAGGTTGGTAGATATACATGTATGGGCATTTTGTCAAACTACTGACTTGTATCAGATTATCTACATATAACTGGAAGAGGTGATCACGAAATCATTCTAACAAGATGCCAGAAAAAGTGTTAATGGGGTTGTCTTCCAAAACACTCGAAAGCTTTTGTCCTCCCAAAGTGCATCAGTAAGCGGAACATGGAAGTAGCTAAGGTCTATTCCCTCAGCTGAAATGACACTGAAATTGACCGTTATGGTTACTGTCACAGTGAAAGCAACAAAAAGAAAGCAGGATAGTGATTTTCACATATAAGGTCACACAGGAAGCGTAATCCCTAATCCTATAAGGATGCCTTATAAGTGCAGCCACTCAACGATCTGTATTTGGCCTGCATACGTTTAGCCATATTTTTAAAGTCCTGCATTCAAATAGCTTACATTCTCCTTAGACTATCAACCATTTACATGTAAGGATTGGACCTAAATTACTGTTACGATCTTATTTTAATTATTGACAGATAAGTAGTATTGCTGTAAACTGACTGGTACTCAAATAAGGCTTTTCTACTTATTCATACACACATTCTTAAAAGGGCTTTTTTCCTATACTTAAGCACCTTGTCTAACATTTATATACACATAGATGCATTAGGGGCAACGTAAGGCTCAAGGATCTTTGAGTATGTGGATTGGAATAGCTGGGGTTTGAACCTGCTGAACTCGTGCAAGTTTAGCTTATTGATGGTGACTGACTGACACATTTTCTTACTATACAGCAGCCAAAGGAGCGTAATGAAATAAGAGCATGGAGTGTATTATATGCAACAGGGTACCTGCAATGAGGAGCAAAACTTTTTTCTTGCAAGTTCTTGAATGTGGGTCATCAGTGTGTTTGCACTACTTTAAGCAAAGTCCTTTCTCACCTTTCTAAACTGCTAAAGTTTTAAGCATTCTCAAGTACATAGCTTAGTATTGTTGTGGTGTTCACCTTTACATTATATCAGCCTATAGACGTAAGCAGGACTTACTTTAAATTGCATGTAGCTTGGAAAGACTTGGAGCTGGTGTTACCTCTCTATATTGGAAGTAAGCCTGCAGAAATAAAAGGTGGGTAAGTGATAGGAAGGTGTAGCTGTAGCAAGGAGTTAGGATTGAGGATTATGTCCTCCTGATGTTTTAAGCACGTAATGCCTGACACAAAAAATGCAATACAAAGAAATTGAGAATTTGTCCATAATTGCTAATGTTGAGTTCAACATGCAAATTAGAGCAGGTTATGTGCTTGTGTGTGTAACGTTTCCACAAGCAGTGGGACTGTGTGTGCACAAGCGAAGGGGTCTGTCTGCTTCATTGCATCATTGAGATTCTTGAAAATGAAAAGTAGTCAGTTTAAGCAGACGTTAGAGCTGCCTATTTAATCGGAGGTTAGAAATGGGACTGACATTTTTTGTTCTATTTGTACATCGTTCTGTTCTTATATTGTCAACTGACTGAATTTTGACTGAATGCTACAGCCAGCCTGGCGGTTAATGGTTAATGGTGGGTTTACAGCTACAGACGCCAGAAGTGGAAAACAGACAGTTCTCCTTCCGAAGCACTCTACTCTCTGTTCCTATCCGCTCTCATTGGAGGAGCAAATACTTCCTCCTAGCTAAACAAACGGTTGAGGCTCTTCATATTATTTACCTGATCTGATCTGAGACAATAGGCCAAAGCCTCAAAACAGAACCCAGAGCAGGTAGAGAGTCCAGTTTCCACTCAGATTACTTGAATTGAGATACATTAAAAGGGTGTTATGGACTTCTTCATTTGTTGCCTATCTGAACTGCCTGAAGTGCAATTAAACTACATCTGTATTGGACAAGTGGGGTCCAAGATAAGAGAGGAGAAGAAGAAAAAATAAACTCATGGCAGCAATAGTAAAGTGAGCTGAGAAATCTACAGTCTGAGCAGAGAGACAGAAAGCAGTCACAGTTCCCAGACTCTGGTGACATTCTCACATTACTGACTCATCACCATCATCAGTAGCTCACAGCATGTCCTGATTCAGAGACAGCATAGCAGAAACAGTGAAGGAGGATAGATACATGTACATGCAGTCTAATGTGTATAAAATTGCACTGTAGTGTGCGTGTAGCAGATGTGAAATGGTCGACTGCGTTGTGACAACAGACACGGAATGTTCACAATTCGTACATTATATCTCAGCTACATGCGCACACAGTATGAGCACGCATGTAATGTAGCACAACCGACAAAACATGCATGGGAGAGAGGCTCACAGCCAGCAGGTGACAGAAGCAAATGTAAGAGGGTTGGACATGGAGACAGAATGACAAATGAACGGTTAGATTAGAGGAAACACCAATGATGTGTGCAGCTTGATGGGATTGTGTCAGACATCCCTGACATCCCCTGACATACTGTATTTTCCCTGGGTTTTTGTACAAACAATTGATTTGAGCACCTAGTCCCCCATAATCCTTTCCATTTTAATCAGACCAGCATTTCTCTCACTAAATGAGTGTGTTTGCATTAGGGCGTAGTGGCACAGTGGGATGCTGTGCAGTAATTGTTTTCAGAGTCACTGAATGAAAATAGCTTTAGAGGTGAAATTTGAAATGAACTTTCCTTACTTTGAAGAGTTCGGTTGAAGATCGATACTGACCTCAGGACTGTCTGATGAGTAGGAAGCTGCAGCTTGATGATCATTCGCTTATTTTAGTAGTCACATGCGGAAGCAGCGTGTGGGAACCAGCTGTGTTGTGTTACGGGATTACTCCACACTAGAAAATAAAAAGTTGGGAAAACTCAAACTATCAAATCAGCAGGAAAATTTCATCATTTATGACTTGATTGTTGACTTTACAGGAATTCTGGCAACTAACTTGAATTTTCTTGTCCATCTGTTTACATTATTGTTTTGACAGTAACAATAACATTTTTGGTTTGGCACAGAGTTTTAAACTAGACTACATTCCTAAAGCAACACTCCCATTCATCTCGGACCAGCAGTGAGAGTACACGAGCTTGTGACCAGTGTTGGGGTCGTTACTCCAACACTTTTTGTGAGAATAAGCAAAGCAAATAAAGCTAAAAATAGACATAAATTAAAATGGGCCAAAGTGAAGCAATCACTCTCCTTTCCTATCAAACAGCATTGTTAAAAAGCTCTGCTTTTTGTAGTCATAGGAAACTGTAGTTGTTTCTATTTCATGGGCTTGTTTGTGTCCTGCAAACAATTACTTAAGCTGGGTAAGATGAGAGTCCAGCAGTGTTTTCCGAGTGGTTTTTATTGTGGATAAACGTCTGGTCATTCAGGTTAAGCTGATGGGAGACTCTATGGAAACTAGCTAGCAAGTAAAGCAGCTTCAGTGATTCATCAATGTAACGGATGAGTTTCTGCTTGCTAACCAACTTGGCCAATATGTGTGATGTAGAGACGATGGAATGTAAAAAATTGTTTTAATAACTCCTTTAGTACATTAGTGAGGAAAGCTCTGATGATGGAGCTCTTACTGTGTGCGATCTAATAAAACTTGAAGTTGACCAGGTGCAAGCTCAGCCAGCACTTTCAGATTAGCATCTATGAGAAATGACTTGGTTGAATGAATGTAATAAGTTTAACCAGCTATTCTGCCAACACTCCACCTTCATTTCTCATTAATAGTTTTAATTATTAAGAATTATTTTAATATAAATTAAAAGAAATTGAGATACAGGTGTTTCTGAACCCATGAAGAATTATTTTTATTGGATATGTGGTCCTCACAGGACAGCCATTATGCACATATGGTTTATAGAATATGATACCGGACATTAAATAGAATATAAAGTATTTAAAATGAGCTTAAATTTGAATATATACAGCAGTAATATTAATCAATTTAATGTTGATGGAGAACATTTTTCTGCAGAATAAATATTTTTACTTTTGATCTAGTAATACAGTTTTGTTTGTAATGAGGTTTTTCATAGTGTGTTATTGCTTCTTTTCCCAAGGTTTGAAAATTCCTCCACCACTTGTCATTGTCAAGTAATAGTGAGCAATTCTTAGTAAAATGCTACATGTTTATTTAAATGTGGAAGTAAAATTGTCGTAGGCATTTCAGGAAAGAGTGCAGAAAGGTGAAGATGTCTATGTAGAGTGCAGACATGCAGCACAAATGAGATGTTTTAAATTGGGAGTCGGGTGTAATTGTCTCTACCTGCCTTTTTATACAAGTTACCAAGCACCACTCTATTACACGTTACTCGTCATTACATTTCTTAAAAGTAATGCAGCACTACAGAAGAAAGTAATGCATAATAAAGTAATATATTAAACACATTCTTACTTTCACACTACACCGTGATATGATGTCAACGTGATCGCCATACTATTTCTGCTGTAGAAACTTGTACAGGTAGCTTTCTCTTAGCACTCTGTCTGTTTAAATGCTTGCAAAGAGCCAATTTTTTGTGATGGCAGTATAATGCAGTTATTTCTTTTGTGAATGCAAGTTGCGCTTTGTCATTGCCCTTTTGTGCAATGAAAAGAAACCTAATGTCCATATCGCCACGCCTCAAAAGTTATAGACTGCTTCACCACTGCACAGAAAAATGGACTGATTGTAGCACAAGTGTCTGCCTGTCGTGCAAACAGAAGAACCTTTGTAACATAAATGACAACATACTTACATACATACAATATAGAGTAACATGTTATATTGCTCTATATTACTCTAGAGCACATTTTACCCAACACTGCTTGTGACCCACACCCATGAGGTTGTGGTTGTGTTTCTTCATAGGTACTAACTGTGGATCTTTATTTCATGTGTTAGGGAAACGTGCTAACGCCTACAGTGTGGAAATATGTTAACCTTTCAAGGATGTTTATGTAGCTGTATATAGATATAAGGAATGCTGAATAAAAAATGAAGAGGACACAGCTGTAAGTTAGCTGAAACAAAATGTATTTCTATAGCGCAGTGGTTAACACATTTGCCTAAGAAGTGAAATATCCCTGATTTGCAACTGGGAGGAAACACAAAGCCAGTTTTGCAGGTTAGTGTTCAACTTTACTCAGTAGGATTTTTTTTAAAGCTAGTAATACATGCCATTACAGCTAGAATTTTATTGTTAAACTCACAGAAATATTGTAATTAGCTAAAGTTTTGAGTTTTCTCATCTTAATTATTCATATTTCCTCAAATCTAGATTATGTTTGTTGTTTTTAACTTTGCAACTTTGCTTTAACATATTTACTATTGATGGAAAACTTGAAAAGCGAAACACTTTAATTTTCCTAGTTTGCAACTTATTCCTATTCTATATCATACCCTGTCAGCTGATTGTTTCGCCATTTTACTTGTTTGAAATATCTACACAGCTGGTTTTATTCTTCAAATTCCAAAAAACAAACAAAAAATATCCAAAATGTCACAGCTTAAATATAGGATTTTTTTCCCCTTGAATAAAAAAAATCTATTATCTAAAGAGTAGCCAATGATCAAATAACTTGTAGTCAAAGTAAAACGTTTCTAGACATTAACAGCAGGTAGGGGGTCACTGATGCAGCTGTTATTGCTTGTGGAATAAAGAAAAGGATGCTTTGATCTAAATGTTTTCCAGGTGGGTTTGAAAAGCCTCCAAAACAGCATTTAGACCATATTACACTAAACCCCTCCATTAAAACTGATGCAAATGAGTTTGTGTTGCCCTCTGAACAGCCCTCATTGTGAAGCCTAAGAGGCTGATTATTCACATCATTACTCCAGTGGCACCTAGCAACCACCTCGCCACCGAGGAGCCTTTTATGTTGCGTGACAAAAGCTTGAACGCAAGTATGTCAGACCTAAGTTTGGTGGTCCGATTGAGGATTCAGTAAGTGGGCTGAAACTGATCTCCTCCTCCCCACACTTCCTCTGGTTTGACAGAGTGGTTTTGGATGGAGCATGGAAGTGCAGGGAGAGAGGAGTTATTGATGGTTACAGGCAGAACATGGAAAAGGAACAAAGCAAGACAGAAGAGGGATGGAGTGGAGCTTGACCTGATGATGAGGGGTCGTATCAGCACATCTTCGAAAAGCTTTTTTCACCTGCTGTATGTGTATGTGGATGAAGCAGATGGTGGAACAGTGGGGGTCGGGGGTGAACGCCGACTGAAGTTCCCCGTCTTTACCTAACATCTGTTTGTGCATTTGTGCCCAACCCACACCCGCCATTTCTCGACTGCAACCGTGTCACCCTCTCTTCACCTTTTTACTCTACCGTTGCTGTTATGCTTTATTTTTCTTCAGCTTCTCTTTTTTCCTACTTTGGCTGCATGTTTTAGACCATGATGTCTTTTTTGTTGTATTGTATTTTTACAGTGGCACTGACAGCTCTTCAGTGACTCTGTAAATTATTTATTCATCACTGACTTTTCGAAGGATTGTAGGAGGAAGTTCAACACTTCTGTACCTCACTTTTCGTATTTGTGTTGCAGACCAAGGTTATACATGCAGGCAGCTGATTTTCAAGTTTGATTTTCAAGACAAACATTGATTATAAGAAACAAAAGAGGTTTTGTTTTCTCTTTCCTGTCCATCAAAAGCAGTAACTCCTAGAAAATGTCAGCTTTATTCTCACTACTGATTTTTTTCCTCTGACTGCTATGCAGAATCTTGGTTTATGTGATATCAATAATGAGCTTTGAACTAGAATTTAAACGTTATCGATGTTCAAATGACAGTTGTGATGCTCAGAGAAGTGCAGAAATACAAGGCTAAATTTAGAGAAACCTAAGCTCTTTCACTGTGCTTAGATGCTAAAGCAGAGTAAAAAAAATCACTGGGGAGATCTCTGCTTTGGAAACAGGCATCATTATCTTTAATCTTCCTTTATACCGCAGAGCGTTTTCTTTTCAGCAACAAAAATCACAGACAATGCAATAAAAGAATTAAACATTACATATCGAACATAGTTGATGCTTTTTTTTCTTTGACTATTCATGTCTGGTCTTAAGCTATTAAGGAAATTGAAGCATACATATGAAGACATATCAGAAATGCACATTTTTGGTGAGCTTGATGAGTCGAAATTCATGTTCCATAAACCAAAGTCTCGTCTTTTTTGCACATAGCCTCATGTCCTGAATCTGACAGAGCACAGCTGAGACTGCAGTTGAGGATTTAGCTGGTAGGGATGAGGTTTCCTTAAAATTAAGCTATTTATAGTGACCAGACTGGCACTTTTTGTGTGTGTTAGCTTTATTCTAACCTGGAGGGCATGCATGTGTTTTGGTGAAGATATCGAAGTTCCACTGTAATCTTATATAGTCTGACCTCTACACTGACATTTTGTTCTCCACACTGTCAACCCCCCTCCCCCCACTACATTTCCTTTATACATTTATTCCATTCATCTTTCCATTTTTATCAAGGTGGTTACCATCACACAAATGCTCACATTTTTCACCCCCCACCCCTCTTCTCTCCGTATCTTGCTCCATGTAGCCCTAATCCTCCTATGCAGGCTCTTAGTTGGATAAAGCTGTCTTCCATCCTTTCTCTTTATGGCAGGATTTACAGCAGTACCCCCTTCACATCCCCCCTTTTAGCGCTCTTATGGTAGCTTCCACTGTTGCCAGGTCATGCTCTTCGGAGAGCATAAAATCCAGTTGCATAGCAGAAAGAAATCCTGCTATATTTCATCCATTATTCCATCCATCCATTCGCTACCGCTTTTCCTTTTCAGGGTCGCGGGGGGCGCTGGAGCCAATCCCAGCTGTCGTAGGGCGAGAAGCGGGGTACACCCTGGACAGGTCACCAGTCTGTCACAGGGCTAACACACAAGGACAGACAACCATTCATACTCACATTCACACCTAGTGACAATTTGGATTTTCCAATTAACCTATCCCCACAAACTATATTTCATATAACTACTATATGAAAAGGTTAATTATAATTCTAGTTGGTTAAAAAGACAACAAAATTAATGTTGGGTGTTTGAAAGATGGGAATGGAAAGAATTTGTGGCACACTGGTGTTTCCGTGACTTGGACCAGACATATAGTATACTCTACAATACAGCAGACTCAACCACATCATCGTCTTTAGAGTTTTCTTTTTTGGATATGGACAAAAAAACATATAAAAACATAAAGCTTTTTTTTTTTTAGATTTTCTGAATGTCTTTATTTCAGGCTTTAATGACTTGTTTATTTTTGAGCTTTTTGGGGTTCAGTTTGTAAGACAAATTTTATGAGACTACATGTGTATGTGTCTGTGACTGTGAGTGAGCGAAAAAGTGAGAATGAGGGCAACTTTCATAAACTGTCTTATTGATTTTCAATTTTAAGGTAGGGGTATGGTTCAGGGTGGAATAGATTGGGAGGTGGAGTCGTTGGAAAAAGAAGAAGAAGAGATGAGGTGGAAAGTAAATAAGAGGTGGGTACCAGATTGTCAACAGAATAATACAGATGATGTTTGAGACAACACTGTTCTCCCACAGAAAACAACCTCATGGGTCATTAGTGCAAAGCTGTTAGGCTTTATAGCCTAAAGCTACAATATAAAGTCAAGCAATCTCTAGCAGCCATGTGAATATGTGAAAGTGGAAGTTGCTGTTTTTACCTTTAAATGGGGCAGAAGATGGCACCCTGGTGATCTAGAAAGCGGAACTTTGCAAACCATTTATTGTCTTTTTTAATGCAAGCTATGATCTTTTATTAACTCTCACAAGGTGGCTTTTGCACCTAATAAACAACGATCGAACCAAAAGTTAAAAATAGTCTCAGATGAGACTTCTGGCTGAAAGAAATGTGTGTATGTGCCTTTACCATCTAAAATAGCCTCCCCTATACGAGGACCAGCCATGACGTTAAACTGATCATCTCATTAAAATGCAGTTTTCTGGGGTGGCTGTGCCCTAGAAGGTAGAAGGTGTCTAAGAACTGGAATGATCGTGGTTCGGTGGTTCCCTACTACCGCAACCAATTGCATACACAACATACACACACACAAAAAAAACTGCAACTCGTGCAGAGCTGCTGCACTGGTGTGTGAGATGGATAAATAAGAATTTTGGCTTACTGTTGATCATAAATTAAAGGCATGTCTTTTGTTATTTGTGCACAGAGCTTTTGTGAAGTCTATGGCACAGACTTTTAGTAATAAACGTGTAAGTTCTGGGTTTAGTCACGATCACTCGGCAAGTGACTTTTGGGCAGTAAAATTTATGTCATCCTCGTCTGTTTTTTAGAGGTTAGTCTAATATGGACCACAGATAAAATAGCTGTACTTTGTGTAAATCAATAAACAAATAGTGAACTCACTGACATGTTCTTGACATATGTAAACAAACCAGTTTGCGCTCATTTGCGCTTTTGTGACCTTGATCTGATAAATGGATGGACATGGTTGGCAACAAAACTCAGGTGGGCTGTGGTATTTAAACGACGCTCAGTTGGTACTGAGAGACCCAGAGTGTGCCAGGTAAATATCCCCCACTGCATTACACATCCAGCAGGCAGGATGGATCCATGTTTTCATTTTGTTTACGCCAAATTCTAAAGCTTGCATCTGCATGTCGCAGCAGAGATGAATGAATGAGTCTCATCAAACCATCTTGTACAATTTTGGTGAGCTGTAGCCTCAGTTCCTCTGCTGATGTATCCCATGTGCTTCAAGGATTGATGTCTTGTGCATTCAGAGATCTTCTTTTGTATGCCACTGTAACAAGTTAGTTGCTTTTTTATCAGCTCAAAGCAGTCTGGGAATTCTCATCTGACAGATGTGGGCGATCGTGGCTCAAGAGTTGGGAGTTTGCCTTGTAATCGGAAGGTTGCCAGTTCGAGCCCCGGCTCGGACAGTCAAACTAGTGGAGAGTTGGTAGACAAAAGGGTAATGGCCTTGACTTTACACCCTCCCCTCATCACAAGTGTGATGCTTTCAGTCAAATGTGCAGATATTAGCAGCACAACTCTAAATGATGGTGACTGATTAGGAAGGGATGATGAGCTTCAAATGATTGACGCAGAACTATTTCTGATGGAATAATCTTTCTTTGTCTTCATCAGGCCAATCTTCACCTCTTCTAGCTCACCATACCATCATCTCTCTGTCCCCGCATGCTGTATCAACTCAGCCACTTCTGTATTTTTCTTTTAGGAATCCAGTAATCTATACTTTCCAACCAAAAACATAGATCAAACGCTATTAATAATAGTCTTCATATTCCTTTTGTTTAAAAAAAGGCTGTAAAATAATGCTATTTAGTGTGTCAACCTCGTGACAAAAGAAACATCATTTTCTTTTCCGACACACAAAGATAGCGCTGTATAGAAGTTGTTGTTGTGACAGACCTGACAAACAGCACTGAGCTGCTGTTTTTCAGCAGCGGGGATTCCCTCCGCCATAATTACACGCTTCTATATCTCTTTATGAAACCTCTTCACCTGTGCAGTGCTCTTCCCCCCCCTCCCCCGGATTAAAACTAGCATGTTAAGCAGCAAAGCTTCGAAGTAATGTTTTAAACAACAGTTGCTGAATCTGAATATGTACTGACTGCATATCTAAGATTGATGTAGCCCCTGTGACTTCCACTCCCCCATCTTTCTGAAGCACTGGGATTAGCATTTTGGCCATCGCCGTTTTGATTTTTTTAAAAGGTGACGTGACCATATTTGGATTTGGAAAGCTATCAGCGAATGCTAGCGCTAGCTGCTTGAGCCACATGTTTTCAATCATGCATTGAAATCTGAACCTCTGTTTCTACGCTACTTTTGCACTTGACCCCGCAACAGAAGCATCAATAGAAAGAAGA
The DNA here is from genome assembly GCF_057382275.1 of Copadichromis virginalis. Taxonomy (NCBI): domain Eukaryota; kingdom Metazoa; phylum Chordata; class Actinopteri; order Cichliformes; family Cichlidae; genus Copadichromis; species Copadichromis virginalis. The sequence continues at coordinate 21,198,004 of NC_140633.1, forward strand.
AAATCGCAGGTGGAGAGGCTAGATGAGGCTTGTACTCGTGAAACTTAAACCCCATTTATGTTTGTTTGTTGACATGTGACTCGGGCACGTGCGTTGTGTGCCCTGTGCATGTCTCTATGTGTGTTGTGTTTCTGTGTGTTCTGGGAGCTCGGTAAAAATCACGGCTCTAATCTGTCTGCTAGGATTCTGTGTGTGGGTGACATTAAAGTTCTCATTAGCACTGTAACTCAGCACCAGTGTCACTGTGAAGACACCAACGACACATCCACGGTGTGTGTGTGTGTGTGTTTGTGAGAGAGAGTGAGAGAGAGTGTAAAAGCTTAACAGTTTGAATGATTTCTCGCACCCATTCTCTCATTTTCTTTTCTTAGTCATTGTCAATGTGCTGTTGATCTCATCACGGAGGCAAAATTAGATAAAACAGAGCACGAGTACTTTGTTAAACAGAACGGACTATTAAAAACTTTCACCAAGTGAGAGGAAGCACATCTTGCTGCACCGAATTCTCAATAAATCAACTAAGTTCTCTTTATAGCCATATATAATGTGGCTCATGCTGAAGTAAGGCTGGATGGATGATAACAAGGAGGTGGAAAGAAGGAATAGTACGGGAGAAGGAAGAGAGGTTGCTATGGTAACAGGAAATGGGTTGGAAAAGACTATGAGATGTTTAGATAATTTTACTGAGTGGACATCACATTAAAGTGGCCAGAGGACACAGCAAGTTGTGGGGCTGCTGTTGTAATCACATATGGTTTGAAGTGCTGCGTAAATTTCTTCTCATCACCCGGATATTAGCGTTGCTATTTCTATACTCATCCCTTAACCCTCCTCTGCATGCTGTTTAAATAAGCACTCTGCGCTAAGTTTGTGTTATTTGTCGCAGCAAGCACATTAAGCCACATAACCAGAGAGAGTGAAAGAAGTGGGTCAGGGGGGGATATGGGTGTCTGCACTCAGGCCGGTTCTGTCTGATTTCACACATCCCAGCTAATCATCCCCTAACACTTAGCATCCTCACTTCATCTAGCATACTGACAGAAACGAGCTACACTACAAGTTGTTCTGTAGGAGAGGATAATGCCAGAGAAGAAAGAAGAGTGCTCACACTCTCTGAATGTCTGATTTCATATGGAGTGCTCACAAGACAGTCCAGAATGAATGTGGCCCTACAGAGCTGTGACCCAAAAATGTAACGTCCATTTGTTTCGGATAGAAGAGCAAAGGAGCAGCTGCAGGAAATTTCTAGCAGCATCCACCTGATAGCAGCCACAGTCACAGATGCTCATTTTACTCACATGTAAGTTTACATTTTGTTTCACTCCTAACATCTGTCGAAGTTATCTTCGGCCAGCCAGTCAGCATGCATCAGCAGTATGCAGCATTTTGTGAGCAACGTTATTATTGTAAGTAATGCATACATTAGATGCAGTGATGTAAATTTAAGCTTTTCTGTTTATAAGCAGATGTAAATAATTTCACTGCCTTCCAGCATACCGAATTAACAGTCCAATATGGCAGCAGCGCACATAAAACGCAGTAAAAGTATGTAACTTTTAATCCAAATGGCTAATGTATATTTGTGACTCACTAAATAGGCCGCACACAGATAACTGACCAGGATCTATCCATGAATGTGCTGCAGTAAATATTTTTAGGTGCAAAAAAAAAATAGGTGTGCTCTATTTCAATAGCAGCCAAACAAATCCTGTTTTTCTTGCTTTTCTTCTACTACTGGGACACTGTCAGCTCCAGAGTGGCATCCAGCTAAGAGCTCGGACTTACAAAGTAGTTGGACACAGCATCAGCAATGTTACTAACACACAGACTGAATTTGTGTGTGTCACTCAGGTAATTTATATTGTGCAACTTTTTGGGGGCTTTTTAATTTCTTTTTATAGCAGCATCTATCATTGAGTTAATAGTGAAGCTCTTAAAAATTCAGTCGCTGACACCCAGCTACTATCAGCTGATCAAACTCATTCTTTCTCAACATCAGTCAGCTCTCTTCCAAAAAAAGAGTTGAACATGTAAAAATGACAAAAAACAATGAAATATAATAACCATAATAATATTTGAATTTTTTAGAGAAACATTGATTGTTTTAATCATTTAACTTGATTGATTTCTATTAATTCAAAGAAAAGCTTCGAAAATGGCTGAATCATAGCCAGTTTCAGTACTTTAATTTAAAGCAAGCAAAAGGGTTTTTTTTAATATAGAAATAATTTCTGTGTGCAGAAATGAAATCCTATGGAGGATATTGTGCTCTTCAAATCACCCTTTATGCTACTGTACTAGTAACCAACATTACCACGCAAATCAGGTATTGCCATTTTGCCATTAACAACTGTATTAATAACTAACATAAAGCACATCTTGTGGTTGAGGACAGTTTTCTCTGCTTTTTGTCTTGAAAGGGGCAGATTTGGTGAAAAAAGACAGAAAAACTGAAAGCTTGGAAAGGAGTGGAGAGAGTGATAACAGATCCATCAGACTTGTCTCTCGTGTCCTTGGTGACGCAGGTCTGCAGTTTTTCTGCAGCAGGAACAACAGCGAGTGAGCGACAGAAACAGATAGAGAGAATACATTTCGAGGGTCAGGGGCTGAGACAAACACTGTGGCTCAGGGAGCGAACGTTCGGCACCTGCAGTGGGACTTAGCTGCTGAAGTAGTTTTTCTTTTCTGGAGGAAATGGGGTCTCTCATTTATATTATGCAGCATGCTAGCTGCAGTGGTAGCACTGCTGCTGCAAAGTGCAAAGTTAAAAACTCGCAGCTTAACATTTGTTTCATTATAAAACAAGAGCTTGACTTGGTATAAGTTTTAGATTTAAGTTTTAGAGTTTCAAAGAGTTTCAGCTGAGATCAAAGGATGATATTGAAACCAGTCAATAATTATGGAAAAGGAGTGAAGACTTTATGGCTACATAAAAGACACGTTGGCCATTCTGTGAAACAGACAGATCTTGTCGAGTAGCAGGTAGTTATAAAAAGCTTAATGATATGAAATAATGTTCTCCTGTTGTAGTCGTAAATGAGGGAGCTGACAGGTTTACTCAGTCATGCAGAGCTAATATGACGGCAGCCGCAGTGTTTATATTACTGTTCCCACTTGCTGAGCAGTGCTCTTGTCACAGCAGCGTGTTACACTTAAGCTTTACCATTTAAGTTAAGCGTGCACACACTCACATTTACTGACAACGCCATTTCCTGTACCTTACAATAAAATCTAACGAAACTTGGTAAATTTGCCTCGGCACATTTACTGCACAACTGAGCTTAAATGACCTTATTTATGAAAACAGAATCTTTGGGATTTCTACAATAACATATTTAATGAAGGCGTACTTAATGTGTTCCTCAAAGATGATGTTTTATACAAGAAGCGTGTCATGATATTACCATACAAAGAAAAATGCTTTCGATAAAATACATAGAGTTCATTAAATCCCTGCTTTTTCTATGGCTTTTTGAATTTTTAACCAGCAATTTTTAAGCGAATCCAGTCACAGTGGGTCTATAAATGGACCCCCGAAAAACGTTTGCTTAATTAATAAACGTTAATGCAGTCAAGACGGGAACACTTAATCCCACAATACAAGAGCATTTGGTTGAACGTTCACTATGGCTGGTATCAGCTTCATCAATATTTCATGCAGAAAATGTAGTAAAATTGTAAATGGTCTTTCTGTGCTTTAGCAAATCTGATCTTTGAAGAAGTAAAACATTTTATTCTTATTCCCCCACCACTTTATTATTACAAGCAGACACGCAGAGAGAGAACTAGCTTCTAAATTTCCTGTCGTTGATGGATAAATCCAGTGGGTAAAGTGGGAAATGGACATGATCTAAGTCACTAGTAACAAGCATTATTTCTCCTGTTGTGTCAGATTAACATCCTAAGAAAATATTTGATCAAGTAAGATCAGTGTAAGTTCGGGAAGAAAACAACCATCCTAATTTCCAGCTTACACCGGGGCCCTGTTTCAGGAAGCCGGTTTAGTGGAAAAACTGAGTAAGTATACCCTGAGTTAACGAAAACTCTGGGTTTTCGGTTTCACAAAGCGAGTTCAGCTGAAGCCTGAGTGAGTCACTATGACGACACACGCCGTGAAGCTAACCTGCCCCCTAGCAGGTTTACTACAACTAACCCTGACTGTCTCCGCCCCTTTGTCGGAAACCTGACAGTAGGAAGTGTCGGACATGGCGTGTCCCTTCCTTGAAGAGCCAGTAGATCGTGAAGCCCAAATTCTCCGCAGAGCTCTCCGCCGGGAGAGAGTGGTTAGAGCGCGTTTGGACATTTTATCATTTCCTGATGATTTTCTGTGCGAACGTTACCGTTTCTCAGCACAATCTATACGTTATTTGAATAACATCCTCAGGCCATATATTACGCATGTGACACATCGCGGACATGCTCTCAGTTCTGTACATATTATTTGTATTGCACTTCGGTTTCTTGCAAACGGGAGCTTTCTGTATAATATTGGTGACGCTGAGCACGTTTCCAAGGCTACCGTCTGTCGGGCAGTCAGGAATGTTACAGTTGCACTGAAACGTCTCCTGTACTCGTTTGTGGTGTTCCCCGGTCACAGACCCACAAGATTTATCAAAGAGGGATGCCACAAAATTGCAGGTATCAGGATGACCAAAACTTAATTTATGATGTGGTGATACTTGGACTACTACTTAAATTGCACATTTATTTTCAGGATTCCCAGGCGTGTATAGATGGCACTCACATTCCAGTCATTGCTCCTTTAGTAAATGAAGGAGACTATGTGAACAGGAAGTCTTTCCACAGCATTAATGTACAGGTACATAGTTCCCTGTAGCATTTCAAACTAACAAATTATTTTATCATAGTAATGGATGCTAATTTGTGTTCTCTGCACTGTGAAGATCATATGTGATGCTGCCAACATTATCACAAATGTGGAAGCCAAGTGGCCAGGCTCTGTCCATGACTCACAAATATTCCGTGAATGTACACTGAGCACAAAATTTGGACATGGTGAGTTGAGAATACTTTAAAATATATAAAGACCAATTGCTTCAGGGACATTTGAACTGAAGTGTATCCTTCTGTCTTAGGAGAGTTCACTGGCTACTTGCTTGGTGATAGGGGGTATCCATGTTTACCCTATTTGCTTACCCCTTACCCTGACCCTGAACCGGGCCCACAGCAGCGATATAATCTGGCTAATTGCAGGACAAGAGCCAGAATTGAAATGACTATCGGAATGCTTAAGGCCCGGTTCCAGTGCCTGCAAAGACTCAGGGTCACCCCAGAAAGGGCATGTGACATTATTGTGGCATGTGTGATTCTTCACAACATTGCCACAATTAGAGGAGAACACTGTCCTTCTGAACCAAACATCAGCAGTGATCCAAACCATGAACATCCTGACCCTCCCACGGACATACAAGATGGAAGAGCAGTCAGAGACACCATATGTCACAATCATTTCTTTTGACCCATCACCTCAACATGTTGAAAGAAGAATAAACAGATTTTTTGTTCAACTGGCTTTATTGGTCGCCTGTATTTCCTGTACACAAAGTATTAAAAGATGTACACCTCATAAAGTGTCTCTGTTGCTTCCTCCTCTGTAACAGCTGTCAATGTTTCTTCATTATTTTCCTGTAGTAAAGAAATAAACAACATTGCTGTTCTACTGTAAACTCATATAATCTGTGGAGTATTACTCACAACTGCATGTTGGTCTGGCTCAACAGGAGGCTGCACCAGATGCAGTACACCACCACCATCAACTGATAGAATATGAGGTTTATACAGGTCACTTATAACTTACAAGGGACCAAATGGCAATTAACAAACATACCAATCACCTTACACTTCATTGTCATTATGCTCTCAAAGACAACCAAGACTGAGGAAGGCAAAATCAGTAGGAAAATAACTTCACTACAAAATAATCCATTATGGTAAAGAGTTTATCAAATGAATGAGTCGCACTGCAAAGGTGACTGTGAAGAAAGGATGTATGCACATCATGTATTATTTTGGATTTACCCCCTATGTAGGCACTTGTGTCTTGCGGGGTTATTGACTCAGAGGATGTCCCCGCAGAGATGCCTTCGGCCACAGGGCGCCCACTGTTTTGGCTGAGGGCCAACTGCTCAGCCTCTGTGAGTGGTGGTGGTGGAGGACCCCCACCTGTTTTTCGGGCCTCCGCTTTTTTTCTGTTGGCTATAACGGGCCACATTTGAGCATACAGAGTAAGCAAATATGTACTTGTAATGTGCTCAGATAATTTCAATAAGTGCTTACAGAAAGAAAATTAATGTAGCCTCTAACTGCAATTGATTTACATGGGACAAACAGACCAAGCACTATGGCTCATAATACAATTACACCTTACCTGTTTGGACTATATTTTTATATTTCATTTTTACTTGCTGCCAGGAACGTTTGGGGCCTGTTGGGTTGCACCTGCGCTCACATCACATCACAAAATAAAATGTATAAAATAACAAATAAAATAACATATGATAAAATAACATATGATAAAATAACGTGTTAAATGGGTGGAAATCCCTAGATCAATGTTTATATTAACACTCACGCATTGACTCTGTCGGCTATGTTTTGCCATGCATGCTCCCTGTCTTTCGCAGCTGTGGCTGTGTTACTTTTTTCCGCGGAATTTGCGTGTTATCGGCATATGCTGCCATCAGAATTTCGGCCTCAAGCGCTGTAAAATACATTGACCGCGCCTTCTTTCCCTCCGTCTCCATGGTGACTCGCTTAATCTGTGCTCCGCTTATCAGGGCTTTATGTATCCTCGTCCGCGCGCTTCACTTGGGGTTAAAGCAACTCCGCGTTGACTGAACTAATTGTTATCAGCCTTTCTGAAACCGAATATTCCGAGTTGGACAGTTCGGGATTACTCAACCCTGCGTATCGTTTTTCACTCTGAGTTTTCTAAACCGGCTTCCTGAAACAGGGCCCGGGTCTGAGTTTTTCATTATCTGCCCAACAGAGGCACCTGGAATAAACCAGTGATCATCCTAGCTGAAGGGTATTGAAACTACATGACTGGTAATGCCTTTTTGCTGTAACTGCAGTGAATGTGGCTTTCCTTACCATCTGATTCCAGTGTCGAAACTCCATCCATTCTCCCCCAGTGGATTTCTGAAAAGGCTGTGGGCCATGTCAGGAGTGGTAAAATTGATTTCATCGACAAGACACCCCATGATTTTCCAGTCGAAGTGGAATCTTATTTGAAATATATAAAAGTCAAGCATTGCTGAAAATTTAGAATGAACGTATGCTTTGTGTTTGTGTAGAATTGTACAAAATATCATCCCATATACAGTATGTTGTGCAGTCAGTGTAATATTTTTCAGGCTAGATTGTGAGTCTGCAAAGCACTCTTACGTTTCAGACCAGGGTGTGCAGACGGGCTCCCAACTATGGTTAGGTTTAGGTTAACAATCAAAGCTATTTGACTAAGATTAAAAAAAGACAATGGTTAGATATAAGTAAATGTATTGCTTATAAGACCTAACACAGTGCTGCATTTTCCTTAAGACTTCTATAAATGAAGAGGGAGCTGAGTGTAAAAGCGAAGCTCTCCATTTACCGGTCGATCTACGTCCCTACCCTCACCTATGGCCACGAGCTGTGGGTAGTGACCGAAAGAACGAGATCGCGGATACAAGCGGCAGAAATGAGCTTCCTCCGAAGGGTGGCTGGCCTCTCCCTTAGAGATAGGGTGAGAAGTTCGGCCATCCGGGAGGGGCTCAGAGTAGAGCAGCTGCTGCTCCACATCGAAAGGAGCCAGCTGAGGTGGTTCGGGCATCTGACAAGGATGCCCCCTGGGCGCCTCCTGGGTGAGGTGTTCCAGGCATGTCCCACCGGGAGGAGGCCCCGGGGCAGACCCAGGACACGCTGGAGAGATTATATCTCTCGGCCGGCCTGGGAACGCCTTGGTATTCCCCCGGATAAGCTGGAGGAGGTGGCTGGGGAGAGGGAGGTCTGGGCCTCTTTGCTTAGGCTGCTGCCCCCGCGACCCGGCCTTGGATAAAGCGGATGAAGATGGATGGATGGACTTCTATAAATGTTTAGATCCGTTCACTTGTACAGCATCAGCGAAATATCCGACGTTGGTCGACAACAATTTGTGTTCTACATTGTTTTCTGTAATATCCACAGAGAGAGGGGACGTGAGTGTGAATCTATTACTGCAGATACAGGAATTAGATAAACACTCAACAACAACTTTCTGAGCTTTTCAAGCAAAATCAATTTAAGGAAACTTTATATCCCAGATGTCCCGGATGATTGTTAAACAGTACCATCTGTTAAGTCATTCTCGGAAACGGTTTGCAAGCGGGCAGGTACATTCACAAAATACTTCGCAGGCCATTAGATAAACCATCTATTGTAATATACACCAATAGTTGCAGTCTAAGTGGCCAGTCTAACTGCTAATCGATCCAAAATGAAAGGGTTGGGCTACCGTCACATACCTTGAAGCCTGACAAGATGGAACTTCTTGTTTAGGGATGGGAATCAATAAGATTTTAGCGATACCGATTCCATTATCAATATCACGTATTGATTCAGTTCCTTATCGATTCTCTACTCTATTCTCATTGAGTTAGGGAATTAAATATACAAATGTATGATGTATATCATTAGGCAGAACCTGAACAACTGGGAACTGGTTCTTGATTCCCATCCCTACTCTTCTTATTGTGATCTTGCAAATGTTGTTATTGTTTAGCTGCTTCCCTTTTATAAACTTGAAAGATGTTTTTCCTTTACAAATTGCATAAGGCAACAAGACAACACTTTTGTTCTCTTTTTTTAAACTCAGAAATTGCTATATGACTTCATCATGGACACAATTTAATACATACAGTATGCCTTTTATCCTGATTATGTTATATAGTGTCGACTTAGGGTTGATTATAGCGCACTGTTTACAGGGAGTATAACTAACCTAGTTATGTATCTGTGATACAAATTAACCTCTGGGGTTGCACAAATTGCAGACAGGAGCTGACAGTGAGTCAACCTCCAACAATTTGTCTGCAGTTTGAACAGTTCTCTATTGTTACCTTTAAAATGTATTACCTGTGACAAAATGTGTTATTTGTGGAAAGATCATTTCTGTGAGACAGAGCTGCAATGATGATCCACAAAGTAATCTGCTGCTTGACACTATCAGCAGACTTTGACTAATGCACACTGTGCATTATTCAGTGTGTGATGTGTTGTTGAAGTCAAAGTGGGTGAACCTGTTGCTTTGAATTTCGTTGCTATAACTAAAAACTCAGTCCGTCTGGATGAATCTAAAGCTAGGATTCCCAAGGATTCATCCGAAGCTCGAAGCAACTAAAACACCACTAGCTGGAAAAGAAAATGTATCAACTAGTAAAAGGATTACCATCATAAAACATTGTGAACACCAAAAGTGCATTTTCTTGTGGTTTTCTAAATTGACACTCAGCCAGTAAAACCTTAAGAACCAGTGACCCAAAAATAAGACAGGCACAGCTTTCATTAACACATAATGTGCCCTTTGTGAGTGTGCAAATAGCATAAATAGTCTTTTAACAGGTTTGCGTAACTCACTTCTACCTTCTGGATAGAAGGTAGAATGTTGTAAAGACTAAGTACATCACATATCAGACTAATTCTATATATTTAATGTTCCGTGTAGTGTATTTGGATTTAAACTTTAAAGGACCCTAAAAATGTGTTACTTAACTAAACCTCTGCAGCTATTCTCATTAAAGTCTGCAGACAGCAGGAATCTGGAATAATTTCCATGGATGGATGAGCTAAAAGGCTGGAGGACAACTGTTTGACTGTGGTACATGAAGAATACTGAGGAGCCTGGCAAGTCTGTACAGTAAGTCCAAAAGGGAACCATCCAAGCTAAAACTCTCAGTTTAAAAACCTTTTGTATGCCTTTGGTTCAACGCCTCTATTGTTTTTTCTAAATTGGAAATATTATATTTGGTCTATTTTACTCAAAAGTTAAGAAGAAAGTGTACTTTATTGGTCCCCGTGGGGAAAATCCCTCTCTGCATTTAACCCATTCACTCAGTGAAGCAGTGGGCAGCCATTGGGCGCCCGGGGAGCAGTGTGTAGGGACGGTACCTTGCTCAGGGGTACCTCAGGGTAGCTGTTCAGGGGAATCGAACCCCCGACCTTCCGATCATGGGGCCACCACTCTACCTACTGAGCTATCCTACAATAATAACTGTAGCTTCCACCTGCTGCTACCAGGCAGTCTCGTTCCCAGCACGTGACATACTGCACATAGCCAGAATCCCATGGCATCACAATTTAACACACTGGGTATCCCTTTAGTGTCAGTTTTCAATTTGCAAGTAATTCCATTAGAATTCCTGAATGTTTAAAATAGGCCACATGAGTTGGTAACCATATGTTTTCTGCTGTTGTGGTTGCTTTTGTGATAGTGATGTGGTAATGAAGAGGAAGAAGCTTTGTGTAGATGGGTGCATTTTAGCTTCTGCTGATCTTCAGTCCAAACGATGAGCTTGTTAATCCCAGCCAAGCAGTTAGTTTGCACCTAACCAACAGCTACTGAAAACGAAATTGCAGAAACAGTTGCTCTATTTGGGACCTAAACGCCTGTCTTTGTAAATCCTTTGATAAAATCTTACTCTAACAGGACATAACTGCCCTTTGTCTAGGTTTTGCAGGAACACTTCAGTTTGTGATATGTGTGCAAGGTTTTGTTGAACTTTGCAGCTGCCATACGTTATTCACTACATTGGCTTTGTGTGTCCACACAACACTGAGTCCACCAAATCATCCGAGTTAAGGCCTTAAGGCCGAGTTCAAGTGTAAATCTAAGAGCACTGTTATAGTTGAGATTTCTATGAGTGTGAAGTTGAATTTCTAAAGTCAACTAAAGGACTTTAACTCAACTCAGTTTTGCATATAGCATGAATAATTTTCAGTGTGAAACATTGTCAGGTTTTTGAATGTGTCTTTAATTTAGTTTACATTATGACCCCATACTTACCTTAGAGTGCACATACTACTGCTCCACAGGATTACAACAGCTGTACATATCACACCTGCTGCTACCTGTCCGAGGTTTGCCCCTGTAGGTGCCCGTGTGTGGGTTTTGTGCATTGTGTTCTTGTGTTTGTTGCTTTGCAAGTTTCCAAGGCAGACAGAGAGGGAACCTGTGTCAGCTGTGCACCTGTATATGTTTTGTCCTGTGTCAGTGTGGCCTCTGTGAAGCCTGATGTTATCAACCTCTTGTGATGAAAGGTAGATATTGTACTTTCCAGGTGTGCATGGTAGAGCTAGATAGAAAGAGAGAGAGAAAGGGTGAGAGTGAGAGAGTAAAAAGTTTGACTATTTCTCCACGGACCTTGCTGAACATTGGTGACTGGCCTGTTAAAAAGCTATTTCATGCAAATTTGACTTGAAGTGTAGGCATGTATTTGAATCAAATTTGAAATCCCTCTGGATTTATTACCAGGCTTTTCTCTCACAGGACTAAGTGCCTTCAATGGCCACCATGATAATGAGGCACCTTGTGGCTAAAGATTGACTAATGTAATCTTAATTAGCCTAATTTTTTGGTTACTGATTAATTATAGCTCATATGAGAGAATATAAACACACACATATGCATATAAACATAATTATACTGCTCGTTGTTGAGGTTTAGGTACAAAACAGCCTGATGTGGTTTTGTGAAGGATCTTGGTTTGGGATAAAATTAGTACCTTGTTTCAGAGGACCTTTGTAGCTATGGTTACAATGATAAAAACATGGTAGGGGTTATGGAAGTCGTGGTCAAAGAGAGTATGCTGATTGTCTGAAAGTGGAAGCAGCACCCGTATCCCAAGTGCAATGATTCACTTTGTCATCACCTTACTTTCCTCTTTGCTTGTGTCATAATTGCCATGGCCGCTGGAGAGCTTTCACACGTGAATGTAAACATATTTGTTCTGGGACATTTACTGAACTTAATAAAACACAACTTATTACACTTGTACATATATGGATTGCTTAAACTATTGGTTGTTTTTTTTTAAATGGGAAAATTGCCTCCTTTTGATTTTAAATTACTAAGTGCTAGATGTTATAAGATGCCCTCTGCGACACCCTAACGGTAGAAAATTTCCCGTTAAAGTGAAAACAGCTGTATACTTTTTTTTCTATTTAAGACTTGGTTAATATTGAAATAAAAGGGTAAACAGCGCTATAACCAGTATATCTACATGAAAATTACCGGTTATGTTTGTTCACAAACAGTATGTTCCAGCACTACAGTGGCATATGGTCCTTTTCTTCCTTACAGCTTTCTCATTTCAAGTATAATCCCTCACAGTGGCATGGGAGTATCACTGAATATTCAGCAGGGGGGGTTTCACCTAATATAAACCCAGTGTCCTGAGAGGTGGCAGAGAGCCTTTGTATTGTGCTGCTCACCGGCCTGCCCAGTTGTTTATAGACTCACACAGTGAGGGTGTGTAAAAAAAAAAAAAAACCATGCACGGTTTTCTGAGGATGAAGAGCGAAATTATAATGAGGAGGATGAATCATTTGAGGATAAGTAGAGGGAACACTACATGTTGGTGCTTTCACTCTTTCACTGTTTGAAGTGATTGATTCAGTAAGAACCATGACCACTGCTAATTAATTTTACCTTGAAGACACCAGATGTTTGGGTGTGCAATTAAGTGCCTGCTTTCCTGAGTATTTACAGACTTCTTTTATATAGAATTATAGTAAATTGCATGCATGTACTGTGTGAGTTAATGTACTTATTAGCACTTAAAAATTGAACAAAACCAATTCTGCATCTCCCAAAGGAATTATAGACACGGGACACATTTTGTGTTTTAGGCAAATCACAATAATGGTTAAATTCTGCTTTTAAGCAAACATTAAATGAGGGATTTTTATTTATTTATTTATTTTTTGGTTTTTCCTTAATACTAAATTAGTGAGAACATTTAGAGTCTGCTTTATGGTTCACAAGTACAACGGGTAAATCTGGGATTGTTATTGCCTTTCCAGTTTTTGTTCCACAAAGACAGCTATCAGTAAATGTCATGTTGTTTGACAATATGGTAATGTCAATATTTGTATTTTTATTTAATCAAACTGTTTCTCATTCATAAACCAAATCCAACTAAGATATAGTGCTCTCAGTATTTAATGAAAAGCAAGCATAAGCTTTGCTACCTGATATGAAGTGGTTGTCCTACATATAACAGGAATTGCATTGCTTTGGCCTTTCTGGAAGTACAGAGCAGTATCCCGTGGAAGCACAAAAACCCTCGCTGTGAAAACACCTCATTACTGTACATGTATTACCAAAAAATGGAATAAAATATCAAAAGTGAAAATAATTACTCTCCCATCACCGTTGAACAAATTAATACTAGTGCTGCATATGTTTAAGATTGAGCTCATTTTAAATACTTTATTTTATAAATAAAGTATTTAAAATGAGCTATTTAAATACTTTAATATGATATTCTTTTTCATGTCTAGCAACATATTCTGTAAATTATAGTGAGTGTCCTTTGAGGACCACATATCTCTGAATAAAATAACTGTTAATGCTGTTAATGTTTTCAGAATTACAGGTCTATATTTGGATTTTTTAAAAGTAAATTACAATAACCAATACATCAGTTGAATTAAAAGGCTTGAAATGTATGCGTCACGGTTAACTGTCAGTATCTACAGGGGGTATTAAAAATATTATTGAAAAATGTAGTTGCAGTGACATCAAATTGGCTGGTTGAATTTATTACATTGAGGCTCAGCCAGCGTTTTCAGTCACGAACGTGCTGGCTGAGCCTGCACCTGGTCAACTTGCCTGTTTCATTAGACCGGACACAGTAAGAATTGTGTCCCCCCTCATCTATCATCATCCTTTATCATCAGACCTTTCCTTCTAATTTATTAAATGAGTTAAAAACTTTTTCACTCTCCATCTTCTCTATGTCACGCATTAGCCACGGTGGTTAGTATGATGGTTATGATGATAAATCACTGAAGCTAATGTACTTGCCAATGCTAGCTGTGTTTCCACCCAAAGTGCAGATGTGTGATATCAGACTCTGAAGGCAGAGCCAGCTGCAGCGGCAAGCACTGCTTGCCTTGCTTGTCCTGAAGGAATGCCACTAGTATACAGTCAAGTGATTAGGAGCATGCATGATAAGGACAAATATAAAGAAACGATGAAGGAAAGCAGAATATTAGGAAATAGAATATATAACATACATACGACCTCGAGCTCCTCTGATGCTGCTTGTTTACCAGCAGGAATTAATCTGCATTTAATCAAATCCTGATGATCCTGATAAAAGTGAAAAGTCCCTGGACAGTACTCTGCCGCTGATAGTGATTTTTCCAGAAAAAGGTGCAATGGGGAGAGAGAGGGAGACACAAAACTTGACCTTTAAATGCAAGGTGATGCAGGATAATAAAGGTTCAAATAGCATTACTTAAATATAGGCATGAGCACATCTCAAGGAAAAAAAAAAACATGAGTACATGGGCAAGAACTCAAAATAACAAATAATTCAATAATGGTGGATGGCAACATCAAGGATATATTGGACGGCAGGTAAACAGTCTTGTTGTAAGCATGTTAGACGTGGGAGAAATGGGCAGGTGTAAAGACCTAAGTGAATCTGATGAGGTCCAAATTTTTATGACCAGATGGGTCGGAGCATCTTTCTGAAATGGAACAGTGGCAAGTACACTGAAATAGACAATGAAAGAACTGGTGACAGGGTGTTAGGAGGCTATGATGTGCTTGAACAAGTTTGATCTCCACCTTGCCACTTACACAGCTCAAAGGATCTGCATGCTTGCCAAACCACTGTCACAAGAAGTGACATTTTTAGACTGTATCTGTTAACCCACTTGCTCTTTTGTGTCTGTGTGGTTAATACAGTTTTTACCGAATGCCTAAACACTAACTGTGAATCCTGTAGCACAATTTCTAAAACTAGTCAGACTTATAGCAAAACCACTCACTGAGTGTGCAAAACTAAAAGCACAAAAACTGCTTTGCACTCAGTTTGCAATTTTGTAACACACACTTTGCAAGACTGTAGGCACAATTCACTGCACAACACTCAATTTCCAAATTTCCAACACACTCCTAGCAAAAGTATACACATGTATGGCTATCATTAACACTAATTTGCCAACTGTCTGGCACACTTTCACATGTGAAAACTTTCTTAGATAATTCGTTCACTTTGCAATCAGCCTAAGCACTATAATACAGGTAAGCTGTGTGTGCGGAGTACAATGGTGGGAGCAGAAAGAGTGAGAAGTAGAGGAGGCCGAGGAAGAGGACGTGGAGGTGAAGAAGTAGGATGAAGAGGACGACAAGGACAAGGAGGAGCAAGAGGAAGACGCGGAGGGGGCAGAGGAAGCATGTTCACTGCAGACCACGTAACCCATATAGTCATTATGGCGATTGCAAATAATCCTATACTTGGAAATAAACACTTGTGTTTGTTTTGATGTGTTTGACTAAACACCAGTACTTGAAGTTTGGATCCCTCCATGCTTATGGATCTATGACAGAAGTATGAGCTCAAACTGACATAGCCTACCTTGTGCACAGGGAAGGCAAACGCCAGATGTGTTTTGTATTCATACCATCGGTGTGCAGTTGGCGCATTGTGTGCTTAGTAGATGATGGCTTGTGTGTACTGTTTGATACAGAAACACCATTTTTACGAAGGTGTGAAGAGTTAATCTAGCTGTGTTTGCTTTTGCAAGAGAACTACAATGTTTTGATGATTGGGTGACAGGTTTTCTTATTTGTGTGAAGAGTTTTGCAAAATTAGCCAATAGTTACAAAAAATGTGCTTAAGCAATCAGAAAAAACTGTAAGTGCTTTCCTTTGAGAGAGTCATGGCAGGAGGTAGCCAACTACTGTTCAGGCTACCTTATCTCCACTTGCTGTGCACCCCCTGCTGGCTTAGCTGGTCTGGAAACCCACCTTAATATAGATCGGGCACCTGGGAGACCAGCATGGGATCTTGGCCCTCTGGCCTGTTCCAGAGCTTTATTGATAGGCACCGAGCCGAGTTGCCAATATCACAGCAGCACACAGACCTAGAAGCTGTCGTGTAGTGTGTGTTGTGTATGTGTGGGATTCTTAGTGCACTGGGAAAAGTCTCTGTATTGTGGCGCCTTTACGTTTTTCTTGGTGTGTATTTGTTTTCCATCTTTGTTAAAAAGTGCCTCATGGGGTTTAACTGTGAGGAATACATGTTTGGATCACATCCATGAGCTTAACATGGGATAGTCAGATAGTATTGTCAATGAACAACAGTCTATGTCAATTCGTTTTTCATTTTCCATCTGTTTTCTTCTTGCTTCTGCCTCGCATTTTTAAATGTCATGATTTATTCCTTCTAAATAATGACATTGGGATGTTAAGTCAATATCATGGAAAATGAGAGCAAGGGATACACCGTTATCTTTGATCTTTTCCTCGTTTTGCAGTGGTATGACTTCATCTATACGGCATGAACAGACATGAGACAGTTATGAAAAATGGGGGTAAAGAGGATGGGTAATAAGAAACACAGAGAAATGTGTGGAAGGAGGCAGACAGAATAGAAGGAAAATGAAGAGGTGGTTAATATTTCATTAGTTAATTAGAGACTGTGCTATGTTCTGAGCGTGTGCTGTAGCTCTAGGCTCCTGGGTGTCATTGTGGCTGGCATAGTCATCACTTACTGTACCAGCCTATTTCCGATAGCCTCGGCTTCACAACAAATACAGTACTGAGACTAGAGCAAATCTTTTGCAGTCAGACAAACAAAATGAGGACAAAGGCCTAAAGTATTGCTTGTAACTCATGGTGCGCTATTAGTATCTTTGTTCTACAAATGGCTTATGTTGGAAAGCGTGTGAAATGTGGTGCATGTATTTTTATGGACTGTCAGAAAGCATGCAAAAAGCCATGCTATCATTTCAGGTCTTTTAGAAAAAGTGTTGTCCCAATCCTAATCAACACAAATTTCCATTTAAGAAAATTGGGAATTTGCTGTGCAGGAGATTCAAAACCACAGTAAATGCTCAGCACCAATATTGACTGCATCTTAAGGAGGAGATTATGTCACTTTTTAATTAGAGATGCACTGATTTCACACTGGCGACTCACATTACCGCTGTCTGCTTAACACCAAAATTATGCTACTTTCTGTGTTACTGCCAAATGCCCTGTACTAGTAGAATCAGAATATTTATTGGAATTATACCAGAATTTGCAGAGTTTGCATGCATACAATGAGGTATGCTATCTATCCATCTATCCATCTTCTTAACTGATTATCCATCTTAGGGTTGTGTAAGTGCTAGACAGCAGCCCAGTTGACACTGGGCAAAAGATAAGGCAACAGTTGCCACCTGGCATCCCTGTTTGAGAATAATTGATGGTTATCTAGACCTCTGTACTAGGCCTGTCATAGAGTGGTTACCTGTCAAATTCTGAATAAGAAGTTTAGGAAATGGATGGATTTGTTGAGGATGTATGATTTATTTATTTATTTTTAATTCTTGACCTTGCCAGAGCACCCTGAGTGAAAGAGTCACTCAGGAACACTGGACAGTAGCTTACAGCAATACATTACCCATTAAAACCTGAATATATTTGCATAAAATTCAATTTTAACTTAGGATATAACTATAGAAAAAAGCACTTCCTTCAAATTGTAGTAACTTCAGGATACTGTTTTATAGTATTGTGTAGTTTGTCACAGACAAGGTCCTATTGAAACCTCTGGTGATACTCCAAGTCACATGAGAGAATGATTACCTGTTTTGAGAATGTGGTTGAAGCACAATTGTACATTATGCTAGAAGTGCAGTGTGCCACTGGAAGTGATCCATTCCTTGCTACAAAGCATCTGAAATGAAGAAAAAAAGAAAAGAAATACATTGCCTGGTAAAGCAAACACACAGCCTAGAGAACCAAGCAGGGAGAAAGTGAGGACATGTGGTACGGGTAATCAAGGACAGAAGGGCAGCACAGAGGAAAGCAGTGGGAGGCGTTGGCTTCCTCTGAGAGAAACCATAGAAATGCCACAAGTTACCTCAGGCCTCTGGGGAAGAGCACTGAAAGAGAGAAGACGGTGAAATTGTTTGAGACAGACAGACAGGCAGAGAGAAACATGTGGAGGAGACGTAGATGCTAAAAAAGACAATAAAAAAAAAAGCTTTTTTTAAATGTTTAACATTTACTTGTTCTTAATTAAGTCTCATTGCTATTTCAGGAATAGATCTTAAACAGAGGTGAGAATTTGTCTTTCTAACAGGTGTTTTATGATGTGAGAATGTCACTCTGCATCCAAAAAAAGATACAGAGATCTCAATCTCTCAATGACTCATAGATATCACAACAGAGGGTACATGTGCAGTTTCAAAATACTTTGCTTTAAATAGGAAGTCCTGGCTGTGTGGACACTGTACACACAAAACTTTGTCTTCACTTGCAAGTCCACTCTGTAAAAACATCTTGAAAGTTATTGACGAACGTCTTCCATGTTCCATGTTAGCGGATGTGAGAGAGACTGATGAGTTTTTAGAATTTATTGAGCCTGTCAACCTAGATGGGAAACTGAATCTCATACTCTTCTCTTCTCAGTGCAAGAATAGAGGGCAGCATCAGGGATCTTACAATACAAAGATTTAATAGAATTACACTGTTATATAAAAACATGTATATGTACTTAAACATAAAGTTATTTTTTAAAAAATGTTTCAAAACATAATTTCTGTAAATAAAAGCAACAACAGTGCAAACAGAAACTGTTAACCTCTTTTTACTGATAGGCCACGTTTGGTTGTCTACCAATGTTTATGCGAGTAACAGTGTTAGTTACATTACAATAGCTTAAGCATTTAACATTAGCTAAGTTCTAACATTGCAGTCTATGGAATTACAGAAGGATGAATGTTGGTAATATAAACTGAAACTTATTTAACTTGCATTTTTTTTAATAGACGTGTATGCTGATCTTTTAGGTGCTTTGCTAAATTGCTAAAATTGGCTAATTTTGCTAAAATGTCCTAATGAAGTCTGAAGACTGAAAAGCACAATAGTACATTGTCTTTTACAAACTGTGTAATAAGTAGTTAGAAAGTAAGTAAAGTGTATTTATAAAGTGGTTTTAACAGACATTGTTACAAAGCGTGGTACGATAAAAACCATGATTAATCATCATAAATATATAAAGATATATTAGAAAGAAGAGGTAAACGAGGCAATGCAAAACCACATTAGAAAACAAATTTTAAAAAGCGCCCTGCGACAGACTGGCGACCTGTCCAGGGTGTACCCCGCCTCTCGCCCTATGACAGCTCGGATAGGCTCCAGCGCCCCCCGCGACCCTGGAAAGGATAAGCGGAAGCGAATGGATGGATGGATTTTAAAATGCAATAAAAAATAACCATTTAAAAAATTAAAGACTCTGTTATCGTCAATTTAGTGCCGAATTATTGTAGCAGTTGCCATCTTCCATTTAAAGTTTTTTTTTTTTTTAATCTTTTTGTGGATGTCTTTATCTTCTTCACCATGTAAGTCAAACAGCATATTCTGCAGGCTAACAAGTGACCAGCTTCCTGTTTCCTCTACCCACAGGAACGCAACCCCCCCCCCCCCCCCCCCACCAAAATATAAGCTTGTGAGTATTCTCACTATGACCAGCAGACGGTGCTGAAGAGAAAGAACCTATGCATGTCATAACAGTCAGAATTCTGACGTTAATCTCAGAAGACTTCTGATGAAAAAGTCAGAATTCTGAGAAAAGTCATTTTTCTCAGAATTCTGGAAAAGAAGAAAAAAAAAAGACCTGCCCACTTTTCTTTTTTTTTCAGTGGCCGTAATCCTCTTCCATAAAATCCATATTAGCAGCATAGCTTTAATGTTTCTGGTGACTAAGGACCCTGGACTGAGTTTATGGTACTCCAGCTTCTTCCTACACATCCGGGCATTAAAGAAAACAGAAAGGAAAAAAAAGACAATGAGAACCACAAACACTGACACACTTTTGCTTAAACACACTTTGTGTGCATATAGGTAGAATAAACCAACTTTAGGTTAAAAGCTGAAGGTTGTCAGCACTTCAAGACATGGGCTTAGGTGGGCTAAAATATAGTTATAGTACTAAAGAATAGACCCTGCTTGTTTGATACTTATCTGACTTCTGTTTTGTTCAGGAAATAAGTGTCTGTTTTTCTTATAGTGATGTTTAACTTCTCTTTCGTGATTGAACACTATTACCAGTTTTTCATTCCCGTTTTTCATCTGCATGAAATAGTGTCATTACAAAGCTGTGTTTCCCCACTTAGCTAATGTGCAAGTCAATTTTTAAATCATCGCTGTTAAAAAAAGGAAATCAGATTTTAATATTTCATTGTTTAACTAAATCCAGCGATGACTTTAAACATTTGGTGTGGCTGTGTGGTAGACTGAGTTATTCTCTAAGCTTCTGTGTTGTTCTGATGTGAGCCTCAAGTGCATACAGTGGCTGCGCTCAAAGAAAATTCATTGCATGGTTTCTGTGAGACGTTTTAGTGCATTATGCAACCCAGTCACCATACTGTTACAGTATCCCAGGCAACACTTTCATATGCATCATACTTTCAGCGTTTTAAATGGCTGCAACTGCATAAACTTTAGCCCGGTTTGCACTTGAAATACATTTCCACCCAGATATAGGCAGGCAAGTTCTCGTTTTCTACCTGCAGTGTTTCGCTGAGCACAATGTGTTTCACATAAAAAAAAATTAACATTCTACAGTAGCTTTCACTCTCACATCAGGGTGTTGTTGCTACTGTTTTTAGCAGCTTTCACTCCTACACTCCTGGTTCTAGCCAGCGATGACTCAGGACTTCTAATTGTCTTTATGGCATAAAGGGACCCTCAAGGGTATCAGAAAATAACCTTAAGTGGAAGATCACGTTTATACTTTATTTATAGATCATACCTTTGCTCTCAGGTGTGTCATGTGATCCACAGTATGCGATTAAAATCTAGGAGTCTGTGAATACACATTTCTCTAGAAAGCATAGAGTGATGCGCTGAAGAATGACATTATTTCCTCTTGGTCTTAAAGTCACAAGACATCGCACATCTGACTTGAAAGAACTTTGGCCTGCACTGCTGCAACAGAATATAATTAATATGTGATACTTACATATATACATTTAAATGTAAACGTGCCCCAGTATATGGCTAACATAAGATATTTGCATAACACAATCTTACCGTGTATGCGTGTGCGTTCATACTTGTGTGCACTGGTGTAAATGGGATGATTTCTGCTGTTGGACTACACAGTGATGACCTGGCAGTAGGATTATTTGGCTGAGAAAAGGCTGTGGCCCTCTCAAACTCTCCACTCTAGTGATTATTGACTCCTGGCAGACGCAAGGCAGCTATAGGCCGATGCAGCTCCACCCCATAATCACTATTGATTACTGATAATTTAGTTAGGAGAAGGAAAATTGACCTTGTTTTTGCAACAAATTGGACAAGCTGATTTCTTTCAGTACTGCTGATACAGGAAGCAGAGTAGCATTATACATCTTAATGCTAAGCTAAGTAATGTGTGACAAACTGGCTTGTAAAAACATGAGAAAAGAGGAGGACACAACATTATTCAAAAGTTCTAAAGATAATAAAATAAAATGGTAACTCATATAAGAAAACACCCAAAATAATGTGTGTGTGAGAATAAAGATGTATCTGTTAGGTCAGAAAAACAACATGAAGCTGTTAAAGAGAAACTAAAACCTCACTGCAGGTTAGCTATTTGCAGTTCAGTAGCCTATATAATATATGATTCATCAGCAGAATAATCAAAGCATTTAATCAAATTTGAGTGTTGTTTAAGATGGTCAAAAATAAATTAAAAGCAAGGGGAGAGGGCAAAAACACAAAGGAGGCAAAACAGAGAGGGTGGCTAAGTTAATCTGCAGTGTGGGAGCTAAGGAGAAATAGAGAGAAGCTCTATACTGTAGGTGTATGAGGCGAAACTAAGAAAGCACAGATGTTTTGCTTTGTATCGTTCTGAAAGTTACCAACTGTAAAAAAATTAAAAAAAAGACCAAAAAGCTAAACGAGACTGAACAAGGTTGCATCCAAAAAAAAGCAATATTATCAGACAAAAATAGTAAATGCATATTAAACGTCTTATATCGGTGGCTTTCCAATAATTTCATTTTGCAGATAAATATAGATAAATCTGTTTGTTACTGTTATCTCTGTTAGTGTTTTAAATCACAAATTAAAACGATAATATGTAAAGGAAACACATTTTGCTGCACACAGAATTCTTTGAGATTCATTCCCAATAATGGTTAAATGTGAGAAATCAGGCATCTACTGCGCTGTTTGGCATAATCCTGGCCATCAACTCCTACGCTCTCTGCATCTCCACAGCATGGAGCATCCACTGTCTGTCAACACTAATGGGCGGCAAACTAAACATCACAGAGGGAATGGGACGAGAATATACACAAGCAAGAGATAAATGCATATTGGGCCATTTTGGGGCGTACGGGGGTAATGTGAGTTGCGCTCAAATAAATCCAGTTTTACACGATCTGCGCTAGACGGCTAGAATGGACTTCTCCTTTTTGACACATTTCAGCATTGTTGCTTTAGTGTAGAGAGGCTGTGCCGGCTGTAATGCGATTATGAACGCTAAAGCTTGATCTCCGGGGGAGGGCAGGACTCAGAGTGTCATTACAGCAGAAACGGTTAAACGCAATTAAACAAAATAAAGAAGAAAGTGATTTGTCAGGAGGATAAGTTGATAAAAAATCCTGTGCCAACATTTTGAGAGAAATACTGGGCATAGTCATTTTTTTTACCCTTGTCACAGCATAGTAGATTTGATAGTGCTTGCATAAACCTGAAGGGTGATTAAGCAAGTGAACACAAGATAATTGTATTTACTGCAATGCACACATGGGGTCAATAATGAGAATGAATTATGCCGCTGCATAGTACCGTTTGTGGTATACAGGGCTGCAGGGCCAGATCATGTCCTTCCTCTTCTCTCGATATGAGCTCCCATTGGAGTCCGAAGGCAGAGATGGCAGCTAAGTGGGCTCTGGATTGATGTTCTCCCACAGCAAACCACTGCAGAGGCCCGACTTTTGCTCCTCTCGCACACACCTCCCCCCCCCCACCCCCACACTACCTCCCGTTAAACAGCGTCTACACTCACCTGCATTGCACCAGTTATTTCTCACCTCCAACTTAACATCTCCTCCTGCCCTATAGATTCGGTACTCCAGAGTCCTCCCACCTCCCTCCCTCTGTCCCTCAATCTCTCTCCCTCTCTGTAAACACTGCAGGGTTGATTCACGTGTGCTCAAGTGTGGGCTTACAGATGAAGGATGATGGTCCTCCCGTTAGCAACAATTCTAAAACATACTGCTCTACTGGAAAAGGGGAAAGGGAGGTTTAATAGGACAGTCTGAAACAGGGCAGCTCAACAAGTTCATGTTGTTAAAAAAAGTAGTCAAGTATAGATGGAGGAGTGAGACCTGTTGCTTATTCCAATATTTAAAAGTGAGGCGCTGTTAAAATACATGTACTTGACAGCTGCTTTGCTTTGTAAATAGATTTTAATGAAAGATCACAGATAACGCCAATCTCAGTGACAAATAAGCCATTTTCAAATATTCGCTGCATAGTTGTAAGCAATGTAAGAACACAATTGTCACGTTGAATAGTCTTTAACCTTCCCAGTTCCATATTAGGCAGATCATGTAATGCCCCTTTTAACCCAGTTGTAAATAGATTTGGTGAATTCAGAGCAAGCAAATGGATGTCCTCTGTACTGCTGCATGCTCTAACCAGGCAGCACTTGTATTTCAAGCAGTTAGAGTGATCTGAAACAGATCTCATGTTGTTTGCTGCCTTTGAGACAGCACAACTGTCCACATTCTTCTGACATAGTCCAAAGCAAAAATGGAAATAGACTGCATTTTCTATGATCCATGTATCTCTATTGACAGCATATCATATTAGATACATTCGTTTTTGAGACGTCTACATCATCAGTGTTATTGTCTTTCCCTGGAAAACCTGATGTACAGTACAGTCAGACACACGCAGCGCTACTGTGAGTAATAAATTGCACAAAAATGCTGAATGTAGCAATGTAGTTTAAAAAATGTGACATTTCTAGCAATTCTTTCATGGTTTCAGCTTTACAAGCTTAATGTGAACTGGCTACAGTGATATACTAAAGCTGGCATCAGTTTGATAGAGCTGCAGATAATGCTTCGTTGTTCAAGTGCATAAAGTATAAGGGATGGCCATTCCAGAAAAAACATGCTGTTGGTAACTAAAACAAAACAAAGAGATAATAACAGTAAAATGACTTGTGGTACTGTTTTTGGTCACTTTGAGATGGCTTTTAACATCAGCAAATTAATCTGTTATGCTGCTTACAGTAGTGGAAAAAGAAATGTTGCATAACCTCAGAGAAAACACTACTAAGAATTTAATTATAGAACAACCCCAATGCTAAGCACACAGTCTTAATGGAAGCAAGACATCTAAAATTGGAATATGACCTGTATATTGACACAGACCTCCATGCTGGGCTTCTTTTATTCAATCTTAAGAAACCCGAGTAGATTATGATAGATTTTTTATAATATGCATTGAGTAATATAAGCTGTTTTCTGGATCATTAATACGATCAAAAGATCAAACTGGTGGACCTTCTTCTTTAAACTGCTGAAATTACTGACATGTCCTAGCCCCTCTTAGCACCAGTGATACCATGAAATATACAATGTTGTTCAGCCTGCTCTGTAAGAGAAGGTCTTGGCCTGCTTCTGGAAGTAAGTAGACGTCACTCCCCTCAGCTGCTGAAGCGTGACAGGGTACTGACTGCTGCTCAAAAGCTTTGAACAGAACAGAACCCAGCTTCACCGTCAACCCCCGGATTTAAATGGCCAAGTGGAGAAAGAGCCAAAAGACCCAGATGTGTATCTGTGTGTCATGATTGATCATGATTTGTTTACAGCATTTAGCGGGACCTCGATAAATCAGACCCCGTCTCTATGGCAATGACTTCCTGATCCACTCTAGGCTGATTTAATAGTCCTGGGGGACCGCTAAACACACGCCATGGATGCTCACCAGGCTTAGGCTGCTGTAAATTCAATCATTTACCGGTTAGAGCACCTGTGTGCACTTGGGTGAATTTGTGTTTGTCCGTGTGTAGTTTATCCGCATGTGGTTTTTTTTTTCTCTTTTTTCTATTCAACAAATTGAATTTCTAAAGCAAATGAACGAGGCAGTTAGGGTGAAAACAAAATCTGCTTTTGGTTGGAGATGATGAGCTTTCATTGGGCGTCAGTGCGACTTTTCTTGTTTTTAATTGCTCACTTCCAACAGACACGCGGAATTATTCCATCCCTCTAATTGAAATGCTACATTTTCTTTTGATTTAATTTAAAGTTCGATTCAGCTCTTGTTTTACATAAACACTGCAGGAAATAGCTCGCCTTAATTTGACAGTCCTGCTCGTACTCTCGCCGAGCCTTTTCCTCCCTCGGTCTGCAACTGTGTGCGGCTTTTAGCAGTGGAGGGAGTAAATGACTGACAAAACAGGCAAAAACCTGGGGAGCAAAAGACTCGCAGAAACAGCAACAGGTGAAAACTTCCCAGCAGAACTCACCGCAGCTGTGTGTGTGTCAGCGAGGACGAGGAGATGAGGATGGTGATAAAGGCTTAACGACTTTAGGTACGGTCAGGTCCATAGGTATTTAGATAATCAAACAACTTCCGGAACTTTTGCCTGAGTACAGATCTTTTATCTGTTTACTTTCTAATGGAATAACAAGGGAACAGGCCTCACCTGGACATGATGCTATTTTCAGAGACTCATCTGGTTTTGAGCCTCTGGAAATCAGGATCTTTATGTGCAAAAATGGCTTTAAACAGTAACACAATCATTTTTCTTATCTCCTAAATTAAAGCTATAAGTCTGCTCTAGAATCCCATCTAGCACATTTAAAATCAACTCTGGTTGAAATAACAGAAACTGCATCACCAAACACTTATGTACCTGACCGTATATGCAATGAGCACAGCAATGACATAGCTGTTTCAGGTTTTTGCTAACTCTTAATTAACACTAGGTACAGTAACATACTGCTTCATGTTTGCCATGCAGTCGTTGACTCTGCTGTTTGGTTACTGTAGCTGAGAGGAGAGAGCAGAGAGAGTAAAACCAAAACGCCACGAGGATCCAGCTGAGGGGTTCATTCACTACAAATGATCCCTTTTCTAATTGCAGTGTTAATGAGTATTTTCAGAGTACTTCTGAGGAGTTGTGTCCTCAAGTATAAGATGAAACGTTAAATACTGTAACCACAGGCTTGTCAGTGTTTTAGAAAAGCTTTTCACATAACATGCAAAAATGTTTCTGTGGTGAAATCGCTGAATTTCTAGGTGCTCAGTTTAAGTTTGATTCCAGTAACTTTTTTCTTTTATTTGTTTTTCCTTATTTTCCACTACCATGTGTCCTCTCTCAGTATTAGTCATCGGTCATGCTACATGTAAAAGTAAGCTTGTCCCTAACAAACAAATCCCCATTACCGTACTTTTCATTAGTGTGGCAGCCACGTCTGCCCCAGGGCAGCTGTGGCTACAACCGTAACTTGCCTCCACCAGTGTGTGTGAATGCGAGAGTGAATGAATAGTGGCATTGTAAAGCGCTTTGGGTGCCTTAAAAGATAAAGTTTTATCATGCACAGACCTCCACCCAATGTAAGCTGCTCTAAATTAACAGCATTGATAATTACCAAAAAATTTTTTTTATGTTTCTGTAATGGTTATTCTACCAGAATGTATACGCTCTTTAATCAAAATAACATTTTAGTTTTAGTTCAGTTAACCTATGAGGACAAAAATGCATTTTACTCACTCACAACAGAAATACACACTGAGCCTTCATCCAACCCACTTTAGACTATTTGAGCTGTACAAGTTCAGTTGTACAGCAGGGTGTGCTTGTGTGTTTGTATGCGTTTACTTCTCTGTGTATTCTTGTGTTTCAAAATAACAATAGTGTCTGATAAACTGATTGCTCACATCATCCTAGATTTCACTCTGCTCCAATCCCTGTGGAGATTTGTGTCATGTGCTCATGGAAAACATTCCTTATCTCTAGTGAGGTGAACAGATCCGCCGCTGCCCTTTTAAATTTGTCCGTCAACATCTGCAAGAGCATAGGACTCAGCTTCCACTGAGTTGGACCCCCGTGAGACATCAATTCCGCTGCAAGGTTCTGTGCTCCTGGGATGTACCCCGCTCTGATGGAGAGGCTGTGTTTGTGAGACCACAGCAGGAGGCTCCTGCCTATTACCATTGTATTGACCATACAATGTACTACCTCCTTCATAATGTTTAATATAGTCAGATTTTACTATGTCTGTGAAAACCAGAGCAAAGTGTTTAAAAACTTTCAAAATCATGGACGACTACAGTTTGTGTAGATTTCTTTTTTTTTAACCTCCCTCCAACAACTTTGGATTGGCACATTCCTTCACAGCTGGAGAGAGATGTGTCTATGCGCACAGTGAAATGTGCGATGTAGCTCTCCCAAGGGGGACCTCTGATAACAGAACATGCCGTATGCACAAGGGGATAAACCCAACAGCTACAGCTCTTAGAGGATGTAGCCTGAACAAAATAGAAATTTCACGTTTATCCAGGCAAGTGGTCTTCTTCTCTAATTCTGTTTCTGTACCCTCCTTGAAGTCTAACAGTCATTTGATCAGTAGAATAGTGTAAAAAGGGACATTAGATAGCACGCTCCTCATACTATAATAACAAAAGAAAACGAGAGAAGCAATCTTGATGAAAGCTTGTATTAACATTGCCTATAGCACTGTGACTGCCAAAATCTATATGTTATATACAAATAGTTCATACAAATCACACAATCATATATATATATATATATGTTTACATTTCAGAGTTCAGTTGAGCGCTGAACGCAAAGTATTGAATGGGATGTCATATGAAAGTAGTGCGTCGTAATATAATGTGTCATACAATAGCAACATAGCAATATAGTATAATGTATGTTCCCCATATTCTGCATGTAGTGGAGGCGTTTGGTAGTAAGTGCATCCATCCATCTATCTATCTATCTATCTATCTATCTATCTATCTATCTATCTATCTATCTATCTATCTATCTATCTATCTATCTATCTATCTATCTATCTATCTATCTATCTATCTATCTATCTATCTATCTATCTATCTATCTATCTATCGTGTACACACACATATATATATATATATATATATATATATATATATATATATATATATATATATATATATATATATATATATATATATTGCAATGGCAGTGAGCAGTGCTTACCCAGTAATCACCTGACAACGTCTCCCCGTTTCAGTAAAGAAAGCTTGCAGACCGTGGTCTCACTGTGGCACATGGTTGACTGCACAAAGAAAGAATACATTCTGTGAATCTGTTAGAAAATCTGTCATAATATAGTTGTTTGTTTTTAGAACTGAGCCAAGCGAAACCTCTCTTTCAGTGATCTTTTCCAAACTTTATTCAGATTGCAGGAAGCTCCGGTTGTATGACTGCCACAGAGTATTTGCGCACATATTCACTTTTTGGTGATTGAAATGGTTTGTATTTTTCTTGGCAGATGAAATCACTGCATTCTGTGCTCACAATGTGTGGGAAGTCGGTATAAGTCGGTATCCCAAGTATGAAAGAAAAAATAATAAAGCGGTGTGCCATACACAGAGCAAATGCTGAGTTTGCGCAGTGCAAGAAAACAACTGGGAGGGAGTTTTTATAGCTCTACACTTTTAAAAGTCTTAAAAGATATATAACGTATTCTACATATTTGATTTCTTTCGTCTCACACTGGGCTGAGCAACGTGCTGCCTTTTCGTTATTGTTAATTTTGAATTTGCTTCTCACTGCAAGAGAAAATAGATGTGCTGCGTGAAAGCGTGTGAAAAGTGTGAACCGTGTGAAAGCTGGAAGTCTTGAGCTCAATGGATGAAAGTTCACAGAGCATCATAATGAAACCAAAAATATCTCTTTAGCTATATCCACATCTATATTTAGAAATTTAGCACGTAACCATGGAGAATGTGGTTACACTCAGACTTAACAAGCACTGTTGGTGGAAATGGGTCTGCGGTTGCCATAGGAAGCACTCTATTCATGCCGGGTGATGTATGACTGCTTCCTGTTTGCTCTCCCCTCGGACATTTCAGCTCAATCGACTGGAAATGGGCCAAATATGAAATATGAGACTAAATCGACAGTGAATTTTAAACACACATGAATTTGGATGAGCTCTAGCTGCACAGCTCTGGCTCTGTTGGTTATTGTAGACGCTTTTTCTCCTGTCTCGAGCTGGCTCGCTTTCTTTAATAGAGGTAGACATGATGTCTGTCTTCAGTGCTCACAGTATCTGACCAGCAGCTGTCAGCTCTTAGTTCTGAAGGTGAAGATCTGTCTGTCTAAGCTCTAAGCTATACCCTCAAGGCTTTCGCTTTGAGCTTTACAAAGTGGTTAGAAAGGCCTTTCAGGCTGCCTTCAGCCTCTCCATGGCCAACATGTCAGTATGATTCCATTGGCTAAAACATGAGAATATAAATGGTTTGAAATGGATGCCTCACTTTTACGATTGTAACGCTGGCAACAACAACAACAAAAAAGCCACTGGATGATGTTGTTTGCTGGATTCTCTTTCATAACAGGCAGAAGTGCAGAGTAATAACATAACACTTTGAGGAAACTGTTCTACAGCACAGTACAGTGTGCTGTGGCATGAAAGACAATAGGCAAATGATATGAAAAGACACTTGAAGACAACATTACAGCACAAAAAAGATAGAAACTTCACATTTGTAGCTGATTTTATTGTTTTCAAAGAAATGCTGCAGTTAATCATAAGAGCAGCTTAAAGATGTTACATTTCCAAAGAAGACTGACATCAGAGAAATAATGCTAATACGCTGTCTTTGATTTAGACGTTATTTAATGTTTTTAGGCAGCATGATAACCCACTTGTTTTTAGGTAATATGTTACAATCTGTTTGTTACAATCTGTTTGTTACAATCTGTTTTCCTGGTTTAATTGGGTAACAGAGTATTGAGATGTTCTTTTCCAGGCTTAATAATTGGAAACAGTTTAAGAATAAAAGTCAGAAGTTTGTCACTGTTGCTGTTTTTCTTTGTTTTGCACGATTGATTTCAGTCACCAAATCCAAATTGGAGTTTTTTTTAAAGCAGCAAAATAGTTCCAGTCTAATCGCTCCCCAAATATGTTGCATATAAAAATTGGTGCGTGACACTGAGGTGGTGTAGGAGTTAAAACATAAAGCAGAAATGCAGGGCAAAGGCAGCACTGACAAGGAAAGATGGGAGATTCTGCAGCATAATTAGAGTGCCAAATTGGAAGGGTGTGTTTGGTATATGACATAAGGAGAGAGAGGCATGTGCCCACCTCACGTCTGCCTGAAACCAGCTTGCAGACTTTGCTGCATGTCTTTAACTGTCAATGTGACAGGAAGTACAGAATGAAATAGCAGTTCATTTTGCAGTGGTAAACATCATTATCTGGTGACCAACATTAAAATATTGTTACGATTTCAGTTCACAAGTAGATCCAAATTAAGGCAAGCTTTATTACAAAAGCAACAACATAACAATAATCCACAACTGCCAAAACTAACAAAAGATGGAAACCAGGGCTGCGAGGGAAACCAGAGGCAGAAGAGCAGACAGTCTGACAAAGTCACAAAGGGAGGCAGGACTATAAATATACTGAGAACTTATTGGGGAAGATAAACAGATGAGGAACAAGATGCAGGTGAAAGCAATTTACAGGTGAAAAAAAATCAGGGAATCAAGGGAGAACAGACAGGAAGCCAAACTGACACAGGAGACAGCAGAAAATTAACCTTCAAAGTAAAATGGGAAAAACCAGCAAGAAGTCAGGGACAGGGGAACACAGACAGGAACAGTGGGGAAAGTAATAATAATATGGATGAAAAAAACAAACAAAAAGGTCATTGCTAAAATACAGAAAACATAGGAACCAAAGACTTTGGTAATAATGCAAAGGATCAAACTCAAAACAGATAACTAAGACTTCAAGAACTCAACAGGGACAAATTCATCATGAATAAGGACGTGATCCTGAGCTATCCTTTGACAGCTTTGTTGAAGGGCATCTTAAAATGATTTACCCATGACCCATGACCTTTGCTTTTCTGGACAAATATTCTAATTAAGATCTAAGGCTTATCCTATTTATGTATGTATTTATGAAATGAATACAATTGCTAAGTAGTTATAAATGTCTGATTTCTTAACAAATAGTGTATCTAAAGCAGATCAAATTCACAGTTAAACACATCAAGTGCAGCAATTTTTCTTAAGAAGTTAATGAAAATTCTTAGAAATGCCGACAGTAAAAATACAGCAGATTATTAAGTCTGAAACATCATCTGGACCCCAGAGAACACAGGAAGCTGATGCTATTTGTAATCTTCTTCTGTGACGTATTGCTTCTGGTCACCCTCTTTAGCTCTGACATCTGACCTTTCCCCATGAGGCTGCACTCCAATCACAGAAAAACAGGAAGAACATTGCCTCTGACAGCAGGCGTTACGAGTGGCCTCATGGGAAATGTAGTGCTGGCAATCTAAAGTGGGGTATGAGTCACCATCTGTCTCCCTCACTCGGTTATTACACAAGCACTGCACATGCGTGTTTCGATTTGTGTGTGTGTGTGTGTGTGTGTGTGTGTGTGTGTGTGTGTGTGTGTGTGTGTGTTTATCAGCATAAACTCTTTTTGTTCAGCACTTCTTTAATACAGTTTGTCCTGCAGTTTGAATCTGTTACAACTTGATGACGACAAAATTGATAGTTGACCTTGCGAGCTTCTCTGAGAGTCCTGGATGTTCCTCCATCTTTGTGCACGTACAGGTGACTTCTGAGAGTCCAGGAATTGCTTCTAGTAGCTCTTGACATATACAGAGAGAAAACACACTACTGCAACACACCCTCCAACACAAACACACTACCTCAAGGCAGAGACTGTCCTACTGTGTCTCTACAGTGGCAGCACGTTTAGGTATTCCAGGCAGTGCTTACAGGGTATATTGACATTCCTGTCTTATTGCTTGCTCCATTGTGCATTCTGTGAGAGCTAACCCTCAATCCCTCTCTCTCTTCGTCTCTCTCAGCCTCTGTATGTCTCTCTGTCTCTCTCTCACTCTTCAGGGCATCAGACTTATTATCCCCACTAGAGCTGGGCGATATATCGAGTTTTTAAAACATATCGATATATTTTTATACGAGATATAAGATGTGACAATATCCTTTATATCGATATAGTCTATGTTACGTTATAATTATAGTTGTGGAGCCGCAAGTTTGCCTCTCTTTCGTCCACTTTTGTCTCTACGCAACGTTACTCCGCCTCGCCTTCACTGAAGACAACTCCCCCTCCTCCCCCATCGCTTCACGCGCAGGCAGCGACAAGACGGACACGGCAAATCTCCGTTAACGAGTTACTGCGCATCGCCCCATGCGTGGGGCTGGACGGCGTCAACGTGCTAACGAGCTAAACATGCTAACGAGCTAACAGCGCTAACCCTAAAATCCTTTCATTCTCTCAAAAGTTGATAGCGCGCCTTATGTATGAATTCTGGTTGTGCTTGATGGCCGCGAACCGATTTTATGTGGTACACGGCGCTCAGCAATCTGTCAAAAATGTTTGAGTACGACTTTGGTAAGCTACGGAGCTGCACCGCTTGATAGATTGTCGGCGCATTACGGCTACCGAGGAGCTTCGCGGAGTGATACGTACTGTGCATCAACGTAATATTACCGTATTGTGTGTGTATAAGGACCATAAATGGCACCTGTAAGAGAGGTGGTTATGAAGCGGATTTCAAACTCCAGGCTATCAGTCACACAGTAAAACTTGGGAACAGAGCAGCTGTGAAATCTGTCTTTGTTATTACGCTCAGCGTCTTTTAGTTTACATTTTGACTGCACAATTGTGAGCTCTTTGTTTAGCACAAAAACAACCTTGTTTTCTTTTATTTATGGAGCATTATTATTTAATGAATTCTCATAATTTAATTTTGAGTAATTTTTCATGTACATCTGTGCTGTATGTTAATAAAAGTGCCTGTGTGACATCTGGGACACAGCTTTGACTAAGAACTCTCTTTTTGTTCTTACTTTATGGCTTAAAAAAAAAAATCGAGATATATATCTTATATCGCCATCCAGCTAAAAAATATCGAGATATGAATTTTGGGTCATATCGCCCAGCCCTAATCCCCACTCATACTCCGCTTTGGTACACAGCAAGGCAATGCATAAAACAAGCCCAAGCACACAGGGAAGCACACAAAGTGATTACTGAGCAGAGACAATATTTGAAAGATTCATTGTTTCAATACCCTTATTTTTGTGAATATTATTATAACTGATTTGTCAGTATGTCAGCTGATCATGATGCCAATCTCTCTTTCGACAACAGTAATGCCAATGTTTGGTATCACTTTTTAAACTAAGTATACAGCAGGGATGTGAAACTCATTTTACACTTTGGGCCACATATAGCTCGCTGTGATCTTAAGGGGTCGGACCAGTGAAGAGCCTTTTTTTTTGGTGGTGTAAAGAAGTTCAACTATACATGTACTACCTGAGATATTTAGTATAAGGAAAATACATGCAATTTCAACGATGCATCTTAGTTTTTCTATATGATGGTAAATGGTCTGTATTTGTATAGCGCTTTACTTGGTCCTAAGGACCCCAAAGCGCTTTACACTATACACAATCATCCACCCATTCACACACTGGTGATGGCAAGCTACATTGTAGCCACAGCCACCCTGGGGCGCACTGACAGAGGCGAGGCTGCCGGACACTGGCGCCACCGGGCCCTCTGACCACCACCAGTAGGCAACGGGTGAAGTGTCTTGCCCAACGACACAACGACCGAGACTGTCGGAGCCGGGGCTCGAACCAGCAACCTTCCGATTACAAGACGAACGCCCAACTCTTGAGCCACGATCGCCGATAAAGAAATGCTCCTTTGAGTTTTTTTTATTTTTACTATTTTTCCATTATAGGTAATTTAATTGTTTATTTATTTTTTAATTACTTTGGTCAGTATGAATGGCCATGGAGGAAATCTTTAACATTAGGAAAAGGAATTGTGAAAATACAGTTAAAAGTCTAAAATTTGTGTCCTCCACAGACTTATCAAAACTGTCTAATAAGCCTTGGACCCCAATTTTTGGCACCCCTGGTTTACATCCTTATTACCTCCCCAGCTGGGTTCTGTGTGCATCATGCTAATTTGCCCATGACGCGGTACTTTTAAGCTGGTTAAGAGCAGGTATATTAATTTACAAGTGTCACTGTCTTAGCATGTGGCAGGGTAATAACTAGTCGTTAACCCCAAAATTTGCCGGCACTGTTGCAAATGTCATGTGTAGTCATGTGAAAAAAGAAAGTTTGACAAGACAAGAAATATGTGTGAAAAACTGAGTGCATCCTTACTGTTTCCATAGGAATTGAGAGGACAAGAAGCATTCAGGTGCAACAATTCACCCCAAGGTCAAACTGTGCAATGCTCAAAAAAATAAAAAACCTCAAGGCCTAGCATGTTAGAAAGATAAATGTTAAAAGTTCATGACAGTAAAATTAGACAAATACTGAAAAAGTATGGCTTGTTTGTTAGGGGTGCAAAGAGAAAGCCTTTTATTCTCCAAAAAATATGGCAGGATGGATTAGGTTTGGAAAGCTTCATCAGAGCAAACCACAAGACGTCTGGAACGACATCCTTAGGACAGATGAGACGAAAGTGGAAATATTTGACCATAATACACAGTGCCATGTGTGAAGAAAACTAAACACAGGATATCAGCACACACACCTCATACCAGCTGTCAGGCACAGTAGTGGAAGGGTGATGATTTGGGCTTGTTTTATAGCCACAGGACCTCGTTTGTATACCAAAGTATTCTCGCGTCAGTGCGAGGCCATCTGTCTGACAGCTAAAGTTTTGCCAAAATTGGGCCATGTAACAGGCTAATGATCCCAAGCACAGCAGCAAATATACAATGGAGAGGAAAATAATCAAGGTGTTGCAAAGATTCAGTCAAAGTCCAGCACTCAACCAAAAATGGCATGCTTAACAGAGCTGTGCATGAATGAATGCCTGCAAAACTCAAAGTTGTAAAGAAAAGTGGGCCAGAATTCCTCCAACAATGTTATATAGAAAATTATCACTCAAGTTAGTGCCACTAAAGTTGGTTCTACCAGATATTCAATTATGGGTTGTATCTAGTATTTCACATGACCAAACAGTCATGTGAAAACTTTCTTTTTTCAAATGATTATATGCATTAGAACTTTGATCTGATGATTGTGCTATTGCAAGGACAACTTTTAAGTTTTAAGTGACTTTTATGTAAATGTATCAAATTAGATATTTTAGTCACCATTCCTAGAGCCACATTGTTAGCTTGGGTAAACCTGCCAAATACCAAACGTTTCTCTTTTGCTTACATATCAATTTTTAGGATAGCTAAGCAAAATGTGGCTTAGACAAAACCTGCCATAGTGTGGCTGTCATAAACGCTGTTCTGTGTAAGTAATTTTGTTAAGCAGTAAAAAACAAACAAACACCTTCTTTGTGTCTTCACGGTTGTCAGTAATGTTCTGGAAAAAAGGAAAAACCTCTTACTCTTGAGATACATGTCTGCAAAGACAATCTGTCCCGGGATTTTGTTTCTTTATTTATTCACCTTGTGAAAATGCCATAAAACAACAAACATCTTACAGTCATGAAGAATCTTTTTATTTAGAGGAATCTGATGCTTTACATGACCAACATACGCAGGATTACTGTGCTACAAAGTGTGGCAATGCGGTCTTCCATTAAGCACAAATGAAGAGAAACACCTTTTTGTATTATTTTGCGAAGAAGAAGCAGGTATTTGAAGAAACTTTACCAGGTTCAAGCTAAATTTGACCTTTTATTTGAGATATTTTGGATTCTGGACATCAGCTGAGGAGCTGCTGTGGTAAGCAAATGTTTTACCAACCAAGGTAAACCCAAAGTGAGACTGTAGTGCAGTCATAGTAGCTTTGACCAACAATGACACGAGAGAACTGGGACACAGAAAGTCACAAAATAACAGAAAAAACACACTTGTACAAATATTGTTCCAGGAACCATGATCTGTATTTGTTTGCTTGTTTTCATCTCAGCTCCGAGACAAACAGGCAGCAGATGAGCAACTGCTGTGCTGTTTGAAAATTCAAATTCAAGTAAACATAAAAAATAAATTTTCTTTCATAACACAGTGATAATTTCAAACTGTTTTTTAACTATTTTTTTTCCTAGAAGTAAACTCGTAAATATATAAAATAAATATCACACTAAATTGGCGAATAATTTTATAAGATGGATCAAGAAACTGGGATTCAAAGCATCCAAACAGACCTAGTTTGCTAATACACAAACACACATTTGCACACCTCCAGGAGCTGGAAGCAATGTAGTTTACTCGTATCATGCTGGCCTGTGATGTTGGTTTGTTTATTTGTGCCAAGGGAGCGATAACCTGCTGGCAACATTTCTAAAACAGCTCCAGCTGCAGCCGTGCTGGTTCTTTAGTCTCTTCTCATCCACATCACACCGCTCTCTACTTCTCAAAAGTTGTTATCTTTAGTGTAGTAGTGGTTAAGAGACATATAGCCTTTTCTTTTGAATAGGTGTAACTTAACACGCCTTAAAAATTCTTTTTTTTTTTTTTTGCTAGATTAGAAATCTGGAAGTATAAAAAATCAGCTTCAGTTAGCATCCTTTATGAAAACATTGTTGCCTTGTTGTTTATGATCACGCTATTTTCCTTCCCAGCGTGAATGAAGCGAAACGACAAAAATAATAGCCATGAGTTAAAAAAACAGGACCTTGGGTTGAAGCACTTTATTAAGAAACACAAAGGAGTAGACTGCTCCAAAGCAAACTGTGTAATCTGTTTTACAAAGAGGTTAACAAAATCCGATCCATGTATAAAAAAAATTCTAAAACACACAATACACATATTTTTACTGAGAAGAAAGAATAAAAACAACTTTATTATATAACTAGGGATGGGTATTGAAAACCGGTTCTTGTTGAGAACCGGTTCCCACTGTTTCAATTCCTTGGAATTGTCTGCCATTTTTGCAAACGATTCCCTTATCGATTCCAGTCGCCCCGAATGACGTCACCGCGTTGCGGAGCGTCATTTACCTAGCAGGAAACACGGCGGTTCAAATGCTAAAAAGTTTGGTTATACTTTACGAGAACGGATGACAACAGGGCAACTTGCAATACTTGAAAAGTAGATATTTCATTTAAGAGAGGAAACACTACGAATATGCAAAAACATTTGCTCACAAAACACACGATGACCATAAATGAATGTCGTGTTTTTAATTCCGCTCCGGACTCGTGAATCTCAACCCAGCAGCAGCGGTAACGTTTGCACGTCCTCTCCCGTTAATGCGGCAGGTAAATAATCAACTAACAGTGCATATTATGTTAGCGCGATCTGCCTTATTACAAAACCTGCCATTACTGTGCGTTTTATTTAGGTGACCATGATGAGAGAGACAGAGTCTGGCTGGCTCAGATGCTGGCAGTTGTCACTGCAGTCTACCGGTAGCATCTCTTTTCAGGCCAGGATAGAAGAATGTCACCGAGCAGTGACTAAGTTTATGGTAAAAGGCTTGCACCCATTTGCCACAGCAGATGTCCCCGATTTTCAGGGCAGGGACATTACTGGATATTCTTGTGTAATTGCTACAGAATAATTTATGTTATACTTTGTTATTGCTACAGAAGAATATTTATTTTATTTTGTTATTTTACATTTACAATTTTTTCCCCCGGGGACCCTGTGACACCCCATTGAAGAGCCGTAGGCTGTGGATCTCTTAAGATCTCACTGCTGGGTTTGTAAGGCCATGTTACTCCTAAATTTCTATCTTGTTCAAAGAGAAGATATTAAACAAAGTTCTAAGCTAATCGACCTTTGTGTTCTCCTTTTTAAAAAGAATCGATAAGAGAATTGATAAAGAATCGAATCGTTAAACAGAATCGAAAATGGAATCGGAATCGTGAAAATCTTATCAATACCCATCCCTAATAATAACTGACAGCACCAAAGAGAAAGTTAGGACAGTGATGTGATGGGGTTAAGGAAGTAACAGACTTCCTATAACAACCCTCATTATTGCAGTGCTTTAAACAAGATTTAAGTGTGGAGATTAAACCCAAAATAACCTTTTTGGTAGCAAATTAATGCAGCTTGACAGGATACCGACATTCTGTGATTTTAATTGTGCCTCCAAAGGTGTAGTAGTTAACTTGGCAAATGACTGCTGTGGCAGTGAGGAAGCAGCCAAAAATAGCTTCAACCACATTTGCTGATTTAGATTAGATATCCCTTTATGTACATTTATGGTGTTGTACATACATGAGTTTTGTCAACAGGGAATTTGCAAAGTGCCCTTTTGTGTACACACTCTACAAAATCAATACAAAATCAATGCTCATAACAGGGCTGAAGGTTGTCTCATCTTTACTTTCTAAATGTTCACTGGTACTGATGAATCAGTAGCGGCCCTGTATGTGTGTGTCTGCGTGCGCATACATATAGACAGTGGTTTAAGTGGGCTCTAACAATCACGAACAGAGTTCCAGCACCTTTAATAAATGAGTAATTAAATCTGGCAGAGAGATTAGAGTGTTGAGTGAAATATTTTTTCATGTACGCAGCCTGGTATTACTTCCAGCATATATGCACGCTTGACAGCATGGGTAAAGTTGGTCCGTAATGAGAAAATGACATCCCACGGCCTTGCTTACACCTTCAGTGTACATAATTTCTTTGATGCATTTCCCCCCCTTTGAATCCATATTGCAAAACAAAGTCAGGTATAATAATTTTGTTCTTTTTAAATGTGGCATGAAAATACTGTACTAGACAGTTCAGTGCACGGTAAACTTGTTTGTTTGAAGTTACACTTTAGCATTGTATTAGACTGGTCATTGTTTGTATCAGACATCAACTTAAATCTTTCTATTTCTGTAACATATTTCTATTTTATATACATTTATATTTGAACCAGTAAGCATAAACATACAGCCCACAGATATTCATATACAGACATGAACATCTACAGGCTAAGGGCATGAACAACCACAGGCATACTAAAGCACATTAAGCGATTCAGCATTGACCAATACCTCAGAGACTTGACCTCTTAGCTGCTATATTAATAAGTGATACAGGCTGGGGCGCTCATCTTTACTAAGAATATTAAGGCTGGAAACCTTTTCCTTCAAAGTTTAGAGGCAGAAGCCACTTATGGGCGGTTTGCGGTTACTTGCAATCGCATGCTGATGACATTTAGCTGAGGAGGGAGTCAGGGGACCTTATTTAGATGATGGAGACATTAAGACATGTTTGTAAGCTGGCAGAAAAAAAATGTCATAATATCCACCTGACTAATGTAGTGAAGTAGAGGGGATCCTCAAGAGACATGTTTGTTTTCTCTATCATTATACAGTCAGCACTGGGTGCTGTAAAAAAAGAAGCTCAATTATGGATGAAAAATAATTCATTGTTGTTTTTTTGTTTTGTTTTAAGTTACTGTCGGCTTTCGCATCCTACTTAAATCATATACATCTGTTCAGTATGTGTTTTGTCAGACTGGTGGAACTACATTGAGTCTGAAGGGATCTCAGATATCTCAGGCATCTCTCGCACATATGTTGTATAATATGATGGTAAGTCAGAGGATAAGATGCAGCGTGGTTGTGCCATTAAACAATAGGGCAGCACAGCCTGTTGGTGTTTATTCTCCAGTATGCTGATCAGTAGGCCTGCAGGTCGGACAGTGATAGTGAATCACATACAGATGACACAACCTGCCATACCACTAAGCTAGCACTGGTAAAGACCAGCAGGCATGGAGATGGTTTATTTATATGTTATGTAACTCCCTGTAAACTGTGGAAGATTTAAGGCCATGCGACACCTGAGGCAGCCAATATGCATGCTTTCAAACATGTTCTTCAAATTTTTGGTGTCCCAGTGAGCATTAAAAGAATCATGTCACAAGCCCACTCCACTCAAAACTGACCCTTCAGTCACAGATCCATATAATAATGTGTGTTTTATCCATGTGAGAGCTTCGAGCTCAGCGTTCAGTACAAATCCATGAAACTTGATGGTGAACTTTGGATGGGAGTACAACACTCTGCAGCTTCATATTAGACTATCAACCAAGCAAAGCTCAGACAGTTCAGGTTGGCAGTCACACCTCCTCCTCTCCACTGCTCCTGTGTGCTAATTCCCCCCGTTACACGTGGTACACCCATGATTCTGTTCCCAGACATGGTTAGACCTCTGTTGTGAACTTTGTGACTACATCACCATTATCTGCAGGATTACAAATAATGGTGAGTGTTAATGTCAGGAGGAAATCACCGGTGTGGTGCTCAGGGAACAGCCCAGCATAAACAAATGAGGAGCTGATTTTAGAGTTTAGAAGGTAAACAAGATTAGGGTGTCTGGAATAAATATCACAGAAAACCTTTGTGGCAAGCACACATTTCAACTTAGCTCAAGGCAACTCAGAAATTATTGTACTTTTTAAGGAAACTCAAGATAATTTTATAGAATCTGAATACTTTATCATTACCAGAGGAAATTATGGTGGTAACAGTTGCTCCAAGACACTAAGAACAAAAAGGACTAAAGAAAACATCCTGGGTATCGTATGTGCCTCATATAAACTCAAAAGCTATGCAGTTGGTGACTGAAATTGACGTCAACATCACCACCACCCATTTATACCCAGCATCAGGGATATTGGTCTTTCCAAAGGATACTAAAGAAAAATACTTCACCACAGCCACAGCATGTTCACCCTGCTACCATCTGGCATGTGATACAGAAGTATCTGCTGCTGCACCACCAGACTTCAGAGCAGTTTATTTCCTCAGGCTGTGAGACTGCTGAACTCATCCTTCACACTTCACCACAAATAATAGCTTTACTTCTCTTTAATGACTAAGTTATTTGTCCATTCATTTGTATTTTCTCCTTCTCCTTTCCTTAAAGTGACTACATGTGAAATATATCGTTACAAGTTCTCAGGTGACAGGTGACCTCCTATCTAAAGTGCACCATATTTAATGCTTTTTTGCTTTTTTGAACCAGTGTGTCCAGTCTGTTTGTGTTCTTGCATGTGCACACGTATGTGCACCCTTTTGTGAATTGCATGTGGGGGAGGAAGAGGAGGTGTCAAGTGAACAGTGGTATTCAGGAAAAGATTGTTCTGTTCTTGTAGATGTGTGTGTGGGAGGACACTGTGGAGTGGGCGGGTCACTGGGACTATGATTACTCAGGGAAATAAGGAATTACTTAGTCTGTTTTCAATTTAAATGCAAATTTTGGAAACGCGAGCATCTAAACATGTGCAGAGTTACTAAGAACAGAGGGAAGTGGATTGTGCGCATAGCAACATTAAGAGCCCCAGTGTATTACCTATTATTGGCTATCGCTAGTAATATCTTAAGGGCAAGATGTGGTGGGATCATTACATCTGCAAGAGAATGACCTCAATAAGGTCAGCATTGTTTTAGTGGTAATAGCAATATGTGCGGCATTTTTAAACACTGCTGGCTATTGTTCATTCATAATGTCATGGCAACTCTATCATTGCGTACAACTTCTAAACCCAGTGTGGGGCACAGAATAGGCGTATGTATGGTATTTATAAACATATCTCACTCTTTCATAAACTCCCAGTGGTAACTCTCACAGACTCATTTACATGATGAAATAAAATAGCACTGGGGATTGTGACAATGAAGAACCTTCCCCCATATTTTGAGTTTCATAAAACACGTCGTGACTAAGCAAGCCATATCTCTATACTCAAATGCTCCTCAGCCCCACAGAATTTGTCATACTTATGCCTACTTTTGTTTGTAGAACTGAATGAAGTTGCAGCTTATGGGAGTGAGCGAGAAAAGGAAACACAGGGAAACAAGAAGGAGATGACACACGGTCAGAGTAACAAACCCAGAAAAGTCATCAGTGCACACACTCTCAGACATCTAATTGCAATTTGCTGAATGTACATTACAGCGTATTTGGCTTGCTTCTGCGCCATTCGGCCCAGCATTGTGAGTATGTGAGGTTTTCCTGATTTCTTTGAAAAATGTCATTTAGTTTAGTCCTTGGCTTTCATGTTTAGTTAATATTACTCTTAGCCTTTGTTTACTTATCTCTGTGTCATTTTCTGAGTCTGTCTTCCGTGTTCATGCATGCTCTCTCATGTCTGCCTTTCCTCCTGTGTCAAGTTCATGTACCAGTCCATGTCTCACAGTGTTTCCTGTTTTATTTTGATAGTCTCGTGTCCATGTTCTAGGGCTGCTCGATTATGGCAAAAATGATAATCACGATTATTTTCACTGAAATTGAGATCTCGATTATTTGACAATATTTATTTAACCCTTTAAGACCTACCATAGAATCAAGTCCGCCAGAGCTTATATTATTTTTTTTACATGCTGTAGTGCCATTTTTGGGAGCATTTCAAGTTGCTATACATCAATACAACTGTTATAGCCCATATTTTAATAATATGTATGCATTAAGTGACCGAGGACAAGCTGATGACATAAGCTTGTCACTGGCTTGCCATCACCAGTGTGTGAATGGGTGGATGACTGGATATGTAAAGCGCTTTGGGGTCCTTAGGGACTAGTAAAGTGCTATATAAATACAGGCCATTTACATAAGATGTAAGTACAACTCCTCCGGTTTCTTATGCAAAACAAATTATTGCGCTAGCTTACACGGTTCCGGTTCTACAGGGATTTAAAGGGTTAACAATAACAATGTATTGAATAATGACTTTAAAAAAATAATATAAAATAGTGTGCAAATACTGATAACAGTGCAAATGTTTGCAATATAAAAAATAAATGAAAAATGTAAACATCTATGTTTAGTGAACTTTGCAGTGTTGCTCTGTGGTGCAGCTACTACACCGTAGCAACGTTTACACACTATGTCTACTTGATGTCTGACTCTGCGAACCCATAATGTTTCCACACCACTGAAGGTTTTTTTTTACCTCTCTTTTCAACCAACGGCAGTCACTCTCCTCTCCAAATAACTTCTGCTTAGCTTTCTGAGCTTCCCTTGGGTTCTCTTAATTGTTGTGACGGGTGTTCGAAATGCAGAGAGGTGCGCTCAATTTGCCACACGGAGCAGCGCGAGAGTAAAGCACGAGGGAGGGGCTAATAATCGGCTCAGTCATTTTTAATGATCGTTGAAAGCCCAGATCGTAATCGTGATTAAAATTCGATTAATTGAGCAGCCCTACCATGTTCTGTGCGTTAAGTTTTGCTTCCCCTGTGCCGTTGCGTTCATTTCCTCCCCGGGTGTTGCCACTCCCCTCGTCTCCTCTCTGTGTATTTAGTGTGTGAGTTTTCTATCATTCGTTGTCGAGTCGTCTGTTGTATTCATGTCAAGTTCCCTAGCTTCCATGTTTCCTGGTCTCAACGTTCTGAAAATCTTTCGATGTTCTATGTTCCTTGAGTTCAGCATTTAGTTTTTCCCATTGTATCTCTAGTTATGTTTTGCCTTGGCGTTTTCCTTGTCTTGTCTTAGTTATTTTCTCCAGCCTTTTGTTTAAACCCTGTCCCTTACTTGCATGTCTGCATTTGTGTCTGTTAAAAAATAAGGTCTGCTGCCACAGCACCTTTGACAGTATCAGGCCCAGCTAATTTTTAATCCATTGTCTGGAGTCAGAACATTAGCCTTACAGGTAGCATAGCATCGTGCCTACCACAGTTCCTACAAGGATTATTAAAGGTCTTAATAACTAATCAAACCCTTACAGTCTAAGTAACTGATCAGATTTCGTGTAATTCTTAAAGGCAGCAACTGTGGCAGAGGATGTTAACTTGTTTGCCTCAAACCCACAACTCAAAATTGTGACAAACTATAAGCTATTTACTATTTATTAACACATTCTCACTTCCAGAATGACTTTTTAGATTTTTGTCATTACCACAAGATATAGCCGTTTTTTAACGCTTCTCTGTGCAGTGTGTTGCACGAATATGGGTATGCATTATTTTTCACCTCTTCATGTGCAGGGTCAGTGTTGTGAACCAAAGCTCAGTATTTACCTAAACTCTGCCTGCCACTTTTTGGTGTCTAAATGTAACCAGTGAGTTCAAGCCAAAAGTAAAAACGCAGTCAATGAAAACAAAGTGCTAAATACAAAGTTGCCCATTGAGACAGTCGCTATAGTGACAAACTCAGCCCGAACTAACAATGTGGACTTTTAGCTCGCTAAAAGAGACTCATTAATTCCGGGTGGCCAATATTTCTGTGGCCATCGCTTCCTGTCGCAGATGCCATGTGACACCTTGTGCATAATTTTGAGCAGTGGTATTTGTCAGAAACACAGTTTTTGACACCCTGTGATGAAAATTGGTGACATTGTCCTTTCATACTGCTCCCAGATATCATTTTGCCTGAGGAGGAGAAGAAAAATGGTGTTAGGAGACAGGTGGGATGGCAGACATTCACTTTTACTTTACTTTTTGACATTTTCTTTTTTTGAGGTACTCCTATGACTCTATTGGATTACCCTACTTAAAAATAAAACAAAAAAGGAGTATCCCTTTAATTACCATGTTCCTCCTGTT
Organism: Copadichromis virginalis; assembly: GCF_057382275.1. Taxonomy (NCBI): domain Eukaryota; kingdom Metazoa; phylum Chordata; class Actinopteri; order Cichliformes; family Cichlidae; genus Copadichromis; species Copadichromis virginalis. The sequence continues at coordinate 21,242,917 of NC_140633.1, forward strand.
TTACAACTTGGGAGTGAGGACACCCGTGGTCATCTCCAGAAGAGATAAATGCCACAGAAAAGTAAGGAAAGATTTTGGTCTTCACCGTATTTCAGGAACAATAATAGAATATCACAAGACTCATCCTCCAAGGCAAAGTGAAGTCTGAACTGAGTTTGGTCAAATGACTGGAACTATAATCCTACTACAGCCTGGCACTAACCCATTTTCGTAGAAGATTTATGTGAGAGGGCCCTGAGCGCTGAGCGGGCCCTGAACTGCAATGAGATATAGTCTATCAATTATTGAAGTGTGATATGGGTTATCTATTATTGCTGTGTTGTACTTTCGTCATAACAGACAGTTGGTGAAAATGTTCTTCATTAAGCAACACCACTATGAGTGGGTGACAGTGATTAGCACTGAAGAGAGGACACATATACTCGATGAGGCTGAAGTGTAGTATTAGCATTTGTTAGATGGATAATATTTTTGGGAGTGGAGCCAAGTTCACGAGAAGTTCCTGTGTTCACTCATTCTCACAATGGACTCAAGAGGAAAATCTCTGGATTACAAAGAGCCTGTGCAGGTGCACATAAGCATACAGCACTACAAACATGCTCCACCCAACCTATTGATGGACAATCTGTTATTCTTATGCACCTGCGTTGCACACTCTTGATAGTGTTCGTGGATATTGCAGGTACTGCAGTGTTGCCATAATAGGAAACTGCTGCTGCCCCTGAGGTGATCTCCTCCCTTCTGCTCTCCTCTCATCCTCTCATATATCAACTTTCGTAAGCAGTGGTGAACTGGGCCCCGAGGCGAGCTCTCGTCTAGCCAATGAAGCTATTAGATGGTCCATTTTGTCATCACAGCCCAATGGAATTAGAGCCATATTCAAATTCAGACAAATATTGGTTGTGAATAAGGATGGCTCGAAAAGAAAACAGCTTAGTATGTCTTCTTCTGCCACTCGATTGTCTCTGTTTTGCTCCCGTAAGCACCAAATGTAAGTGTGAGATACATGTTTGGTTTAGTAGATGCAATACCAAAGAAGAGGCCGCTATAAGATGACTGGCAAGATATTTGAGTGGGCCCTTGAGTTGTAATAAGCCAGAAGAGAACGGGACCCGACTATGTTCACAGACAGCCTGTTGTTATGGGATATATAGTATAGATTAATGGACCTGTCACTGAGCATATGTTCCACATTTACAACTGCCTTGAGCCACCAGAACATATTCAGTGTGCTTTGGCAGTGATCCTACAAATCTGGTAGCTCTGCTGGAGGATTCAAACTCCATTGTTTGAAAGATGTTCTCTCATTTGTGTTTTTAACCCTTTAAAGCCGGTCAGAGCGCGCACGCTCCCTTTTGCATAACTATTTTTAGATCCCTGTAGAACCGGAACCGCATAAGCTAGCACAATAATTTGTTTTGCATATGAAACCGGAGGAGTTGTACTTACATCTTATGCCATCAGCTTGTCCTCGGTCACGGTTTCCTTCCACATATAGCTTTGCAAAAACTGCATAAAAAGCGCTTGCAGGAACAAAAACATAATATTCCAGAAACACGCTTTGCCAATCCGATCAGCTGTTCATAACACTTCCCACATGGAAAAAGACATCAGCGCCAACGATCGCATGTCTGCCATTTCCTGCCCGAAACCGGAAGTGACGTCATTTCCGCAGAAAACGTAGTTTTTTACTTGTAGGCCTTAAAAGCCTATACTGGTGTTTTTATAAGTCATGTTTGACTCTATACTTTTCTGAATAGTTTCTGGGATGCTTAGAACTCGAATTGCACTGCTGGAAATAGTTTATTTTGATGCACATGCTGTTTTCTTTGCAAAGTTGCATCATAGGATTGTTTTTCGTTTTTCCTGCACTATATAAAAATTGCTGTATCTCAAAAATAAAACTATGAAGACACTCAAAATAAATTTCCTGTTATTGTAAACTATTTTTGCAACTTTTTTGTATTTAAAGTTTTGAGGGATAAGCCTCTTTCTCCAAGTAGAAATATATGTAAAAAAACAAAAACGATTTTCAATTTTTTTGTAGTTTATTGCACTTTTTTGCAATTAATGTAGTTACTATGGACTTAATGCATACATATTATTAAAATGTGGGCTATAACAGTTGTATTGATGTATAGCAACTTGAAATGCTCCCAAAAATGGCACTACAGCATGTAAAAATATAATATAAGCTCTGGCAGACTTGGTTCTATGGTACACAGCAAATCCAGCATGTCCAAATTAACACTGTCGGATTTGATTTCAACACTATTAAAGTGTCTATATGGGTCCACACCAGAGAGTGTTAATTTAACTCTTTTTGGAGAGTTGGTACGTTAACTCTGATTTAGTGTTAAACACCAAATCTGTCTGGAGTTGATAATTTAACACTTGGTGTTAAGAGTTTATATATTAACTCTCAAAGAGTATTTTAGTTTAACTACGTAAGAGTTATCTTCTAATTCATTCTAAAAAGCGTTAATTTTACTGTTCTGAACTTCTAGAAATTTCTTTTGGAAATAAACATTTACTAAAAAGATGCAATGGTTTTTGAAAAACATTTATTCTGAACTGTGCACCACAATTTCAAAACATTTTCTGAAAGATGTAACAGTATACATGTTCTCACTTTCATTAGAATTGTGTTTATCAAAAGGTCTGACATAGATGAGCTGGTAAATGCAAATAACAGCATTCTCATCACTTATTTCTTCAATACAATATGCATGTCCTTCATTCATCCCTTTGTGGAACTTCAACGCACTTCTGCTCTCCCCCATATTCCATCTTCACAAGCATATCCTGTGCGGAGATCGAATAAAAATTAGTTGACAGTAATTAATGGCACAAATAATCCAGTAAACAATTGCAGCACAGTTAAAAAAAAAAAGGAATCCTCTTTGAGCCATTACTTGTGTAAAGTATTTTCCCAAAAAACAAGGACACAGGCAACAGGTAATACTGAACTAAATGTAAAACCTCAACTTTTTTCATTTTTACCTAAACCGTGTGCACAAAACTCTGGAGGGATCTAAATGCTACCGTAGAATCCAGTCAGGACGTCTGCTACTGCTGTTTGCTCGTTTTTTTTTTATGGGCGATCGTTTTCAGGCTTCAAGTAGCACCATTATACCAACATTTCACATTCTAGACATTGTTTTAGGTGTATTTGACCAAAAGTTTGACTGAAAATTCACATGCAAGCTTTTTTTCAAGGCTGTGGTATTTGCCCGCAAACAATACCTTTCAGCTAGCTAAAACAGAATATTATGCTATCAGCGAGCAACATGGCTAATGCCTTTCACACAGCTTTGTCTCAACTCCAAAGAGCCACAGAAGTAAAAGCTAATAATAATTGAAACAATCTTTGAAAAAATGACTTACCAAGCATGGCAAACAACTCAAATATGTAGAGCAAAATGTTCTGAAACGGCTTCACTTCAGCTTCGATTGGAGCCGTGCTGGGGGCGGAGTCTGTGAATTTACTCTGTTGGTGTCATAGCCCCTCTAGGAGTTCAGAGTTAAGAGGTCAAGAGTTAATGTTTCCATTGTAACACCTCCAGATTTGACAGAGAAACACTCATTTTTAACACTCGATTTTAACTACTATCATTTTACACCTCAGAGTTACATTAAAAGAATGTGACTCTGCTTAGAGTAAAATTAACTCTACCTTTGCAAGGAGACTATTAACACCAAAAAATTTAACACTTTTGAATTTGCTGTGTAGGTCTTAAAGGGTTAATGCAGTAGTGAGCATCCGTATCAAATCAGGATAAAAACAGCATAAAACCGATCTTTAAAAAAAGGGAAAAGTTAGACTGATGAAAAAAAAATCCACACTCACCTCTCTGACATAGTTGGAGCTCAAAAAAGCTGCTAAACAGTTTATGAAGATTAAACTACAACTGGACAATCAACATTCGTGGGTTTAAGCAAAAATATCTGTTTAATTTTTTTGTAATTTTGTGGCAAACCTGGAATAAATAAAGTGTGTTATTATTTGTGTCTTATTTCAGCTGCTCACAGAAACACGCATTTGGGCGCTTCCAGGACCTTGAATGCTTAACTCTTTCATGATGATATTCTCTAAGCTATCATTAGAATTCAGTGTAAACTCAGTGCTTTCCCCTGCAGTAGACCTAAAAGCAATGTGGGGGCTGCTCTGTTCTGCTCTCCTCTGCTTTGCACAAACTCTCATTCTCTCCTTGATACAGGGCTGGAGCTCATTCTGGCAGCAGCAATCAGATTAATAAGTAAACAAGCTAGTAATTGGCCTCAATGAAATATTCAAATGATACGGCTGTTTGCTAAAAGGATACTCATTTTGGAATTTCAAGCATTAACCACCCTTGATGATATGACATGTCATTACAAGAATACAGTCTCTGTCTGTTTTTAATTCATGCCCTGAATCCCTGCTACACACACGGTGTAACACCCCTCTACATTCCCTCAGTTATGCTACAGTTCAGAATCATCTTGGGAGATTTTAACTGATGCATCGCTTAAAATTTATTATGATAATGTATGCTGAGGTGTTCTTAGGTATGCACCGTCATCGCCGCTCTTTCACCGAAACATACATGTGCACATTTGCCAATGCATACATTAAATTTCAGCGTTAATCCTATCATCTGGCGTGTATGTGTGCATGAGTACCCATGCATACTTGTGTGCCTCTGTGATCCTGCTTTCTGTCTAAGCACAGCATTGCAGAGCACAAGCTGCATACTAACCCAATCATTAAGACATAAATGAGAACATCAGAATCTATCTGCAGTCTCGCACACAGTAGTCCTGAGAGAGAGTCAGAGAGAAGGAGGGAGGTGGGGGGAGGGCTGACCAATTTATCTTCACTCTCTCCTTCCTCCTCTTCTAATGTTTGCATCTCCCCATTTCTCTCTTGCTCTCCCACTTCCTTTCTTTCGCTGACAGATAGAAGCACAGGGGTGGAATGTGGCCTGGTTGAATATATCAGACTGACTTTCTCCCAGGACTTTTTAGTCTAATTGGGAGAAGCAAAGCAGCTACGTCTAAGGCTTGGCCCAGACGATGCGACCCCATCGGATTCTGCCTTTCCTTTTCTAATTTTGGCCCGCTTTTCAAATGCTGTCCAAATCCTGGCCCAATTTCCTGTCCATATGTGTGATAAAACAATGCCATCTGAAAGAACATAAAACGATGGAGAGCAGTGATGGAGAGGAAGATGGGTACGAATGTTATAGACAGAGAGCTGCCTACTGTATGTGCGAGCCAATACATGTGTGGAGGCTGCGGATGAGGATAATGTGTGAAAGAGAAAAAAAAGTCAGTGATGTTTTAGCAGATGGCACACTACAGATGAGAATGGTTTGCAAAAGGAATAAGGGTGTTGCAGATCAAGTTCATGAATAACTAAAGTACAAACATCCACTGTTGAACCTTTGCTCTGTTAAGACCCTCCACCACTAGACGCAAATCCCAAGACGGCAAAAAAAGGTGCAAAAATCTGCTCCACACATGCATGCTTGTGTAACTGTGTGTTCATTCATAAACCTGCACAAATACAGTAGGGTTTGTTAACAGGGGATTAGTTGTGCACATGTATGTTACTCTGAAACTACAAGCCAACAGAGTCGGGTATGCACTGAATTAAAAACACAAGTACACACAGTGACCCAATTTCCCTGCCTCCACTTTGTTTAGGTTTCATTTTATAAATTACAGTTGGCTGTTTCAATACTGTGTTCATGCATGTAACTATCAATGAATGTGGATACACAAGTAATTAACTTTGTTAGTGTCCAGAGGTTGAGTATCAGGGTTTTGCCTAGATTTTGAAATGGCAGTATAAAAAAAAAAAAAAAAAAGGCCTCTTGTTACAATGACATGGGCTTTATATGCTAATTACCATATGCAGTTAGATCCATAACTATTTGGAGAGTGACAAATCCATGTATTGATATGTCACTGCTAATTCATTGTGGTTTGCAAGAGCATGCTGTTTTGCACTGAGAATAAAATATCCAGTTGAATGACGATTGACACTGAAAGGCATTTTGGTGTTGCTGAGTTGGCCAGGGCATTCCAGACTGTTGATTTGGTCAACCCTAAACTTTTTGATATCTCTTTGGTAGGTTTGTTTGAGTTGCCTCCTGCATCTTTCATTTGCAATAACATCTCTGCAACTCATATTGATAGTGGGGAAAAAAAACAAAATGACAAGCAAACTCATGGAATCAACTCCAGATTTTATATCTGTTTGATTTTCATGAAATAATGAGACAACAGGTCTCACTTCACCTGCGATCTCACCAAGGAACTACTTGTCAGCCTATTGTCCAATTACTTTTGTCCCACTGAAAATGGGGTGCTATGTATAAATGGCTGTAACTTCTTAAAGGTTGATGCAATAATTTTAGTTAAATCCCTTGAATTAAAGATGGAAGTAAGTCTTCACCCCAACCACATCTGGAGTGTTTAATAAAAATGGGTCCATTTTTAAACCTATGGGCCTAACTCCTGTAATGTTTTGCCTACATTTACATTTGCCATAACTCATCCACCCACGTGTCCTTTTTATATGAAGCAGATGCAGATGCATAGTTACAATCAGGCCACATATATCTGAGCTATAAGAGGTCAACGTAGCCAAGGTTTGGTCCGAATGTGTTTGTACTATCAAGTATATAATCAGATATTTGGATCAGTATCAGATGTTATGATTAAATTAATCCTGCGAGGCTAGTGAAAGTCACCAGCACTTACATCATATTTCACTTTAGCTTTGAGCCCTGCCAAAAGCACAAACGTTTAAAGAATTAGTCCGCCTCACTGGTTTGTCCATACGGTTTGTCATGCTGCTAAAGATGCTAGTTTTCCTTGGACTTTCCATCACTGCCATATTTTAGATGTGAACCTGTGTGTGCATGATAACACTTACATCACATTTTCCATTGCCTGATTTTCTTCTCACTGCATGTGAACAGTGAAAAGCGGTAAGATGCCCACAGAACTGAGCTGATATTTAAATAAGATGTATAAAATGAAATGCAGCAGTGAGTTTTAAAAATCAGTAAAATTTCACTAAATCAACTTTTTTTTTGTCTTTTTAGACTTTTTGTAAATAAATAAATGTCAGGCTTATCAAATCTAATCATGCAATGATTTGCTAATGAGTTCATTTTAACACTGTGAAATTACATAATTTGGATAAGTGGTTCTATCAAATCAGTATTTAGTTTAATTGCATTTTAATTTCATTCAACGTTCAATATGATAGCATTTTATTTAATTCACCCTTTAATTTGCTGGCTTTTTTAATAAAAACCTTGTTTAATCTATCATTCTTTTCACCTCTGAGTGTAAAAAGATGTACCTGAATTTGTAAATGTTTACTTCCTCTACTCTGTGTTTGCATGTAAATATTCAAGTACATCTTAAAATTATGTAACAAATCAACAAGAAACATATATATATCGTTTTTATCTTATAGTGGGGGTTTAAGATTGTTTTTTTATTTTTGCTTGATTAAAGCTTGATCATATCTAATGCCAAAAGTGGCATTTGCAGACTGAGGTCCTATACAAAGCAGCAAAGCTTTATACTAACAGAACTGAAAAGATGCTAAAAGCGTTGGATTTTATCCTGGACAATTACCTAAACTCTTTGTTTTGTGTCAGCAGCCTTGAATTTGTGTTGTCCTCGGGTCAAAAATGACCCCTAGGTGTATGGCAAACAAGTGTATGGGAATCCCGAGGACAACACAAGGGTTAGCAAACTTAAGGGGCAAACCTGCTGTCAGTGTGGCTGGCCTCAGCACATGGTGTGTTTATGTCTGTGTGATGTACTTTAACAGCAAGTCTTGGTTTCACAGCAGGTTATGACTGGACCAGCCCAGACAAGACGTCCAATAATAACAGCTTCTCGACTGTGTTAGCTGGTCAGCTGCTAATTAAACAGTGAATGGTTCTGATTATCTGCTGTGTACCAAGAGACGCTGTACATGTGTGTGCTTGTGTATGCATATAAGCCCTTCACTTCAAAATTGTCTTCATCAATCTAATCATTCTGACTAATTAAAGATGTTTGCACTATGAACTGCTTTCACCTACTCATGTATATTTATACTTAAGCACCTTATCTGCCTTAATTCCAGAACTATTGCCAATTCAGGATAAACCAGTTAACATAGCATGGATGTCTCTGGACAGAACCCGGACGACCCACAGAAAACCCACAGTGGCACATGGAGTGTTATGGCAAATGCAGATGGACCCAGGAAGCAGAACGCACGGAGGCAGAGTTGCGGTGAAGACAGTTTATTTACAGTGAGGGGGAGGTATTTATAAGGACAAAATATATACAGTATATGAATGGGGACGCGGAGCCAGGACGTGCAGGTGACGAAAACACACACAGGTAGTGCACTCGATTTGGTACTGTTGAATGCCAAAACCTCCAGACGGAAAACAAAACAGTCGAGGCAAATTCCTAAGGAGGAAACAAAACTCCTTACAGTCACCAAAATAATCCAAGGGCTCCAGCAGGCAGGGGCAGAATTTCAGACGCTCCAAAAAAACGTCAATACTCCGACACTAGTCTTCTGTCAGGTAGCTCCTAAAGAACACTTCTGAGGAAAACATCTGATGAGTAACAGGTGTGCCAGGTTCAGTGACTCACTGCCCTGCCTACCTATACAAAAGGGGAGGCACCAAAAAACACATACAGACAAAAACACCACATAACCAGAATCCAACTCCTAACATGGAGAACCTGCAAACCCCATATAAAAAGGTTGCAGCTGACCTGGAGATCCAAGCTGAGGTCCCAGTGCTAACTACTCCCTATCTGTGCCACTTTTCACTTAGTACCTCCTTATGAGAATGTGAACAAACTACATTACACAAGTGCTTTGCTGTGCAAATAACTATAAAATGTCATTGCTGATTATTGAGTTTGCAAAGTAAAAAGCAAACCTGTCAAGCCTTTATCTGTATAACTTCATTTTTTATGTTGCTTTACACATCTCAAGCTTGTGCAGTGGCCAAAAGTCAACTTGTTTTTCAAACTGACTGTGATAAGAGTTGGGTCTGCCTCTATGACTGAGCAGATCTCAGCTGTTTTCAGTTAAAGACACCACAGTTTCCATGCCTGAAGGCGGCATTCTTAACTTCCATGAATACTGCTCTACAGTAACATCCTGAGGTAAGGGAGAAAATTCTGTGGAAAATATGTGAACTGTGGTGGGTGCCACTATGCCTTTTTATGCTGGCTCAGAATGCATTACAAGTGCAGGATTTTTGTATTTTTTATTTTTTAGTCACACAAATGTAATCGCGTCCCATGTGGACCACTCAACAGATTTGGTTCCCTTTAATTTGAAAGTGAAAATGAAAATCAAGTGGAAGGAATGTCATGTTGACACACAGGAGCTGATTCAATCAAGGACGCGCCAGAGAAAGAGGGCATAATGGGACTGCGACTGGAAAATCTAAATAAAAATGCAGTCCAACCCAAAATGGTCCAGAGGTGCACGGGATAGTGATGGACTCTTAATGGACAGATGTAAAATATTATTACTACTACAGCATACTTAATCACCACATCATTACCTGTGCAGCCAAAAGAAAAACAGCAGCACTGTGAGGCAGTACTCCAACGTAATTACTGTAAAATGTTATTTTTTACTGTGTATCCATTGTCTATGCTATAAGTTATCTAGCAATGAGGTGAAAAGCATCTCTTAACTGCTGCTGTGCTCTTCGTAATGTCCTCTCTGAAATCATCATCACTAAAGATTTAAAACAAATTCAGTTCCTTTAACTTCAGTCATTAAGCAGTAAGGTGACAAGGGAAGAACTTGATTGGTCCTTGTGTGAATTAGGGCTGGGCCATATCATACCGTTCACGGTAATACTGGTATAATGTTGGGCAACGGTAAGAAAATGAAATATCGCAATAGAATATGGGTAAAACCCACATGCGCAGTGCCTTTGTTTTCATATGCGCATGATGGCGACGGAGAATGAGAAGGGCGAAAGCGGATCGTTGAATGAAACGGATGAACCAGAATTGGTTTGTAAAAATGCTGCAACTTCAGTGGTGGAACTGGTTTAGCTTTCGTCTGTCCGATACACAACAAAACACTGTTTTTGGTAGAGCATGCTAGCAGACCATCGTTATTACTGTTTTCTTTGGAAAATACGGCACACTTAAAATTAATCCTTTGATTTTTCTGAAAATCGACAGTGTCCCTTATAATCCCGTGTGCCTTATGTATGAATTCTGGTTGTGTTTACTGACTTCGAAACAATTTTATGTACATGGCCCTCGAAAATCTGTCAAATGTTTTAGTACAACTTTGCTAAGCTATGAAGCTGCACCGCTTGATGGATTGTCGGAGCATTACTGCTATCGTAGGCAGGAGCCTCGCGGAGTGATACGTACTGTGCTTCAACATACAGTGGGGCAAAAAAGTATTTAGTCAGCCACCGATTGTGCAAGTTCCCCCACTTAAAATGATGACAGAGGTCAGTAATTTGCACCAGAGGTACACTTCAACTGTGAGAGAAAGAATGTGAAAAAAAAATCCATGAATTCACATGGTAGGATTTGTAAAGAATTTATTCGTAAATTAGGGTGGAAAATAAGTATTTGGTCACCTCAAACAAGGAAAATCTCTGGCTCTCACAGACCTGTAACGTCTTCTGTAAGAAGCTTTTCTGTTCCCCACTCGTTACCTGTATGAATGGCACCTGTTTGAACTCATCATCTGTATAAAAGACACCTGTCCACAGCCTCAAACAGTCAGACTCCAAACTCCGCCATGGCCAAGACCAAAGAGCTTTCGAAGGACACCAGGAAAAGTATTGTAGACCTGCACCAGACTGGGAAGAGTGAATCTACAATAGGCAAGCAGCTTGGTGTGAAAAAATCAACTGTGGGAGCAATCATCAGAAAATGGAAGACATACAAGACCACTGATAATCTCCCTCGATCTGGGGCTCCACGCAAGATCTCATCCCGTGGGGTCAAAATGATCATGAGAACGGTGAGCGAAGATCCCAGAACCACACGGGGGGACCTGGTGAATGACCTGCAGAGAGCTGGGACCAAAGTAACAAAGGTCACCATCAGTAACACACTACAACGGCAGGGAATCAAATCCCGCAGTGCCAGACGTGTTCCGCTGCTGAAGCCAGTGCATGTCCAGGCCCGTCTGAAGTTTGCCAGAGAGCACATGGATGATACAGCAGAGGATTGGGAGAATGTCATGTGGTCAGATGAAACCAAAGTAGAACTTTTTGGTATAAACTCAACTCGTCGTGTTTGGAGGAAGAAGAATACTGAGTTGCATCCCAAGAACACCATACCTACTGTGAAGCATGGGGGTGGAAACATCATGCTATGGGGCTGTTTTTCTGCCAAGGGGACAGGACGACTGATCCGCGTTAAGGACAGAATGAATGGGGCCATGTATCGTGAGATTTTGAGCCAAAACCTCCTTCCATCAGTTTCATTTTCAAAGTGAGAACTTTGAAAATGAAACGAGGCTGGGTCTTCCAACATGACAATGATCCAAAACACACCGCCCGGGCAACAAAGGAGTGGCTCCGTAAGAAGCATTTGAAAGTCCTGGAGTGGCCTAGCCAGTCTCCAGACCTCAACCCCATAGAAAATCTGTGGCGGGAGTTGAAAGTCCGTGTTGCTCGGCGACAGCCCCAAAACATCACTGCTCTCGAGAAGATCTGCATGGAGGAATGGGCCAAAATACCAGCTACTGTGTGTGCAAACCTGGTAAAGACCTATAGTAAACGTTTGACCTCTGTTATTGCCAACAAAGGTTATGTTGCAAAGTATTGAGTTGTATTTTTGTTATTGACCAAATACTTATTTTCCACCCTGATTTACGAATAAATTCTTTACAAATCCTACCATGTGGATTCATGGATTTTTTTTTTCACATTCTGTCTCTCACAGTTGAAGTGTACCTCTGGTGCAAATTACTGACCTCTGTCATCATTTTAGGTGGGGGAACTTGCACAATCGGTGGCTGACTAAATACTTTTTTGCCCCACTGTAATATCACCGTATTGTGTGTGTATAACCTCTTTCTAAGTTTTGTGGATATTATACATGGTTATGTTGAGGATATGTCGGCCAATTTCCACTGGAAATGCCTTTTGGTTAAACTGCCAGCAAGGAATTTACATTTGCACTGTTAAATTTTTATAACTTTAATGCACATAAAAAACAGCTGCTTGTTTAAGTGAAGATATGGTTTGGGGTTTTTTTTTGCACTAATAAAGTTGTGGAGTTGTAAAGTGTTTTGTCTAGTGTCAATTATATCGTCAGTTATATCGTTATCACAAATTTTCACATTTTTGGTCATACCGTACTGCTCTAGTGTGAATGATGCGCCGCAGGTGGATCTTTCCTCTTCAGGCTTCAGGACCATTATTACACCTTGGTCTAAAAAGCCTGCAACCATAATGCGAGCGGCTAATTTGTGATTTTAAAAAGTGAGATAAAACATATAATTTGGTCATTTCCAAAATTGGGTTTGAACCACTAAGAGTTGTTTTTACTGGCTCTCAGTGGCTCAGTAGCACTAGAAATGGGCACGAGCTTTTTTTCTGCATTCACAGATGTGCTGAGCAGGCGGCATCTTTCTTTCTCTAAAGCTCTGTAGGTCTGATGGGAACTGCCTGCTATAAAGGGCATATTTAACAGAAGGAGCAGGATATCTTCATTTTTAGATATGGTGGGGGTTTTATCCCCTCCAACTCTCTGCTTAGAGTTGTTGTGTCATGTGGCCTCTTCATTTACATTTCTGCAGAGTAATAGCCAGCGTTTCTGATATCCTTGCATTACTCCTCCCCCTTTGTGAGTGTGGACGCTTCATCTCTTTGCTCTCTAAATGCTTTGCTTCTTTTATTGATTTTTACCGATTTTTATGCTGATTTTTTCCCTTTTTTCCATATGAGCTTACCTGCGATAGCTTCTGGACAGTTATAGATCATTAGGACTAAAGTGTTCTTAACAGAAACAGCAACATTTTTATAGTTACCTTATCCTCAGCGCTCCGTGTGTCTGTGGCCTAGACACAGCTGAAGCCTGATTACAGCGTCTGGGCACCGAGCAGCCTCGATAGCCTAGAAAGGTGCTAACCGCTAGGCTAACTAGCAACAAGATGCCTTCCCTCTCCACAGATGACTACCACAGCCTCCTGCAGAAGATTGCAGCACTGGAGACAAAAATTCATCGCTTAGAAGTAAACGTGGAGGTAAATGGACTGTGTGGAAATGAAACAACCTTGCCTTTGATTCAAAACAATGGCGATGAGCAAGCTAGCACACAGCTAAGGAGCACAGATAACATGACCAAGAAAGTAGACTTTGTGCACTATTACAAATCCTCAAGCGATAATCCCCCCTTGGACTGTCTTGGTGCAAAACCAACACATAAATCATGTCTCCTGGAAGGGGGAGGACGTACCACAGGCAGGGCACAGCGAGCTGAAATCTCTGAAACCGACTGGCCTTCACTTCCTACGAGACAGAGAAGCTCTTCTACCCCTGTATACGAGAGGAAACAGGACTGGACAACCGTGAATAGGAAGGTTAACAACAAACCTTCAAAACAACTGAATGTGAAACTGAAGAACAGATTTGCTCCACTATCAAAGGACCCTGGATCTATATCGGATAACCATCCATCTAAAAGTAGCTAAGTAAGGCCTGAAAATCCACGGGGAAAGCTAAAGGCTAGGCCTGAAACGCTGATTGTGGGTGACTCTGCTGTAAAGGATGTACAAAGCATGTGCGGTAAGAACACTAAAGTCCTCTGCTTTCCTAACGATATGGTCAACATCCTGAAGGAGAGAATTCTTCAAATTGCAGATGAATATCCAACTGTGACAAACATTGTCCTGCATACAGGGTCAAACGATGTGTCCAAACAACAATCGGAGGTTCTGAAACGGGACTTTATTGGATTATTAAACACTGTAAACTCTCTGAATGCAGCTGTATTCATCAGTGGGCCTGTACCGCCGGTCAGAGGAGGAGATGAGAGATTCAGCAGGCTGTTTACACTGAATAAATGGCTTATATCAGCATGTGCTGACCACTCAGTGCATTTTATCAACAACTTTAATATTTTTTGGGAACGCAGGCATCTGTTTAAAGCAAATGGATTTAATTTTAACAAGTCAGGGGTGAAACTGTTCACCTCCAACTTGTTTTATTCCATACGTCATCCATCTGTGCTTGGAGCCAAGGCTGAGATAAACGAGGAGTTATCTCATAAAGAGGAACAAACAGTACTCCAAGAACAGACAAAGCCCAGCAGAAACCTTGAGGAGGAGCTCCATCTGCCCCCACCCGGGAAGAGCCTCAGAAAGGAGAGACATCTGAGGCAAGAAGAGGCAAGAAGAGGGGTCCCTATTTGCCTCCAACTCTCTCAACAACACCAACGACCAGGACCAGGATCTTCCCCAGTCCCCCAAACCCCTGACAGGCCATCACCCCCATCACCCTCCTCCCCCTCCCTTTCTCCCTCCTCCCCACACCTGAAATTCACTGAAGAGATGATGGAGCGGGTCAATGCTGGGCTCAGATCTACCCCCCGGCCGATTCCCTCTTTGTCCCCCATAAACCCCCCACCAAAGCAGCCAAAGGTTCGCCACCGAGCCCCACCCTCAACAGAGCAATCGAAGTCACATTGCCCAGCCTCGCCCCCCTTAGTTCCTCCTTACCACCTTCATGCTTTGTCTCCGCAGTCTGATGTGTGATGTGTGGAGGGTCCGGGCTGCGAGGATTATGGCAGTGGTGACTTTTCCCAGGAGAAGCTGGGACCCTGTTTACTAGAAGGTTTTAAAATCTCTGTACTTTTAGGTGACAGGAGACATGTGGCCTGGTCAAAACACAGAGAGCTGCACTCTAAAAGATCTTTAAATATAGTAAACATACCTTGTGTGCCACAGACTGCTCCCAAACACGAGGGGACAAGTAATGCCTCTAAAACACTTAAGTTGGCTTTATTAAACGTTAGATCTTTAGCTGGGAAAACATTTTTAATTAATGATTTAATCACTGAGCACAGCCTTGATTTTATGTTTTTAACTGAAACTTGGTTGGACCAAAGTAACAGTGGAGCTGTTCTCATCGAGACGACCCCTCCTAACTACAGTTTTATCAGTGAGGCCAGGGTGAGCAGGAGAGGAGGAGGGGTTGCTGTCTTATTTAATGAATCATTTCAATGTAAGCAGCTATCTCCTGGAAGTTTTCAGTCTTTTGAATATGTGGCTTTACAGCTGAAGGCCCCATCCAAAGTTGTGTTTCTTAATGTTTACAGGCCTCCCAAATACTGCACAGACTTTTTTAATGACCTCAGTGAACTGCTGTCTGTGATCTGTGTTGATTTCGACTGTGTAATTATTGTTGGGGATTTTAACATCCATGTGGACAACCCTCAGGACAAAGGGACTAAAGACCTGAGTAACACTCTGGGCAACTTTGGGCTGACTCAGCATGTAACAGAGGCCACACATAATAGAGGACACACTCTCGACCTACTGATCTCCAAGAGCCTGAGCATTTCAAACATTACTGTGTCTGATGTGGGCTTATCTGATCATTACTGTGTTTTCTTTGAAAGTAAAATCTCAGCCCACACAAATATATCAACAGCAGTGATCACAAAACGGTGTATAACTGAAGACAGTAGTGAGATCTTTAACCAGGTCTTCCCATTAACACCTGACCTGTCCAAAGGTTCAGTCAATGAGCTCGTCAATAGCTTTAATGCAAAATGTTAAATGTAATGGACACTATTGCTCCCATTAAGGTGAAGGTTATCTCTGGAAGGAAAAAGTCTCCATGGAGAAACTCCACACTAGTGAAAAATGAAAAAAGAGAGTGTAGGAAAGCTGAGCGCAGATGGAGAAAAACAAACCTCCAGGTTCATTATGACATCTATAAAGAGAAACTTCACAATTATAATTTACAACTGAGGAGTGCAAGAAGGTCCTACTTCTCTGACATCATCACTAAAAACAGCCATAATGCTCGGGTCTTATTTTCTACAGTTGACAGGCTAACAAACCCTCCTGTGCCAGTGGCAGCTGAACTTCATTCAACCATGGCCTGCAATGACTTTGCCAAATTCTTCACAGACAAAATCAAAAAGATTAGACAAGCAGTTGGTACATCAACAGCAGATCCAGGATATGTACTGTGTCCACCGAAAAACTGTTTAAACACCATCAAACAGTTTGACCCTATTAACAGCAAAGACCTGGAGGACATCTTAGGTCAACTGAACTCCTCCTCTTGCTGTTTAGATGTCCTGCCAACAAGTTTTTTCAAAAAGGTCTCAAAGACTTTGGAGTCAGACCTGTTACAGATCGTCAACTTTTCCTTAATGTCAGGTGTGTTTCCAGAACCACTAAAAACTGCTGTAATCAAACCTATACTGAAAAAGGACAATCTTGACAAGACACAAATGAAAAACTACAGGCCGATCTCAAATCTCCCATTTTTAAGTAAGATAATTGAAAAAGCAGTTTCTCAACAGCTCAATTACTTCTTAAAACAGAATAACTGCTACGATGCCTTCCAGTCAGGTTTTAGACAGAATCACAGCACTGAAACCGCTCTGACCAAAGTGTTCAATGACATATGTCTGAACACAGACAGTGGAAAAATGTCAGTCCTAGTTTTACTGGATCTCAGTGCAGCATTTGATACAGTTGACCACAACATATTACTCAAACGACTGGAGAACTGGGCAGGTCTTTCAGGAACTGTACTAAACTGGTTCAAAACATACTTAGAAAACAGGAAATACTTTGTATCAATAGGTAACTTCACATCCGAGCAGACAAGTATCACATGTGGAGTTCCCCAAGGTTCCATCTTGGGACCCCCTCTGTTTAACATTTACATGCTCCCACTGGCAGAGATTATAAAGAACAACAAAATAAACTACCACAGCTATGCAGATGACACACAAATATATATCACAATGTCACCAGGAGACCGAGGCCCTGTACAGGCTCTTGGTAAATGCATTGAGGAAATTAATGACTGGTTGTGCCACAATTTTCTCCAGCTAAACAAAAACAAAACTGAGGTAATAGTCTTTGGCGCCAAAGAAAAACGATTACAGGTCACCAGAGAACTTCAATCTATACATCTAAAAACCACAAACCAGGCGAGAAATTTGGGTGTAGTGATGGATGCAGACCTAAACTTAGAAAAACACATTAAGACAATAACAAAATCAGCTTACTATCACCTCAAGAATATTTCAAGGATAAAAGATCTGATGTCTCAACAGGACCTGGAAAAACTAGTCCATGCATTCATTTTTAGTAGGCTTGATTACTGTAACAGCATCTTTACAGGTCTACCTAAAAAATCAGTCAGACAACTACAGCTCATTCAGAACTCTGCTGCTCGAGTCCTCACTAAGACCAAAAAAGTGGACCACATCAGTCCAGCTCTGAGGTCTTTACACTGGCTGCCTGTCCGTCAGAGGATAGACTTTAAAGTTCTGATGCTGGCCTATAAAGCTCTGAATGGTTTAGGACCAAAATACATCAGTGACCTCCTGACCCAGTATGAACCTTCCAGATCCCTCAGGTCATCTGGATCCGGTCTTTTATCAGTTCCCAGAGTCAGAACCAGACACGGAGAAGCTGCATTCAGCTTTTATGCTCCTTATATCTGGAACAAACTCCCAGAAAGCCTCAGATCAGCTGAAACACTCAGTTTATTTAAATCCAGGTTGAAGACTCACCTGTTCTCAGCTGCATTTGAATAAAGCACCAAATCCACACTTTTAAGCTTAAATTTCAAAACTTACACTAACTACTGATCTTATCTATTTCTGATTTTATCTGTTTTGATTTTATATACTGTTTTGTTTGTTTGTTAAGCTTAAATTTCAAAACTTGCATTAACTACTGATTTTATCTACTGTTCTGATTTTATCTGTTTTGATTTTATATACTGTTTTGTTTGTTTGTTTGTTTGTTTGTTTGTTAAGTGGGTTTAGAGCTCTGGGTAGCTCCCCAGCTGGGTCTAGACTGGGTCTAGAGAGTATTTTAAATTCAGGGAATTTAAAATAGAAAGTAGCTCGTCCACAGAAGGACTGGTAGCTCCCCTTACGATAAGGGTTCAGATCGCGCGAACAGGTGTGAAATGTGTGTGTTTAGTTAGTTAGTTTGTTTGCTTGTTTTAATCAATTTTAAATCATGCTTTTTATTTGTTTTTGTTTCTAATGTCTCTGTAAAGCACTTTGAATCACCTTGTTGTTGAATTGTGCTATACAAATAAATTTGCCTTGCCTTGCCTTGCCTTGCCTTCTGATAACTTGTGCGGATGTCTCAACATTTTCCTTTACCTTATTCTTCTTCAGTCAACCCCTACCTTTATAGTTGCATTTAATTAAAAGCTGTATTTTTTTCTCCTTGGTTGCTTTGAAGAAAGCCTTGATTCCCCCTCCCCCAACCAAATGCACAGATAAGATTCAGTACCACTTCTGAAGATTACTCTCTCCTATCTTTATGACTTTATCTCTTAAGTCTGTGACAGATGAACATGGATGAAATAGATTCATTTTTATGCAAATGCGACTTGCAATACCTCTCATTTAGTTGCTAAAGCTGTGGCTTTGTGTTCAGGTATGCACAGGAAAACACGGAAAACACAAGTGTGCTGTTATATGTGTCAAGTAGGATACTTGCATATACACTGTGTGTGTCTGTCTGATTTCTGTTCATTTAAATTAACAGAGCTTTAGCTGTAAGAGTAGAAGCTTAGCCTTGGCTTCATTTTTAGCCAACCCTCTCCAAAAGCCTGACATGGTCTGGTAGGGTCAGTAGCACCTGTAGGTGGGCAGCGCTCTCATAGCAAGCTGCTGACAACTGTAGTTTATTATATGACACCGCCATTTCTCAATGTCGTTCTCTAAAACTGTTCTCTCATTCATACTTTTTCAACCCTTCTACCTGACTGTGTGTGTCTGATAAGAGCAAGGCAGAGAAATAGCACGACAAAGCTGGTTATACAGCGTTTGTCTGAAGGTGAGTGTGCATATATCGGCTATGTCTCTGTTGGCAGCCTCGCACCAGCCACCCCTTCCAGGCCATTTTTCATCCGGCTGCTGCAGTACACACTGCAGAGGGAAGCAAGAGGGGTAGAGTTGAATAGGATATGGTAAGAGGTTGCATGGATATCAGCAGGAGAGACTGCGGTGTTGCAACAGAAAAAAAAGTTTTTGCTGTGACACCTTGCTGTTCTGATATTGTTTACTGGGATTATTTAAGAACTCTGCATGGGTGCTGATACAGTAATGGGACACCACAGGGACAGAGAGACTTCATAACTGAGTTACAGGTACATACACAAGCATGTAAGCATGGTCTGCTAGAGCCAATAGCAGGCTGCATAACTGCAGTGGGTGTTGATTCATCACTTTCACTCGCAGTAGGCCCATCTTGCTGATAATTATCTTTGTCAAGTTAATTATCAGTGTAAGTGTCAGCATGACAGTGCCGATGAATTACATCCAGATAACCTTGATTAATCAACAAAATGAGTTTTTGGGCAAATGCTTTTTGCATATGGATGTCCTCCCTGTGGAAAATGTCTTCTCAAATTTCCATCCATCTTTATCTCGTCACATCCACAATTTCTCATAGCCTACTCCCCTCCACCACTGTCTCAACTTATTTTATTTTCATAGATTTTTGCTCTTACCATCTGTTTCTAAGACTGCTGCTGTCTGCTCATAGTAGGTACAATTTATGAAAGCTTTTGTCCTGTCTGAAACACCTGAGCAGTTACTGGATGAATTCCAGTGAAACTGTGTACAGTACACAGGAACACCGCCTATATATGTCTCACGAGTGGTGATCCACTGACATTCCTATTTTTGTCCAATAGGTGTTTTCCCTGTGCCTGATTCAATTCTCTAAGGGTGCTCTGGTTTCTTCTCACAGTCCAAAGACATACATGATACATTAATTTGTTAACTGATGATTTTAAAATGGCACAGGTAAACTTGAGTCTTTGTGTTAGCTCTGTGACTGACAGGTGATTTCTGATGGGTGAACTGCCTTCCATCTATTGATGACTGGGTTGAATGAGTACCCTGCTAGCACACTACCACCATCCATCCATTTATTCACCTTTTTCCAGTGCAGGGTGCTGATATAATATGTACTCATATTCACACGTACATTAATGTGTTTGGAGCATGGGATCAAGCCAAAGCACTGGCAGATAACCTATGTAGGCACAAGGAGAACATTCAGACTCCACACAGGAAGACCCCAGCCAACCGGCAGATTTAAATCCAGGACCCTTTTGCTATGAGGCACCAGCTCTAACCACTACAGCACCATGCTGCTTATTCTCAGCTTACTAATCTTGACTTCTAAGTCAAAGCAACTTTGTGCTCAGGCAGACATTAGCAAAATTGTCATTTTCTTTCTCATGTCATGAGAAAATCTCTAGAAATGTCTACTTATTTGGTCCAAATGATCATTTGGACTCAGTGACAAACTGATTTGGTTCAATAGGCCTCTCAAGAACTCAAGAATTCATTTAATTGCTATCGATAATTTTCATACTTTCAACTTTAATAGGGTAAAAAGATGAATTGGTGACATTTTATATTAAAAAGGAAAGCCCAACCTCAGTCTGCAATCATAACACTCTGTGAAAGCATTTTCCTGGTAGTCCTTGCATGCCACAGTCACAGGAGCTCGTTCAGTGAGAGACTGAGATTACCGAAAAGCACCACTGAACGACACAGGAAATCATTCCTGCCTGTGGCCATCTCCCTGTACAACGCATCCACTTAACACACTGTTTGCTGCTACAACTACACATGTTTCTTTTCCAAATATTTATTTATAAGTGACTTATGTATGTATGTATGTATATATATGTATATATTGTACTATTCTTAGTTAGCGTATTGTCTGTCTTGTCTTAATGTTGGTTTAAAATGGAGCACTGTAACAAAAAATAATTTCCCCCAGGGATCAATAAAGTATTCTGATTCTGATGATTCTGAACTAATGTCTTCTATATCTTTTTACATCAACTTTGCTCACCCAATTAACTTCCTTCAAAATCTTCACTACTTACATTATACTGCATTCACTGCTGTCCTTTCTTTGCAACCCAATAGAGTTGGCAGCATAAACAGAGAAAGAGGCAATTCTGGTTCTGTTTTAGGTACCTGTATGTAATGAATTAAATCTATGTAACTGTTTTGTTTGTTGTGTTGATTGTAGGTGGGTCAGAGATCAAGATCAGCATTTGGTAAATAAAAGCAAAGGAATAGTACAAAATGTAGCACACAAAGAAAATAATAGAGAAAGACTAGCAATAAATTCAGTCTTAATGACGTTTGGATGCAGAGTAGTCAGAAATGTGTACATGCAAACAATGCAAAAAAAAACCCTAAAACGTTAACTCAAACCTGTGAGCGGAAGGTTCCAGATTAAAAGAAGAAAGAAAAAATAGCTTGATAGTGAACCTAGTTAAATAGGCTGAGACATAAATTACTCTGATTGCTTTTCTTTCCACTTCCCATTGGGTCACAGCAAGCACAGCTACAGCAGACAGAGAGGGAGACTAGCAAACCTAATGCAGTTATCACCTTAACACACTTCCAACGAAAGACTCTTTGCTCAAAAAATTATCACAATTTCTAGCACTGTTCTTATTTACGATGTGTGTGCTGGAAGCTTGGTGATAAATTTATCAAGTTGTCCAGACGCGGCGACACCCCGATAAACTACCTGAACGGGATCAACTGGGACGCTCGGAAGGTGCAGAGCAGCACCTGACACACTCTTGAAGTCAGTGACACCTCCTGCATGGAATAAATTCTGTCATTATTAATTCAGACACTGCCATGACCGTACCTTTCATTCATTCATTTTTCATACAACCCTGTAGTGCTGCTGTTTTATGATTCAGCGCTCATAATGTGTGTTGTAGTTTTCCCTTTTCACTGAGCATTACGCTTGCATTGAAATATGGCTTATCAAATTTCCTTAGCATAACAGCCTGGTGAACTTTGTACCGTCTGTAGTTTCCTTTTCCTTTTTTTTATTTATTTTTTTTTACCTCAGCTGCCCTCTCTTTCTCTTTGTTTGAGTGTCTTTATTCTTCCTTTTAAAAACCAAACCTCCCTTAATGTAATACTGTGCACCCTTGCTGTGTGGTAATTACGTTAGCACTGCAGTCTTCTAAACGAGCAGCCCATATTTAAAAGATATGAGATGGTGAATTTTGTGTGTGGATGTGAAAATGTGCTTGTACCATAGTGGGCCCGCCGAAAACAACAAGCAGGTCGTTAAGAAACCAGCCCTTAAGTGTCCGCACAGCTATTCAAATGTAGCATGAATGTAATTGAATAGGCTACTCTCTTTGAGTTGTGTGAGTGCTTTCTACTTGGTTTTAATCAACTGATTGTGATGGGGCTTCAGTCTGCTGCCTGCCTTGTTTGTGCTTTTGTGTCACATTCTTGTTGGCTCCTCTAACGCCTTTGCTAACCGTGTCTAGGGTTGCCAACTCCCTGAAAAATAAATAAGGGACACCTCGTGGCCAGGGCCGGGCGACCCAGTTGTCTTCACCCTTCCCAGTGTGGTGAATTTTCTAGCTCTTTTTTTGTGTGTGAAATTATTTTTTTTAACCCTTTGACTTGAATTTGATTTAAGTAGATGTGTATTCTTTGTGATATGAACACATGTGAAACAAATGATCATTTAGCCATTTATTTTTAGCTCAAAATGACAACATTAACACAGTAAAACAGGCCTCTTTCTTAAACAGAAGCCTGTCATGCTTAACTTTTGAGAATATAAGTAAATCTTTCTTTAAAAGAACTTTGTCCTGCTTAACTTAAAATAATAGAAAACAATAGAAAGAAAAATATTCTTGTAACAGTGCACATTTAGTGCATTTAGTACAATTGGCTTCAGCTGAGGTATTATTTCAGCTTTTCTAATGCTAATCAGCTGCTCCCGTTTGAAAACCCGCTTGTTCCCATGATTACGCATCTTAACTCATCATCATTATTCATCTGTGTATTACTTTTATGTATTAGTCATCTATTTGTTGTAATCATCTATCCTTGCAGTCGTTTATTACACAAAATAAATTATATTATCACACTTCTGGCCACATAGCGCTGATATTCACTGCACATGCCCATATTAACTTTTTCCAGCCAGGTGTTTTCTAGTGATGTGCGATACCACTGATTTCCTTTCCGATCCGATACCAAGTAATATTCAGGGTGGTATCGACGATACTGATCCGATACCGATACTTTGTACAAAAACGTATTTTATTTATTGTATCTCAAATTATAGCGTCATAATGATTACAGGGCATCAGATTACTTGTTCTTATCACTTAATAATGCAGGGTTCATCATATAGAAATAAAAAAAACTGAAGTTGTGCCTATTTGAACACCTTGCCTGCCTGCAGCACTAAAGGACTCCGTGAGAGACGTCTGTCTCGCCCTGGCAGCACCTGTCCCTGTCCTTCTCTTCAGTTCTCCTCAACATACACTCCTCATATTCTGTGATATGATTTACTCTGAGGTGTTTGACAAGGTTAGTGATGTTGCCATATGTTACCATACATGCCAACCCTCCCGATTTTTCCGGGAGAATACCAAATTTCAGTGCCCTTCCCGAAAATCTCCCAGAGCCACCATTCTCCTGAATTTCTCCCGATTTTCCACCCGGACAACAAAATTGAAAAACCATATCGCAGAATTCATAGCGCGGCCCAGCCAATTCCAGTTTCCAACAATGGCGGCAGCTACTTAGTTTTAATATCACTCTTATTTCTCTTTCTGGGTCGCAAAAAACTGTTAACATATTTTCAGGTGAGAATGTAGCTGTGTAAACTTCAAATATCTGAGCCAACTGACACATCATTTTCAAACCCCCGCGGTCTTTCGCTACTCGGGTTAAACATGATATACAAGTCACTTTGATAACTTAAAAATGTTATTGTTTGGCTTTTTCAGTGTTTTATTTGTTCGTGAGTAAATCGGTTTGGCTGAGATTAAAGTTATTAGATTAGATTAAATTAAACTTTATTAATCCCTCAGGAGGGTTCCTCCGGGGTTTTCACACAGCTGAATAAACGTCAAACAGAAAATGATTAAACAGAAGTGTGAGACGGTCGAGAGTTTACGTCAGCGCCCGGTTGTATTCACCCTCCACCGATGGAGCTCGTGACGTGCAACCCGGCTTTCTTTAGACCGCGAAGGCCGGGTCCTCAGGTGGACGCAGCCTCTGAATTTGGACACCCCCGCTGTTTCCGGGCCGGCCAATAATAACGGTGATTTAACGTATTTTATCCGATAAATAAACCCTGCAAAATGTATTTATCAGCCCCCCCAACAGACCTTTTGAATGTCTCCCTAGTAGGCTACGGCCACAACACCTCACTCACTCTTGGAGCACTTTTTTGCCACATGTATCGCAAACCACGTCTCAGATGTTTGTGGAGGTAAAATACGTCTGCACAATTACGCTCAGCCATTGTTGTGAGTGCGCACGCCAAGGCGCTGCGAGACATTTATACAGCCGTATTTCGCACATGACTATGAAAGGCGGAAGAGGAAGTAGTTCCTTTGAATGTAGACAATCTGAATGTTATAGTTTCTTTCCACTGTGTTCCTGTTAATGATAAACTATAAATTTACTCTAAATTACTAAAATATCGATATTTTAATGTGAGAATCGATTCTAGAACATAAATGACTGGTATCGGAGGAATCGATATTTCAGGATCGATCCGCACATCACTAGTGTTTTCCTTTTCCCATTCTTCCCTTTCTCTGAGGGGGAACAAACATTGCTGCTCTAACGCTGGGCTCACACTGTGCGGTTTTAGGCCCATTTTGAGCCGATTTTTGAGTGATCGGACCGATTTTGGCCTTCATCGTGCGTCGTGTAGTATACGTGGGGTAACGAGAAGTGATTAACACCTCACTACCAGCTCCCGATCATCAATCGCTCGTGAGCCGCTCACACTGCTCGCGCGCAAACACGTAAACGCCGTGAAAAAGACGGAGCAGCACGGCAGTGCAGCGTGTGATCTGGACACAAGCGATGGAGGCACAACTTGTAGAACTTTGAAAAGCTCATCCGAGCCTTTTCGATGTGGCCTCACAAAATTATCACGACCACAACAACCGTGAAAATAGTTGGATCTACATCGCTGCTAAATCACAGCTGCCTGATCATGTTTTTCATTAGCAATTTAGCAAAGTTGATGGTGGTGGTGTGCGTGTCTGTGTGAGTGAGAGACAGAGAGAGCGAGCGACAGATTTTCTGTTATAACCTTCATTTTATGGAGGCACAGTGTGAGCACTCAGGTCGCATCAGAGCATCGGGCGGTATAGTGTGAGACCCTGCATCGTGACCTACCAACTTCTAACCCCTGCGAGTCAATCGTGCAGTTTGAGCAGGAGCTGAATAACGCGACTGAAAAAATCGCACAGTGTTTGCCCAGCTTTAGGTGTACTGTCGTCCGAGACTTGCACCGCAGTGTCGGCGTTTGTTCCCCTGTTGGCCATGCTTCTTGTTGTGGTCATCTGTTGTCTTCCGGTATTTTCTCCGTAAGCGACCTTTCCTCGACCAATGAGATGAGCGGTAATCTGAATTGTCATACTCGAATTGTCATAAGTGTGCTGTCAGCTCATTGGTCACAAAGCAGGAGAGGGGCTGGGAATTATGTTTTCAAACAAAGTGTTAATTCCATTAAAAGTTATAGACTACTTTTGATTATCACTGTATTACGGGACAAAGTGCGTCCCTTATTAGCTCAATACGGGACGTGTACTTTTGTTTCGAAATACGGGACGATTCCGTATTTTAAGGGACGGTTGGCAACCCTAACCGTGTCTGTTTATTTAATGTCTTGTCGTTCAGATCATTAGTTACGTTATATTTTCTCTACATAGCTGCAACTGACATAGTTTCTATGCTTGCCAGGTAGAGACGCCGCAGGCTAGTCAGTATGCATGCATGAATTAAATCAGTGCACATACAAGGAAATGCACATACTGTAGCATAATAGGAATGCAGTCATATTAGACTGATCATAGATGCGCTTTCTTTCTTTGCAGAGACCATTGGTTTGCTTTACACTGTGTTACATGTTGTTTAACAGATTATATTTGGCATAACCTTTGCTGTTTTACCCTTCAGCTCCATGTTATCATGGGAGTCCCATGAGGCATTGCTGCTGCTTCTGCTGCTGCTGCAGGAACTAAGGGAATAGCTTACAGGCTAGCTCCTACTAAAGAATATCCTCTATTTGACCCTCTATGGCTCTGACTGCCCCAGTATCACTTCTTGAATGGACTGCTCATTTCATACAACAATGTGGAAAGCATACTAAAGTAGAAAATGTGCTTGAATTTACAGGATATGGGATTTTTTTGTGTGGTCTGTATGCGGTATATCGTTTTATTCCATTTAAACTTGAGCTCTAGTTTTTCTAACATATCCAAAGGGAATATGGTGCATTTGTGTTTTCTTTCTGCACTCTTTGTACCGAAAACTGGAGACAAAATCTGGATGACAATCAATTAAAGCCAGTGCAAAAGAAAGAGAAAAAGATTGTTTCTATAACAATGAGCCTTCACTTGATCTTCATCATGGCTTTGTGCTATTTACTGTACTCCTGTGCTCCCAGTTTGATCGAACATGAAAATAATCCAATTATAAGCTATTATACTGTCCCCAACTGTTCTATTATTGAAGATGAGGATCATTTAAAGTAAATGAAGCAGAAGAGAGGATAAAATGAGAGAGCCTAAATGGAATGAACCAGTGAAAAGCTGGTAGTTGAGTGACAAAGCTGCTCATGAGACCCCAAATATGTTTGTGTGCGTATCTGCTGCATTGCACTGCTGTTTAAAGAGGAATGTGTTGCAGCAATTTGGTTTGTTGCTACAAACTCCCTGAGTCTCCCTGTCAGCAGTTCAGCTGCAACCACAAGTCCAGATAAAACATTAAAGACAAGGCACTGACAAGGCAGGGCCAACCGGGGCCACTTAAAACTAATACCACGGGGCAGGCTATAAGGCCTTCCATCAATTACAACCTTATTAGACTAATCGTAATGAAATAATTCAATTCAGCAGACAGCTGACTCTCAACTCTGCAGATCACCAACAGGCAAGTAAAACAGTGGAGGGGAGGGATCGGCATGGATCTTTCTCTTTAAAAATAGTTGAGTCGTATTTGCAGAGATGAAGGGCAAAATCACTGAATCTACTATAGTTTCTTTTTCAAATTCTAGAAGCCAATCTTCAGCCTGCTTTGACTAGAAGCAGAATTCACCAAGCGCTGGATTGTTCACCCACTAATAGGGAACATGAGCTGGGTTTAGTGAGACAGGTTAGTTTTACCCTGCTGATGATGTGTTGTTGCAATAGTAAGGAAAGAAACACAGCTAACTTTTGCTGTGACGCCTCAGTTCTCATACTATCGTTTGTAACTCCAGTCCGTTTAATTTATTTTTTTTTTAATTACAAAGAAATATTTAGAGTCATATTTTGTCTTATTTTGTTTCATTCTATGATACTTTCTGCCTCTAGGAGGTGGAGTGCTGTTGCCATTAGGCCATCAGCATTATAATTAACTAGCTGGATTTAGTTTGTTTTGAAAAAGTAGAGCGTGATTACTTACCATTGTTATTAAAAATTGTGGACACTGAGTGTATTTCTTTTCCCTTGCTTCTTCTTCTATTTCTTCATCTACTTGATTTTGACTTTATTCGTTTAAAATATCCTTGGAACCACAAGTAAGCCTGCAGTCTCAGAGCGAAGTGCTGTATTGGGGTGATACGATGCTATGAGGTCTTTAAGATCAGATTATCTTGATTATTCGAGCCCTTGTATGCGAGGAGAAGAACTTTAAATTAGATTTTAGATTTAACAGGAAACCAATAAGGAGAAGTTCATATGGGAAATATGTCCTCTCATTTTAGTCCCTGTCAGTCCTCTTTCTGCAGCATTGAGGATCAACTGAAGGCTTTTCAGAGAACCTTTAGAACAACCTGATATTAATGAAATGCAATAGTCCAGCTATGTTTTTTGTAAATGTATACCATGACGTGTGTGTTGTGAGACTGTATGTGGCACTTGCTCAAAGGGAGATGACGCAGTGAAAACCATTAAAACTTCTTGAATAAGAGATTTGCATGTGCAAAGTGATGGAAAAAAAATTTGAGAGCCAGCTGGCTGACCTCTAACTAACAGCCTGTGATTGAAGAGAAGGCTGTATTTTATTCGCTCCCCAAGGGGACTGAGAGAACACAGAAGTTATATAAAGGACAGAAAGAGTCCATCCTACCACCGTCTGTATTAAGACACTGCTCTCCTTATCGCTTTCACTTGCTATGTCTTCCTTCCACTCTGCGATTTGACATGATAAATTACCAGTCACAGCTCCACTGCAGACTCATAGTTGAGGGAGTAGAGCTCTCACATGCAGCAACAGCAGTAGGCTGCTCTAACTGGGACTAAGTGCAAACGGACATAACTGTGTGGCAAAGGGCCAAAGCCTGCTGTAGTCCTTACACCACATTTGTCACATCTCCTGCGTTTCTGGCAGCTGTTCTGCTGACTGATGTGTTTAGAGGTCTCCATGTATGTGTTGGTATCACCTAGATCTAACCTATACTGCTGTCCTTTGTCTTACAAATAAGCTATACTATACTTTATACTATACTTACTATACTTTTCTTCTGAAGGCACTTCAGATGGTGTCGCTCCTTCGCTGGTGCTATACATTCTTTAGTTTTTGATTTCGCTTCATGTTTGGGATGCAGTGCAAATGACCAGACAGACCTTGACTTTAACATTGTTTTTTCAGATTCTACTGAGTAGGGAAAATGTATCATGAATACCAAAAGAGACACTGCTTATCATTCATTGCCTCTTACATTGTTAATGTAATGTGATACATCGCTGAATGAGAGGCAACCTGGCATCCAGTTTATCTTTATTTCTCCAAACTGGCAGCTACAGGATGAACTAAAGGTTCTTCTAAGGTTGTTCTTTCAATTTAGGCTGTCTCAACTGTTTGTGTCTTCTAATGCCATCCACGACTGGCTTGATGATGTTGACATCAGGTCTCTCCGGGGGCTGTACCATCTGTCACTGGACTCTTTGGTCTTCTTTTCTCTGAAGATAGACCTTCATGACTTTAGTGTGTAAGCAAATCTAAACTGTACAAAAGAATATGCACATTCATTTAAATGCACATAAATTTGCATAAAATGTGTTATTATATTAGAAATATTAGCTTAATGTGTGCAAGATAGGACTCAAGGTCACGTGCCCATATTTTTGTTGCTCTACCAGGTGACAGAGAAGGACAGTGAGTGTGTGTGTGTGTGGTATCAATGAAAAGCCTCATGCTGTAAATATAAGTATTAGTGCAGAGAGAAGTTTACTGCATAGTGTCTATGAATGTGAACATATTCACCAATACTTACATCTCAGTCTGAAATATGCATTGCAAATGGTGGAACCATCCGGGCTTTTTTAATCATGTTATTTCTGATTCAACATCATTATATTGCAGATTGTATGTTTTAACTTAAAAGAATATTTGAGCAGCAAACAAAATAATCTCTTCTCACAACAAATGCGACATTCAGACTGACGCTAATCCCCCCACCCCAAGTATGAAATATTTGCTAGCTTTATTTAAACAAGGGCAATGTTGGCGCATGTTTTGCCTTTTGTTGTTTTTTATTTATTTATCTTGAATTTATATTAATATTCACACCAAATTTGTAAAATATTATTCAGGTTTAGCAGTTACCTCAGGCAGCCCCTTTATTGAAGCCAACAGCATGGCCTGTCAGGGCACGAACACTGGACACTCTGAGGATGTCCTTTGCTGTCTGGACACAGGATGTTAGCAGCAGATCCTTTTGGTCCTGTGCACATCAGGCTCTGGCTCTTTGTGAATCTTTCTTCGAATCATTCAGGCGACTGTCCCACTCTGCCTGAAGTCCTCCACCATAGTCCCCTTGCCTAAGAAGCCCCACATCACCGGCCTGAATGACTACAGACCGGTGGCACTCACCCCAGTGGTAATGAAATGCTTTGAGAAGCTGGTCCGCAGACACATCACAGCAGCCCTGCCCCGCAGCCTGGATCCACACCAGTTTGCCTACAGAGCAAACCGATCCACGGAAGACGCTGTAGCCACAGCACTCCATGCTGCATTAACTCACCTGGAAGAGCATGATAGCTATGTGCGGATGCTCTTCGTGGATTACTGCTCAGCTTTTAACACCATCCTTCCACACAAACTGGTGGCCAAGCTACAAGACCTGGGGCTTCCATACAGCACCTGCATGTGGATCAATAGCTTCCTCTCGGGCCGTAGACAGAGAGTCAGAGTTGGCCATCACACATCCTCAGCCCTGAGTCTCAGCACTGGCTCACCCCAGGGCTGTGTGCTCAGTCCACTGCTCTACTCTCTCTACACACACGACTGCACTCCTCGCCACCACAGCAACATCTTTGTGAAATTTGCAGATGACACCACAGTGGTGGGGCTCATTTCCAAGGGAGACGAGTCTACGTACAGAGACGAGGTGGAGCAGCTGACGTCATGGTGTAAGGCCAATAACCTCCTCCTCAACACTTCAAAAACCAAAGAACTCATAATAGACTTCAGAAGGAAAAAGGCAGAGATCCAACCACTATTCATAAATGGGGACTGTGTAGAAAGGGTGGCAAGCTTCCGCTTCCTGGGAGTCAATATAGAGGAGAACCTTTCCTGGAGTGTGAACACCTCCGAGCTGCTGAAAAAGGCCCAACAGAGACTGTACTTCCTGAGAATTCTCAGGAGGAATAACATCACACAGAGACTGCTGGTGTCCTTCTACAGAGCCACCATTGAGAGTGTTCTAACTTACTGCATATGCATCTGGTACACTAGCTGCACAGGGGCTCAGAGGAAAGCACTCCAAGGGATCATTAACACCGCCCAAAAGATCACTGGCTGCCCTCTCCCCACACTGGAAGTTCTACACAACGCCCACTGTTTTAAAAAGGCCCAAAACATCATAAAAGACACCTCACATCCTGGCCACTCCCTGTTCGAACTGTTGCCCTCAGGCAGACGGTACAGGGCAATCAGAGCAAGGACTAATAGACTCAAACACAGCTGTTATCCAACTGCAATAACACATCTGAATACTACAAAAAAAATGTCCATCACGCCACTCTTGTGTTAATCTATGCACGGTCTGAAGCATGTGTGTGGGAATGTATGTGAATGTTTTACTGTTATATCTTATTAGTATTTTAAGTATTCTATCTATTTTATTTATTGAATTTTATTGTTTTATTTATATTTTGATATTGCTAGGGATGATGCAATGATCGGGGACCATTCTTAATTTCGTTGTTCTCATGACAATGACAATAAAGTTTCTGATGATTCTGATGAGTGTGTCATGGTGCACTGTCCTGCTGAGGGAGGATGCTGCTGTCAGGGAGTGCCATTCCCACTGGGGCTGGGCATGCTTGATCTACAATACTGTTATTCAGCTGGGAAACCAGGTCTTTCTGTAAAAAAAAAAATACAATGTAGTGGAACAAAACGGCCAGCAGTATTGTTCCTGATTGAACTGAAAAGGACATTTTAATTGACTAATGTTCATCTGTATATCTAATTAACAGTATATTAGCTAATATCACTTTTGTAAAGCAGATATTAGTCATATTAGGTATATTTTCTTGTTATTCACAACACACTCTTTACTGTTAATCTGGATATATCATAAACACACATGTATACCTACACCTATACATGCTGGCACACACACACACATACATACTAGCAACATGCAAATATTCTGTCTGCATGGACAAGTGATATGATCTGTGCTTTGGTGCACTGCTTTTAGGTGTGATGATTAGTGCACAGCAGGTGCTAGCTTGCCTCATAGTCCCTGGAGTGGTGCTGGAGGAAATACCATCTAATTGCTGCAGGTGATAGTACCACACAATGAGGCGACCGACTTATAAAATGAAAAAAAGATAAAATAATGTGCTAGGTAAATCGTTCTTCCCCACTTGTGCACTTGTTGAGCAGAGAAAATGGGCGAGAACATTTTTACCAATGCCAATGCAAAAGCATTATGTAGTAGAGCAGGGCGATATGGCCAAAAATATTTATCACGATATATATTTGAAAATTTGCGATAACGATATAACTGACGATATAATTGATGCAAGACAAAATACAACTCCACAACATTACTAGCGCAAAAAGACAACCTTCCATTTATTTTCACTTAAACAAGAAGCTGGTTTTTATGTACATTAAAGCTTTATAAAAATGTAACAGTGCAAATGCAAATTCCTTGCTGAAAGTTTAACCAAAAGGCATTTCCAGTAGAAATGGGCTGACATATCCTGAGCATAACCATGTATAATATCCACTGAAGTTAAAAAGAGGTGCTTTGCAACATTAAACTGCAGTGTGCAGTACGTATTTTTCGGACCATAAGGTGCACGGGATTATAAGGCACATTAAGCGAAACAAAGCAGTCAGATAAATCAAACTTTATTAAACTCATTCTTCTTGCTTCCTCCACTTCTGTACCATTGATTCATTAATGTTGAATTCTCTGGCAGCTGCTCTATTCCCATGTTGTTGCAGTATATTAATGACTAACCTCGTATTGTGGATGGATTATCTCAGTTGTTCTCCTGACTGAAGTTTGGTCTGTTTACAGCATCCTGCCATGCGATTGCATTTGTCTCTAACCATGAAGAACCTTCACGTTAACTTTTATAAGTGGAAAAGTGTTAGTGTTCGTCCTCCAGCTTCACTGTTTATGTTATGCTAACATAGCTGTGTCGCTAGCGATTACGTAGCACATCATTATATACCAGCTAGCCCAACTTCAGTAACCCTACAAACGTCACTGCTGTTTAGTTTCCTGTCTTCATTTATGCTGTAAGTGATAGCAGAGCTGTACATTTGAATTTTTTCAGAAATCTCTCAGTCAGAACATGCAATATCATGCTTAGGTAACTAGCGAAACTAGCGAGCTGATCGTTTTATTAAAGATGAAAGAATTTAGACAGTTTTTAACTCTCAGTGATGCTGCAGTGTTCGTTTGACCTGAAGGGGGGGTTTAGGACCCAGATTACTCCCAGATTTAAGAGCATCTTAGTCCGACAAATACGACAATAACGACGGCCTCTTGCATGTTCTGCAAAAAAATGTGTTTTGTCGTGTATCTGACGGACAAACACCAAACCAGTTCCACATCACTGAAGTTGCACCATTTTTACAAACCAATTCTGGTTCATCTGTTTCACTCAACAATCGGCCATGTGCGTATGAAAACAAAGGCACTGCGCATGCGCGTTTTACTCATATTCTATCGCAATATTTCATTTTCCTATCGTTGCCTAACATTATACCGGTATTACCGTGAACGGTATAATATGGCCCAGCCCTATTATGTAGTATAAGGCTTTGACCAGATTCCATGTATTTGAGCTAACCCGAGAAGATGACTACTTTACACTGTGGCTCGAAAACAGGAGTGTTTGCGAACTGATTTCTATCGACCGTGCTTACAAATAATACCAGTTTTTAGCTGCAGAACGACTGATCAGAGTCAGTTAAATCAACCCTGATTCTACTCTCTCTGGGTTAAGTGCGTGCATGGCGAATGAAAAACGTTATTATCAAAGGAGCTCCATCATTACAGTTCGCCATAGCAACAGGTAAATGCAAAGCAGACCCACCATTTTCATCCAGCGTTAGGTGTAACAAAGCAAATTTATCTTTAAAAAAATGTTATATTATTACATTCTTTTTCAGTGCGGTTCACATTTAGCACACTTGAATTTCTGAGAACTGTAAAAAAAGGCTTTTATATAGTCAGTGCTATAAACAGACACATGGTGTTCCCAACCCAAATATTGTACAAGTAGTGATAATAGCCATGCTATTTTGTGTTAAAGCTTGCTGGTGATGGTCCTACAGTAATTTGTTGGCACAATATTTGAATTTAAGCATGCATGTTATCTTTTTTGTTTTTAATGGAGCGCAAATATTTTAAAAGGTATTCATTTGTCTGCTGTCCTGTGTTGCTCTACTTAAAGACCACTCGCATAAGAGCAGTTAAAGGTGCAGTTTCAGTGCAGAGTAATACTCAATTTCAACATAACTGGACAAATCTCAGTATTGACTGACAAAGTGATGACTGCCCAGCAACAACTAAATTCAGCACAAACAGTGGATATCAGGATCGCCAGGATATCTGCTCATTCCTGTGTGGATCAGTAGATGTGGAGGTCATGATGATTCACATCAATGCAAGCGTGTGAGCATGTGTGTGTGTGTGTGTGTGTGTGTGTGTGTGTGTGTGTGTCATCCAGCAAAAGCCTTACTAACTCATCAATATCCTCTCACCTCTCTGTCTTCCACCTAGATGGTTTATAAGCCTTGGCTGTGTTCTCAGTACTTCCAGACCACCCAGATGCACTGCAGCAATCGAATCCCCTGTGGTCAGTACTGCCTGGAGGTGCAACAGCGGTGCCCCTTTGTCCTGCCCGACAATGATGATCTCATTCACGGAGGCAGCCCCAGTTTTATATGCACAGGTACAAAATAATCATTGTGCATTTGATATATTGTTGTGTTTGTAATTTTATCCTGTGTGCTTAAGCTTTAAGGTGCTCAGTGAAATTTCGGGCTAAGATATTGCTATTCTGGGATTCAAAGCCACACATCAATTTCCTTTAACCTCCCACCTACTTCATTTACCGCAGGCCACGCTCTCAGCTTGATTACAATGAGTAAGCACATGTGCTTAGCGTTTCACTCAGTAATCCTTCAGGCACACAACCGCAGAAGAACAGGCAGAAAACACGTATGAATTTACACGTACAGGATGTTCTGACTAATCATCAGACTGACAGGGAGATACACCATAACAACAAATTGCTGCCAATTACTCATAGCTCCACGAGGCAGCTGCACGTTACAGCACTGAGACAATAGGTCCATATGCTCCGTCTGTCCTGCACAATACAAGGCGCTTTAAATGCTTCTCAGTGAAAGTTTAAGGTGCTTTCATTTGTGAGACGTGAATGTACCGGAGCCATCCGAAGGGATAAAAGTGATTTGCATTTCCATGTCTTTGGGATTTTAAAGCAATGTTTCAAAATGTCGTCCACTGGAAAAAATGCCAGATTCTGTTTAATGGTCCTGATCGGTGTTTGCAGCAGCAGGGTTTAAAAAAAACAGCAGATGAATGAGAGTGCTTAGCTGACCAATCACCGACAGTCTCTTATCCTTCAGAAACTGCTACCTCCTGAGTAGGCACAGGAACTGTCTCACCAGAAACTGAGAGCCTGTTTATTCTGTTAGAAAGACTGAGTTCCTGAGAAGATTCTAGTGGGGGGAACACGTTTATCACTGGTGTGTGTCAATACCGAATGCACTTTTTATTAATGCACTGCTCTAAATCATAATATAATAGCTAACCATGTCAAAATAGCACTTTTTCCCCACATACTGCTGTTCAACAAAAGTGCATTTTGTAAGAATTTTAAATCTGAACCTTTTATTTCACTAACTTGTGTATATTATGCTAATGCAAATACAAACTGAAGATCTACATATATATTTAAGGTCAAGCTATCTAAGAGCTAACAGGGATCTTGCAGCCTTGATGACTGAAACGTAACCAGAAGCCCTCGAGTTGCTTCAGTTTAACTAGAAAACCAAATCAAAAATTAACCAAGCAGAACCTAATTTTTAGTCAAATCACCTCTGGTTCCCATGACAGCAGCATAATGTTGAGGTATTGACAGGAACAAATACTGAAGATAATCAACCAGTAGTCTCTGATTCTTCTCTGTGACGAGCGACAGATGCCCCAAGATGCCAAAAGTTCAGAGGATTAAAGCATGATGCACTTTTCTTTGAACAACTCTATGTGGGTTGAGTCCCCACTGGCATCATATGTTGATGCTGCCCTCTGGTGGTCATGTTGAGCATGAGGTTACTTTACAACAGAGACAAATAAGATGTGATGAATCAGTTGCCAGTTTGTGGCAGTTTTTACTGAGACATATATGATTATAAAGAACAATCAATATGGCCGTTTTTTCCACAGTAAATTCAAACCAGTATTCTTTTCTTTTCAATGTCAATGTGTCTTATAAAAAGCCCAACATCAGTAACCAGTGTTGGGAAGGTTACTTTTAAAATGTATTCCATTACAGAATACAGAATACATGCCCCAAAATGTATTCTGTAACGTATTCCGTTACGTTACTCAATGACAGTAACGTATTCTGAATACTTTGGATTACTTAATATATTATCATGCTTTTTACAACAACGTGAATGTACTATTGCTGTGTGATTTATTACTATTACCGAAGGTCCGCGACTCCGAACTGTAGTAAAGGGACCTCTGACTAATACGGCGGGGTTCCTGTCGGCTCGTAGCCGAAAAATAGCTTTACTTTGTTGTGTGGGTCAACTTTTCTTGCGAGAGACAGAGAGAAGCGTTGAAAGGCTGCTCCAACGGAACTTATTGTTTTCGGAGGAAAACACGAACACGGTGTACAGTCGAGTCTTAATAGCTTACTTACAACTGGGCTCGTCAGGCACTCTTCTTGGCTGCAGTGGTTATTATTATATTTACATGCTTCCAGCTCCCGTTTTTCCTCAATGACAACTCGTACCTTTCCACTCCCCTTTTTCTCCCTCCTCGCGCTCACAGACCCATAACGTGTATGGCAGTCCATTCTCCCTGCAACATGGACTACACTGCCCATGATGCTACATTCTTTAGAGCTATGCTTGTAGCATTCAGCCTGTTAGCTTAGCACAACAACAACAACAACGAAAAGGCTCTCAGGAAACACACAGTCAAAAGAGAGAGAGAGAGCGTCGCCCTGTAACCATGGCAACCGTAACGCTGCCGCCTGGAACAACAGCACGTAGCTGTCAAACAAAACCCAAACAGTCCTGACCCGCGACAATATTAAACAGGAAAGTACCGCAGTGTAATCCATTTATTTCAACAAAGTAACTGTATTCTGAATACCACCTTTTTAAACGGTAACTGTAACGGAATACAGTTACTCATATTTTGTATTTTAAATACGTAACGGCGGTACATGTATTCCGTTACTCCCCAACACTGTCAGTAACATTAAACAGTAAAGTAACATGTAAAGTTTTCTCTCGCTCCATTTTTTCTCGTCCCCTTCTAAAACAATTTATTTGGAGAAATTTTTTTAAATATACTTTACATATCTGTTAAAAAGGAAATAGTATGCTCCTCAAACAGTTGGTAACTGTATTTATTTATTTATTCATCTATTTATTTTTGCTGTGGCTTAATAAATTAGAAGTTACTAACACACATTCAGTAAATATTTTTGGATGCTGGTTTAATAACTACATTTTTGCACTAATGAGTATTTATGGATCCAGAAGAGTTTATGGACTTTTTTTCTTACCAGAGGCAGCAAATTAAATATGTGCTCTGTACATTATGACTGATTATAGGAGAGGGTTATAGCTTCTGGAGCTCTTTCAGTTTTATCTGCTGTGTCTTTGCATTGTATATGCATATGTGTGTCAACTGTAATCCAAAAATGGGGGCTTTGTCAGAGACAGGCAGTAACTATATTGTTCCTCTTCTTGCAGGTAGGTTGCAGACAGGAAGCAGCAAACATTTTTTTCTTTCTTGTGCTTTAAAAAAAAGAAAGAAGCAAAAACAAGTATGAATTTATTGAAAATGCTACACAGAAAAGTGCATTTCTCACTCTTTTTTTCTTTACATCCCTCCAACCCCAAAAACAACCTCCAGGGCTGCTGGAAGACTATCCATCAGGTGTGGACCCAGATGCAGAGTGCTGTGACGTACGGTGGTACTTGAAAGCAGACAACCGTTCCCGGGGGACCCTGAAAAGAACTCACCCACCATGCCAGCACCGTACCTCCCTCAGCTCCTCAGCAGCCTGCAGACTGTGTAACAGCCGGCTCAAACTCTGCCTGCTGGTCCTTGTCCTCCTACACACTGTTGCCAGCCTCACAGCATCCCACAATGCAACAGGACTGGGCCTCCCCACCATCACGCCTCTGGAGGAGAGCCCTGCCAACGAGGAGTGATAGAGCTGCCAGGAGAAGGTGAGGTTGTTGGGGTGGGGGATTCCCTCACCATGGCAACCGATGTGGAAAAATACAGCCACAGCTGTGCAAGCGGCTGGAGCTGTACGCCTGTGGACATCCTGCAACGCTTTCTGGCAAATGGAAAATGTGGGACGCTTTGATATTAAAAGACACAGGAATCAATCAAGACAAATGAATAACTAAACAAACAGACATACCGCGGGGTTCAAACAGTCCCTTCTGTAGGGAAAGGGGACAATGCCACAGCCTTTGTTGAGAGGGAAGGTCAGCTTCCTCGTGGCTGAGTTTCTCTCACTACGCTTTTTTACACTGTGTTCCAATTATTGGTTTGTGTTGCACTGGCTAACTATGGAATAATACAATCATATTCACTTTTTAATGTTCATCCTTTGTCTTTGTTTCTGAGTCTCTCATAGAGGAAGGAAATGTGTCTGCCTCGAAATAAGACAGACAACGTGTAAAGAAAAAGAGGAATATCTTGCAAGTTTGTGTGTGCGTTTTCTAGATTTACTTGTGTGCGTGTGAGCATGTGTGTGTAAGAGAAGGAGTGTGTGTTGCGGACACAAAAGTCTACCTAACAGGCTGGTACAGCAGATGATTTTTATGGAGGCCCCCTCAGATGTCACTTAGCTCTGCCATGGTGTTTTGATGGCCACAATCTCATTAAACACCACTGACTTTTTTGAATGTGGTTCTGATGTCCATAATAAATACAGTGTTTAACGCAGGTTTACAGTTTCCCCTTAATTTGTTTTGTGAGATAACATTGACCCATTAATGTTGCTTTTAAATCCAAAATAGCAAAACCTGGCATTAGAAACCAGGACAGGACAGCCCGTTCTGTTTTTCCAATGCTTTAAATCTCAGATGAGCTCTTTTTAATACAACATGGGTCTTTTTACTAGCTTTGACCATAATTCCTTATTTTTGACTATTCAATCTAATAGGTTTGATCAAATATAAAATGTAAAATTTAGGCCATATGCATATGCACGGTTCTTTGCATTTAGGTAACTGTCATGAAGACTTCAGGTGCCAAAGAAATGGATTAGAAAATGTGCTTATCTGCTCTCCATTGTCTTTGTTACCTCAGCGAATGTTGTAGCATCATTACTACTAAGTGTCATCTTGACGAATAGAACCGACTGTCAAAACTACAAAAATGAAATCCAATTTGTGGTGAGCCAGATGAAAGCTTTAGGTTCCTATTGTGACAGGGCTGAGCCATGTCAATGACAAAATTTACAAATGATTAGAATTTTAAAAGGTTAAAAGTTTTTTAGGGGTTACTTCCAGGATTTTGGATCACTGGATTTAAAATCATCATGTTTTTAATGCAGGGAAAATATTAAGTAAACGTGAGCTGTTTTCACACTTCCACTGCAGCAATGAACTTCTCTGGACATCCGGTTACGGGGCTGCATGCAGAATGCAGATGTTCTCATTAAATAGTTCTTAACCTGCCGTAACACTGTCTGGAGTTAATGTGTGAAAATGACAACAGTGATTCAAGTAAAGCAGGGTGGCGAAAAGTTCATTTTTGTCAGCTTTTTAGAGTGGATGTAAACCTGATGAATTATTATACCTGGAAAAATGATCACCTTTGTTAGTGTACACAAAAGTGTAAGATTCAGAGATCGGGCAATTTTATCTCACCAAATGAAATTAAGCCTATGCTTGTCTTAATCAAGGATATTATTTCTTATTCTAAACATACTCCTCTTGTCAGCAACATGGCTGAGCAAAGCTGACTGATGCTGGGATAAAAAAAACATTAGATCAGTATATTTAGCACTGTTAAACCAGACATAAAAAGACTTGCTCTTTTTTAAGGTACCATCCAGTCAAATAGTGTCTGCAGCATACAAACAGCATTTAGTCTGAAGGCCGCTCCTTTCCCCTTAAGCCTTGGATCGGCTTCTTCACCTTGACGTGGGTTCATAATAAAAATGTAACAGAAATATGACTAATAAATCACTCTAGCTATGAATACTACTTGAAAACAAAAACTCAATTTGCTGTTTTCCCCTGAACCAAAACCTAACCTCAGGCTTTTTATTCAAAGGAAACACAGTGACTGGATGTTACCTTTAATGACCTTTCGTAATTTGTAAACTATAACTCCCATGCAATTATAAAAAGGATAAAATGTCAACATCTCATTAGGCACGGTAGCTCACTACCTGCAGCTACTCCGGTTTCTTACACTGTATTCCTGCTCCCCGGCCCCTTGTGCTGAGCTGGTCCCATACGACACACAGACTGACATTCCCCATCTGATAACCACAGCGCAGTTCTGACATATCTGTTGAATCCAAATGTGTATTACATGAACTGCATGTGGAGGCGCTGCAAGGTTATGAAAGCCTCTTTTGTTGATTGTCTTCAGCCCCACTCCCTGAATGCACCACATCTTATCCCAAATCGGCTCCTGTGGCATGCCCACTGTCTTGTACTTTTTCTCCTGACATGTCAAACTCCTGTCTCATTAAGTAAAGGGCTTATTAAGATATACAGATCAAACGCCATCAAAACAGACATCAAGCACATTCAAAAAGGTTGCATCCAAATTGTTAGTAGACAAAAGGTAAAAACCTGGCTCATTTATTATTACTGTTATTGTTATTATTTTGAACTCATGCGGTTTCAGTACAAAGGTATTCCGCCGGCTGCTACTGGAAAGCAGAAACAGAAACAAACACAGAGAGAGGAGCATGCCATTGTTTGTGTTTGCACCAATCACATTATCTGTGATCATCTAGGTCCGCTAACACTTTGATTTATAAATGTTGACCTGTGTGTGAAAAGAGAGGAATGGTTTGACCTTAAGGGCTGACTTCTTCTTTTGTTTCTGGTTTTATTTTTTGTCTCTTTGATGAACAAGGCTGTGAGATCAGGTACATGGTAAAGATGAGCAGATAAACAGCTTTTGCTGAATGAATTTTTTCCCCCCACTCTCGAATATGTTTATTGCTTATATGACATGTCCAGTCTGATATCTGATGTCAACACTTTTATTATTAACCTTATATGAGGATTTAAAATTCATCATTATTCACACAATTTCTATATAATAAGTATATTGGCTTATTTTGGCACTTACTGTTTAGACCCTGCCTCAGTCTCATTACCATTGCTGCTTGCTTGAAATGCATACATAACTGTTTCATGGTCATGCGGCACGGCACACCCATGCCCATCATAAATGACTGCTTCCGGTTTCAGAACAATGCTGCTATACCATTGGCCACCACTAGATGGCACTAGATTTATTCGTTTCCACTGACACTTCTGCTAAAGACCTACCACAAAAGGTCTGACAGATACACGGAAACCAGGAAGGCAGAGCTCCATGTGTGCTGCTGTGTGCTCTTCTTTTGTTCTTATACATAGATGTAGGTTAATGTCTCTTTGGAGAGCTCATTTGTGTTTAAATGACCTCGTGGCAGTGGGACAGGTGTGGCAAACCACAGCTGTCTTTCACCACACAGGGTCTTGCAACATTACCTATATGATATTAGCTGCAGTCCTGAAGCATGCATTTTAGTGTGAAATCAGTACAGTGATTGCACATTAGATTGTGTAATAACTGTGTCATTGCCCCAAAACAGACTCTGTATTATTTGCATTTTTCCGTTCTCGTCTTAAGGAAATATTTCCCCCAAATTTCCATAACATGAAATGCAGTACAGGATGTGCAGACAGCGGTTAATGGTGCCCAAGCATAAATAAATAAAATTTAAAATACAGCATGACATAGTGCTTTTCATAATGACACATAATGGACATAAGAAGGAATACAGGGTCTGCAAGAAATGCTAGCAATACATAGATTGCCCCGCAAGTGTCATGCAAGCCTTGTCACAAGCACATGTAAAAGATGAGTCCACCTTGAAGTGTAATATGTTCAGCAGATTGTGATTTCATCCTGCCGTTAATGGCCAGCGGTCATGCTGCGATCCAGCAGCCACCAAAAGCCAACCGGCGGACACGCCTATTCAATAAACCTGCTTTCAGAAGTCATGCAGAGAACATGGTTGCTTTACACGCAGCAGAGCATCCTGACTGTGGTTGCATGGGTGCGAATGCTGTGCATATGTGTCATCTATCACACGCCTTCACA
The DNA here is from genome assembly GCF_057382275.1 of Copadichromis virginalis. Lineage (NCBI taxonomy): Eukaryota > Metazoa > Chordata > Actinopteri > Cichliformes > Cichlidae > Copadichromis > Copadichromis virginalis. The sequence goes on from NC_140633.1 coordinate 21,285,314, forward strand.
CATGTTTGCACCAGGTATGGACATTTCTGTGTGCAAGATTACTTCCAAAAACAAACAAAAAAAGAATTAGATTTGACTGATGTAAATCTCTGATTTGACTTTTGTTGGTAATGCAGGCTTGCACGCAACAGTTACTCTGTGATAATTTAATTTTTTTGTATGTATTGGTTCGTCAAATTTTTTACTGCATTATAATGAGAAGAAATTGTGTAGGGTCTTATAGATTCAGACTAGATCCCAGACAATGGTCTGTAGCGATCATAGGTTATGGTCTGTCACGTTCCATTACACACTAACCTACAAAATCGAATTTTGTGTTTTACCCCTGCACATATAGAGTATTTATGCCTCTTGCCATTACCACCCTGTGCACCCACCACGAAATAATATGTACACAAATATTGCCCTCTTTCACTCTTTCTCAGCCTCTCTCTGTTTTCACAATAGTTCTGTTCTCTATCCTGTGGATCTATGCAGAAGCCCATTCCTTTTTTTGGTTGTAAATATGTTCCCTAGTATGCTGAACAATGTATGTCTCTCCTTGTGTACTTTGAGTTGATGTCATGCTGTTACTTTCTTCTTCTTCTTCTCCTTCTTCTACTTCTGATCCTTTTTTTTATTTAAGCGTCTCAGATCATTGATGTTAAAAGAGAGTGTGGTGAGGTTTAACCAATAGACTTGTCCTCAGCTTTGCAACCTTATTGTGAAAGGTTGTGGCTTTGTGTGTGCATAAGTGAATGATTTATGATTATAGAGATGAAAAAGGTTCAAAGGCATATAGAAATATCATTGCGATTATGATTATTATTATTACTATTATACTACCAGTATATTGTAATATTATAGATGCTTTAGTTCAAGTAACTTCTTTAATTTTTCTACAAACAACTTTGATGAAATGATTTATAAAACAGTCTCACAAGTCATGATCTTTTCGAAAAGTATGAAAACTACTGCTACAATGATTAAAATTGTGTTCTGATGAAAATAAATACAGACATATAATCTGTTCCTCTGTGGTGCTTTTGCATGATGTGACTTGCTTCCAATCAACGTACAAAAGTAGTGGTGAACACAACGCACTAACCATACAAAAATGATATTCAGGGTTTTAATAAAGACATAAAGACATGTTTGAAAAAGCAAGGACAGTAGGAGAAGCAAAAAACACGAGTTAACATCTAAAATTATTTCTGAACAGGCAGTTTCTACAACCTTTAAGCTGACGACACAGGCTGCAATAACAGAACTTTGCAGGAAAGTAACAGTGCTGACAGCAGCTACCTTGGCAGCACTCTGCTGATGTGTGCAGCAAAGGATATGTACACTGCTTAACAGATTAATTAGATCACCCATTGTAAGTTAATGCTACAGCTGCCCTCAGTGAATAGCATCAGTAATTTTCAAAATTGCTTTTATGTTTCTGTAATGGTTAATTCACCAAAATGCATAAGATCTTTCATTAAAGTTATATTTTAAAGGCTAAAATATAACTATTTTTGTTACCCATGAATTTTCACATTTACAGTTTCACATAAAAGCATAAAAATTACAAAAATATAGCAAAACATATACTGGGACATAAAGTGTGCTATTTTACTAATAAACAACAATCAAATGTTTTGTTTTAAAGAACTTTTGACAGATTTGTAAAATATTTCTGTTTTCATTTTATGACAAGTGGTCTAAGGAATGTATTAAGCTTTTTCTTTTGAGTCTCATAAAAGAAAAAAACACAATTATATCATAAATGAAATAAAATCGAATCCAGTATTGTACAAAAACAGAAAAAAAAATCATTAGAAAAAAAATTGATTATGCCAGGAAAATGTTATGATTCTCTACCATAATTGTTTAGCACATAAGGCCAAAGTAAAACTCATATAAAATCTAAAATAATGAAAATAAGTTAAGTTTTTTGCACAATTTTGTTTTATTAGTCAACCATAAAGTTTGGTTATTTTTATCAATAGCTACACATTCCTGTGCCACAGTATTGCTTAAACGTGCAGTTCCATTTACAACCTTGAGATGGCAGTGAAAGTACATTAAATGTAGCTTATGCTGTCATATATTAAAAAAATAGAAAAAAATAGAAGGATAACCACAGGGATCATGAATGAATGCTTTATGGAGATTTAGCCACATCAGAGATGAACTGTACATATTATCACTTCAGCAGAGAGGTGGGTTTGTGTATTTATCTGATTAGAAATACAGCACATCATTTAAATTCTGTGCATCGAAGGTGAGAGTTATGGCAGAGGAGTGGATCCATTTTCCTATTACACATTATGAAACTGCTGACCAAGAACCAGTGAGGCCAGTAAGATCAATTGCATACACACTCACCATTAATAATTAATGTCGCAGCACATGCATTTATTCAGCTGCTTACTGAGCATCAGATACTACAGCTCCCCTGAATTTGAATGATAATGTGCTATACTCTGTAAGGGAACTCAAAGGTGTTTGGATTAATATTTCTTGTGGTCCATGAACTATGTCACATTATGTGAACTGAATTATTGAGGGTCACTGAGAGCCATTGAGATATATTGCCTACAGACAGTCTCAGAACTCGGTGCTATTGTAATGGAGGATTATAAAGCTAAAGAACAATAACAAAGGGCATATTCTTGTTTACCTTCCGCTCTGTGCCACAGGCCCTTCCATTTTGGATTAAAGCCCTCATTTCTATTTCAGCTTGTTGGGGGGGATGAAGTGCTCAGCGGACTAATCCTCAACTAACCCGCCAATAGTCTGCATCCAATATTCCACCTGTCATTCAAACCACAGCCTCTGTGTGTCTGTGTGGTATTAAGAGGCCACGTGGTTTTAAAATAGAGGTTGGTTGCTGGATTTAGTGATAAATGTAAAGTTTAATGGATATCTGATTTTTAAATCCTCAGAGAACATTTCTAGTTTTAGTGTGTGAGACCTTGAAAGAATTGTGATACCTGTGTGTTGTGATATATTCACCAACAGAGGTCAGCACAATGCTGCTGTTAGAGGAAATGTAAAGTTCTCCAAAAACGTATAACCAATCAGAATGGCTCATCCAGTCTATCAACCCTCTGAAAACTCCACGTAGCCGTGTTTCAGGAATTAGCACTCCAAAGAAGTAGCAGCAAATATTTTTCACCTCTAATTAGTGATTAGTAAGATTTCACGTCCTCTATTCCTGCCAAAGGTACCATAGCCACAGGAGGGCACTGTCACGAAACATAACTACGTACAGTATGGGTCATAATCACTTTTGTGCACAAATGAGAATTAACCAGAGCCGACCAGCTCTAGTTTTGATTTAACATCACTGTATGTATCCTTTATGTAGGTGTGAGAGCCCTCTGATAAATGCAGACCTTGCGTGTGCGTGTTTCACAATATTAAAGCTTATAAAGCGCTTATGTAATCGTCGCTCGTAACAGTTTTAAGCCAAGTCTTGGCACATCCTGCTGTGTTTTTTTGGTTTTTTTTTACTTATTTTTAGAACACAGTTTGTGTACTGTCTGAATTCAGGTATTAAAAAAGAGGGGATGGGAAGGGAAGCAACATTAGGAATACGAGGATTTAAGAGACATGATCTGCCTGAGAGGAAATTGTAGCAGCTCATTCATATCCGTGCTGACATATGGAAAAGTGAAGCTCTTTATGTTTCTCCACTGATCTGCAACAATTCACTGTTTTGAGGGTTGAGTAAATAGTTAAACTAACTATTAAGTGTCACTTAAGCAGACCAGCCCTGTGTTATAAATACTGCTTATCTGTGAGTAACATTTTGTTAAGTGTCAGTCAAAAAAATCTCCTCTGTTTCTCTTGAGGTGCTTCCAACCTCAAGGCCTGTTTGGCTTTTAGTTCCCCTGGTCAGGGACCCCTGGACAACAACTGGTCACCAGTGAAAATGTGTATTCTGTGACCAGTTGGGGAATGCCTGCAAGTTCCATGCTTGATATTGGTTGCAACAACCTATTGCGTGTTGCAGTGAAACACCTCCTTGCAATTGCTATGGTCTACAGTCACCAGTAGTTAGCATGGAATACACTGACATGTCTGCAAATATCTGCTAAAACTAGCACAGCGGTAGTTACACTGAGAAAATTAGCCTGCAACCGCTTGCTAACTGTGCATGCAGGGTGTATATTTTTTCCCCCGGGCCTGTGTGACTGAGGCATTACTCAGGAAGTCTTGATGTGTGCTCAATCATCCAGGTAAGGAAATCCCAAAAAGTTTATTCTGTTCACCACAAAACTAACAGCTAAGAGTATTAGCATTATAGAGTTAGTCTAATGGATTGCCAGCATCTTTTCTGCTGTTAAAACAGGCCACATGAGCACAGACAGGAGAGCACGGGAAAGACATTCAGCAAATAGCCTGGGGTGGAACCCAGCCCTGCATTAGCCTTATGGTATAGAGGTTAACTATTCAACCCAGTGAGCTGCTGGCACCCTGACTTATTGCAATCTTGAGAAACCAGTCCACTGATTCTCACAAGGCTCCTCAATAATGTGAAAGGACAGTTACAGTATGGACATTTTGAAGCATAGCCATCATGGGCTCTGTTTTACAGTTTTCTATGGCCCCTGACTTTCAAGAGGTAATATACTGAAGAAGATATAGACATGTCTGTGTGAAGCCACAGCAACATCCCACAGTATTATGCAATCCTAACCCAACATCTTTAATCCCCAGTGGAACGGCTGTGCAGAAATTACAAGCAGCGATTTGGTGTAGTCTCAGGACAACTAAGAAGAGGGGGGGGGGGGGAACATATTTATACAATTGGAATTAAAGTCAAATGCACAGTCCAGAGCTTTCAAAATCAGTGGACTTGTGCTTTTTTTTTTTTTGCTTTGATTTCATTAAAACGTTTTTTTTTTTTTTTTTTAAAAAAAAGACAAATTTTCCAGTTTTTATATAACTGAGCAGTGACATATGTTAAAACTCAGTCTTTTCAGTTTTTCTTGTCTGGACTGTGGACATGTTTATTTCTGATACAAGGGTAAGGCAGTTCAAGGGAATTAACCTATTTCACAGCCTGTCTAAAATTTGAAGAACGGCGTGTTTGTGTTCATTTTTCAGCCTTGTTGGCTTCTGGCAAAATAAGATGTAAATTGAATAAAACACAGTTATGTCATCACATAGTTTTATATTTTTGGCAAAGTCACACAAAATAAAGCAGGTAAGAAGGTAACACAGCTGTATGAAGTCAAATGAAGAGGCTAAAACTAGCATTAAGTAAAACTGTATAAAAAATATAGACATAGTCCATATGTCACCTTCTTAGAGGTTTGAAACAGACTGTGAGGATGTTTATATGGTAGCCCCACCTAAAAGTTAACCCTGCTACTGTAATGGGATCATAATTTACAAAATAAAGACAACTTGTGTTCAGTGATGTGTGAAACTAACAATTACGACCATAAACTCACCCAAAAAGTCTTTAGTGAAGCCAAAGATCAAGTGGGCAGAAGGGTCAGATTGTACAGACTTGGATAAAATTAAATGTCTTTTTGTAGCAGTAGTTGTCCCCTGGTGACTGTTTAATAACAGTGTGGGTTTAAGGTATCTGAACATGTCATACACACACACACACACACACGCACACACACACACACACACACACACACACACACACACACAGCACAGTCTGGAAACCATTTCTCATCCCCATCATCGTCACCATGGTAGCACTTCAAAGAGCTTGTCTAAAGCTCTAATGTGCAATAAGAGGTTCTTAGAGATGCACCTTGAAGATGGGTCAAACAAACACTTCCTTTCCATTTATGATTCTTTCTCATTTTTGCCACTTCTTGTTCATCAAAATCAGATAAGAGACTGTGGACCATACCAACGTCATACTGAAAGGATATCTTTATATGTCAAAGCTACTGTGATATGAAGGAGATGCAAAAGAAAGGAGCCAACAAACAAAGTGCAACACTGGACTAGTAATACTGTATGCATTTCAGCTAAACACAGATACATCCGGAAGTTGAGAACTTCAGTGCATCACACAATTACCACTGTGAATCCTTTCTGCTTTACTCAGTGATGTTGATGTCCTTACAAAAGTTTGTTTGAAAGCCCTCAAATTCTTCTCCCCCAATAAGACTGTGCCTCTGTTGAGAGCTAAAAGTTTTCAAAGCCTGGATACAAAAGTTCTATCCAAAGATGACGCACGCTATGAGACACACTTCCCAATTCAGACTCTAAGAGTGGACACTGGGGTTATGTGGAACAAGCTGTACCCATCTGGCCACCAAGGTGCTTTAGTGAATGAGATACTTTGACAGTGAAGTCTAGCTGCAGTTAATTTTGTGATTAGTGCCACGGCTAAGCAGCAAGATGAGTGACTGGGCACACTACATCCCACTCACTTAAAAGGTCACAGGCCACACAGATGGGATGGACAGAAGATTTACAAGTTAATGGGTAATGGGGTAAAAAGTACTTTCATCTGTTTAGCTATCGGCTTTGGGATGGCTACTTTTAGAACCAGCTAATCCTCAAAACAACACACACACATATACACACAAATATGTATATGCAATGCACATGACTCACATTGCCAGTGTAGTTCTTAGTTGTCTTAATAGAAAACTATCATGCACTGTCTCACTCACGCACGTGTGTGTGGATACAATTACACGTGTACACAAGTACACAGGCCACATAGAGCATCAGTGATTAGACCCAAATGGAGCTGAACCCTGACTGATAGCATCTACTTCTAAAGCCATCTGTGCAGACATCAGCCACTGAGTGATGATGGACGTATAGTGTCTAAACTAAAAAGAGAGCGCGCTCAGATTCAGATTTCCGTCTCATTATTTCTGCAGTGCAGAAAAAATTAAATGCATGTTTGCTTTGCTTTTCTTTAGATGAAGAATAAATTTGATTTATAAATCATGTAAGACACCAAGATATAAGATGTCAAAATAGAAGTATATCATATAGATCACTATAGTGAGAGCCCTGAATAAGATGGTGGATGTTTGTGCCTGGAAACTGTTGTATGAGTGAAGTTTGAAGTCAGGCATCTTACTGTGTTACTGTTTGGGCTCGATTCATTTAATAACAAAGAGCACTTTTTTCACTGTTAATTAAACATCCAGAGAAAAGCTTTAAGAGCAGAAGCTAACAGTTTTCTTTGGTTTCTTTCTGTCTTTCTTTTAAAAAATTAAAAATTGTCAAAATGCTGAAGATCTACACATCTTGCACTGCATCTAATAAAGAAGCCTCTGCTCTGAGACACACAACAGCTGTTCTCAACTAGTTTCCTTCTACAATAGCAACATTGTGACTCACACCTTATTTAGAGCTTCTGTGACAAAATCTCTTGCGTAAAGCAACGTAGATAGTGACATGTTTTCCCTTTAGAGCCTCAAACTCAGATAATGACTGAAAAAAAAGAAATGAAAATATGATTTCGTAAAATGTGTTACGTGTGTTATTTCCTAACAGCGGAGGGCGTAATCACATGCCTGATTTTCATTATACAAGCCACAGCTTTCATACACCATAGACTACACTCTGTCTGCCCAGCAACACACCGGAGATATGGCTACCTCCAAATTAATCTGCACCTGTGCCCTCAGAGGGACTGGTTTTAACAAGGAATCACATACTCTAAATAATACCAGACCAAGACCTTCGTAATAGGAAATGAAATAGTCAGTCATGGATCCTATGCTTCCTCATCCATGAACGTTTGTGATTATCTTTCATCTATCACAACCCTAACACTGACACGTTTGTATTTTACAGACCTGTAGACTTTACACAGCTGCTAAACAGGGTGTTAATCTAATTGTAGTGGTGGCATGACTGATCTTGATTGACTCATTGGTAGGGTATGAACCTTCCCCTTAACCTTAATCTTGAACAGTGTACAGAAAATAGACAGGAAGATGGAGAATATAGCACAATGTGGACGGCAAAATGTTCCCCGAAATGCACACTTAAATCTCCACATATTTCCAAAGAGCCGCACAACACTTAGAAAAGCTGTTATCCAATAACATATTACATGTTTAAGCAATATGGCAGGTCTACAGTCTGATGTCTTTTTTATTGTCTGTTACCATTGTTGGCTGTAATGCATTCCAAAATAAGTCATTACTGTTATCACATTAGGTTTTTCAGTAATGGAACACATTACTGTATTAAACTCAGTAATCACATTAGAGCTGCAATTATGTTGTTACATTGTTACAAAGGTTCATCAGTTATTTGCATGCCAGACAGACAAAAAAAAAAAATCAAATGCGTCTTTTTCATTCTCTGCACTTGCACTACAATCATCTGGACTTTGCATTTATTTTTATATTTATATTCTTATTTGTTATTTTTTATTGTTAAAATATCTATTTTTCTAGAATAAGAAAATTATGAAAATGATGGTGAAGTGCAATTATGCCAAGAGCAGGAACAACTGCATTAAAAATACCACCACTGTCTCTTTGTAAACATCTGCACAGACTGCACGCTCACATAAACCCAGCCAAGAGCCCAGAATGATTGCATGCCAACCCCCAACACAGCAGCCAGAGCCTGATCTTCCACAGGTAACAAAAAGCAGTGATGAGCAGTCAGGATTGTATGGCATTGTAGCTTCCATTTCCTCATGTGCACGTTTGTAACTTTTATACAAATTAATTTCTGCAGTGATTAATTAAGTAATGTACTGTAATTACTTTTTTGACTAATAACCTGAACACTGTTTATAACACGATATTGCCATGTGTCTCCAGCCTGCATTACTTCTATATGCTTCAGGTTAAAAAAAAAGTAATAATAATAATTATTATTAGTTCTAAGGTTATAATGTTTATAATGTTAATAAGAATTTGAATTAATACAATTTTAATAATAATAATATTATCATCAATAACAATAATGAGGAGGGGGAGGAGAAGCAAACCATCAGTTGAGCATGTAATCAACCCATTAATTTAAACAAACAGATAAACCACCCAAACATTCGTCATGAAGAATCCTGAAAAGAACATGAAAGAAATGTTGATTATTCTTGTAACTATATGGACAAGAGTTAGACTACATGGAATATGATGGATGCTAAATGACCAAAATGATTTGATCCCATAAGGAACCACAGCCTAGTGTGCTGACTGGAGATGGCTACCTGGATTTACAGCCACATTAAATATTGTACTAGTTACACTCTAGCCGTTGCTGTCATAGCAATATATTTTAAAGAGCGAGCGTGCTCAGATTCAGACTTCGTGACATTATTTCTGCAGTGCTGAAAAAAATAAATGCATGTTTGCTTTGTTTTTCTTTAGATGATGATGATATAAATTTGGTATATAAATCATGTTAGACACCAAGTTATAAGATGCCAAAAAAGAAGTATATCATATACATCACTAAAGTGAAAGCCCTGAATAAAATGGCGGATGTTTTTGCCTGGAAACTGTTGTATAAGTGAAGTTTGAAGTCATGCATCTTACTGTGTTACTGTTTGGGCTTGATTTAAGCCCACTGTTCCACCTGCTTTTAGATATTAGTCCTGGATTAAGAAAGATGCTGAAGATGCCAGTCCATTGTTATAGCGCTATCATAGCGATACATATTTTTAATTGTGCTGCCATAAATAGCAGCTGATGATCTTAAAGTAGCGTTCATGTCAGCATCCAAATTTTAAATACGACCTGTATCTGAAACATTATAATAAAGGTATCCAAAAACAATTACTCATATTAGACTTCACAAAAGTCTGCTCAAGGTTAGGTTACCAAATGACTTGAATGAATGATCCTGAAATCTGCTTCCAACCATCTTTCATCCCTCCTATGACATAAACAAAGCACAATGTTTAGGAACAAATGGATGCGAGAGGAATTTTTTTTGTATAACAAATAAAAGTGACATTTAGAGACTAAATTAAATATGCTGTCTCAGTTTTTTTCTTATCATAAATTTGAAAGAGCTTCAGGATCTAACAATGTAGGTTAAGTGCTATAAAGTCTGGGTGTGCAAACTGAGTTATATTGCTTGACTTGTGTCCTGAAAGCCAAGTGGAATGGTTTGAAACATTAGTGTTTTCTTAATGCAAACAAAATCTAATATGGAGAAAGCAGAAGATCTTTGAATTCTAGAGCACAAATAAAGTTTGGTTCAATCAGCTTGATTGTGTTTTTTGTTGCCCGTACATCACCTTGGCAGGCAGCGATGGCTGATATTTTTTCTGATCTGTTTTCATGTTATAGGAATCATCTAAGTGCCACCACATTGAAAATCACAGTAATATTATTTGATTTGACCACAAATGGTCTTATCGAGATTAGTTTACCAATATATTTGTTCTAATTTCCAAATTGTGTTCTATCAGTGTATCAGCGTTTGGTCCCGTCTTGGATGATTAGCCATGGCTCTAAAATATTCCCCACAGTGTGTCCATGTATAACTCAGGCAAACAAGGCAAGACTAGTTTTTTCATTTTACTTTCTGTACAAGAAAGCAGCTCTGTCCACAGGTGTGGTATAAAATATTGTAAATGTTAAGTCCCAGTGGAGTCAGCAAGACAAGAATCTATGTGTATGAAGACAGATTCTTGAAATACAGTTCAAAGCACAGCACCGAAGGTTGCATCCTGTTTTCCCTGAATGAATTATCAGTTCTGTGGGGATTGGATAAACATCTCTGTGATCTTCTCATAGGAAAACTGAAATCTGATTTTATGAAATACTCATAGGATGTTTAGTAAATGAAAGTAGCAACTATAGTTGCTACTTTTGTGTTCTATCAGTGTAGAACACAAAAGAGAAGCAGCACGACTCAAAGGAAACATACTATAGTATGTTTCCTTTGAGTCATGCTGCTTCTCTTTTTGCTGTTCGCAGACAAACATTCCTTTGAACATAGCTTAATGTTCAGATCATTACTACAACGCTACATTTATATTTACCAAATTATTCAAAAGTAGAAGAGTATAATTTGCTTTCTGGCTAAAGTGATGATGGTATTTATTTAAGGAACAGCCCAAAAAGCCTGTGTTTCCTTAGTAACAATGTGATCCCACAAAGTGATCCCACTAGAGGTGTTCGGTGATAATTAAGGGTCAGCAACAGGAACAGATCTTCAAGGGAGGAATAATGAGTGAGAAAGTCATTTATACAGGATGACACGTGTTTAAACTGTGCAACTAAGGCAGCATTTCATCTGATTTTGTATTAAATGTCTGTGCAAGGGAAAAGGCATATTGTTTTAATAATGTATCCTAAAAAGTATGGCAGTATCTTGTGTTGGAGTCTTTCTGTAGCTCTTACACTGCGTTTAGGATCCTTATGGAGCAACACCATCACTTAAAATAGGAACCATTAGGTGAAGAGACCATCACGAGTCTACCATTGCTATAGTACGAGATTGCCCTCATCAGTCTCACCAGGCTCCTGATTGATGTCGTTGATAACTGCGGGGGGATTTGATGTGATGGTCCAATGTTGTGACAATCACTCGCAAATAGAAGGATCTGAAATTTTACCTCCATACAGTAAAGATTGAGAGCAGAAATAGCATGCCTTTCAGACAATCAAAGAGGAGAAACTATGCAGGTTTCTTGCTCAAGGAATCTTTGTTACAGGCAGAGGAGTCTCAAAATAGGAGAAGAGATTTATTTATAAACCCTGGCACATAAACCCACAAATCAGCTAACGTTAGACAATTCTGAGAGCAATTTTTTGTAACTCTCAGACATACTTAAGATTGAATGACAAAAAAAAAGGAACAGTATGACTGATGCTTATGTTCAAACTGGGGACTGCATATCAATTCCTGTGAGGTTGTGACATAGGACATTATTAAAATTAATTGTAAAAAAAAATAAATAGCAGGTGCAGATCGGAATTTTGTCAATGTAGCAGTGAAACAAGACCTTTGCGAGCTACTTAATCTTTTGAAGCATAAATCGTCATCCACTCCACCCTAGATTTTGGAGAAAAAGTACTTTATTGGACAGAATCAACATAGATTTTAATGCCTGTCGGTTAGATTTTTTTTCCATGAATGCCAAGATTTGAGAAAACTTTTTTAAAGAACTAAAATAACAAATTAAGATAGCATAGAGTTGGGGTTATAGTTAGGGTCATAACTGATTATAGCTTAGACCTCAGAGGGGTAAAAGCGAGACTATGCTCACTTCATATTCAAAATCTCAAGTCTGTCTGTCCTTTCAAATATGAAAGGCAGAGAACAATAACAGGTTTTTTAAGTCAGATTATCGATCCACAATCAAGAAGTAATATAGGAGGGTAACAAGCATTCTGCTGACCTCAATGTGAGGAACCAGCAGTATCTGTCTCCACAGCAACCTTCTTAAACTATCTTTAGCTCCAATCCAGTAGCAAACATGATTTTCAGCATCACCTCCATGGACACGTGTCTAGTCTTGCTCAAGCAGTCCAAGATAGTAGAGCCATGATCATGCCCAGAATACAGTATGTATGTATCTGCATTTCACTGTACCCAGTCCTGTTCATTGAATAGAAGGGGGAAGCGCCTGCGTGAGGCAAAAACTAACAGAAATAATGATATTCTGTCAATGGATGAATGTAGCTGTTGTCGCATTCATACAGCACAATACTGTTTTGATTTATTATACATGTGTACAAAACTGTTTGCCTGCATGTTATCTGGTGAAACAGATGTGAAGCTCAGTGCAGGACCCACAGCAGTTTCAGATGAAGGTCCACCTTTTTGGAGCTTGATGTGCCAAACCTCTGCAGTCCTATGGTAAAGTACCGTGAGAGCTTGCTTACGAATTGAAGCCTCACGACATCCCCTTCAGTGTTTTAACATAGGAAAGATCCATTTATGCATTGACTCGGGCAGACTCAGTTTTCTTAACTGCTGGAAGGATCAGCGAGAGCCAAAGTATGTGCTTATTGTTCGTGTTTATAGAACTACACTGCCATATATATTACATTTTGGTGAACCATCAATTTAAAGGGTATGCTATACAAATCTTTTTCAATATTAATAACATGTTGTCTCTCTCTCTCTCCTACTCTTCTCTTTATCATTGTCTCCTTCTCTATTATTCCTTTTTTTGTAAAACCCCTGTTTCCTGTTTTTCTGTTTCAGACTGATTTTTCTTTTAGTTTGGTGACTTTCCACTTCAGTGTATGTGGGCGTTAGCACTCACACTTGTATATGCACTGTATGATGTGTGTGAGCGTAATGTGGAGGGCATGGTGGGTAAAGCCTGCTGGACATGTTCCTGTTTTTTACTTGCTATATTGAGTCACCAGTTAAGCCTTGCCAGACCAGTGTGTCAACAGGGGATTCCAGACAGTTAAGCTGCTGTGGGTGGATGTCTACCTGCCTAGGCTGAGCTTTGTTGGTAACACGCACCTTTCCATCCAGAATTGAAAACTCAATCTCTTATCCCGTCCTTATCAAAGTCTGCAGTATTACAATCTGTATTTTCCATCAAAAAGGCTGATGAGAGCCCCCAAGGCCAAGCTGTTGTTATGTGTTGGGAAGCAAACAGAAGGCATAGACCATAATGTGCTAAATCTCCATGGCAGGTGTCTGGATTACCTGGGGTGGCACCAACATTTATGCACATTTATATTCTTCTCAAAGTCATACGAAGTAGATTTTGTGGATATTTTAGATTTAAAATTATTCAAAAGTTCTGCAAGTGCTTCAATTTATTAAAGCCTCGTTGGTTTTAATATCAATAGTTTCTAAATTAACTTAGAAGCATTTTTATTTCCTGACTTTTCCGGTTGCCTATCTCACCCCTAGGTATATATATGCCAGCACTCCTGTTTGTACCATATTTCAAGGTCATCTCCTGGCACCATATGTGTTATTTCTCCCACTAGAGCAGGTGATGAATAACCTGCTATGTGCATTAGCAATGTTTAGACAGTATTGCAAACTTTTACATTTGCAAACATTTTCGTTACCGCACCATTGTCCAACTAGTGCAAGCATCTGTCTAACGATCACAGCAATAAATGGTGTGCCTACAAAAAACAAAACAAAACAAACAATAAACCTTGCGCATATTTATCAAAATAATGTGCTGAATTTCAAACTAGCATCAGACTGGGAACGAAAGGGCATGGTTGTTGATGACAGGCAGGCTGGTCCGAATGTTTCAGAAACCGCTGTTCTACCGGGAATTTCCCTCACAGCCATCTCTAGGGTTTACAGAGAATGGCACAAAAATGTAAAAAATATCCAGTGAATGAAAGTTCTCCCAGTGAAAATGCTTTGTTGTAGACAATAAGTTCAGTGCGCTCAAATAGCAGTCAACGAATTTCAATCTAACAGCTTTGGGATATGTTGGAACAGGAGATATGTTTCTGGAGCAACAGCGTGATGTCAATATAGACCAAAATCTGGGAGCAATGTTTCCAACACCAAGAATCCACACCAGTGTCTTTAGGTCTATGGAAGATCTCCACTGCCTTGCAGTCCACACTATTCAATCTTGAGCAGCATGTAAGGATGCTCTTTGAAGATTTCAGTTTTGTTTTTAATACCATCCAGACAGACTGGACACCAAATATAGCGTCTTAGGACTTCACAACCTGTTTGTTACTGGACTTTGTGACTACCTGCACCTTGATTGTTAGATTAGGCCCCAATCTTTCTTTCACCCTAGCAGTGCACAAAGGCCTCTTTAATGTGCTCTCTACACCCACAACTCTGTCCCTTCCATACTACCAAGACTCTCGTTAAGTCATTAAGTACGCGTACGATGGAACTGTGATTGGACTTGTTTCAGGAGAAGATGAGACAGCCTATAGGAGTTAAGTCTATGACTTACAGCATGGTACACTTGAAATCATTTTTCCCTGAACTCCACCAAAACAAACAAACAAAAACAAATGCATAATAGAGTTCCAAAAACACAAGAAACTCAATACACACCGATGGAAACTTCACGTTTCAGGGTGTACATGTTACGGAAAATCTCTCCCTGTCTACAAAAATTGCAGTGCCACAGCAGAGACTTCTCTTCGTGAGGGTTCTCCGAAAAAATATAACATGCAGAAGAAGCTGCTGGTGTTATTTTTGTTTTTACCCATGCTCTAGTGTCTAGTGCTGTCATACTACATCTCTACGTGGTATGCCAGCAGCTTAGCTGGCAGACAGGAAAGCCCCTCAGAGGATCATAAACTCTACACAGAGAATCATCGGCTGCACACTCTTTCTAGCTCTTGCTGAGCAGCCGACATCATGAAAGACCCCTCCCACCTTGGACATTACCTGTTTAATTTACTGCCATCTGGCAGATGATTCAAGTCCATCACAAAGAACCAGATTTAACAGCCTCTATCCCAGAAGCACACGAGAGCTGAACTCTGCCAAACACTTACCTCAAATGAGAAAGCACCACAACAATAGTCAGCCTTGCATTACAAAGCACAGGCTCTAATGTCCAATATACCCAAGTGCAATAACTAAGCTGCTCTATTGAATTGTATTTATTGTATTATATTGTATTGTTGTAAATTAATTATGTCTATTATATGTGAAGGCACCTCTGGGATTGCTACAAATTGTGTTGTACTCTGTGCAATGACAATAGAAAGGATTGTAATCTAATCTTTACATCCAACAACTATTTCCTCCACAGACAGACAAAATTCTTCTTCCATTTCAGTCTTTAAAAAATCATTTTTAAGCAATCTTCTGATCAGTAGTAAAAGCTTTACTTCCCACTTATTATTTCTTGAAGAGAGCCAGATTTATCTACATCAGGCTTAAGATTGAATGTGAGATATTACAGACTTTTGAACCGTTTTATTTAAAATAGTTCAATAAGTTAGAGTTGTTGTTTTTTTTTGTTTTTTTACCCTTTCATTCGAGGGACTGTTTAAAAAGCATGAAGTAGGTTAAGAAAAACAAGTGGAAATCAAACAAAAGCCGGAAATGTGGTCAAACAGGTTAGAAATGGAAAACGATAAAACTGAATGGTACAAAGGAAAGCACAAAGATGACAAACCTCCTTTGATTCATGCTGACATCATCCTTGCTGCTTTTACTCAACATTGATTCTACCCCTAATGAGAGACACTGAGAGGAAACCAGGAATCAGTAATATATTTGATTACCTGGGTTGTAAACCTGTAGTGTAACTGCGAAAACAGCCTCCAGTCAACCATACCTCTAAGCACAAGAGAAATAGGAACAGAAGAGATGAAGAAGTTAATTGAAGGTTCATGAGCTCTTTCATGCCTAATACAGAAAGGGCATTAGTGTTTAATAAAATAAGAAAATTGCCAAAGGAGTCTTTAAGCCTATAACTTTAGTGGCACGTATTTGCTTTACTAGTGACTGAATTCACTTATTAGTCTATGGCTTGTTCATGGGAAATAAAGGTGGTTTTGGACTGAGATACACTACTGGACTTGAAACTACAAAAGGTTTTCTGTTGAGACAGAGTTCGGATACAAGCAAGTCTAAATGTTTTATCAAATGTTCTCTGAGTGTGCCAGTTTGAAAAATAAACCTGAGGATGTTTTGCTCCATCCCAATGTTAACTATGATTTCCGTTTTGTAAAGAAGAAAAATATCACTCTTTGATTGGTGTCTTGGAATTCAGCTCTGTCAGTGCAATTTATTCTATGTTCCACAGGCAGACAGAGAAGATATCTGGCACAGCACTGGACTATTCTTAACCCTTTCTTTGCTTTTCTTCCTGCCTTTAAAACCACATTAGTGATTATTACTGGGGAATGAATCAAAACTGATATCAGTAATTACCCTTAAATGTTCTGATGAGTTTAATTCCATCCTTAAATGTATAATTTCACTGTGTAATTATTTTTGATATGTGTATGTTGGCACGCGTGCATGTGTTTCTGGACAGTAATTAATTAAATGTCTCTTGAGCCGTCTGGTATTCCCTTCATATAATTTAATAATCTAGATGAAGAATCCATTTTTCACTTGTCATTTTTCATTATTAAACTTTAGAGTTTTACTTCATGAGTGTCCAAGAGGCCTCTAATGGAGAATGGGCTCAGCTATTCCAATTAAGGAGATGAGACTGTGCAGCCTCCTTATAAATAAAGGCATGCAATACCAGGTTACAACAGGCTTTGTTGCATCTGGATATATACTTATATGGAACAGCGTTCTTTGGAGAGATAAGACAAGGTATCACACCAAAATCTTATCCCAGCTATGAAGCATGGAGGAGGAAAACTGTGGCAGATTGCCCACCATACAAGCCATGTATTTGCATATCAAGCATAAATGTACTCTTACTAAAAAAGGTCAGAAACAGAAAGCGTGTGGAAATGTTGCCAAAAAATATTTCTCGGTGTATAATGCTACTATAAATAAATGATAATGACATTAAGAAATGCATTCAGCCTACATGCTGAGGCATAAAAACAAGCAAAGTAAATTCTGAGAAGAACTTGCAACACTGAATATCCTGGTAACCTTGTGATGATGTGACATCCGGCATCCCCATCCATTGACTTATTGACATCGAAGTGACCTAAGATTATTGTCCCAATTATCACAACATCACGTCTGAAATAGTGGCAGCTGTGACTCTAAGGCACTTTACTCTTAACACGATGAAACAACCTAAAGGTCACATGTCTGTCTTATTGGCATATTTGCTTAAAGCCTTGCTATTCCTGAACCTTCGTCCAACCAACCCCTTCTTTAATTAGACAACTGAAAGGCTAAAAATAGGCAATAATGACTCATGGAATATGTTTCACAGTGAGACTAACACTGTTTCATTTTCCATTTGACCAGAAAATATGGCATATAAATGATTCCATAAATATGTGCTTTGGTCTAGTTGTAAGCAACTGTAATAAGATCTACAATGTGGCCCCGAGTCACAGCAAGCAACCAATCTTCTGCTAGTGATTTGTATGTTCAGTACTATATGTTCCCAGCAGTGGCAATTTCTCTCCCGCATCAGTAAAAAATAGTACTTCTGTGTGGTGCTATTACCTTCTTAATAGCTCTGCTAGAATGAGTGTATTGAGAGACAAATTGTTGGAGTATCTGGCATTATATTCAGACTGAAGGCTTGCTACTGAAATTTGGAACACGTCTAGGCCATTGCAGCAAATAGGGTTGCCAACTCCCTGAAAAATAAATAAGGGACACCTCGTGGCCAGGGCCGGGCAACCCAGTTGTCTTCACCCTTCCCAGTGTGGTAGCTCTTTTTTTGTGTGTGAAATTATTTTTTAACCATTTGACTTGAACTTGATTTAAGCAGATGCATATTCTTTGTGATATGACCATATGGGAAACAAATGATCATTTAGCCATTTATTTTTAGCTCACAATGACAACATTAACACAGTAAAACAGGTCTCTTTCTTAAACAGAAGCCTGTCATGCTTAACTTTTGAGAATATAAGTAAATCTTTCTTTAAAAGAACTCTGTCCTGCTTAACTTAAAATTATATAAATTAATAGAAAACAATAGAACAAAATCATTCTTGTAACAGTGCACATTTAGTGCATTTAGTACAGTTGGCTTCAGTTGAGGTATTATTTCAGCTTTTCTAATGCTAATCAGCTGCTCCTGTTTGTAAACCCACTTGTTCCCATGATTACGCATCATAACTCATCATCATTATTCATCTATGTATTACTTTTATGTATTAGTGATCTATTTGTTGTAATCATCTATCCTTGCAGTTGTTTATTACACAAAATAAATTATATTATCACACTTCTGGCCACATAGCCCTGATATTCACTGCACATGCCCATATTAACCTTAACCAGAGGGTTTAAAAAAAACAAACCAGTGTTTACATACCATATCTGCTTCTGCCGTGGCCTGGCGGACAAAAAATTGGTAAAGGGTTCCCCGAGCTTTCATGCCCCTCGTGTTCTTCATGTGCCCACCAATAGAAGCATGCCTATGGAAAAAGTGCGCCGGCACACAGTGCAGTGCGCTTTATAGTGCACTTTTCCAGCCAGGTGTTTTCCTTTTCCCATTCCTCCCTGTACTTTTGCAGCCTTTTTTTTTTCTTTCTCTGAGCGAACAAACATTGCTGCTCTAATGCTGGGCTCACACTGTGCGATTTTTGGCCCATTTTGAGCCGATTTTTGAGTCGTGCGACCGATTTGGTGATCAGCCCGATTTTGGCCTTCGTCGTGCGTCGTGTAGTATACGTGGGGTAACGAGAAGCGATTAACACCTCACGACCAGCTCCCGATCATCAATCGCTCGTGAGGGTGTCACCGCAGCTGCTCAAGCGCAAACACGTAAACGTCGGTGAAAAAGACGTTGCAGCACAGCTGTGCAGCGTGTGATCTGGACACAAGCGACGGAGGCACAACTTGTAGAACTTTGGAAAGCTCATCCGAGCCTTTTCCATGTGGCATCACAAAATTATCACGACCACAACAACCGTGAAAATAGTTGGATTTACACTGCTGCTCAATCACAGCTGCCTGATCAATGTTTTTCATTAGCAATTTAGCAAAGTTGATGTGGTGGTGTGCAGAGGTGTGGACTCGAGTCACATGACTTGGACTCGAGTCAGACTCGAGTCATTAATTTTATGACTTTAGACTTGACTTGAAAAAATGTTCTAAGACTTGTGACTTGACTTGGACTTTTACACCATTGACTTGGGACTTGAATTGGACTTGAACCGGTTTACTTGAAAAGACTTGATATTTTACCCCAAATATAAAATTTAACATGCATATTATATAGAGATTGAAAATGTGACGTCATTCAGGGGTAAAACCGCAAAGGATTCTGGGAACTCGTGGCAAGAGGTACTAGCGCACGCAGGCTTTCAATTGAAATCAATTATTCAGCAATAAAAAGAAACACAAAAATGGCAAGAAGCTGTTGTATTATTAACTGCAATAGCCGGTCGCATGACAGCCACGGGAAGCCGACGGGTAAAGAGATCGGTTGTTATCGGATTACGTCGTTGAAGAGAAATTGTTCGAGCCATGTTTCCGAAGTGACAAACAGGTGGTCTGGTTTGCAGCCATTCAAAGATCAAATATAACGTCCCAGAACACTCCAGCTCACATGTTAGTCTGCTCCAAGCATTTACACAAAGGTCAGTCTGCTGTTGTAGTTAATGCGTCATTTTTCTTAACATAATTGGTGATATAGGTTACAAGCAAGTCTGGCGCTGAACAGAAATTGTCGCGCTATGCTCCTTTATTTATTGTGCATAAATAGTGAATTGTCCTGACACAATATTGCGTTTCGCTTCTGTTATTATGGTACATTGACAAAAACATATACTTTTATTCACAGGATAAAACAGTTTTTTTGTATCACTAATTGCCCAGTACGATTACAGCATACAGTATTATTGTCACTGCTACATTTCTGTGATGCTACTAGAAATTATTTCCACTACTAATGTTGAGCTCAAAGGTTATATTAATAAACGGTTAATGAATGTGTATTTATGACGACGATTTGTGAGACTGGTAAACTTACCTTTGTTCGTACGATGGTCTTTCGTTCTACACGGTGCATTTCAAGGTCCTGCACCCATCCGTCGGTAAACTGTACCTGGGCTAAACTTCACGAGTGTATGCACTCACTCCAAGAACCGTATGATTATAAATATGCATATAAATATGCTACGATGAGATAGCTGACTTCATCTAACTAGCAAATGTTGTCCAGGCTACGTTGGTGATACAGTTTTTTTTAATGTGTATGATATTTTTGTCATGCGATTTTAAAGCTGGTCCTACAACCGCATCCAAGAATAACATGCAGCTTATCTCAGAACTGTCGGTGAAAATTATTCTTGGAGCTAGGTTTAATTGAGCTGCATTTTAAAGAGGTGCAATTTCACAATTTGTGTATATTTTCTAAGTTCACTATTTTGTCACGTGTTGAGAAAAACACAGATTTTAAAATTACATGGTCTAATATTTACATTTAGCATATAACTGCAACATTATTTTTTCGTTTTTTTTGAATGACTCGAAAGGACTTGAAATTCAAAATGTCAGACTTGTGACTTGACTCGGACTTTTACACCAGTGACTTGAGACTCGACTCTGACTTGCCTGACATTACTTGAGACTTGACTTGAGACTTGAGGATAAAGACTTGAGACTTACTTGAGACTTGCAAAACAATGACTTGGTCCCACCTCTGGTGGTGTGTCTGTGTGAGTGAAAGACAGAGAGAGCGAGCGACAGATTTTCTGTTATAACCTTCATTTTATGGAGGCACAGTGTGCCGTCCGAGACTTGCACCGCAGTGTCGGCGTTTGTTTCCCTGTTGGCCATGCTTGTTGTTGTGGTCATCGGTTGTCTTCCGGTATTTTCTCCGTAAGCGACCTTTCCTCAACCAATGAGATGAGCGGTAATCTGACTTGTCATACTCGAATTGTCATAAGTGTGCTGTCAGCTCATTGGTCACAAAGCAGGAGAGGGGCTGGGAATTATGTTTTCAAACAAAGCGTTAATTCCATTAACATTTATAGACTACTTTTGATTCTCACTGTATTACGGGACAAAGTGCGTCCCTTATTAGCTCAATACGGGACGTGTACTTTTGTTTCGAAATACGGGACGATTCCGTATTTTAAGGGACGGTTGGCAACCCTAGCAGCAAATATATAACAATATTAAACTCAAAACCTACAAGTCCAGTGTGGCTGAGGTGTCAAATTCTATAATATGACAAGGGAATACAAGCAAATGAATGTGTCCAAACTTTCTAAGCCAGTTAATTGTTTTTTGTTTGTTTTTTGGTGTGTGGGTGTGTGAGAATTGTTTAACTATAGCACCACTAAACAACTTTCTTTTGCTAACATGGAGAAGTAAATACAGTTGAATTTGGTTCTATTATCTAATCTCCCGGGTCTCCGTTTCATTCAGATCCAATAAGTTCTGGTAATCATCTTATCTTGGTAAGCTTTTTTCTTTTTTTCTTCTTCTTCTTCTTTTTTGGGGAGTTTCCAAAAAAGTGATTTAGGAGATTGACACCTAAAAGCTTAATTTAAGAAAAAGTCATTGTGTCACTGGTTTTGTACTATGCTGTTGAGTCACTTTGTATTTGTCCCAGCACTGTTCATTTTGGAAAAGAAGTTGTCAAATTCTTTCATTTCACAAATTAAAGTAGCTGGAACACATCTATAGTCTAGATGCAACATGCAAAGGCTCCTTAATGGATTTTAAAGTAGAGGTTAGGAAAATAAGCCCCTTCTCTCCTGCGGCTCGCTTTTAGCTATGTGGTAATACTATCTACACTGAGTTCCATCATGTCGATGGAATTGCTGTACTCTACATTAAACCTCACTCTTGTCTCTATCTCCGTGGCTCTCCGTGCTCTGTCAATTTTTCCATCCTCCCTTTAATGTTGCAGAGATGGGAGTCCCTAGCCAACAGCATGAATCTTTCTTCCTTCTAACAGGGGTCCTCTCTCTTAAATCCTGAAGATTCCAGAGACAGTGATGTAATTTACATGCAATTTTAAGATTGTAATATCCATTACATTTTTTTTTCCTTATTTTTTTAAGGGACAACTGAGTTTTCTTTAATTCACCAGCAGCATATCAAGTAAATCAGATGGAGATAATATGGAGAAACAAACCTGCTAGAACTAAGGCAACGAAGATTGTAGACAATTTTCAGTAAAACATCCACAGAAACACTGCACAACAGTCTTTCTGTTTATACTGTCTGTTCAGTAGGGTCATCTAATCTTAATGCACTCAAAGTGGTCAGATAAAAGTCTCAAAAACACTTTTTTTGCCTAAAATTATGGATGTAATTTCCACATCCATAAGCACACTAGGGTCTAAGTAGAGGTCTGTTCAGTTGTCCATGTTTCTGTTGGCTTCATATGATGCTAGTCATCTCATCTCCAAAAAATATCCTGAAAAACATTTAGAGAGATCCTGTGTGAAGGAGTCCTTTTCTACCTGCATCTACCATTTGCCTTTCAATAAATATAAGGATCAAAGCAAAACTTCTCTTTCTAGACACAATCTATTACAGCTGATCATCAAGTGGAATCCAAGTGTGCGAGAACAGATAGAATCATGGTGTCATTGCATGTCTGTGGAGGATAGCCAAAACAATATAGATATAAACAAAACAAACGAACTTCAAAAATTTTTTATATTAATATAGATTATTTTATTGTTATTTTATCTATCTATCTATCTATCTATCTATCTATCTATCTATCTATCTATCTATCTATCTATCTATCTATCTATCTATCTATCTATCTATCTATCTATCTATCTGTCTGTCTGTCTGTCTGTCTGTCTGTCTGTCTGTCTGTCTAAAGCATAGTGTGTGTGCAATTGTTGGTTAGGGTTATTGGTTGGTTAAAAAGTAATATTGTGCAGTGTACAATCCCTTTGATATGACTGGCAGACATAATACACATTCGCTATTATTTGTCCAAGCTGCCAAATCATTTTCCATGTCTGGCAGGATGCTTGCATCCCACCACAGTGACATAAACAAAGGATGTCATTTCCACTTTTTATCACAGAGTTTGTTGCTATGTTACTGAAATAAACTAATGAAATGTTACATTGAAAGAAAGTCTACTGAAAGAAAGACTCCCGCAAATGCTATGTGTTTCTCTTTCTTTTATGTTTTTCTCTGGGGTGAGGTGTCAGGGTCTTGTTTTTGTGTTTTTTTTGGTGGGGGGGTTGTACATCTGTAAACTGCAGGCTGCACTGCAAGTGATGCAAGTCACATTTCTATATATTTATTGCCTGCCTGTATCCATCAGTCTATGATTTTTAGATTTCTGTCAGTTTGTCAAACCACATGGTAGTTTTTCTGTTTGTACCTCAAACAGTAACAACATATAAACTGCAGTGTATACACTAACCTTTTCAATTTGGATAGACAAAAACACATTCAATGGGGTCAGCATGAGCAGTGTGTGAGAAACATTACTTCATCTGCTCCTTCATAAGAAGCTTTTGTTGTATTTTTTCATAGATACAAATCTAGTTTTTGAGTGGTTAACAAACTGAGACATGCAAAATTTGTAGATAAAGTCTTATTATTATTTTTATTTCTTCTTATTATTTGCAAAATAAATTTGATGATTAACTGTTTGAAAAGTAAGTCTGGTAGTAGACTTAATAACTAATGAGTGGCCCGAAATGGATTTTTGTACTGTCAGCCAACAAAGCAAATACTCTGCCCAGAACAGTTAGTCCCAACAAGTGGTCAAAACACTTTTCAAAGGATCCCAACTGATTTTTTCTGCTAAAATGTCACATCACAGCAAGATAAGCAAACCTGCCACATTTTCATCCTCTGCTTATAAATATATTTCCTTTTTGAAAGATCATGTTTTATAACTTTCTGAATTGGTTCAGCGGGCAGTTTTGTTCTGCACTTACATGACCGCTAATGAAAATGCCCAAATCATTAGGATTCATTGTAATTGTAAAACACGAGTATCTGTACACAGTTTAGTTGAAATTCATCTAGTATTTGAGCAGATGGGTAGGTGCAGTCGGTCAGTCTTCTTTTTGGTTCGTGAAGACATTCCACCTTTCATCCAAGAGGTTTCTTCAGTTTGATCTCTTCAAAGGGACAACCCCAACAGGAATCAAATACCTGGTTCTCTTCATCAGTCCTCTGTCTTTTTTTCTTCACCCCCCCCCCCCCCCCCCCCCCCCCCCCCAATTGCTCAAGACTAATATTTATACGTACTCAGAAGTGATAGACCTGAAGGTACAAGTGGGAATGACAGAAGCTCCACTCTGGTGTGGATGAATAAATAAATAAATAAAATTAAAAGCTTTTCCAGCTTGTTAGCCAGAACCATTACTGTGCTACATGAGTGGTATTTAAATGAATGGGGAAGACTGTATTTTCTCGTCTGTCTGTCTATGATTATGTAAGCATAAAGTCACCTAATGATGTCATTGGTGGTCAGTGGAGGTCTTTAACCACATTTTGGTGATTTTCTTCACATGGAGCTGTGCATGCAAGTGTTTTTGTTGAAACATTGCAAGGTTTTATCCACTGAAATTACCAATATTAAAAGAAAATATCATTTGTAGTACCTAATGCATATTTTGAGTCTTTACACTCTCACTTCTTAAAATCTTTTTTTAAATATCATGTAATCTGGACTTAAATCAAACGAAGCAATGTTCTGTAGCACTACGAAACACTCTAAACATCATCCTGTAGCATTATGAGTCCTCTGGGAAGAGGGAGGGAGTTTCTATATAGTTGATTAGAATTTTTGATTTGAGCAAATAAGCACTAATGTATCATTATGACATTTGGACCAGTGTGGAGAGAACAAACAGGCAGTCCAGTTGTTTGCATGATTAGATTATTCTGTGTCCAAAGCATTAAAAACCGTATCCATTTGATCATACCTTATTTGGCTGCACGTCTTTGAATTCAGTTCTCAACTACACAGAAAGCCGCTAAACACAGCGTCCGCATTATGGATCTGTCCGTGTTTTACTTACAGTAGTAACAGACGGCACTACTGGGAGATCATTTATGCATGAAACACAAAGCTGTGTTATCGCTTTGTTTTGACGTCTTATTTTGGCACTGTGTTGTGTTACAACAGGTCAGACATAATTTATACAATATGTGATGCTGTGATGAAACAATTCAATACTGATAAATGTCCTCATTCTCAAGCAGTCTGCAGGCACAATGACCTTAGAGTGATATTTTTGATATGATTTTTTGGTAATATTGTGAGATATTGATGGGTAGAACTGAGCTAAACCAGTGTTATACAGATGTAGAAAAAAGGTTTTTCTTCAATATGTTGTTGTGTATGTGTGCACATATATGTTTGTATCTAAAAGCACCTGACTGTATATGTATACCATAGGCACATTATATCACAAGGGACAACAAGATAATCTAATATTGTAGAGGAATAAAAAAAGTAAGAAAAAAAGTGAATAAAGACAAAACATCACCCAAATGTACAAATGTGCCCGAACACATGGGATTATGCCAGTCTCATGGCTCCAAGTACTCAAGACATATACAGGCCCAGTAGTCACACTACTTGTGGTTAAATTGGGAGGTGTTGTTTCAGCTTTAAAGCTGCCCTAAGGGATGAGGCTGACCTTTTAGAGTAAGCATCTGATGACTCCCTATGGACAAGCCCATGCTCGTTTAGATGGAGTCTTTACATTTTATTTAGTTAGTTATTCATGCAAGCCACCTTGGGGGAGTCAGGCAGTCTGTGACAAATGCGACCTTTTATACCTGAACTGCATTAAGGTGATGACTGGAGGAAGAAGAAGGCTGTCTGTTGTTGAAACCATGTCCCTGTAATGTAGTTGCTTAAAGCCACTAAATGATCTTCCATCATTTTGAAAATAGGATTAGTTCATTATCCAAGGACACATTTGTGTATTTATTTGTCTTTTACATAAATAAGCCAACTACTGCTCAGGAACCCTTAAATCCCAATTAAAAAAAAGACATGTCTTTCAGTTTTTGTGTCTTTTTCTTATCCCACTAGAATAATATTTGTACAAAAACTCTCACACAGTCTGCAGCACATGAGAAAACACTGGATGGCTGAAATCTCTCCAAATGATTTGTGGCCTAAATGCTTATTCATTTCTAAATTAGCCAGAGGTGCTTATTCTTGTCAGGGCACCAATATCCCTAACAAGCACTTGCTTAATAAATAGGCATCCAGGGCACTAAACTTTAGGATGACACTATTTTGGAGTGAGTACCTCTTCATGTACTCAGTTATTTAAAATGCTGTCAAGAGGCTGCAGATCATCACTGAGAGTGCTGTCTATTAAAGGTGCTAAATGAGGACGTCTCTGCTTGGCTTTCATGTACAGAGTCTATTTTTATACAGATGTGATAGAAGGTTTTTGTAACACCATTTTTTTTTAAATAGGAGTGGATTTCAACCATTCTGTACCCAAGGCACCTCCAAAAGTCATGCAACAATTTTAAGGCATACCTCCATGCCATCTGACACATCATCAGTTGTTCTTTTCAACCGTATATTGTCACAGAAAGGCAGCATCTGGATGAAGCACTAATGACACATAAGAAAACAACCTTTATTATCATTTTCTCTTAATCAGATGAGTACGTTTAAATGTCATTCTTGAATGCAGTTGCAGTAATAATGTATGGTTGACATCAAATACCCAGCCACACCAGTGTGCCTCACCCGTTGGCCTCACCACACCATTTGGGAACCACTGTTTTTTAGTGCATGAAGATTTATTTATATCCCATGTGCTGGCTGTGTTGTGAGAGAGGCTATACAGGTAGGTAAAAGAGCCACCATTAAGCTTTCCATTAAGACCACTCTGATCAGAACTACCAAGGAGGCAAATAATTGAGGTGGGCAAACGTCTGTGCACTTTACCTTCTCAAATTTCAGTGCGACTTCAGACCCAAAAGTTAAAACCAACCAAACCTGCACAGTGAGGCCTAGAATGACTCAGATGAAGCCTTCCTCTTATGCTCCTTTAAAATGTCTGCTAATGTGTATAAACTATCACTTGCAATTGTCATATAACACCAAATTCATTCAAGAATGAACAAGACGATATTATTTGACATATAACCTTTATTTGGATTAGTAGACATTGCACATAAAAATCTAAAGCAATTTACAACCATTAACATGACGAAATTGTACATGCATATTTAACACTGTGTGTACATTAGAAATACAGGGAGTGCAGAATTATTAGGCAAATGAGTATTTTGTCCACATCATCCTCTTCATGCATGTTGTCTTACTCCAAGCTGTATAGGCTCGAAAGCCTACTACCAATGAAGCATATTAGGTGATGTGCATCTCTGTAATGAGAAGGGGTGTGGTCTAATGACATCAACACCCTATATCAGGTGTGCATAATTATTAGGCAACGTCCTTTCCTTTGGCAAAATGGGTCAAAAGAAGGACTTGACAGGCTCAGAAAAGTCAAAAATAGTGAGATATCTTGCAGAGGGATGCAGCAGTCTCAAAATTGCAAAGCTTCTGAAGCGTGATCATCGAACAATCAAGCGTTTCATTCAAAATAGTCAACAGGGTCGCAAGAAGCGTGTGGAAAAACCAAGGCGCAAAATAACTGCCCATGAACTGAGAAAAGTCAAGCGTGCAGCTGCCAAGATGCCACTTGCCACCAGTTTGGCCATATTTCAGAGCTGCAACATCACTGGAGTGCCCAAAAGCACAAGGTGTGCAATACTCAGAGACATGGCCAAGGTAAGAAAGGCTGAAAGACGACCACCACTGAACAAGACACACAAGCTGAAATGTCAAGACTGGGCCAAGAAATATCTCAAGACTGGTTTTTCTAAGGTTTTATGGACTGATGAAATGAGAGTGAGTCTTGATGGGCCAGATGGATGGGCCCGTGGCTGGATTGGTAAAGGGCAGAGAGCTCCAGTCCGACTCAGACGCCAGCAAGGTGGAGGTGGAGTACTGGTTTGGGCTGGTATCATCAAAGATGAGCTTGTGGGGCCTTTTCGGGTTGAGGATGGAGTCAAGCTCAACTCCCAGTCCTACTGCCAGTTTCTGGAAGACACCTTCTTCAAGCAGTGGTACAGGAAGAAGTCTGCATCCTTCAAGAAAAACATGATTTTCATGCAGGACAATGCTCCATCACACGCGTCCAAGTACTCCACAGTGTGGCTGGCAAGAAAGGGTATAAAAGAAGAAAAACTAATGACATGGCCACCTTGTTCACCTGATCTGATCCCCATTGAGAACCTGTGGTCCATCATCAAATGTGAGATTTACAAGGAGGGAAAACAGTACACCTCTCTGAACAGTGTCTGGGAGGCTGTGGTTGCTGCTGCACGCAATGCTGATGGTGAACAGATCAAAACACTGACAGAATCCATGGATGGCAGGCTTTTGAGTGTCCTTGCAAAGAAAGGTGGCTATATTGGTCGCTGATTTGTTTTTGTTTTGTTTTGAATGTCAGAAATGTATATTTGTGAATGTGGAGATGTTATATTGGTTTCACTGGTAAAAAGAAATAATTGAAATGGGTATATATTTGTTTTTTGTTAAGTTGCCTAATAATTATGCACAGTAATAGTCACCTGCACACACAGATATCCCCCTAAAATAGCTAAAACTAAAAACAAACTAAAAACTACTTCCAAAAACATTCAGCTTTGATATTAATGAGTTTTTTGGGTTCATTGAGAACATGGTTGTTGTTCAATAATAAAATTATTCCTCAAAAATACAACTTGCCTAATAATTCTGCACTCCCTGTAGAGACAAACCAGGAGAGATAAAACCCCTTTCAAACATGCACTCCTTTTTACCTGCCAGGATCTAAGTGTGAATGAGAATCCCAACTACTTTTTCCATTAAGTTAGGGCAACAATATCAGAGCTAGGGACAGAGCAAAGTACAATACATCCATCCATTCGCTTCCGCTTATCCTTTTCAGGGTTGCGGGGGACGCTGGAGCCTATCCCAGCTGTCATATGTTATGTTTGAATTGGAGGAATGATGGCATGCCCTCACCTTAGCAGATTAATGAAGGCAGTAATATTACATGTCTGAAAAGGGCTGTATTTTGGATCTGCCAGACATGAGGATCACAAGTTTACTGAGCCGCTGCAGCAGCCTGAAAACATATTCAACATATTTAAAATATACTAATGCCGATCAGATGATCCTCATGCCGAGAGAGAACATCTGTTGTGTCTGACAAGTCAAAAACAATGAACCGCAGCTGCAATGACAATCAGAGACTCTGCACTGTCATAAGGGAGGTACCAAGGGAACCTCCTCCATCTAGAGCAAAAGCACGAACGAAAAAATTACGCATTTGCAAACTGCAGTGTCACAGCAGCACATATTTGTTAAGACAGCATCACAAACAGTAGCCAAGAAACCCAAATTAAATATTCGTCATAACTGTTTCCACAAAGTTGTCACTGATGCAACAAAGAGTCACAAAAAGTTATCTTTCATCACCATTTACCACAAACAGAAAAGGATTTCTAGCCAACACCTACATTTCTCCGTATAAACAACATTCACCATTATCCATATTATTTTCCAACACTGCCAAATGCTTTCATCTTCAGCTCTCATCTTGCCTCAAACAATAGTGACTCACATGTACACACAGCAAATGTATGAATTACTCATTCGCATACACACACACGCACGCACGCACGCACACACACAGCTACTGTATTCTCCAAATGCTCTTAAGGCAATGGTGGCCTGGCAACTGTGACTATTCAAGTAAATCTAAATGCATCTTCGTATGCATCTCTAACCCTTCATCTCTGTTCACCCCATAGACGCCTACAGCCTGAACGAGTTGCTGAGAAGCATGGGACATGACTATTTATCACCAAGAGACACGGTCAGCAGTTTCCCTTACAAAAACATCACAAAACAAAGAACAGTTCATTGTTATATGTAAACACTTGACAACATAGAATAGTGTACAAGCTAACTCTGCTAATTGCGCTTGTATTTGCGTGACGCTAAAAGGGTTTTTTTTATGCCTTCACATGTTGCCGCTGACATTCACGTCAAAATAGCTGCACTAATTCAAAATCTGCCCCCAAGACAGTAAACATCAACACTAATGAAACTATTCCCAGAATACTTAACTTTCAGACAGCACAACCTTTAATCATATTGTACAGCTTGATTTCTGTGCTCCACATAAATCATACTGATAGCAAAAATCACTAATACATATTTAATACACTGTAACAGTGAAGACTATATTAAAACATAACTCATTTTGCAGCTTGCTGTGCACGTGATGACTGTCTGTTCATGTTGATGTTTTCCACAACAAAGATGCTTGTGACAGCTTTAAAAAGGGCAGCAGTGTGTTTTTCTGTGGTTATTTTTGTTTCACCTTTTTTCCTTTAAAGATCTTAAACTGTTTGTTATGTCATAAATGAGCTCCTTGCTTTATAAGATAATGCAATTAAAATGGCAAATCTGGTTTTGCAGTCTGGCAAAGATGATAATGTTTCCTGGCGCTCCAGACCTTCTGAGGCACCAAACGGCCCCAAATTTACAGTATAAATTCTGTAATTCAACTGATTATGATTTACAATCAAATATAACTAGTCAGGGAATGTCCTTCATGATTAGGGCGACAACATTAGTTTGCTGTTTTTATTTCTTATTTTTCTCGGGCAAAATTGAATGTATAAATAATCTTTACACACAAACACACAAATGAAGTAAATTTCAAACCCTCATTATAATTTCAAAGAAATCCTTTGAAGAATGATTTTCTCTGGCTTGTTGTTAAAACGTTTATTTGAATGAATGATTAAAATCTCATTTAACACTAGTAGTTCAATTGTACCTCTATTTCCTCACAATGACTTTAACCTTGCTAAACTTTGTAAAGACAATGCACAAGACACTTAAGAAAGGGTTAGGGGACAGATGCTTGTCTGGTTTCATGATGAAAATATAGTTCATTTATAGTTACTTCAGACAAAACATGCTTAGATACATGTATGCAAAATATCAGTATTTCGCTATCCTTAAATCTCACAGCTCTGCTGTCATTCTACACCTCATCCTGCCAAGATAGAGTTTCTTGTCCAAGTCCCCACCTGCTTCATCTTTGCTACCACCACCAGCGCCAAGACTGAAGGAGTTCTACCTCCTCCCATCATCCATCATCAGACGCAGCTTTGCTATGTAACTTCACCTGAGTCTAATTGCCAAATAATTTATAACTGAAACTTTGTATTTCAATAATTCCAATTTTCAATTCATCCAAATATTCATTTATCACTGACTATGGCTGCTGCTGCTGCTGGTCATTTATATGTATTGAGCTATTTAAAATAGAAACAAAAACTATGTTAAAATGCCTTATTGTGTCATTATTATTATTATTTTTTAAATAATTAGTTATCTTAATGCTGAATGTGATATTAATCATAGGAAAGCCAAGATTTACATATCAGTTGGGAATCTGGACAGACGTTTATTTAACATTCAGATAACCGAGATTGAATTTTGACATTTATTTTCTTATCAGCATTTTACGGCTGGAGAGCAGATTTTCCATGAATGCCCCTGCCTCCGCTGCCCACTCAGGCAAATTTACTTCTCAGGCAGCTTTGCTTGCACTAAACAATTACAGCACTGTTCAAACTGTCAACCACGTGCACCAGAGAGTCCCTGTGCAACACCTGTGGACAGTATTCTTATCATTCTTCAGCAGCATTTCCCCTGAGCACAACTGCACCATGCGTCAGCTACACTAGTGTCAATACCCCAACATTTATTGTAACAAATGGCTACACCTTTATATAAGGGAACCACTCTAAAATGCAAGTAGCAGCTAGAGTTCATTGGAGAATTACCCAATGTCATGTATTGCAGAGACATGTAGTGAGTAAGGCTGAAGAAAAAGCTATTGTCATGCATGGAGCAGGGTATGTGCCATCGTCATGCATGTTAATAAGAAGCTGAAGCAAGAGGAGGCGAGGATGGTAGAGAAGTCAATCAATGCAACCACTTACAGGTTTGTATAGCCTTTATGGAGAAGAGGGGGATGTGTAGCTGGCATGATAATTAAAGAATGTGTCACATTATAAAGGCCAACCCATTGACTGAACATGATTGATTACTCAATCTAATACAAGTCTGTGGTAGTGCATAAAACAAGAACAACATTTCTACTGTATGAACAGTGCTGAGGCTGGATGAACAGGCCATAAAAAACACATTGTTCACACTTACTCTTCTTCACACTGACATTTAGACTGTGTGTAAGTGAAATTTACTAATGAGCGGTCCAAGCACAAACTATTCGTTATCACAGTTATTTTTAGAATGAGATTCATTTTCATGGCCAGTTTTAATTGCTGTGAAGGGAGAAAGCAGTATTTATTGACATCTGTCCGTAATTGGTTGCGAGCAAATTCATAATTGAGCTGGAGTGTGTGTTTGTAGCTGATGGATGAGATGCAGTGGGCTGGGGAGTGAGGCATAACAACCTCTTTGACACTGCAGGGAAATAAGTCTGTTATAATTCTCCAGAACAAAAGTGCTCCTCTAATGTGGGAAACACCACCAGCAGATGCATAAAGTGTTTTCAGTGGTGATAGTCTTTGTTGTCTTCATCCCACCTGGTGCTAATGCCATCATTATCAAACAGCAGCGCATCCATTCAGTCACCCGCATGTGGGCAACTTTAACCACTGGTGTCTTAAAACAGTACTCCCCAACTTCTATCAGCATGTGACATTTGCAACATTTGCTGCTAGAAGTAGTCAAAGTCAGGAATGAAGACGATCACAGCCCGAAGAGGCTCAATCACAGCTACAGGACTGCTTTGATCACACAACCTGGGATTTATTCAACCAAGCTGGAGGAATGCTTTTTTATATATCACAAACTGTGGATGACAAGCAATGTCCAAACACTCTTCAAAAACCACAACACTTTCTTCAGAACATGTGACAAAGCCTGTTACAGCAGAGCAAGAGCCAATCTAAAAGAGTGGAATAAAGATGATGAAAAGGGCCTTCAAGAGCAGGACTGAGGACCACCTGATACATAACGGCTCCTGGAGGGTTTGGCAAGGGTTACAGCATAAAATCACCGTGAATGTGAATCAATGTGAATCACTGTGGAGGAGCTAAATGGTTTCTTCATCCAGTTTGAGGCCACAACAGACTCACTGCAGGAACAGGATGTGGGATATTTGCTAAGGTCAGACATGTGCTAAGGAGAGTACTCCAAGCATGTGCTAACCAGCTCACTGGGGTATTAGAAAAAGTCAAGTCAGGCACTATAATTCCTTTTCCCAAAAAGCCAGTCTCTGTGGACTTGAATGATTATACAGTGGGGCAAAAAAGTATTTAGTCAGCCACCGATTGTGCAAGTTCCCCCACCTAAAATGATGACAGAGGTCAGTAATTTGCACCAGAGGTACACTTCAACTGTGAGAGACAGAATGTGAAAAAAAAAATCCATGAATCCACATGGTAGGATTTGTAAAGAATTTATTCGTAAATCAGGGTGGAAAATAAGTATTTGGTCACCTCAAACAAGGAAAATCTCTGGCTCTCACAGACCTGTAACGTCTTCTGTAAGAAGCTTTTCTGTCCCCCACTCGTTACCTGTATGAATGGCACCTGTTTGAACTCATCATCTGTATAAAAGACACCTGTCCACAGCCTCAAACAGTCAGACTCCAAACTCCGCCATGGCCAAGACCAAAGAGCTTTCGAAGGACACCAGGAAAAGTATTGTAGACCTGCACCAGACTGGGAAGAGTGAATCTACAATAGGCAAGCAGCTTGGTGTGAAAAAATCAACTGTGGGAGCAATCATCAGAAAATGGAAGACATACAAGACCACTGATAATCTCCCTCGATCTGGGGCTCCACGCAAGATCTCATCCCGTGGGGTCAAAATGATCATGAGAACGGTGAGCAAAGATCCCAGAACCACACGGGGGGACCTGGTGAATGACCTGCAGAGAGCTGGGACCAAAGTAACAAAGGTCACCATCAGTAACACACTACAACGGCAGGGAATCAAATCCCGCAGTGCCAGACGTGTTCCGCTGCTGAAGCCAGTGCATGTCCAGGCCCATCTGAAGTTTGCCAGAGAGCACATGGATGATACAGCAGAGGATTGGGAGAATGTCATGTGGTCAGATGAAACCAAAGTAGAACTTTTTGGTATAAACTCAACTCGTCGTGTTTGGAGGAAGAAGAATACTGAGTTGCATCCCAAGAACACCATACCTACTGTGAAGCATGGGGGTGGAAACATCATGCTATGGGGCTGTTTTTCTGCCAAGGGGACAGGACGACTGATCCGTGTTAAGGACAGAATGAATGGGGCCATGTATCGTGAGATTTTGAGCCAAAACCTCCTTCCATCAGTGAGAACTTTGAAGATGAAACGAGGCTGGGTCTTCCAACATGACAATGATCCAAAACACACCGCCCGGGCAACAAAGGAGTGGCTCCGTAAGAAGCATTTGAAAGTCCTGGAGTGGCCTAGCCAGTCTCCAGACCTCAACCCCATAGAAAATCTGTGGCGGGAGTTGAAAGTCCGTGTTGCTCGGCGACAGCCCCAAAACATCACTGCTCTCGAGAAGATCTGCATGGAGGAATGGGCCAAAATACCAGCTACTGTGTGTGCAAACCTGGTAAAGACCTATAGTAAACGTTTGACCTCTGTTATTGCCAACAAAGGTTATGTTACAAAGTATTGAGTTGTATTTTTGTTGTTGACCAAATACTTATTTTCCACCCTGATTTACGAATAAATTCTCTACAAATCCTACCATGTGGATTCATGGATTTTTTTTTCACATTCTGTCTCTCACAGTTGAAGTGTACCTCTGGTGCAAATTACTGACCTCTGTCATCATTTTAGGTGGGGGAACTTGCACAATAGGTGGCTGACTAAATACTTTTTTGCCCCACTGTAGATCCATTGCACTTACTGTATGGCTGTGATTATGAAATGCTTCAAGAAGCTTGCCAAGCATCACATTAAAAGCCGCCCCTCTCCCACACCTGATCCACATGCTTACAAAGCTAAGAGATCCTCAGAAGAGGCAATTGCCATAGCAATCCACACAGCAATAAACCACCCAGAACACCGAGGGAGCTATGTGACTATAGCTCTGCATTTGATATCATAATTAGAGACATTCTAGTCAGCAAACTATAAAACTCTCTTCATGTGGAAAGGGCACAAACATTCAAGTTTCTGGAGGTCTTTATATCTGAGGACCGTAAAATGTAAGGACAGGATGCTGATGGTGGCCTACTGGGCAACAAATGAGAGGCTGGTAACATACTGCATGTCGGCGTGGTATGCAGGCTGCAGATATGAAAGTACTCCAGAGAAAATCACTGGGTGCCCCCTCTCCCGTCTGGAGGACATTGCCCATTCATGCTACCTGAGCAGAGTTGCCAACATCATCAAGGACTTCACTCACGCAGGCTTTTAGCTCAGTTTCTTCTCTCATGCAATAAAAATCAAATGAGAAAAAATAATAAAAGTGTGCCACCCATCTGGCTCCTCTGCACCCGCACTTCATTTATTAATGTACATACAGATTTGTATATTTTATACAGGTTTTTAGACCTTTATTTATCCTAGATTTTATTGTACGTCTTAGTTATAATCCTGTATTTTAGGGGTTTTTTTTACGTTGCACCACAGAGTAACATCTCAGTTTCCTTGTATATATTTACAATGACAATGAAGGCCATTCAGTTTAGAAGCAGGCACTTTGTCCACAAGGCAAATGTATTATCAGCATTAACACAGACAACCAGCAACTGACTGCAAAACATCAAACACAGTTTTAAAGTTACATAGCAAATCATGGGTTTGTTGTTATAGCTACATAATTACTATTTAGTTATAAAGACTGTCTCACATATCATGTAGCCAACCATGGAGGTATTCACACTTAAGACTGAGTTTCTTAAGATAATCGATATATAATTTTATTCACAGTCATAAATGAAGCTTCTATGCTGCTACATCACATGGCATATTTTTTCACTTCACATGAATGTCCCTATGAGCACGTGTTAAAAACAAAAAGCTGGGGGGATGTTGGGTCTCGTGTTGCCTCTGTAGCTGTCTTTTTTGAATTGTTGTGAATCCATTTCCCTCAACAGGTTCCCATAGTGCTGACAGTAGTGTAACTAAACTTGGACATGGACGCACCTGTTGCCATAGCGTCCTCCTCATTGTCCCGAAGCCCACGATGACGACGCCGATGGCAAGGCGCGATGCAACATGAGAACGTGGCGAGCAGAGCTTTGCGGAAGCGTGTGTTCATGAAGCAGTAAATAATCGGGTTGACGCAGGCGGAGGTGTAGCACAACAAATGGATAAAAGCGATGGGGGCCCCTGAGAGCGTCTGTGTGGCAGAGCTTTCATCAAAAGCCCGCCAGGTGTTGACACAGTACAGTGGCATCCAACAGACAAAGAACAGGACAACAATCACCACCAACATGCGAATGACTCGTTTTTTGGCCTCTAGCTTGGCTTCTGATGTGTTGCTGCGTGGCCTCTCTGCCTTGATCGCCCTGCCTGATGCAGCCATTGCAGACATCTCCATCGTGTGTGGCCGCTGGACTGCAGTCACATAGCAACCGTCTCCATCATCGCTGCCAGCAGACACAGTAGAGGTCAGGCCATTTACGTCTGAAATGACAAACAGGGTGAAAGAGAGAGTATTTTGGTGTTAATTAAATGCAATAAAAACAAATTCTCAGCCAAGTTCTTTAAAACCTCATCCTCTAATGTTTGAGCGGTGCTCCTGCTTTGTGATACTTTATGCCTTTTGTGCCCTTTGGGGATGGGTCTGGATTATATCAGAGGCAAATTAAAATTCAAAACACAAAGACATAAAGGACAGACACTACTTGAAGGTTTAAGTGAACTGATGCCAAACCACTGGAACAAAACAAAAATACAGAACATAATTAAAACAATAAAAATACTGGATATAGGTATTATTCCAAATGATTGCACACTCAGTAGCAATGAAAATATAGACATAAAACTGTGTATTACTTTAAGAATCCATCTGTCTGTACTTCATGTCGGGGCCTTCTTCTGGCATGCTTTAAATCATTTAACGACACCTCTGCACCTTATAATGTTTTATCCTATGAAACTAAATTGCCACGTCGTTGGAAGGAAATTACATCAACATAATGAAAAAAGCAATAAAGTCACAAACATCCTATAATGGAGTGCTGTATCCACTTGTGATGCCTTCGGCATTATTAAACTTTCAGACATTTACAGCACTTGATTAATTTTAGGGAAAAATGTTGTTTCCATTTAGAGAAGAACGAGTTTGCAAATACCTGAAATAAAAAGTGCTTGTTTACATTTTTTTAAAAATCATTTAATAACCTCAACCAAACAGTTTTTTTCTGAATACAAACCCATGGCTTTGTGTGTCCAAATGATTCCAATCACCGACTGCATTAAAACTAAAATTTGAAAATCAATTTAATTGTGAAGGAATACATTTTCTACAAGTCAGCGTTGTTAAACATAAAGGGTCTTGATATCAGAGTGATTCTGCCATCGCATTAAGAATAGTTTATTCTGGGAAATCATCTTTTATCCTGCAGCCAGCTGACTGACTCCTGTGTAAGGTTATTTTGGAGTCATTTAAAGAGCAACTTCTTGCCTTCATAGATGGAATATTAGCAAGTAATTCTTACTAGCCTATGGGGGTATTACAATTCAATAAAGCAATTTGAAAACCTTGCTTTTCCTCTATAAAGAAATAATAAAAGAGGATTCAGAATTAAAAGCCTCAAGGTACCACATACAAACAAGATCTGGTATTGTAAAGCACCTGCTGGATTATTAAACACATTTCATAGAGGCAGTTTTGCAGTCTGTGAGGTAAGATGCAATTTTTCAATCTCTTCTCCTCCCCTGTTTGTTTTTAATCCATATTGTTTTCCTCCAAAAACTCTTTTTATATTTGTACAATCTCTTTCTCTCTGAGAGCAAACAGATGGTAATGTCCATGCCTGCAGCCAATCCATCCTCTAATGGAGCATCAGCAAGGACAGTCGGTGCTGCTATCACCCCAGACACGAGTTTGTATTCCGATGAAAGGTTATGTTTCACTTAGCCTGCGCACACTATATCAATTGTAGCACTAATGAAATTCTTGTAAAAATCCTCATAATTCACACAAACCCTGTAGAAAAAAAATGTAAGGTTCGAACTTGTTTGGTATGAGCTGATAAGAATTGTGGCATTCAGTAACAGAGAGTTTCATTCAACAGTGAAATCAAAACAAGAGTAAAGTCAATTAGAGAGCACTGACTGATCTGACTCATCAAGCCTTCAACTAATCCAAAATGCTGCAGCAAGAGTCCTGACAGGGACTAGAAAGAGAGAGCATATTTCTCCTGTTTTGGCTTCCCTTCATTGGCTTCCTGTTAAATCCAGAATTGAATTCAAAATCCTGCTCCTCACATACAAGGTCTTAAATAATCAGGCCCCATCTTATCTTAATGACCTTGTAGTACCATATCACCCTATTAGAGCACTTCGCTCTTGCTCTGCAGGCCTACTTGTTGTTCCTAGAGTATTTAAAAGTAGAATGGGAGGCAGAGCCTTCAGTTTTCAGGCCCCTCTTCTGTGGAACCAGCTTCCAGTTTGGATTCGGGAGACAGACACTATCTCTACTTTCAAGATTAGGCTTAAAACTTTCCTTTTTGCTAAAGCATATAGTTAGGGCTGGACCAGGTGATCCTGAATCCTCCCTTAGTTATGCTGCAATAGACTTAGGCTGCCGGGGGATTCCCATGATGCATTGAGTTTTTCCTTTCCAGTCACCTTTCTCACTCACTATGTATTAATAGACCTCTCTGCACTGAATCATATCTGTTATTAACCTCTGTCTCTCTTCCACAGCATGTCTTTTATCCTGTCTTCCTTCTCTCACCCCAACCGGTCGCAGCAGATGGCCGCCCCTCCCTGAGCCTGGTTCTGCCGGAGATTTCTTCCTGTTAAAAGGGAGTTTTTCCTTCCCACTGTCGCCAAAGTGCTTGCTCATAGGGGGTCATATGATTGTTGGGTTTTTCTCTGTATCTATGAAGCGCCTTGAGGCGACTTTTGTTGTGATTTGGCGCTATATAAATAAAATTGAA
This sequence comes from Copadichromis virginalis, assembly GCF_057382275.1. NCBI lineage: Eukaryota > Metazoa > Chordata > Actinopteri > Cichliformes > Cichlidae > Copadichromis > Copadichromis virginalis. The sequence continues at coordinate 21,324,965 of NC_140633.1, forward strand.
TTGAATTGAATTTATATCATATAAAAAACTCAATTGAATTACTCATAAATTGTCAATGTACTAAAAAAAACATCTACTTTGTGTTTGTTTTCGGAGTCCATCGTCTATTCGACTATTTTGTGCTTTTAACTGTTTAGTGAAAATACTAAGTATACTCTCTGTATACTGGAGCTACACACACAGATGAACTGAAATACAGGACCAACAAAAGTTCTATATAAACATTTAATATGAAGACGTTTTTTACTTCCTTTAACAAATCATTTCGATGAATATTTTTGCGATTCAGTTTAAAAGTGTAAAAAGTATGAATACAAGTAAAATTATTGTTATGGCACATTGATTCACCTGTCCATGTATTGAATTACTGCTCTTTTTCTCCAAAACATAAGTGTTAATATGCGTGTCCTTTTTATATTAATGTATTTACATTTATACACATTTGCCTCATTTTATATGATAGCTATGCCGTATGTCGTGTACATGCTGTTATGACAACTGAGATTAATAAACCTTCTCTGTTTCTGATTCCGATTTAAATGTTGTAGTTTTCTCTGTTTTTTATTGTTGTTTTCTTGGAACCACATGGCTTTCTGGAACATTAATTCAAACTTACTATTTTCTTTATGTTTTCTTTTATGTTTTCTATAAGTACTGTAGTGTAAATGGCCTCACCTGAAGAATCTTTTTTATGGCCCATTTCAAACTGGATGCCTCGATAAAGTTCTCTCGAGATCAAACCGTAGGCCACGATCATCATCACGCCTGGAATGGCGAACAGTACAAGCAACAGCAGAATGTACCTAAAAGAGAGACGAGAAGTTTAAAAATCCAACCACAGTGGACAAAAAAAAACAATAACACGTGAACTCCGTGTACTGAGTTGCAGTCTGTATATATCTTATGAGTAACGCATTCATCACGTGCTTTGTATGTTTGCCTGTTGGTTTGTTGGGTCACAGCAAAGCATTGCATTTGAGCATTTTAACATCCAACAAGCTTGTTGCCTGGACCAGAAATAAAAACACAACTTGGATAAAAATGGAAACAAGTAAAGACAGTAGTTCTGGAACAAAATTCATAGCAGTTGTACATATACAGCATTATTACATGAGCGGTGTCTGCTAATGGGTCGCGCCACACTCAGGTTGAAGGCGGCTCTCAATTACACACCTGCAAATGTTACAGTGAGTGAATTTAACAAAACAGGGATGTTTTCCTGTTGGCAAAATCTGAACACTGATGGAAAAAAATCCTTCTTTCCAAGGATTTTTTTAAGTGGTCTCTTGAGGATTAGTTCTCCAGGCTTTCTGAAGGTCTTTCAGAGTTTGTCTTTGGTACTTAATGAATCTCTTTCTTTCTTCTGTTCTTTCTTTTTGTTAAGCCAGCAAATACCTACCTATGAAAAGGAATGTAACTCAAAGAATGAACGAATGTTGTGGCTACACATAACAGACCATGAGCAAAAAAAACCCCATTTTAAATTATATCTTTAGGCCTTTGTTACAAGCAGCCGTGTTGCAAAAGCATATAATTTGTTCCCATTTATTTGGTTGAATGTATGAAAAATGCCAACGTTAGCACAGTTTGACAGGCATAAATTAGAAGTTTGGCACCAACAAGGTGATTGCCAAAGATATTAGTTGAAAACTTGCGCAGTTTTGGAATGTCCCTCACAAAGCCTGGAGACTGAAGACTACTTATAGAAATGAAAAGAAAGTAAAATGTTTGTTTCTAAGCTCATTAGAATTGTGCAAACTCTGTTTTTTCCTTATGTGCTGTATTCCCATGTATGTTTGGTCATGTTTCAATCAATCACTGCAGCTATTTCTCATTTCCCCAGCAAAATATAAAGAAATCAGGCTTGAGACACACAGTATTGTGTGTCTAAATAAAATAATAATAATAATAATAATAAAAGTCTTGCAGGGAGACTGATGAGATAATGTCTCAAGTGGAGATTAGACCAATGACCTTTCCATTTTTAACAATTCCCAAGGTACTCATCTAATCAGCCATTTCATGAAGAAACACATACCACCGAGGGACGACTACACATTAATATTCCAGAGGTTTATACAAATACGTTCACCATTGTAGACACACACAGTGAGACAGGATTATAGTTTTCATTGAGACACACAGAAAAGACATAGATACGCTTTAAAATGTATAATCTTTTTATGTGGACTGGATGTTTTGAGGCCATTTGCTACATAAATTGAAAATCAAATGAAATGGGATCTAGCGCTCAGTGAAAGATTCACAAGGTGAAAACAATACCAGCTCTGCTGCTGCAGCTGCTTCGCTCTGTGGGTCAAATGTTATGATAATACATCAGAGACAGTGGGAGCAGAATTTATACCCAGAAGAGAAAATGAAATACAAACGTGACAAATCAGACACAAATACAAAAACAAAAATAATGAGCACACAAAGATAATCACATGGTCGCCTGAAATTACATCCAAAGCCTGTTTTATCATAATTCATAACAAAAACACACTGAAGCACGCTCTGTTGTCTTCACCTGTCCTAATGGTTCCACATAAACATTGAACAGACATAGTTAAAACAGGCTCCAGGTCCAAACATGGAAGTGAATGAGATATTTCAACACAGAGTGGCTTACTGAAAGGACACAGAGACACACACACCACTCATAAACACACACAGTTCATCTAAAGTTTATTACATTAAAAATCACTTTGTGATTGCAAGTGTTGTGAAAGTAAAGAAGGAAGGATGGCCCGACAGCGGGCTTGATGATGAAGTAAAAATATAGCTGGAAATGTGTGTTTATAATACGAGTAAAATGTTCAAACATATTTCCTATGAAGAAATAGGAACTTTTAATCTTCAGTCTTATAGTTGCCAAAAATATTGTTGCATGGAGTTAATTTAATGCCTGACTAAATTAAGGCTATGTAGCATGACTGAAATTTCATGGTATATTAGACCATCCTGAGTTAAAACAACTTCCACTGTGTGACTGAGTACCATATCCACTCATGGTGTCTATGTTCGTTAATCCAGGAGACATCCTTCTCTAAATTTCAGAGCATTAATGACTTTTCAGATATGTTTTGTTGTTGTTTTTCTTATATTTTTTTTATCAAATATGCATACAATAAATATATTACCTCACCATAATGTTAAAGAAATGAAAAGTATAACAAATAAAATGGTCTACATAAGAGACACTGATTTTGATCTCTTTGTAGTCTCTTCTTATTTTTCTCCCGCACTAGCTCATTAGGTAAGAATTAGAATTTGTTATAAATACAACTTAAAACAAATGTCACAGTAGTAAAAGAAGACATCAACTTCTACAATTACCCTAGCCATAGCAAATAAAATCTTGTATTAATCAGTAAATCAGAACTTTTCATAAAACACTGCAATGATGGGTCTTGGTGCTGCAGGTGTACTTGGTGTGGTATGTAATTCACTTATTACAAGGTGTTGCTTCACATAATTGATTTGGCAGAGTTTTATGTCCCTCCTGTCACAATCCCAAAGGGGATTTGTATCTCCAGCTGGAATCAAACTTGGCAAGAGAATGTGTGGATACTATGGGCACTTGATACATAGCTCATATACACACATATATACACATGGATACAAAGGCTTTATTGTTATGAGGAAAAATAAATAAGTCGCCAGCAGAAAAAAAATGTTGCAAACTGACAAAACAGAACATTTGCCAGTTTGCTGTTCTGGAGCATTCAGACGTGTGCTAACACAATGCCACAATGGACTTCCCAGCAAACCACCACCCCTAAGGTTAGACTGTAGAACAGGGGCCCCAACTCCAGGCCTCGAGGGCCGGTGTCCTGCAGGTTTTGGATCTCACCCTGGGTCTATACACCTGAATCAAATGATTAATTCATTACCAGACCTCTGGAGAACTGCAAGACATGTTGAGGAGGTAATTTAGCCATTTGAATGAGCTGTGTTGGATCAAGGACACATCTAAATACTGCAGGACACCGGCCCTCGAGGCCTGGAGTTGGGGACCCGTGCTGTAGAACAATCAAGAATATTGTGGCATGGACTTCCGGAGCAATGCCCTTTGCACAGACAAGACTAACGTGAAGATTTTTGCTACATTTGGCAAAAACCAAATGCAACATATCAGCACAAACATCTCAGTGTCATGCTGCACAGCCACGGGAACTGGGTATCTTGCGGTCATTGAATTGACCATGAACTGCTCTGTATACTAAAGTATTCTAGAATCAAATGTGAGGCCATCTGTCTGACAGCTAAAGCTTGGTTGAAATTGGGTCATGCAACATGACCGTGATCCCAAGCTCACCAGCAAATCTATAACAGCCTGTCTGGGGGGGAGAGAAGCTTTTTACGTCACATTACAGAGTTATCCGAAAGTAATATAAGTGCAGAAACGAAGTTTTTGATATTAAAACTCGTTTTTCAAGGTGTGTGCTAAGTTTTTCATAGAACTGAAGATTTGTGTGAAAAACTTTCTTTACTGAGTTTACCAAGTTGATAAGGGTTGAGGGTAAGGGGTAAGCTGCATCCACAGTGGAAGCGATTCATTCGTCATGTTTCACTTTGAAGCTTAAAGGTGGTTGCTTCCAGGTTCCTGTTGCCTAGGTAACCCCTCTAATGTATTTACGATCAGGTCATATGTCAATCAGATCTTATTCTCTCATTTGCTTACCTGGAAGTTCAGAGCACTTTATCTCAGATCTCATTCACTTTGCACTGGCATTGCATGTTACAGATTACGGGCCATTAAAGGAAATTTCTGCCAATTTTTTTTCTCATAATTTTAGAATAAGAAAACAAATTATTCCGAGAACTGTTTATTTTTTGTAATGTATCTAATAATCTGTTTTTAATTCATTGTAACTTCATTTAGTTTGAAAATGTTTAGTTGTAGTTTAGTTTTTAATAGTGCCAGTGCTAGTTTTAGTCTTTTTAATTATATTTTAGCTATTTTGTATTGCATAGTGTACATGCCTCTGTGTTAAGATTTGCAAAAATTAGTACAGGTATTTTAATAAATACAGACTCACAGTGTTGTAACACATCAATCAATGCCTAACCAGGCAAGTTGCAACGCAAACTATAATAACCCTGGTCATCGGCGTAACTTTGTGCTGAACATTGGGGGGGGGGGGGGGGGTCATGATCTCTGTCTAAATAAATAAATAAATCTGGGTAAATTCCCAGATGAGTAAACATGCAACTATTTTGCTGGTGATACCTGAAACGAGTAAAGAAAATCAACAGCCTATTTATGCAAGATTATTCATAATTTTATTGAGGGGGTTATATTGGTTGGGTCTGACTATTGGGGGGGGGGTCATAAGCCCCTAATGCCCCTGGAAATTACACTCTTGACCCTGGTGATGGGTGAAGAGTGTAATTTTGAACATAGCACTCATGATTTATGTTACCAAAGTGAACCAAGACACGCACCAGGTCTGCTCCGCAGTTGCGACAGGCCACTTGTGGCGACACCGGTGTGCTGTAGTGTTGTCACGGCGCGGAAACGACTCCAGGTGACTGATGATCGGATAGGGGATCATAATGATCAAGGCCAGCACCCACGTGGCAGCAATCACCCGATAGGCGTGCGAACGGGTCTGCCATACCCGTGACTTCAGGGGGTTACAGATGGCGCTATAGCGCTCAATTGCTATGGCAACCAGGCTAAAAGTGGAGATGCTCACGGATATGCCTGTTGGAAAACAAACAAAAAAGTAAGCAGGTAAAATACTGTGTTCTTGCTATCTTGTATCTAATGACATCTTTTATTGTACTGTATAAACCTTTATTACTGCTCAGTGCCAAAAAAGAGTTTGGACCCATAATAAAAAAATAACACAAAGCAAGTAGGCTATTATCTGCAATCATAACAAAAAGCTGCAGTCGGTGGAGACGTGTTTGCAAATGAATATAGTGTGAGGTGGAGACAGTTATCTGAATCATGTGGTGGAGGAAATCATGCTGGCCTGAGCCACAGATTTGATCTGCCATCCCTGTAGTGACAGGGCAAGACGGGAAATTACTCTTCACCTCTCTTATCCAGGTCTTCAGCAAGAATACACAATACAGACTGAGTGTGTGTGTGTGTGTGTGTGTGTGTGTGTGTGTCAGAGAGAGGGAGCAAGAGACCCTTAGGTGCACTATGGTTATATACGAAGGAAGCTTTAGAGCATCCCCCAAGGAAGCAGGAGACAATCCACCAATAGTCTCCCCTTAGGGTCCTTTTCTTCAGTGCACCTTAATGATGGCTGCCTTCATAAGCTTTACATGAGCCTTCTTTTCTCTTCAGTTCTCAAATAATTCTGGGCACAAAAGCCCTCCTGTTCTTGTTTGCTTTATTTTTTTTGACATATTTGAATATCAATAATTGCATTGGAATTTCTTATGTTGTTAACATAAAAATGTTATGTCCTCTCCTTTTCCAGGTATCTGCGTTACAGTACATTAATTAACTACTTAAATGAAATAAGCAACCATATTACACACTGAATTAAAGACTAAAGCTTACCTCCATCTCATTCCCCCTTCAAATTATTTTAAGAGGCCATTCTGTAGAAAATATATACTTAAACATTATGCTTAACTCTTTCCACTCCGTGGACAAATATGTTTCTGCTATTTGTGCAAACGCAATTTTTCAATGGTTGCCAAGGGCGGCACATTCACTCATTAAATTGTGCTTCATTTACTCTATGTAGCAACCAATTTGGTGGAGACACAGTTGAGAATTCAGGGTCAGTAGCCCCAGTCTAATCTTGATATTTCATCATCACATTTTATCTTTAAAGATGTAAAATTGCGCGTTTGTGCTCCAGGTTTTTGTTTTTTTTCAGTCTGGGTTTATGAAGACTTGTTTTTTGAATTTTTAAAGAAGCTCTCAAGTGTCTCTTGTCTGTAGAAAGCTCTAGCCTCACAGCTGTTGAGCTGTTTATGAAGTGAGGGATGGTGCATAGGTGGGAATGTCAAAAAAAGGCTTCAGACTGAGCGGGTTAGGGGCACGTCATCCTTGTTACAAACAAGTGAGAATACGTGCCACTTGTATAAGCTGAAGGTCAAAAGGTGAGAGATCCTAACCCTCTGTCTGCTATTGCTCCCCATTGTTTTCACAGATTTTATTAAGGTTAAGTGAAGTACAGGATTAGAAAGCAACAGGAACACTATAGTCAGTGCATCTGAATGGTGTCTTCATTTAGTATGAAACCACCAGCTGCCACTGATGATTGTTTCATTTTCTAATATCCATCCATCCATTCGCTTCCACTTATCCTTTTCAGGGTCGCGGGGGGCGCTGGAGCCTATCCCAGCTGTCATAGGGCGAGAGGCGGGGTACACCCTGGACAGGTCGCCAGTCTGTCGCAGGGCCAACACACAGGGACAGACAACCATTCGCACTCACATTCACACCATTCACACAATGGCAATTTGGATTTTCCAATTAACCTATCCCCTCAAGCTGCATGTCTTTGGACGGTGGGAGGAAGCCGGAGTACCCGGAGGGAACCCATGCAAACACGGGGAGAACATGCAAACTCCACACAGAAAGACCGGCCTGATGTTGGAATTGAACTCGGGACCTTCTTGCTGTGCGGCAACAGTGCTAACCACCGTGCCACCATTTTCTAATAATCCAAGTTAATTGTTTTCCAGGTAAAATTGACTTAGCTTTGCAGTCAAACTCGAAATGTAATTGCTTAGATTTAAAATAGCAAATGATGCCAAATCAGCTTGCATCAGACAAAAAGATTTTTGCTTTTGAAAAATGATACATAATCAATGATTACATGATACATGATTATAGATTTTCTTTTGTTTAAGCCATTATTTTTGCCTTTGCGTTAAACTTTTTAAATACAGTTAATTTGTTTGTTTTTGTTTTTTCTATTTCTGGTTGCAAAGTATTCCAAATCTGTGGGCCCTTAACTGTAAATGATGACTGACCCAATATCCTTTACAGATAACTCGATCACCATTAACAACTCCCCTCAGAGCCCAACTAATTTACCAAAAGCCAGAAAAGTAATTCCGTAGTGAACTGAAAAATGTATCTCTTTATAATCTGCAGACAAATGTCTGATGAGGAAAGAATTAAGAAAAGTGTCTAGGCAAGCATAAATGTTGCCTATAGTAAATGCCATAATTGGAGAAAATGATGTTCTTTTATTCATCCTCATCCTTTAGCCGCCCCTCCTTGAGCCTGGTTCTGCTCCAGTATTCTTCCTGTTAAAAGGGAGTTTTTCCTTCCCACTGTCATCATTCTTGGGGGTTTTCCTTTTCATTTTTCATTATTATAAGGTCTTTACCTTACATTATTAAATGCCTTGAGGTGACTGTATTGTGATTTGGTGCCATAAACATAGATTTGAATTGAACTAAAATGTAATATTTACACACTGCTTGCTAACAAATGACAGCATCTTTAGCTTTGTAATTATCTGTAACCTACTGTCGCTGATTTAGATTTCATACATTATTAATATATATATTGTGTATTCATTTATATAATTCATATATCATTAATACTGATTTTAAATGTTGTTCTTGTAAATATGAGATGGAAAGTGACTCCCATTAGTCTGGAGTGAACTCTAAATTTGCAGATATTTGCAGAAATTTGGAGCAAAGTTACTGAAAGTTGCTTCACATTCTTTAGTTTCATGGCATTAAAATGGCTTTTGATGATTTGCTATCCTCACCACAAGCTTGAACTTTAACACTGTTCACAGAAAAGCCCATACAGGCTCCCTGAAGAAATTCCCATTGGTAGAGATACTTTTAACCTCCATCAGAAGGTGTCTGACCTCTCATCTTATTGCAAACCACCGATGTGCGACTGTGCTGCTTAAAATTCAACTGAATCAGATTTATACAGCACTTCATAGCAGTTCTTCTGTATCAGCTAAAAAGATTATCACCAACATTGTACCAAGGACATTTGTACGTACATTATCGTTCTGTAAAACACAGCTATATTTACAATGTATGTCTATATATGTCTTTACCATAGGGAAACCTAAAATTTATGGTACAGATAGATTAAAATGAAATAAATTGTATCTCTCCAATAAGCTTAGCTAAGAAAATTTAAGAAACTAAAATGTTCCTAAAATGTAAAAAGGTAGCTTCCAAATATCTGAAATCACTACACCCCCTTTCTCTCACCCATGAGGTAGGTGACTATCTTGCACATGGCAGCTCCAAAGATAAAGTCCTTAAGGATGCTGGGGATGAGGTTGAAGGGCATGCAGAAGATGGCCATCATCAGGTCACTGACGGCAAGAGACAGCAAGAAGGTGTTGGTCACGGTGCGCATGCGCTTGTTGACCGTTAGAACAACAATGATCAGCAGGTTTCCGAATACACTCAGGAAGAAGATCAGCGAATAGAGCAGGATCCGAAGTGTGTGGTCTTCATCTGGTAACAAAAAGAAGAAGAACACAGGGAATATTAGCGTGCTAAAGTGTTAGTCTGTTTTCATTCAGTGGTGTACTCTTCACTTTTTAGCTTCATAAAGCTGTCTAATTCTCGCTGTGTTTATTAAGTTGTAAAAGTCAATGAGTGAGCAGGGTCTTATCTGCTAGGATTTGTCTCTTAAAGGTGGAACGTCTGATTGTGCAGCCAACAGCAGTACAACTGGGAGTTGTTACTGTTAAAATATTATTATTATATTGTAATGCTTTGCACAGTTTTTATTACCTTTAAACTGCGCTGGTTTGTTTGTAAAATGTTAGATGCTATTAAGTGACAATATGCCATGGCCACAATGAAGGACATTACAGTGTCGGTGACTGTGTCCAAACTGTTATGGTGTGAAAAGTGTCCTGACAGTTCAATTTATCCCCAGCTGAAAATTTGCAGAGTGGCACTGCTCTGTTTCCTGTCTATAAACACTGTGTTGGCCAAAAATTGTTGTGGTCCAAGAGCATCAGCAACAACAGAGGGGACCTTGTTTTTACATCCAGTAGTGGTCTCTTAAAAATCGTAAAATATTGATCATATCATTGATCACAAAATATAAGAGACACTATTCGTCAGCATCTCTTGTATTTTGTTTTGAGATTTACTTTGTGTCTGTTTATTGCCTTGGTTATGTTCTTCTGTTTTCTGTTCCCCTCTTGTTCACATTTTCCCAATTTGCCCTCAGCGTATAGCTCCTGTTCTACCTTTGTCAGTGTGCCTGATTGGCCTCATTTGTGTGCTTCCTGTTGTTCCTAGAGTTTGTGAATTTTGCTCATTTTGTTTTGTGGACTGTGGACTCTGACCTAATCAAAGGTTAGGTTTTGTTTAGCTTGTCTTCCCTAGTTTCTTTTGGCCCACTTTTGGCATAACCGTAAAAATTATTGCAATGAAACAAAAAGTTACATGGATTTAACCTTAAGTTTTAATCAATAGAAGACAATTGTGTATCTACAGAGTGATGGTGATGATAATACAGAAGAGGATTAGGGCCACTGGGGGAAAAAAAAGTGGGTACGTCTTTTTTTTTCTTCTTTTTCTGAATTCTGAGAAAAAGTCAGAATGGTGCAACTGCATAAAAATTATAGAAAGTTATGCTAGGAAAAAGGACTAGAGTTGGATGCACCTTCTTATTAGTTTAAATATTTAAACTTTGCTGTAAAAATTCACTTCATGCTGCCTCATGAAAAATCCTGTGAGCTGGATCCTCCCATAAGGTAGTGGACTCTCTCCTGATACCACTGGCAAGATAAATGACCCTTTTTAAGTCGAGAGGAGCTGACTGTGTTAACCTTGGCTTTTAGAGAGACAGAGAAAAAGGGAAGAGCTTAGAAAAGAGAAAGTGAAATCATAAGCTCTGAAGATGTTATTGTAATTTGATTACAGCTGCCGGTTGTCCTGACGGCTGTATGGGGCAAATATCTGTGGAGTCAGAGGTGTAACACAACTTTTATATTGGAACCTCTTTTTTTTTAATCCACGATTTTGATGATGATATTGTGGCGGGGTGTGGTTAGCGGTGCCACTGCAGAAGAGGAGTGGCGCAGTGGGTTCAAGGCGTGGTGGTAGGGGAGGCTGGAATCCTAACAAGGAACTTAAACCATGTTTTAAATCTCGATTGTGTTTATTTGAATGGGACTTGATTTGTATTCCCAAAAGAGGGATTTAGATCCCACGAAATGACAGGTCCCTACAAAATAAATAATGCAAATACAAAAAACTACAAAGAGTCATAACAGATAACACACGCTAGGTTTTTCCAGGTCTCTCACCTACTATAGGCAGGTTTAAACATTCCCAAAGTGGATTTTTAAAATACGTTCACTGATTCATTACTTCCTGTAACAGCTGCATCCCAAATAGCCAACAAATCTCTTCCCCTCTTTATCTGGAGAACATCTGGATAGCACTAAAACCCATGTTATAAAACCCATGATACGAGGCAAGTTCATACACCTTAAAATGATGTCATCCTTTTAAATGATAAACCCTGACAGGCAGATAGTTACATTTTTTTTTCAAGTTAGCAGGTAAAAGTCAGTATGAAATAATACTTACAGGATTACAACGACACTAAAACTATCGAGCGCATCCTTTCAAATTATTTTTGTAAATTGAATAGCAGTCTCCAGGCTGCAGGAGCTCAGCAACAACCTCTGAAAAATATTCAATTTATGTGTGAAACAGTTAATATCATTTGCTTTTCATTCCTTCAGTGCCATTTCAACCAAGTTCCTCTAACAAATTTAGAAGGTTTTTTTTATTTTCCTATCCTAAAGTTACAGTCTCAATCTTGCATAAAAATACTGTTAAATGTAAAAGATTACCTAAAGCCTCTCTGTGCCCTCAGCCATTGGCAGCTTCACTGGATCATATCCTGTAAAGTCCATGTTAACGGCATTCTCTCTTATCTTCACCTCGCCTCCCTTCTTAGACACAACACTCTTTTAAACAGGTTAGCTACTGTGTCTGTATCCTGGGGATTGGAGGTACCCATGTGTGCTGAATCTTGAGGACACAAATCACATCGCACACATAAGCCCGGACTTCACTGACACAGTTGTGGAGGCATGTGCAGTCAAACACACTCAAGCCTTTAATCCCCTGAAAATATACCACCGCAGTTCCTCAAAGGCACCGGTAAATTAGATTAACTAAAGTCTGCAAATATATATCAAGAGTGTCTGTGTCCTTGAAATCACCAAATTTATTGATATCCCTTTCTGTCTTCTTCTTTTTTTGTGTTTTAATTTGTTTTTAATTATTCTTTTTTTCACTCATTGCAGTGCCCTTTTTTAGTGAGGCTATGGTCATTGTGTTTTTAATTTAAATCTACTTGACTTTTAAATGTTTCAGTTTCAGAAGTCTTTTGCTGCTTTAATACTCCATTGATTCTTTCCCCCTCTGCTCTCAGTTAAAGTAGAAAGCTTTTACTGTTTAAAAAAATGTAAAAAATTAAAAAATCAGCATCCAGACACACGACAATGTGGCTCCCACCTAATTTGCCAAAGTGCATGAGAAAAAAAAGGTAGCCTAGTGCTTGTGTTTTGAGCACTGAGTGTTTTATTTAAGAATCAGGAGCTAATGCCAGCATCGATTAACATTTCCGTTGCTTTAAGGACATTCCTTAAGGATCACATCAGTGACTTCCAATATAAAAAGTAGGATTAACAACACAACATAAAAAAAACACCCAGAACCACATTTATTTGAAGTAATCCCAAACCTAACTCTTATTGACTTTTAGTAATCCACCTGGGATGTAAACATGTGTATTGTGCACAGCTGGCTGGGATAATCCGAGCTCCACTTATCTGCCTGCTTAACAGAAGGCGACGTAATGTTCAGGTTGTGCTGCAAAATCTGAACATGGATACCCAAGAGCGGACATGAAGTTAAAGAGGTACATTATTGGAATTGCTTCGGTGCTCCTAATGCATATGAGCATATTTATAGTTCATGGATAAAAATAGAATCATGTCTTACCAAATTGATTTGGTGCTCTTGAAACCACCCATTCACTCAAATGTTCTTGTATCACTTAGCTTGGTCAGCAAAAAGACAGTATGCCAGTGAGTCATATGGTCTCTCTCTCTCTGTCTCTCCCTTTCACACACACACACACACACACACACACACACACACACACACACGCACGCACGCACGCACACACACACACACACACACACACATCTAATGACATGTGCCTCCACCATCTGTCTCACAAACTCCTCCTATGCAAATAAAAAGCATTAAGCTCTAATATGGTTGGTGTGCTAATAACAGACATGCAAACTGCAGCCACTGAAATTGTTACATTTGCATTGAGGGCGCAAAAGCAGAATGGAAATACGGAGACACATGATTGGCAAGAAAGAGGAAGCAACACTCTTCTTCATTACTGTCTATCTCTCTTTCACCCTCTCTTGCTTAATGAAATATGTTACACTGGCTTCTGCCTAATCAAAGCCAATTAGCTTTCCTGTGTGCTCGCTGATAACTCCCTGAGCACATTTACCAGTTCCTTCAGGACAGTCTTCGCAATAGCTGCTACTTGGCTCATCAGTGTAGAATGGAGGCATTCTTAATATTTTACCTTTCTCTCACACGGGCCAAAACATGTCTGCAAAGGGAGCACCCTAATACTGCAGTCTTCTGTTTCACAGCGTCGCTGGGCTGATTAGTGCCGCAAAATGAAAATGCGGTACTCAATGAGTCTGTTTAAATGCTAAAATTAATATTATTGTTACTTGAACTTCTGATAATAACTTATTTTTAAGGTTGTGAACATATTGCAAAACAGACTCATATATAGCCCAAAGGGTTGACTCTGTTCATCTGGTCGTAGCGTTTTCAGTGGGAGAAACGTTTCGTCACTCATCCAAGTGACTTCTTCAGTCTCAGCTGACTGCAGGTTTCCTCAATTTTATAAACAGTGCATTTGCACAATGACTGAAACTAGCACCACTGAAGGAACGATGGGCTGGGAGGTCAGTTCCTGATCTCACATCAACTGATGATGATCAATTCTGTGACCATCATCATTAATGATCAGGGAACTGACCTCCCAGCCCATCGTTCCTTCAGTGGTGCTATGTTATGCTGAACCAAAGCTACTTATTTGCCATTTATTTATTTGGCAATGATTACTATGTAAGGGAAAGTAAATGACAAAAAAATATAAGCATTGTTGAGCTTTTGTAAAACAAAAGAAAAATCACATAATGAACTCCTCAAGTCAGTAAACCTTCCCTGTAGAGGTGCTATAGGTATATTATACTTGGCCAGATGTGATTTATGACTGTAATAAAAAAAAAGGGGGGGGGGGGGGGGGGTGGAACGATGATTCAGAATTTGATGACTAGTGCTTACTTCAACAACAGGCTGTACGGTCTGTGCATTTTTCATACAGTGAAATCTTCGCTTGTGAAAATGGGCCCACATCTTGATTTAACACATCTACTCTATAGGGTTATTGATGTTGGTAAAATATCTTAAATAAGGGTAAGAAACAAAATAGTAGTTGATAAGATAAGGTGAAACTGTTTTTGCACAGACTTTTGAAAAACAATTTTTTAACCTACTGTATTGTAGTTGAGAGGGAGCAGGGTAACCCCCAAAGCACATTTTATTCATTCTTTTCCTTCTGGTTACTTTTGCCTTCTTTCTCATCGCTGTTTCTTTCAGAAAACAGATCCAAAATGAAACTAACATCTTAATGTAATTTTATACTAGAATTAGTAATTACTACAAATTAGTAATTTCTAAAGAATTGGTGCTTAAGAAAGATTAAAGCACTAAAGCTTTAATGTTGCAATTTACATCTACAGTTATGTGTCCACTGTCTTTTCGGATACACAGTGCTTCCTCATTCATTACTTTATTGCACTTATCACTTATTTGTCAATCAAATTTTGACTTTAGACAAGAATTTAAAAGTGCATTGTTTAAATGATGATTTACCCAGAACTGTTTGGCCCTGTGTGAAAAAGTAATTGCCTTCTAAACTTGATAACTTGTGCCACTCTTGGGAGAAAGTGCAATAACTGGCACTGAGTCTTTCACGACAATGTGGAGGAATTTTTGCTCATTTTATTTCCCCCGAATTGTTTTAATTCAGTCACACGAGATTTTCTGGTAGAGAGTAAAATTCCTGGTTACATCAATCATGGCAAGCTTTCCTGTTGTTCTGGGTTCTTTTGTGATCTCCTGGATGAGTCATCAATATAGTTTTGGAGTAGTTTGTTAGAAAACTCCTGGGAAGGTTCACTACTGTTCCATGTTTTCTCCATTTGTGGACAATGTCTCTCACTGTGTTTGACTGGAGTTTCAAAGCCTTAGAAATGGCCCTGTAATCCTTTCCACACAGATAGATGTCAACAGTTTTTTTTCTTAGCTGTTCTTGAGTTTCTCGTGATCATGGAATAATATGCTGCTTTTTATTGGTCGCTTTTTTTTTTTTAGTTTAGATACACTAGCTGCTCCATAACATTAAGTTAGCAATCATGACCAAGACATCTGCTATACCCTTAAAAATAAGGCAGGAATTTCTAGTTTACTTCATACCCGCCAGGTAAGTATGAACAGCTTTTTCCCGTAATACATGAATTCATGCATTAAAAACTGCATTTGTTTGACCATCTAAATCTAAGTGTGAAAAATATGCAAACAAAAAAGAGAAAGAAATCAGGAAGGGGCAAATACTTCTTCACACTATAAAATGTCATCACTTCACCACTGTATACTGAGCTTTGAGCCAAGCTAACATTACCATGCCATTACGCTATATTGTAGAGAAAGGCAAAATATAGGGTGATTGGGGGTGGAATTTTTTTTCTTAGAATGATTGTTTTCTTTTTTCCCTTGGGAGATTTGAGAAAACAATTTTATAAAATGAGAAATGACAACTTAGACCTCAGGAAGTTACATATTAGTCTGAATGTTTGTAATTACCAGCATATTTGAATTCTGGCCTGAAAATCTGGCCTGAAAATTTGCGTCTGGTTTTCTTGTTATACAGCAGAATGGGCCAGATAGGGGACAAAAAAATCAAATCAGACACATACAGACAGACACAAACATAACACAGAGGCCAGAGCTGCCAGTGAGGCAGAGAAATATCATGTAATGGTTAATGTTGCAGGAAATTACTCTATAGATAGGAAGTTATTACTGAAACCAACACTGACCATTTGGCAAGGCTTTGTTTGTACCCAGCTAAACCAAAAGTCTTTTCAGTTTAAAGAGCCAAATGACAGAAGGGAAGCCTGTAGCACATCCACGTCTGGCCACTGACGCTGACACACAGTCTGCTCTCTGTTTACAGACTGCAGGAAAAATCACTTTGTTTTAACTGCTGGGGGTTTTCTACTTGCAATTATCCGAAAGAGGCCAGATATGCTGCTTTAGATCATGTGTCATTTATTTCTTGTTCGGCTCCATTGCCAGCACATGTTGTTTCACTATGTAATAGAGAGATACGTCTCTGAATTTGGGCAGATCACACAGAGATGCAAGATGTGGGTCGTATTGGACACCATTGATTGTTACGCTTTTTTTTCATGCAGAACAAATTTGCAAATAATGTGCGACAGCATATCTAACATGTCATTAATAACAACTTACCAGCCATTAAAGTGCTGTTTAAACACTGCAGAGCAGATGCTAACAAATCATCTGTAACAATTCAACTGACAAGTAAAGTAAGCCTGTTATTTAATATGTTCAATTATGAACAAAAGTATAAGAGTTTGTATTTCATTAATGAATATTAAAGGTTTCGTATGTTTCTTGCAACCAGTAGCTACACAGGATATTATAGATAATTTACTAACCCTGCATTTCACCAGTCTCTTAAACATATGCAACACCCATCGTTTTAAATCCCAGTATACCCTCGTGTCGCTGCGCCTGTGAGAGGAAAGCTGGCTCGTCTCCTGTTAGACCTAGGTATTGGTAAATGTCACAGCTAGTGGCTAATCCAGCAGGGTAAATGCCACCTAAGCCTTGTCACTAAGTCAACACCCCCCCCAACCCACCCCCACCCCCCAACCGAACAGTTGATCGCGGCAACGAGCAAACCCATTTACTGCTGACTGACAGACTACAGCATGCAATCCACAGAGTCTCCCATCACAGCGGTCAGCATGCAGAACATTAGGTTTGCTGCTTGTCGCACAGCGCAGGCATGTATTAAACACCTCAGCTCTCACAGGCAGAGTGAGAAGCGAGGGTGTGAGCGACAGTAGATGGAGCGCTGAGAGAAGTGGTGGGAGAAAAAGAAGAAATGAAAGGGAAAATGGTTACATTTTTGTACATTTTACTTTGGGGTTTTTTTGTTTACTAGACACCTGTTGTTTTGCATAAACTGCTTTCTGAAAACAGATTTGAAATGGTGGTTTGCTCCTGGCACTGACAACAGACCCCTCTTTCATTATTTTTCATCATCCCCTCCAGAAATTGCCTCCTGCTGCTCGAGTGACAAATTATGCGCCAGATTTCCAGTATCCTAGATAAAGTATAAGGATTTTTATTGATTCTATTAATGAAAACCAAGCAACGTGTGACAAGCTTCCTGTGAAGCCACAGTAACTGAAGTCTACAGCGATGATGTAAATCCATGTGCCTTGAAGCCCTTAGAGAATACGTAGGTGTCTTTTTTTTTTTCTTTTTTTTTTACCTTTTTTTTCTCGCTTTTTGTTTTGTTCTTTTTCTTTTTCAAACCTGAAACAACACCTGCACTGTGTTGAGTGTGAAACCATTTTGAAAGGTGTCTGCAGTCGAGCAACATGTTTCCACCTGGAGCTTGCAGAGGTTTGGCCTTACTTTGACATGCACTCGCTCCCACTTTGTGCCTCGCTCAGGGGTGAATGCCAGTATCCATGGTGAAATGCTCACAAAGCAGCGGATGTACATAGACATTTTGCAGAGCAACCCTTTTTTTGTTACCAGGTTATTCCAACAATTTTGTGTCATATTTCTGTCTTCAGAAAATGTGCATTAAATTCTCAAATTTAATACTTACAGCACTTTCCCTTTGTGTTTTCCATTTTTATGGCAACTTTCATTCACAACTTACTGTAAATCATGCAGTATCATAGCTTGGCTTTTAGTGTACCCTCTCCTCTTATACACATATCAAATGATTTATACAAAAAAACACTCTTTGGCAAACAGGCGGAGCCTGGACTGGAGATATCTCACTGATCAAAATAAATGTCATCCATTGAGGAAGGATAAATTTACTAAATCCCTGCAGACTACATGTGGTCCACGGCACGCTCCTTGAGGTCACCAATCTGCATAAAACATACGTAACTCTTTCAAAGTCTGACAGTGATGCAACTCAATCTGCCTGATAAACACAGAAGGGCAGAAAGAGGAGATGAGAAGAATGATTGACAGAGGTGGAGAAGCAATCAATTTGGGAGTGATGGAGTGAGAAATGACGGTGACAGCAGCTGCACTGGGTCCGACACTTTAATTTGATCTATTTATATGATCATCTGAGATCAGTATGAAGTGCAGTTATGAGATACAGTGAGAATATTAACCAGAGAGAAAGAACGGCCTGATTTGAAGGAGTGATTGACATGTTGTGGGGGAAAGAAAATATCTTAGTTTGCTGCATATAATATATGAAACACATCTGCTGCCAGGCTCGGGAGACACAAGCCACCTTACATTGATCTGTACTTGTTAGATGTGCCCTCAGTGGGCTTGTAATTTGAAGTGTTCTAATTCAGCCTCAGTTTGAAATTACTTACCACTGGGAGGTGTAAAAGATCGTGTGTAATTATGGGAATGATTGAGGGAGAGGCAAATCAATCATCATCGCCTACAATGCACTACAGTTTTAAGTCTTATAAAAGGGGTACAGGTATCTGTCATTTATATAAAAGTATACTGACACTATGCTGCTCACAAACACACACACAAACACACACACACACACACACAAGCGTAGGCACATGTGGCAAAACCACCTCATCCAAACACAGAAACACTGACAAATTCTGAGGAGTGAAGATTGATAATGTCTGTGAAGGTTCTCAGTCATCCAGGTCATCGTAGTCTAAGGAGCTTGGAAAGAAAAGCGTCTGGACTTCTTTGAGTTGCTTGAAGACATTTCACCTCTCATCCGAGAAGCTTCTTCAGTTCTAAGGTCAAATGGCGGAGAGTCCCAGATTTAAACCAAGTGGGAGTTTCCCCCCAAAGAGGGACAAAGGATGATCCTCTACCTAATCACATGAGCCAAAGTGTGAAAGCGGGTGTGGGTCCCAATCAGCCAGAGTTTCGGGTGAGCTCATTGTGAAACCTGGCTCCACCCTATCATGTGATTTCCTGAGGTCAAATGGCCCAGGATGTGAGTGATTAACAAATTATCACAGACAGAAGCAGAGCAAATCAGGATGAAAGTGTCAGCCACCCTCTCCAGTTCCAAAGTCCCTCCATCTAATCTCACATTACAAGAAAAGAAGGCCGTCGCTTCCCTGAGCAAAGACCACAACATCACTATATTACCAGCTGATAAGGGAAGGTGCACTGTCCTAAACACAACGGATTACCACACAAAGATCACTACTCTCCTCAGTGACAACAATACCTACGAAGACCCCACAATGTAATGTAGCAGCTGGAAACAGGACACAGGAAATTGCAAGTGTACAGTGATGATGCACTCAAATGTCCTTTTTTTCCCTCCAAAATTTATAGATTTACATGGGGGGTGGGGGAAGTCTATGCATAACAGGTGCTCTGTTCTCATCACAATTTGGATAAAGTGCATTAAAATGCTTTAGGACTGGGATGACCGTGAGGAACAGCCCTGTGACTTTTTTTTTTTATGAATAAATCCCGTGTGGCCAGGGTTAGATGTGCCTCTCTGTCTGTGTGCATCCTCTTTGATCTGTAATTCACTGCTGCTCTGTACACTTTTTTGCTTAAAATAAATAGAACCTAAAAAACCAGCCTTACTGTAAAAAAAAGAGCATTAACGCACCTCCATATACTTCCAATAAACTGCTAAGTCCTAAAGACTGAAATGGTATCAGACAGAAAGTTTGTCACCTCCAGGTAAAATGTTAAGCACAGAATGCTTTTACCTTAAGTTGTTAAAAGCACAGATTGTATCTGTTGCACAGATTGTATCTGTTGTAGTTTTAAGGACTTGAAAAACAAAAACAATCCGTTTTAGTTTCTCTGAAATCAGAGCTCATCAGTCCCATCACATCCCAATGAAGTCAATACTACAAATTAAACTTAAGTTGGACATTGCATACAGTCTGCGGACGTATGCAATGCTTCAGTGCAGATAATAGCGCGTTAAAATTAAATAAAGAGACATTATGGTGGCACATTTCATTAAAAGATGAGCTATGTGTGTGCGCGCTCACCTCTCTGCCTCGCACGCTGAGGTATGAGGAGTGTGGACGCGTTGCCGCAGGCGATGTTTGTTGCCTCCAAGCTCCCGTTACCCGCTCCGTTCTTCAGCGCGTCGACCTGCGCTAAAACGCACTCTGGGTTGATGGATGTCTCATTTCTCACGTAGTCAGCCATGATTCTGATTTAATTTTCGCAGCGTAAGTTGATGCCGTATAATATTAGGAAAAAATTCAAAGGAATTCGAACCTTTAAAGTGTCAGATAACACTACTCTGCATCCACTGTCCATCACACTGACTGAATGAGGTATAAGTTGTCTTTTTCCCAATTTGCAAAAGAAAATAAAAACGTAAAAACAAAAAAACTAGATTAATGTCCTTTCTTTTATTTATTTTTTACTCCTTCTCGGTTACTGTAGATGTGTCTCAGTGAGCGTCGCGCGTTAATCGAGGGCTGGTGCGCACCAGGAGAGGTGAGCGCGGTGCGCTCCTGCGCTTTTGCCAAATGAACTGCCAGAGTCGCGGACTGCTGTCATAAAGGGCGTGTGGTTTGTGTGCGTCTGTGTGTGAGCAGTGGGAATAAGAAACGCCTGGTTCGTTTTTTACGTGTGTAACTCATACACGAACATATTTATAATAGCTTCACAGCTTCTCAAGAGGCAGCATTGTTTGTCTCGATTAAAAGAAAAAAAAAAAGTCGGGGTGAGCCATAAAATGAAAACCATTCATCATTTTTTGCAGCACCACGAGCCTGAAGCAATGAGTACTGAAACATTGTGTTGGGGAAAAGCACTCAGTTCTCTTTCAATATCTAAATAGTGACAGTCCTAAAACGCTTAAGACCTCTTGAACTTTGCAAAATAGTCAAGGATTTAATATGGAAGCAGCAGGGGAGATTCAAATGAATGAGACCTTGGTGATTACAGAGAAGAGAAGAAAGAAACACATTGTGTTCAGGTTTTTGATTATTATTACTTTACTGCCGTCACTTCCACTTATATTTGGCTATTTGTTCCATAGTGTGAAGGTGCTTGCTGGTAATTCAATTAAGAGCGAGGACGTTTTCACCTTATTTAAGTGTTGACGGACTGTAGGCGGTTTTGTGGTTTTTACATGCACGCCACCGCCCCCATGTGGCAGGTCTGAGCGGATTTTCGGTCATCTTGTTGCAAATCTCTCTTGACTAACAAAGGTTTGAGCTGCAGAATATATCAGTGCAGTTTCTAAACGCTTGTGTGATAGACTTCCTCCGTATAATATCTGGTGCATGATTATCAAAATCCTCATCATTACATCTTTAACCTCTTCACTTGAACTGACTAATCTTACGTTATTAAGAAATGCTTAATAGGTTTTCTGCATACTTATTTTGCACTTTTTGCCATGCCGCCTGCCCTCTGGCTGTGTGTGTTGTAATATTTTCATCTGCACTCATTTGATTACTCACTTAATTGCTCCTCATCAGCATTTATGGTTGATGTAGAACTCTCTCTGTGTGTGACTTGATTTATTTGCTACCAGCAGTTTCTTTTAACCATTTCAGCTTCAAGCCTTCCCCCAGCAGAAGCAGTTTTATTCGTCTGACTTGAACATTTGAGAAACACTCGAGATCTATTCTGTTAACAGTCATCTGTGGAAAGAAGTGACAAAACACCCACACTGGTTATTCTGGCAGAACTGATAGTACAGTTGAAATCTCAGCAAAGGCTTTTGTTTGGTCCTGATCCTGGTTATTCTGTTGAATTTGCTGTGCCATTATTTTTTTTAACCATTTTCCCCACCATCTCTGTCACTGTCGGTTTCTTGTTTCAGTATTGGGTGATCGTGTTCTGGTTCCTGCTTGTGTTATTCCACCCATATTTGTTTCATTGTCTGTTGATGCTTCCTGTGCTCTCTTAAGAACTCCTTTTTGTTATGAATGTGCATTTCTTTTGGAAGTTTTTTGCCACCAAGAATCGCCATCACTTAGATTCTTTCTCTGGCTGAGTTTAATCCTCTGAAAGTAAAACTGAATGGCACCTGTGAGTGGTTATTTTTCCATGTGTTGAGATGTTATGTAACAAATAACCACTTTTATGAAAGAATGAACATGTGGGAGGAAACTAGATTACCTGGGGAGAACTCATGCAGACACAGGAAGAACATACAGTCTCCACACAGAAAGGCATTGGCCCGGAACCCACAATCTTCTTGCTGTGAGGCAACAGTGCTGACCGCCATAACACTCTGCCGCCGTTAGAGGATTCTGGAAAAACTAAATGCCTTAAATGTCTTGGCCTTTACCTC
Source organism: Copadichromis virginalis (assembly GCF_057382275.1). NCBI lineage: Eukaryota > Metazoa > Chordata > Actinopteri > Cichliformes > Cichlidae > Copadichromis > Copadichromis virginalis. The sequence continues at coordinate 21,347,607 of NC_140633.1, forward strand.
TTTTATTGCCTGTACACTCATCCTACCCACACTGGAAGCTGCCTAACGCTTCAGGAGAATGGTTTTGGCAGACCGACCTAATGTCACACCTAAAACTGAACTTTCGGCTCATGAATTCACTGTCACATGGCGGTCTTGCCCTCTTTTTTTTTTTTTTTTTGATGAGGTACTTGTAGCTCCCGTGGCTTGAAAATGCTTGTGCCCATTACTACTGTATACCTAGCTGTACTTCTGCAGTAACATCGTGTATCGAGTGCTCTTCATCATTTCTGAAAAGAACAAACTGGAGAGTGGGAGAGTGCGTGGTTTTCATTCTTATTTTTACCATCTTTTGATTCTACTTTGGTCTCTTTTTGGCTCTCTTCTTTTATTCTTTTGTATGCAGATTCATACCTTTGCTTAAAAAAAAAATCTAAAGCGCATGTGTCTTTAAATAACAATATTGTTAAATGACAGAATGTTTTTGGTGCTAGCAAATCCTTTATAGTCTGCATTAAAGCTCTGATTAAGGGAACTCTTTCTTGTCATTTTATTGGGGTCTCATACATCATAGATGCTATTTTTAAGTCAAGTTCTTCGCTTTCATCATTATATTTTCCTGAACTAAGGATGAAATATGGATATACAGTAGTATCTGCCTTGAATCTGGACACATTACATGTCTACTTTTTTCCCTAAAAGGTAACAGACACTGTGTCTTCAGTGCCACTTGCACATTTGTTAAGTTAAAATGTCACTGTTCTCTGAAGGGTGTTATTACTGGGAAGCCACTGTTTGCGCCCTGAACACTCAAATGATTTACAGAAAAAATGGAGGGGGATATTATTACAAGCAGCTCATTTCCAATCTTTCTTCTGGTCTAATTAGCTGGCTCGGGCAGGTCATGTGCACAGCCACTTAGCCCAGATAAACAAGCCATGTGAGGATGCCAATCAGAATGAAGACAGAGAATAGTGCTCCCCGTTGGGCATCGTAATCGCATGACATGTTGATTACCGACGCGTCCCTGCTGATTAGGACAGGTTGGAGACAACCACTTCTTGGGTGGCACTTTGAGGCTGATATCTATGACTTTTGTTTAAATAATAAATGCATATTTTGTATATTCTTGTATAGCTATATTTTAAATGCCATTATGTTCCATATTCAATAATAACAGCTTCTTTGGAAAATCCAATCATCACAAAAAGACAAAGTTTGTGTGTTTTTTGTTTTTTTTTTCTGGCAAATTCAAGGTGATGACAAGAGCTAATGGATTATGAACGCATCAGCACTAAGCCAAGCTGAAATGGATTTCAGTCTCTTTCCACTCATCTCCCCTCAGGTTGTGGCTCCTAAACCCTTGAGATCGATTGTTCAAATATGACTCCAAACTGGTAGTGTGTGTGCGTGTGTGTGTGTGTGTGTGTGTGTGTGTGTGTGTGTGTGTGTGTGTGTGTGTGTGAGTGAGAGAGAGAGAGAGAGAGAGAGAGAGAGAGAGAGAGAGTTATAATCGGTGCCAACCCATCAGCAGTAATAAGTGCCTGGTCAGGAGGTACGTACACCCCTACTGGGTATCTGAGTGTTCAGGTGCACAGGCAGAAAGATTGAAGTCTCCAGCACAAATTCTGCCATTTCCTGTTGTCGGTCGCACCAGGTTGTCACAAACAGACCTCGTCATACTTTTTACATCAGTATAGTATTTACTAAAGTGCTGGCTCTCAAAATTGGTTCCAGGAACCCCCAGGGACAATGACCTCGTGTAACCGAGGCTTCTTCAAAATAACTTGCTTAAATCACAAATATTGTAGACATACAAACGAGAAGCATTAGATCAGTAATGCAAACCTCACTAATATGACACTAATATGATCCTTCATTTGCTTCTCACGGGTGCAGTGAGACATTGATCCCGAGTGATGTTAGGACCAAACCAGCTAAAACAATGTTAGTGCCATGAGGGGAATCTTTGGAATAGTTTATTCCCAGTAAAATGAGCTTTCAACAATAGATGAAAACAAAACAGCAGCAGTGTCTACTTTGTTACCGTTTACTGTACAAGAGGTGGAAGGTATTGAATACACATAATTCAGTTTATTGTTAAAGGTAAGTGCTCTAGCATTGCACCAACAATTATATCCATACAGTAAAAGCGTGGAGTGATGTGATTCACATTTCTGTGGACTGTGAAGGATGGTAATGGATATCCATACATCTTTCCACCAGCAGGTCTGCACATCAGTCAATATACATTACTGTTGTTGGTGGTAATGCGCTATTACAGGTAGCAGTGTGCCAAAAAAAGGAGGAAAATTATATTGGGGGGAGGGAGACTGATGCCAGTACAAAGCATTGCCGAAAAGGGTATTTCGACCAGATGTGCTTGTTAGATGTCGGATACATAGGTTATGTTATAGTAAAGATGTAAGCTGGAAATGAGACCTTGTATTTTCTTTTTTTAAGGGATACACACCTTTATGGATATTACCTGGCGAGATATTTGGATCTTATACATGCGTGGAAGTTTTAATATCACCATCCAAGTGTGACTCAGGATTTCTTTCTGCATTTATGCAAATTAAATAAATATATCTAGAGGTTTTTTTAGAAGATGAACTTGCCAGAGGCAGTTTGGTTCTGTGCATACAAATTAATGTAATTTTGGGATTCTAAAGTAATTATTTCCTTTCAGCATGACATACACAAGGTAACTCTCAGTGTGTATGCACATAGTAATAAAATAGAAACAAAATTATACATAGTTAATAAGTCAAATAAAATAAATATATTGTTAAGTATAACTTAAAATCTGAACATGTCAGGACATCATTTGCATAAAGCGCAGCTATAAAAGTTCCTTTGTTATATTACGCAGGCTCATCATTGGCAGTCCACAGCACTCATATTTATTTTGACTGTCTGCTCAGTGCTGAAATAATTTCTGTTCAAAGGCACAGAGAGGAATTCAAATCTACTTTGTGGCCTCCCCAGAGGCCTTGAGAAAGAGAGGACACTACCAGAACCAAATTCTGAGTAGCATACAATAAAACGTTTAAAAAGATATTGACAACAACACCAGTTCGGTAATGAATAAAACTTTTCTTTTGCAGATTTTGCCTTGGTTGTCACCTTTGTGCCATCGTATAACTGCTTTTTACATCCAGAGTTACGACCAGGTTAACAACAAACATTAAAACTTAACTGCGACCAACCCTATCTTGAATTTTTTTACACCACAAAGATCTTTACTAAAAAAAATAAATGACCCCCTTTAATCCACCTGTTAGAAGACTAGCCAAGTCAACATTTTATCCTTACCATTTTAAGTATTGACGTGGGAAAGCGGTATAGAGGGGAATTCTTAACCAGTGGTGACACTAAGGTGGAATTTGTGAAGCTGTTTCTTGGAAAACAAGACCAATTAACCTCTGGGTCTTAGACTTTTAAGTAACCAATGAATGCCAGTGGGAGCAAACTTCCTGGACACATTTCTTTATACAAGTATCTAAGTTAGACCAACTGTACCGTTGACAGAATGGATAGCTAGTCCGGTGTTGGTCTGTCTCTTCATTATGGTACTGTGCAACAGTCTTGGCCCACAATTTCTTAATATTTTGCTTCCAGTGAGCCGGATGTATTAAAAAGATTTTAAAGTGTCTTGATCAACAGTTGTCCAAGTTTTTCTTTGGACGAAGGCTGCTTTCCATTTCTTTCGTTGAATCTATGAAAAAGAAAGCTGTTTGATAGGCATAAAATACTATTTTTGCACCAACAAGGTAATTTCCATAGAGCTATTACCTAAAAACTTGGTATATTTCAGCATGGTGTGCAGTGTGTCCTTAAAAAAATTGAGGAAACTGGACACTGGGCTAAAAAACTATCTGCAGCAGATAACAATATTTGAAAGTCATGTGGCTATGAAACAGAAAACCATCAAAGCAAAGACCTAACAAAGGACTTGAGACATGACTCTGGACCTTCAGTTGATCCACATACTGTTCAGTGAAGCTTCACCATAAATTATCTCAGTGGCTGTCAAGAAGGAATTATTGAGGAAAAAGCTCAGGTACGCCAAATTACATAGGAAATGAACTAAAAACAGGTGGAATAAGGTTTAATGGAGTGATGACTCCAAATTTTAAATTCTTGATTTTTCAATCACCATCAGTATTTACAGAAGAGGTCAGGAGAAAGGAACAAAGGCGAGTGACTGCAGCATCTGTAAAACACATTGGAGGCCCATAGTGTTGGGGATGTTGTCAAAATTGATGGAATTACAAACACAGAAAAATACGCTCAGATTTTGATTCACCATGCAATACCATTTGCATAACAAAAGCCACATTTTTCAGTATGACAATGACCCCAAACACACTAACATTGCAGTATAAGCATACCTAGATAGAAAAACCCTGTCTGTTTAGCATTATATACTGCATTTTCTTTTTTATTTCATTAAATTACTAGATATAGTCTACATTTTCCTAGAAAAAAGGAAGTGTTGCTCAAGACATTTGTGTAGTACTGCACGTCTCAAGAGACACCATATCATCACAATAAAACCATTAGAATTAGATTTGAACATTATGACCTTGAGGGTGGAGTTTATGACACATTTGTTGAATGAGACTGGATTGAATGTGCCATAATGCAAACATTGCAGCTTTGAGTTGTGTAAATGTAAGAGAAACACCCACATGGGTAATTATCAGGGACGTGTATTGATAAGAACTTAGCGATTCCGATTTCATTGTCCATATTTATAGATTCGGTTCCTTATCAGGTCTTTTATTGATTCTCATTGGCTTCTTATTGGCTCCACTTTGAGAGTCACTGCCATCCCTAAGCACCATATCAAAGACATTACATTTATGCAAATTAATTGCATACAAGTGTTTGTGCCTGTTGTAGGCATTTCCCCTATTTGTTGTGATCAGTTCTGGGAGCATTACTCATAAAAAGTAATGTATTGCACAAATTACACAGAACACAATAATTAAAAGTAATGCAGTGCGCTACTTAATTACTCACAGGGGAAAGTAATTTGTTACACTATTAAGTAACTTTCATGTTACTCATTAAAATGACCTGAAACTCCTTGTTTCATAAATACTATTTAACAAAATAATCCTGTAGGCTGCATTTCCACACACTAACCTATCCTAATGAGGACACACGTGTGATCTTTCTCTTTCTCTTTTATTTAGGTATGAACACAATGCTGACAGCATAAAGCAAAGATCAAAATCAGAACAAAAAGACTTTAAAGCGATCATCATAGTGATTCTATGTTAGAAACATGAACAGCAAGGGAAGCTGCAGCCTGATTGCTCATCACTGGCTTTGTTACCTGTTGAACTTCAAGGTCAAGCTGCTGCAATGGGGCTGGTATTTACTCAACTCAGCTTTAACATCACTCTGGATTCTTGGCTAACTTAGCATTAGCATACTGTTTGTGCAGGTGCTTGTAAAGAGCAGAAGTTGTGTTCTGTCCTGGATGCAGTTTGCACTTAAACACTGGGCTCTCCTCCTTTTGTCCAAACTATAAGCAAAATGTTAATATCCACATTGTAGAAACTGTAAAAATAAATTTCCTCCTCCAGGACACAAACTGAAATTAGCTTATTAGCACAAGTGCAAATGAAACAGATAAGTGGGCTCGATAGGCAGGCGAACTCAAAACTCAAAGTAACTGAACAACTGGGAACAGGTTCTCCAAAAGAACCAGCTCTTGATCCTCATCTCTAGTGATTATATTTACATTACATGAAATGGCTTTTTAAGTACTATTTCATGCAAATTTATTGACCTTTTTGCTATAACACAATTTAGGTAATTCTTTGTCAAGTTTTAATAAGAACCCATCCTTTTTTTTCTTTCAAGTAAAAATTAAATTATGCATTTTTGTAGTCATTTCACAATACTGTGTTAGTGATTATAACTAAAATTTCACAATGCTGTAATAACTGTGTGTGCTGCAATGATTGTACATTGTTTTTTTGCCACCTGCATTTTGTACCTTTGACCACTAAACAGCTGACTGCCCACCTTGTAACGCATCTGCAGATATTTGTGAGCCTAGAAACTGTTAAATAACTCAGCCTTTAGGCTAACCTTTGGCCTGTCAAAGTCCCTGAAGGGGGAAGGAAAAGGGGCAGGAAGGAGGAGGTAGACAGGTTAAAGATACATAGATAACAGCTAAACAGTAACAGGTGAGCTCTCCTTTGAGATTCAGACGCCAGGAGAGACAGGCTGGTGAGTATATTATAAACACTCAACTACGCTGTATGTAATTTTTCAGAGATCGTGTAGTTAGTTAAAATTTTTCAATGTCACATTCAAAACTAGATCTATGCTATCTTATAAATTCATTTTAAGAATAATGGAAAATGTTGTCTGATGAGTGTTTCTTGAGGGTGAGCTGTGTTGCTTGTGTTATAGTAAACTGACACAAGATATTACTGAGATTATAGACATAAATTTGTAATCTCAGGGCTCTTATTAATTAGATACCGGATCTATAAACAATGTGATCTTTAAGATGACACTTTAAGATTGCATTCAGTGCAAACATAAATTCTACACACTTAAATCTAGAACAGGTAAAAACTAAATGTAAAGGTATAAGGAATACAAACAAAAAAATTATTTTAACCTGCCTGCTTAAATAAAGTCATTGTTTTTTTTTTTGCCATTATTTGTTTATTAAGCTACATTATTGGCTGAATAAATAAGCCAGTACATGTGCACACACAGACCTTCCTGTATGGGAATAACAATCCAGCAAGAATTGCAGCAGAAGTTCTTATTGTTCATTCAAAGTCCAAGCTGCTTTTTTATAGAGAGTCATCACCACTGTCAGCTATGTTTGCTATTAACCATTAACTTCTGTTGCAAACCCAGCATGAAAGGTTAACTGTAAGATTATTGATCTGAAGCAACCCTCCTACTGGTCCTTAAGGTCCAGTAATAGTTTCTACTCTACTTATATATTTAAAAGACCAGAGGCAGTAACAATACAAAGGGTGGCAGGAGGTGTTAAAAAAAGAAGATATGCCTGTAAGTCAAGCATTAGTAGTGACAGGTGTATTTAATGTCATGACTTTACCACTGTGATTGTCATGTGTGTGCTTTTCACCTTTTTTGTTAGGACATGGCTGGGTACAAGCCACGGGTGTTTACCCTATCCAAGAAACCAAAACAGACATTTGGCTTCTATCTGAGGGTGGAAAATGGCGAGGAGGGTCACCTGATCCGCTGCTTGGAAATGGGAGGTCCAGCTGAGCTGGCTGGCATCAAAGACGGAGACCGCATCCTCCGGGTCAATGGAACATTTGTCGATGAATGTTCGCATTCTGAAGTGAGCAGGATGCAGAAATACTGCAGTGCATTAATCAAATCAATAACAACTCTTAGACCAGTTCTGCTGTGACAAGCATCTTTTTTTCCTGGACAGGTGGTGGACCTGGTGAAAAACAGTGGAACATCTGTCACATTTCACATTCTCGATGAATCCTCCTACAAGCAAGCAAAAGCCCAGGGAGTAAACCTTTCCAACCCTGGAAGCAAGCCAGTTGCCAATGGAGTGGAAAAACATCGTCTAAAACCCAAACTCTGCTACTTGGTTAAGTCCAGCTCAAGCTTTGGGTTTTCTATTCGCTCAGTTGAAGGTAAGGAGAGGATGCAGGGACTCCCAATTCTGAGTAAGTGTTAGAATAAAAAAGGCCATAGGAGGACAATTTATAGTAATAAAAGCCATTTGACGCTGGACAGTGGAAGTTTAGATTTGCTAAACTCAAATGACTTAACTTTGGAAGTACCCATTTATATGACACTTACAGTGGTTCCATCTAAAAGCGTATTTATTTGCTAATAGAGCATTTCCTAATGCCTCATATGTATAGTAGTCAATAAGGCTTGAAAACAGTGGCTAAAACCAGAACTAATCATGATAGTGTTGAAGGGAGCTTAAGTATCATTACAGACTTCTGTCCAGCTATCTATTTTATTCCACTTATCCAGTTCAGGCTGTGCATGACCCTATCCTTGCTGTCCTCAGGCAAGAGGATTCACCCTGGTACGGACAACAGTCTGTTATAGTCCAGTCACAGAAATAGTTAGACAACCATGCTCATTCATTATAGACTTTTATGTGATTTTCTTTGGGAGTCACCTTCCACATGAAGATTTAAAGACCTTTGCAACGATTTCACTTTTCAGACCTGGACTTTATATCTAACTTGTTGCAGTGTTTTCTGTGCACTTATCTTTGAAAGGTATTTCAGTAGTAATAGATACAAAAAAAATACTATCACAAATTAAAATTAGGATTTTGGTTAAACTTCAAAAGGGATGACTTTTTTCTTTTTAGTCTGTAGAGAGCTATCAAGAAAACTGTTCAATTATGTTTAAAAAAATTCCTTTTTTTATCATCATGTCCAGGTGAGCGTGGACTTTTCATGACAGAAGTGACCCCAGGAGGCACAGCTGAAAGGGCAGGGGTCAAACTCAGTGACCGTCTGGTGGAGATCAACGGGGAAAACGTAGAAAACATCACACACGAAGGAGCAGTGGACAAAATTAAACGGGCAGGCAGCCATATCATGTTCCTACTGGTCGACGAGGAAACAGACAAGTTCTATCAGAAGACTCATGCAAAGATTGGCTCGTGGTTAGCCACAACAAAGTACCTCCCTCAAGAACCACGCATCATCAACATAACCAAAGGATCTGATGGATACGGCTTCACCCTTAGAGAGGAGCCCAATCAAGCAGGCATGATTATAATGACTATGTTTTGTAGATTATACTGTCCAAAGAAGGCTGCATTTTAATAATGTGCTCCATGACTCCATGCAGGACACTTCATCAGGGACATAGAGAGAGGCAGTTCAGCAGAAAAAGCGCGCCTGAAGGAAATGGACAGGCTGGTGGCTGTGGATGGCAGAGATGTGGAGAGCTGCCGCCATGAGGAGGTGGTAGACAGGATCAAGCAGAGTGGCAACAAATGTTGCCTCCTAGTAGTGGACAAAAACACAGACCAAGTGTATAAGCTGGTGAGCCAGGGCGCCAACATCTTGTCTGTTAAGTAATCCCTGTAGGTGGTCTAAATTATATCATGTTGTATCATTCACAGGGGAAAGTTCCTCCTCTGCTTTTCTTGGAGGAGATGAATGATTCCAACTCACCACCCAGTTACAAAGAAGCTGTTAACTTACCCATTCCTACAAGATCAAGCACGCCTGCTGCAGAGAGGAAAGAGGAACTCAGGCCTAAACTGTGTAAACTGGAGAAGACCTCAGATGGCTTTGGCTTTCATCTAAATAGCATCCAGGGAGTGTGCGGCCATTACCTTCAAAATGTAAGGCTTAAAATAATGTCCACAATTTGACCATTGACACTTTAAGCACAACTGATAAGTGATAAGACACACTGTGTTCCAGGTGGTGAAGGGTGGAGTAGCTGACAAGGTAGGCATGGAGGATGATGACATTGTGGTTGAGGTGAACGGGGTGAATGTAGAGCAGAGCCATCATGATGACGTGGTGAAGATTATCCAAGGCAGTGGGAATTATCTGGAAATGTTGGTGGCTAAAAAGAGCGTCTATGAAAAGCTCAAAGCTCAAGGAGTGCCTATCACACGCCAGCTCCTCGGGGAAACATCTTACGCTCAAGTCCACAGTGCAAAAACTCCAGAAGCCAGCAGGAAGGAGAGACTGGAGGAAGAGGAAGCAAGACCTACAACCCCGACTGAACCAGAAAGACAGAGGGTGAGAAGTAGTTTCTAATTGTTTCGAAAACATTCATAGTCCCCAGAGAATAAATACTGGCTCTGAGTAGCCCCTGGGTTTCCTTTTAGTGCCACGGCGAGGTTCACAAGGTTTGGTGTAAATAATTCGATGACTGGATGAGAGGAAACTTGTTCAGACATCCATCTTTTCCTCAGAATTCAATTCAGTTTTATTTATATAGCACTAAACAACAGTTGCCTCGAGGCACTGTAAGGTAAAGACTCTACAATGCAGAGAAAAGCCCAACAATCAAACAAACCCCTATGAGCAAGCATTTGGCAAAGATGTGAAGAAAAAAGAACTTCCTTTTAACAGGAAGAAACATCTAGCAGAACCAGGCTCGGAGAATGGCAGCCATCTGCTGTAAGGAAGACAAGACAAAGAATGAACTGTAACATTTATCTGACACTGATGATGACCAAATGCCTTTAAAAAACGTCATTCCCATCATCGTCAGCTGTACTCTGTGGCTGCTGTTTGCATGCTAACACACCAAACTAGGATCAGGAGCATAGTAAACATTAAATCTGCTTGTACTATAACCGCAGAATTTTGGCCTTGGTTATAGTATTTTCATTTGCTTGATAAAATACCTCTCATCACCTTTTCTCAATCATCTCTGAACTAAAAACATACAGGAAAAAAGCTCATTGTCCTTAATAACGTCTGTGTTTTCTCTTATTTAGAACTCATCCGTGTCATCATCTTCGTCTACAGAAAGCATTGATGAGAGATTGTGAGGAGCGACCTGAAGGACCCCTCTCCTGATTTGGCCTAATTTGATGTTGATCTGTTTCTTTTTCTTCTGTTTATTTTAACCAGTCAGCTTGGCTTCTCACAAAGACTTAATATCAAAAGATTTTTTTAAGTTGACAGAAACAATAGGACATGAAGTGAAGACTTCAAACTTACTGTCAAAATCTGAATCATCGCAGAGTAGCTGCTTCAACTGTATGACATGGCTGAGAAAAACATCTTTGTGAATATCGAGAAATTTCAGGAACGTTTGCCCAACGATCCTTTGAACTGCCTTTTGATGAGTGTGTTTGCGGAGATGAGTAATATCCTTCCTACTATGACTAGCACAGCACCGAGAATGAACACAATATTAATACTGCCAGTAAACACTGCGACCTTTAATGTATTCTTTTTTTCTCCTGCTTTTAATAAATGTTCGAAATATTTAAAATTTAATTTGCTGTCTGATTTATAAATAAATGAAAAGTTTTTGAAACACGAATAAACAAAGGTGTGATCTGAAAAAAGATCAACTTCATGAATATCTTTTTGTTGGCAGCTAAAAACAGCATATTTGTCAAAACTTACAGCCACTTCAGGATGTGGATCACAAGCGGCATTTTGATCTTTTCATTGGAAGAAAAAAAGAAAGATCCAAGGACGGAGGCAGCTTGTGTCATCCGAGAAGCTTTTGGCCTCGCATGGTTATTAAATGTGGATGTATACCGATAAAAGAAAATGATTTGTGCACACTCTGTTTAGAGGAGTGAGAGACCACAAAGTCTGACCCCAGTGGAGCAAGAGGTTCTGGTAGATGAGCATAAAAGCAGCAAAAACAAGTGAGGGATCTAAAATTATATGTCATGAAAAAATCCTTCAAATATGCTTTCATACTAAAACATGAGGAAAAAAGAAACCCAAAAGGTAAAGATATTTAAATGTCAAATATATATGTGTCCATTGTCCGATTAATGAGCTTTTCAAATATTCTGATCAAGCAAGCTGCACACCAAGGAGCTGAAACAAAAAAAGGAAAATACAATAAATTCAAATGGGTAAATGCTAACCTACTTTCAAAGCAAATGTGAAAAGGGGGAAATTAATAAAATATATATATTCAACGAGAGAAGATCAGCTGGGTCTGACTTGAACCCAGCTGGAAAAGTCAGCCTGTCCACCAAAATATTTATCAGCTGATTTTCAAGAGTATAGCAGGTGGCCTTCTCCTTCTTTGAAAAACTGGCACGTTCTATCAGTGTTTTTTATTTTTAAAAGGTAAAGTTAACTCACTGGATATTCTTGTTATTGCATATTCAAAAATATTTTCTTCATAATTATTTAAAAGCAAGGAGAAGAAATCACACCTTGGTTTGCAAATATGTGGTAGTAATACATTATATTTATTATTCCCTCCCAACTAAAGTGGTATCTCCCTAACAGCAACGACTCACAGTACACTCGAGGATCGTGACAATCACGCATCATTCTCCCCACTTTAAATGCTCCTGGTATCATCAGTGTACCATGCAGCCAGGGTTGTGCAGTGATCTGCAGTTTGAAATTTAATCTTTATGTCATTTATAATTAACAGAAAGCATGGTGGTGCAACGGTAAGCACTTTTCCCTTACAGCGAGGTCAAATCCACCAGGTCGCCGAGGCCTTTCTGAGTGGAGTGTGCATGATTTCCCTGGTTGCGTGGGTTTCTCCAGGTACTGACAGCTAACTGATAGTTCTAAATGGCTGTTTGCCACTATGCGTTAGCCCTGTGATAGACTGGCCGCCTGTCCAGCATGTACTCTGCCTCTCACCTAAGACAGCTGGCATAGCCTGCAGCGACCCTGAATATGGTATATGCATAATCGATGGATGGTAATTTACAATAAAGTAAAAGGAGTAGGTGTGGTCTTAGTATGCTGCTGTGGCAAATAATCCAAGATGGTGAAAAATGTGGCCTTAAAACCAAACCATTTACAATTTCATCCAGCTGAAACGTTGACTGACATATGGTGAACAGGCCCCAGGTCAGCTCCAATCATGACAATGAAGAAAGAAAAGAATGTAGTAAACAAATGAAACAGTGTTTGTATTTTCAAATAGAAAATCAAAAAAACCTAATAATAATGTTCTGTAAATACTTTAATTTCAAGAGAGTCCAAGTTCAAAGTTGTTCTCTGCACCCCAAAAGGTCCCCAAAACTTATTCCTCAAAATCCACCATTCCTGATTCAGGAAAAGGCAGTCCAGGTAAATATGTCCAACATATACATATAAAATAATGTAATTTTGGATATCTCTAAATTCCAAATTTAAAAGTTAGCCCATGCATCACGAGTCCAAAGAGAGGTGATGTACTTCAGGAGATCAGAGTGCCATGTGTTTTTCTGGTGCCTGCTTGTGGGCCAGATAAAGGAAGAGGATGCTGGACAAAGCGCTGACCAGGAAGATGACATCAAACCAGCGGTGATAGAAGTTGAACTGCAGCTCTCCCAGAACCTCTGTCACAATGGAGCGATACTCCAATGGCATGCTCATACGCATCAGCAGCACAGATGACACGAAATACATCCCCTATTGGATTGAGATGCACAGAAACGTCTGATTGCCAAATTACAGTTACAGACAATTTGATTCAGTATAACTTGTTATGCAATGTTTACAATCTTACAACTCAGTCTCATGTTTACAACCACAGGTTATTGCTGGTATTTAAATCAACACCGGCAAGTGGAGGCTAGTGCAACATGGAAACAATTGTGTTTGATGTTTATAGACATATTTTTCTATATATTTTTAATTTAATTTTTACATTTTATTGAGGAACTGTGTGGATTTTTTTCTTTTTTGCACAGAGAGAATTGCGCCTCAGTTTCATTGCTACGATGACAACAAAGATTCAGATTCACGGTCATTTGTAGGCTGCAGGTTTTCTTAAAAACATAGGCGTAAGGCAGACACACTCACCATGATCTGAGCGAGGACAAGCACAATGACATTGGAAGACTTGCTGCTTGATATTGCGTAGAAAAACTAAAAATAAGCAGCAGAAAATGTTTCATTAAACTGATCATGAGGATCAAGATGAACTGCCTAAAAAGACCTTATGAAGTGACAGCTTTACCTTGGTGAGGGTGATGAGTAAGCCACGTATCGACGTGACGATGATTATTCCCACCAAGATGAAAGAAATGTGTTGGGACCAAAACTTGACCTGAAAAGTGAGAAAGACAAAAAATCAATAAGAAAAACAGTGGCGTGAGAAATAGTGCAGGCAAAAACCAATAAAAGATTTTATTTTGTAGCCATTTATTCATTTAAATTCAAAAGTGACTCCAAGGATCTTTAATTGTGAACTGTGAGAACTCAAAAAAATAATGAGCATGATCAGAGTTCTTGCAGAAAACAAGTCTACATGACATATGACATTGCTGCAGGTCTTGTGTATTACTCATGTTATGGGGACATATTTACACAGCTAAATTATGGAGACGTGTCTGGAGAACAAAAAAAGGCCCCATAACATGAAATTTCAGTAAAAAAAATTCATTTTTAAACATTAAGGTAAGACAAGTATTGTTTATGTTTGGGTCGAGTCTTATGAACTAATCGAAACACAGCTTTGTGTTTGTGAGTGCATGGGTGTGTGTCTCACATCAAACTGAATGCCCAGGTAGTTCACCGTAATTTCAATGCCCCTCGTCACTGGATCCGTCTTTCCCACTCTATCAAACACTATGTTTATAGTGGCCTATGATTACAAGAAGAATAACATTTTATTACATCTAGTGCAATAAAGATACACAGTGACACTTACTATGTAACCAAAACTATGTATGTCATTATGAATGGAAAAAAACAAAAACAAAGCCAGAGTACATTATGTGAATATTCTCACCATGAAGATTTTCCACACACAGTAGATGGAAAAGAAGTAGCCAAGGAAGTTAAAGTATTTTCCCTGGAATGTCTTTGAGTACTCAATTCGCTCCTGCAGATAAAGAAAGGTGGTGTTAAAAAATTTGCAAATCATTTACCCTACATACAAGAAAAGGGCGTAGTGTGTATAAATAAATGTGTCTATAAAGGCAGGATGTGCTGTTATGGTGTCAGAGTCCTCTTGGATTTAATCAAAACATTCAATTAAACAATGGTTTCTATGGAAAACACAGGCATGCATGTCGCTTTGTGCTTCAGACTAAACCTTACCTGCTTAAATCACAAAAATAACAACCACACTTGCCACGTTATTAACATTTTAGAATCAGCATTTTACAAGGAGTAGTGGTGTAATCCTCTATATGGTGGACAGGCAATGTAAATGGTTCACATCATGCTAGGGACTCATGCTAGTGCATATGTTATAAGGACCCTGATATGTTACAGATCAATAACTAAGCTTAACAGAGTAATGATGATGAAAGCTGAACAGCTATTAAGTCATAACATGACCTGAATTCTTTACTTGATACTTACTGAAGAATAAGCAAGAGTGAAAAGGGACCTGAATACTGGACCTGGTTTCAGCAAGAGTCCAGCTAATATTTCAGACAGATATTTGCTGATGTAAAAAATAAGATATTCCAATACATTGGCAGACTCACTGACTCCATTTGTTATGGGTAGTTATTAATTTACTTGCTCAAGTTTTGCCCAACTCTGCCCAGATCAGTTCCCAATATGCATGCTCCCACCAGAGTGGTTGGAGAGTGCCCTCTGGTGGGCAAACTATGCAGCATCAACAGTTGTAGCAAGATTGAAGGGTGTTTCTCCTCTCTTGTATAGTCAGTCAATCAGCTGTTGCAAGTGCCAATACAGATACACCAGCAAATAGCTAGTATCAGATCATACTAGTGGCCCACTGATAAATCGGTTGGGTTCTAATCAAAAGAACAGAAATCACAACTGAGATGGGATGTTCAACTTGTTATAGATGAGGAATTTTAAAAATATATAAAATAAATTAGAGAAGGTCTCCAAAGTCCACAGCAAAGTGTGCGTGTGATCACACATGCACACTTGTTACCTTAGTGGCTTGGAGGTCTACGGTCTCAAGAAAAAGCTGCCGACTCAACTCCTCAAGAGCGTCAACCTCCTGCTGGACCAGAGAGAGGTCTGGAGAAAGAAGTCAAGGATGACTACAAATATTTAAGCCCACTTAAAATGGAGATATTCAGTAACAGCTGAAAAATCACAGAAATTAGGCTTCAAATAAGTTACAAATCCCGTCATGTTGCACCACGTAAAACTGCTGTGGCAACCCCGTGTGTCAAGTTTTATTCATTATAGGCATAAAGGATACTTTCACTGCCCGTTTGTGTCGAGGTGACACTCTTGATCATGCCCCAGAATCCTGTCTGTTTGTTCTGGTCTTCCCCACGCTGGTACATCTGCCTCCGGGTCATAGCAATTCTTTAAAAATAGTTTAAAAAAAAAAAAAAAAATCTATGAAATGCGACACAAATATGTTTTTGTAGTTTAAGAAAAAACAAAAAGTCTTTTCTTACCGTTTCTTTTTGCTGACAATCATGTCCATAGTCTGAAGCAGCCGTCTCTCCAGAGCAAGGATGTCACTGTCTGTTACATTTCTATGAACGCAACAAAAGCACAAAGCATAAAGGCAGTGTCATCCTTTGTTTGAGTTCTGCCATGAAAAAAAGATAAAAGTCAGTATGATAATCAGTGAGACTCAGATTAATATAATGCATGATTACAGTCATGGTAAAAAGAATGTACAGCCTATTTCAATTATCAGGATATTATAATAATAAAGCCGTCTGGCTAGCAGGCTCTAAAATTATTTAAGAACAAACCATGATGTGACATGTTACACTGTGTCACTATTTCACAAAACTAAGACAAAAACATAGAAGCAGTGTGAAAAACTAAGTATACACCATGATGCAACAGCTTGTGAAACCATTTTAACAGCAATAACCTCAGTTAACCGTTTCCCAGTTTATCAATCCCACACGTTTGTGAGACTGATAGACGGGGAGTGGGTCTCCTATGCTGAGTATGAGTATGAGGCGTTTGTGCTAATATGCTCTGTTTAGTTTCTGCTACACATGACACTGTTCAATATGACCAAACATCTCCACTCCAAAGATGTCTTGTGGTTTCTTCACATACAAACCAAACTCATGCTGCCACGTTCCTTTTAGAGCAAAGTGGCTTTCTGAAAACCCTCCAAACCAACCACAATTCTTCAGTAGAATCTGAGATATAGCTCTTGGTGTTTTTAGTTTCTCTGAGCGTCGCACAGTCTGACCTTGAGGTGACTTTGTTGGGATGTTTACTTCTGGAACGATTGGCAGCTGTCTTAAATGTCTTCCGTTTATGAGTAATGTTTCTTGCTGTAAATGACAGCTATATAAGCCTTCCCAGATTGACAGGCAGTGACCATTGTTACTGTAAGATCACTGCAGATATCTTTCCTCCTTGGCACTGTTTTAATACACACCCGAATGCTCCAGACCGGCAAACTGATCTGCTAATGATCGCTTAATCAAATGCATTTGATTATCAGCACCTGGCTGTTACTTTCCCTCTTAATTCCTATGGAAGAAGTAAGGGTGGGCTTAGTTTTTCAAACGCTGCTTCTGGATTCATCCATCTTTGTTAAATAAATCATGACACTGTGTAATGCATCATATGCTGTTGTTTAACAGAAGTTGTATTTACCTCATTTTAAGCCCTGCTAAAAATATACTTTCTGTTTCACATAGCATAGCTGAAAGTGTTGTCAGAATACACTCACAGTGGAGCTTACCTGAGGAAGTAGGACATGTAGGTGTAGGGACAGTTGACGGCACCAAACCCAGACAGCAGAGCCATGAGAGTGACTCCGATCACACCAACACGACTGATTAGCTGCTCAATGGATAAAATCCCTAACACAACCCCCCCCACAAAGCATCAGACTGAAGCATCACAACTCTTCGCTTGCCCTTCAACACTCTTTCCAAAGTACAATATTAGAGATGGGACCTCTGTATTTTAAAAAAAAATTATAATGTTTGAAATACTCTATGCAGTGTGAGAACATAAAAGTGACTGGTGGTTAATAAAGTGAGCTATGTGCACTCACCATGTTTCGGGCTCAAGATGGGGAATGGATCTCCCAACTTCCAGAAGAAATACATGAAGGTAAACCACACCATACAGGCAAAAAGAAGCCGCTGTCTCTGCACTGCTCCGAGAGATGTCAAACAGTTTAAAAAACTTTAAGTGATAAAATCTGATTTTTTTTAGTGGGCAAAAGTGGCGAACTTACATAGGCGGATGTTGCTGACAACAAAATAACCAATGTAGAAAGGCACCACAAAGATTAGAACCAGCAGAATCACGTAGAGATTCAGCTTCCAGTGGAAATACCTGGAACTGTTGCAAACACATAAAGGCTCACGTCTTTCATTGACTGTAAGCAACAAAACACACTAAAATCTCACAGAAAATACACCAACCTGCTGCTTAAGGCACCCAGAATCTCAAAGATAATGAGCTCAAACATCGTGCATGAAAAAGCAAAGGTGACAGAGAAAACCACCTGGACAACATAGTGCCGCACCTGCACACAAACAAAAACACATTTAATTAATTACAACGCAACCTAAACGCTTACATTTTTCTTATTAGATTTATTATTATCCATCCTGGTGATAATTTGTAAGTAAAGACACTGTACCTCATAGTCTTTGAACAGCTGCCGCATAAAGAACAACCAGCCGAAACCAAAGAACAGAACCTGTGTGGAATAAAGTGGGAGGTATGTGCATACCATCAAATTTCAGCTTATCAGAGCTAGAGATAGTTTGATGGATTTGTTCGAATAAATATGTGCTTAAGTTAAATACGAAAGCATGTCTTCAGCTTCAGGTTTCTGGTATAGGTGCCCGTTCACTAGCTAATTCTCACATTATCACAGCTTACTGGCTATGAAAATGTCCAGTAAGCTGTAGGATCACTGGGATCAATGGCAGTTCAAGTTCTCTTTCCCAATTTGCAGCCCTACACCAAAAATGCTTATCACCTATTTGCAATCAGGTGTTGTGCCAAAAAGTGATCGTCTGCCAAAAACTGTTTTTATATGCCAAGTCATCCTGAGCCTCAACATTCCTGTCACAAGCCAAAATCAGGTTTTGGCAGTGACTTTTATAAATCCTTTATTTATCAAGTAAGAAAAAAAAAACACTTAAAAAAAAGAGTAATCTGACCAAGAGGACAGCAGAAATTACAACATATATAACAATAGTTCAGGAAACATATTTCAAGTGTCCAAAAGGGACTGGCTTGGTTATAATGTAGGTACAATAACACAGAGTTATGAAGATACTTGAAAAACTGGTAATTTTTAAAGTTTCTATATAAACCCTTTACAAATCCTGTTCACTAAAGTCAATTTACAAATATAAGTAAAGACATTACACTTAAAAAAACACATGGAAACATTGGAAATCAGTTTTTGGCACAACATCGGTCATGGATTTCCACCCACCTTACAAAACAAGCATTCATTCTGCAACAAGCAAATCCAACATTCACAAGTGTGAAGCTGACGAAACTCAGCTAAACCTACTTGTAGAGTGTGAAACTACATAATCCACAAGTTCTCCTGCACAGCAAACCTACTGTATTTCTATCCTCGCAATTCACTAGGAAACAGCCTGAATGTTCTTTTGTTAAAATCACCATGTATTAAAGTACACATTAAAGTACTCAAGGGATGTAAACATTCTCTCAAATTGTACTCTCAAAGCTTACATTTTAGTAAAGGCGCTTTTGCTTAGGTAAGACAACAACTTGTAAGTTGTTGTTATTCTTCTGTTAAATGAAGTTATTTACAACCACAACTCGATATTTAGCAAGGTCTGTAACATCTGTAAACTAGCACCAAGCTAACAGTCTTCAAAATGCGTTTTCGGTGTGATATTGGGAGGATACACTTGAGAGTCAAAGCTTAGACCTGTCACTGCATGTCCGGGTGTACGAAGTTAAACACGAGTTACTACCAGTCGACTCTTCCAGCTCAGCATTACCTGTGAGGTGAACATAATGACTGAGTCCACTAGAAACGACATGATGACAGTTTAGTGCGTCGAAAACTAACTGAGCATGTGTAACTGGGTCGAGCACAGCTTCCGTTCACGCTGACATGATAGAAACTCTCCGATCTGAATGCAAATTATTCGTTATGTCGTTAAGAAGCGCATATTTGGAGCAACTGTTATTAAACTGTTATCTTAAAGCAACTGCCCGCGAAGGGACGTCACCGAGATGACTCCTGCAAATACACTTCCGTCTCACAGTTATGACGTCAAAAACAAAAAATAAATTTCGCCAGAAAGTATGGTTTTCATTTTGTAGCAAACCGTGAACGTGGCTATATTATTTACATTTATCAGAAATGTAATTTATTTTACAATTGTTGTTTTTTCCATATGTAAAAACGTAGACGTAAAAAAATAAGCGCAACAAAAACGCACTTCTTACTTTTCTTTACTTCAATAAAGTTAATAAAAAATGTATTCAACCATAGCGTTAAATTGTTTTCATTGTTTTTAAATAAATTGCGAATTATTTATAAATATCATTTATTTAATCATTCATTCACTTTTTAATACCTGGGGACAAATTTAGAGAGGCAAGACTGGGATGGTTTTGGGTTGGACGTGTGCAGTGGAGGGATAGTGGAAATACTGGGAAAAGTATGCTAACTGTAGATGGAGTTGACAGGCAGGAGACGAAGAAGAAGATCTCAGCGAAGTCAATAGAAGTTTTGAAGGAGGACATGCAGAGGGATGCGACACAGGAGGATCTTCGGGATAGGGTGAGATGGAGGACACTGGAGGCCCCTAAAGGAAGCAGTTTAATGAATAAGATTTATGTATTTAGTATTTGTATTACATTCACTCGTCTCAGCCTTGGAGTAGTTTGAAAAATTGTTATGTTTTCTGATGTCATCCTATGAGGTTTTACCCAAAGTTCCAATGAAAGCCTTAAATTAATATGTTTTACTCAAACTTCTAATTTATTATAATGTGTACTTGACATCAAAATGAAACACTTGTCAGCTGCGTCCTGCAGTCCATGGTTGATTGCAGGCTTTGTGAAACCAGAAATGCACACAAAGTCCCTCCAGAGGGCGTTGTGAGCGCAAAACATGAGCTATGTGGTTCAGCCTGTTGTGGGCGCCTCACCGCAGTCCGTTGTTGGCCGGCTGGTGTTCACGGCGGAGTTTGATGTGCGCACAGTGGAAAAGAGTTGGATGAGTAAAAACGGTCTCTATCCTTTTCTAGAGTGAAGTTTCCCGAGACTGACAAATCATAAGGATGAGCGAGATGTTGCAGAGGTAGAAGATTTTAAACTGCTTGGCTTTTTGGCATACAAAGGTGAGTGATTTAGTCTCATGGGTCTATAATTTGTATATGATAGGGCTTTTGATTTATTAATCTTTTAAAGGAATTTTGTTTCATTCACTTGGTTAACAACAGGTGATCTGATTTCAGCAAAGTAGTACAACACTTATAATCACTAATTTCTTTGACGTGCAATTATCTACAGTTGTATTTAATTTGGAGTTTGAGCCGTTAGGCTTAAATCCAACCCTGAATCGGTTTAATCATCTCTACTGTGATAACTTTGCGACTTACTCAGGGTATCATCTGAAAGTCTTTGCGCACTTAATTTATAGATGTATAGAAATATTTTGAACTGCACTAAATGCTTTATGGAGTAAAATCTCTGTAAAAAAAATGTACATTGTTGAATACAGCAGTTTAACTGGCTTTCTGAGTAAGATAAAGTGAGTTTGCCTTTTCAGCCTTCATTCTGCATCACTGGATCATCTTCTTTTTTTTTTAATTATAAGAGAGGGTATATTCACACAGGAGCAGACTATAATCATTTGTTAAATCTCAGTAACTCTCGTTTTCTCTCTGTTGAATGAGCAGTGAAGAAGATGATGATCCAGGCCTCCTGTCTGCAGCTGTGTTCACTCTTGCTTATGGCAGGACGCCTACAAGGTGAGTGTGCCAAACCACGCTTATAGCATAAGGAAAAAGCTAAAGTGAGGATGTTCTGTACATCAGCTTATGATTTTCTCTGGTGGTTGTTCCAGCTAGAGTAACAGCAACCCAGCATCTGGAAGCACCGGTGGAGAAGCCTTTCACTCTGACCTGCAGTCTTTCAAAGGAGCGAGGTGAATCCCTGAGACAGGTGCGTTGGCTAGATGTCCAGAACAAGACCCTGCTGACCTACCAGCCTGGCAACAGGGAGAGTGTGAGCGGACAGCAGCATGTGGAACTCGCCCCGTCGTCTGCGAAGGACACCTCGTCTATCATCATTCGCAGGGTGGGCTTCCGTGATGAAGGCTGCTACACTTGCATATTTGACCTGCACCCTACTGGTTCAAAGCAGGGATCGACGTGTCTCACAGTGACTTGTGAGTAAGCCCATTAATGATAACAGATTAACATTAATGATCTTGGTGCAACAGCAGTATGTTATAGTTTAGGTAAATCCTGTGTGCTTGTACACATTTCTGAAGCTGTACCAATCTGTTACAGGACAGAATGAGTAGCTTGCCTGTATGGATTAAGGTACTGATCCTTTACAGCAGTGTTTCTGGCTCAGTTCAGAGACCTCTGGTGGACTTCAGTGCATTCTTCTCAGATTCCTGTAATCAACGTAATGTCTTCTGCTCCATAAAATGGCTAAAAATAAAAGTTTATATGATGCTGTTATTGCACTGAATGTAAAGTGAGTATCAGTCTGCACAGCCATAACTGAACGAAAAATGAATGAATTGTAATGCAAGCTGACCTACAGGCTTTGCATGGGTGAAAGTTCAAAATGTCTTTTTTTTTTTCAAACAAAAGCACACTAAACATGCAGGTCTCTTGTATTTAAACCACAGTGAAAATCTTCTATGGCATAGTAAGAATGGCTGCGAACTAGTTGGGAAGACCTGCTCTGGAAGCCAGTTTGAGTAATGATCCCCTTGACACAAGGAAGGAGGCAGATGTCATTCACAGGGTCAAACTGAAGAGCTCAATTGTTCTGAAGCGGAAGTAAAATGGCCTGTCAACTGGTTGATACACCTTTAGTATCATCAGTGTCGTCTGTTTTTGAATGAGAAAATGTGAGATGTGCTACAATAGCTGCTGGTATATTTGAGAAATAACAAAGATTGAAATTGAGACGCCACACGAGAATCATAAAAGCCAGTCAGCTGAATGGAGTTTCCATCATTTCTGTCCTCAGTGGTGCACCATTTCTTAACTGATTTTGGATGCCTGCCCTTTGCACCCGACCGTTAACACTGAAAATATGTGAATACTGATGTCCCTAACCACTGCTCACCTCTGAACAAGAGTTGATGAGTATGTTGAAACTCAGCCAGTCATGTTAATAAAGAGCCGTGGAGCAGTGGGAGGAGGGCTCTAACCAAAAACAGCTGGTGTGGATTCCAGTGACTGGTTTCTGTTTGGGCGTCTCATATTTCTGAATATTAACATTGTCCTGTTTGCACCCTTTATCTGCCTTTTTCTTTTCTTTATCTTATCTTCTCATCCATCATTCTTTCACTGACTAGTGTTTTTTTCTCTTTTTAAATCTCCAGCTCAAGTCACCGTTGATGGTAACAAAACAGCAGTTAGCGGCAAAAAGGTTTCCCTTTTATGCTCCTATGGTTTGCCAGAAAAAGTTCAACAGATAATGTGGAGGCACATTTCTGCTCAAGGAGAATCCACGGATGTAGCCTCCTTTGCAAAACGGAGCGACCCCAT
This sequence comes from Copadichromis virginalis, assembly GCF_057382275.1. NCBI lineage: Eukaryota > Metazoa > Chordata > Actinopteri > Cichliformes > Cichlidae > Copadichromis > Copadichromis virginalis. The sequence continues at coordinate 21,370,897 of NC_140633.1, forward strand.
GATCGAGCCACCCTACCAGGGGAGAGTCTGGCTCACTTCCTCCCTGTCTGACAGTCAGCTTACCATCCAGCCTGTTGCCATCCAGGACGAAGGCTGTTACACTTGCATCTATGAAACACATTCTGATGGGCCGAAGACCTCCACAGTTTGTCTCTCCACCTACGGTAAACACCTGTTTTCACAGTGGGCTATTACTGGTGATGCTGTTGTGGTTCAGTATTGTAAAAGGATAATCCACACAAGAACTCAGTATTTGTACAAACCCTGAGACATCTTATGTACAATAAACTTACCATAAATCAGAAATGAAGCACAGTTTAAAAGTTTCTTAAAATAAAGTTTTGAAAATAAAATAAAATTGCTAATTGCTATAGTCATTAATTGTGTAATCTGCTCACACCAAGTGCCTAGTTAGCACAAATCAGAGGGAGTAAAAGAACAGTCTCTGTACTGTTGAAAACATAATTTTTTAACAATATGCAAAAAATAAGCAAGTCTGTGTAATATTTGCAAAGTTATCTTACAAAATTAGTTAAATGCTAATTTTGTAGCTAGCTCACCAGATAAAATGTAAACAGAAACATCTAGCCTGTTTCTGCACAAAGGTAATAAACACTGCTGGTGAATTTGCATTATTGTTTTGTTATGCAAAAAAGAAAATTTTCACATGATTCTGTGCAAAACTAATTGATAAGAACTCGTAGCGCCATCTTTACGAGCAATAATATGAATTTATCAGATTCTCACATCATTGTCCAGCCTTACCAAGCATTAGTTTTTAGACAGATGGTCTCACATTTGATTGAAGATTACTTTGGCATACAGAGTAGTTTGTGGTCAACTTAATGACTACAAGGTGCTCAGCCCAAATCATCACCCCTGCACCACCGTGCTCTGCAGTTACATTAGGCGTCTGTGCTGTTTTGCTGTGTTTGGTTCTCTCCAGGCACGGCACTGTACATCACAGCTCCGCTAAAGTATCATTTAACCAAGCGTCAGTGTTGTGGCTTGTTTGGATGTAACTCTGCAAACCTAATTTTGTTATAATAAACATTTATAAGTGTCTTTGGGGCTAAACTAATCAGCATTTCTGGAAGCTGTGTTCACAGTTTGAGGCACTTCTTCCTTCTTTGACCTTCTTTGAGGTCATAGTAGTAACAATGAACAGTTGTCCTTAGCAGTAAAATCTTATAACTACGCTTAAATTGAATAACTGTTGCTGTTAACACTGGGCAGTCTATGTCACTGTCTGGCATTGTCGATGGACAATGCCAGACAGTGCAATGTAAGATATTTGTCTTGAAGTAGTATAGTGTAGTTTATCCCATATCTGGTAAATTGTTTGGGTACTGTTATAAAGTATTCCCATGACATTTTACTGTTCACATTAATTATGTTAGTATAAAAAGCGAAATTCTTGTTTGGCCAAAGTCAAACTGAGGCTTTAACATAGCAATAATAAATTGCTTTGTGGTAATCGTGCAGTTTTACTGCTGGTGTTTTGTCCTGACAAGTCCACTTGTCAGCAGATCCCTCCCCTGCGAACTCAGCAAGGAAACAGACTGTACCAAATCGACTGTGATTGGTAAGATACTCACTTGATTTAGTTAATTCAGACTATTACAGTCTCATATTTGCTTTGTAAAATGCTTAAACCTACCCTTTGGCCCTAGAATTTAACTGGAAGTGATTGAGCTGTTCTGAGATTAAATTAAGCCCTGGACAAGTGGAAGATTTGGCTTGTTGGTGGCACTAGTTGAAATGTCAGGCGACCAATAAAGTCATTAGGAGTCTTAATCGAGGCACGCTGAACCAAATTACGCCCAGAATTTCACGCCAAATTTCCAAAGCAGTACATCAAATTGACATAGTTTGCTCTGGGCCAGCGGACCTAATCAAGGTTCCCTACCTCCCACAGAGCTATGATTTTATTTGTTGTTAGTGCGGCTGATACTTCAAAAGTCTTCAGTTTTTTGAGGCTGTGTTTTTGTAAAATAGTGTCACTTTCGCATGGAACGAAGAAAATAGTTGGAGCTAAAAGCCGAGAGAAAAATAAAGCAGGCAGGCTTTAGTGCAACTAGGAGACGATTTAACTTGGACATTTTTGGCAGGATAGACAGGTACCCCCTGGGATTCAGATAGGAATGTGCATCTTTTCTCCCAGATTTTGCCCTATGCACAATTTTATGATATCACAAGAGTAGACTGTTGTTAACACACAAACTCAGAACAGAACAGGAGTGTGTCCGTGCAAAGAATGGACCATTCGGAAGAACGATGGAGGCAGGGAACGAGGTCCTGATGCATGACTCTGTCAGTGTTTGCGGCAGACAGTGATTCCCTCTGTGCTTTGTTTCTCTCTCTCTCTTTATGCTCATTTGCTTTTCCACTTTTCTCCCATTCCCTTGCTCTCACAATTATCTCAAGAAACACACGTGCTTTTGTCTGAAACTGAACTGTACAGGACAGTAGGCGTTCTGGGTGCTGAAGCATGATTAGCATTAATGTTTTATTCTTAATGCTTATTGTTGCCAACAGGCTTCTAACTTCATTCCACTTTGGGTGTGACATAATGCGCCCTTCTTTTCTCCCACTTTCAGAAATACTGTTCAACAGCAATTATAGCCCATGCAGACACATTTACATTATCTTTGCTATTACAAGTATTCTTAATTACATTAATAAAAAACATGGTACTAGGCCAGACTCCCTTTGCCTTTAGATCTGACTTCATGGTAATTCTTCCTGGTATATATTTAACAAGGTGCTGTAATCATTTCTCTAAGATTAAGGTCCATATTGACATGGCGGTATCACACAGTTGCTGCAGATTCGTCATTTGAACATCCATGATGTGAATCTCCTGTTCCACCAAATCTCAGTGCTGCTTTTTTGGATTGAAATCTGGTGACTGTGGAGGCCTTTTTAGTACAGCGAACTCACTGCCATGTTAAAAAAATGATTTAATCTTTGTGCGTTATCCTCCTGAAAGCAGACCAGCAGGGTTAGTTAAACTAGAGTGTGAAAAACATGGAATGGAGAAATGTGTAACGTGATTTAAAAGCTCTAAAGAAGATTTTTCATACTACAAGTGAAGCGGTCACTGAGTTCACATCTTCACGGCTGCATTAAATTTCTGCATGAAATTATACATTTTCAGCTTTTATATGTCACAGTTTGTGGTTTATTTAAGTTGTAACACCAGGCTTGGCACAGTATACATTAGGTAATATATAAATCTCTTAACTTACTACAAATCTCAAAAGTAATCGCCACCATGAGGGAAAAAGCAATTACAATACTTTGATTGTTTTTATGTATATATTTGTGCCATTGTAATAGGTAACTACATAGTAATGAACGGGGACAAAAATGTACTTCCTCGTAATACATTTGCTGTTTAGGACACACGAGCATTACATTTTAAATAAAAGCCACAGTCATTCCAAGCTATGCAACACGAAGGCATTATTATGGTTTGGATTGTTGTCAGATTGATCTCAGATTTGAACCACCCTCTAAGGCTGTTGATGGGTGAAGTTTATCACGTAGAATTTGCAGAAATTGCTGAAACTCTGAATGCCAGATATCTGTGGCTAAATGTTTTCTTGCCAACAGAAATGTTCTGAGTTCCAGTGTATCACATTCCTTTCTCAGCCCAGAGAACAGAGAATTGAAAACAGCCAGATATTTACTTATGGATCTAAGGAGTGCAGGAATTCGCATATCTTAGCTGAACGAACCGAAAGGCTTTAAGGGTTTTATTAGATATGATTTTAGAAATTTAAATTAGCACACTTAGATGATGGAAACTAAAACAATGGACCAATTTATAGATTAAAGTAATCTGACACATGATTGATTTACCACAGCATGCTTTTCATATTTCACTGACTGCTTTTATTTTTATTGAAGCAACAGAAAGGTTTATTGCAATAAACTTGGATTTGTGTAAATTTATTATTCGCAGTGCTGCCAAAACCTCAGGTGAGCTACAAAACCACTTCTCCAGGGGTGATCGAGGCAAACTGCACCTCTGTTTCAAGGCCGCCGGCAGAGATTGTGTGGAATGTGGAGAGAGACAACCGCACCATGCACCCACCTGTGACAAAGCAGCTACCGCAAGATGATGGGACCACTCTAGTGATCAGTACGCTGACTGTCCAGTCTGGGTTGCTTAAAGACGTGTCGGTCAAATGCTTGGTGCACCACAAAGGGCTTGAGTCACCAATTGCTGTATCAATGAACACTAAGAGTAAGTTAGTGTTACTAATCCTTCTTCTTTGAAGATCTCAGCGGCTGAGCTTTTTTTGCCCTGAGCTACGTTATGTTACAAACTTAAAATGTCTTTCTGCAGGCAATACTACAACCCAGGATGAAAAAGATAGTAGAAATAGTTTTTAAATGTTCTCTAAAAGACACCCATAAACTGCATTGCACTAGTTCCCATACTTGCAGACCCATCCTCATCTTATGTAGGTCTGTTAGCCTTTTCAATTTTTTGCATAAAGGCAATCTTCACTTCATAACATGGTGAAATGAACATTTCAATACCACTCTTACCTTCATGAAAATGAAACTACAGTCAGCTGGATACCATACTTTAGCACAAAATCCAAGAATTCGATACTGCATTAAAAGATGAAACCTCAAGGGTCAAATCAAAATTGTTTTTTTAAGCTTCCTCATGGATCTTCTGAGCAGTGTTTCAATTTTCAACCCATGGACCCTGTGCATTAATATTATGCTCTGCTGAGCACAGAGGCAGTGTCCTTGGCTGATGCGGTGGAACTTGTTAGTAGATAGTCATACAGACCACTGCCCTTTCTCGCTTGACCACGATTGATAACACAGCTGGCCTGCTTCCTGATCCACTCGCCAGCACCGTCTCCTTCTCATGGCTTCCAGTAACCACAGGAGTCTCTGCACGATGCCTTGCAACTCATTAAAGCAGAGCCATGAATATGAGGTGCCCATAAAAATTAAAAATGCATTCAAATATAGCTCATTGTGGAGTGCTGTTAGCCCTCCAGGACTGTGGTTGGATTGTTCACCCTGTTCTGACCATGTGCAAATTTGCAGTGACTACTGAATCTCTTCTGCTGTGTTGGGGGGTTTAAATTTAGGGAAAAGCATAAAATAAGGAGGTAAAGTATGAGGTAGATTTTTCTCCAGAGAAGCCTGAATTATGATACTATAAATATTTAAATATACATAACATTAAACAGTAACTTACTTCCTATCTAGGATTCACTAAATGTTCAGAATTATCATAATGGCCTTACTGTCTCTCTATTTAAAAGTCTCAATCAAAGGAAGAAATTTGGAAGTGAAAGCTCAGATATGATGAGCAGGGGTACTGTAGAACAATGGCTGTATAAGCCCCCAAACCCCCCAAAAACTCCACAATGCATGCCATCTGTTTCAAGTGCTGGATTAAGGTATGATTTTTGCCTTTTTTTAAAGACAATATTGCACAAGCAACCTATAAAATGATAATTTGCTCTACCTACATGTCTGTTTTCATGCAGACTGAAGACAGAGCATCTTAAATAGAAAGTTACAGATGCTCATAGATGATTTGTTGATGCCAGCAATGCAACTCTCCCTTATTCAAGTGTTTATGCTAAGCTAACAGGCTGTCAAGGGAGCCTCTTAGTTTACTCAGCACCTCATGTTAACTGATAAGGATGAGAGTGGGAGTGATCACCAGTTTAAGTGAATCAGCAAAGTTGCTGAGTGAATTAGTGTTTTCCCATTCTTCACCAGTATGGTTAAAAAATCTCTGTTGTGTTTTTTAATGGTCTGGAAGCTTTGGCATATGTAAACTGTGTGCTATTGTCAGGTATTTCATTTTGTGGTTTATCTTGGTTTAATGGGTCAAGAGTGGAATCAGACAGTAACTAAATTAAATCTGAGATTTAATCAGGGCAGGTCTATAGCTGCAGAGAGGCACTTTTCAGTTTAGCACAGCCCTTCGGTACAAACAGTCACAGAAATACTAACAGCAAAATTAAATTGAAGAATTATATGTTTATCTATTTATAGAGATATTAAAACAGCTGATCAGATTTCTATATTTTTCCCTTCCAGTCGGGACGGCGCTCACCATCCTGATCTCAGTCACTACAGTAGCAGCTCTGTTAGTTCTGTCTCTCTGCTTCTGCCTTTGGAAGTGTTTTTTGCGTAAAGAAGGTGAGTATGCCCACTGTATAACTCCAATAATGTCTCACTGTCATTATTTGAGGGTTGTATCAGGAATACATATGAAAAATCTTGTGTTGATGTCCACACTCCTGTCGCTTTAGCCACCTGTCCACAGGTTTTATGTAACTAGTGGTGTGAGCTGGTCACCTCAAGTTAACTAGATTGCTTTATGTTCATAAATGCTACAAAACATGCAGTATCATTAAGAAATGAAAGCTTCAAAATACTTTTTGTCAAAACATTTGCCCTGATTTCTGATTCTGGGAGGAGACACAAATGCCTTTGTCAGAACTGGGCTCCGTGTCTGCCAAATCAAACATGCAGAGCTACACATGGTTCCCGCCCTTTGTAAACATGTGACTCAAACAGTGAACAAACTAAATTAATATTGGAAGTAAAACAGTATTTTTTATTTCAACGTTAAAGAACTGCTTGTGCACTAATATACTGTGCTCTTGATACTGACAGTCTCTTGGCTTGAATTGTTTTAAAGTTATTACACTTTCTCCACTCACTCCATCGTAATTCTCTTAAAGCCAAGAGATCATTTGAAGGTCAAGGAAATCTAATATTTGGGGCTCCTTCTCTTATTGTGGGTTTAGGCAAACTGCCTGGGTGCTTCAAAAACAATGAAGAAGCAGTTGCCAGGTGTGGTGTTCTTCAATAATAGTGTTATAATATTGAAATAATGGTCAGAAAGTCATTTCCCACAGGTCAGATATTGTGAAATGACTCCCAGTATCCACTCACGTCCATATTGTGGCATACACTGTCAAGTATATTTACTGATTTAGTTCCAAATTTGTGCCCAGAGTTGTGTAATTACCTTAATTGTGAGATTCCAATAAGATTTGTCAGTGTGTTATAATCTGCAAATATGTATTGAGTTTCTGTGTGTATAATTATATTAGTAAATGTTTTGAAAATAAAAAAAAATCATCTCTTTCAGTCTGAATACAGATTTGGAGATATGTGTACACATTTGCAAAATTACTACGCACACAGCTCCACATTACTGCACACATTCACAAGTCAAAGTGACTTTTTACGATATTCTCTTGCACATTTTGCAAATCTTATTATGCACCCATAGGTTGTAATGCGTTGTAAACATGTGCATTTTAATTATAATAACATCCCCATCGATAGGCTCTCAGTTATCACCAACTTACATCAGAATCAGAATCAGAATCAGAATACTTTATTGATCCCTGGGGGAAATTATTTTTTGTTACAGTGCTCCATTTTAAACCAACATTAAGACAAGACAGACAATACGCTAACTAAGAATAGTACAATATATACATATATATACATACATACATACATAAGTCACTTATAAATAAATATTTGGAAAAGAAACATGTGTAGTTGTAGCAGCAAACAGTGTGTTAAGTGGATGCGTTGTACAGGGAGATGGCCACAGGCAGGAATGATTTCCTGTGTCGTTCAGTGGTGCTTTTCGGTAATCTCAGTCTCTCACTGAACGAGCTCCTGTGACTGACCAACATGTCATGGAGTGGGTGGGAGGTGTTATCCAACATTGTCTTTATCTTGGACAGCATCCGCCTCTCCGACACCACCTTGAGGGAGTCCAGCTCCATCCCCACAACATTGCTGGCCTTACGGATCAGTTTATTAAGTCTGTTGGCATCTGCGACCCTCAGCCTGCTCCCCCAGCATGCAACATTAATATTTAGAAGCCTGGAGGAGCAGGAATTTATATTATATGTTGTTGTAAACTGGTTTTATTCATATCTATAAAATTACCTGATCTGTCTTGTCAGTTAGTTTTTAATCTGTAAACTCTGAAACTAGCTTTTGCTTCTAAACAGTATCTCACTTGTCTTTAGTCAACTTGTGACATAAATGCTACATTTACAATATTGAATATATGAATGGGAAAATGGGTGCTGAAGCTGCTGCACTCAGTATTTGAGATTCCAGTTGTATTTAATATTATCATTAACCGCATGGCCTAGGGGTAACTGCAGATTCACTTTGTGATGGTGGAGAGGAAAAACTCCCCTGTAGCTGGAAGTGCCTTCTGGCAGGACCAGGCTCAGAGAGAAGAAGGTATCTGCCTCAGTCGATCAGTGGAGAGGCAAAAAGAGTGAAAGGAGCAGCACAAAGCACAAAACCAACAAAAGAGTATGAGAGTGTAGACAAAAATGAATGACATGCACTATAAAGACTGAGAGTGAAAGACTTTTTTAATTTCAAGACTAGAAACTTCTAAAAGTCTCTGGTTCTCTCAGTTTTTTGTATTATTTCACTTTTTACAAGTTTCTATATTGATTCCATCTGGAAATGGGTTTCATAACATCCTCCAAGTTTAGTTAATATTTACAGTTAGGACTGAACATCGATGGTATGATATTCCTGCTTCATTGTCCTGTATCTGCACTCCATCTGCACTTTACTGACAAATTTAAGAGCTGTTTTCCGTCTGTGCAAGAAGGAAGTCCGAGTATAGCAGTTCTGACTGAATAAGGAAATCAGCCAAAGCCAAAGAAGTCAAAGAAAACTTTACAGACAAGACTTTTACAAAGAAAGATCTGATGGAACCAGTTCATACACTGAACAAAGTGAAGAGTTGGACAGAGACTAGGTTCTGCAGTTTTCCCACTTACCTCATCTTATTATGACAGGAATGATTTATGGTAACGAATTTTCCTGGAACTTGATTTTAAAAACTCTGATTGCAATAAAACTATATTATTTAATTTAATAATTTGTAATCCAGATATTATTACATATACTGTAAAAAATCAGTGTGATAGTCATTTCATGTTTTTTAAAACCTGCATGATCAATCACGTTTTGTCTTTTGACTTCGTGCCTCTGTGTTTTTTAGCATGTAGTACCTTTCCACAGTTAAACTGTTTCAGACTTTTTTCTGAAATGTAAATGTTAAATATTAGAAAAACCTTTATTTTTATACTTTATAATGCATTTTTAGATATTCTTTACTCTCTCCTTGTACTTTTGTTTTCAGCTGATTGATCGTAAACAAATGAGAACAGAGGCTGACAAGAAGATATGCTGGGAGCCAGCCTTGCAGAATTATTTCCCTGCATTATCTTCGTCTTCATCATCATCATCATCATCATCATCATCATCTCGGTACAAAGGGAAGATATTCTGACACACCTCTGTAGGATGTTCAGTACAATCCTATTTATGAGCACCAAATGGACAACACTTAACTCTGCTCTGCTGCTTCTGATATAATCTGCCAGACTGTCCTCACATGGTGTCAGTGAGAAACTCTTAAGCAGATCTCGCTGTCGTTCTCTGTGTGACTCTGTAATTGAATGAATCGATGCCCATGCATTCCTGAACCAACAGCAGCGTCTCTGTGCGGCAAATTAAAGTACTTGTTTGATAGCACATCGCCTGTCCTCAAAACACTTTCCTCTTTTAGACTCTGAGTCTTTTACCTGGTCTTTAAAGAAAGAGTGCACTGCTATTTTATATTTTTCATATTCAGCATTAGCAGAAACCAAATGTGTATTTGTATGTATCCATGCTGAAATTAAAGGCAGTAAACGCTTTATGTTTTGAAAAACGTATATATATAATTTTATTTTAAAACAGTGAAATTATATTAAATATTCCAAGATTTCGCTGCTCAGCCACGCCTGCACTGCAGAGATGTACTAACATTTTGGGTGATTTTTGGACAGTAGGAAAGAAAATGCCATCCCTATCTTTTAAATAACCAGCTAACTGTCACTATGAGCTGATACTTATTCTTCCTCTGGTACCTCAGCTGAAGACCCTGTCGCTTCAGTGTATTGTGATAGTTGGGTGGGGCCATCGGTAGTATTAGATGAACTAAAAGGGCTGCATACTGATTCCTTGTTTATGTAATATCTATTACAAACTTTTCTACACGTTTCAAAGTCTGTTTGTGTTTGATGTGTGTGTGCATGTGTGTGTGTGTCCATGTGTGTTCGTTAGAAGTTGAATTCCACGGTCAGATGGCTTGAATCAATTGCCTGAGGGAGCAACAGTAAAACCTTTTTTGGTGCCCCAGAAAGGAATGCGTGTCTTGTTCGATGCCTCCATCCTACAGTCATGGTTAGTGGTTTGAAAAATTGCTTGAGAACTTCACGTTAAACACCCAAAGAGAGACTCCACTCCTCTAAATATTTTTGCTCTGGATCAAAGTGGTACCTGCGTGCTTATATGATCAGCAATGAATTACAATGGCGCTTCTGGGTATTACTGTGTTTGTATGTGCAAAGCGGTGCTTTTAAAATGTTATTTCTCTGTTGAAATAATATTTCATTTCAAAGCATATGACTTGCATCTCTCAGTTATTTTCTTTGTAAACAGACGAGCAGCATGAAAGTTATTAGAGTTTAAGATCAGCACTTCATTCAAAAGCTACAAAAGCATTTAAGTAGTACTTACCTGTATGTGGAGTTTGAGCATACACAGTGATCAGAAACATCATAATTCTGAAAGTGGGTTCAGATTTTTTTAATAGGAACGCAAGGTAGCGTCCAACAGGAAAAAAAAATCAAAGGATGCACGAATGACTATTTACATATGTAAAGTTAATGTAATAAATGCAACAAACAGAATAATAAAAGTGTTTAAAAATGCATTCAGACTCTCACTGTCATCCTTTCAGCCTTTTATCTCAACTTTGTGCATTTCCGACTATTTTTAGAAAAGCATCACATTCCTTTCAGCTGTGCCAAACCTGGTGGCCAGATGCTTTTTTTTTTAATCCCAAGCCAAGTTGTGGTGGACATTGCCAAGCAAATAATCACACACATATTGTGCACACTTTTACTCAGGGAGTCTGCTAGCCATGTCAACTGAAAGATAACATTTACTATTTATGCTTTCTATTAGATATACGTTTGTGTATTTAACCCAGCACCTGTATAAAGACAGCATAAATTCAGATCCGACTGCATCTGGATTTATGTGAGAAGTGTAACTAAAACAGTGCTTTAATTAAGCAGATATCAAAATAGAACCAAGCTAAAAGATTATGTTATTTCTTTTGCTATAATGAATAAAAATGCTTAACACCAGAGTGAAATCATTCAAATGTAATAGTTTTGCACTCCTAATTGAGCCCTGCTCCCGTATAATCCCCTTGGAGACATCTGTATTTTTAGCAAAACCACATGCCTTAGCAATTCTTAGCATTTTTTTTACCCTGTCAAAAGGTTTGTTGCACAGCTGCAGACTTCTGCCAGACAATGATTAAAATCGCACAGTTTCTAAACCTGTAGTTGTCTATTTGCATTTGGTGGGAGAGAATGTGTTTGAATCTGCATGTGAATGTTTATAAGGTGTTTCTCAGGTCATTCGTTTATGTGAAATCTAAGCAGTCTAGGTGCATGTTTGTATGTGTAAAGTATGTGATACGCGCGTTGTGCTGTAGTGAAGTGGTACGGTGGGGTGATGGAGTGGGTTAGGATTATAAATCTGCACATACTGCTGAAAAAAAATTAAACAAATACTTATTGTATCCTCCCCCCCTCTCGGGAAGGCCGTGATATTCCTCTCAAGAATACTTTTTTTTTTTTTAAATTGAAAATCCCCGTCTCACTTGTCATTTTTCCAGATCAGTTTCCAAGTTTAAACATAATGTAAAAGCTTCTTGTGTTTCTTCACTTCACTAATATTCATTATGTATTAGAAAATGTTATGCTCGGACGTCACAGATGTTACTCTCGATCATCACTTTGGAGGAAGATGACACACACTCTGCGTTTCTGCACACATTGTGGGAGGTTTTTTTTAAAAGCTGCCTTGATGCAGAAGCGTCCACAAACTCGCTTTGTGACCTCAGAGGCACCTTCTAATCTGGCCTGTTGCAAGCGCTGCCTTCGCACTGCCTCCGTGTGCGCTGTCATTTTGCAGGGGCTTCGTGAATCAGGGCTTTGTCTAACCGAGGGAAAATACAATTACCAATGTGTGTGTGTGTGTGAGAGAGAGAGAGATACACGGAGAGAGAGAAAGAGCATGCACAGAGCGCCTGTGTGGGCTGTGACAGCCAGACACCGATGGTGAGAAGAGAAAAATTCCATTCACAGACAGAAAGTAGTTTCCTGACTCATCTCACATATTGATTAAGAGTCGCATAGAACATGTAGGCTATATTTCAACTTCTCTGGGTATTCCCCCAAGTTATTCCACTGAGAATAATGGAAGAAAAATGGGGCACATTTTTCAATAGAGATTTTTTAGTGAACGGTGGATTAGAGCATCAGGATTTACAACAGAAGGAACATAATAATCCATAAATTTGGGAGTTTTTCTCGTGTGACATGTGTGTGTGTTGAGCAAGATCATGAGTGATCAGTAATTTAAGGTTTCACAGTTATCACTTTGCAACAGCAGTGAATTCGCTTTAAAGGGTGGGGAAGCAGTTTCCTGTTTCCAGTCCTTCAACTGAAAAGTGGTGACCTTAGAGAAACTTGCTCTACAAATTGGGATTTTCTTCTTGATTTGTTGGTCAGAACCTGTTTTTCCATGTAAAATGTGACAGCAATGACAGTGTCGTTACACACTTTGATCAGTGTTCCAAAATGTAGGTTTTTGTTTTGAAGAAGTCTCCGCACATGTCACCAATTTTAGCAGACTTGTTTATTAGCACGTTAATAGCCTACGTTTTAATTATAGAAGAAAACAGCTTCATATATCACACTTCTAACCAGGCTTAAGAAAATAAAAATATGAAGGCAAGGCCTCTGTGAAAGAAAAAAAGAAACTATTTTATTGCAGGCTTTTTTTTTAAATATTTCTGTAAAAATTGATATATAGTATTTTGGGTTTATTTAAGAATTTTCCTTTTTTAGTAAAATGCTTCAACCTCACACACCCTCATAAAATGATCCCAAGTGGCAAAACCCCTCTTATGTGGAATTACTCCCAGTTAATGTCTTAAGAAAAGCCAAACCTGTGACAAGAGGAGATGAGTCACAATAGATGAGTCTACTATTACATATAATTGACATTCTTTAAATCTTAAGTTGGTTTCCTCTAATTTTTGAACTCTTTGAGGCTCTAAATAGCTAACTTTTATTTCACAATTTATAAGGCAAATGCCCAAACTGCTGTATTACGTAAACAATGTAATATTGAGGTGGAGCAACTCTTACCACGAGGTGTCATTGTCAGAAATCTTTCTATCTTTGACTTCCTGCACACTTAAACTAAACCGCACTGATGCGGTTGGCAGACAAAGTGCCCCGTTTCTGACGGTGGCAGTGACAAAAAGAATGAGCCCTGTGTGTGGGACAGATGTGAGATGACCTGGTAAAGGTGCTTGCTCATATCTCTCTTCACACTCACACCATGTCTGTCTGGTAGTTCTGTTTCACAACAAGTAATGAATGGACAGGTAAGTAAGTCAAATGATAAGCTCAAGTAAGAGGAATGCAAAAACGTGCAATAAAATCACTGCATTGATTAATGTTGCAAACAACATAATGGTTCCAAAGTCACAGATGAGCCAGTGATTACAGTGAAAAGCTGATTTCTCTTTTTCACATGATTGCTAGCCTTGACAAATCAACCCAATGACTGAACAACACATTTTCACTGAGTCTGTGCAGAACAAATCTATTTACGCACTGGATTTTCTGCGAAATCATTGTTTTTAGTTTGTTTTCCGTATTGCTCACTGCAAATGAAGAATATAAAGAAAGTAATATTAAAACATAATAAAAAGCAACATTGGAACGAATCTGAGCGTGAGAGTTGCTGCTTCTGGTCTACTCAGAATAACTTCAGATGTCCGAAAGCACACCTACACAACCACAAGCTTCCTCTGTTCACCTCTTCTGCAGCATGGTTGATCGCTTATCATCTGCTCAACAGCACAACACAGCCACACGCCAGTGCACTTTTTTTCATTTAACTTGTGCGTTTTAAATTAAAAACATTTAGGAAATGTTATTTTGACAGCATATGCTGGGTTTTTAACTTGGTTAATGAACCTGCTGTTTTCCAGGAGGTTTACTGCAGTCTTGATGGTTGATGAAGTCATTCACAGCAGTCTTGATTTTTTTTTTTATTTGTTTCTTTCTTTTTCAGTTTGGAGCAGAAGGCTGGTTACCACAGGGCAGGAAAGCTTGTGGCTTTGGTGATTATGCAGTTCCTTCCAATTCTTTTTTCTATACTAAACGATATTTGTTACCCAACTAAAAATAAAGCCAGTATGGAAGTGCAAAATGCTTCCCTTTCTTTAATGGCTGCTACAGGCTCCTGTGTTAAAATACCCAGATTTACAGCATAAATACAACCAGACACAACAAATGGGATTTTGTTCTCTGGCTTCTTCTACCTCTGAGACAAAAGCACGTTCCGGGGTTTTTCTTTTCCACTTAATTATTTTAAAATATTTAATTTAATTTTTTGTGTGTGTCTTTGTGATCTTGGGAAGATACTCTTTGTTTTTGCTAGTAAAACTTGGCAACTCATTTATGATCAGAGTGAATTACAGATTGCCATTGCCAAGCTGGTATCCAGTGCCAATGTTGGCTGAGAGCTCTCTCCTCCAAATATGGTTGCATCAGGTGACAATAGAGGCAATTTTTGCTTTGGAGTTCTTTGATATTTAAGAATCCTTGTTTTGTGCCTGAAATAACCCACAATGCACACCCACATTTTCTGTTTTACTAATCTGTTCACAGTTGTTTGAGTCGAAGATTTTAGACCAGATGGCATCTAGTGATTCTCAATAGTGCCTGGGTGGTTTTCAATGACTTGCCTCTCCAGACCATAATCACATCCTCACATTAGGCATTTTCTAACAGTAGATTCCTTTACTATGTGCTGTGCCCTGATATTTTACAATCTTTCATAACAGATGTACGGTTTTTTAGTAGCCTTTACATCTCATTGTAAGTTTTCCAGGTACAACAACATGTATAATACTGAGAAAAATGCCATTTTTAAACGTATTGTTTTCATTGGGGCGATCGTGGCTCAAGAGTTGGGAGTTATCAATAAGTTTGATGTGTCACATGGCCCTCTTCCTATTGAAAAAACAAAAGTTGTATCCAAGATGACTGACTTCTAAATGGCCACCATGGTCACCACCCATCTTGAGGAGTTTGCCCCCTCGCATATACTAATGTGCCACAAACAGGACTTTAATATCACCAACCATTCCCATTTTATTACAGTGTATCCATATAAATGGCCCACCCTGTATTTTAGAAAAGGGAATTAATCATGTTTTTGTGATATACCACTGGCCAACAGGCCAAACAGATTGCAGTTTTGGCTGTGGCTGAAGCTTCAAGGGGATTCTGTTCAGCTTTCATGAGACTCATTCGAGGATAGCATTTCCCTGCCCACAATATATATGTTGGGGATGGGGCACTGCTGACTTCAAGTGAGGGTATAGACAGGCAGACTTCCTGTCTGCCTTTCTATGCAGGCAGACTTCCTGCCTGTATAGAAAGGTAGGTCTATCACTTCATGACTGAACTGCTGGGGCTTCTAAGCATTTTCACTTTGCATTAATACTGTGGAATATCTGATTGTGGAGAATAGGAGGGAAGAAATTTCACAGACTTCGCTTATAGTGAGCTCTTTAGAGCGCCCCATTCTTTCATAAATGTTTATTTAAAGGCTACATTGTTGGTACTTGATTTTGTAGACCTATAATGGAACTAAAAACACCTGAATTCAAAAATTAAAAGGTGTGGCCCAATACTTTTGTCTATCTCAAACTCTTCTTCAAAGGTGAGGGAAGGTGGAGCAGGAGAGCGGCTGATGGATTAGTGGCGGCATCTGCATCTGTTTGGTAGAGCAGGTGGATATTGGTCAGTCTGTGTTCCTACTCTGAATTATGGCTAATCTGTGGGTGACACTTTCACACAATTGTTTGCAATTGTTTACAGAACTTAAATGTGTTTTTCACTGCTTAAAGTTTCATGTGGCACCATTAAAAAAATTTAACTTGTATCTGTTCTGAAAATTGGGTTAAATAATGTCTTTGTTTTGCTTTGTTTGCTTGTTTGTGAATGCCTCCAGTTTCAGACCCACACATACAATGACTCAGAGAAATCTGAGATGCAAGGGAAAGAAGTCCATGATGTTAAGGACTTCAACCTCCAGCAGTTATAAAACATGGAGTTTACGCTGGCAAATAATGGTATTTGTTTGTATCATAAGCTGGCGTTCTCTAATTCTTCCATTCTCATTTGCTTGTAGTTTCTAGTACCTTTAAATAGCTAATCATTGCTACCCTTACTTGAAAAGTGGCACCAACAGTAAGGTCATCACCCAAACTGCAACACTAAGTATATAAACATGTGGTTGAGGTGGAGCACCACTTGCCACATGATCTCATTGAAACCTTAAATCTGTCCATCTTTAATTTCCTGCACATTTAAGTTAAACCCCACTGCTGTGGTCAACAGACAAGGCGTTGTATTTCTGACACTAGTGGTGACAAAAAAACAGAGGCCTGTTTGTAGGACAGAAAAAGGTATGAGATGAAATCATGGGCTTTTACAAATATTTGTTCATATCTTCAAGCATCTCTGGTGTTGTTACTGTATTTTGCAACATGCCATGAGTGGACATGATCATTTTTTATCTGTTTAATCTCCTTAATATAGGAACAATAACGAGCTCATTTAAGAGAAAAATAAAAATCTGTCACGTTTGGCATCCTGTAACAAATCAGAAGACTGCATTACAAATATCAGTAAGTCTGTACAGAACAAATCTATTCCATTAATGAATTTTATGGCATTGTCAAAGTTTTGGCCATCAGAGTTGAATATGTTTATTTTTTTTTAAAAATTCCAACTCAATTACATGGATTTGAATGGGGGAACAAAGTCATATCAGAAAATAAAAAGAAATTCAAAATAAAATAAAAGCATTGTCTGGATTAAACCTGAACGTGAAAGAATAAAGTTGCTGCTGCTTTTGGTCTGTTCATGATAGCTTAATAGGACACACAGTGCATCTACACAACCACAAGCTTCCTCCATTCACCTCGTTTGCAGTCTTTCTCATCACATTATGCCACTTCATACAGTCATGTGAAAGATAAAGTTTTCACACACCCATCAATTCATCAGACTGTGGAATCATATCTAGTAGCAATAATTTTTCAGTCCTTTGAGTTTTGAAGCATTTGTTTTTGTAAACTGTCTTGAGATTCAGCATTTATCAAATCTGGGTTGAAGTCTGTACTTCGACTAGGTTGTGGAAACACCCTGATTCTTTTCTCTTTCAGCCATTCTGTCATACATTTGCTATTGTACCTGTGCTTGGGATCATTGTAGTGTTGCATGCCCCAGTTTTGGCCAAGTTTTAGCTATTGGACAGATGGCCTCACATTTTACCTCGAGAATACTTTGGTATACTGAGGAATTTGTGGTCGACTCAATGATTGTAAGGTCCCCAGCTGCATCACAAACCAAAAAGCATCCCCCTTCCACCACCTTGACTGAAAGTTGGTTTGAGCTGTTTGTGCTGATACACTTTGTTTGGTTTTTGCGAACATTTCAACTTTGATCTCATCTGTCTAAAATATATTATTGCAGAAGTTTTGTTGTTGTTTTTTTTCAGATGCAACTTTGCAAACCTAAACTATGGTAGAACACTTTGTTTGTTGGTTTTTTCTCCTGGAGTCTTTGTCCTGGTAACTCTTCCAAACAAGCCATAATGTCTAATGTTTTTTTAATTGTTCTGTCACAAACTTTAACAGGCCTATATAACCTAATCTAGCCTCTGAGCATTGCACTGTCAGACCTTGGAGTGAATATATGGTGTTTTGTTGCTCTAGATTGAAATTGCAATAACACTAAGTGCAATACTCTCTCTGGCATCATTGTATTATACTCATATTGTATGCATTTGTACTCTATTTTATTCTATTTTATTCAATTGTATATAGTATTTTATTTTATTCTATTCTATTGTGTACTGTATCTTATTGTTATCTTATTCCAGTGTTTTTCTTTAATTTTTCTATGCAACTTTGCACTGTCCACTGCTGTAACAAAACAAATTTCCCACGCGTGGGACTAATAAAGGTTATCTTATCTTATCTTATCTTATCTTATCTTAGATCAGCCAACTTGGTGAAGATCTATTTAGATTTACTTAGTTTTTCACAGAATTATATAGTCAAACTTTTTTCTTTACATGACTGTACTGATTTACACTTTTACACAATTTCATCCACAAGTAGCCATTTCAAATGAAAAAAAGTGAGGGAATGTTGATGACAGCATATTCTGGATTTTTAACTTGATTGTGCCATGGTGTGCTGTTCTACTAAACCTTGTTTAGTAGTATGTCTGTGGTTGATGATACCATATACTGCACATTGTTGATATTTAAGTGCTGGATTTGAAGCTGAAATCTGATGCTCATGGGGCTGGCAAGTTGGTGATTCTGGTCTTTCAGCAGTGAAAGAAGACTCTGGGTTTTTAACTTGGTTACTCATGTTGTGATATTTTCCACCCTGTTTGGTAGCGTGTCTATGTTTGATGATAACATATAGTGCACATTGTTGATATTTAAGTGCTGGATTTGAAGCTGAAATCTGGTTTGAACAGGGCTGGGCTGCTGGGGAGGTCAGTGCTCCTGTAGAAAAAGTCAATAATTAAATTACCCATTTTTAGATGGTAAATTCAATAAATTTAGTTTCAACTATCCCCCAAAAAATAAATAATGCTCTTACGTTTCCAGTCATAAAAACTCTGGAAGATGAGGGCAGTCAGTATGAGAATCAGAAGCACTATGCCAAAATAAATGTAGAAGTATGGCCTCCAGTTCTTATCCTCATTGTGATCAGGGCTCAGTGTTGTTCCTACAAAAGCAGAATCACCAGATCAGTCGTGCTAAACTGCATCCACGAAAATGTTGGCAGTGATTTTCTGACAAATAAAGCTTCTCACCTGCATTTTTATCATTATTATCGGGGGTTTCAATCCCTTGGTACAGAATTAACACTTCATATTTTATTATTTTATATTTTAATGCTGATGAAGAATAAAATATACCTGAAAGCATACCTGATACTGAGATGATGATGGAATGGCTGATTATGCTGCCATTATATCCTAGTAAACCACATCTGTACATGCCATCGTCATGAATGGAAATCTCCTTGAAATTTAAATATGAGATCAGCTTATCCTTATCAGGATTCTGTGTTATCTTCACATTTTTTGTTTCATGAATCCGTTCACAGTTGACTGAGCCAAAGAGTTTACACCAGGTGACCTCCAGCGTTTCTCCACAGTGTATAACCGGACAGCTGACTGTCAGACTTTGTCGTGGAGGAGTCTTCCAAGTGCTGTTTCTTCGGACCATAATCGCAACATCACACGATGCATGTAAACCTAAAAATAAGTAAAGAAGAGAGATTTAGAGGTGATAATAGTTTAAAACTGTTTTTCTTTGTTTTTTAAATTGTTTTGAACATTATCTTATTTATATCTGATTGTTGTATAATTAAATTATTGAGTTGATTAAAACAGTCACTGTATGTAGGAACTATTGCATTTTTTGACATTACTCATAGTTCTTAGCTTGACTACGATGCTTGTTTTACAATCTTAAGCATCAAAGTGTTATTCCTGTCTTACACTACTGTTGTAACTACTAATAGCAAAACATATATTATGGGCATCAAATTGAAAATAAGCTAATACCATTTATAAATTATATTATTAATTTCAAGCATTTTACATGTTTTCTTTGTTCTACTGCGAATAAAATATGATTTTATAATATATGCAGATTTCTTGCATTGTGTTTTCATTTACATTTTACTAAGCATCCCAACTTTTTTGGAATTACACAAATTGTCATTTTCATACTAAAATTGTCAACTTTTGTATGTTGAAGATTAAATCTTAATTTATGTGGTTAAAATATCATTTTGTGATTTAATATCAGTATCACACATCAAATTTGTATCAATTCTACATGCTATGTTTAAGTTCAGGATTCAGCAACACACATGAAAAAACAATAGAATAAAAGAAAAAATAAAGATCAAAACAAGATAGGAACCAAAATGGAATGGGAAAGCACTCATTCTATGGCAGTGCTCATTTTGTGCACTCCTTGGAAGGAATACAAAGATTAAACTTAAGAATCAAATTACTTAAGAGCTTTCGCTTTTTAAAATATATTGCAATACTTTTACTATCATGACACGGTGTCATGTTTCAGTGTACCGAATTATTATATCTATGTCTCTTATGTTCTACATTCCAGTCTTGTGCTCTCAGTCTTTACTTTTCAGTCTCAGCAAACAAATATCTCATTTGTTTAAGTTGTTCTTCCATCCATCCTTCCATTTTTACAATTAGTTTATATTAAATAACTTATCATTAATAGAAGAGCTTCAGAAAAAGCATTAATAAAGGTTTACCTTTACCGTGTCCATCTACAGAGACAAACACAAAGCAGCAAAAAATCATCAGAGAGTTAAATCTGTCCATCAGGTTCATCATACTCACGACCTTAAATTTTCAAATCATCTGTTGAAGGTACTGCAGAGGCTTCTTGTACTTGTGAAAAACTCACCACTTCCTTACTCCCTGCATGTGTGCTGCACACACATGTGCATTTCATGTTGTTACATGTTTTTTAGTTTCAGTATTAAGGAAGAATGAAGTTACTCCATTTCCTCCTCGGTTTGTTTGTTGTTTATATTTGATTTTTATATTCCTTCTTAGCATCAAGGGCCTTTTGCAGCTATTTCCACTTCCTTTTTATTTCCATTAGCAGTCTGGTTAGGGTTTAAAGAGTTTAGTTCCTTGTGTTATTTTCCTTAGCCTTTACCTGTGTGCCTCTGTGTTAGGTTATATAGTGTTAGGGTCTTATCTCTGTTTTTGTGATTTCTTGTTTTACTTTGTTTTACTGTCATGTCTCTCTTGTGTCATGCCTCTGCTTTTATTTCCTGTCTGTCTTCATCTTCATTTTGTTCAGCTGGGTTGATTTTCCTTTCGGTTTTCACTTTACACATTAGTAAAGACAACTTAACATTATTAATAAGGTATTGGAAAATTTACCTTTAAACCATGAATGAACCAGTAGACTTGCTCCAGAGTGAGAGTCCCTGTCCTTCGTGGAGTCCATGCTGGGATGCTAGATAGTGCCCTATTCAGAGACTCCATTCTTCCTGCTGGGCAACATGTGAACAATGACAGTGAACTCTGAAAGGCTTATGTAACGGACACCTAGTTCAAATATAGGGGTGTTCATGAGCGCACTAGGCGCCAGGACTCCTTAAGTGCCAAGTCTAGGATTGATTTTCTAATAAGGCCATCAGACCTATGGCTCTATGTCTTGGACACTCGGGTGAACAGAGATGTTGAACCGTTAATAGATCACCACATGTAGTGAGGTTGGGCTGGAATGTCTGGTGGAGGGCCCTGTCTGGAATATCTTCACTGTGGACACTGAGTCCACGTGGAGCATATTCCACTTTCCTGTCTGTCTTTACTGCTCCACTATCTAATAAAGGTAAAATGCCATAAATCTGTCTTTAAAAACAAATAAATAAAAGAGCAGCATCAGGGAAGAAGTAGGACAATTCATCCACTACTGTAGCTGAGGTCACAGGGTTAAAAAAGTTCCACCCTTGGGAGGTGGATGAAAATTCCCCATGTCTTTATTGTTGTAGGGCTGTCTTCATTAAACTGGGATAGTGTTTTCCCTCTTTAACAAGGGAGCTCTCTGGGAAGGTTAGTGTCATCAGTCCACCCTTTAGTCAAACCTCAGATTGAAGAGGAACAGTGTAGCTTTCATTCTAGTTGTGGTTCAGGTGGATCAACTCTTCATTGCCTCAAGAATAATAAAGATTGCGTGAGTTTTTGTCCAATCTCACACAACCTTCTCTTTTAGAACAGCTTAAATTATGCTCTCCAATGGCCAGGCCACTTGGGCATGGGAATTGCTCCAAGTCTGGATACTTCTGGGTTTTCTTGGTTGACCTGCAATATCATGTGGAAGTGAACAGTAATTTTGAATTGGCAAACTGGGGTGAAAGTCCTCAGTAAGTTTTTGAAAAGGGGACTCTCTGGGAAGCTTTGTCCCAGCTCTATATAGTTTTTGTCCTGTCCTACAAATCAGCATGTTCTGTAGTCACAAAGGAGTCATTCATTGCTTTCCTTGATGTGTCCTTTGGAGGTTTGCCTCAGGAATATGGTGTATCAGGCCAAAGGTTACAGGCCATTTAGTCCCAGTAAAACTATAGAAAGAGATTGGTTCACATTGTAAGTGGACTGGACTCCACCAGTACTGAGCTTCTGTTCAGAACTTTTATGGATGGGTGGGTGGTGTAAGGTCAAAATCAGTTGATTTGTGGGCCTTACCATCTCATTTCTGATTTTTTTTACATAATGTAGTGTAAGTTTAAGGTGATCAGAGTGATAATCTCCAGGTTGTACTGGCCAAGTGTGAAACAACTGTGGACAACAATTAGCACCAAGTCTATGACCATGATTCTCAGTCGCAAAAGTTAAAAGTACCCATTTCAGGTTGGGGATGAGCTGCTGCCCTTTGCTCATGCTTGAGGGACATACTAAGCAAGAAACTGACACATGGAGCTGTGCAGCATCTGCAGAGAATGTCTGAAAGACTGAAATTAGACAAGCAGGTGTTGGAAATGTGCTTGATCCAAAGGTTGTCTGATTTCTCCCTTAGAGATATGGTGAGGAACATGAAATGGGCTCACAGCAGAGTCACTCTTTCAAACTGAAAGGAGCCAGGTGTCAGGTTAAGGCTGTGTGCAGGCAGAAGTGGAAGTAGAAGGACCCAAAGTGCAGACACTCGGAGGTGGAAAATAACTCAAAACTCAGCTTTTATTGCTGGATGGCAAAACGTAACAAAAATCCAAATAAACTTACATGACCAGGCAGACAGAACACACAGCCTAAATGAGAGTAGATCAGAACACAGACACAAAGAAACACAGGGCTTAAATACACAGAGGGAACAATCAGGGAATGGGTAACAGGAGGGAAACACAGCTGGGGCAAATCAGGCCTAACGAGACAAGGGGAAGCAAAACCAGACACATTAACATCAGACATGGACTTTCAAAGTAAAACATGAAACGTTACACAGACTCACAGGCAGGCACTATAACAAAGGGAACAGAGACGTGGGACCAGGGCAGACACAGACACTGACTGGACGTGGGGATACAGCAGACAGGGGAGACAGCAACATGGAACACAGACAGAAAACCAGAACACTAAAACTTTAACCAAACCCCACCCAGAGAACCTAAACTAAGAATAATCCTAAAACCCATAAAGCAAAGCTAGAATATAATGAAATAACAAAATCAAAGAACCAAAAACACAAAACACTGGGTCAACGACCCAGGGACCCTAGCACCAGGTTGTTTCAGGTCTATTCAAGAGGCCCAAGAAACAGACATAATACACCTCTTCTTACCTCTGAAAACCTCCATAGACACTGTTATGGCCCGGCCAGACCACAACATAAAGGGTGATCCATCCCCGTCCAACCCCAAGCAGCACGTCACACACTTAATATTTTGTGACAGTGATTTATTTACAATAAGTGCAGTTAAACGAAGGAAGGGAGCATATCATAACTTCAGGGTGAACCCAAGGCCAAAACAACAAACAAAAAGTAACCTATCTCAGGAATAAACACAACTTACCTACTCAAAAGAACTAAACCAAACGGCAATCACTTTCCTCCCTGCCTAACAAAAACAGGAGAAAACTGATCAAACAAAAAGGCGGTCCACCCCTACATGCTCTTACATTAACATAATATAGTGACACAGTGAACGGTCTGCCGGTTGGGTTGGGCCGAGGATGAATGAATTGGCAGTCCCAGGCGGTCTCTTCTTATCCGCTGTCTCGCAGTCCTCAGCCAACTGGTGTGAGCCATCCACCAATCCTGGAGGAGCACCTGGACACTCAAATTCACACATGATTACGATCACAGTCGTAACAGACACAGATAGGCAGCATATAGCTATCTAAAAGACATGTATATCCCATTATATTGATGCTCAAAGTTATGGGAAAAAAGCATATTGTAAATAAAGAAAGAATCTTGGCTGGAGTAGGTGAAAATTAGATTTGATTGGCCGTTTTTATAAGAGCTTAAATGTGTTTTTCTGTGTTTAAGATTTCATGTGGCTATTGTATTTCAGAAGTAATGAAGGTTAAAAAAAAACTTGAAATATTAAATAATAAACATATTAAAAGCACTCATTATTCCATGGTATGAGCCTGGGCACACTGCTCACCAGCTTATAAATCACAGCAAACCTTTCCACAAGCATAATGTAGTAAATGAGTGTTATTTTCTGTCAATTTCTGTTTTTGAGACTTGACAAGAAAATTATGATCATGCATTACTGCTTTATTGACCTGTTAGCTGATATCACACACTGCACATACAGTAAAAGATGGCCACAGCTCGAAATTATTAAAAGCGAAGGCAGTTCACAAGTACCTTAAATCTGAATTCTTTCTAAGAACGAGGGGCAACTTCTGTGATTTCAAAAAGAAAAAATGTTTGGTCGTATAGATATGAAAAAACTTTCCCTGGTCCCCCCACCATATATGCCTCAGTAAAAACAAATGGGCAGAATCAATGGTTTGAACTTATACTGAATGCAACATTAAAAAAAAATCATACCTATAGAGTCTGTAGTCTATTGTCTATGTTTTTATTTTAAAAAACAAAACAAAAAATCAAACATGTATATATACAAATACATATATACTAATGTAGATAAACTGAGTGTAAGTATTAGAGAGCCAGGATTAAATACCCATTTATACTGACATTTTAAATTATACTAAACAGTTAAATTGCAGCTTTACCATAATTGTTTTAATATTTTTGATAAACGCCTCTTTTTTCCAGGAAAATGCTCTAACTTCAGACTCACTTATAAAATGATTCCGAGAAATTTTAAGGGTGAAAATCCCCCTTAAACAGAATTGCACACAGTGTATGTCCACAAAAAGGCCATAACATTTTACAAGGGGAGATTTCTTTAAGGTTTCCAACCTCAAATGGTTAACAAACATAGAGTCTACTATGACAACTACTGTGTTGTCTTTATTTAATATTTCCTCTAATCCCCCCATTCTCTGTTGCTTGTAGTTTCTGGTACCTTTTAAAAGCTAACCAATACTACTCTTTCTTGTTTTTCTTTTAGTTTAAGTATAGAATATGTGAAAAACAGGACCAATAATAAGGCCATTGCCCAAAGTGCAATATTAACAATGCGTACATGTGGTTGAAGCTGAGCGTCCCCTGTTCACAAAATGTCATTGTCAGAAATGTTTCCATCTTTAACTTCCTGCACATTTGAGCTAAACCACACTTCTGTGGTCAATAGGCAAGGTGTTGTCTCTGACAGTAGTGGTGACAAAAACAACAAGCGCTGTATGAGGCACAGGTATGAGAAACTGTTCATATCTCTTAAATCTCTCTAGTGCTGATTAACATGTCTTTTTTTAATGACTGCCATCTTTCTATAACAAATCAGTCAGAAAACTGCATTTAAGTGTTATTTGTCTGTCAAGAAGAAATCTGTTTATGACCTTTTTATGAAAGTACGACAGTTACTGCAGTCAAGTCAATACAAGGACTGGAATCAGATGACATCAGAAGCACAATACAAAGTACAATAAATTATTAGTTGAAAAAGAAGTGCTGCTGCTGGGAACAAACCTGAGGGCTAGAGAATGAAGTCACTGCTGCTTCCGGTTTAGTCACGATAACTCTAGAAGACATGCAGTTCACTTAGAGAACCACAAGCTTCCTCCATTCATCTGTTCTGCAGTATGGCTGTACAGCTGTACGTTTCATCACATGACTCCACCACATTTTGCGAAACATTTTTCAGTTTTTTCATCTGCAAGTGTCCATTTAAAATCAACAACACTCAGGAAAATTTGATGACAGCATACTCTGGGTTTTTAACTTGGTTAGGCTCGGTGTGTCGTTTTCCAGCAGGTTTGCCGTGGTTGATGACAGCATACGTTGCATAGTCTTCATTTCTGACTGCTGGATTTGAAGCTGAAATCTGGTACTCATGCGGCTCGTGAGCTGGTGATCCTGGTCTTTCAGCAGTGAAAGAAGACTCTGGGTTTTTAACTTGGTTAGTCATGGTGTGATATTTTCCACCCTGTTTGGTAGCGTGTCTATGTTTGATGATACCATATACTTCACAGTCTTGATATTTAAGTGCTGGATTTGAAGCTGAAATCTGGTTCGAACCGGGCTGGGAAGCTGGTGATACTGATCTTTCTGGAGTGTAGGATGAATAGATGTCATTTAAAACAGACAAGTTGGTCAGTGGGACAGGAGTGGAAGGAGGGCTCCATTTAGGGAGGTCTGGTATCATAAGAGTCGGCATTTCCTATGGCACAAAACACCAAAATGAGAATATATTAAACATATATTAGAATATATTAGTAAAAAAAAATTCTCGACACTCCCATGACAATAAATCTTAAGCAAGGTGGAAGATAATTAGCTTAGAAAACAAGTAAAATCAGCCTGCCAGGTTGTCAGAGGCTCACAAAATGTTATATACTGTATTACTTGTTTATTTTATGGCCTATAAAAACATTCAAACTGAAACAAAAAGAAAGAAATTGTTCATCAGTGAGTGAAACTACGGGTTCTCCTATTTTCAAGCCTGTTGTTAGACCAAAAGTACCCTGAAAAAAAAGTCAAAAATTATACTACTTCAAGGTGCCATTAGACGCTGGCTCCAAAAGTGAGTAAGTAAAATTTTACTTATATAGCACCTTTCAAGACAAGGATAACAAAGTGCTTCACAACAAAATAACAGTGCATAAATAATACTTTTTGTCCCCCCAAATATCCCAAAAATATATTTTGATATGACCAACATTACCTCTCCCTTTACGTAGTTTAAGGTCAGCACTCCTGTAGAAAAGCCAATAAATAAATTACCCATTTTTAGATGGTAAATTCAATGAAATCAGTTTCAACCATCCAAAATAAAAATTAGTGCTCTTACGTTTCCAGTCACAAGAACTCAAGAAGATGAGGGCAGTCAGTATGAGAATAAGAAGCACTATGCCAAAACAAATGTAGAAGTATGGTCTCCAGTTTTCATTGTGATCAGGGCTCAGTGTTGTTCCTACAAAAGCAGAATCACCAGATCAGTCGTGCTAAACTGCATCCACGAAAATGTTGGCAGTGATTTTCTGACAAATAAAGCTTCTCACCTGCATTTTTATCATTATTATCGGGGGTTTCAATCCCCTGGTACATGTCTTCAGGGAATGATACATAGTAGACAGAATTAACACTTCATATTTTATTATTTTATATTTTAATGCCGAAGAAGAATAAAATATACCTGAAAGCATACCTGATACTGAGATGATGATGGAATGGCTGATTACGCTGCCATTATATCCTAGTAAACCACATCTGTACATGCCATCGTCATGAATGGAAATCTCCTTGAAATTTAAATATGAGATCAGCTTATCCTTATCAGGATTCTGTGTTATCTTCACATTTTTTGTTTCATGAATCCGTTCACAGTTGACTGAGTCAAAGAGTTTACACCAGGTGACCTCCAGCATTTCTCCACAGTGTATAACCGGACAGCTGACTGTCAGACTTTGTCGTGGAGGAGTCTTCCAAGTGCTGTTTCTTCGGACCATAATCGCAACATCACACGAAGCATGTAGACCTGCAATTATTTTTTTTTTAATTAATGCGTAATTCTTACCAGAAAAGAATTAACACCTGTTTACGTAAAGCATATTTTCTTCTTTTGTGATCACAACAATGAAATACATTTTTTATCTTAATACTATATAAATTGTCCCATCCCACACATGTCGTCCATCTTAATTATTTATCTATCTGTCATTTTATTAGTCTAATTATGTCCCAGAGCTCTCTGGAGTGCTAACATTTCAAAGACAGAGAGAATATAGACATAATGGTAATTAGATGCTGTGTATTTAAAAACAACATGTTTCATATTCACATGTATATTTATACATAAGACAATTTATTTTATACAGTTTGTATTTCATTCTATCAGTATTGTTTCCTCAGTAACTGGAGGACTTACTGGCCATTTACTTGCGCAAGATAAGATTAAGATTCATGTTTGTAAAGATTTGTTTTAAGTTTTATCTTATCTGCTACAGATGTAATGTTTACATGATTTAATTAATGTTTAATTAATGTTTTTACAATAAACTTTATGATAATATGCATTGTATAAAGGAACTGTATTGTATTGTGTGGCTTTTGTGTGGCATGGTTGAGATTTAGTGCCGTGAGGCTGCATGCCACAGAGGGAAATCTAGTTGCAGATTTTACCTTTACTCTGGTTTACACTGAGAGAATGCACCTCCTGATCTGAAGCAAAAGCCCTTTAGTCTTACTCACACATAATTCAGTGCTCAGTCAAATAATAGACACCTCAGAAACCTAATATTAATGATGAGAGGTGTAACAAATCTACAGATAGACAAGAAGCCAATAATACTTGGAGGTAGTGCCCATATGCCCTGGTAATAAAAGGTAATAAAAATATTCACATATTTTCTACGATTTTCCCTCATCATCTATAATATTGACATGTAATTTCCATCATAGTGGCTGTAACACATAAATATGCCCAAATTTGTCATGCCATGTTCAAATAATTCATATCAGCACATTTTTCCAAGAACAACATCTGATTATTTGGTTAATTAGGTGTGCCTTTATGATTTGACGTTACATAAAATATCATCTCTCTATTTTTTTTAAACTCCATAGCGTGCCCCAGAAGTACGTCACTATTATAAAATGTATGTATTGTTAAATGGCTGTACATACTCTTTTTATTTAGTCCAGCAACAACGCCATGTATACAACAATAACAATAAAGTGTGCTACATTGTTTGTTTTTGGTACAACTTTAAAGAAAGTTGAATTAAGCATTTTAATCTCTGTCGTGTTTTTTTCACACTCATTGTGTTAAATATTAAATAAATAGTTTTAAACTTCTATCTTTGTTCCTCAGTAATGATTACTCTATATCTCTCTAGTCTATGTTCTAGCAGTGTGCTCTAAAGTGTTCCTACCCTCAAACAACCATGGCACATCTATAACAGCTAGTCCATCAATAAAATAATATCTATGTTTACCTTTGCCGCTTCCATGGACAGAGACAAACACACAGCAGCAAAATATTATCAGATAATTCAGTTTATCCTTTAGGCTCAACATGCTCACAGCCTGAAAGTTTTCAAATAGTTGACTGTAGGTACGTCAGGGGCTTTTTTTCACATGTGACAGGCTCACCACTTCCTGACATCCCACACGCATGCCACGACCATTCGGCACATTTTGTGTAATTCAGTATGCTGTTACTTAACAAAGTTTCCAGCAATGTTAAGGAGGAGTGGACTTTATGTAATCAAAGAAGTACTTTTCCAGTATCTCGCTGGTAGTTCGGTACTTCGACTCAAGTAGTTCCATTAACTTTTTGGCTTGGTGAGGTCGGCTGCCGTGCTGGATGCTCTCCTGAGTTAATTTGTAAATTTTTGTAGTAAATTGTAAATATTGTAAAACTTTTCTTCTGTCATTTAATGGTCGGGCATTGTACAGCTACAAGCATTTCACCCCCATGTCATACTGTGTATGGTTGTGTGTGTGTGACAAATAAAATTTGAATTTGAATTTGAATTTGAATTTGAATTTGTTTGGTTTATGACTGGAGATTTATCAGCGGGGCTTTAGGGGACTAGGAAATGTTTTGTCATTGCTTCTCAACTATAATTAAACCCCTATTTTTAAAACCCCCATCGTGATCCTTAGTGCTGGAAGCATTATCCACAGTTGTTTAGTTATTTTACAGAAGTTGTTTCATTCACCTTTATATGGACCCTGAGTTTCTAAAGGTGGCTATTGGACCTGCTTGAAATTGTACACTTAACTAAAGCTAGCTTTCCAGTGCAGAGTAGAGACTGTTAGGGCCCTGTGCAGAAATTCAACGGGGCCCCTCTAACCAGCGTTCTTCACCATTATCTCATAATTAATCTGGAACCAGTCAAACAACTGCTTGTCTGACTGGTATACTTGTATTAGGCGTCTCTCCTCCACAGTTAAGATTATATTAACTGTGAATTATATTTAATGTGAGAATAGCTCCTTTTTATATTCATGAAGTAGCTTTCATTGTTGTCCATAGCTTTGTTTAAACAGGAGTTAGAGGAGGAAGGCTGGGCCCCCTTAGGGAGGTCAGGTGTCTTCTACTATTATGGTAAGCTTTAAGCATTGATTAAGAGTTTCAACGTTTTTCAGCCCACAGGGCACTCGACTTGCCTGCGGCCTGTTACGCCTCGTGGCAAGCAGCACTTCTGTGTAATTCTTTTTTTGTTTGCTAATTAATTTCTTGTTTGGTAGTTTTGTCATTTGTCAGTTTGGAAAATAAGTTATGTTAAAATTTGTTTTCCTTTATGGGTATGTAAAAACAAACCAAAAGATCTAAAAAGTAGTATTAAATTTGTAAGAACATTCCACAATACAGTCCTAGAGCATTGCATTTTTTTTTTTTAAATGAAGATGCAGCAGGGTTTTTTTAAACAAAACTTAAACATGCTGTTATTTTGTTTTATTTTGTTTTATTAACTGAGGGTCAAAGTGTTAACATGCACAAATTCACTATCTAAAAAAGAACACTTTAGCTTTGCCCCAGAAAATGAGGAATTTCTGATAGTTTTCTTCAGACTTAAACAGGAAAGTTGGATCAATTATTACACAAAAAAATAATCTTTTCTTCACACTCGGGTTACCAGTATACTTATATGAACAACTTATAATACCGATCATGCTTCAGCCTTCATTATGCTGCAACCTGTGTACATACATGTGCGTTAGAAATCTGAAGTATACAGCAAGAATGACTTTTGTTTTTACTCTTTTTTGCTCTGTCTGTGCAGCCAGCAGGTGGTGTAAGTTCACATTCACCTTTCTATGTAGTTTGTAGACAATGCTTTTCAGGGTCATGTGAATCAGAGCATACTTTTCCAACAGCATCATCTGGTGGAAAATTGTGTGTTACTTCATGTGGATATGCCATTATGTGTGTCTCTGTACAAAATTAATATAATCATTTATTTCTCTTTTAGCTTTTGGTAGTTATCTATAGATAAACATTTTGGACCACAGTGACATGAGAGTATCACACAGCTTCCAGATATGTCAGTTGCACACCCATGATTAGTGATGTGACGTTCTGTATCGAGGCTTCGAGTAATGGAGGGGGCGTTTCCGCGATGCGCGTAACGAGGCGTGCTTCATTTATGGGAGGAGCTGAAAATGATGACGTCCGAAGCCTCGCTGACCGGCTGTACCACGTGACTGGTTCAGGAAGTGGTTTGAACTTCGCCGCGAGCTATGACAGCGATATAAACCCCTCAGACTTTATTCAAAATGTGGGTGTTTGATGGAGAGTTGCGGTTAGTGAGAGTTTGGAGACCGTTTGGAGGTTTATGAGAGTGAGGAGAGAAAGTCAGGAGAGAATGGAGCCAGCTAAGAAGAGGAGGATGTCCTCCCCTGTGTGGGAACATTTTGATCTTATTCCAGTTCATTTGCACTATAATGTGTAATGAATGTGTTATGTTGTTTGTGACTGTATTGTTTCAATTGTTAATAATAAAAATTTAAAAAAAAAGCTGCAGCCGGGTCTACCCGCATGTGCAGATGTTTTCTTCTTCTTCTGTTCGTTTAATGGCAGTGTACTCCCCAGTGTACGAGGATACCGCCACCTGCTGACCGAGCGAATAAACCCTATTATAAACTAAAAAAAAATAATAATTTGATCTTATTCCTCCCAACAAGGTATGTTAATTTCTACAGAAGATGTATTTTCATAATACTGATGGTGCAATACAATTAATGTTAAGCTGTCTTTACTTTTGTACAAGGTGAAGTGTTTGCTATGTGCCAGGGAGCTGGGATATAACAACAACACCTCATCTAGGCACTGCTGTAATGTTACTAAATGATATAACAATATTATACAACTGCAATAAGTTACGTGTGTGATATTTATATTTGTGCTTTGTCTTTATTGTCTTTCCTCAGGAGAACAATCTCAAATAGATGAAGACCTGGTTAGCATAGTGATTGAGGACTCCCAGCCATTTAGCATTGTGGAGGATAAAGGATTTAAAAGATTTGTTAAATCATTAAATCCTAGCTATGTTCTCCCCACTAAAAAGGCCATAAAAGCAGTGAAAATTTAGTTTTTACTGAATAAAATGTGAACAGGCAGGACTGAGGCCTCAGTCTGTAGCTGTCCATACCTCAACGTTAAAAAAGCACAACCACTGTCCATACCCCAACCACACCTCACCTCACAGTAAATGATCATTTCCATTTTAAGCATTTCCAAATAATCATTTTCCATACTGCCAGTATAAATATACACAGTATACTGCCATCACTACAATATACATGTTTTACACACTCCTTTTGTTGTTGACATTTACAGGCTGTGTGCAAAAGGCCACATTCTTCAAATTCATGCCAACTAATATTTTTACGTCCAGTAGATGTCCTACTAGAGCAAATGAAGCTTCAAGATGCTTTGCACTGGGGTGAACCAATTGGATGAAAAGCTTCAGTGCTTCTTGAAGCTTCATCTGCCCATCACTACCCATGATACAAATCTCATGTTCCACCACATCCTAAAGCTCCTCTACTGGGTTGAGATCTGCTGTGGAGGCCATTTGAGTACAGCAAACTCACTGTCATGGTCAAAAACTGGCTGCAGATCCTTTTTAGATTTGTAACATTTTCTTATCGTGTTCAAAATGGCCTTCAAAATGTCATCATAATGGGATGGACATGGTCAGCAACATAATTCAGGTAGGCTGTGATATTTAAAATATGCTACTAAAGGACCCAAAGTGTGCCCTGAAAATATATCCTACACCATTCAACGGACAGAAGTAGTGTGAATCACTGATACAAAGTAGGATGGAGCCTTGCTTTTATTTTGTTTACACTGTATTCTGAATTTGCCATTTGAATCTTGCAGCAGAAGTTGAGACCGGGAAACATTTTCCAGTGTCCTAATGTGAACTGTAGATTCTGTTTTTTGTTCCGAGATGACAGGAGTGGCACCCAGTGTGCTCTTCTGTTGCTGTAGCCCATCTGCTTCAAGGTTCAATGTGTTGTGCATTCAGAGATGCTCTTCAGCATACACTGGTGCAAACAATTGGTTTTTTGAACTATTTGTTTTTTTACTATTATCATAAGAAGACTGAACATTCTCTTCTGACTTCTGGAATTAGCAAGACATTTTCAACCAGAGAACTGCTGCTCACTGGCTGTTTTCCCTTTTTCGGTTCATTCTCAGCAAACCCTGGAGATGAATATGGGGGAGGCAGACAGTTTTTAAAATGCTCAGGCCACGTTCAAAGTTGTTTAAATCACCATCTTCCTCAGTCTGATGTTAGTTTGAAATTCAACAGGGTGTCTTGACCTTGCCTATCTATGTAGTTGGCTAGCTATCAAGCTAGCTATCTCGCTAACAATAGCTAGCTAGCTTGTATTTTGTTAAATACACAAACGTTCATAAGGCTGGCATTGTGAAGTGTACCGTTGTTGCAAACTAAGAAGTTAATGTTCAAACCCATCAGTATGGATTCTGTCCGGCTACTCCTGCTTCATCCCAACGACATGTTAGGTTCACTGTTTCTGCTAAATTGGTTTTAGGTGTGGATGTGAATGGTTGTCTGTCTCTCTCTGTGTCTGTTCAGGGAGAAACCACCTCACACCTGATGGAAACTAGTGTTCAGTGCGACCCATGGATAAGGTATATGACCCCTTTTAAGCAAACAGTATTGTGTAATTCAATAATAATTCTGAATACATTATCATACCACAAAAGATAAAGAATACTCACTATAGGATTTGTTCCTAAAAAGAACATATTGATGCGTCAGTATACCAGAGATTTTCTTAATATAAGCATGGTAAATGGCCTGTATTTGTACAGCGCTTTACTAGTCCCTAAGGACCCCAAAGCGCTTTACACATCCAGTCATCCACCCATTCACACACTGGTGATGGCAAGCTAAATTGTAGCCACAGCCACCCTGGGGCGCACTAACACTGGCACCACCAGTAGGCAACTGGGTCTTGCTCAAGGACACAACAACCAAGACTGTCCAAGCCAGGACTCGAACCAGAAACCTTCGGATTATAAGGTGAACTCCCAACTCTTGAGCCACGAAGAAGGATTTCTTATCCTTGTTTACAATCTACGGAGGGGGGCTAGAGCCTGTTCCAGCTGTCACAGGGCAAAAGGGTACAGCCTGGACTGGTTGCCAGTGTATTATAAGGCTGACACATAGAGCATTCACACTCAGATTCACAGTTAAAGTCAGTTTAGAATAATCAATTAATCTAAACCATAGGTGTCAAACTCTGGCCCGCGGGCCAGATTTGGCCCGCAGCCTAGTTACATTTGGCCCGCGAAGCCATACCAAATTACTATTAGAGCTGGCCTACTGGTATTATACAGCTAATATATATATTGTTTAGTATTAAGCTTTGTTGTTCCATATTCAGTTTTTTAGCTAAACTTGTTTGAGTCCATAAGAAAAGATTCATTCTTATATCTGGAGGAAGATTTTTTTTTCAATAAATATTAATGTTAGCCTGCGACTTTGTTCCATTTTGAATTTTGGCCCACTGTGTATTTGAGTTTGACACCCCTGATAAACCCATAAATATATTTGAACTGTGGGAAAAAGCTGAAGCAGTGGATCCATGCAGGCACAGACAGAACATGCAAACATCATCCAGGCCCCAGACTGGATTCAAACCCAGGATCTTTTCAGTGTATAACAACAGTTCTAACTATCGTACTGTCACTAAATATATTTCGAGCAAAAGTAAAGTCAATCAAACACAAAATTTGCAATGTTTTTATTATATTTGAAAACATATCAGTAAAGATGATTATCTGGTGTGATTATCTGATCATTTATTTCATCATTAGAGAAAAGAAAATGATGTGATAAGTCTTCAGTTTGTCCACTCTGAGCTCATTCTTTGAGCCTTTCCTGTACAGAGTGTTACTAGGTGGTGCATATCCAGACATTTCTCTGAATGAATATGAAGGTGTGGTTCTTTTTCCTGCTGACAATAAATAGTTTGTGAACCAAACCTGGACTTTCCATGTAGCAAAGATCACTGACTTCCTGTTGTTGCACATCAAAAATATTTACACAGACATGCAAATGACACCATACACTGACAACAAAATACATTACAGTAACTACTCACTTCTGTGTTATCTCACGATGCAGATATTTCATGTTTGCTCAATGGCAAATATTTTAAACTACAGCAAATACAGTAGGTGACGATGATGATGACCTTTTATTTCTGACATAAAAAACCCCCCCAACAAACCAATATATCCACATACATACAAGTACATCCATATAGATATACACAATTTTATATGAATAAAGCGCTCAAAAAATTTAGTATTTTGTGTCAGCAAAGTGTTACAGCATTTCCGTATTAATATCAATGTGTCACATTATATTTTGTATGCTGTTTGTTAGTACTGACCGTTTTCCTCTACATCAGTACTGTTATTTTCCTATTGGTGTGATAGCACGTTTGCTTCTCTCTCTCTCACTTGCTCTCTCTCTCTCTCTCTCTCTCCCTCATTCTCACTCTGCCTCTCTTTTCTACCACTTCCGCACTACTGTGGCCTATATGCAGTTTGATGCAAGGAAGCGATCAGCTCATATCTACTACAGCGTCAGGCCGAGGGGCCCTTCTCCAGCAACCGGGCACTCTGTGGGATCGTCATGGGAAACTGTGCTTCAGGGTAAGTCATCATACACGCTCATACATTCATTCACACATTCCTATAAGTGGGGACTTTCATATATTACAAAGTTATTCATCAGAATGTGATGTATTCTAAAACACTCCTTTAACTGCTGTAAATGCAGAAAATATATTTAAGGTATTTGTGAATTAACTACAGCGAAAATATTTATAAAAAAAAAAAAGTTTAAATGAAATGATTGTGCAGTTTTTTACAAGAAGTTTCTACATTTCCTCTAGCAAGGAAACCGTGGTTACGAGATAAAAATAGCCCTGGGTTCTGGTTGTCTTCTTACAAGAACTAAGTCAAATACAAAGAACATATTTTGCTGTTGCGTTACATATTCAATATATTACCGTCTAAAATGGCAAGTCTAGAAATATGCAAAGCGTGATGCCCTCGTTGGTTATTCACTGCCATATTCAGTTGGTTATAAACAGGTGTTGATTGTAGGTCTATGTAAAGTGTTTCCTGTTGCAGCACAAGCGCTTAATTGTTAAAGCTGTCAAGGAAACACTGCTGTTGGCTAAAGCCCACACCTGCTGCCACAGATAATATTTTATATGATTTATTGAGGTGAAAGACATATGACTCAATAAGCAGTATTATCCAAAGGCGTTATTCTTCTGTGTGTGCTAACATTGTGGTCCTTGGTAGCTTATCGTTTCAATTTGCTTTATTTTCAGAAAGAAGAAAGAGAAAGGTAAAAGCTATTTTGTATTACTAATTTCTTATTGCTTTTGTGTTACTTTCCCCAGTATAAATGTGATAAATATCATAAACAAAAGAAAAAACTATTATAATTTTATGATTTTTCCATATTTCCTCTTTCAGGGGATTCTGAACCAGATGATAAGACCGCGAATGACAAGGTAGACATCCCCGCATTAATTTTGGTTCTATTTCTGTTGACCATAAATCTTCACCGTTATCAGCTCATGATTTTCATAAGACATGGGTGTGTTCCACTTTGGATTTACATACTTGGAGAAGATTAACATGAGGCTTCTGCCGTAACACAAACTACACAGGAACCCGCGGCATGTAGACACATTTCAAAATATGCCAGCTGCAGAAACACAGTGTAAAAAGTAGAATAAATTATTTGATGGGCACAATACGGGTAGATGATCACCCATCTCACTCTCTCTCTTCCAGCAACCCAACGAAGATGTAACGTATGCTTCTATTAACCACGACAAAGCCAAAGGAGCAAGACATAACAGACCACCGACAAACCAGATCACCGACGACGACTGCGACTATGCTACAGTTAATATTCCTGCAGCACTTCAGCCTCAGTCTGAATCTGAGTGCTCATCTAAAGACGAATGTCCAGATGATTATGTACTTATGGGGTAAACAAACGGAAGTGGAAAGATTTGTTCGGTCAAGTGAGTTGCAGAAAATATCTGATGCCAGGTAAAGGCATGCAAGAACTTGTTTGCACTTGAATTGTCACTTTATTTTTTATATTCTTAGCTTAATCAAGAGCAGATCTTGATTATCAAAGAAACTGCCAAAATGAGAAGATTAACAGCCAACAGCAGCTGATTGCGGAAGTATGTACAGTAACCAGAAAGAAGTTTCTCTCCACAATTGAAGAAACGTTTTAACCAGAACATGGTGGTGGTGTTCCTTCCTCAAGAAGACTAACTCGCATTGCAGACGAACCTGCGAGAGATGACACGATTCTCGAGACATCGGGACTTTACTAAAAGATTTGAAAAATCAGAAGAAAGCCAACAAGCTTTCATCAATTCTGGACCTCTCTGAGAAGGGCAATGCATCCAAATCAGGAAATACAGAAGTTTGTGGCATGCAATTACTACTTACAAGTGAATCGATGAAGTCTTAAAGCCACCATGTGTGACATTTTAATGTGAATTTGAAAATGTTCGAAATAGAAGTTATATTTTGTTGTGTTTCTTTAGCTTTAGGTTAGGTTATGTGATTTATGTTTTGGCCCCAAGTTCCTAAAACATCACAGCACAAATTCAAAACTTGCTCCTCTTTAAAGAGAAGTTTCCCTGAAGAAACTCAGACTTTTTGACTTGTTTGACCTTTTTGAGACTGTTGCCACACCACAACTGAAAGTCTGAGAATGTCCACCACATTCTCAGACATACCTAACATTTTGTTTGCATAGGAAAGTCTAGAACTGGTATTTTGTGGTTTCATAGCGTGCATGTGCAACAATAATGGCAGAACTGTTTGGGGGTTTTTGAGAGACAAATTTGTTGATATGAATGCATCTGCTGTAAGGTGCTGCTCAGGAAGGTTTGATCATTATCTAGAGTCTGTTGCTGGTGGTTGGTGCTGAAACAATGCCAACTCTTTGCTCCACCATTAATCAGTTTCACAACGCCCCATACTGAGTTCCCTCAGAAAGCGTTTTCAAACTTAATACTGCCCAAACCTAAAATGCAATCCAAATGTGCAACCAAATACGAAAACAGTTTGTGTAATTTGATCTATTGCCACATTATAAAACGATAGTCCAGACCACACATAGTCAGAAGCATTTCACAGCATGTAAGAAGCACTCCACAGGCCCCAATATACTACAAACACACTGAAAGGTTGAGAAGTTGTTTGTTTGTTTTTTCTTTGAGAGATGGTTTTTTGTGCCTTTTAGTTTGAATCTGTCTAATCAACAGAATTATTTATACATTTAACTTCATGGCAGAGTACTGTTATTTACCCCATCTGTTCTTATTCTGCTGTATGAATAAACTGCATGTCTGAAAAACTGAAAGAAGAAGAAAAAAATCTTTTCAATTTAAAATGAAAACCAGTTTTGCTATTTGCTTCTGCTTTTAAGAGGAAATCATGTTAATGTGCTAAGTCACTGTAAGAGTTCAAATAGTCAGGCTGTGAAAATAGGGATATATTTGTGAGGCAAATTTTTAGTTCTCTCATTATAATGGAAATACAATTATAGTCACTGCAGCTCTTGCCTCTGATCTACCCTCTATCACTTACTAAAGCTACTGAAAAGAACAAGTGTGAAGCCACTGACATACATGTGTGTATATATATATTTATGTATATGGAGAGAGAGAGACTTTGACTTTTGGTTTAGATCATTGTTAATGAGTATAGTGTTGGTGATCATGTCAGAATTGATGAATGAATGCAGAAATGTGCCATCAGCTTTTCAACCGCCATGCAAAAGCATTTGGAATGAAGCTGAAGCTGGAACAGCTTCATTTTTCAGAATGACAATGATCCCAAACACACTGCCAATGGAAAACAGTCGTGGCTTGGCCTCGCCAGAGCCTGGACCTCAACAATATTGATACAGTGTGGGATCATCTTGAAAGAGAACAGGCAGCCAACATCCAAATAAGGGCTTTCAATGTCCTTCAAGAAGTCCGGAGAACTATTCCCAAAGACCAAATAATGGCTTTCAAACTCGGAGGAATAGATTGACTTCTATCAGTGAAATTATTCAGACGCCTTGCATCATTTAATCCTGTAGCAACATAAATTCTATTATTCACCAGTAGAGGGCAGAATAGTTCCTTTTTCTAGTTTCTTTTCTCGGAACTGCATTAGTCACTGTTACTGTACTGAGGTGAGTCTT
Source organism: Copadichromis virginalis (assembly GCF_057382275.1). Classification (NCBI taxonomy): domain Eukaryota; kingdom Metazoa; phylum Chordata; class Actinopteri; order Cichliformes; family Cichlidae; genus Copadichromis; species Copadichromis virginalis. Next base: position 21,410,595 of record NC_140633.1, read on the forward strand.
TACACATTCACTATGAAAAAAGTGACAATTAGTATTGATTGTATTTTTAGTGCATGCCCTCAAACAATGAAAAAGTCACCTTGGCAGATATCACTGTTAAAATGTTGAGAACAACTGTTTTGACTCTTTTTGGTGTATCTTGCTGAGTTGCTCTGATGCAGCGTTACTAATGTTGTTCCTAAGTCTGAAGAATGTAGCTAAAATGAAGTCAGCATTTATACATGCACTTTAATACAAAGAATCATATCATCTCACATTCATACATAACATAAATACTTCACATGGCATTGTCCACATTACCTTGAGACAGCTATGTGATTAAAATGCATGTTTTCGTTGCTTGGTGCTTTTACTGTAGCCACTCCAGCATGATTCTATGTAAGAAATGATCATCTATTTAACTGTTAATGTTTAAATAAGTGTATTTGTACATAATTGTAGCTAATATATTTCATCAGCATTATCAAAAGTCTGTAGTTCTGTAGTCTTACATGCTGCATGTGGCTCAAGAGCCTCCTCATTTCAGCAGTTCAGTGCATTTTTTAGTTAATGTTCTCCTTGAGACCCACACAAAGTGGTGGGCAGACATCAGGTACATCCCCCGTTCCATTAGTTAAGTGTTTATTAGGATACATTTAAAGCGAGAAACTTTCCTCTTTCAGAGAAAATCTTTGATCCTTCCCTCTCTTTACTATTTCACCCTTTCTCAGTTTCACAGCCCTCAGTTTCTCACAAAGACTTGTTGCATTTAGGCTGTGATGCATGTGCACGCTCTTTTTTCTTTTTCTTTTGTCATTGTGAACATATCTGCAGATCAGTTATAGATAGAGTTCACACGTTGAACATAGCTAGCATAGGGCTCCACTTCCTCCACATCCTCTATCTACAAAAAAAAGAAAAAAAAAGAGAAGACAAAAGAGATAGAACAGAGGGAGGTGTCTTTAACAAAACATGACAAAGTACAGTCAACAACCAGAACTATAAAATACAGGCAGTTTTACCTACCGGTGGGGATTTGGAGGAGGAGGTATCTGACTGTTGGTGTTGCCTGGCAAAAGTTACACAAACACGTTCAGTAACCTGGACACTCTCAGAACACAAGTTATTATTTTGATTCAATTTCTGTTAAATTAAACCTGTTACCTCAGCTTCATGACCAAAAAAAATAAGAGTCCCGCTAAAAATGCAATTATTATCCCAGCTATGAGTGCATACAGCCAGAGAGAATAAACTGTAGGGAGACAAATGAAATGTTTGTTAATACCTTAAATGCACATGGTTGTGTAACTTTTGTGCCTCCGTTTGTAGAAGCCTGACCTTTAACTTTTTGATATTCCAAAAATACAATCTTGTTCAGGTTCTGGTGACTGATGGTGCAGCTCAGGTTTTCTGGATCTATGCCTTCAGGAAGCTCCAAACGACTTTCTACTGTAAAAAGTCCATTTATCCCAGGCAGTTGTTGCACAGAAGAATTTCGTGCATGATTCCAGCTGATGTTGGCTGCAGGATTTCCATTTTCAGCTCTACATACTGCTACCATTGTGTTGTTTTTGTACTCTATCCAGGCTTTTATTTCAGGAGTCACTAAATCAAAACAGACAAAAAAAAGAAACAACGACAAAAACAAATCATTTAAGCTTGCTATATTAGAAGTTTAACCACACCACAAAATAGGATTTGCATGGCATGGTGTGCTCTATTTTCATTTTTCTTTGTTTTTCATTTTCAGATCAAATATCTAAATGTGCTAAATGAAGAATGTTAACAATGAAGTCAGTGATCCATTGAGAGCAGAGTTGTCAAAAATGAGGCCCGGGAGCCAGAATTGGCCAATCGCTCCCATTGGATAATTGAATGAAAATAAGTGTATATTCATTCAAGGTTTAGATTTTTTCCAAGTGATAAGGGACCTCCCCTATTGTATTTCATACTACACCAACATAATTAAGTAACAGGTAAACAATAACAATTAAATTGGAGGAAAAGCCTGTTTTTCACGATCTATTATATAAATTTCAGATGTCTTTTATCTGCTGCAGCAGCATTTGAATGTTTCATGACATGCTGCTGAAACCGCACTTCTGTTTCTTAGATTAAATGTGCAGTTAAAATTCTTTACGCTCACAGAGAGAGGCATTTTCCTGATTCAGAGGACTTCAGATCAAAGTGCTGCATGTGGCCCGCGATGTTAAATGAGTTCCACATCCCAGCTCTAGAGGACAATGTGTTTGTGTCCAAAAAAGGCAAACTGAAGATCACTTTTTAAAAATGTGCCACCGAAAAGACTTTGCAGAGCAACATAAATGCATATCCATTTTACTCCTTTATGAGGTATAAGCTGAATGGTAGAAGGCTGATATTTCAACTATCTGTATATCAATAGAGGTACCAAGGTGTGTGACTAATGTTATAACAGAAGTCCTACCTGTGATATTCACGTGGATTTCACAATTGGTAGCTCCTCCTCTGTAAGCAAACTCACACGTGTAGATTCCCACATCATCTTCTGAGAACTTTGGGATGTGTAGATATGGCTGAGAATTGGATGTGTTTCGGAGTGACTTTCCATCATTGCAGGTGTCTGAGTTTCGACCATGACTGTCAAAGTTGATCTCACAACGGGTTTTGTTAATCAATTTAATTTTCCAGATAACATAAAATGTCTCATTCCACATCTTATCGGTGCATGTCAGATTAGCATCACTCCCATTACTGAAAAGTTCATTTCTGCGTTCTGGAAAAAAAAAGGAAGTGTGAATAATAGATTTGCTAGTATATACAAAAAAGGCAGACAAGCAAAGAAAAAATAGAAAGTATTTGTTTATGTTATGCATATGTTAAATATATTTACTTAAAGAATAAAGCTGCAGCATCAAACACAGATAGAAAATAAATCATAACATTGTTTATTTTTTTGTAATAATTTTTAAGATTTGTCTAATTAGCACTACAAAAAAATGTTTTATATATTACAAAAAAAAATTTTTTTAAAAAAAGGAAAATAAAAAAGGAAGAGGGGAAAAAGAACGAAAAGCGGTAATGAATCAGACAAAGACTAATAAATAGCACCTTTCTTATTCAACAAGTATTGAAGTGCTTTAAAGCACTTTTTCTTTCGCTTTAATACATTTTAAGTAAAGAAGGTTGTGCAATGGTTGAAACACAATAAGCAGTAGAAAAGGAATTAAACATAATGTACTGACATTTTCACATTTTGCTAGTCACACTTTCTCACTTCATATTTTACTCATAGTGAACAGTAGCAGTATAGAAACACGGGGAAAGACTGTTACCAGTGATAGGAGGAAAAGTGGTGTTCACAGGGGCCCTTTCAGTAGTTCCTGAGAGAGACGAAGGTGAATTAAGGAAAAAGTTAGTAGAATGTTTCAGTAATTAAAGTAGCAACAAAATATTCATTTTGAAGTGCTCAGTCAGCAGAGCAGCAGCGATGGTCGTCTGTTAGTTGAAGTTTAATCGGTTAAGATGTAACATGAATTGAATGGCCATGCAGGAGAGTTAAACAACAAAGAGCTGTGAGACAAACTGCACTTTTTTAAGCTTTTGAAAAAAACAAACAAACATGACAGTCACCGAATGTGGGGCGATAAAATGTCACAGTTAAAGTTCAGCTCCTTATAAAGCCGACAAAGGTTAATCACAATCTTCCACGTTACCCAGAAGCCAGAGACACAGTCGGTATTTCATATAAGTGAAACGGAAAATTCAAGGTGGATGTGTTCAGTGAGTTGTTTACATCTGACAGGTGTAAAACCAAGACCACGCAGAAAGTGAGTGAACAAAACCACAACTCTAAAACAGAGACCCCCTTACAATGCAGAAAGAGCTGCATCATAGTTTTACCCAGATGTGAAATCAAGATTTCCAGGGTAGTACCAGGCAGTTTGATCATTCAGAAAAGACGGGGCTGACTTCTGTTATGGAACACCTTTTCCCCCTGCCAGTTTCTGCTCTGGCCCACTGTCATGCATAGTCTTTCCACACACTGTCTACGCTGTGAATCAGAATACAACCATTTCACTGAAATCTCAGGAGGCCCACAACCACTTACAGTTTACAACTCACCCACTTCATAGAAATGAGCCACAAATCTAACACTAATTACCTCTGTTATTATGCATGCTACACATATTTGACACTAAAATACATTCGCAGAGTATAATGACACAAAAAAGGTAAAAAAAAAAAACATTTTCAAGGTTTAAAAATGTCTCACTTGTGTCGTAAACCACATGAATCCGCATGGAGTTTGTCATTATGTATTACATTTGTGAAGGTTGCTCACTCTTAAGAAAATGTAAGTAGTGAAAGCTGAAAAACAAATGCAAGAAAAATGAGTGAACATGTCAAACCTGATTCCACGCTCTGTGTTTCAGACAAGAACAGGATCACGACATAAATCCACATAGTCTCTCTCATCGTTGCGTGTCTTCGAGTGCTCCTCTGTAAACTTGCTGCTCACACCGTAAAACCTCAAGTATGGCCTGACATAAACCGTCAGTGCTAGACTCTCTAAAGTAACATCAAACCAAGATGCATTTTCTTTCTCCTCCGTTATCTTGCCATTTCATTTCCTTACTATTCCCAACAAGCTCTGGATTTAAGTGAAGCATGTCCTCCAACAAAGACTTCAGACAAACCTGAAGTCTTTTGTGACACAGTAATATATACATCGTGTGACTAACAAATCCCTCCCTTCTTCTTTCTCATCCCCTCTCTCCAAACCGCTTTCCACTGAGACATCTTGCCTTTTTCTCCCACACAGGATGACGTTTGATAAGTCAAGACACTCATTTCCTCTCTTGCCAGACACATAGCTGTGCTCTCTAAAGTAGTATGTAGTAAAGCAGTGTGCGTGAACACACACATAAAAAATAGAGCAACGTTATGAAGTTCTTTCAACGTTCGTCTCCACGTTCGTAATCACAGGTGATGATTCATCACGAGCTTACTGGTACTTTGTATGGTACACTCACATTTATCCTTTCTTGTGACATAAATGAAGCATTCTATGTATTTCTGCTTAGTTCAGCTTAGTTTAATCAGTATTTCGAAAGATTTGATGAGAGAAATGATTTCTGCTGAGTAGGACAAATGTTAGTCTTGCTGTGGTCTCATATTTGCTGGTGTAAGAACATTTTGCTGTATAAGACTCGTGCTATGCATGCTTGCCTACATGCAGCATTAATGTGGGTGCAGGTGTTATTACTGACTCCATCTCCAGTTTGCACATTGCACACATTAACTGAAAACAAATGGTGCAATCATTCTGCTTGTATGCGGTTAAGGTCTCCAAGCCGTATGCGGAGTTTGTGGTTCACAAATACATCTTGCAATGAGAAATCTTGATATTAGCTGTCCCATATAAGTTCAGATAGGGCAGATGAGCAACGATAGCTCGGCTTATCCTTCTCTTGTGGGTATTCTAAGTATGACCAACTGTGAAAGCTGAAACGAAAGGCAAAAACGGTGAAAAAAATGTCCTAGTATAAACTCATACATCACATACCTTAACCAGCCAGAGTTTGATTCATCCTTTCCTAATTTCGTCTTGGGCTGGGACCTTGAAAAAAGAGGGGTATTTAAATGAATAACTGCCGTTCTCCTTTTTCTTGGATCTAATATTAGACCATGTTTATTTCATGTATAGACAGAAATTCAGCTGACTATGAGTTGGCACACATGGGACAAGGAACTAGTTCTTCCAAAAAATAGCAATTTCTTCATCTGTGAACTATTGTTGCTTCAGTCAGCAGTATTGCACACATATCCCAAAAAAGGAGCGAAAAAAACAACAAGAGCTTATGTTTTGGGCTTTAACGATAAGAAGCACAGACTGTGCATGTGTCTATGCATGCGTGCATACACTGCTTCCCTTTGATAAGTGACTTCCTGTTGATGTCAAAATCATGCTTTTTGGCTACCCAAAAATATAACTCGGAGGGTAAGAAAAAAAACAGAAGTTGTCAGACAATTTTGGTCTGCTCCACGTAATTCTTTTTGTTTTGTTTTTTTCTTCTTCTTCAGTTATTTTTCTGAGTTTTCAGTTTAAGAAGTTTACGTCAGTATTAGCAAAATTGCCTGGAAAGTTTAGGGGTTCAGAAAAAAATAATTTTATATACAATGCCATGCTGTGTCATCCCTGAGAGCCTGAAGCCTTGTATCTACCCTAATAACGAAACCTTAGTGCAGTAACATGTGCCACTTGCTTGTTGTGAAGTCCCCCTGCCTTTAGTTTGGTCAGCTGAAAAGCTGCTGGTTGCTTTTATTACATTTTTCAGTTCAGTATGACACAAAGTAAAGAGATTTGAAACATTAAATTTAATAGAAGAGTACGGCATGCTGCTGATACCTCTGTGTTCACTGAATGGTCCAGTAAAATCCTGGGTGAAGGTCAGTGTGCCAGTGCCTCGTTCATATTTAAAAAGAAAGGCAACATGCTTCAAATTCCAGCATTTTTTAATTGTTTTTTTCTTCTTTTTACATGAAGTGAATCCTCTTGATCGCTGATACAATACATGTGGTATCATAGAGCTTTTTCGATTTGCTGTGACTGTGTAGTCATACAGAGAATTTTCATCAGCATGGAAATAATTTTCTGGTCATCCGGTATATGTAGATGGGGATCAGATCACTCTTGTTTTTCATTTTCTTGTGTGCTACTACTTCTTGCTACAAACACAGCTATTAAATCAGCTAAGTATTAACTATGTTGTTTATCTGACAGAACATAGAGGGTGTTTTTCTTTGGGTTTATTTTAGCTATATTTTTTCCACTTCTTGTAGGGTCACCTTTTTCAGTCTTCACACTGTCAGACAACTCCACCCTAGTCTAAATGGAAACTTTTATCATCTCTGACTCATACGTGAGGTCGTTTGTGCATGTAGATGTTAAAATGTCCTAAGTAATAAGCTGACACGTTACTTTTGAATTCTTGCATTTTTGCCGTTATGGAATAAAACCAGTTACATTTCATGACCAGTTATATTCTATATTCCTTTCACATTGATGTAACTCTGGCGCCATACATATATATTTTTCTCTATATCGTAGATATATTTTGATTAGATTACTAGGCTTTTGTGGTAGTTACATTTTTAGGAACTACGTTTTCACTCCTTCCTTCTACTAATTCTTAAAGACTGCTGTCCTAAATTTTACAGTTGTTGCTGTCTTACTTAGGTTTTTTTTTTTTTTAATAAAAAGAGGTCAAATTCGTAACCTTTTATATCCTGCATTGTTTGTATATTGATGTACTGTTTGTGTATATGTATTTTTGCTTTATTGTATATTTTGATTATATTACTGCATTTTGTAGCATTTTTTTTACTTTGTTTCTTTCTTTTTAAAAAAATAAAATACAATTATTAATGTGCACACTTACTTGAATTTGTTGATAAAGTTGATTCTTAAAGTCTTAAAGTCTTTGCTGTCTTATATGAACTGATACTAGGAAAAAAAATCCTGACCTACTTAAGGAGTTTAACTTCTGTGATGTGCCCACTGCCTAAGGCATAATCATTTTAGCAGATACAGCAGATTTTGTATGTAGGTAGTTTATATGTAGGTTGTGACGTTTGTGGTACTGTAGGCTGGTAAAAAGTACAAAAATTCATTGTAGCAATTTTGAAAGTTATTCAACTATCCTGCTAATTAAAATTAATAATATAACCCTTCATTATTTATTATTACTAGGGATGAAAAAGAAGAGACATAAAAAAACGATCACCGGTGGAAAAGTAGACCCTGAATCCTCTCCTAGATGAAATCACGAAGGAAGAAACGTCCTTTAAATCTTAAATGATGACATGTGGAGTTAAATTAATATTACACTAACAAATTTTGATAAAAACCCAAAGTATGCTGTCCAAGAATTACTTCCAACTTTCACCCGGTGAGAGTAAACAGAAAGCTCGAGATTAATCCTCCCACTTCCGGACGGTCAGTTTATTGTCTCCATGACTACAGTGTCAAAACGACGTCGTTGAAGGGGCCGTCCGCATGTAAAATTAGCTGTAAAAATACTCAATTGTTTGACTAAATACAGAAAATGTGCGCATCTGTGACTAACACGTTTACCAAGCAGAATGATGCTGGTACAGCTGTTTTGCATGAACGGGCTTATGACTACTTGTACGGTGAGTAAGCTTTGAACTAACTAGCACAGCTAACGAACACACCAATGAGCACGGCTAATAGCTGAACTTAGCTGCTTCGGTTGCCATCACCTGAACTGTTCCTCCACAGATCCGGTTCACACAGTGTCATCGGAGGCAGACCACACCAAGGCCAGTTTCAAGGCCTTTGCGTCCAGGTCTCGAATAGTAAGTCGTATCTATACTTTATTTCAAATTTATTACATTTTAAATAAAAGATAAATTGATTTAAAATGCTGTCATTATTATATTATATTATAGTTTATTTTTATTTTTATTTAAACCTGTAGTATACAGAGCATTTATCTTGTATTGTAATAATGTATATTTTCTTCCACCTTTTGAATATAATATAGAGGGGCTTTTTTTGTCTCTTTTGTTTAACTAAAAATTAAATGTGAAATGCACTCTTTAACATTGTTTCCGTCTTCTTCGCTCAGAGGAGAATACCAGAGTTTGCATCCATGTTTAGTGACAACCCACGCTATACTGTTAAAGTAGACCCTGCAGTCCCGCAGCCGGCCTTTACTGATCTTCAGTGGCGAGGCCACTTGATCTACGTATTTTATATTCTTTACATTCTTTACATTTGATCTTTTACATTGTGTATAATGTCTATTGATTGTATTGTTTATTTTAATATTTGTGTACAGCACTTTGTGACTGCCTGTCTGTGAAAAGCGCTTAATAAATAAACTTTACTTACTTACTTTAGTTGTTCACACAAAGCATAAAGGTAAAAAAAACAATATCCATCCATCCATCCATCCATCTTCATCCGCTTTATCCGAGGCCGGGTTGCGGGGGCAGCAGCCTAAGCAAAGAGGCCCAGACCTCCCTCTCCCCAGCCACCTCCTCCAGCTTATCCGGGGGAATACCAAGGCGTTCCCAGGCCAGCCGAGAGATATAATCTCTCCAGCGTGTCCTGGGTCTGCCCCGGGGCCTCCTCCCGGTGGGACATGCCTGGAACACCTCACCCAGGAGGCGCCCAGGGGGCATCCTTGTCAGATGCCCGAACCACCTCAGCTGGCTCCTTTCGATGTGGAGCAGCAGCTGCTCTACTCTGAGCCCCTCCCGGATGGCCGAACTTCTCACCCTATCTCTAACGGAGAGGCCAGCCACCCTTCGGAGGAAGCTCATTTCTGCCGCTTGTATCCGCGATCTCGTTCTTTCGGTCACTACCCACAGCTCGTGGCCATAGGTGAGGGTAGGGACGTAGATCGACCGGTAAATTGAGAGCTTCGCTTTTACACTCAGCTCCCTCTTCACCACGACGGTGAAGAGGGAGCAATATATACAGTGTTATCTTCATTTTAGATTTCAAAAAGTATTTGCGGCTCCCAGTGTTTTCTTTTGCGTGGAAACCGGGTCCAAGTGGGTCTTTGGGTGTAAAAGGTTGCTGACCCCTGGTATAGCCCTTGCCATGTTGGGGACGTTGCACTCTCTGACTCCTCTTATTCTTAAATTGTTGCTCGGACTGTTTATATAACCTGTCACGTTACTGATTAGCTCAGTTGTGTGATGGTACTAAAGGGATTTTTTAAATAATTTAAATCTTTTTTAAGTGTGTTAGTTGTCCCAGCTATTTTAAAATGTTTTTCTAGTATCAAGTTATAAAGTAAGATACTTTTTTAAGTATGAAGTGTCTCAGTGTCAATGCTTGATATTTTATCTTTTACTACACTTAGCACAAATAGTACAAGTAGTTTGGTTGATTATTTCTTAGTTGTGGCAGTGCTTCATGGCAATACCTCTTACACAGTTAAAGCCTGTTTATTTCCCTTAAATGTTGCCACGTTTGTAAGGAAAATGGATTTCTAGGTTAAGTAGCAGATTTGACTATGTGGGTTGCTCGCTTGAAAAACTTTCCAAATTGACTCTGCCTATGGCGAGCAGCTTATTCTGCTACTGACTCAGTAGCACATGAGAAAATGTGTCTGTGTGGGCTCTCAGGTCATGGTACTCCAAGGAGCTTGAAAGGAAAGCGACTAGACATCTTTCATGAAGATGTTTCACCTCTCATCCAAGAGGCTTCTTCAGTTCTAAAACTAAAAGGTTTCGTATTGTGTCACTTTGTACGTTCCTCACAATTTCCCATCATTACCCCCTCCCCTTCGCTGCACCCCTGCACTGTTCTGTTTTTAATGGCCCCCGTATGGCCACCCTTATGAAAAAATTCTTGAGGTGCCCCTGGTCACAGGTACTGAAAGCCTAGTGGGGATTGTCCCTTAAGAGCATAATGTGTGTCATCACATGAGCCCGAGGTGTGATAAAAGGCATGTGATGTTACCCCCAGAGGTTTCTGATGAAAACACCGTAAGAACTTGTCTCACCCTATCATGTGACCTATTGAGGTCAGCTGACGCAATATATGAGTGGGGGTTGAGGCGTCTGGGAATCCACTCCCTCTGTTCAATGATGGTTGTTCACAGTAGATGGCCTCTTTTACTCCTCTTTCAAACAATCTATGTTCTCAGTCCAAAATGTGAATATTGGCATCCTTGAAAGAGTGACCTTTACCTTTTAGGTGCAGATGTACAGCCCAGTGTTGTCCTTTCGAGGTGGCTCTTCTATGTTGTTTCTTGCTTTTATTTATTGAGTAGCTTCCTAAGAACAGCTTTAACTTTTTTTTGTCATTTCCTGCATCTTTGGCACTAGAAGAAGCCGCCCAAACACATGAGATATCATGAGATATCATTGGAAAGACCAGGATGTCCTCTACTGAGCACATGAGGACTTCGTAGGGTAGCTCAAATTAAATGGTAAATGGTAAATGGCCTGTATTTATATAGCGCTTTTCTAGTCCCTAAGGACCCCAAAGCGCTTTACATATCCAGTCATCCACCCATTCACGCACACATTCACACACTGGTGATGGTAAGCTACATTGTAGCCACAGCCACCCTGGGGCGCACTGACAGAGGCGAGGCTGCCGGACACTGGCGCCACCAGGCCCTCTGACCACCACCAGTAGGCAACGGGTGAAGTGTCTTGCCCAAGGACACAACGACCGAGGCTGTCCAAGCTGGGGCTCGAACCGGCAACCTTCCGATTACAAGGCGAACTCCCAACTCTTGAGCCACGATCGCCCCAAATTAGTCAAAAGACACAGACCACAAACAAATGTCGTGACAGAGAACATAAATGAATAGGGTGGGTCTCAGGAGACTAGAGGTCCACCTGTTCCTCACTGCATTGCACAGCATACACTTTATTGCTTAGCTTGTGTTTACGAGTTTTGTCCTTGGGATGAACCAGTTTTTGTCTGAGGGTGTGTCTGGGTTTGCAGTTCACTGGGATGTCATGCTTGGAGAAGATTCTTCTTTGTTACAAAAAATGCAAATTTTCCTTACTTTTGCGTCAAGTTTATTTTTAGGCAAATATGGGCTATGATTGCAATCTGTATATATTTACATTTTAAGCTGTGTTGCTTTTTTGTGACAGGGTTGCATACGGTAATTAGTTTTTTTTCTGAATGAAAATTCCTCAGGTCACGGTCTGCCTGCAGGCCTTGCAGAAGTGGAAATGATACAGCGTGCCCGTGCCAAGCGAGCTTGGGAGGCCAGTCTTCCTCCACTGAGTGACCTGAGCCAGCTCGACAAGAGGAGGCGTTTAATGGAAGAGATGGAGGCCAAAGAGTGGGCTTTCAGAGAAGGCAAAATCGAGAAGTGAGTGATAGTGCACCTGAAATGCTAATCTAACTGGAAAACACACTAATAGGGATGCAACCTACTGCTTAAAGTGATGGTGATGCACTGTTTGGCACAGATTTAAACTTCATCATGTATTGATTGCTTCACACCTTCATTGTTTCAGTTCACTCCTGTCACTCTGATAAGGAGCAGTTGTGTTTTGTGTTTTTATCGTACATTTTCTCTGCTAGGTTGCAAGAGGCTCGTTTAGAGGTGCTAAAGGACCTTCTGAGGCAGAGAGATGAGGCTCAGAAAGATGTCACAAATGACAGACTGAACCAGATATATTCTAAGCACCAGGAAGACAGGGAGACCAAGCTAAACAAAATACACGCTGACTACAACAGGTGTAAGACGTCCAGCCCTCTAATGTTAAGTATATTATTTAATATCTAGTCTCACTCCTTGGCAACTGCCTCTGTTTTTCTTTTCTTATTTTTGTCTGCAGCACTGAGAAAATTAGAAGCTAAGAGGAAAAATGTGGAGGGGAAGCTAGAACGGTGCGTCATAGCCTCTCAGACGTATGTCCCCAGGATCCGCATTGGCATTTTTCCCAACAGGAACATCAACAGCATGCTGTCAACAAGACGCTACTTAGACACATATGAAGGTTTGAATCTGAATGCTGTTGCAGAAGTAAAAATTTTGTATGTAATTTCCAGTATAACACACACAGATAATTTCATAAATTCATTGTTAAGATCATTTTTAATTCTTTGTTAGGTTTAGAAGAACTAGAGGCGCAACTCAGTGCTTCAGTACTGAAGTCAAAGAGAGAAAGAACAAAACCCAAAGTCTCCGAGGATGTGATGAAGCCTCCTGAGAGCAGAGCTGTGCAGTTGCTGAAGAAATACAAGGTAAGGCAGAACAGAAAATATAGATGTTCATTAAAGTGGATCTACGTTGCTCAGGTCCAATGCAATATTTATTACTACTGGAGTAGTTTTGAATAATTGACAGTTTAAAATAACTCTTACTTATCATAAGCTGGGCTCTGGCGATTCACCCACTGAAACAAGCTGAAGTCAACACTTCTGATTGGCTATCTCATGGAGACACAAGGTTTGAACTGCAGGTCAATGGTACTTCTGTGCACCTGTTATGACCACAGTAAAGATCTCTGCTCTCATTAACATCAGGCAGAGCCAAGAGCAGAAGAAATTGTGAGAGACCAGGCAGGAATCTGAAGCCTGAGCTTTTGGCTCATGTATATACAGCAACGTCATTATTTGACATTTTAGCCATTTTGTTTGATGCAAGATCCACTTGAAGTATATCTTTGAAGTTTTAGATACATACATACTGGCACTTCTGGCTCCACAGAATCTGAAGCAGAAGCAGGATGACCACGCATCTTTGAGGACTTTACGTTTTCTTCTCAGAAAGGAGACGCCTGTTCCTCATCCTGTCACTCCCACAGTGGAAACACCACCTGAGGTCAGTTAATTATTCTGACTGTTACTGAGACTTCCTTTGTAAATATTACATTTATTGTATTAATATTTCTCTATTTTTTAGGGGGAAGAAGAGAAAGAACTTGCTGTAATCTTCTTGCAGAAACTATTGCGAGGACGAAGGATCCAGTATGAGGTCCACCTGTGTTTCATTCCTACATAAATGTTTCAGTCTTGCTCAGTTTTTGAGCACTTATCTTTTTACTTTTATCTCTGCTGTTCTAAAGATGTTTAAGGGCAAGGAGAAACATCAGGATCTCATCCAGGAACTGAGGACTGTCCATGCCCTGAAGAGGGAAGAGCAGGAGCTACAGAAGGCAGACAAAGAGCACGTCATGATGCTGAATAAACAAAGAGACAAACGCAGACTTGAGGTGAAACACACGGACCTGACCACGTGGACAAAAATGTACTAAATCCAAACAACCTTTATACCCGTTCTCTCCATCTTTTCAGATTTTTCAACAGGAAGCGCATCAAGCCGGAGTAGTAGGAGCGGAACTAGAACAAGTGTTTGACACATTGTCCAAGGAGCTGATTCGTCTCCAGGATGAGCGAAGGATCCACGCCTTTACACTGCTGGCTGAGAGAGACCGTCGGATGCAAGAGGCCGAGGAGAGCGGAAGGAGGCAGGTAGAGGAGCGAAGACGCAAAGAGGAAGACGAGATCTTCAGAGAAGTATGTGCACATGTCATTGTTCTGTTGTAAAAGGGTAACAGAGATCAGTAACAATGAGGTAACAAAGCATTTGCAGTCAGAGCACCAACTCTTTGGAACAAGCTGAGTCACTGAGCTCTAAATCGCTTATTAAAACGTACTTATTTTTCTATTTTTTTTGTCAATTATTGTACTTATTATTACCATTTTAAGGTGTGTGAGTTTGTGGGTTCCCTTCACTTCTTGTCACAGGTGGTACAGGTACATCAGGAGACTGTGGACATGTATTTAGAAGACATCATCTTGGGGACCATTGAGCACATAGCCGACCAGCAGGCGCGGGAGGAGATCCACAAGAGAGCAAAGGAGGTCAACGACATCGCATATGCCATTGAGGAAAGGTAACAAGCACCTTCGAATATCTGTCGCTGCTTGGTGTTAAGGAATTGTAACACTAACAAACATCACTTTTGTGTGCGAGTAGCCGGGATAATCTTCAGTCGGAGGAGATTGTGTCTGAGCTGGTGTACAGCTTCCTTATCCCGGAGGTAAAGAAGATCGGTGTCAGGGAAAGAGGTTTGTAGCAAGAATTAGAAACACACGAAAATGCATTAAATGACTTACTAGTAAAAGATAAATGCCCTTGTTTTTAAAATAGAAATTAAAATGACTTATTGGAGTGTTGATGGAGTGATTAAGTTAAAGGTAAATCCTTTCCTAATTTTTTCTGACCTTGCATTTTCAGTGCACCAGAAGCAGCATAGACACTTACAGGCAGCTCGGAACATCATTCAAGGGACTTCAAATGCTCCTGAGCTCCTGAACAGTACTCTGGAAGCGTCAAAATTTACCTGTCCTGGTATAAAAGCGTCCTGTCAAGTCCTGGAAGAGACAATGAGCCAGCCGCTGCAGGGGAAGGAAGCAGAGCAGCACGATGCTCAAACTGAGTAAAAGAGAGGACTAGAATATTAAAAGTGTTCTGCATTGCAATCTATAATGTCTAAAAGTTGTTGTGATATTATTAAAGTGATGGTTTAATAATCATTCTGGGTTGTTTTTTTTTTACTCTAAGCAGTAATTAATTTAATTTAATTTGACATGAAATGTTTGAAGAAGTCTTTCTGCTTTTACTCCACCACGTTTTGGGAACAAATGTTGTGTTTTATGCGGTAGATGATGTATTTGAACCCTTTGAAGCATAGGCATGAATTAATTGCCAGAAATTATATATTTTATTTATTTATTTTGAAAAAGGGGATTATTGAACCTTGTGATGAATTTAGAAAAAATCTTTATTATTGTAGGTGTTTTAATTTATGTCATATTTGCTACATCTGTTTTTTAAATTTATTTATATTTAGCTATGTATTTCTTTAAAATGCATTGTGCAATTTATTTCAGTTTTTTGAGGGGAAAATCACTCTGATGATGATGAAGCCTCAAAAACTAATTCAAACGTGATAATCCAGTGTTTGTTTTTTGTTTGTTTTTGATTGATTGGATTATTACAGATACCCAGCAACACACAAGCAATTAAAATAATCGCAGCTCAACATTAAATGGTGCCATTTTCCATAATGACTTTTGGTACTTATTATATATTTTGATTTTACAACGTGCAGCATGAAGACTCTTAAACAGGATTATAACTTACATTAAAAGTTCTTTTTTTTCACGTTTCCACAATTATTCAACGAAAAATTGTGTTTCATCACTTTTGCAAGAAAATCGTGTCCTTTTTTCTGTGCTGATTCCATTTCCGATTAAATATTTGGATTCGTCCTGTGTCGCTCCATCCTGGAAACGCCCCTGCGTCCGTGATCCGCGTCTACGAAGTACGACATCAGTAGGCGGTGCTGGATTTTACACAGTTTCTTCGGCTGCAGCCGGTTGTAGTTGTGGCAAACTGCCAGTATTAAACATTAAGCTGGTCGAAAGCTTGCACGACGACCTGTTAACGATTCTCTCCCCTGTTGGTCATGCTCAAAATTCCCCCTGATTAAGCGAAGTGAGGCGGGCACCTGTGGACCACGTACAGCTGTTTTGACATCTGGAATCATCAGGTGAGTGATTTGAATGACCTAAGCCAGACATTTAACCAGGTAAAGGAAGGAAAAGAGTTTACTTTATGACAACCTGTGTGGACCTGTGCACACCTGTTAGACAGGTCAGGCTTCAGTTACAAACCTGCCTGCCTGCAGGGTGGGAGTAAAGTAGGAGCACTCCCAAACAAGCATGTTTTACACGCTGCTTCAGTGGAGTGTGTGGAGTTGTGTATGCTTTAAAGAAACACAACGACTTACGTTAAAGTTGTGATTTCAGTGTGTCAGTAATTCGGAGGGATTTGAATGTTAAAATTAAAAAGGTTGCATTAAGCATTGTTTACTGGCAGAAAATACCTGAAATGTATGTTGCTAAATCATTAATCAACAGTAGCCTGTGCTTGTTTTTTGTGCAACTTACCGTTTTTCCACTGGAAAGTATTAAAAAAAAATAAAAAATTGAAGAGTCCACATTGTTCTTTGCACTTGAACATTGTGAGCTGTTCTGTGCACTTCAGAAAATTGCTCTTGCTCTTTGATGAAAATCAAGGTGATCTCCTACTGTGACCATTTAGCCACAATGAATAGGGGGTTGTAATAGACGTAAATGACTCCACAAGGAGCCTTTAGTCATATCCAGGTATGCGTCACTGCTGGAAGCAAATGGTTCAGCCACAGTATTATGGTCATATCCTTTCATTTAAGAGTATCATAGCACAATAACGTAGGATATACAGTGTGTATCCTGTACATTAACTGTGACGTAGTAGTGCTGATAGTAGTTAAACCTAAGCCTGATCTCACAGGGAACCTTTCCATTTCTTACTGAATCAATCTTGCCCAGAACAGATGTGAAGGCAGTGACGCCAGACTAATCTGATTATCTCTCGGGTGAGAATGAGCGAGAAGGCCGCTGGAGTGCAGATCATCAGTGAAGTGCTCGCAAGGCTGAATAAAGAGGATGAGGAGGAGAAGCTGACAGATGATGAGGAGTCCAGAGTGTGTGGTGTCTGTGGAGATCTGGCTAATGGTTACCACTTCAATGCCTTGACCTGTGAAGGCTGCAAGGGCTTCTTCAGGTAAAGCTCTTCAACATTTAATAACATCATGAATCAAGCAATAAATGGCTGTTTAAGGGCTTTTAGAAAACAAATAGTCCAGCTTTTATGTTTGCTGTATCTAGAGTTTCTCTCATGTTTTTAATTATATTTAGAAAAATTTTTGTCATGAAAAGAATCCCTTGTGAATGTGAAATGACAAATTAGTGATCTTCCTTCCGAGGAGCCAGACTTTCTTGTAATCTTTTAAAGTGGTCTTGAGCAATAGTTCTCCAGTCTTCCAGAAGGTCTTCCAAAAATTTTCTTTTGACATTTGCTGCTTTCTCAGTCATTTTCACTCACTCAGTTTTTGTACCTGATGAGCATAAAAGGCTCCTGGTTGAACTCAAACCAGTGTTTTGTCCATACATAACTAATAACTTAGTTCATCTAATAAGAAATATTAGATGAAAATTTGGCATATCTCAGCAGTGTGTCCTTAAGAATTTTCAGTAGAAGTAGAAGACAAAAGAAGAAGTGGCAGGGTTAGAAAAACTCCATCATCTCCAGCAGATGAACAGTTTCTAAAAGTCATGTCCTTGAGAAAGAGGAAAAAATCCAGCAAAGACCTGACACAGAGAGACACAGAGAGATGCATCTGGCCCTTCAGTTCATCCATCTGCTCTTAAGGGAAGAAAACATGCAGAAAAGGTGGAGGTATTCCAAATTACACAAGAACTGGACTAAACATCAGTGGCAACTGGTCTTGAAATTTGTGGCTCAAATCTCTGTTAATAGGTCAGGAGAGAGGTACACAGCAAGTGCAACATATTTAGCTTCATACCACAGTCATTAGTAAAACATCCAGTGGTGTTGGGAATCTTGTCAAAATTAATATAATTATGAACACAGAAAAATACCATCAGATTGCTTTTACCATCTGGAAAGCATCTGATTGGCATCCGCTTCATTTTTCAACACAGTGATGCCAAACACACTGTAATGTAATAAAGAGTACAGGCAGTCATTAATACTTTTTTTTTTTTGGTGGTGTGGGGGATGTTCATGGCATTTAATTGGCTGCTTATATTGTAAATTTTTAATATCATATAAAGTGAAACCACATTTCGGATCTTTTTTTTTCATGCCCAAAAAGTACTTTTTAAGTAGTATTTATAAGTTAATTTGAATTCAGTTCACCTGAATTCAGCACCTCTGTACTTTTAGCACCCTGTCAACCAAATAAACAGACACGCGATCGTGAGGACCGGATATACACACATACACACAAGCACATTCTCTATACTACATTTATACATATACTTGCATCTTGCATAGTATCTATATACATAGATATATACATAGATACAGTGACTATCTTGCTTTCATAGGCTCAAAATGTGAAATAAGCTCGACACCGTCTGCTCTGCAATCTGAAGGCCACCTCAGTTCACTGTGACCTGAGTAACCATGAAGTTGTAGGAGGTTGTAGGATGTTGAATTGTATTCTTTCTGTGGCACATGCAGGTTTCAGAAGACTAGATTGTGACTTGTTGACCTAGTTAGGACTGGTGTAGTTGTGTTATGAATAAGTTGAACTCTTTTACTAGGACGGCTCACAAACAGGAAATGACAGTGGTCTAGTCTGCTCGTGATAAATGAAAACATGATTTACTCTGAGTCAGAAGCTTGTTATGTTTGAAATGTGTTGTAACTACGTAACAGATATATTAACTTTAACACTAATCACATTTTCAGTTTTCCTCACATTCAGCTGTAAAACGTTTAAAATTATCTGACCTTTTGTTTAAAGAGTTTATACAACGAGAAGCTCAAGATGTCTGTCAGATAGGAAGCTGTGTGTCATCAATGTGTTATCATCATCATCAATCACTGGGAGCCCAAATACTAGAGTTTTGTAGTATTGAAGTTAACCATTTATTTTAATGGCTTTTATTTTGATTTTTAATTGAACATTATTATACTGTTCACCATATATGCTCTCTGAACTGTCTCATTTAGAAGTGTGCTCAGTTTTGTTTATTATTTGACTTCTTTAGGCCAAAGTATTCTTTATATAAACCTCACTTTGCTGCCACCAAAGCTCTCTCTGTCCCTGTTATTCAGATGGGCTGCTGTCGGTGAGCTGAGTGGTCAGATAACATTCAATTTCTGGCATAAAAGGTGGTGTCAGTGTAATATTCTCATCTACTTTGGTTCTTAATTTGACCTTCTCTAATTTCAACACCTTCACAAATTAAATCCACACAGTGCACACAGTACAGACAGTTCATTAGGTACAGGTTGCTAGTACCAGGGTGGTCTCCTTTTGCCTTCAGAACTGATTTATTTCTTGGTGGTATAGATTTAACAAGGTGCCGGAAACATTCCCCAGAGATTTTGGTCAATTTTGACATGATAGCATCACACAGTTACTGCACATCCATGATCTCCCAGACCACCTCATCCCAAAGGTGCTCTATTTTACTGAGAGCTTTTTATTGAGGGCATTTGATTACAGGGAACTTGTTGTCATGTTTAGGAAACCAGGTTGAGATGATTTGAGTTTTATGATATGGTGCATTGTCCTGTTGGAAGCAGCCATCAGAAGATGGGTGCACTGTGGACATGGTCAGGCACATTACTCAGGTAGGCTGTCATGTTTAAATGATGCTCAGTTGGTACTAAGGGCCCCAAAGTGTGCCAAGAATATATCTTCCACCCCATTACACCACCACTACCAGCCTAAATGGAGTGGAGATCCATGCATTCATGTTGTTTACACCAAATTCTGACCCTATCAAACAAATGTTGCGGCAGAACTTGAGACTGCACATTTGTTGTGCAATTTCAGTAAACTTGTGCAAATTGTGACTCATTAGATATTTGCATTAACAAGCAGTTAAACCTAAGGCATGAAGCTGTTATTTTGTGAGTGGATGTTTTTCATTTCAGACGTAACATAAAGAGGTCAAACCAGCTCCGTTGTCCATTCCTGAATAAATGTGTTATAACGAAAAACAGCCGCCGGTCTTGTCAAGCCTGCCGCATGCGCAAATGTCAGGCCATTGGCATGTGCAAAGACAGTAAGTAACATCTAAAGGCTTTTATACTTAATGTTTAAGTCACTGTAGGAAGTGTGTGGTATTATAAAAGGTGCACCCATCAGTTTCTAGAATGCTTGTTATCATTTTGCATGTTTACATCATGTCATACAATAAATTGATACACATAATTTTCATGCCTTGAGAAGAAATTATGAATCAGATCAGGTTGTTTTATGCTGACATGCTTGACATAGTAAATGCTTGTATTTTTGTGCTTGTTCAGTGGTCATGTCTGATGAAAAGGTGCAGGAGAGGAGGGTCCAAATCAAGAAGAATAAGATGCTTAACTCCCCAGTGGAGCTTTCATTCCAACAAGAAAAACGTATTCAGGAACTGCTCTTTGGTCACCGCAGCACATTCGACTCAGCATTTTCCCGCTTCAGCAGCTTCAGGGTGTGTGAGTGAATGCATGCAGTTTCAGCTCTTCCTCATTGTTACGACCCGGCTCAAAAGCCGCAACATAAAAAAAGGAGACGAATAACAGAGTGTGGGTGAGAAGAGGTTTCATCCTAAAATGGAAAACCAGGTTGGCTAAAATGGCTGGTGCCACCAAGGCAAAGACTAGTGCACTGCCGGAAAGCTTGCCTCAGGTATGCTTTTATCCACACCTGACTAGGTGTGGCCAATTAGCACCAGCTGAAAACACTGAGACGATTAGAAGCTGCAGAGGGACGTAACACCTCCTCCCTTAAAAGGGTTCCTCTAGGACCCTTAAATTTATTAAAAGCCCCTCTGAAGCCTTCAGTTCCTTATAATTAAATAAATAAAAGTTAAAGCTAACAGAAGCACAGTGTTCACGTTATAGTTGGCATCTCTAAGCATGGATGGGCATGAGGATTTGAAGTTGCCACACTGAACAGACAAAAAGTAACATGTGACCAACACAAAGGAGCACAACAGTCACAAACCCAAAATGATTACCTGATCTGCTACAACACAAAACCAAAAGTAGCAACAAATAATCACAACTAAGTGATCTGTTGTCTCCACCACACAAACAGTCACATACAAGTGGCCCTATACCACAACAAGTTACTTTAATCCAAAAAGTTCAGTAAATCAAGCGTACTAGTGACCAACCACAAACTGGAGAGCTATGGCCACACAATGATCACATCAAGGGTGGCTCAGCACCCCACAGTGTTATTGCCATCACCTGGCCAACAACACTCACAAGTGATCCAACAAAATAGCCATATTCCCCACAACACTAAAAGTCACAGCACAAAACACTCACCTCACAAGGATCTCATTAGCATCCATCCACACTGACATATGCACACACAGGGTGTGCACACAATGCCAACTTAAAAACAGCCTACCTGCCTCAGCTACAGACCATAATCAAGAATGGTCTCAAACCTCCTACCAAGTTTGGTGCCACTGATTTACTATGTGCAACTCCCAGCCTAAAACACTAAAAACAACAAAACCCTTACTTTTCCTACCCTAGTCTTCAGTGGTGTACCAGGCTCGAGGCAACTTTAAACGCGAACTCGAGAGCAGGCAGCAGACCAGAGATATAGTCTCCTACCAAACTCTGAAGCGTACCCCCACCCAGGATGGGTGGGGGTACGCCCAATCATCATCTTTGTTTTAACTTGTGTAATTGATCTTTGATTTTTTTCAGCCTATGGACCGAAACATCCTTCCTGTGAATACGCACAAGCAGACGGCAAGCAAGCTCTTTAACCCTCTGACCGAGTGCCCTAGAAACAGCTGCAGCACTGCGAGTAAATCTACCACCGAGCCCACATCATCGCCATCTGCCACCTCATGCTCTTCATCCTCCTCCTGTTTCCACAGTTCCATTAAAAAACAAGAACACCACATACGGAATGACGTCGAAAACAGATGTGTTTTCACTGCTCTTCCGCATGTGGCCGACCTCACGACTTACATGATCCAGAACGTCATTAGCTTTTCCAAAAGTCTCCAAGACTTCCGGTAAATGTGTACATCAACGGATATTTATATTCAGTCGGCACGTTTTCGACACTTGATGTCAAACTGGTGTCTTACAGGTCTCTTACCATGGGAGACCAAATATCTCTGCTGAAGGGAGCCACGTTTGAAATAATGCAGATCCGCTTCAACATGGTGTTCAACTCAAAAACGAGCACATGGGAATGTGGCCATATTACATACTGCATAGATGACGCTGTACGAGGTAAGACTTCTTACAGTTGGATGGATTAGATTAGATTAGATTAGATTAGATTAGATTAGATTAGGTGAAGTCAGACTGTCACTTAGAGTGGCCACTTTCCTGAACACTTGTGACAAAGCATCATTTAAAGAGAGATTTAAAAAAAAATTCTGAACAAAGTCAGTCAGTGGGACTTGACCTCCAGACCTGAAAAATGAGACCTATGCACAAGTGGCAAAAACTGCAGTTCCTCTAGGTGCCACTTGAGGCTGGCTCAAAAAGCAAGTCAGTTCCCAGACTCCCACGTTAAAACTGCCAGCCAGTTTAGCAAGTTTACAACCTGGTACAAAAAAAAAGTTTTGGCTTCTGTGGATAGTTTCCTGCTTCATGTGTTCTGAGGTGAGAGGTTTTAACCACTCACTCACCTTAATAGTTGAGTTTGTTGAGTTGATTGATACCTGTCCTGGCAGTGATAGGTGTCTGGTAGGCTTGATACTACTTGCAGTAGCTAATTGTGATGTTGTATCATCTGGAGCATTTTTAATAGTTTATCTGACAATTATTATGGCTTGCTGTGTGTTTCAAACCATCCCAGAAGAGAAGAGCATGTCCTGGATAATCCTCCTTTCTGACATGTAAATTAGAAAAGTTGAACTTCATGTTTTATACAATATGGCCTAAAATGAGCAACTGACTCTACACACTCAGGAAAATCCAATGTTAGGCTTATTGCTGAATCTAAATAGGTGTGAATGGTTGTTGCTCTCTGTCTGTTAGCCTTGCGATGTTTGGTGTAACCGTCCACTATTTCATTGGCACCTGGAATAGGCTGCAGCCCCGGGGTGAGCCTGAGTTGGATAAGCATGATGAATGAATGAAGCCTCAAGTGGTCATTAGAGGAACTGCAGTTTAGGATAGTGGAGGATTAGGCCTAATTAGCTCCCTAATCATCTGCTGTGTTAGCAATCTCGAGGTGCTTTTTGGTGCTGGCAAAGACTGCAGCGGTGTATGAAAGCTTTTGCTGAAAAAAGTGTGACAATGAGTGGCTGTGCAGTTTAAAATGCTGACGTACTCCAAAGAGTGTGAGAAACTGCAAATGTAGGTGCAAATTCTTTGAGTTCTCACTGTGTTTCACTGTTCATAAAGATGGACTTAGTGCTTATAACCAAGTCAATATACAAAAATACAAAATGCATTCAGTAATGGAGACAATTATGGTCTGTTGTTGATTGAATTGGAGTAACTCTGAGGTGTGTGTTGTCTGAGGACTCAAAGTAACGTCCCTGATCACAAATTCTGTACACCTGATTAAATAACATGTAACGTGTACTGAATGACCTTTGCCCCCGCAAAATGTTTTTTCACTTGATGAACACGTTGAGTCGTTATTCTCTGATCTCGCTAGTTTTTTGCTTTTAAACTATATGTAACGTTGCAAACTGTTATTAAACAGGAGTAAAATGAACAAAGAGAAATTTGACGCTCCTAACATGCATGCACATGTTGCACTTTTATTTTTGAAGCAGTCAGACAACAGTCAGTCAGTAACATGTCCAGTCTGTTATCACTCTTGTCACATGTTCTCACACGGTGGTGTAATATGACTCCTTAAGAAACACTCACTGCAATGCTGTCAAACTGGTTTTTACTTCTTTCGATCCAAAGTGCTTCACAAACGCGCTGTCTGAAGGTTTCCTTTTACTATTAGACAAACAGCTCTTAGGAATAAGGAATTCACACTGAGCACTAGGTGAAAGTTGAGATTACAGGGAATATAGCTCTGTTTAATTTTCAAGGTGCTGACCTGCAGTTTTCACACTGGATAAGGTGTGCAGCTACAAATATCCATCACAAAGGTGTTTGCTCTTCATGCTACTTTACTTGCGAGTTAACTGCTCAGACTGACCTATAAGTAGGTCACACAGAGAACAAACACTAAAAATAGCACTTCCTTGTTTTGTTTTTTTTAAAGGAATGAAAATACACATAAACCATAAATGACATTTGAACTACAGGGGTCTTTGGTATAAATGCTTTTATAAATACTTTGTATTTTGTTTATAATCTGTTAGATATTATTTTTTTGGGACTGGTGCAATCTGTCTGGCAAAGCCAAGTGGAATAACTGTACCTTTATTTCATCCACAACAACAGAAATCAGTATAAAATGATGTCTGACTGATTCCAGTCAACACACCAAGGATATCCCGACTATTCCGCTGGCTTTTAGTTGTCTTTATTGGTGCAAATTCCTGTCACCGTTTCAGTGCTCCTAGGCTAACAGCATGTCAGTTACATTTATAAGCCTTGTGTGTTGGAAAAACTGTAGGGAAGTTGTGGCAAATCACCACCCCTGGTTTTTTTAGAACTTGTGCAAAAATAGTTTTGCAAGAATGTCTGGAAAATCCTGCAGCATGTTCTTGGAGCGCATATCTGACTGGCATACGTGTTTTGTGTATTTGGTGAATATTTACTGTGTAGCTGGTAGTTTTGAGCTCATCGTTCTCCCTGATTTTTTTTTCCTTCCTAATTGTGGATAATTCTGCATGAATGAGCTTTTAGATTGTGGTTTGCCTGTACATGTGTTGCACATTTTCACACATAAATCCCTGCCAGAATCACCTTGATGGTAGCTCACTCGAAAGTGGGAACTAAACATATCCATTTGAATCCGTTTCTTGGAGTGTGGAGAAAAGTGGGAACAGATCAGACCTCAGTGGCCCTCAGACTGTCCTTCCGTATCTGTCCTGCTCCTGACCCGTTTTCCTGTGTTTTCCAGCGGGATTTCAGCCATGTCTGCTGGAGCCTCTGTTCAGATTTCACCACACCCTGCGCACACTGGGCCTACAGGAGGAAGAATACGTTCTCATGCAAGCCATGTCTCTGTTTTCTCCAGGTGATGGTCGTTCTTCAGCAGTTCATCCCAGTCCTTGCTAGGACCAAATCAATAATTAACCAACCCTGTAAATATTTAAACCCTACAAACAGTGTGCATTTGTACCCAGCCCAAAATAAAAATGCATTCTCAGATTTTCCTCAGGGCGAAGTGGCTTCAAATTAAAAGAAATTTGTTTTTTACTTGATTTGCCAGACCGTCCAGGCGTGCAGCAGCACAGCTTGATTGACAAAGTTCATGAAAACTTGGCGCTGACGCTAAAAACCTGGATTGACTGCAGGAGAACAGGTCCAGAGAAACAGTGAGTGAAATGTCAAATTCTCGCCCCTTTCCAGTCAGTGTGAAATGTTTTTACATACTGCAGTTATTGACTTTTCTATTGTATTTCAGCCTGCTGTATCCCAAAGTGATAGCCTGCTTTACAGAGATGAGAACAATGACTGAGGAATACAGCAAACAGATTCTACAGATCCAGGACATCCAGCCTGACACCATCAGTCCTCTCATAATGGAGATGGTCAGTAAAGGCTCCTGTAATGACTTATGAAGAGTGTGCTGTACATGAGCAGCACAAGCACTGTTAATGGGGACGCTTAAATGAAAGTATCCTATTGTTATTTTACATGTGTCGTAAGAGTGAAGACTGGACTCGGGAGACAGACACTATCTCTACTTTTAAGATTAGGCTTAAAACTTTCCTTTTTGCTAAAGCATATAGTTAGGGCTGGACCAGGTGACCCTGAATCCTCCCTTAATTATGCTGCAATAGACGTAGGCTGCCGGGGATTCCCATGATGCATTGAGTTTTTCCTTTCCAGTCACCTTTCTCACTCACTATGTGTTAACAGCAGTGTTGGTCAAGTTACTTGAAAAAAGTAATCAGTAACTAATTACTGATTACTTCCCCAAAAAAGTAATCCCATTACTTTACTGATTACTTATTTTCAAAAGTAATTAATTACTTAGTTACTTAGTTTTTAAAAACACGATTTACAACCTGAATAGGTGATAAAGCGATAGATCTTTCAGCCCAATTCTACTTTTTCTACATAATCCATCATACAAAATGTAATCAAATGGATATGTCTCTTTTTAAAACTTGTTTTATTAGTTTTAATCTTTTAACTTTATGCATCAAGCAAAGATTTAATTATATGCAACATTCTCTGACTTGAATAAATTAGTTTAACATTTAAACCTATTATCTGCACATTCCAGCACATAAAATAAAATATTTTTTTGTGTTTACACTCACTCTTTCAAATAGATGCAAGTAAAACACAGCAGAAAATAAATAAAGTCAAAGACTCAGCGGTCCTGTTGCTCTATTTTCACCTGTAAAGCAGGACTGGGGGTAGGCGGAGGTTTACCCTGGTGCAGGTGTGCCGCGGTCAGTTGAAGAATCCGCGAGTTTCTCTGTGAGTTTCCCATTACGTCATAGCGCACTCGGTGCTTGCTTGGAAGTTTAGGGGGTTTTTTTCGCTGTAAAAAGTTTTCTTCCCACGTACGATGGACGCTAATATTTTTGTCACTTTTTATGGAATCAAACTCAAAGTAAGGTCAGTACTTCCACGCTTTAAACGCTGCACGCTCATACTCTCTCCCGCAATCGATATGTGATCCATTGTTGATCTGCACACAGCTGTTGTCACTAACGGCGCACTCGCTTACGTCACTGTCGTGAGACATTCTCGCAAAAAATCACGGTTTTAGTAACGCAGTAACGCAGCGTTCCTACGGGAAAGTAACGGTAATCTAATTACCGATAGTAATCCCTTACTTTACTCGTTACTTGAAAAAAGTAATCAGATTATAGTAACTGCCCATCTCTGGTTAACAGACCTCTCTGCATCGAATCATATTTTATCCTGTCTTCCTTCTCTCACCCCAACCGGTCGCAGCAGATGGCCGCCCCTCCCTGAGCCTGGTTCTGCCGGAGGTTTCTTCCTGTTAAAAGGGAGTTTTTCCTTCCCACTGTCGCCAAAGTGCTTGCTCATAGGGGGTCATATGATTGTTGGGTTTTTCTCCGTATCTATTATTGTGCGATCTACTGTACAATATAAAGTGCCTCGAGGCGATTTTTGTTGTGATTATATAAATAAAATTGAATGGAATTGAATTGTCTTAAATATTGACAGGACAAAAATATATAGGTGAGAGGGAGTGAACGAGTGTTGTCAGTGTTGTGACTCCGAAAAAGCTGCTTTTTAAATGTAGAATTTTGTTGTTGGTCTAGTTTTGTGCTTTTGGTGCCTTAATGTTCATTTATTGTAAACCGTGATGAATGAAAAATGCTTGACATGAGCGTTTCTGATGGCATATAAAGACAAACACTGCCCCCCTCTGGCCACACACAGAAAAACAGATTCTCTGTGAGGCTGATCTGCACTGCAAACATCTGGACTGTCCTGAAGTTTTGTTGATCACTTTTGATCTAATGGATTAAATAAACACGCCCCAAGGGAGGAACTTTTTATTTTGTCAGTTCTTTGTCCACCTTAATTTGTGATGGCAGACTCGAGTCTTCTCTTTGCACTAAGGAGAACTTTTTTCATTATGTGACTTTGAGAGTTGAGAGTTTTGTTCTTCAAGATTTCTGTGTACAGTACCCGGCAGTTGTTCCATTTGATTCAGATTAAGCAAAAGGACACAGTTTTTTACTATTTTTCTTTCAAGAACTAAGAACATCCAAAGCGATTTTCAGCTATTGCCTTCAGATCATCATTAAAGGGCAACTTTTAATGGGTTTGGGTTGAACTTGAAACTGGCACTCTAACTGAAATCCTTGGATTTACCTGGCACAGAATACCTCCACATTTGTTTACTTTTATTTACTATAGACTTTGTGATTCACTGTTGATGCTTCTGTTATCTCTGTGCATCATGTTGTAATAAAGATATTCTTTTTTCAAACACATTTATTTTAAGCCAGTGCATCATTGAACCATTAGCAAGGTTTCAGACTCTTAATATGTAAACATAAATCTGTGTGAATCTATATGATCATATGAGTTTTGCCATGCTGGTTTTGTAATATACACAAAAAGACACTCACTAAACACTTTAACAGATATGTTGTGAAAGTATCAGGCTGGTCATGGTTTGTTCTTCAGAGTTGACCTAATTCTTTGTGGCACAGGCTGAAGTGCTGGAGACTTGATTGACATGACAGCATTACACATCTGGTGACTGCGGAGGCCAATTAGCTACAGTGACTTCATTGTCATGTTCAAAAAACCAGTTCGCAAAGAAAATATCCCTGAAAACTTTACACCACCAACAACCTGAACTGTTGATACAACGCAGGAGGGATCCACGCTTTTAAGTTGTTCACAAAATTTTTTAACCCTACAGTCCGAACACAGCAGCAGAACTTGAGACGTCAGGGCAGATGTGTTTTTCCAGTCCATTTTTGATAAGCCTGTGTAAACTGTAGCCTCAGTTTTCTGTTCTTAGCTGAAAGGAGTGACATCCAGTGTGGTCTTCTGTTGCAAGGTTCGATGCGCGTGCATTCAGAGATGGTCTTATGTATCCTGGTTATATCCACTGGATGTTTTCTCTCTCTCTTAATAATTCTAAGATAAATCTCTGTGAACTCTAGAGATGGTTGGGTGGTAGAAATCAGTTTCTGTAATAGTCAGATAATCCAGTCTGGCACCAACAACCACACCACATTCAGAGTCCCCATTTTGCCCCATTCTGATGCTCTGTTTGAAGTTCATCAGGTCTCTCGACCATGTCTACACACCTAAATGCACTGAGCTAGAGCCATGTGATCAGCCGAATACATATTTGCATTAATGATTAGTTGAGCAGGTCTACCTAATAAATTGCCATTTACAATATATAATATGTGTCCCTGCCACTTCAGCAATGTACATACATGTCAGATATATTTAAGCTGCCACTACTTTGGTTTGAATTTTCTTTAACAAAATCGATCCGATGTCTACAAAGTGACGGGAACAAACACAGTAAAAGAATCTCAAACAGACAAATTTCATGATCATTTCCAGGCTATCCTACTCTTTATTTAATGCAAATTACAGTACCAGGGAACTATTCCTCGGAGCACGCAGAGGGAATATTTACAGAGGCGCACATTTAGCATACCTTCACAGAACAAAAGGAAAAAACAAACAAACAAAAACAAACAAACAAACAAAAAAAGAAATCGAAATTTCAGTCACAAACAGAGGCATTCAAGTAGTAGTACTGTTATACAGGATGTTTTTGTAGTATTTTCTTAAGATTCTTCTTTTCTATTACCCCAGTTTAACCCAGTCAGCATGACACTAGTGTATATGTCAGTATAAGATATTATACTAGCTTATACACTTTTATTCTTTTTTTGGTAGCCATTGTGGTGCTTTAATTGAACTGGAGTAAGAGGGCAGGGGTGAAGTGGTCCAACCTTCTGGTGGAGGGTAGCAACACGTTCATGAATGCAAAATTACAGCAAGCGGGAGAGACAGGAGAAAGGCTACATGACTTGACCCCTTAGGTGCTACTGAATTTCACCCCCCTGAATACTCAAGAGCAGGAGGAGAAACAACGAAACATCCAAAGAGAAGAGAAGAAGAAGAGTTATTGCCTCTGAGGATGGCTCATCACAACATGATGGTTTGGCTTTGGTAACAGAACCAACACTGCGAGTAATACAGAAACTGCACTGTATCGAATATAATATATGAGGCCTTTTTTTTTTGATTTTTTTTTTTGTTTAAAACCCTGCTGCCGTCCACAGCACACCACCCACCCACTTCATACCCCAAATCTGTGCCAGGACTGCAGTACACGTGTATGTATGCGTGTGTGTGTGTGTGTGTGCCCCCCAAGATAAAACATCTATTAAAATAAACACCTGTCTACTATATCTTCAGTTAAAGAAAAAAATATCCTTACAATTAACAATGTCTGTATATTACATTTAGTGTGCAATGAAAAGAGCAGGAGGGAGAGGATGTGCATCGGGTGGAAGAGGGGGCGCGTGAGTGAGCACGCGGACAGCAGGACATTCAACAGCACCAAAAGGGAGAGTCACAATATCAGAGGGGGGCGGTGACAGTGGGGGTGGGGGGGTTGATGGCGTGGGCTGGGTGAGGGTGGAAACAAGGCGAAGGTGTATGAAAGCAAAGGCACTCCAAACTATAGTTACACTATACATGACTAGTTCTTGTTACAATAATACAGCTGTAATCTACTGTACTGTACAGGTAAGATTGAACATATGGCTGGATAAAGCTGATCATCGTCGTCGTCATCTACAATATCCATACACAACATCAGTTTTGCCCTGATTCTGTTTTTTTTTGTTTTTTTGTTTCATTTTTTTGTTTGTTTTTGAATCTTTTTCATCCGTTCCCTCACCCTTTGTCATCTTTGTTTTTGCTCATAAACAGTACATGGGTCTGCATATATACATACCTTGAACACAACATGGAAGAAAAAAAAAATCAACATAACAACATAAAAAAAAACAACATACAAGTCATACAAGTCAGAATTTTGGTGAGGAGCATTTATACTGCATGTACAAATTCAGTTTTTCTTTCTTGTGTGTGTGTGATTTTTTTTTGTTTTCTGAATTTTTTTTTTTGTTGGTTTTATCTTTTTAATTTTTTTGTTTAAATGTAGTGAGTATTCTCCGTAAATAAGACGATTCGTCAGACTGTACCGAGTGGCTCTATGTGCTGCGGGGGTGGAGGGGGACAAAAAGAAAGGGGCGCTCCGGTCGGTGGTCGCAGCGCACGAGGCAGCCGGTGGTGCGCCGAAGACCGCGGGCCGAGAGTCGAGCGTGAAAACCAACCTCGAATTCTTCACAGAAACGGCGAGAGAAAGAGAGAGGGAGAGAGGGAAAAGGGTGGGGGACACGTTTGTCTAGACGCTGCACTGTCACAGAAACACTGTTACAGACAGAGCCAGTACAAAGACGGGGAATAGAGCGATGCCCTAAATCCATCTACAGCCTTAATACAGACGACACAGGGAAGTGGCTGCTGGAATCTAACCACACTCCAGCAAAGAAGAGAACAACAACAAAAACAGAAATAAAATAATAACAAAACACCACCTTATCTAAATCTATTGTCTTTAGGCAGCGGCAAATATTGCCACTGCTCTGCCAGATATGAGCTCACCATAAATGATTTCTGAACCATTGTAGTTAATATACATATATCTATATATACTTTTTATACATAAGGAAAAGTAATATATAAACTGTGTGTGTATGCATGTCTGTTTTGTATTGTATGTATATATTATACAAGCACACAGGACCAGATACATGTCACATCCATCACACGTGGCAATCCAAAAGACGTCTGCCCAGGAGTACAAAAAAAAAACAACAAAAAAGAAAATAATTAAAAACAAAGTTGAATAAAACAGATCGCCAACCATTTTTAAAAATAACCCCGGGCAAAGAAAAAAAACAAAAAAACAACACTGTCCAAACATGTCCTCCCAAAGAGGACTGTTTCTTCCCACATACACCAGGATCATCATGCATCCATGTGTGTGAGGATGTGTGTGTTTGAGGGTGTAGGTGTGTGTCTGTGTGTGTGTATACGCGTGCGTGAGCCTCATGCCTTGTCTGCGGAAGTGGATGTGAGAGGGCTTGGTGGCCCCCAGGTGATCCTACCATACTCAGGCCATGCACTACAGAAAGAACCAAAAGGGGGGCGGGGCTCGTTTTTGTTTTTTTCGAGGAGGAGGGGTTGGCCAGGGGACGGAGGGGTCAGAGGTCAAAGGATGCAGAAAAATGGAACAATGGAGAGGGAGGCCAGATAGAGAAAGGGCAAAAAAGGGGGAGAGCTCAGGACTTTTCTACAGATTGTCCTCTTAGCAGGCTAGCATTGTGTATACGTGTACAGTGTACTTTTTAAATCAACAGTACAGTCGATAACATCTTCGGCCCTGCGCTTCACTTCCCTGTCGAGAGGGCACGGAGAGGCATCTTTGACGGAGGATGGAGAAGAGTTCAAACAGCTTTATGTTGAGGCCGGGTTTGGGGATAAGAGAGGCAGACTGGGGATGCTAGGTTTGTGGTCAGTTAGCTGTCGAACCCGGCCTGCTTCAGCATCGCTCCGCTGCTGCCGGGGAAGAGGAGCAGGGCAGAGCTGAGCTGAGCAGAGCTCACCCCCTGGCCAGGGCAATGGAGAGGCTGAGGGCTGGGGCTGAGACCGGGGCGGGGCAGGTGCTCTGTGGGCTCAGGAGGTGGAGTTGGAAGCTGAGGCAGAGGCGGTGGTGGTGGTGGGACCTCGCTCTGTGCTGCTGCCATCTATGAACAGGAAGAGGAAGTGCTCAGTTGAACAGCTGGTTTAGAGATAAAGGTAGAAAAAGAGTTACAGAGACACAATGAGAGCGAAGGATACAAATCTGTGTATACAAACCACACTGAACAATATAAGCAGCAAATGTGAATCGATAATGCTACGCAGGTTAAACATAAGCATACATGAGAAGAAAGGAATTTTAAATTCTGGAAAAACACACAATTTAAAAACAATTAGAAACCCCATGGATTGATGGGAAAAAACACTAAACTTTTTTTAGCAGTTCTTTGAAGTGGAAACGCAATAATTAATGAATGTGAAGTAAGCTAAGCATGTCACATGACTGGGAGTGAGTTTGGGCCTATGGTGTCGGGCAAAAGCCGCTGCTGTAATAGAGCACAGTGCGAAGAATTTATAGCAAAAAACAAAGCAAGGGTGTCACAATTTAAAAAAAACAAAAACTCAATTATCTTGTTTTATTAATAATTAAAAGCCAAACTCACAGCTGAAAACACCTAAGATACTGCCAAACTGAGGTGGCATGTTAAGTAAAGTCAACCCTTCGACGAAAACAGCATGTGTTGTTGTTTGCAGCGTTTAGTGCTCGGAGACATGAGTGCAAAACAACTTCTGGCTTAAGTTAAATTGAACTTAAATTGAACTAAAGAGGCTGACCTTTAGGGGATGAAATTGCTTACTGCTAATTTGAAAAACAAAGCCACAACCAGTACTTCAAAGTAATAAATATAGAGCAGCTAACCACATAAAACAAGGGTCTGACGGAGGTAGCGTGGCTCTAACCTGTGGTGGCAGATGCATTGGTTGGGGTAGAGGCGGCAGCCTGGCTGCGGGCGTGGGCAGGGATGAGTATGGAGGCCAAAGAAGGATTACTAGATAGTTCTAAAAGAAGAAGAACACACAATGCATTACCACATTATGCTGTTACAAAGTTACCTGCAGACCAGCGATAACGGATAAATGCTACTGTGAATACGAGATAACCGATATGTCCCAGAAAAAAAAAAATATTTAAATGTACTTTATATTCTTCTAAAAAATCTGTTAGATTGGAGTATCTAAATAAAGTAAAGTGAATTATTCAAAACAGAAAAACTTTAAACCCTCAGGGCTTTGGATCCCCCTGAATTTGTTATTTTAATATTCGTGTTTAAACCGTATTTACAATGCAAATGGGACTTTGGGAGAGGTGTTATTTTTTTAAATGAATGGTTTCTCTTCCGAGGAATGCTTTGTGAGTGCGCCTACCCTGGGTAGTGAAGTTGAAGAGCGAGGGCTTCTCTCGCCCGTTGGGCAGTTTGATGCTGGGGTCGCGCAGCTCGTCAAAGAATGAGTGTGCGCATGCCTCTAGGGGTGTTAGGCGGGCCGTGGGCGTGTACTCCAGCAGGCGGGAGCACAAGGCGATGGCCTCCGGAGGCGTACGTGGTCGGAACACCTGAACGTCAATTCGAATCAACAATGAGAACATCACGAGTTTCCAAAGAAAAGAGACATTTCAGTATTTTTAGCACAAACGCATATACAACACACACACACACACACACACAGAGCATATGACTGGATGAAAAATGAATCTTTACTAATATCCTATGAAAGCTAATGCACTTTGACCAATGCATTTTTTATGGCGTGCTATGAATGAATCAGTGGAAGCATATGACTGCTGTAGCAGTGAGTAGCAAATGAAATGCAGCTGCAGAGAGCGACCACAGCGAGGCACGTCGGAGGTGAACAGGAGGGCCTGATAGCCCTGCTCCCTCCTGATTGGCTAATTGCTTTTTCAAATAGAAGAGCTGTGCTTAGCTAAGAAAGAGAGACTGTCCTTTAGATTTTAAAACCTGTTTAGTTCTCAAGATGAGTTAAAACAAGCAACGAGGCAACATCGTGATGTTGGGAGGTAGGGTGGCAGTTGATGAAGTAACTGACTGAAGCAGGATAGCACAGGTTTAACATCAGTCCACTCTAAAACATCAGGCAGATCTTATATTTGCTTTGAGCCTGTGCCAAAGCTCTGATGCTGCTGATAATAGGCCCAGACATTGTGCTACAGGTGGTCAAGAACAAAGAAAGTGGTTGTTTTCAGCTCGATGAACCAGTGCGTCATTATCAAACTCCTCCCCTGAAGCAAGTCTTGCAACTCGGAAGTCGTGGTTAAATGCTTCAGTTGTTTTGAAGCATCGGGTAAGTCAACTTTCATTTCAGGGTTAACTGCTACTTTAAAACGGCATGTTCTGAATCACCAGTCAGATCCGGTAACAAGTGTTTAAAATGTAGAGTTCTACCAGCGATGGTGTTGCATCCTTCTCCCTTCTTGCTCTTATAAAGTCTGATATTTTTTTCTTTGTTCAAATAATTATTGGGACTGAAAAAACTTAAAAACCAATAAAATATAGAAACTGATGGGTGCACCTACAGTGACTTACAGTGGGGCAAAAAAGTATTTAGTCAGCCACCGATTGTGCAAGTTCCCCCACCTAAAATGATGACAGAGGTCAGTAATTTGCACCAGAGGTACACTTCAACTGTGAGAGAAAGAATGTGAAAAAAAAATCCATGAATCCACATGTTAGGATTTGTAAAGAATTTATTCGTAAATCAGGCTGGAAAATAAGTATTTGGTCACCTCAAACAAGGAAGATCTCTGGCTCTCACAGACCTGTAACGTCTTCTGTAAGAAGCTTTTCTGTCCCCCACTCGTTACCTGTATGAATGGCACCTGTTTGAACTCATCATCTGTATAAAAGACACCTGTCCACAGCCTCAAACAGTCAGACTCCAAACTCCGCCATGGCCAAGACCAAAGAGCTTTCGAAGGACACCAGGAAAAGTATTGTAGACCTGCACCAGACTGGGAAGAGTGAATCTACAATAGGCAAGCAGCTTGGTGTGAAAAAATCAACTGTGGGAGCAATCATCAGAAAATGGAAGACATACAAGACCACTGATAATCTCCCTCGATCTGGGGCTCCACGCAAGATCTCATCCCGTGGGGTCAAAATGATCATGAGAACGGTGAGCAAAGATCCCAGAACCACACGGGGGGACCTGGTGAATGACCTGCAGAGAGCTGGGACCAAAGTAACAAAGGTCACCATCAGTAACACACTACAACGGCAGGGAATCAAATCCCGCAGTGCCAGACCTGTTCCGCTGCTGAAGCCAGTGCATGTCCAGGCCCGTCTGAAGTTTGCCAGAGAGCACATGGATGATACAGCAGAGGACTGGGAGAATGTCATGTGGTCAGATGGAACCAAAGTAGAACTTTTTGGTATAAACTCAACTCGTCGTGTTTGGAGGAAGAAGAATACTGAGTTGCATCCCAAGAACACCATACCTACTGTGAAGCATGGGGGTGGAAACATCATGCTATGGGGCTGTTTTTCTGCCAAGGGGACAGGACGACTGATCCGCGTTAAGGACAGAATGAATGGGGCCATGTATCGTGAGATTTTGAGCCAAAACCTCCTTCCATCAGTGAGAACTTTGAAGATGAAACGAGGCTGGGTCTTCCAACATGACAATGATCCAAAACACACTGCCCGGGCAACAAAGGAGTGGCTCCGTAAGAAGCATTTGAAAGTCCTGGAGTGGCCTAGCCAGTCTCCAGACCTCAACCCCATAGAAAATCTGTGGCGGGAGTTGAAAGTCCGTGTTGCTCGGCGACAGCCC
Organism: Copadichromis virginalis; assembly: GCF_057382275.1. Classification (NCBI taxonomy): domain Eukaryota; kingdom Metazoa; phylum Chordata; class Actinopteri; order Cichliformes; family Cichlidae; genus Copadichromis; species Copadichromis virginalis. Next base: position 21,446,771 of record NC_140633.1, read on the forward strand.
CAAAACATCACTGCTCTCGAGAAGATCTGCATGGAGGAATGGGCCAAAATACCAGCTACTGTGTGTGCAAACCTGGTAAAGACCTATAGTAAACGTTTGACCTCTGTTATTGCCAACAAAGGTTATGTTACAAAGTATTGAGTTGTATTTTTGTTATTGACCAAATACTTATTTTCCACCCTGATTTACGAATAAATTCTTTACAAATCCTACCATGTGGATTCATGGATTTTTTTTTCACATTCTGTCTCTCACAGTTGAAGTGTACCTCTGGTGCAAATTACTGACCTCTGTCATCATTTTAGGTGGGGGAACTTGCACAATCGGTGGCTGACTAAATACTTTTTTGCCCCACTGTATAAATTTAATATAAAATTCAGGACTGACTTATTCAAAATTGGAGAAATAAAAAAACCCTTACTCTCAGTTAAGGATGCCAGTTGTCTGGCTGATGTGATTTGGTCAAGACTCTCACTAAACATTTAAACAAAAGCATCTTTGGCAGCATCAACACCAAGAAATCACACAACTGCATGGCACGTTCGGGAACACTGAGAAGGATTTCAAGGCCTTCATCCATCGCCCCCCCCCCCGAGTTTGAAACAGTTGATGCAAAAAAAGTACACGGCGCCTCAGATTCGTTGCCTGGTGCTCAATATTTGATTTGCACATCCGCACATTGCTGCTAGCTACCAGTCAGCACATCTGCTCTGAGCACGAGTGCTGCTGATTCCATAATCTCGATCTGAGGGAGATAAGTCTGAGCTGAGTTCAGTAAATTTTCAGTAAATGCAAATTCTTTGCATCTTTTATTTTTTAGAACTCTGTGCATTTATGGCATTAACTATTTCACATGCAGGTCTGTTAGATGAAGATGATGATGTTGGATGGTTGCGAAGCATGCAGGCAAAACAGGAATGGCAGAATGCTTTTGCGGTGGATCTTAAAGAAGTAAAAGGGCTCCTGTACCTGTTGACTCACCTTAGTCCATGGATGTGCCTTGATCTGGGGGAATTTGAATTCAGTGTAGTTGGGGTTCATCTCACGGATCTGCTCTCGGGTCGGGGTGCCGAGAACCTGAAACACACGGGTGGAACCATTAGCCCGAGTAATATTACATCCAACTTGAAGCTGTATTTGTTTGGGAATATTGGAATACTCTCGGTTAGTACGGTCATTACCTTGATGATTTCCACCAACTGGTCCACTCCGCTGTCACCAGGGAAGATCGGCTGTCCCAGGAGCAGCTCTGCCAGTACACAGCCGGCTGACCACACATCTAAAGGACAAGGCAGGAGTCCGATTGTAAAAGCAGAAGAGGAGCAATGACGACTTGCTGTAAAGCTTATAAACTCCTTTGAGTGCTGAACCAGAGTAGAAAAGCACTATATAAGAACCAGTCCATTTATCATAAGTAACACACGATCTCATAATTTCCTGATGAATGTGCATGTGTCAGGCAGCGAGAGTTGTTGCTCGAGTTAGCCTACCTATGCTGGAAGTGTAGTCAGTGGCACCAAAGATCAGCTCAGGGGCTCGATAGTAGCGAGAGCAGATGTAGGACACGTTAGGCTCTCCACGGACCAGCTGCTTAGCGCTGCACACAAAATCATAGCAAATAATCATCATCACCACCATCTGCATACTTCAAAAAAAAGGGAAAAAATGAACCTGAAGAAACACCCAGTACTGAGGATTTACACGTGTGATAAAACCTCAGTGGACTTCATATCCAATCAAACACACAGCTAAAAGGAAGATTTCTACATTTCTGCTACAAATATAATCAGCATTTATGCTAACGAATGAAAAGTAAATAAATCATCTGTTTTCGACAACGCACGCTGATCTCAGTTTGACTTTTGCACACTTTCTAGAGCCTTTATAATGCGCCTGAAAACAGCTCCCACATTATTATGTTGCTGGATTTAGGCGTTGCATTCTCCATGGCATTGTTTTGATACGTTTAAGCAACATTTATTACGACATTTTCACTCCAGAGGTGGTTCACGTTTTTCCACTAACAAACTGAACAAATTGGACAGTTGGTTGAAAGTCTTCTACAGCACATCCCAAAGCTTCTCAGTGGAGATACAGTCTGGACTCTGTGTGAAAATGATGTCTCGTGCTCTCTCAACTACTCTTTTCACAATTTAAACCCAGTGAATCCTGACATTGTCATCTTGGAATGTGCCCGTTCCATTGAACAAGGAAAAAACCTGATTATTCGGCACGTTCAGGTAGCCGCTGTCCTCATGTTTGGGCAGATAATGTTGCTGAACCTAGACCTGAGACACTGAAGCAACCCCAGATCATAACACTGCTTCCACAGGCTTGTAGGGCAGGTACAGGTATGATGACAATGATGGTGGCTGCATCACTTTTATCTACCTCTCTTCAGGGTACAGTGTGCTCATCTCCCAGGAACAGAGTAAACCTAGACTCATGGCACCACATGACTTTAACTATGGCCTCACCTATTTTCTCAGTTCAACCAGGCAGCCACACAGTGTGCATCAGCTTAAGGGTGAAACTCTTCAAAAGGAAGAGAGTAACATTTGGGGAAACAGACTGACTAGGTATGTTTAGAGCTGGAGACTGATTTCATTCTCATGCTCATAAATATAAAGTCATATGAGAAGAGATGTAAACAGGGGTCAGTCTCGTTTGCTTAATTCCAACATGATCTGGTGTAAGAATGATGTACAGCAGTGTTACAGGGCCTTTTTCTTGGTTGTGCATAGTTACAGTGTGTGATTTGCTGTCTTCAGGACACTGCTAAATACTGAGGATGAGCAGCAATGTTACTTAGAAGCCTTCTGAAACCTTCACACAGATCCAGAAGACCCATTCCTTTATTTCCACTGTCCATGCTAAGCCAAGCTAACTGGTTGCTGGCGCTCACTTTTTATGTTATCGGACATCACAGCGGTACCAATGTGAACATCTTTTGTAAATGCCAAGAAAAGAAAAAACTCAGATCAGTGTAAAACATGACTGTCCCTCACCTGCCAAAGTCACAGAGCTTAAGAACAGCCGTCTCTGGATCCAGCAGCAGATTCTGGGGTTTGATGTCCCGATGGCAGATACCAAACGAGTGAATGTAGGCCAGGCTCCTGAAGAGCTGGTACATATACAACTACACAGGAAAACACACACACAAATACACACACAGAGGTTAGAGAAACAGCAAACTTCCATTACAGCACTAAAATATAGAAACTCTGGGCTGTATTTCAGCTCCAGAGAATGAGTTTTACAGCAAATGTTTAGACTCCAGTTTCACACACTGTTTCTTTTAACTCCTAAACATTGTCACTCAGCTTTTGTAGAGATAAAATTAAGTATATGAAGTGTTTTTATAGACACACACGTTTTAAAATGAAAGCAAATTTTTAAATCCAAACTCATTTCTTGTTTCAAATTTGCCGCCTCAGGTCAATCTATTCTTACAAATAAGATCAAAAAATGTTTTACTTGTTAACACAGTGAACTAGTTGTTTAATCCTAATTAATATTACAATGGTGGATTTACTTTCAAAGAGAACTGAGCAGAGAATTTGCTCAGTGGAACAGCAGGTGTAGTAAACAGTAGGTGTGCTTTATTTTTAATTGCTTCATTGATACAGAAAAGTCCTTCAGATGGAGGTTTTTTTGTGCCTCTGCTAATTATTCCCAATTTGTTTCGCACATCTGTCATCTAAGTAAGTCCTAAAAAGTAGCATCTCATGTGTGCACACACGATGCAAACCAACAAAGCAGTAAAGTTTCACATTGTGTAAAAGAAATCTGAAGACAGAGATTGTTTCTGAGATTTTTTATGATTTTTAGCTAAATCTAAGATCTGTACAAAACACAACGTTAAAAAGTTAGTAAAAGTCGTCTACGGGCAAAAATAGATGGGATATGCAAGGACAAAAATTTTCATTTGTTGAGCTGTTTATATTTAGTGTTTAGCAGTGAAGCTCTCAAAATATGATAAATTAGCTTTTATCAAAAACAAGCTGATAACACAGCTCAGTGAAATCTGGATCTTATGATGCTGGATGAAAACTGAGCCCCATAATCAACTAGAAGAGTTAAGCCACATTTTATACCAACACAGCTGTTTAATAAAAAAATGTTTTGATTTGATAATATTCTTTCTGTAGAAAAAAGAAAAATACGTACTTTAAGAAATGTGAAGATAAAGGACACATAGTGGGGTAGTGTGGTTAAAGTGGACCTACAAGCAGCTTGTCTCATATTAAAAGTATAACAATTCTCCAAGCCCAAATTTATCACGACTGATTCACACACAAAAAGCCCGCACCCCATTTTACTGATATATCTACAGTCTTTATACTTGCAGCTTTCACCAGACTAACTCAGATTTAACTAAGTTGCTGTAACTACCGGTAAGAATTACCAGAGATATTCGATTAACTATTATGTATTTCAGAATTGTTACATGGTCATCTCATAGTACATCCGCCCATGCTCCGTTTTAACCTTCTGTTTACAAAGAGATACCAATCAGAAGTAAGCAGGATTAAAGGAAGGCTTGCTAAAGCGAACTGTTTCAGTCAGTGGATAAACCAAGGAGCTCCACCAATGAGGATTGTTTTGAAAGTTACTATAGTAGACTCCAAGAATAAAAAATATGAGATTGGAAACATGTCCGTCAAGTTCACTTTAAACTGTGTTTTTCAGCCTTGTTAAACAGACAGAGCTTTTACCTTCACATAAACCATAGGCAGAGTCTGTTTGGCTCGGCTGTAGTGTCTGGCCACTCTGTAGACGGTCTCAGGCACGTAATCCAGAACCAAATTCAGATACACTTCATCTTTCTGTCGGTGAGAAGCAACAATAGAAAAGAAAAAAACATGGTTACACTGACAGAAATCATGTAAACTGTATAGAAAAGACACTTGTAATCTAAACATGTTAAGAAAAACAACACAATCTTGGAAAATGCATGAATTTAACTCAAAACTTGTGATCTAAATATGTATCCCCATCCTATTACCCTGTCTCTCTCCTCTTAGCTGTGATGCATCTTTTCCTAAGAAAGAAGCCGTATTCATGCTGATGTAATTGATGCTTTCTTGCAGCCTAACTGGGAATCCATTGTATCTCTCCCTGTGGGCAGGAAGCACACAACCGTGCGTCATAACGGCCGTTGCCCCGACAGTGGCCGCAGACAGTGATATCATTTCCTTGTTTCCTGGTTGGACGAGACCAGTGCTGGAGGGCGGGGTTGTGTACATTGAACTCTGGAGCGCACTGACCATGAAAGGATGCTGTATCTGGGGGGTTCTCCACCCAATTATTCTTAGACTTCCCATTTCCTTTAAATATGGCCAGAATGAGCCCAAAGTAAGCCATTAGAGTGTCTTGAGGAACTCAAGCTTGGGAGGCTGTAAATCATATAAGGCTAAAATGCAAGAGTTAAGAAATACTTTAAAAATTCAGGAGGAAGGTTACTCACAAACGCATACGTGACGCATTGACAACTAGCCTGCTCAGGCTCTGATTGCATGCTAGGAGGAACAGCAGAGGCCTCTGCATAAAACACTATGCCCATGTTGAGGGTGATGTGAATAAATCAGCACTGAGTGATCAGTGGTGTTTTTTGGAAAATGTCCATCATCAGAAGAAGTGTCTTCTTCTAAGCATTTAATGCTAACAATAAAACCAGTAACAGAATACCAGTAGTAGTAACAATGTAACAAACTGAGCACTTTTCTAGAAGACAAACCTGGAATTTATATATTTTTCATGCATTCTCTACAAAATATTAGCACAACCACAGTCCTGCTGTCTCTCTTAATACTTTGACTTCCCTCCCATCTGCATAAATCATTCAACAGCCACTTAATCACAAATTGTGGTCTTATGAAAAATGCCCAAACCACTGGACAGAGCAAATTTGATCTAATATTGCTCAAACTAGAGCAAGCTGAGCTTTAGTGGAGGGGACTTTTCTCACCAGGGTATTGGTACACATTTGATGCTCTAGTAAGTATTCATAGCACCAAAATGGTGAGGCGGGACTAACCCAAAATAAACTACACAGGCCATGTTGTAGTGAAGAAACATGGCAGCCATGCAACACTGCGGGCCACTGATGTGTTTTAAATACAGCTGAGGTATATGAAGCAGAGCGAGAAGCTAAACCTGGCCATCGCTTTATTGATGGTGTTGCTTTTCTTTCAAGGGATTTGCTGATGCAGTATTTAATCTTTGCAACACAACTGACTCGCCTTCAAAATATAAGTTGTGTGCGTTCACTGTTTATCACTGGCAGAAGGCTCCTTCACTCGTTTCAAACATAAATGTAAGATAAAGTGTAAATGGACTTCACATGGGTGTGTCTTCTGTGTAGGCGCATGTAATACTGTGATAAACTGCATTTTTGATAACAGCGGCCCATCGCCCACACTGTAACTGCATCTGCAAAGCTATATACCTCATGTGTTCCCTCATCATGACATCTTTGAGAGGATCAGTGGGCGGTGAGCGCATACTGCTACATGTAATCATGTAGCACTGACTGGTATTGAACAGTATCTGCACAGACACCCATGAGACATCCCTCTTTGAGTAAAAAAAATAAATAAATAAATCTGAGCTTTTAAATTGCACTTTAATTAAATTATTCCTTGCTTTCTTCTCTCCCTCCTATCTAGTCTGGGACTGAGTGTCTGGATTCCTTTTGCCTCCTTTTCCCCATCTGTTAGCAACGCTGCCCAACATGCAGCTTAGGCGCTGGCTCCCTGCAGGTCTGCAAAGCAAAATGAGTGAGCTGGGCCTGTGAAGAGCCTCCAGACAGACTGTGCGGTACACTTCTGTCAGCTCAGTGTCCTGCTTTGTCCTGACAGCTCTCTCCTGTTCACACTCAGATGACTGGACACATACACAGACAGCGAGCGAAGTACAGGGCCTTGACTCCTGGAAGACAGATGGACAGGCACGCACAGGGTTTCCGATACTGGTGAGTATAGCTTCATTTACAAACTGATCCATCACTGGCATCGCGTTCACTCCTTAGCACGCGATCTCTGCGTGCCTTTCTCTTCTACCAATCATAGCACACAGCCATCCCTCGTTCACCAGCAAAACTCCCATTGATAAGAATTGTGACGTCTGGAGAGCCCATTACACCTCCTTCTGGTGCCACTAAAGCTATATTTAGCCTAGCAACAGCGATGACTCACTTCCTGCCTCACTACAAAGCCACTTCCTTGGCTTGTTCCCGGAGGTTAGCCAGGCAGGATCCGATTGGCTCCTTGTTCACTCCCAGCTAAGCAACCCAGCCTCTAATTTGGTGAGAAAACCTGGCTACGCTATCTGTCAGTAAGCTTAGCAGTCTTCAGTATGTAACGCACAGTTTGCATGTCAGTCTTCACAAGCAAAGCTTTTATTAGCATGTGTGTTTGCGCTTCTGTGTTGACATTATGAAGCATATTTAAATGCATATTATGGGAGGAAATTACACAACTGTGAGCGCAAATGAGTCTGTGAAATCAAGGAAGGCAGACAGCGGCACAGACGGAGCTCGAGCAAGATGTGAGGGACGTTAACTGAGTCCTTATTTTGGCCCACGCTAATGAAGGCTGCAACATGGCACTACGAATCTAAGAATAAGTCTTTAATATGTGCAGGAGCAATGCCAGATATGTCAGCCACAGCCATAAACTCTCACCTGTCTCTCACTGGCTCCTGGGAAATCCAGTGGCAGCTCTACCAGATTCATTATCTAGATGCAAGGCTATTCAACCACAGTGTCTCTATTAAAATCTGGAATCACTGATTTAATAGCTCAAAAAAAAGCCAGAAAGAAACAGAAAGCTACACTGGTATGTTATCCACAGCCGGATCAACCAGTCAGGAGGACCGGAGGCAGAAGAGGTGCCCCTGGGCCTATTCGTTTTGTATGTTTACACAACCATCCTTCAGCTGAACTCATAAATAGCCACACAGGCTCATTGTCAACCCATCAGTTCATAAGTTCACTGCACTTCATTTAAAAATATGCACCATCCAAGTGCAACATAATCTAACATAATAAATAACTGAAAACTTGATGTAGATTTATTTCTCATACAGAAAATACACATTTTTTTATTTTGTCTTTTAAAAATCAGTTGTTAAAAGTCCTTTAAAGGCACCAGCAACAAATACCACAAAAAACCAGAGCAGTTCCCTTTTCCTTTCCAGCTAATTCACCAAGCACGCAAGGTTGTTGAGTCATTCACGTCACTTAAATCTGTTTGTGACGTGCACGTCTTTCTGCTTATCAGACAGCATCTGAAAGCGTCTGCTTCATATCTGAAGTAACTCGTTGCAGTATTAATGGAGAGGCACGCACTAGACTGTGGTTTCTCTTGTCGCCAGTTTCTGAGCCCACAAAAAAAAAGAAAAAGGAAAGACTGATGTGAGGAATGCCCTCAACAAGAATCACAATAACAAGAAGAAGAAGAAGAATGTATGCCTCCAACAACTAGTCAGGGTTACATTCTTAATCACCCAGACTGATTATAAATGTGGAGAAGAAATAGTGGACACCAAAGATTAGGGCCTCCAATTCAGTATCATTCAGTATAACAGATTAACAAAACTCAGTGGGAGCAATAAATATGATTTGGGTTTTTGACAAAACAATAACAGGGGGTGAAATTTAGTTTTAAGCTTTGTGTGTGCTGGAGTCGTTCCTCTGAGTTTATTATATATCTGCAACATCACAGAGCAGCAGGATTCATCCATCAGCGTCACTTATGCACGTGGCACAACAATAGCTTTATTAATTACGTACAATATATTTTCCCCAACATGGAAACGTTTTTCCGACAGGAATCAAAATCTAATAGGATGTGACACAGCGTACTTTGATTTGCTCACTTTGTAAGCTGCAGTATAAAAAAAGATGTATTAACTAAAGTCTAAAGAGAGTTCCATGTTAACAAAACTCATCATCGTTACACATCCCTCCTGAATCCTGTCTGAATCACATAATGATGTCAGTTTTAAGACACTGTTGAAGTCAGGAAAGTTACAATGCCCACGTTAGAAAAGTGCATCTGTTGCACATCGTTAAATTAACTGGACATGATCAAAGTGATTTCCAACACTAATGTATGACATTAACCAAAGTCACAGCTCTATCATTAAGTTACCATTTCTTTACACCATTGTAATGTACAAGTCTATTCTTATGTTTAATTGGGGGCGTAATTGGGGGCTCGTCCGGGATTTGAACCCAGGACCTCTCACACCCCAAGCGAGAATCATACGCCCAGACCAAATTGTATGCATTTCATAGTCCTCAATAAACTCCTACACTTTTTAGAGTTACACCTTTTCAACTGCTTATTAATGCAAATATCTAATCAGTCAATGATATGGCACCAACTTAAACTGAGTATCAGAATGGGGAGAACACTGATTAAAGTGTCTTTCAATGTGGCGTTGTTGTTGGTGCCAGACAGGCTGAGTTTTTCAGAAACTGCTGATCTCCTGGGATATTCCCACACAGCCATCTCTAGGGTTTATAGAAAATGGTCTGAAGAAAAAAAAAAAAAAAAAAGAGAATATTCTGTGAGCGGCAGTTCTCTGGGCGAAAATATCCTGATCCTCGCCAGAGGAGAATGGCCAGATTTCTTCGAGTTCATAGGAAGGCAACAGTAACTCAAATAACAAAAGCAGAAGAGCATCTCTGAATGCACAACACATTAAATCTGGAAGGAAATGGGCTACAGCAGCAAAAGAGCACGCTGGGAGCTGCTCGTGTCAGCTGAGAACAGAAAACTAAAGCTACAGCTGACAAAGGCTCAACAAAACTGGACAACAGAAGATTGGGGGGGAAAAAATACCAGATGGTCTAAGATTCCTCACTTTCTGTTGAGAGGTCTCAGTGGATTCTTCTGTGGATCCATCCTGCTTGCTATCAGTGGTTTTGGCTTGATGATGGTGTAAAGATGAGGGGGGTGTTTTCTTGGCACACTTTGGGTCCCTTAGTACCAGCTGAGCATTGTTAAAACACCACAGCATGTCAACATGGACCAAAGTCAATGAGGAATGTTTCAAGTGGCTTATTTATTCTAAGACACAGAGAATTAGGGTAGTTCTGAAGACCAAAGGTGGTCCTAGTGCTAGATGTGCCAGTGGAAGTTGCAAGTGAGAGTGCAAGTTAATTTTAATGCAGATTCGTCACCTATGAACAATTAATTAGCTGGTTTTTGAACTCTGCCTCTCATATTTCTAATCACCGTTCAGTCAGTAACCTGAAAATGAACTGAACTTTGTCTTCAAGTCTGTTACAACAGAAAAAAAAAAACTGTAGTGTCAATCTGCTGCCAAGAATGTTATCTTAATTTTTTTCATGTTACTGAAAGCAATCAGTGTGTAAATATATGTGATTTTAAGAAGAAATGCAGCACAGGGCAGCTACATGTCAGCAGAGTACGTTCCAAGCACCCTCTGAGCGATTTCATAGTTAAAAGTCAAGCGACTATGCTTCCCTGCCTACGCTGTTTGGACCGGTGGCCTTCTGTTTAAACACAGCATTATACAAGTGGTTAAAGGGTAAAAGCAAAAGCACACTGTGTGCATCAGGCACGCCACATGCCAGCACTTATATAAGACTACCTGTGCACACACTGACAGCTACTGTAGCAACAGTCCCTGCCTGTCTCACAGCTGCACCCAACATGAACCCTCATTTCAGGACACCAGTGGCACCTACACACCTGACCTCTTCTCATGTCATCTCTTTGTCTATGTCTTTTTTCTTCCCGTACTTATTTTAAACCCATCTGCCATCAATCCATCAACATGCCTGAAACTCTCCATCCCTTTCACATTGCCTTTTGGCTACTTCACTACCTCTCAGCAGCTCTATGGGTGGTAAAATCCCATACCAAAAACATGGTGCCGGTCTCCATAATTAGACATGGTGAGGAGAGGGCGAAGAGAAGGGGTGGTGGGGGGGACTTATACAAGAAAGTGATGTAAAGGTGGATGCAATGGTACAGTCACATGAAACTTGTGCAATATAAAAAAAAGTTGGCAGCGTGTTAGGTGATTTGTGTAACATGTCGCCTGGGGCGTTGTGTCAGTATACCAAGAATTCAGTGGGTGTGTGACGAGAGCCTGGGACAGGCTTGGAGCTTGCACGGCGCGGAAGGGAGAGCTCGAGTGGATCTATAATTAGCCGATGCCCTCTGACCATCTCACCGTCCACTCCCCTCCCTTCAAACCTTAACAGCTTTCCTTGGTGTCGCTAGGTGAGCAACAGGAAAGCATTCCTAACTGCCGTGTCATGGGTATAGTCCCGACAGCATGTGAGCCAAGTCCACGTGGTTCTATATTTGACACACAGACCTTTGCCCGTTGTAAGCTAGCTGAATGACATAGCACAGCCGTGTAGTCTCCAGGGGACCTCTGATGTTCGGCGAAGACCGACAGCAGGGCACAGAGAGGGACTTTCCAGGCAAGATATGTACTATTGTATTTATTACAGCTAAGCTGGCCAGGAGAAAACATTAAAAAATAAAAATAAAAAAAACAGGAAAACAACAGATTCCAAAATACAACAAAATGACCTGTGAATGGGACTCAGTGAAATAAGCTATGAGTCCAGTCCCTTTAAACACAGAACAAGTTGATTGAGCTAGAAAATGCTCAACTGCTTCTGAAAGTACAGCGTCCACAGAGCACATTTAGTGTATACTCTGTAGAAGAGGCTGGTGTTATGCTACTGCAATCAGAGTCAATAAATTGAATTTTAGATCTTCTTTTATTTTGTTTAGAAGACCCCAAGATACCTTAAAAAGGCCCATAAAAGAGGAATCTAAGCAAGGCTCGTCCTTGAATACGCTTCCTCAGCCACAAGGTGCGATACTTTTCCAAGGATGGAAAAAATAGATTATGCTGAACAGTCAATTTAAACAGATGGCTGTTAATATTTTTTCCTGTATATTTGTGCAGAATTAAATATGCATCCTCCCACGGTCAGATGAAGAATTAGAAGAAGCACACCGAGCCGACTCACCTTGTCTCCACTGGAATAGAAGAAGTAGCGCAGGCGGACTATGTTGCAGTGGTCCAGTTTCCTCATGATCTGCAGCTCACGATTCTGAACAAAAGAAGAAAACAAAACAGAAAAAGCGTGAGAGATACTTCATGTTTATGCTTCAGACAGCTTTCATAACACAGTTGGTCTAAAGAGGGTCAGGAGATCATGAAAGCTTTCCACTGAACCTTTAGCACACTGTGGAGAGTTCCTTTTGAGCTTTTTTTAAACAACTAGATGTCAGAAGCGTTACGTGTCAGCCTCAGTGGGTTCAACAGCAACGAGTGCAGTTTGGACAAGCCAAACGTTTAACATAAACCATCAACCTTATATTGCTTATGACTGTCTTATGACAGAAAACGCATTCCGTTAGTCAACTGGTTTCACAATAGCATCACTGTGGCAGGTCAGTGTGTTACCAAGACAAACACTTCCACAGGGAGGGGAAGAGAGCAAACAAAAAAAAAGGTTGCATGCCATCGATTCCCATTTAAAGCACCAGCACCTACAGAAAATGGCCCCAGAAAAAGAGTTGTCCAAAAAAAAAAAAAGATGTTCAGAAAGGTTCGAGTAAAGCTCTGGGCCCTGTAGTCAGACAATCCAGAGGCCGAGAAAAAAAATGTCAGACCACTCCATCTGTATTCATATACAGTGTTTCCATACATAAAAAGGTTGGGCGTATGGATTTTCTCAAAGGTTGGGCAGGAATTCAAGCATTACAAAAAGCTTTAACAGCTCCATTATAGTCCACATTTGCTCCCATTCTCCATTTTCCTTCCTCCTCTTTTCCACAGTGCTCAGTGTTGACTAAAGTGCTTGTGTAACATTGTGTGGCCCCGGTGTCGAGAAAGAAATGGAGGGTAACAAGCATATGGAGAACTAACACAGAGATCAGAGAAGAAAGCTCAGTACAGGGACAAAGTGGAAAAGAAACGCACCATCAGTGTGCAGCAGTGAAGCGGACTCCTTACGTAATATTCTGACTTTTGGTTAGAAGTCCTGCAATTTGAATGAGTACATTTTAATATTTTCAATTAGAAACGTATTAGAGCAGCATATTCTATAGCTGTGATGTGGGTTTTCAGTGAAGCTGTCCACTTGTAGATGTACAAAAGAACTGCCGCCCACATTTACTTTCTTTTTGTATTTGATGAAGGCTAGCAGCTTCTGGGAAAAATATGATTACATTCAGAAACCAAGCGCTGTGACTTTGGTGACATAAAGATGGCAAATATAGCCACAATGATCAGTATGCAGCATGCTTTTAATGGAAAAAAAAAATCAGATGTACATTTCCACTCAAAGAAACTCAGCAGCTTCCTGTCTAATTCCCCTGTAACCAGACTGGTTACAGAGTTAATTCACAGACAAAGTTATTAAGGAAGCACAGAATTGCATGACTGTCCAGCTGACTAACAAGCTACCAGAGCAAGTGTCAACCACTCAACATCATGTCTGAACTTGTCTAAAGACAGGTTTCACGATTGGCTTAGAAGCACCGCATGCAAATCATCTTTGTGTTGTTTAAATTGGATGCACATGTGATGGCAAAAGAAACTACTTTGTGAGCTTTGGACTTTAAACAGAGAGTGATCAGTTGAAACTACGAAGTTAAGAGACTGTTGTGCTTTTAAGCAACTTATCCATCCACAAATTGTCTAGTATCATTGTGAGTAAAAACACATTATGTAGGAATACACAACTACTTATTGAAGGTTCTTCTCTTTGCTCTTCTGTAATAAGGAGGCTTAACATAAGTGCTACTATTTAGTATATAACACAGCAGCTAGAGATTTAATCTTCCTCTTTGACTAATCTAATGATTAACTAAAATTTATAGTATTATTTAACAGTGGCTTTGATAACTGTTTAACTTCTTAAGTCCAAGTCAAGACGATCATTACAAAAGCCTCTAAAAGCCTCCAGACTGGCATCAACTGGTTTTGCAGCTCAGTGTAAGATAGCAGAATGGGTAAGTTTGTTCATTATATGCAACAACACACAAAAAAATGCCAATTCCTCAAACCAAAAGATTTTAAGCTCATAGTTTTGCCTGTAAATCAGTGGTTTTCGTAAAAAGAAATATGGATAAACGTGGTTGACAAAACACTGCGTGGTTTGAACTGTCTGTCTGAAGCTGTGACTCATGAAAAGTCCCTTACGTGGGTCGGGATGATGCTTGCAGCTGTCCTTGTCTTTATAAGGCTTTAAACCCATGTTAGCAGGGTTAGGTCCTCTCCACCTAAACAACAGCAGCACAACAGAGCATCTGGTAGCTCAATAGCCTCCTGCAGACAACCCCCCAGTCTAATTCACTTAAGCTGATGCAAATCATCCCCACAGTCTTCCCCCTGCTTTTTTACCCTTTACGCAGCCACGACAACCAAACACACACACACACACACACAACCCCCCACATCACCGAGTGACATCACTGCACACGGGGTCAAAGACCGGCCGCAGGCAACGCCCTCGTCTTTTTTGTGCTGGAGTGTCCGAGGGTGTGTCTCTGTGTGAGAGACAGAGAGAGAAACAGTAGCATATGGAGGAGGAGTGGGAAGGCTGTCGAGTAAAGCCCAACCCAGCTCCAGTTATACTGCAGTCCATCCTGCTGACCTATCATCCCCCAGAGTGTGAGCGGCACAGACAGCAGAGACCGAGAGGAAAGAGAAAAATGACTTGATTTGCAGCGGCTGCAAGGACTACACCTGAGAGCCTCGCGCAGCTGATGCTGCCAAAACCAAACCGCATCCCAAAAAGATTAAGAACGCCAAAGCCACAGAACAATACAACCTTCGCAAACACGAGCCCTGTCCTACTATAGTTATTCCCATCTCATACTTCCAGATGAGTCAACCAGTTCCTTGGTTTTGTCGTTTTAAATGGCTTCCTACAGCACCAATGTAGATTTTGGATTGTGTTTGGGAATTATACGGAGCTGTCATTGTGGGAGAACATAAGTTGATTATAAATACTGTAATGCACTTGTACAATCAAACAAATGAAAAAAATGATCAATCTGATGTGGTTTAAATATAAATAATGAGAAGAAATGTTGTTTATGTATAAGTTAAATGCAATTAAAATAGACCTGCGGTCCCTCTCAAGCCCACTCAAACTGTAAATCATCCAAAATAAAAGAACAAAGGGGTTTCTCTAAGTGTATTACTCAAAACTGTCAAACACACACTTATGAATTTAAAAAAAACCTACGGGGTTAAATTGATCAGGTTTCAGCTACAGAGTATTTACAGGATTTGTTATTTTTCTTTATTCGTTAACAATATTTACAAGTATCTGTCATCAGGCGTGCTCTCGGTCTGTGTGACAGCGAGGTCTAATGCGAGCATCCATTTTCCGATAGACTGATATGTGATCCCTCAGTTGGGATGGGAGAAGGACCCATCCCATAATGGACAACAAGAACACTGTGAGCCCACCAAAGCAGCCTCACAGTTAAACCAGAAGCCTATTCACATGATTACCCTGTTTGACTTGAATTGGGTGTGTGTGTGTGTGTGTGTGTGTGTGTGTGTGTGTGTGTGTGTGTGTGTGTGTGCGTGTGTGTGTGTGTGCGCGCGCGCCAGTGAGAGAAAATAAAACATTCACACATGTTGACTGGCATGGTTTACTCAACCCACGCTCACTTCACAGATGAGCACTAAATCAGACAGGAAAAAAGCAGAAGTGTGGACAAAAGGCTTTTGAAGTGGGGGAGAAGAAAATAGAACGCAGGTGTTTGTGTGTGTGTGTGTGTGTGTGTGTGTGTGTGCGCGCGTGTGTGTGCGCGCGCGCGCGCTGCATGCTTGACAGTCATGTGAAGAGTCTTAGCCCTCATTTGCTTCATTTTTCCTAACAAGCTGTTCATGAGGAGGACGTGCAGATGAGGCAGCGAGAAAGACGAGGCGGAAAGAGCGACAGCCAGCTGAGGCAGAGGGTCTTCTCTAAAGAGGAAACTGAACAATCAAACCAGCGTGAGCTTCACTGAGCTGTTTAAAAGAGGAGGCGGCCTGCTAGCACGTCATGCTAACCACAGGCTAACAGGAAGAGCAGGATGTGACTTCACCGGGGCCGGCACGCAGAGCCACAAAAAGACAGTGTGAGCGTCCGCAACGAGCACCGCGAATTTGGTGGCAGATGTCCGACCCCCTACACCATTAAGTGACATCATTCATCTTGTCTGGCTTCACAGAGCAAAGGACTAGCACATCCCGAGGAAAAGAAAAACTGTGCTGAATCTCCAACAGGTTAAACCCAGGGTTTTGAGTAGCTCAAGCATTTAGCTGAACCAGTTGGGTGAAAACGCTACAGGCAAATAGATTTGACTGAACTTTGTGAGCAGTTCTCACAGTTATGGGTAAAAAGAAAAAGAGCAGCGGGATGGGAGTCTACAAGACAACAGTGAGCGTTCTCCTCCTGGGAATAACGGACATAAAATGATGAGCGAGAAGGGAATAGCTCTGCCTTCCAAGCTTAAATCAAATATTAACAGACTTAATTCCCATTAGACATACTACTCATTTATTTATTTATAACAGGGGCATGTATGTAGTATGACACATAACCTACCCATTTATCATTGTCAATACAGTTTTAGTTCGTTTTTTTCCTCTTTTCTTCATGCCAGCATTTCATTTTGTATTTTCAGTTTTACTTTAAATGCATGTAAATGTGAACTGCTTCTCCTGGTTTGCAGCCATTGTTTACTGGAACCATAGTCTGACGACATAGCCCCTGCTATTTTTAGTAACGTCTGTGCTTTTTTCCCCCCTTTCCTCTAGTCAAATGTCTACAATTAAAGCATCTCTTGTCACACAGTGAAATAAAAGCTTATGGGTAGAACGTACACAAACTTTACAGCATCACAAGGTCAGAGATGTAAGGTATAAATTGTTTTTTGCAGTAATTTTACAGTTGAAATGTATCTCCTTTAATCATTGCAAAAACTTCTTATTTTTGCCTGTGAGGTTAGAAATTAAGTGTGAGTCCATTCAGAGCTGCAAAGTAATTGCTGTGCTTAGGCTGGAAGAGCCCAGTCAAACCAACCCCAACTCAGCTGGTAGTTGTTACTGTATTGAGTGTCTGTGTGTATGACAAATATATAGTCTCACACGACAATAGTGCACTCGTTTTTTTTAAGGTGTGACTTTCAGTTGTGGTTGGAATGGCAGCAACTCTAGAGGTCGGCTGGTGAGCCCCTGGTAACCTTCAGTTGCCGGGAAAAATGTGTATTCCCTACCTGGCTGACAAGTTGTTGGAGGTTGCTGGCTGTCGCTAGGGGTTGTCGATTGCGAAGACAGCGCTGCACCAAAAAACAAAACAAAAAAAATCCTCCTTGCGTGGCTAGCAGGCAGCCATGGTCACCCTTAGTTTGCATTGACACAAACACAAAGTTCAAGTTTAAGCCTAACATGTAAATTATACTCCTGCGTCAGATCTACATTGTAACGTACGCAATAACCGGAATCCTATTTCAACTCTACGCCAGACAGGCACCTCCTGAGAAACGTAACTACACGTTGGGTCGACGACCACAACCACTCGAGTGGTGTGAAAGGTTGCAGTGTGGAGATAAAAGGAGTTACTATGTAAGTTAAGACGTAAATTTCCTGCAGAAGCCTAAATTAAGCTTTACTGCTGACATGTTTCATAAAGGTGTAGCTTCTACTTTCAAGGCTAAGCGTCTTTGTTTCCATTTGTATTGTACTTTTCACTGTTTCACCACCAGTCTGTGCACAGCGGCACTGTTTGTGGACACGTTTGCGTCTCCCTTGCAAACTACAAGCTGTCTTATTGTAACCAAGACAATTCCAAGGAGGTAGCAACCACTCACCAGCATTTCCCGTAGCTTACAGTGGTTTCAGTTAATCAAAAAAAGGCTAGAAAGAGAGAGCATATTTCTCCCATATTGGCTTCCCTTCACTGGCTCCCTGCTAAATCCAGAATTGAATTCAAAACCCTGCTCCTCACATACAAGGTCTTAAATAATTAGGCCCCATCTTATTTTAATGACCTTATAGTACCATATCACCCTATTAGAGCACTTTGCTCTCGCACTGTATTTAAAAGTAGAATGGGAGGCAGAGCCTTCAGTTTTCAGGTCCCTCTTCTGTGGAACCAGCTTGCAGTTTGGATTCGGGAGACAGACACTATCTCTACTTTTAAGATTAGGCTTAAAACTTTCCTTTTTGCTAAAGCATATAGTTAGGGCTGGACCAGGTGACCTTGATTCTTCCTTTAGTTATGCTGCAATAGGTGTAGACTGCTGGGGGATTCCCATGATGCATTGAGTAGTTCTTCTTCAGTCACCTTTCTCACTCACTATGTGTTAATAGACCTCTCTGCACTGAATCATACTTGTTATTAATCTCTGGCTTTCTTCCACAGTATGTCTTTTATCCTGTTTTCCTTCTCTTACCCCAACCGATCACGGTAGATGGCCGCCCCTCCCTGAGCCTGGTTCTGCTGGCTGTTTCTTCCTGTTAAAAGAGTTTTTCCTTCCCACTGCCACTGTCAAAGTGCTTGCTCATAGGGGGTCATATAATTGTTGCGTTTTTCTCTGTATGTATTATTGTAGGGTCTACCTTACAAAATAAAGCGCCTTGAGGCCACTGTTGTTGTGATTTGGCACGATATAAATAAAATGGAATTGAATTGAAGTTTGCATTTGGTTGCCGACCGATTTCTATTCTGTGTGACTGGAGCCTAAAGAAACTGAAACATGTGACTACTATAGATTTACATTTCAAGAACCAAGTTCCAGTTAAGAACCACTACTAAACTGTCCAGTACACCATAATCACACACCTGCAAGCTTAATAACTTCCTTTAGCATGTTGAGTACCTGAGTCTAACATAAGCTATTTTTATATTTTGTTGCTATACTGGCCGCTGAAAACAAGAATGGGCCTCCATTTTTCAGAAAATTGATCAACAATCAATAAGAGAATCGATAAAGAATAAGCCCTTTAAGCAGACTCAATAATAGTATTGGTATCACTAAATCCAATAACATCCCTAATTAGACTGCACTGTAGTAGGTGTAGGTGACCTGGGTAAAAATGTGGAGTCCAGCTAAGTTAACAGATATCATTTTTCTGGTGAAAGTGAAACAAACACGAGTTGACTGATGGTATCCTGGTATTTTAATAAATAAAACTTTGATCCCAGTGTTAGAGTTTATGGCTGCTTTTTAAGTGAAGCATCCCAGAAATAGGTTAAGAAGCGCTGGTTTGAATTTAAACCATTTAACAAACATTATACATATGTATAAAATAACCAACTGCAAGATTAACACTTTGAGCTGTTACCCAGTTTACCCCCAGCCTGATCACACACTTAAAATACTGTGGAAGCTCATTTTTTAAAGCCTTTAAACTTGATGAAACTCTAAACAGCTCTTCTGCAAGCGTTCCTTTCTGAGGTCTAGTGGCAGGGACAATGAGTTTGTTTATATGAACATGAGTTTTTGAAGCATCCCATTTTGTCTTTGCCACATAAACATCATATCCTGATTTCTGAAACAAGAGACCCAAATATGCTATCCTAAGCACTCAAAAATAATCCCAGCTAATGTTGCTTATATACATCTTATTACCAAGTTTGTGTCTTTCATGTAAACATCCTATCCACATGATCCTCGGGACACTTATTTCCACCCATATACACTCAGCGGAGGCCATGAACCAGTGGAGCAAAGACAATGTTGCCCAAATGAAGGAACAACGAGCCATCAGCCAAATCTATTCAAAGCACAGGAGGAGATTTCCAGCAGAGCTCTACTTGGAAAGAAACATGACATTTGCAAGCTGACGGATGACGGAGTATTTATGTGTTTGAGTTTGTCGGTGTGAGAAAAGACCTCCGCTCCACTACTACACAAACACGCACATTCTCTGCAAGAAGAAGAAAAGACACGCTTTAAAGTAGGAATGTGTTGAATGACAAACTTTCCCGCTCTTCTTTTGTTTTCTTTTGTTTCACAGCTTCTCTGATCTCCCCGTTCGTGTGAAAGATCTCTCCATTCATGTCTCTTTCACGGTTACCCCGGAACATTCATTAATGCCACACATCTCGACTCTGATAGCATGGATTTTTTGTTTTAAAAAAAAAAAAAAAGAAAGAAAAGAAAAAAAAGGGTGATTTGGAGGGTAAACATTGAGTTTGTGTTTATATGCACACTCGTCAATTACGCCTGCAGCTGTTCTCAGTCATAACAAGTTTTACCTTAAACCTCTTGTCTTGCAGGACCTTCTTGATGGCCACCAGCTCTCCAGAGTCGCAGAGTTTAGCTTGGTAGACGACGCCAAAAGAGCCATTGCCGATGACCTTGGTGTCCGTGTAGCTGACTTCCTGTGGCCGGTCGGGGCCTTGGCCTGGGGTGGCCACAACTGTCGTTACCTTGCTGCCATCTTTGTCCCCTGCAGATACAGACAAAGACACAAGCAACACACAAGTGTTCAGATCCGTGTAGATTAGATCAAAACATTGATTTTCCCATTTATTATATTCTTTCCGAATCATTTTGTCTGAAATACATGAAAGAAGAGTAAAAATGCTCATGATCCTGAGAGTTTCAGGTGAGTCTCAGAGCTCCCTGTCTGAAAATCCAAAGATATTTCACAGAAAACCAGACCACTGTGTGACCACTGCAGCAGTGCTTCCAAGCATTTAAAAAATAAAAGAATTTTAAAAAAAAATCTTCAAACTGAACTTTATTCAGAACGACAGTTGACTGGTGTATTGATTCATGTGTGATGGACTGGCTTTTAAATGTGGGTCACACTGTGAGAACTCGTTCTCTGACACCGTTTCTGAATTCTGCTGCAGGCTGTCTTTGGTCATCAAAGCGTCAAATTGGTCCTCGATTCACAAGTCATACAACGCAGGCAAGGACCGTGTATTACTGATGAACATTTGAACCGTGTTACTGTCATGCCTATCAGCTTTAGCCTCAGACAGACATAAAAAAAAAAGCACAAGTGGAAAGAGCTGTAAAATTGAGGAAACTCTACATTAGCTGGCAGTAAAAAGGATGACTGGGCAGGTCTGAACTTAACCCAGACTTCAGAGGAGGAGCCTAAACAAGTCAAAAATATCAAATGCATTCTTCTTTGAATTTCTCACAGCGGTAGGCAGCAAACACAACTGGTTGGATGGACTCTGGAAGGCCGCTGCATCCACCCATATTGAGTGGGTGTGCATGTCATGCTGATTTCTAGTAAAGTACCAGGTCATGGGTTGTTTGCATGTGTGTTTTGAATCAACAATTTCCTCGGACTGATTAACCCCGCACTGCTAATCCACAAATCAACATTTGACCTCAAACTATAACCGAGGGTGTGGAGGTTAACCAGTCCTATTTCTTACTTTCACTGGTTTGCTGATTTTATTTTCCAACACCACCATTGATTTCGATGCAAATAGTCCCCCCACGGACGCCGGCGCACACACGGGCTCAATCCAGACATAAAATTATTAATGTGCGTTTGCAAGCCTTATTCTGCTGCTGTGTGGCCAGCGAGAGGCTCCATTACCAAAGATGCAATTACAATCAAAGAATAGGGAAGGAATGGGAGAAAACAGTGGAGGGGTCTGAGAAACCAAAAAAAAGGAAAAAGAGACAGCTTCTCTCTCCAGGACCAAGTCTAGAAAGGGAAACTAAAGATGGATTCTGTACCAACAGAAATAGACTTTCCAGGACTGTGGACAGAGAGAGGAATATGACTCTGCCTACATATATTCCAACAGGGCCATTTCTATGACGCCTCTGCACTTCCTCAAACCGTGAGAAAAGTCTGTGCCTGCTCACAAACACATACTGGGAACCCACACTGCCGTAAGGAAGGAATGACCAAGCGATCAAATGTCATTTGAGTGACTAACTGGACACGCATGAAGCAGGACTTTTCACACAGACTAGAGAAACGATTACAATTGCACACAATTAGGAATTACCTTCAGTTCACATGTGAGAAGAAATGTAACTTCCTATAAAGCAAAGGGCACCTATTTATTCTAATAAGTAAACAATAAACCAGGAAAACAAGCAAATCTTTACTACAATAAATTTAAAAAAATCCTAAAAGCTTTAACTGCAGTTTAGTTCTTAATCACTTTGTCATTTAACTTTTAGAAAACTAAAAAACATTGGGGAGACAAAAAAATGGATCCAGGCATTGATAAACAATCATTTCTACCAATATTTCTACAGTAAAAAAGGCCAATATTGGTTTAACCAATAATCTGTCCATGCCTATAATAAACTATCCCCAACAAACAAAAGCATCTGGTAAAAACTTCTATTACATGTAAAGAGTTCTTTAAATATAACCAAACATGAATTTTGCACCAATAACAGAGAAATCAGTGCAACAACAAACATCTTCAAGCATGCGCGGGAATTGTTAACTTATCAGTCAGCCTGCGACAAGTACACTAGTTAATACATAAATCGCAGTGCATCACTCTATGTACGTATGCTGTATTACATATCTACAAAGTGACAGAGCAGAGACGGTTGTTGCAATGCGACGTTTAACCAGCGGCATCAATATTCGATTCAGGTCAGCAGACTAGTTCAGGCCACGGCTGAATATGGCTAACGCGTGCGCACAACAACACTGCTGCTGAGCAGTCACAGGACACGTGTGCGGCTGCTGCTGTTAAAAACGTGTAACCCTGTATTTCTATCAAAGCTGCTGAAAAACTACCTGAGCAAATGTCATAAATTCATCTGTGTTCATCTAAATCAAATCAAGTCAAGGGGAAAAAACAACTTTTTAACTTACAGACTTGTGGATCATCTTAATTTTCCTGACATGAATATTAAATAAGGACTTGCAGTTATTTGAAGCTTATTATGGGATAAGTAACGTGATTAAGTTTGTAAAGTGTTGCCTAAAAGCAAAACTTTTATTCTGTCTTTTTGTCATTTATTTTTCTCTGGTGGAGGGCAATGAAGTACTTTTAAGGGGCATCCACAAAGGAAGCAACCAGCAGCATCTTGGCAACAAGAGACCATAAATAGTCAACAATATTCAGCAACTTCAGGTGATGTGGAGCAAAATAACTGCTAGCAATGCAAGGTGGGCGGATCCTGAGTTAAACTTTCATCAACCCCAGATGAGAAAATGAAGCAGCTACCAATGAGAGGGAAGGACGTGTCCCTTTCAGGTTAGGTTGTATCCGCACAGGGAAGCGATCACTGGTCTGATGCTGACAGTTGGTCGACAGAAGATATTCTAGGTTCCAGTTGCCGAGGTTACCCTTTAAGGCATTTCCCACCAGGTCATGTCAACCACCTGTATCCTGTCCTCTCACTGGCAGTCGCTTCAACGCGTCACCAGTGGGATCTTTTTTGCCCGTAGTCACGTTGAGTGTCACTGACTTTCTACGGCCTCTAAACGCCTCGTGACAACAAATTGCTCCCTGTGTGGACGTCTCCCCACAGTCACAGTCAGTAAAGGAACTTTGAGTTCTGACTCTCAAGTCTTCCTGTGGCTGGCAAATATTAATCACATCTTTATTGTTTCGTTAAACTCTCTTTTAATCACGGCCCAACAGAATTTTACCCCTAAAAAAGAAGATTATATTGCCACTGAAATTATCTGTCAGTCCCTCCTCAAAACAGAAGATTAGCCACAAAATAGCCACAAAATGACCACACTCACATTGTGGCATGTACACGATAATTCAATAAGTTATTAGCTATTAATATACAGCAGTGCCTTGGCACTGATAATGAACAGAATAACATGGCATAATTCTAAAGACAAATCCTCCACGCTCACTATTCCATGGTCCAAGTTCTGGACAAGATGCTTCTTTTTATTAATGCAATAGCAGTTTTACCCCTTCTAAAGTTAATGCATTAGTATTTTGTCTGACACGGAAGTCTAAACAAAGAAATTTTCTTTGTAGTTTTACACTCGACTCCCACAGCATGATCAGCCACACTCTTTCCAAGTACTACAGGGGTATAAATATGCAGCAGTAATCAAGCTGCAGTCATAAAATTAGTCATGTATTTACTGCAGTGCGAATAATAATTTTCACACCATTCATGTTGCATCACTACAAGTGAATGTCAAAGAATGCAAAGCCTGCCAAACAGCCCATGTGTCCATCGCTTTCTGAATTTTGGCAAAGAATTGCACACAATAACTTGCTCACACACCAATCAGCTACGCAAGGGAACTACTGACAGGGGATTTGTGGACGACTCGTTACAAGGCAGTGTTCTGCTGGGAAACCTTAGGTCCAAGCATCAACACCCAACTAAACATAGGTGCAAGCCCTGAAGAGTGCACGCAGAGATATTTTTATAACCTTTAGGGTAACTAAAACCTGACGGGCTTATCACTAAGCTTAGATTTTAAACCTAGCTCAAGATATGTGTGCCATATTTTACGCTGTCGAGTCAGGAGAACATTTAGGCCTCGTCATGCCTGAACCTGGCAAGCAGAAGCATCCACGCATTGGATCAAACAGTTCTAAGGAGTCGCTACTACTTTTCAATACCTTTTTTGTTTGCATTCACACAGGTAACAGGAAGTGGCAGTGACAGCTCTTGCATTTTCTTCTACACCTCTCCAGCCTCCTCTTTTTCAGTCTACATTGCTTTAAAGTGTAGTGGCTGCCTAGAAGCAAGTTGAAAGCAATTAAGATACAAAATTTTGGCATTCTGGCTCAGTTCCGGTATATACCGTATATATTTCACTGTCATTTTTCCCTTGCTATGCTTCATTTTTTTATTAATATTAATAGATTTCTCTTTATTTTTTTCCCCACTGATGCTGCATTCACGTGTCTTTCATGACAGACGCGCATCTGCTGCTTCGCAGTCCTCAGCTCCTGTAATGCAGACACAGGTACAAACAATTTTGCAGAATCCCCCCCGTTGTAAAGCTGACACGATAATTTACTGCATTACTGGAACGAGTGTTACAGCTAATGCAAAGCAAACTTGGCCAAGAATCACTGAGATGGAGACATAATATTGGTGCATGGATTGTAGATGTCAGGGTAGCGTGCAGCCTGCAGAGCCATTGCTGCACTACTACACTCATCTTATTTAGCTTTCTCGCTCTCTCTTTCTCTCACTCACAAAAAAAAAAAAAAAAAAATAGATCTCATCTTTCTTCTAAACCCTGAGCGATTCCGGTGGTCCTCGTCTCGTCTGTAAGCCCTGCTGTTTCGTTTGGAATCAAAGAGTATAATTAGTTCATTTTGTTCTCGTCATCACTTGTAAAACGTGAGAGGGGGACAGACAGGAAAAAGGAGAAAAGAGGAAGAGAGAGCTGCTGCTTTGAGATGCTAAACAAGCTGCTCATTGTTCCTGGCCAGCTGCCTCACCCCCCAAAAAACAAAACCTGAGGGTGCTCGAGTGGGTGTGTGAATGTACTGTATGTATGTATATGCATGTGTGTTTCCGTCTGCCTGTGTAGGAGGGGTAAGAGCATTCTCTCCAGGATCATACGCAGTGGCTACAGCTGTTTAGGACCATCAGCCAAGTTATTACACACACATTTGAGTGCATATATCTATCCAAGTGTGTGTGTGTTATAGGATGGTGGAGGAAAGGATAATAGTGGATGACATCCTGGACCGGATGAAAAAACAAGTCTAGGTAGATTCCAGCTAAGTGACACAGTCCAAAGTACAGTTTTTATACAATTGAAACTGCGTACCACATACCTCTGTGTGACAGAGCCTACCTTAGATTAAAACTATAACTAAAAAGAAAGTTAAATTATATGTAGCTGCTTGTTACAAGAAAAAATAAAACTCAGTGATTTAGATTTGCTGTCATCCTTGATCGTTAAAGATTGGGAACTAGAGCAGGGCGATATGACCAAAACTATTTATCACGTCATACATTTGAAAATTTGCGATAACGATATAACTGACACTAGACAAAATACTGAAAAATTTTACAACAGGGGACATCTGAGCAATCAGCCACTCTACTTTCCTCCATGGAGATGAACACCACCTGCTGTTAGACATCAGATTATCAAACACCTATTTAATTGAGCAACTAGAGGTTCAGCTTATTATTTTAGTTGATAAAAAAGTACTGAGTCACCAGATGAGTCTCCAAAACTTTTGTCTGAAAAAATTAATTCTCACATTTAGCAGACCTGACCCATACATGCACCTGGGGCGAGACAAGAATTAGGCTTGGGTTTGGAGAGTGTGTGTGTGTGTGTGTGTGTGTGTGTGTGTGTGTGTGTGTGTCACAGTGCACTAATCGGTTTCCAGCACCAAGGCCCAGACATGAGCCTGAGCTCAGGCCTCACCCGCCTGACATACATCATGCTCACATCACAGCCTTAAGGCTCCATCAGCATTCCTTAACAGGTACGTGCCCTCACACCCCACTCCACTCCACTCCACCCCACCCATCTGTGTGTCAGATAAGACAGGGGTGTAACTAGGAACTGTGCAAGTGTCCATCTATGACAGTCGATACTCATTAATAATAAAGATGCTATACTTATAAATTAATTTCAATGAAAAGACTTTTAGATATGTAAAGTGTTAATTTGATGTTATTTAAACTGACTGAGCTCTAACTGGGCCATTAAATATAACCAACACAGCAGTAGTATCTTCAGCATGGGAGCGAGTGCGCCTTGCCTTGAGATCGCCGTGGTGATGGATAGACTAGACGAAAGAGAGGCGTCTAGCACCCACATTGCCAGCCCCCCACCCCGCCACTTGCTCAGCTGACAGGCCTAGTCAGTCGCATGGCTTCCTCTCTGCAGCCAGTCTATAAGCGGTCTCCGGCACCGTGCCACCGTGGCTTCATGAACAGGATACTTGATGTCACACTCCCTCCGGTCGTCGCGACACGGCCCGTGGAAGTAGTGGAAACAGGGCTAATAAACCACCCCCCGTAGGATCGCGTCAGTTTTGCCCGACTCAACTACGGGCGCACCTTCCGTTCTGACAGTTGCGTAATAGACCGGACCTATCGCTTTAACTCCATTACGCATGTGATTGGTGCTGTGTGGCAATATCTCTACGCGATCTAATCTACATTCAAATGGACAATAATCAGGCCGGATCTGCGGTGGAAGAAGGAGGCTTGGTTTTGACCTGGGCCTGTGCCAACACTACCTTCCTATGGCCCGGCCCTTCCCGGCGCGGCCTGCTAACCCTGCTCCGGCTGACCGGCCCCGGGGCGGCGCGACAGAGCGCGTAACGCTGTGTGCCAACATCGGGGCGAGCAGCAGTGTGTGCCGCTCAGCACCATCCACTGTCTCGCTCTGTGACACACATATATGACAGAGATAAGCTTCCCGGAGCTAACCGTATGCTAACTTGACACATTTCCAGTCTAGTTAGTGAGAGGACACTTAAGCGAGCATATGCAGCCCACGGTGGGCCTGGTGCGTGCAGGAAAAGTCTGCCACTCTAGAATTACACGGGTGTACTTACTGCTGACTTTCATGCTGCCGAAAGCTGAAGGCTGCGGCACTGGCTTGCAGCTCTCGGCGAAAGATGTGGTCCTGGGCCGACCCGACATGATCCGACGATCCCCTTGATTCTCTCGACTGTGACTTGCTTAAACGGCGGAGCTGATCGATTCGCCGAACCTTCTCATCAAAAATAAAAAATAATAAAAAAAATCCAAAAAGGAGGGGGGGGATGACAGTAAATTAATATCACTGTAATTCACGGGGAGGTCAGCCAGAAAGAGATCCCCTTATCCCAGGAATCCTTCACACTACTTCGTATCGCCACTAAATGACCCTTTTCTTTTCCACCGACGGTCTATCAGAGCATCGTTTCCTCCTTGTGCTCCAGGATTTCTTTCAGCGGGCCTTTGAAGACACGTATCCGACTAAAATAGTCATGAATCTGGCCTCTCCCTGTGGCCCCACGGTTAAAAACCAGCGGTAATTTCTTTCGGGGTGCGGAATCGATTTCACGGAGATGAAGAAGGGTTAGTTCAGATGCTGATCCGGTGCGGATCGGTGACAAATGCGGCGTTTTCTTAACGATTCGGGACACATGCAGTTCCACTTCATATCCCGATGTGGAGGCTCAATGATCCGACTGCCATGGCGGCTCCCTCGCTACCCTAGCCTACAGACGGTCCAACGGAAAATCTGCCAGCTGCTACAGTCTTCTTCAGCGAATTCACTAGCCGTACGCCGACTCTAAATCCAGCCTTGCCTCGGTTAAATTTCGGTGTCTTTACCGAGACCCCAGGCCGGCGAGCTCCTCAGAAAATACTGGTCTTTAAGCACAGAGTGCGACGATACGAAATTTCTTTTTTTTATTCCTTCCCCATAGGTTTCAGGCTCGCAGTCTTTGTCGCTGCGCATGGTAGGTACGCCGTTTCCGCAAATTGTTCGAGGGATTGCTCCGGCGTCACGGAAAGACGTTCACGCTGCTGACGTAACTCGCGAGGGAGAATAGGAAAACTGTGAACGCGCGCACGGCGAATCTGGGGTGGCCGATTGAGCCAATCAGAGAGGGTATCCTTCAAAAATGGGCGGCGACCATTTCACCGCCGTCCAATGAAAACCCCGCTCTCGAGCACCACATGGCATAATTTGCTCGGCACCGCCCTCGCGACTTCAAAGGCTTTTTTCACGTGCCGCGTCGGGGACAAGGGGCGGGCCCGTTCCCGGGATGGATGACTTCTTCCACCAATGGAGAGCCGAAGCCGGGCTGTCAGTTCAATGGACCCAGCTGTCACGGACACGGAGCACCGGTGGTCATGCAGCACTGTTGCTATGTTAGTTACAAAAGCCTCTCCTTTATCGCTCCCCAACACTTTTTACCACACGCGGCCCTCGGGCACATCCTTTTAATTAGTGTCATCCTGCTTAGTAATGTAATAATGTGCGCGTGCACGCGTCTCACCCTTCTATTATAACCTTATCTAACATGTTTAGCATCGTACGTCCTGATTTCACATTTAAACTGCTGTCTCTTTGTGTGTTTTAAAGATGCAAGATAAACAAAGCTTTTGCTATTATTTATTTAATAAAGGTACCTAATGGATGAGTTGGTTCTGAAGATTCCTTTGACTGATGTTTTTTTTTTTTCGCTAAATTTTTGGTGATATTTTGATGTATATAGTTTCTAAAAGGAGAATAACAGGCAAAACCTTCAGCTAGCAATCTCCCCTGTGGACTCAGCTCCCAGTTTGAGGAGACAGATACCCTCTTTACTCTTGGCTTAAAACTCTCCTTTTCTTTTAAGCTTATAGGTAGGGCTAGATCAGGTGACCCCGAACCATGTCTTGATTATGATGCAATATTGCTGGGGGACTTGCTAAGATGCAATGAGCATTTCTTCTCCTCTTATGGCTTTATGCTACAGCTGCATTTACATACCACTCCAGCATGGCATTAACTTTTTTCTTCTCTCTGCCATTGTGTTTTGTCCTTGTCTCTCCATGATCTTCTTTGTCTGTTCTCTTTCCTCTTACCCTTGAGAGGGCTGTTGATTTCCACTGACATAATATTTATGAACGATTTTAATTAATAATAGTGAAGCTGCAAGGAGCAGAGGTAATGAAGGTGGATGAGTTTAACTACACTGAGTCGAAAATCCAAAGCAACGGACAGTGAAGAAGAGAGTGCAGGCAGGGTGGACTGGGTGGAGACGAGTGTCAGGGGTGATTTGTGACAAAAGCAGCATGAGTGAAAGGGAAGGTTTACAAGATGATAGCTGATGGTAGGTTTGGAGACAAAGTCAGAGAGACAAGGATGAGAGGACTTGCAGAGGAGGGATAATAGATATATTTTAAAAATGGAGCTGCGAGGCTGGAGGAAAAAGAGGAAGATCACAGAGAAGGTTCATGGCTGTGGTGACAGAGGACATGCAGATGGCTGATGTGACAGAGGAGGATTTAGGGATAGTGTGAGAATGAGGCAGATGATCCATCGCGGTGACCCCTAAAGGGAGCATGCAAAAGAAGAAGAAGAAACCATTAATATAAATTTTAAATGAGGTGTTAATAATTGAATGTTGTATCACTGAGTCAAAAATATTCTAAATAATCTAGAACTGTGATTTATTACTGATCTATAAAGCAGTTATTGTTAACAAACCACCAAAAAGGTTGGAATTTGTGCAGTTTATGTTTGTCTGGTGATCTAAAATCGCTGAAGGTGTATCTTGTTCTTTTCTGCAAATGCATGTGAGTGTCACTAACTGTACTGAACTCTAATTATATGTGTGCTGCATTTCATGAAATGGCAATAAAGTCTATCGTATGCAGAATCCAGAAAGGGCAGGAAAGTCTTTCCCTGTTCACAGTGATACAGTTGCTAGTGTATCTTTTATGCAGGTGTGTATGCGTGTGGGTTTTATTCTCCGTATCAAAGGGAGTTTCTCCCAGGCTGGCCTTCAATGGTTCATATGCTGAACAGAGAGCAGCAGCATCTTAAAAGCAGGCAGCTGAGCAGAAGTAACGCAAGACACTGTTTTGCCTTCACAGCAACACCTCCCCCGGCAAACATACATTTTCCCATTAGTGGAGGGATAAAATACGAGAAAGACAGAGAGTAGATAGCAGAAGGGAGTGGAAGTGAAGGGCAAGCTATAAAAGAGACATGAAAGATACGAGGGAGAAAAGGCTTTTGTCTGTGTTTCAGGAAAACCCATGAAAATGTGGTGAAATCATGGTGGAGATTTAAGTGATGGGAAGCCTGGCAAATATTTTAACTCAGGGAAAATGTTGCATTTAACATGGAAATCATATAAAGGTGAGGTTTAGTATTTAACATCAAGTCAGCACTCACATTCACAGAATGCACATTGTAAATTCAAACTCAGAGTCAGCAAAGGAACATAACAACATTTTAAGGAATGTTTATAATAAAAGAAACATAAAGTAATTCTGGGCACCAAAACATCAACAAATAAATACAGAAATAAATACAGAATTGCACAATTGATAATAGAGCGCACATTTGTTCTGTGAAAACCTTTTATGTTGCATCTGTTTATGTCATTTTTCATTATTGTGTCTCTTCTGTCAGTATATTTTGAGAACTTACATGAGTTAACTAACAAAGCACCTGTCTACAGTGCTGTGCAAAAGTCCTGATTTCCTCAGTTCACAATATTTTGCCAGGAAAATATGAAATAGATGCATAAATAGAAATAGAAATACAGTATATAAGGAAAGAAACAGAGTTTGCACAAGTATGACCACCTTTATTCTTTAACACATGCTGAACTCTCTTAGGCAAGCTTTCTTGTAATTTCTTTAAGTAGTCTTCAGTAATAGTTTGGGCTTCTTGAAGGACAAAAAAACTCTTCTTTGGATGTTTTTTAATAATAATAATAGAGTGCATTTATATAGCGCTTTTTGGGGCCCTCAAAGCGCTTTACAATTCCACTATTCATTCACTCTCACACACTGGTGGAGGCAAGCTACAGTTGTAGCCACAGCTGCCCTGGGACAGACTGACAGAAGCGAGGCTGCCATATTGCGCCATCGGCCCCTCTGGCCATCACCAGTAGGCGGTAGGTGAAGTGTCTTGCCCAAGGACACAACAAGGACACAACAACCAAGACTGTCCGAGCCGGGGCTCTGCAACTTTTGCATTCCATCAATTTTGACAAGATCTCCAAAACAACTACTTGAAAGGAAATCCCAAACCATGACAGAGCCTCCGCGGTGTTTTACAGATGGCTGTAGGCACTCATTGTTGCACCTCTCTCCTGGTCTCCCACATATATGTTGAGGAAAACTGAAAGTATAATTCATAAGAAATATCGTGGGCTGATAGCACCTTGAGAATCAATTCGTGGTGCAAAAACTGTGTTTTATATCTGTGAAAATGTGTTATCTTCGGCATTTATTTTTATGGATTAAAGAAATGGAAACAAATTATGCATTTTGGAACGGCTGCTAGTAACAAAGTGCCTAAACATACAATTTAAAATTTTTTTTGATAAGTTGTCTGTTATCATTGTCATCAAACACTTTTTATGTTTGAATTATTCAAAGGTAAGTGTTAAAAAGATTAACAAAAAACAAACACAGAAAAAAACATGCGTCTCATGTGAAAAAGAAAGAAAAAGCAGCCAATGTCCAAAGACAAATGTCCTTCAGAACCACTCAAAGAATTAAAAGAAACTAAATATAAATAAATGAGTAACTCAAGGCTTTTGCACAGTACTGTAAGTGTCAAAGGTTTTCATCAGACAGTAGAAATAGTAATCCAAATAATCCAAATAATGCCACAAGTAACTATAAAAAGTAAACAGCATTATGTGTTTTTAAGCTACAAAAGTTTTAGTCTCATAAATCAGTCACTGTGACCTATGGTGCAACACAGAAAAACAACAATCTCTGGGATGTAAAGTTCCTATACTGTAAGCTACTGTCGAATGTCCCCCATCACAGAAGTACATCCGTTTTAGCAACCTTTCTGAGAATATTCATTCAAGTTTTGGAACTGGATAAATGTGTAAAGTGCAGTAAACGTGTTCATACGAAGGTGGGTTTGAGGTCTTCTTTGAATACCACAGGGCGTGGTGAGCGGTAGAGGCTCAAGTAGTCATCATACTCGCTGTCAGAGGAGTCTGAGGAGCTGTCTGAGTACAGGAGGGAGCCTCGCTGCAGGCAGGAGTCACAGTAAGGACGGTGGTAGTAGCAGTAATCGGTTGAGCTGCTGGAGTCTGAGTCCGAGTACCCACATGAGTCTCGAATGTGTCTGCGGTGCTGCTCGTTATCACCGCCTGCTCCCACATCCTCTGGAGCTTTACGGTTTTGTTCTTCACAATGCACGACCGAACATCTCGGGAGCCTTGAAACACACCTCTGACATGTTCTCACTACTTCACGCACTTTCGTGTCTTCCTCCTTTCCCTCTTCAAGGTCACTGTTGTGATGTGAGATACAGTTATCATCCACAGTAATATCTTCTGGACTTGGGAGCGCACATGTGTCTCTTGCTCTTGCACAGCCAGGAACCTCAGAGCCTGTGTAGAAGCAGGGAGGAGCTAAACCTCCTCTGGAGGAGTGAAAGGGCCGCCGCCTTTTTCTCATGGTATAAGGCGAGATGCTAGGGTAGCGAAAGAGTGCAGGAGAGGGAAGGGAGCAGGGTGTCCGTGGGGAGAGAGGGGAGAGTGTAGAGTCTCTGGTCAGTTTTTGCTGAGAAGGTATCCTGGGCGCCTGATCGGGAGATCGAAGCGTGGTTTCCGTGATTGCATCCACGCTGAGTTCCTGTAGGATCTCCTGCAACTGTTCGCTACTAACAAAACCAGCTGGTTTAGTATTTGGTCCCACCTGAAGATTTAGGCCACTATAACTACCAAAGGTTTCAGCCATAGAGGGGTTCAACCCTCGTCGGTACTGCAGAGAGGTCACAAACTGAACTGTCTCCTCTGGTGTCCTGAGTAAACCCATAAACGGGAGGGATGCGTCCCGTTTGAGAGCAGATGCATTGTTTTGAGTTTCACAAGCAGGGATTTTGGTGGGAAGAGGGGAGGAAACAGAAATGGGAGCGGAGTAGTTTGAAATAGAGGAAGGAGCAGAGGACGGTGTAACAGCAGATAATGAACCATGAGCAGCAGTGAGGTGAGGCGAGAGAGCAGAGGGCGAGAGTGTTGATTTAGTGTCTTTCTGAGATTGAGAACAAGTAGAGGGGCCTTCCGACTGGAGCTCGGTCGTCTGAGTGGAGGACGAGTTGAGGTTAGTGGCAGAGGAGTCCATGTCTTGGTCCTCAGGGTGCTGGCTCGCTGACATGAGTCTCAGGAGTTTATCCTTGGCGTTGTTCACCTGCTCCTGGAGACTGTCGATCACGGCGTTCTTCTGAAAATTGTGGTGATACAGAGAAGTGAAAACATTTTGACACATACTGAGAAAATGTTGCTAGAAAAATCTGCCACTATGAAAACTTGGCACGCATCAGTTTCCTGCCTTTTGAATCAATATAAACAGAACAGTCAAGCAGTGACAGAAAGTCGTAAACATATGGTTAAGCAGCTGGTGCCACTTTGATTCAGCACTGACTCAGCCCTGTTTCATCTACACCACTAATGAAGTAATATGAAGGTGTCAGTTTTATATGTTGTACTGAATGTGTTTGTCACCTAATTTTGACAGTAAACTAGTCTGTTAAGAGGACTACCTGCAGCTTCAGGATGTAAACTCTTGAAATTTGTTTTTGTGTTTAATATAGAGACCAGTACTTGGACAGTGCATCACACACATTATTATAGATGAGGAACAAAGATGTGTCCAATACAGAAGCTGGTGGGACATTATAAGTGCCTTGTACGCTATCAGAACTGTGCTCTGCTGCTCCATTTCCATGTAGGTTTATTAGGTATAAAATAGAAACTAAAATAAAATAAAAAAGACTAGACACACTTAGTTTGAAATAACACAACCCATTACCTACTTTATTTACAAAAACCTTTGTCTCAGATAACAAGAGCCTTTATTAAAATCTGACTCTCTCTCCCACACTTTGCCTTTTTCCCTGTCCTCCTGCGTTTGCTCATAGGGGATCATATGATTGTTAGGGTTTCTTTCTAATACCCGAGTCTTTACCTTACTGTATAAAGCACACTGAGTGGACTATTGATGCTGTATAAATAAAATTGGCCGAAATTGAAATTTTTGTTACGTGTTAAACAGCCTGGAACCCTGATATGTCATGTTTTTTCACATCCATACCCACAATATAGAGAGATGTGAAGCATATAGTCGAGGACAATTTGAGTACAGCAAAGTGTCTGCATCAGTTTGCAACGCTTTAAAAAAGGCCACTAAATTGCAATATGTGCTACCGCAATACTCAAAAAATGACAAATTGTTTAAAATCCTAATTGAGTTTAGCGACGTGATATATTTGCAGCCACGCCCCGAAGCATACTCTACTTTGGTGTTGATTTTACTCTAAATGTTACAATTCTTTACTACACAAACCTTATGCTCTATTTAAAAAAAGACAGTGATTGTTACCATAAACGAATCAAGGAAGTTTCTACTGAGATCATAAATAAGAGAAGTGGTGTCAGTTCTCCATATTCTTGCAACCAGAGGAGTCACCCCCTACTGGCCTTTATAAAGAAAGCACATTTCGTCTACAGGAGAGGAGTGGAAAACTTAAATCATCTGCAAAAAAATAAAGATTATGTGTCTTATAATTAAATGAGAAAGTTCTACTGCAGCTTTATATGAAATTCTAACATGAAACAAAGATGATTTCTTACCGAGTGGCTAATTCTGAGAAGAAAACAGTAACGTTACCTCATTAAGGAGTTTCTTCATTGAGCTGTTTTCCCCCAGCAGGTAGAAGATTTCATCCTGACTGTACACAGATGGCTGACTCTTACTGGGGCTGCTGAAATACTTGGCCATCTGACTCGGGTTGTTCTGATCTTCTTCAAACTGTCGCCACTGGGTCAGCTGTATGGGGCAAGTGAGATATTTTAGAGATATGAAAAAAAATGTAGTTTTTTTAACAAAAAAAGAAGATATATTATCAGGGTCATTTGATCTGGAATATTCACCAGGTGTATTTGCACAAACTGCTTACTGTTCAGCTATTTCCTTCCGTTCCAGAGGAGATGCATTCCTTTACCATAACAAAAGTCCTCTGCTAGACTCTTAGAGAGTCATAAACCTGTTTGCGACAGCCTACGTAGTTTTGACTCATAAACACCTTGTGTGTGAGTCACCCTCCACTGACAGACATGGAAACCTGGCACACATAAAACTGCATGTGTGAGCACCGCAATCACTCACAGATTTACTACTTTATTCAAATGAAAAAGAAAAAGTCATAACCAAAGCTACCATTCGCGTGTCTATTTGTCATCTGTCTGTATTTAGTTTCTGTCTGTCTGATTGAGTCGGTTTATTTACTGCTGGTTTCTAAACATAGTATTCTATTATTATACAATCAGTTTATCCTTCACTTTAAGTAAATACGTTTGCCATATTTGAAAAAAAAAAGTCCCTCTGTACACTGAAGCATCATTGTGTTCGCAAAAGTGAAATGGACAATCAGTAAACATAATACTTCTAGACACGATAAAGTTTATTTTCCAAGTCGTTTTCTGTTACGCAGATGCTAAAAAATGGAAAATGACATCAGTGTCTGACCTGAGGCACAAACAGCATGCAGTTTGTAGCCAGCGTGCAGATGAAGATGGCTCCAGCCACAGTACTGTAGACCACGTTGGGCCAAGTCTGCAGGAAGATGGACACGGGGGTGGCAACGGCGGAGGAGCAGGTGACCAAAGTGACGCATGTAATGATTGTAGGAGACTGGTTGACTGGGGGATGGCTGACATTACTTGTCAGTCCAGCTAGATAAGTGCCATAGAGGAGAAGACAACCCTAAAGAGAAACAAAGTAAAGACAAAGGGCATTAAAAGGAAAAAAAAAGGGAAAAAAAAGAAACATGGTGGATAAATAACCATTATTATTGTTTAAAAATTATTCATATTATACAAAAATGAATGACCAAAGTCTTTCAGATGTTAGGTTATTTAATACTTGACGTCTGAAACTATCATTTTGATTTGATTTCTCAAATTCAGCAGTTTTATTCACATGTATTCACTTAAGTAAAGCACTTGCAATGGTGTGTTTACATAAGGCAAACTGGAGAAAACAGTACAGCATACAGAATACACAGAAAACACCACGTGAAAGATAAATGATGCCATCAAAATAATGCAAAACTTTAAAATGTGCATTTAAACACTGATACAAATGTATAATAAAGTTTGAATAGAGACTAGTTACCTTTTGGACAGCAACAATAATGATCCACAGATTTGAGTACAAAGAAGAACAAGAAACCAGCTGCGACAACGAGTAGGAAACATCTCTTTCCATCACCTACATCATCAAAGAAAACAATACACCATCAGAGAGTTGATTTATTTAGCTGTCATCATTATGTATGAGTTTGTGATTTTCCAGTCACAAATTCAATTTTTCCTGCAATCTCATTCAATTTCACTTTCCATAATTTGACAGCAAAAAGCATTCAGGTGAACATTTAAGTCCCATGCATTTCGGTTTTCATCATTCTTAATGAAACCAAGTCATTTTACAACTTTTTGCTCAGCTTCAGGAAATCACCAATAATCCTACCTTGACAACAGCTCCCACAGATCGTGAACACCTGATGGGGTCGGTGAGGTTCCAAGCGGTGAGAATCAGCATGTCCACCAGGATCAACAGAGCCACCATACCCATCAACTGGATGTCCCTGATTATCTGACACATAGAGCATAGTCCCCAGTTATTATTTCACCAGTAGAGCATTTTCATTCATGTAGCGACACCTTGATTAAGTGGCACAGTTATCAGATACCAGATTGGATATGCACAGTAAAGAAATTTATATTAAGCAAAACAAGCTTTGTCTTTTATCCATGACCTAACCTGCTAGTTATTGCTTCAGAAACATCTCTGAATATCTCCTAAGCAATATAAATACCTGGGGCAGAACATGCTTGATGAATCTGGTAAATAGAGGAGGAAGAAAGAAAAATACATAATACATACTGACTATGTAAAAAGCAGCAAAGCGCAAAAATAAAATCACTTATATTGTTGCTTTCTGCAACAAATGTAATTGGACATGAAATTTTTATTAAAGAAATTTTTATCAACAAGGTTCGAAAGTGAGATGAAGCCAAGAGGTGGCCATGGCGACTAAAGATGAAAGGCGATAATCCCACAAACCGGTGATAAAGACCACTGAGGGTGTTACATGCTTCTCTGTGCACCAGCACATGTGCCAGGCCGTTATTGTTTTTTCTGTCATCCTTTATTAACCTGTTCCCCCCTTTCTTGATCTATTCTTTATCCCTAGTGCTGCACACCTATTAAAGATGTTCTCTCTGCTCTTCCTCACCAGCACCAGTATTATTGCTCAGTTGTTCTTTTTTGCTGTTTTTGTTTGTTTGTTTGTTTTTAATTTATTCCTAGTTCAATTCAATTCAATAGTTGAGTTGGGAGTTATTGACAATCATGTTTTCAGTCTTGGTTTTATTAGTTTAGTTTACGACTATTAGCTTAAGCTGGAATCTGATTGCTCATTGTGTAGTTGTTCATGTTCTTTCTCTCTTGTTTGTTTATGGTTGGGCTCCTATTCCTTGTTATATCTATTTGTTTTATTTTTTAAAAGAACTATTTTTGCAATATTAAACATTTGTTGAACTGCCATGGGTTTAGGGACCATAACATGAGAGGCCCTGAGTCCAAATCCCAGACCAGCCCCCAAATTTTGTATCTTATCTCAGAATCAAACTGTTATCTGAACATAAACTACTATACCAACATATTACAGTGGTTATATTGTTATATGTTGGCCTTGGCTGTGTCTAATATGGCATGGCTCAATTGCCTCAGCACGTAAGAAACCAGATTGTGAGATGTCATAAAGAGGGTCCAAGAGTGTAAGTAGGCTACTTGGCATAAGTTAAAACAAAGAGCCAGGAGTGATTAAAAAGTAAAAAAGGTAAATGAAGATCCATGTTAACACAAACAGGCACAGTGGACGGCCTTAAATACAGCACAAATACACAATTTGCTATTTTTTGCTACATATAATTTGACTGAAAAGCAGATGGCGTGTTTGATGGTGGACAGAGTATCAGCAGAAACTAATGCATCAATAAAAAAACCCTGAATGAATTAAGCCTCTGCAGAAAGAAAGAAAAGAAGGAAACAGCAGCTTAAAAACAGCACAGTGCTGCACGATTCGCCAAAGATCATGAAAAGAAGCATTGTGACCATTAGTGAAAGCACTTTTAGTTAGAGTTACAACCAAATAAAAGCAAGAATAATACTTCAAGTAAGAGGAGGTCAACAGTGCTGGCTGTGAAACACGAGTGCAAACAATGTTGGGGAGATAGCAAGTTTGTGCCCAGAAACTGAAGGAAGGTTGCCCTGAGGTCTTAACAAAGTGGACACAGGAGGAAAGAGTGAAAACTATGTCCCCTAATTCAAAGAGACTACATCTGGAGTGTTTTAAAGTAGAAAGTCAAGCAACAAAATTCCTCCAGCAAGGAGCAGCTCTGAAAAGAATCATCTGTGAAAAGCACTTCCTCCAAGTCCAGGAGGATCAAATTTATCACCAAACCTACAGGCAAAAAAAAAAAAAAAAAAAAAAAAAAAAAAAAAAAAAAAAAATATATATATATATATATATATATATATATATATATATATATATATATATATATATATATATATATACATATATATATGGACTGTAGACTATGTAGGTTTCCTAGGAAACCACCAGGAAAACTGAAGAGCATGCCTACCACTCTCTTGTCCGGCACGCGCTGCGTGAACACCCTGTACAGTCTCCATGTCTTCCCCAAAATTGGGCCAAACACCAGGGT
Organism: Copadichromis virginalis; assembly: GCF_057382275.1. NCBI lineage: Eukaryota > Metazoa > Chordata > Actinopteri > Cichliformes > Cichlidae > Copadichromis > Copadichromis virginalis. The sequence goes on from NC_140633.1 coordinate 21,486,198, forward strand.
ACTGCCTACACAAAGCATCCACATGCGAGTCTACGGTAGAGAGCATGGTATGATTACTTCAATCTAACAATGTCAACGCTAATACAGAGCGGTGAAGGGAAGTTGGACTCACTTGTAGAACAGCTATAGATGCTCCACTTTCCTCGACGGCAAACAGGAAACCGCTGCTATAGGTGAGGACACTTCCACAGAGAGTCAGGGCATTGAGGTTGGGGCTGGACATCTTTACTATCCTAATGACATGACACACATTATGTTAAATGACTTCTGTAAGCCTCTCTTTGTGTTTATATACTGCGTATGTTTCACTGTACCTGTTGTTTTTGAAGCGCAGGGTGAAAAGGAGGAAGCAAAATGCCAACAGGATTCCACAGGAGAGGAGCGTCCACACCACAGCAATTAGCACCGATGAGAGAGAGCGCCTCGGGAGCTCTGCTGCCATCTGCAAACGCATACATGCAACATGCAAACATGCATCCAAATTATTTCAGATGCTGCTCTTGTGCATCTGAAACTCTCATTTTTTGAAATCACGGACACAAAACAATAATAATAAAAAAAGAAACACAATTCATTTGGACAAACACGATTTTATTAAACAGCAAGAATTACCCTACAGACTTGGAACTTTTTTTGGCACAGTTGAAACGTTAAATTGAAAACTAAACGAAGCATTCAAGTAGAGATCGCACGTTACGAAGTTTTAGTTAACAGGCACGATGATGAGAGGTGCTGAGTTAACCCCGCTGTGATTCCTCCGTGGGTTAAAGTAGGGGAGAAGTCTGCCACTGAAGGTGCACCCAGTGAAGGAGTAGATGTGAGAATGAGAGTCCACGTTGTAAAATGAAACCTGTCCCCAGCCCATATCCACATACACCCCAATTCTCTGGGGCTTCTCAATCAGCGGGACACACACAGGGCTGTTGCTGAGAGCCCAGTAGCTCTCATCCTTTCGCATCCCCAGCGACCAGTAGCCCCTGTCGGGGTTTAGCACATTCCCTCCTTTTCTGGTCACCATTTCAAGCGCAACTCCAATATCCCATTCTGTCTTTTCTTTCACCTCGACTTCATAGTAGAACCTTCCAGCAGAGAAGCCCTCCTTTCCCAAAACGCTCACACAAGGGTAAAATCGCTCTGGGTTGTCAGGAAGGCCGAGGGATACGTCACCGTGATAGACCTGCTTCTTGTTTTCAGACAGCACCAGCTTGGGATGAGCGGTATCAGGATCCAAATGCACATCCACAGCATATTGCTGAGCTTTCTGAAATTCGGATTCGCAGAGCCTCTTCACCTCAGCTTTTACCGTCTCCTCCAGCTGACACATTACTCTCCTCACCGCTCTCCTCACTATGCCCACATATTCAGTACTCTCTAAGCAGGTGTCGGACCAGTCTTTGGTGGCTGGCACTGTGGCAAAAGCTGGAAAGTATTGGAGAAGATAGAGATCATCGTCGGTGAACGAGAGCTGCTCCAGTTCATCTCTCCTGCAGCTCAGCTGATCAATCTCCTGCTCCAGCTCCAAGATAAGCCTGCTGGCCATGCTTTCTACTTGCTTCTGCTTTGCGCCAATCACCTCGGCCACTTCAGCCTGGCCTCTCTGGACAAGCTGGAACAGCTTGCTGAAGACGCGCAGACTCTCTTCAGTCTCCCTTTCTGTGTTTCTCCTGCTGATTTGAATGATTTTATTGATATCACAGACTTTCTGCAGTCGGCGATGGATCATTTCTCCCACCTCTTTTTTTGTGCTCCCGATCTGAGCCCTTCTGTTCCGGCTCTCATCCTCTATACGAACAGTCTGATGAGCCGTGTGGTCTTTCGTAATGCAGATCTGGCACACGTACACCTGGTCAGTGTTACAGAACAGGTCGAGCAGCTTTTCGTGCTGCTTACAAACCCTGTCTTGCATGTTTATCATGGGCTTAATCAAGCGGTGTTTCTTGAAGGTGCCTAGAACGTGATGGGGCTCTAGATGAGTCTCACAAAATGAGGCCAAACAGTCCAGACAGGATTTAAAAGCCTTGACTGTTTTTCCAATGCATACATCACATGAAACCTCTCCTTTGTGGCCCTCTGACTGATCCATAGCACTGCTCTCATTTTCATTTTTCTTTTCCACCAACTCCTTGAAATGAGAAGCCACCTCCGATATGAAGGTGTTAACTTTGAGGTCAGGCCGCATGTACAGCTTGTGCTTGCACATGGGACACTGAGGCATGTTAGAGGTCTGCCAATATCTTTGTAAACACTCCCTGCAGAAGTTGTGCCCACAAGGAGTGGACACTGGCTGGTTGAACAAATCCAGACAAATGGGGCAAAGGAGCTGCTCCTTGGACAGCACACTGCCAACTGTGGCCATATCTAGAAGCACAGAGAGAGAGAAAACAGGTGGTGTTTTATGCAATAAGTTGGCTCAGCTTCTTGTATTTTTGTCTTTCCACTATAGCGTTAGGGATAGGAACACTTGGTGCCTGGTGGGCTGTCCACATCCACAAATAGCAACAAATGCATGGTGTTAGATTTCATCAAAGAGTATTTCACTTTAGCTGAGCAGTTTTTATGTCAGTTGAGGTCATTAGAAAATAATAAAGAGAGCCCATAAAGACACTGAACTAAAGGATAAATATGTTTCAATACTATTTTGTCATGTTAAAAATTACCATAACAAAGAAAACCGCAGTATGCTGTTCTTCCCTCCCCTGGGTGAGGATGCTATACACTCTGAGACACACCCATGCATAAATTAACATCAGAAAGTGAAAGAAATCAAAGCGATAACTCACCTCAACTCGTTGTGGCACGGCACGAAGAGAAAAGCTTGTTTGTGTTCCTTTGACACAGCGTCTCGGCTACTTTAGCGTCTATTTGGAAAGTCTTATTAGACTTTCTTTGCCTGCCTCACGGTGCTGATCTCCGCTGACTCGTCTCTTAAGGGCACCAGTGACTGAGACGATACTAAACATAGCTTCGGTAGTCCACCCCTATTACCTTTCGGGATATGTACCATTCAAATTGCTTCTCGAGTAGGATAGTAGCACACTCCTAGCTTGCTTGGTGTGTTTATTTACACGGCTCACTTGTTCCACTGACCAACCGACCAACATTTAAAATCTGCATTTAAAAGTAATTTGAAAAAACAGGGGTTTTTTTAGGCTTTGAGTGAACGTCTCTCGATTAAAAGTAATTTGCTAATCGAATTAATCAGAAGTAGTTTCACCCTTTTCACCCTTTCACAAGGTCAACTGCACAAGACACGCCAGTGTGCCAGCACTTTGTGATGTAAAAAGAATCTGTTTACTGTGTAAATGCAGGAACATGTGCATGTGACATCTGGATAGTCTAGATACACAAATGTGTGACAAATTAAAGGAAAAACTAACTTGGCCAGCTGAGCTGACCACAAGAAAAATCCTGTTGATTTATTATGCTGTAAGAGAAATGTACTGGCATTGTAAGAGTAATTGTAAATCTGGACAAAGTTGTTCACCCTCACCTTTATACTCTGGTGAAACATTGAGGGTTTGCTGAGTGGCTGCATGTATATTAAAACAACATGAATCATATTCTATGGCCTTCCTGTCAAGAGCTCTCAACCAGCTGAACACCTATGGGAGATTTTAGACTCAATCATCTATCATCAAAACCAAGAATGAAGGGATATCTTTTGGAAGTATAGGGTTCTGAGTTTCTTTTCCTTTAATTTCTCACCCATGAGTATACAGTATGTGCTTGGCATTGTTATATTTTTCATTATAAGTATATATATTAACATGAGAGAGTGACAGAGAGAGGTTACCGTGCTGAGACTGCATAGCCTCTGCAGAACGTCGAGGCTGTCCTGCCTGCTGACTCCAGATTGGATGAAGCAAAATGGGGACTCACACTGGGAGCTGCAGTTCAGCTCAGGCTCCATGATTGGCACCAGTCCGTCCACCATCACAAAAACATCCTGTTAAGCAATCAATAGATTTCACAGATGTGATGAAATGGACAGAAGAAACACACTGCTCTTTGTGAAAAAAACAACAACGAAAACACTAAAATCACTTAGTCCTGTTTTGCGATAACATTTTTACTGTATAATTATTTATCTTACTAATGGACCAATGTACTAAATTCCACAAGATACTAGAGACCAAGAAAACACATGTAGTGGCATTTTGTTTCTGTTTCCAGGTTTATGATTCACCTGACAGTTGTAGGACCTGAAGCCACCACAGTGTGGTGCTCTGACAGAAACCTCTGAGACGAGGAGTGACAGGGACAGAGACAGTGATAGTGCATTGCATAGATAGCAGCCCAAACAGAAACAGGCATTTTAAACAGACAAGAATATTAGAATTACTAGAATATAAATAAGAGAAGTTATTAGGCATTAGTGGTATTTCCAACTTTAAAACAATAAACATGTACAACAGGAACTCTGTTTCTGCTTATCCTCAATTTTTACCATCACCTTGTGATCCCAGAGGTAAACTAGCAAACAGTGGACCACAGCCTGTGACAACACACATTTTCACATTGACCAGGCAAAAGAAAAAGGAACAGCAGAGCTAATTTAGCATATCAAAGTTAACATTTCAGGGTTAAGATTTCCCCGACAGCCAAACAATCCACAATTATACCTTTAATTTAAAGCATCTGCAACTGAAGAGGTAAACTTTAATGCCAAACAACAGTTTGTCACTCTTGCCGCAGGAATTTTTATGAGGCTGCTCTGGGCTGCACTGACATGTTGCACGTTTAATTATGCGGCATGGTCTCACATGATACTGTGAGCTGTAACTAGGACAGACGAGAGTCTGATCGTTGTAATCGCTGCTGTGACTCAGCCACATGTTGCTAAGACGATGTAAGACTACTTGTATCGATACAAATTGGCAGACCGGTGGGTGTTTATGTGAGTAGAGTGCTATTAGGCATCACACGTCTTGCCTTTGTAGAATGACTAAGGTAACCTGAAAGGCTCTGGGGCTGTTCAGTTATGGGATCAATCAAAATGAAAGGGGGAATTGTGCAGAAATAGTGCAGTGTAGCAGTGTGGCATAAAAACATCCCATTTGCAAGCTCCTGAGTGAAAATGATTAAGCAGGGCTGACAGTAATGTAAAGTATAAGGCATTTCCAAATATTAAGGCTGTTTTCAGAACAAAGAAGCCATCTTTTCAATATATCTAGGAAATGTCTGGAGTTCCTGTTCATATCCTTTTGTCACTTTCCAAGTTTAGATCACAGTTCTTCTGCTTCCTGCAGGAAAAGCCGTCAGAGAGAGGCATTTCCGCAAGTTTTTTCTCAGAATCCTGCCTCTGTAGCTTTCAGCTTAGGCCAAAACCCACCCCCCTGCAGAGGTCAACATCCAACTGTGAGGGGGTCACCGTGTAAGCAGGGAGAGCAGTGCTAGACTCCAAGCTGAGCTTGGTTTTATGGACATGTTTTGACAGTTCAGAATAATCATGAGGAGTGTCTTTTGAAGTCCTGAAGGCTAAACCGCAAGTAATACCTGAGCTACCTGTAGCCTTGATTGTCTTACTTTAAACATGGGATGGGCCTAATGGGCTTAATGTGCCTGCAGCGGGGCTTTCACTTTTGTACTTATAAGTTTGTCTTAAAAAAAATTAAATAAAATAAAAAACTGTATGCAGTGATTTGCAAATCATTTGAACCCTGCGTTTGACTCACTTCATAGACAACGTATCAGATATTGAGAAACATTGCTTTGTGGAAAATAACAGCACATTTTGGGACGTGACAGTTTGAAACGGATGCCAAAAACACATTTCAAAGACGTTGGAACAGGGATATGTTTCCCACTGTGTTGTGTCAGCTCTTCTTTTCATAACATTCTCACCTTTGGGAACTACAGAGACAAATTGCTCTTGTGAATGGCATTTCCCCCCCAGGTGTGCTTGATATGCCAGCAGATTGAAATTTCAGAGCCAATTTCATGACAAAAATGTTTTCAGAGATTGACAGCACTGGACTCCAGGCAGGCCAGTTCAGCACCCAGATTCTTACAGGGTCTGTGGTTGAAAGGGTTTAGCTGGAAAATATTGCTCAGAACCTAAAAACTGTATATGCTGTTTAGTATTAATGGTTCCTTCATGGCAAGTTTCACAGACTGCGGCTTGTATCTGTGCAATGATAGTCTCTGCACCTGCCTGTTTTAGCTGACTCAGACCCAGAGAGGCATATAGTGTTTATGGTATTGTCTTTGCATAATAAAACTTTCACTTGTATTTCTGAATGCAGCAAAAACTGTGCTCACTCTCAGTGGTTGTTAGCAGTGTTTCTGAGCTGTGAAGTGATTTCCACCATATTTCGTTTTCTTGTTTAATGCAAATGTCCAAAAGCCCAATCATCACTTTTGGCTTTTTCCTTTATGTGAAAAGATTTCTCTCTATTCTCTGAATTTTTTCATAGTTTTATGCACCACAGAAAATGAAATTCAAAAATTATTCCTCACTTTATGTTGAGGACTATTTCTAAGTTTTTTGTTGTTACAGGATAATCCTTTTTAAATGTATTTTATGACATCTCCATTTAAAAAAAGCAACAAGTTTGAAAATTATATTTATTACAATTATATTTATTCTTCTTGCATTTTAAACTAAATAGAAAACCACAGCCAGTAGTTCCACATGTTTAATTTGGCAGATTTCTTTTTACACCAGATTCCCTTCCTGATACAACCCCAAAGGGATTTATATCTCCTTCCTGGATCGACTCGGGAATGTTTAATTTGTAAGCTTAATCTGTAAATGACACTATAGAGCCGTAGGTTAAATAATTTAAGAATCATCGCAGTTTCGCTGCCTTAAAATAAATAAACAAATAAAATAAAGTGAGTGTCTTTAAATGTTGGTAACAGGGGTGTACCACTGTGCCTCCCTTTGGGACACATTTTCTTACATTCTTAATTCTTATTAAAAATTGGAGTAAAGCCCATTCATTGTTCTGTCAATCACTCTGTTCATCTTTTAAGATTAGAGTGTTGTAACCATCAGATGTAAAGCCTGGTTCAGGGGCCATTATTGAAACATTCCTTCATAGCCAGTAATCCGTTTATAAGTTTATTCCCTAAGCTGATTTAGAACGCAATTACTGGCACTAAAATCCCACCTCAGGCCATTTCTGGGCACATCATCCATTTTTTTTGTAGGTTCTGGATTATATATTTTATAGAGACATCAATTCATCAAAATGTATATTTTCTCTGAGAACGGAAGCAATTTGACTATACAAGCAGAAAATCTGATGAGTTCTCAGCGTATCAGTTTAAAGTTTACCAAGAAAAAACTATAGAGAAACCTTATGTTATTAGCCTAATTATTTAATCATTATCATGAGAGTAGATACTGTAGATATAACATACAAGGATTGCATGTGGATCCATGCAAGCATCATATTAAAATATTATGTCATTAGTATGGGTCCAGATAAATTTCATCTGATTTTAGCCATACCGTCCAGACTTTGCAAAGAGCATAAACTGAATGAAACGTGCGTGTCATCACTGCTTTGTAATGAAGCACCAATAAAAAGAGAAACAGATAACATTAAAATAAAGTGAAGAAGAAAGCAATGATTTATGAGCTATAAAAATTTGAATATTGGATAAAACACCTGTACGAGATCGCTTAAAGAAAATAAGCCTTCCTCCGGGTTCGGTAGCATAATCAGCTGTGAAGTGCGATCCTATCCGGTAAAAGAGGCGACCGCTCATGGCTGTAATTAGTAGGCTGTACAGTAAAGCAGCCAATTTGTCAGCTAAACCCGCTGAGAAGAAGAAGAAGAAGAAGAAAATAATGACTTCAAAAGAACAAACCTCGATCTTCAAACCGCACGCAGGATCCCATTGCTTCGTCCCGTCTCGGACTCCATGTCGCCAGACTCAGAAACCTTATGATAATAAAAACTGAAAATAAATTAAAATATAGTTCCTTATCTAACATTGCTACATGGCTTTCGCGGCCGCACACTTGGAACGATTCCCGCCCGTCACTCCGGAAAGAGCCCGTCACTCTGGAGAAGTTCAGCAGAACTCTGGAGTCCTCCTTTGCGCACGGAGGAAGGGGAGGGCGCGAGTGTGAGCGAGTGTGTGTGGGAGATACTGTCTCTCTCTCTCTCTCTCTCTCTGTTTCTCTCTCCAAAAAAGAGAATTCAAAGCGTGATGCGGTGCACGATTGTGACAATGTGGGTCCAGTACGGTACAGGGGGCCCCTCGGGGACCTGCGTGTGGCAGATGGGACAGGGCGGCGCTCTAACTATCACCAGTACAAATAAATAGAGTGAAAACAGCGCTCGTTTTAATGGAAAGAGAAACACACATCATCACTGTTTATATTATCGTTATTTTTCTTCCAAAGCAGACGTTTATGACGGATGGACATGAGGTCGCCGTGCAGCCTGATGAGGACAGATTGAGTTTCTCAGATTGCTCAGCGAGCCTCTGCAGAGGTATGTCAGCATTTATTCAGCCGGCTATATGAGACATAAAGGTGTTATTAAGACGTCACTGTAGGCTTACAGTGTGAGCCTACACGGCGGGTCATTCCTGATAAGGGAGTGCCACCACTGAGAGCTGTAAGTGGGGAAACAGAGACAAACACAGATTATCAGAAAAGAAGAATATGCGGATATCCACTCGTGCGTCCATCTGCCCCCATTAGTCCCATTCACACGATATAAAATTTTCTCCCATGGCTGTATTAATCTATAGGTTCACTGCTTTTAAATTTTAAAGTCACTTAATCTATATTAAAACTCTGAACAGACGCATATAGCTCCCTGTTATTTCAAATAGGCCACAGTACGTGTTTACAGTGCACCATTGTTTCATGTTTGAAAAAGCTTTGTGCTCCTGTGGCCTTTCCCCGGAATTAAACATATAAATTATTCTGGCATCGAAACTATGACAAACCAGATTTTCCAAAACCGGAAAGCTTACAACAGGGGCCCTGCAGCAGTTATCCCAAAAGTTGGGTTTCATTTTTCAGACTTCTCAGGTGGGAACCAGGTGAAACGCAGACGCAAACATATTTACGTAAACAGGATGGAATGACTGCGTTGTGGTTAATGAACGCCCAAACAGCTTCCGGCACATTGAGTGTATTCTTCAGTAACAGCATTGTTTGTTACTTTCAACAAGTAAATATTTCAAAGCAGAATTAAATTCAGTGCAGGCTTGTAGTCACGAGAAGAAGAAAAAGATAGTAGTTGTTTTTATTTGTTATTTTTAAAATTGCACTTAAAAAATACAAGAAATTCTCTAATTTGTTGAGTAAAAAGACATAAAACACGATGTAGGCACTTGACATCCAGCTGCGTCAATGCAAAAGACCCATTGTTTATTTGTGTCTTTTTTGGACCTATATTACATTGCAATATGCATTATTTGGAAGATGGTTTTCATGTCAGTGGCTGTGGCCAAACTGTTGGTTTTAAATATGATAAAGTGCCGGGAGAACAGATTATTATGAAGCATGTTAAAATATGTAATTCAACATCATGTATTTCATTAAGGACAATTAGGTCTTCATTGGAGGCTGGCAATAGGACCTTATGAAAAATGCACTGACTACAGTACTAATCACTCATCAGTGTAAGAAAGTTTTAAAAGAATGCACAAAGAGCTGGAGTGGAATATGGGATGAGTGTTTTTAAGCTCATAATTTTTCTTGTGAGCTAAGCTCAAATGACATGATGTCAGTACTCCACTGAAAGGCTGAAATGCTGTCACCAGCTCAGTTACACCCAAAGTGTGTCGATCACTCTCGGGTTTCCTTCAAGATCAGGTTCAAAATAACTGCAGCAGCAGGTGGACTGCAATGATGCTCAGGTTACTAGGAGCTTGAATAATTGATGTGAGGACAGGGAGGGGGCTGTCACCCATAAAGCAGGAGTCAAACAGACGAGGCTGAATGGGAAGGCGAACTGGATGAAACAGGACACATGTTGTTCCACTGAGCTTAACATTGAGATGTTATAATTACCAAATTAAGGTATCAGTGAGAGCCTCTATCTTTCTCTGCCGTGTTGTGCACATGGAGCAGCTGGAAGTCCACCAAACCAAACAAAAAACAAGCAAAGCTTATAAGCTCCTGACACACCATTTCCTGTTGAACCACTCCTGAATGCACCGCTGTTTCCTGACATGGAAGCATCTGCATTTGTGGTCCAACATGTGACCGCAGCACCAACAGTGTACTGTGTGGGTGGAAGCACATTGTTCTACGTTTGAAGCATCACAATCTTCTTTTTTTTTTCCAGTTCCAAGCTGTCCTTGCCTGAGCCCGGACGCTCCTCCGTGACATGCCCAGGTTTGCCCACTGACATACCGGGAGACAAAGCCCTCTCTGGAACACCGCAGATCCTCCTGCAGTGTTGCTATGGACCTGGATTAGAAACTTTGAATCAAAGCTCCCAAGCAGGTTCCAATCATGGTGTTTCTAAAGCAGCGGATTATGATAATGATTAATGTGGTAGCTGTAAAGCATCAGCCTACACACTTGTTAAAAAAAATAAACAGGTAACAAGTGATTATGCAATAACTGACAGCTAAAGTTAAACAGTTTTAAAGAGTCCTGACGCATTAGGGGTTTGTTTACTCAAATAACTGTTATTTAATCAAATTCTCATTTTAGCTCCATTTATGGTCTCAATCGAATCATTCTCATTTTCATCGTTAGCTATATTTAATTGGATTTATTGCTTTCTATTATATAATGTGATTGATTACATTGTTTACATTGATGTAAAAATTTGTCAACATTGTGAAACTGTAGATCCAAAAAAGGAGTTTGCCGTGTCACAGTCTTAAGCTATTTGATCTGTCGTATACACTTCTGACACTCAAGCAAAGACATGCAACAGTTTTAGCAAATGCTGAAGCAGACTGCTGTTAAATGCTTTGGAAAGACTGAAAAAGTGATGCTTTTTTTGCAGCCATTCTTTTCTACTACACATCATCAATGAAAGGCAAATATATCCAAAAGCTGCAGTCACATGTTCCTTATTGTGTGTGATTAGCTGCTGCACATGGTTTCTTTCAAAGTTCCCGAGCATTTATGTGACAGTGTTGGCTGCTGCAAACATTTGCCTGAGATGAATGAATAAGAGATAAGTGATAAAAGAAGACTGAATGGCTTAAGGAAAACAAAGGAAGGGAAGAAGCTATAAACCAAAAAAACAAAAACACAGTTGCTCAGCTCTGGATGGTTATTTACCTGCCACTTCTTCTTACGCCCTTCTTGCTTCTCCGAACTCCAGCCTGATTTTCACTGTCGGCGGGATTAGCGGTATGACTTTGAAGACAAGGCTTCCTTATTGACAGGGTGTCTGCAGTGTGCGGCTGTCATAAGTAATAAGTGTAAATTTGAAAGCGATCGTGTGAGGTCTGGCACGCATGTGTAAAACATACTGGCTTTACTACGAGCTGATATGGGCTGGTATGCCTCAGACTGTGGGGCATTAAGAGGATTAAAGTATATTTAAAAAAAACACGTAGAAGTGCTTTGATTTTTGGATCACCTGCAATGCTGTAGTGTAACCACCAAAGAGAGCTGTGCTGCATGGAATTCAGCAAACAAACAAAAATTATATATGTTTGCATTAATCCTCAGATGTGACAAGGACTACACAGACGCTACCTTTCGAGAAGTCTAAAACATCCTCCTTGCTGCAGGCCCATTCTGCTTCAGGAGTGATCCGAGGTTTCAAAGTCTATGTTCAAGCAGTATTTTACTTTCTGTGACTCTGCAGGACTGATTTGACTCTTTGGTTTTGGTGACAGCTACCAGTCACAGCTAACTGTGCTTCATCACTGCTTGCGTCTCAGGTTGCATTTGACAGCATCCCCTTATTTAACAGACAAGGTATACCACTGTGTGCGTGCAAACCATAGATGTAACTCAGCACAGTGATGCCAGAGTGTTTCCTTGGTGTTTGCTGTTGGTAGAAGGGTTCATGTGCAAGTGCTGAGAGCAGAAATGAGGAACAAGAGACACGCTGCAAAAACAGGGGAACCCAGCTGTGACTTGCTCAAAGACCATTGAAAATAAACAAAATATGTGCTACCCTCTTTGCCAACCAGGCTTAATGAAACAGTGAGGTGAAAAGAAGTGGAATTAGATGCCGAGGTAAGAACAGAAACTGTGAAAAGAGGCGAGAGAAAGGAAAACAAACTAGTAGTTTAGCTGCCTTTGGCTGCTGATGTTAAAGGATTTGCAGATTGTGAGAGGCGGAATTCACTAGCTGTATCAGAAAAGGGCTCTTGGTATTCAAATGCAAGAATGAATTCACCTTCATATGCAAATGAAACCTGGACATATTCAAGCTACAAAATGGAACGGTTCGTGCAAACAACAAACACAAAGTCTTTAGGAGCCAGTGTTGCGCATGAATACATTTTAAAAAGAGTATTTCTGTGAACGCTGACCCAAACAAGTTCAGTTTGCAACTAAAAAACAGCATGAGCATGAACAGGTGCTGTGAGGTGCCTGTACAGCATTTGGTGCAACATAAAAAACAATGCAGCTTCTTGGTTTCACTACTACTAGTCAGATAATAGCAGCAACCAGTGATTCTACAAAAGCCAATCCAACCCTGTTCTTATTTAATTTAGGCATGTGGCCAGTATTAGGAAATATCTGCAAGTAACTGATCAGAAGAACTGAGTGTTACTTTTCATCTGTGATCACTTTAATAAGTACACATGCTCATTGCAAGTGTAGGCATGTAGACAATTCAAGATGACCAGTCAAACTGAGCTTCAGCATGAGGGAAGAAAGGAGATTTAAGGGACTTTGCCTTTGCCATGGTTATTGGTGCCAGAAACTGCATAGAAACTGTTGGTGTCCTGGGATTTTCCTCCACAGACATCTCTACAGAGAATGGTCCAAATGGTCCAAAAAAAAGAGAAATACCCAGTAAGCAGCAGTTCTCTGGGGAAAAATACCTTGTTTAGGACAGAGCTCGACTGCTTCAAGCTCTTTGGAAGGCAACAGACTTATTGCAACTAATGCAATGAGTGGTTGAATATCAAACATTAAAGCAGATGGAGTACGGCCGCAGACCACAACAGGTTGGCTAAGATCAGCAAACAGAGGCTACAACTTGCACAGGCTTACTAAAACTTGACAATACAAGATTAGAAAAATATTATATTTAATGAGTCTTGATTTCGTTTGCAATATTCTCATGCTTGTTCAGAACTTGGTGTAAATAACATGAAGGCATTGATCCATCCCAAATTAATTTCTTTATGACCACAGTGTACTTATCTTCTGATGGCCACTCCCAGCAGGATAGAGCACCATATCACAAAGCTAAAATCAGATTGGTTTTGGAGGAAATTTCAGTCAATAAATCTGCAGAAACAGTTTCCAGTGCCTTGTTGAGAATAGGCCACGAAGAATGAGGCAGTTCTGAAAACAAAAGGTAATCCAATATTGATAAGGTGTACCTAATAAAGTGTGTGTGTGTGTGTGTGTGTGTGTGTGTGTGTGTGTGTGTATTTATTTTTTTACCAGCATTAAAAAGTACTCTGATTCTATTAGGGTTAAACAGCAATCAATGTAGTTGTAATCACAGGCTGTGTGGATCTGAGGAGATTCTGCTGCTCAGACCAACACATACAAAAAAATATATGTAAAAGGAATGCAATTCAGTCCTTTTCAGGACTAAAACGGTGAACATGTAACTTTTTAAATTGACATTAGTTATAGTTTCAGCTAATAGTTGTGCGAATCATTTGCACACATGCATATTACAGATACCAGATATTTAAAAAGCAGCCTCTGTATTCAAATCTTATAACAATATAAATGCAACTGAAGAATTCCAAGTTGTTGCTCCCATTTGCTTTAATTCAATCAGAAAAGATCACAATACAAACACAATTTAAAGATATAACAATCAGTCTTTATTAATGTCATTATTTACTGTACATCTACTTACAATATCTGAGGTTAAAGCATTGTCTATTCCAAAGCTTGTTACAAATGTAGCACTTTAACATTTTTTTAAAAATGGATTTATACATTTATATAAATCCATTTTGTTTTAAAGGGCTATTTTGTATATTTGCTGTTAAACAGATGAGTATGGAAATCAGATAAGTGACTTTTATAAAGCTAAATTATTCACATTTCAGGGTGCATATATCAGTTTCTTCATACTTGCTTTGCTGTTAGAAGTCTTGATTAGTAAGGCACTTAGGAATTGTAACTACTGTAACTTCTGTAACATAGAAGAACGTTCTTCTGTTTTCTTAACATTAAGGTCTAATGTGAAGCCAAATTGGATTTCTTCTCCTGACTAATGGACACAAACTGTCTGGGACATTATAAAATGACCCAGCTTTCCACACAAGCAGAAAGTTGCAGCAGATATGTAACCATACATATATCACTGACTGTGGGTTTTATTCAGATACATCTTCATATGTTTATGCCCACAGAAAACTAACAGCCCTGAACATAAACACAAAGGCTGGTACTGGGTTGCGCTCAATAGCTATTGTTTTTGTGCGAACACAGTGAATGGTTTTCCCTGGCCCAACCCACATCCACTTCCTGTGAGTCAGCCTGGATAAGCATTCTTCCACATAACCACTATGAGTTAATTTAAAACTACTAAGCCATCGCAGCCTTCCCCCCCCCCCCAAAGGTGGCATGCAGTTGAGACAAAAGCACTGATAAAAGATCGCCACCTTGCTATTCGGAAGGCAGTATGCAGGATTAAGTGGGATCTAGCAACATGACAACCAAGTCAACACCTCTGAGGAACCTGGAGCGGCTGCTAATGAAAGGTCCTCTGTAGAGACAATGTTTGGCTCATCTCTTCTGGGCTAAAGTAGAAACACTGGAGCTTGGTGGATGAGGACCCGCTCCTGTGTTGAAAGCCAAAACCAGGTTTTGTTCATCTGGTTTGTGTTTAGCCAAAATGCTGCACAGCCATTACAACCCATAATCAGACACTCAACTGTTTCACAACTGCTAACAAAGCGCAGAGTGCAGGACTCCATGTGAACCATTGTCTATGACACACCCCAGTCTTTCAAAAGCAAAGACATATTCTATTGGCATAGTTAACAGTTACTTTCCATCTGTGAGGACTCGGTCCTCAGTCATCTCCTTCACAGATACCCAGGTTGTCAGTGATGATTTATTTGAAATGACACACAATGGTTTAAACTTGACCACAGTTTAGTTCTCCCTTGTCATTGAGTATGCTGACTAGACAGCCACATATCTAACTTATGGTTCACAAATCTTTGCTTTTCATATTTGGGTGATCTAAACATGTGGTTTGAAATAGCTGGAAAATTGACAGGTGTGCACTTTTCCTCAGTTATGTGGGATATCTAGCTTTGGCCAGCAATGTTTAATTTTCTTTTGGTCCTCCAGGGTTGATCACATGACTGAAAGTGAACCCTCCCCATCAAAATCCTACATACTGGTCCTTTAGTATTTTGGGGGACTGGCCACAGCAAAGTGCGCATAAGCCCATCTCAAACCACAAAAAATATTTATAGTACCGCAGTTTGAAACAGTGTTCAAAGTTCCTGCTCACATACTATAAAAAACACTGACTTTTTCTTGGTTGGCACATCAGGCTTGATGGTCAAATAAAGTCAGATGAAGGCTGACAAAGAGCTCATACTCAAAGTGAAAATGCAGACTAATACACTGTAGCATCTGCACAGAATGAAATGTTGTAATTACAACTAAACATGTTGCCCTGAAAACAAAAAAGAATCCTTTCACTCCTTCAGTCAAACAAGAGTTTTACTGCCCTCCTGTGCTCAACCATGAGGCAAGCAGGTGTGGAAGGACCTTCCTTCATGTGCTCTAGATAGACTGATGTATGGTGAGACAACACGCTTCATGAAACAAAAGAAAAAAAAAGATTAAAAAAAGAAAGAAAACCAACCGAAAACATTCATAGAATAGATTTCACATTAGTAAGTTGTCTCACTTTTTTTGTGCGTTTCAGTGGCTGAAACGGGGGGGGGGGGGGGGGGGGGAATAAAAATGTGTATGAGCACTAATATGTCCAATAAAGTCTTAATCAGGGTCCTTGTTAGTGTTATAAAAACAATGGCAAACTGTCAAGGATTTGTCTGGACAGAGGATCAGATGTTCCTCTTGGTCATACTATCCCAGAAGCACTCTCTGAAGGCGGTCAGCAGGCACACTGTTCTCTTCTTCAGACTCTGCGTCGCTCTGCGGGTTGGAGCTACAGGGAGAGGTGCACTCAGGGGAGCACAGGTAGTGCATGAGGGGTAGCCGGTACTTTCCACAGAAGTCTACAAATTTGATCTGGCGCACGCACGAATCAAAGTACACACCTGGAACAAGAAGAGTGACAGGAAATGCACAGTCAGGCTTAAGTAACAGTAACTTGTGCTGTTCTTCACACACACACACACACACACACACACCCACCCCAATATTCTGGTGGGTGATGGGCTCCGCCAGGGCTGCCCTTTGTCATAGGTTCTGTTCAGAATTTCTAGGCGTAGCCAAGTGGTGGAAGGCTTTCACTTCGGTGGTCTCAGGATCTCATCTCTGCTTTTTGCAGATGATGTGGTCCTGTCTGCTTCATCAGGCGATGGCCTCCAGCTCGCCTTGGAACGGTTCGCAGCCGAGTGTGAAGCGGTGGGAATGAGAATCAGCACCTCCAAATCTGAGGCCATAGTCCACAGCCGGAAAAGGGTGGAGTGCCTACTCCGGGTCAGGGACAAGTTCCTGCCCCAAGTGGAGGAGTTTAAGCATCTCGGGATCTTGTTCACGAGTGATGGGAGAAGGGAGCAAAAGATCGACAGACAGATTGGTGATGCGGAGAGAAGAGAGAGCTGAGTGTAAAAGCGAAGCTCTCAATTTACCGGTCGATTTACGTCCCTACCCTCACCCTATGGTCACGAGCTGTGGGTAGTGACCAAAAGAACGAGATCGCAAATACAAGCGGCGGAAATGGGTTTCCTCCGAAGGGTGGCTGGCCTCTCCCTTAGAGATAGGGTGAGAAGTTCGGCCATTCGGAAAGGGCTCAGAGTAGAGCCGCTGCTCCTCCACATCGAAAGGAGCCAGTTGAAGTGGTTCGGGCATCTGACAAGGATGCCCCCTGGGCGCAGTTTTACGGGCATGTCCCACTGGGAGGAAGCCCCGGGGCAGACCCAGGGCACGCTGGAGAGATTCTCTCTCTCAGCTGGCCTGGGAACGCCTTGGTGTTCCCCCGGATAAGCTGGAGGTGGTGGCTGGGGAGAGGGAGGTCTGGGCTTCTCTGCCTGGGCTGCTGCCCCCGTGACCCAGCCCCAGATAAGCAGAAGAAAATGGATGGATAATATACAATATGAGGAACAACAGTTGTAGTGAGCAGCTCACAAGTGTGGTGAGCATGGTGACATAACTGTGGTTCCCAACCTGGGATATGGAATTTCCATAGGAAGGTCACAAGATAAAATTAAAGGAGCTATGACGCTTATCCTTATCCTGTCATATATACTGATACAATGGATAGATGCTCATAAAATAAGTTTCAAATAAGGAGGTCACCATATGTACAATTAATCCATGTGAGATTTCTTTTGCTACATTTAAATCTGTATATCAAAGAGAGGATATCCTCAATCTGATTATCTGAGGCACACAGCTCCGGCTTGGAGCACAGCAGCCTCACCCACCTATTGTTCACTGAAACTGGTGACATGGCATGTAATCATTAGGCACAACTCACCGGCACACTTGGGGTTGGGACACTTGCTGGCCAAGTCCAGATAACGCACCAGGTTTGCAGGCAGGTCAAAAGGGGAGTACAGAAGATTTCGACTCTTAACGGTGCGCCCTGCCAGCTCTAGCAATGAGGGTGGATCGTAGGTCATCTCCTTGACAAAGCGCACAACCAGCGGGTTGCCTCTAAGACTGAGCTCCTGCAGGTGCACCAGGCTCAGGATCTCTCTCGGCAGGTAAGTGAGCAAGTTGTTGTGTAGGCTTAAAGATCGCAGAGAGTGGAGCCTAGAATCGGATGCATAAGCACTCTGTCAGTTTTGTTTGCACTTTGATAAAAATCATGACTACTTGAAAGTTCAGCTACCAGATCAATGCAGGATAAATTACAGTTCTAACTCAGATAGCATCTCTGAGGAGACCATATAGTCAAGCTGTAGGTAGACTGGTGTGTGGCGATTGCTAGGATAGTTGGAGAGTGCTGATATTACCTGGTGAGCTGCGGTGGGACACTTTGGATGCGGTTGTCACACAGGACCAAGTAGGTGAGGTAGGGCAGATTCGCTACTTCAGGAGGAATGGCTGAAATAAGGTTTCCGCCCAGGTACAACATCTCCAAACTGACAGATGACAAAAGGAAACAGGTATTGATTTGCAATCTCAAGATTTTTTTCCTCCGTGCATCACACAGAGCACCATCTTTCATATGGTGCTCTGTTGTAGAGCATCCATTTCTCTCCTTTGTGATTTTTACCATGACAAATTTAAATAAATAAGTCTAAATGCAATAAAATTACACTTTCCATCACAATTGCTGCTGTGCAGGTATTTTTTTTCTTCCCCCAATTAAACTCCTATTGTCTATTGTTCCTATAGACAATAGGAGTTTATAGCCATAGCTTCAGACTCCTGTCAACCCTGCTGATGGCTGAGGGCCACAGATACCACAAAGAGCACTGTATTAGCCACCAATGATGATTTCATCTCATTAAATAAACAAATAAAGTGTTACATTAAAGTATGCCACAAGGGGGCGCTGAAACTTCACCTTTTCATGGTCAGAGTTCAGGTTTGTCACCAAATATGAAACTTTGCTTACAAAATATGTTGATTTAAATAAAAAACAAAACAAGGACATGAAATAAATTCTGAGATGATGATGATGACATTTACATTGAGGAAAACAGACATACATGCTTGTTGCTAGGCAAAAAAATTAAATAACCCCCCCCCCCAAAAAAAAAAACACAACAAAAAAACCCCCACCATGCTGAGTTATTATAGGTATCAAGAACACGAGTGGGTGGGGGTGAGGGGATGGCATCAAAGAGAGACATGAGAGAGCTATGGGTGGCTGGTCAGCGAAAGTAAGCTGTCAGGCCATCTGCCTGCAGGAACTGATGACACAGCGACTGCGAGACATGAAGCCATTATCCTGTCCTTGGTGGCTGAGCCTCTCTTTGAAAAGAACGGAGACATTCAGGGTCTGCTCACTGCCCACACCAACACCGTGAAACAAAACTACTGACAATTTCAAAGACATATCATGAACTGACTCATGGTACATCATCATCCATGCATAGTTTTGTTATAGCCCGCTGCTGTATTTTATAAACTGTCATTTGATCACAGCAGTGTTAGTGATAACTTGCACAATGACCAGCCATCCTACAAGATCGCTTGCTGAGACTAATGTTTGGGTCATGGGAAGGATAAACCTAAAGAAACTTGTTAGTATAGCACCTCTCTCCGTCTTACAGGTATCTAGCTGATATGCAAGGTTTATCAGCTAATCAAGTTCAGCGCGTCCTTAAAGGTTATAAAGCTGGTTCATGTGGTTACATGTACTTTGTCTTCTTCTTCTGTTTGCACCCCTGAAACACCACAGCACGACACATTCATTCACTGCTTGCCTAGATAATTCACCAGTTATTTTTTTGTATTAGTTTATTGGCAATATGACTAAATGTCTATTTTGTAGACTCTACAATTAATCCCCCCCCCCCAAAGTCTGTCACAAATCTTATGGAGTTGTATCAGGTCAATTGTCTTTGTAGGTTCTCAGTCATCCACATCGCAGTAATCTAAGGAGCTTGGAATGAAAAGTGACTCAAGTCCCCCCCTTTAGATTAACCATTTTTGGGAAATATAGTCAAAGAATACTAGCTTGACTTTTTTCCCCTTTATATAGTCTATAATATATATTAGAGATATTATATAAAGCCTGACTGATTTATTGGTTAGCCAATATTAACCATTAGTATTGCCTTAAAAATCCCATATCAGGCAGGCTCTAATCTTGTACACACATTTTAATGGAAGTCACTTCTTGCATTTCAATTCAAAAACAATGTCCAGAGGATCAATCAAACAGTCTTAATTCACAGTAGATGCTTTGACTTTAAAAGACAGAAATGCAGCATAAGTTTAGATTTAAAAAAAAAAAAAAAAACATATTAATGTAGTTGAAACCTTTATTAGGATAACAGATTTGGCTGCAGTGACAGTTTTCGCATACAAGCACCATCCAGTGTGCTTCAGGATTTTTTCAGATGCATTCCATCTTTCTCATCCCTGACCAATCAGTGTTGTCTCTGTGATCCAGGACCTCCTGGTTCATATACTGGGCACTGGATTGTCCTTTCATGTTCAATAAAACACAGTGCGAACCAGCTCTGTGTGAATGAGGCTCACAAACTCACAGGGTCAGCGAGGACGGACTACAGGCAACTAGGTCAACAAGGACAAACTGAAAATTACTCAGGCAGAAAAATGTGTAGAGTTACAAGTCATTTTGCTGCATGAGGGATTATTTTTGAAGAACAAGAAAAACTTAACATACAGTGATAGTGAACACAGATGAGTTTGTATGACGTAATCAATTAGATCAGGAGACGGCCTTTAAACCTGTGCTGTAACAAGTCACTGAGCTTTTTGGAAACAAAGATCACCAGTGTGTAATCAAAGTGTGCTTATCAATGATTATGATAGCAAGTGGACAGTAACTTTCCTACATTGCAAAGAGACTTAATGAACCCTTATCAGGTGCTATAGGACACATAACCAAAAGGAATCTCTTTGCGTGCACAACTGTTGCCAGGGTGCTTCAGCTGATGCAGCATTAAAGCTGAGACAAGAACGTAAATGTCCACACACACACACACACACACACACACTTTATTAGTCCTGATAATAAAGAAAAAAAGTATATACTGTCTTTTTGCAGCAATTAGGTGGCTCGTCTATAAAATATCCCTTTTATGATATGTTCACATCAAATGTGAAGCCAAGTTTCCCCTTTGTGCAAACAGAGTCAACTGTTTGGGTTTTTTCAAAGTCCTCAAATATTCACTTATATTTGTTCAATATTCTCCAAGACCCCCCCCCCCCCCCTTTTTTTTTTTTCTACATAAAAGAGAAGTTGAATCATAGGTCTCAGGCTGCCCAGAAACAGTTTAAGTATGTTTGTCCACCATTTCTGGTTGTCATCTGAAGATGAAATATTTTGAACTCTCATTTGGTCTGAACACATCTTCAGACATCTACTACTTTCCATTTAACTGGCATCACCTGAAAAGGGCTTTGTAACGATCCTACTTCCACATCATCGAAGTAATGAGTTTCGAAAGACAGCCGTGCAACAAACTGAGGGAAGCTTAGCAGTGTGGAGTTTCTTTTATTGTGTCATTAAGTTATTTTAAGTGAGTATGCAAGAATATTAACAATTAAGCCCACCATATCCATTCTGCTCAATAAGCACCTCCAGGAACAGCCACAGTCAGAGCCCAGACTTCGATCCATGTGAGAATGTGTAGTTGAATTTGGAAAATGCAATTCAATGTTGAACAGTTTTCAAGGAAAAATGGTGAATACAATACTGTACTGTCCACATATAAAAGGCTTACTGTAAAAAAAAAAAAAAAAAGTCTAAATACTTCCTGCCAGTATGTGTCTTATAATTAAATTTAAATAATTAAATCGGTTGCCTCTGAGCTGCAGTATTTTGTACGCGTTGATAAAACGATTAGGTTTGATCTTTGGCCCAGCATTCGGTCACTGTGACACTTGTACCTGTCAGCAGTTCAAGATAAGAAGTCCTTACCCTGCTTTGCCCCATTTAACAGAAAACAGGGCTGAAAAAGTTTTGAACAGACTTGAGCTGTTCGCTTTTATTTTGAAATGAGCTCCTCTGATCTCAGTGAACTTTTGAGCTTGGTTATAAAACCACGTTCTTGCTCGTGAATTTATTCAACTGCTCACTTTCTGCATTTTCTGCCAACAATGTCTTCAACAGTGCCGCAAACCTCCTTTCTGAAATTGAATAATCAAAACTTACAAAATAGAGTTAGTGTCTTATTCAACATGAAACCAAAATGAGCGACTGAGTCAATAAATTCACCAGCAAATTTGTCAGGGTTAAGGGACATTTTCCCATACACTCCAATCGAATACAGCCACAGTCAGACAGCCCTAAACACCATTTGGCAACCAGCAGCTTCAAGTGGTTGCAGGAGGTTGATGGCAGTTGCTGTGAAAATAGGAAAGCAAGCCTGCGACCCCGTGCAATCACCTGTCACTGGGAAAAGTGTATTCCCCCTGTTGGCAAAACCCTCATAGTTTCTTTGGTTGCTACTGCAGTCACAGTTTGAATGGAAGTGAAAGACTTTTCTCCAAAAACTTTTTCTGAAATTTTTGGCTGCACAGCTGGAGCAAAACTTTTACTGTAAAAGACAAACCTCTTCCATTTCCAGTTTTTGTCATACCTTTTCAAGTTGTTCCGTTGCTCGGCTAGTAATTAACAAATGTTTGCAGACAAACATGAAAATCTACAAGCAACTGTTGCAATATGCAAGCAACCAAAGCAATTAGTAGGATATTTCTAGTGAAGAACCTTCTTACAATCGGATTTCACCCAGCGAGAGCCAGCAACCACAACCAACCAGTAGAGAAATACATTTCCCTAGCAACCAGTCGAAAGATCCCATTCGATATGGCACAAGGAGTACTGCGAGTACTGCTGGGCCCAATACTCACATATCCTAATATATTCCCCAGAAACAGCATCTACTTTTCTTCTTTAAAAAAAAAAATAAAATAAAAATAAATAATAATAATAATAATAATAATAATAATAATAATAATAATAAGTTCAAAATACTTGCAGAAAAATTAAAAATGATATATTATTTCAACAATTTATATATGAAATTAATATGGAATTTCACATACATTTTAATTTTAAAATGTATGTGAAATTCCATAACATAAAGAACAGCAGGAAAAAGTAATTTTTACTAAGATATTTCATTAATCACCAACTTATGGATTTATGCATTTTAACATGTTTAGCGTCCAATAAGTTCAGAAACATCAGGAAACAAATTGCAGATCTTAGCAGTAATATTTTAGTCGCCTGACAGGTGAGATTTAGTTGGCTATATTCAGATATTGTTGCTGACTGGCTGAGCAGAGCCAGGCCAAGTCATAAACAGTCTAAGCCCTGAAAATGTCACATAAGACAGGTTGATGAATGTATATTTTTATTGTGTAATCATACAAGAGAAAGTGAATGTTTGACAACTTAATGCTACTGGGATAATAATTTTCATTGTCAGAGTTAGGACAGTGTTTATCCACACTAAGTAACTGCAAACAGATTGCAATAAGTATATCTGAGATTTAAAAAAAAAAACAAAAAAAACAAAAAAGGATGTATGAACAAAACAGGAAAAAACAAAAACAAACAAAAAACAAGCAAAAAAAAAAAAAAAAAAAAAAAAAAGCAAGATAATGGTATGCTTCCTTTATCTTAGTTATTTATCATTATGATTCACTAACAGTGATTCAAACAGATGAAAGCCTAGACTTGACTAGATGCGACTTTGCATTAAAACCATAGGCATTATCACTGGTAACCAACTACTAAGTTAGCAAGTTTCTATTTAAGTTAGTTAATATTGTCTGTTTTAACAATTGCATTGCTATGCAAATAAATTTAAAAAAAAATATAAGTCTATGCCTAAATAACAGCTAACTAGTTTTAGAAACTTATTGTCTGCTGGTTTCTTTTATTTATTTATTTATTTTTTTTACAAGCACAATAGTTACCCATTATAACAGTTGTGCCAGATGTATTGTGCCGAGACGAAGCGTGGACAATATATAGTTAGTATTAGCAGCGTTGAAGTGTGTCGTTGGTGGTGGGTTTAGCTCGGGCCGAGGGGCCCAAAGGCTGGCCCGTCTCTGCAGCAGATAACCATAGCAACGACCATAGCTAATTACATTGTTAAATTTAACCAAAAGGGAAGTCGTAAAAAAACCTATGTAGTGACCAATACAGGTAATATTCAGAGGGCTTTACTGGAGAGAAATAAAAGATTGATTCCTCTCCACCCCCTCAATTATCAGTTGGTCAGATTATATCGTATGCAATATAGTCGATTGCCTCAAGCAAAGATATGCAGATTGGACACTATACGTAATCCATTACCTCAGCGCTGGACTGAAACGTCACTCATATATTGACTTTTCGGCCGTTTTGTGTTGTTACCTTACCTGGTTAAGTTTTCTATCTCTGCAGGTATACTTTTCAATCTGTTTCCTCCGAGTGAAAGCGACTGCAAGCGCAGCAGTTTGGTACACTGAAGCGGGATCTCCTCGAATCGGTTCCCGCTAAAGTTCAGCACCTCCAGCTGCAGAGAGCCGAACTCCTTGGGCAGCGAGAACTCGTCCAAGCGGTTGTTCTTGGCTATAAGTGTTTTCAGCTTGGTCAGGCGCATAATGTCCTCACAGATGAACGAAAGTCCGTTGTTGCTAATGTCCAGAAACTCGAGGTTGAAGAACAGGGTGACCGACGACGGCAGCGAGCCTAGTCGGTTGTAGTTCAGGTAGAGTTGTTTGGTGTCTCTTTTCCTCCTGTCGGTGATACTGTCAACGCTCAGAGTGTTCAAACCCAAGCGTGAGAAGTCGAGCACGCCGTCGCCCACTGCCGCTGCCCGTTCGTGACTCTCCATTTTGGCAATTTTGTTTCCTTTTTTTCAACTCTGCAAAAGTTTCGCAGAGAACGTTTAACGTCAACGCGTGACTTAGCTCCACAAGTTGCCTATTTTTAACATAAAGCACGAGCATCTACCAGTAACATTTAACAGCATTTCTAATCACGTCTAAATGACTAATGTATTGCTTACAACAGGCTGAAATAAGCCACAATAGCTACACCGAACGCTGTGAGGCTCTTCTACTCGCAGCTGTTGGGATGGCCTGTGGCTTCCTGGTTCAGATTGGCTGATTCTCCATATAAATCCCGCCCACCCACGCGCCCATTGGGTTCGCTCCCGATCTGTCATATTACATGGCATTGATTAAGGGAGTTGTAACTGATTTTTGGAGTTTATTAACAGTTTCCTGGCACAAGTTGCCATGTACAACCTCTGACTGCATTTTTTTCCTTGTTTTTGTGTTTTTTTTTAAGTCTTACGAAAACGGGACAGTGGTGGCCGATGATCGATAAAATCAGCTACCCATTTTCTCTGCCCTTATGCAACACGCGTCCTCTGTTACGTTATGCAGTTCAATGCTGACTTGGATGTGCATGGAATGAGAAATAGGTACAGGATAATTGGGTTCCTCCCACTGAATTCAGGTCTATGCATAAAAATGTCACAGCTTATTCACCGCGGTAAAGTGAGCGGTCATTTGTGAGCCGCGGTCAAGCCAGCTGCTTCTTCTTCGCCGCATAAATTTCCTTGCGCTTTTACACCAGTCTTTACGGTAGCGCCTTTTCGCTTTATATCCTTGCTGAAAGAGCAGAGTGAAGTATTTAGTGAGTTAATAATCTGTTAATTTATGTGACCCCATCTTTATATTTTATTTTCACTATATATGAAAGTTGCTAATATGTAAGAAATGTTTATTCTCTGAATCTGTAATATATGGTGCATTTTGTTTGTATGTTTATATTACTAATAAAGAAAAAAAAAAAAAAAAAAAAAAAGAGCAGAGTGAAGCTGACCCCCCACCCACTTGAAACGTAAAGGCAAATAGGCGGAGCGGTTAGTGCTACGTTTGTGCAGATTTGTGCAGGTAAAATTAGCGTTTGTGCTGCTACGGTTTCCGAGATATTAAACTTTATTTTATAGGTCATTCAAAGGTCACCATCTCCCCAGACTGCTCCAAAACGGGCCAAAATGGTCTACTTTTTTAGTGCTACGTTTGTGCTGGTTTGTGCAGGTAAAATTAGCGTTTGTGCTGCTTCTGTTTTAAAGATATTAATGAAAATGTAAAGGTCAACCAGCCCCCCCACATTACCCAAATCCAACAAAAGTGGTATCAAACGTTTGTGCTACGTTTGTGCTGGTTTGTGCTGCAAAGATTTTCGTTTGTGCTGCTATCATTTTAAAGATATTAATAACAATTTCTAGAGGTCATCAGAGGTCAACCAGCCCCCCCACATTAATTAAATCAAACAAAATGGGTGTCAATCAACTGTGCTACGTTTGTGCTGGTTTGTGCTGCTAAAATTTTCGTTTGTGCTGCTTCTGTTTTAAAGATATTAATGAAAATGTAAAGGTCAAAAGGTCAACCAGCCCCCCCACATTACCCATATCCAACAAAAGTGGTATCAAACGTTTGTGCTACGTTTGTGCTGGTTTGTGCTGCAAAAATGTTTGTTTGTGCTGCTAACATTTTAAAATGTTTAATAAAATAACGTCTTGATGCGTGCTTAATCATCCAGGTAAGTAAATCCCAAAAGGTTGATTCTGTTCATCTGGACATTTTCAGTTGGAGAAACGTTTCGTCACTCATCCAAGTGACTTCTTCAGTCTCAGCTGACTGTAGGTTTCCCCAACCATATAAACAGTACATTTGCATAGTGAAGGAAACTAGCGCCACTGAATGAACAATGTGCCGGGGGGTTAATTCCATGATTGTTAGTATGCAAATTCTTATGACCATTGATCAATGACAACTAATCAAAGCCTATTGATCAATGGCCATGAGTACCATTCACAGAAAGTGGGGAATGGCTACAATCACAGCATTGTAGGATGGCGAAAGATGTACCCTTGGGCCCCCCTTCTCGATCCAGAGATGGTCAGCATCCTGACAGCCCGATGGACGAAGCTGTCTCTCAGTCTGCTGGTTCTGCCCCGGAGGCTCTTCAGTATCCTTCCTGATGGCAGCAAACTGAAGACGCTGTTGAAGGGATGAGTGGAGTCACCTGTAATGGAGACGACCTTCCAGATGAGGCAGGTGCAGTAGATCTCCTGGGAGAGAGGTCCCCACAATGCTCTCGGCTGCTCTCACTACCCGTTGTCATTTTTTCCTGCAGAACCCAATGCAGGAGTCATACCACACAGTGATGCAGCTGGTGAGGATACTCTCAACTGTGCCTCTGTAAAAGGTGCTCATAATGGGGGTTGAATCTCTTGTGCTTCTCAGTTTGCAGAGGAAGTAGAGTCGCTGTTGGTCTTCTCCACATTCAGGGACAGGTTGTTGTTGCTGTACCACTCTGGCAGATGGTTAACTTCACCCCTGTAGTAGATCTCGTCGTGGGTCAGCAGAGTGAAGAGAAGGGAGCTCAACACACATCCATGGGGAGCCCCCGTATTCCGTGTTCTTGGGCTGGAGGTGTTGCTGTTGACCCGTACTGTCTGCTGTCTTCCTGTCAAGAAATCTAGCAGCCCGTTATACAGCAAGGTGCTGATCCCCAGCAGATCCAGTTTGGGAATGAGTTGCTGGGGAATGATGGTGTTGAATGCTGAACTGAAGTCTATGAACAGCACTCTGACATATGAGTCTCTAGTGTTCAGATGTGTGAGGGCTGAGTGAGGGGCAGTTGAAATTCCATCATCGGTTGAGCGTTTTGACCGGTATGCGAACTGAAATGGATCCAGGTTGGGGGAAAGCAATAATTTGATTTGATGCATGACTAACCGTTCAAAGCACTTAACTTAATAATGATGGAGGTGAGTTTGACAGGACGGTAGTCCTTAAAGCAGGAGATAGATGACTTCTTGGGTTCAGTAATGATGGTGGAGGGATCTCCACACACTGTCTGGGGATTGTGTCACCACGGTCTGTAGAGTGGGCTTGTAGTCTGTGATGGTTTGTATTCCTTGCCACTGCCTCCAAGTATCTCTGCTGTCGCTGAAGCTTTGCTGTAGCTGATGCCACGTGACAGGTTTGCCCTTGCTGTTCTTAGACTCACCTAATTCCCGGCTCTGAAGGCTTGCATTTTTCAACTTTAGGAGCATTTAAACCTGACCTGTGAGCCATGGTTTCTGATTGGCCCAGACAGTGATAGTCCTGGTCTCTGTGACATCATCGATGCATTTTGGGATGTAGGCAGTGACAGTTTCTGTATATTCCTGAAAGTCTGTGGTGTTGTCGTGTGTGGCGGCCTGTGGTGGAAAAGCAGTGCCTCTGAGGACCCTTCTGGCCACACCTGTACCTGCTTACGAACTGGTTTGGTGACTTTGACCAGGGGCCTGTGGGAACCCATGGCACACCTAGATTTCTGCCTGCACTGACCCTTATGCAAAATAGGTGGAATTAAGACAGTTCCAAAAGCAAACACAACTGATCAGTGCTGAGAGTGGTCCTGTTGCTGAGGTTGGGATGATCCTGTAATCTCTTATGAACGACCTCCAACGCTTCTATGACTGGGATGCAAGTGAAGACAGATGTAACATCTCTCTCTCACTGTACATGTACTGTTTATAAAATTAGGGAAACATAACCTGCACAAACAAAATAATTTGCAGGACAAATGTTTGACATCAATTTTGTTCGATTTGAAGAAGGTAGGGGGGGCAACTTCACTCACGGGTGTTTATAAGGTTGGGGAAACCTACAGTCAGCTGAGACTGAAGAAGTCACTTGGATGAGTGACGAAACGTTTCTCCAACTGAAAATGTCCAGATGAACAGAATCAACCTTTTGGGATTTACTTACCTGGATGATTAAGCACGCATCAAGACGTTATTTTATTAAACATTTTAAAATGTTAGCAGCACAAACAAACATTTTTGCAGCACAAACCAGCACAAAGGTTTGACATCCATTTTGTTTGATTCCATTAATATGGGGGGGCTGGTTGACCTCTAGAAATTTTTGTTAATATCTTTAAAATAATAACGGCACAAACAAAAATTTCTGCAGCACAAACCAGCACAAACGTAGCACAAACGTTTGATACCACTTTTGTTGGATTTGGGTAATGTGGGGGGGCTGGTTGACCTTTTGATCTTTACATTTTCATTAATATCTTTAAAACAGAAGCAGCACAAACGCTAATTTTACCTGCACAAACCAGCACAAACGTAGCACTAAAAAAGTAGACCATTTTGGTTTGTTTTGGAGCAGTCTGGGGGGATGGTGATGTCATCAGCAAAAAATATAACTTTTAATATCTCAGATACCGTAGCAGCACAAACGCTAATTTTACCTGCACAAATCTGCACAAACGTAGCACTAACCGCTCCGCCTATTTGCCTTTACGTTTCAAGTGGGTGGGGGGTCAGCTTCACTCTGCTGATTGAAAGCCTAGACCCGTGCACACGTGCGCGCGCGCGAACAGTCACACACGCGCGCACACACACAAATTACAATGGAACAGCCCAATAGAGTCAATACAATTATGGAAAATTCAAAAATTCATTAAAAATCATCCTTAGTAGTTGAGGTCCAACTTTCAACACATTCCTTCTCTGCACCTACTGTACCTGTGCGCCAGGTTTCATCCAGATTTACTGTAAAATTCCTCAAAAATTAAAGGACAGTTATATGCAATTCAATACAGCCAATACACTACAATTATGGAAATTTCAAAAATTCATTAAAAATCATCCTTAGTAGTTGATGTCCAACTTTCAACACATCCCTCCTCTGGGACACCTACTGTACCTGTGTGCCAAGTTTCATCCAGATTTACTGTAATATCCTTCAGAAATCACAGTAAATTTGTGTTCAGTTCAATACAGTCAATACACTACAAATTTGTCTATTTCATAAATTCATTAAAAATCATCCTGAATAGTTGAGGTCCAACTTTCAACACATTCCTTCTCTGGGACACCTACTGTACCTCTGGGCCAGGTTTCATCTCAATCTGCTGCATCAATAATTGTTTAATATTGATGGATCAAAAGTGCTGCTGAGAGAGTCATGACAGGGACTATAAAGAGACAGCATATTTGCTTGTCTTCACTGACTCGCTCTGAAATCCAGATTTTAATTTTGGAATATTAGGTGTGGTTCCTATAGAATTTTAAGGTTGAACGGTAATCAGAGTCTTCATCTCTTAGACCTCTCTTCTGTGGATGCAGCTCACATCATTCTGTACAATACGATCATTTTTAATTCTACAACTGTTTATAACCTGCATAGTTCACATTTCTGTATAGCTGTATATCTCATATTCTGTATAGTTTTTTAAATTTCATATTCTGTATAGTTTTTTAAATTTCATATTCTGTATAGTTTTTCATATTTATATCCTGTTCATAGCCTGTACATAGCTTGTACTCACTACAGCCTGTAACTATACTTATAGTTATAGCATATTCATAACATACCTTCATACCGTGTGCATTGTAACATACCATAATAGACCCATTTCTGTAATATACTTACCTACCTATATTATTGCTAATATATATTCTAATATATCTATATCATGGCTAAAGCACTTCTGGATGGATGCAAACTGCATTTTCTTGCCTTGTACCTGTGACATGTGCAATGACAATAAAGTTGAACTCTATTCTATTCTAAATTAATTCAGAAGACAAACACCCGTCTCTGCTTTTGAGATTAGCATTAAAACCCTCAGTTTTGACAAATAATACAGTTATAGTGGATCAGGTGACCCTGGATCTTCCCTTATTTGTGCTGCAATAAGCCTAGGCTCTTGCTGGCTTCCCATCATGTATGAATTCTTTCCTTCTTTGCTCGTTCTGTGTTTATACACCTCTCTGCATTTAATCATTAGTTAGTATGTATCTCTTGCACAGTGTATATGTTGTCCTATGGCTGTCTCTCCTTGAGCCTGCCAGATGTTTCTACCTCTTCAAATGGAGTTTTTCCTTCCCACTCACACTAAATGTTAGCTCATATGGGGTACTTAAATTGTTGGGGTTTTCTTTGTATTATTGTTGCGTTTTTACCCAGCAACATAAAGTGTCTTTAGGTGACTGTTGTTGTGATTTGGCACTGTATAAATAGAATAGAATAGAATAGAATAGAATAGAATAGAATAGAATAGAATAGAATAATGTACTTCAGACCGGGAGATTGGCAAAATGTATAAATAGGATGGCGATTAGGGGAATTGGAGACAGCTGTGTAACACAGCAGGGATACATTGGGAATAAGAAGACAGTGGAAGTAAGACTCAACACAAGAAAGAGACAAGAGGCCACCAAACTAAAACACAGACTAAGACACACAAGCTTGACACAGACAAAAGCATAAACAGACATGAAGACAAGACTGGCTTTAACACTAGAGTGTTTTCACAAGTCTTCCATCCACTTGTAGAACGCTGAAGAAGAACTACACTTAAAAGCAATATGGAACTGAAAACAAAAGAACACATAATGTAAACATATAATCAAATAATCCAGGACTCACAAACAATGATATGATGAACAGAACTATAAAGAACAAAACTGAGAAATGCTTGGTAAACTGACCAAGGACTATGTCATCATGTCATTTTTAAATATCATACACTCAACAAAAATATAAACGCAACATCTTTGTTACTGCTCCCATTCCCCATGGGATGGACGTAGAGACCTAAAATTCATTCCAGATACACAATATAACCATCCCTCCCAAACAGTGGTCACAAATCAGTCCAAATGTGTGGTAGTGGGCACATCTGCTATATTGAGATAATCCATCCCACCTCACAGGTGTGCCACATCAGGATGCTGATCTGACATCATGAGTAGTGCACAGGTGTACCTCAGACTGCCCACAACAAAAGGCCACCCTGGAATGTGCAGTTTTGTCTCACAGCAAAATGCCACAGATGCCACAAGCAATGAGGGAGCGTGCAATTGGCATGCTGACAGCAGGAATGTCAACCAGATCTGTCGCCCGTGCATTGAATGTTCATTTCTCAACCATAAGCCGTCTCCACAGGCGTTTCAGAGAATATGGCAGCACATCCAACCGGCCTCACAACCGCAGACCTCGTGTAACCACACCAGCCCAGGACCTCCACATCCAGCAGGTTCACCTCCAAGATCGTCTGAGACCAGCCACCCAGACAGCTGCTGGAACAATTGGTTTGCACAACCAAACAATTTCTGCACAAACTGTCAGAAACCGTCTCAGGGACGCTCAACTGCATGCCCGTCGTCCTCATCGGGGTCTTGACCTGACTCCAGCTCGTCGCCGTAACAGACTTGTGTGGGCAAATGCTCACATTCGATGGCGTCTGGCACGTTGGAGAGGTGTGCGCTTCACGGATGAATCATGGTTCACATTGTTCAGGGCAGATGGCAGCTGAGAATGTCCCAGTTCTTGCATGGCCGGCATACTCACCGGACATGTCACCCATTGAGCATGTTCGGGATGTGCTTGACCGGTGTATACGACAGCGTGTACCAGTTCCCACGAATATCCAACAACCTCGCACAGCCATTGAAGTGGAGTGGACCAACATTCCACAGGCCACAATTGACAATCTGATAGACTCCATGCGACGATGTGTTGCACTGCATGAGGCAAATGGTGGTCACACCAGATACTGACCGGTTCTGGGTCCCCAGACCCCCAATAGCGCAAAAAAACTGCACATTCCAGGGTGGCCTTTTGTTGTGGGCAGTCTGAGGTACACCTGTGCACTACTCATGATGTCAGATCAGCATCCTGATGTGGCACACCTGTGAGGTGGGATGGATTATCTCAATATAGCAGATGTGCCCACTACCACACATTTGGACTGATTTGTGACCACTGTTTGGGAGGGATGGTTATATTGTGTATCTGGAATGAATTTTAGGTCTCTACGTCCATCCCATGGGGAATGGGAGCAGTAACAAAGGTGTTGCGTTTATATTTTTGTTGAGTGTAGTTAATGTGTCCTGATTTGTAGATAGTGCCATCTTACAAATACCAGGAAATCTAACTGGGTGACAAGCCAGAGTTGTCTGCCCACACACCCACTGACTAGAAAAAGGGTTGAAACCTTAACTACTAAGGATGATTTTTAATGAATTTCTGAAATTGACATAATTCTATTGTATTGGCTGTATTGCGTTGAATATAAGTT
This sequence comes from Copadichromis virginalis, assembly GCF_057382275.1. Classification (NCBI taxonomy): domain Eukaryota; kingdom Metazoa; phylum Chordata; class Actinopteri; order Cichliformes; family Cichlidae; genus Copadichromis; species Copadichromis virginalis. The sequence goes on from NC_140633.1 coordinate 21,519,209, forward strand.
TCTTGTAATTTCTGAGTAATATTACAGTAGATCTAGATGAAACTTGGCACACAGTAGGTGTCCCAGAGAAGGAATGTGTTGAAAGCCGGAACTCAACTATTCAGGATGATTTTTAATGAATTTTTGAATTTGACATAATTCTATTGACTGTATTGAATTGAATATAAGTTTCCTTTAATTTTTGAGGAATTTTACAGTAAATCTGGATGAAACCTGGCGCACAGGTACAGTAGGTGTCCCAGAGAAGGAATGTGTTGAAAGTTAGACCCCAACTAGTAAGGATGATTTTTAATGAATTTTTGAAATTTCCATAATTCTATTGTATTGGCTGTATTGCATTGAATATAAGTTTCCTTTAATTTCTGAGGAATTTTACAGTAAATCTGGATTAAACTTGGCACACAGGTACAGTAGGTGTCCCAGAGAAGGAATGTGTTGAAAGTTGGACCTCAACTATTCAGGATGATCTTTAATGAATTTTTGAAATAAACATAATTGTAGTGCATTGACTGTATTGCACTGAATATGAGTTTACTGTGATTTCTGAGTAATATTACAGTAAATCTGGGTAAAACCTGTCCCAGAAGAGGATTGTGTTGAAAGCTTGGCATCAACTTTTAAGAATGATTTTTAATGAATTTTTTAATATGCAACCAGACTGTCACGATGGCTGTATTGGGCTGTTCCGTTGTAATTTGTGTGCGCGCGTGTGCCTGTTCGCGCGCGCGCACGTGTGCGCGGGTAGGCGCTACCGTAAAGACTGGTGTAAAAGCGCAAGGAAATTTATGCGGCGGATAGGAGGCGGCTGGCTTAACCGCGGCTCACAAATGACGGCTCACTTTACCGCGGTCTTTATTCGGGAGAAGCACAGCAGTTGGCCATGGGTATTGTTCCTGCAGAATTATCTGGAAGCGGTTCGGAAGAGTTATTGTGTAGGTTAGACGTAGTTACATGTTTTCATGGTCATTAAAACACCTAAACGAACACTGTAACATTTGTGAGGTGTTGAAATACTGCTGATATGTAACATGTACACACAGTATAGCAGAAACTAATGCATCTATGTCATCTTATCAAAAAGTTAAGTAATTCAAAATAACACTGTAAATAAAGTCCTGTGTAAAACGTCTTGAGCCATCCTTCGTCATTTGGTGGTCTCAAGCAATAGTCCTCCAGGTTCTGGCAGCTTTTTCACTCATTGCCAGTCCAATTCTTGTACTTGACTATTTTTGGAGGAATATGTTTGTGTTTGATGAACCACTTAACACTATGAATCATTCAAACATAGTCTTAAAAGGTTAATGCAGTTCTTTAAGTTTGTGAAGATATTTTTGTCATCTAAGAGGTTTCTGCAGCTCAAAAAACAGAAAGTGGAGAGATATGGGTATTTAAACCATAGTGGAGGTTTTCCTCTTCTGAGGTGGTTGTTGACTGATCATGAATCCAGTGTGTGAAAAAAGTGGGGGCTAAGGATTAAGAAGGCACCTAACTCAAAGGATGAACCTGTGTTGTGTCCTGACATAACACCTAATTTTTCCAAAGAAACTGTTTAAAATTGTATCTTTAGGCACTTTGTTTCTAGCATCATGCCACAAATCACATAAGTTGTTTGCATTTTTTTAGGTGAATAAATAAGTAATTGTCAAAGATTACTGACATATCTCAGCATGGTGTGCAGTGAGCCATTTAAGTGAGAACCTTTCAAGAAAAATAAATGCTTTATGAAAAAAGCTAGAACATCAAAGTAAAAAGAGTCCATAGATCTCAGGCTCAGTGGGAGAGAATTCCAGAGTCTTGGGGAAACTGGGGCAAAAACTCGTGCAGTTTTCAGCAGGCTCTGATTTCATGACCTCAGGGACCTGCAGGGGATGTATGAGTTTGTGCTGGTGCTTGTCCATACAGGGCTCTAAAAGTATTAGCAGAATCTTAAAGTGGATCCTGATACTAATGGGGAGCCAGTGCAACTGAATTAATAACTGTAAGATATGTGAGTTCTAACATGACTTAGTCAGAAGCCTTGGAGCAGTGTTCTGAACAATCTGCAGACGGTCCAAGGAAGATTTGTTAAGACAAGCGAACAATGAATTACAATAAACCAGACATGATGAAATAAAGGCATTAATAACAGTTTGCAAGCCAGAGGGTGGCACAGTGGAATTCAACTTGGAAAGATTTCCTAAGTGATACAAGTGATAGTGAACCACAGCTTTAACATGATCATCCAAAAGGAAATGTGGGTCAAAACTCACCCCAAGGTTTCTAGAAGATTTAGTAATTGTGGCAAGAAGACCTAGAGTTTCCGTTACCTAAGGTGCAAACCATTCTTAAAGCATATCTGGATAGAAAAACACAATGGGCCAGAGCCCAGACCTCAACATTACTGAAAGAGTTCAGGTTGAGTTGAAGCATAAAGGTGATGATACCAAGTGTCCATTTTGTTATAATTGTACAAACTCTGTTTTTGCATAATAAACTGAATTTCCATTTACGTTGGCCCATATTTAAATAAATCCTCTAATATCCTTTTTAATAAACTAAATATAAAGGAATAAGGGCTGGTACAAAACTTTTGCACAGTATTGTACATCCATTTTGCCTAACTGGAACAATAAGTTGAATTTTCACATTATTTCTTCTTTTTTTTTTTAAAACAAACATCTATTTCTGATTATTAAATCAGTTTTTGTCAGCATGAAAGATACCATTTTTCAATTTCTGCATAGATGTTCTGCCATTCCTCCAAGAGCATCTTTTTTTAGTCACTCTTTGATGGAAGAGCTGCATTGCTCTACCCTTCTCCTTGTAACATACTTCAAGCAACATACTTGACCATGTTATGCTGATTGTTTTCTTCTTTAGTAATCCGTTTTTACTTTTGCTTTGAGATATTCCTCTACTGACAAGCCTTGGTCAGCTGGCTATCTTCTTGTTAAACAGCATTGTGGTATACCCACATACATTCATGGTGCCAACTATTCTCTCCTATAGCCTCATGCATTTCTCTGACCTTTTCACCTTCTGCATCACTGTTGGAACTGCATTCATATTGACGCCATTTTAACCAAAGAATTCCCAAAGCTATTTTTCATGTTCTTTAGTAGACTTCAATTTTGTGCCACAGAAAATAGTCCACACATGTCCAAATTATGCAACATCCGCTGTACTATTTGCATTTTGCTCCACTGACAACCCCTGTACCAAGTCAGAAGCGCTTGTCTGTTATTCAGAGGTAGATTCGGGAGTAGGTCAATGTCTGCAGTGTCACTTGCTATAGATTTAGTTGGTGCAAAGTAGGAATAAACACACACACCCTTAAAAAACAAACCCCCAAAAGTCTACATTACATAATCAGCCAAGTAAATGGATGGAACATAAAGCATGGGATGGTTCCTTGATAAGTTTTACTTGAAAATGTTATTTCATTTAAATAATGTATTACAATAGCCCGTTAGGCAAGAGAAACTCCAGTTAACATTTAGAGGTAAAGACAACAAATGAGTTGCCCTTTCAAGCTGGAAGACTAGAATAACCAGCAGTCACCGATTTGCTGAGAGGAGCACCTTCATGTAACTATAGGCACAGCAATACGCTCATTGGTCTCACTGATTGGTGCTTTTTAAGTAGGAAGTGCAATTTTTTAATGCGATTCCCATCTGTACTGGCAACCAGTCCAGTGGTGAGATTACTGGCTCACTGCACTTTGGAAGACAATGGAATAGCTTAATAGCCAATGATTTAAACTTTTTCCCCACTAACAGTATCTCATAAGTAAATCTGGCAGATAAAAGCACAAAAACGTACGCGCACACAGACACAAACAAAGTGACAAAGCTGTGTTGTGGTGAATGGGCTTTATTGGCATACATATTCCTTAGTCTCTGCACTTTTAGTGAAATATAAAGATTCAGCTTCAACGTAGTAATGCAAATTTCACACACATAGGAAATAGAGTCACAAAGCACTAGTTTGATGCCATCTTCATCAAAGCACACTTGTTCTTGAAACGCCACATGGCAAAAAAAAAAATCCTATGTGCAGGTAATGGTAGCGACCTGTAAAGTTTGCAGGTCTAAGGCACTGATTTCTGGTGTTTAGAAATCCCAATTCAGATGCAGGATTTCAACAAATGAACACAATAAACAAACCAAGCTACTCTCAGCGTCATAATTGAAAATCGCACACACGCACACAGACACACACGCACACATTTCATATGCACCAGGTTATCGACGCGCCTAAGCTACTTCCACTGACAGTGAGGCTAGTCCTTCTGTTAAGAGTGATATTGAAAGCACAGGTATAGTGTTGTTGCTGGGTCCAGAGTAATGGCTTACCTGGATAATTTTGTACATCATTCAAACACTTCATCTAGACTTTGGTTTCAGGTTTCACCATGCTATATTCAGATCAGGTCTCAACGAAAGCTGGACCACTACATCTCGGAAAAGTAAGACACACATAGAGGGAAATGTTTAATCCCTCACAAAAAGGAAAAAAAGCACCAGAGAGACTTTACTAAGTATAACATGGGAACAAGATGAACTCCAACTCAAGCCAATAACATAATGTATAAAGAAGCAAACTTTTTTTTGGCAGCAATGTTATTATTTTAGCCGTAAGATACAAATAAATTCATGGTTGTGGTTGAACTAAAGCCTAAGAAAGCTAAAGAAAATGAAAGAGAAGTGCAATGGTCAGGTAGTGGCCTACTGTGGCAGTTCTACACGCAACAAAATTTTGAAAAGCACTAGTAGCTCTACCTTGTTATGCAACATTCTGACAAGAGGTTGTACGAGGCGCCAAGCAGTCAGTTTTCTGTGTACTCAGCGCCTATATTTAAACAACCCTCAACCTCACTACCTTTTCAAACAGTGACTTCCATATTCCAAAACAGTGATAACTTGACAGTTTTCTTTTCATAATAACTGCAAAAATATAAGGATTGTAGTAAAAAAAACATAAAACAAAAAGCAACCCCGAGGCTAGAGTAGGGGTGCAGTAATACAATCAAACATGACAGTACTCAACACAAGGGAATCCACTGATACGCTTTGATTGAAACTAACAAACATCAACACAAACACTTAAAAATGTAAAAAAAAAAAAAAAAGGATAATAATTAACAGAGCAGAGAAACATAATAAAGTGAGTTAAATCAAGTATGGAAGAAGGATGATGGCGTGCACCCTCTTCTTTCATTGCATCCCGACTTAGGCCTCCTTTGTGCTGGCCTTCATCTTCTCCACTGTCTCCTATGTTTAAAACAGGGAAAAGAAACGTGAGCTATAGTGTCTCATTTGACATGCTGACTGAAACAGTATTTCTGGAAATCGCACGCCTTTCCCGTTAATATTAGCACTGCATTTGTTTGAAGGTGAATTTGGTGTCACCTATCGAAACTTGTACACACGATGAACCACATTTGTTTACAGTGGCACTACCAAGTATTCTTCTGGGGTGCAGAGTACGCGGCTTTGCTGACTCAGTCATGGCCTCAAGCCAGATTCCTAGAGCTACCTTGCGGACATCACGGTTACATTCACGCACACAAGCAGACGCACAAGTTACAAAAACAGCAATCTGCAAAAGATTTTGTACTTTTGCAGATTGTTCTAAATACATGTGCCAATTAGTCAACTCCTACTAAACCTAATGCACTGCCTGTGAATCAAAATAAGCAAGAAACGTTAAAGGAAGATGTCAACACATAAATCTGTTAAAGGTAAAAGAAACTCAAGCATTGATGGTTTTTTTTTTAAGGCCATCTGCCCTACATTTCATATCAGCAACATCATTTTATGGCTCTAAATTTGAAAACATCGCTCTCCTTTGGATTTATTGTTTCACTTGTTCTGTCAGAAGCAATAAAGCTGCTGATACTGTGGCTCGCCGAGCTCTGCCAGGTTGGAACGCATCAAATATTTACAGCGACCTATTCCTCTGTCGGTTGTATTGAGCAATTTGATTTGAAAGGAACTACAGGTAATCAAGGAATATAAAAGCAGGCACGAGGCTATTGGCTCATAAAGGTTATATTTAGTGGACCTTATAACCAATTCTACAAGCAGTGGACAGTGAATGAGCTTTGGAGTGCAGTAGAACCAAGTGGGGAGAAAATCAAATATTAGGTTCTAAGGTTGGGAAAACACTTATAATTTTTTGATTTATCTTGTCTTTAACTCGACTGATATACTGTACTTTTTTTGATGGGATTTAGTTTACAGATACACACCTGGTGCTTGTTGAGCTCGGCCACACGGAGGTTCCACTCCTCCTCAGTCATCTCCACTCCAGCATCTGCTAAGTCATCCACAGCTGGCTGGTTATCTGGTCAGATTACACAACGGTTAAGTGGAATGTGTGCGTGTAAACAAACAGGATAAATGCCATTTTCAGGTTTTTTTTACCAGTGCACGTCATGGCGGTGCAGACCCAGTTGCCGCATGCACAAACGCAGCGATTGCACTCCACCTGGGTCTCTGCTCCATCCTCATATGTTTCATCCTCCAAGGCACATTCTGCACAAAGATATAGAAAAAGCTACCTAGATAAGGCCACAGATAAGACTCTAGTAGAACAATAAAAGTTTTACATTGGTACCAATTTTATGACTTTTACGAGTTGCCAGCATTTTAAAATGCTGCATCATTCATCCACCAGCATAACCACAGTGTCACATTCTTTTGGTTACTTTTGCTTAGTCACAAACACTCAGCAAAACAGCCAACGCCAAGCATAAAACCTTTGTGTGTAAACTGGAGAAACTATTATGTAAAAAGAGAAAAAAAATCAAATGCCTTAACCAGGCATGAAAATCTTGATTTGCATTTGAAATTTTGCATGTGGACTAAACCCAGAGTTTACACAGCTAACAGTTAGTTCACCAAATAAACGTGTGCATCCTTGAATCTGGTGTAGCTCCAGAGTTAAGTCAACCGCAGAGATTGGCTGCTGGAGAAATGCCCCCTCTTCCTGCGAACTTTATCCCAGATATATCAGCACCAGTCAACTGAACAGATTGAAGGGCTGAGTCTCAAAATCCTAAGAAAACAGCAGCTGCACTACTGAGCTTTCTGTGCTTCGGTCAATTTATATAGTAGATCTAATGGTGTGCTACATTATGTCAAAGTATCACTCCAAGCTCACTCTTCTCTGGTGGATTGAAGCCAGGCTTCAGGCAGTTAAGAAACTCATCAAAGCTCAGCTTCCAGTCGGCATTCTCATCGGAGAGCTCAATGAGGGCATCAACACACAGGCTCCTGGGGAACGAGAAGCACACAAACACAGAATAAATATTAGCTGTTACATACAGTAACAGTGGACCATTACAGAAACAATGCAAATGCTGTAAAAATCATTTTGATAGCTGCTTTTCTTTTTTTCTACACAGAGTGCAGGTGTTTTTACCAATATGGTTTCCCACAAGAGGCCTGCAATAATGTTTGCTCTGGCCAAGATCAGGTTCAATGACTTGTCTTAAAATAGTGCTGCAGCACAAAGATAAGATTTTCTGCGCACAAGCAGTACCATTGGAAAAATAAATATGTGAAGGCTCTCTCACCTCTTCCACTTCCACACTTTTTCGTAAACATGCAAACTTGCAGACACACTAACCGGAGCAGGTTGTTGCTCTCCTGGTCTGCATAGGACTGCAACTCCACAACTGACTCGTTGTGCTGGATGAATTTGAGCAGCTCTGAGGAGTCCAGCTGAGAATCACCACTGTCATATGACTGCAAACACACAGACTCATGTGCATGAGGATTGAACACAAAGAACTCTGTAAGAAGTCATTTGGGGTTCTGATCCACAGGCTGGGTAGGCTGTAGCGCTACATTAACATTTTTATTCATTTATTCATTTTTTTAAAATGACTAGTTGTTGTTCAAACTGATTTAGCATCCAAGCTGACTACTGTTTGACTACTGTACATGGGCTTCATATATGATGATGAAATAAGAAAATCTTGGGCATAAGTAAAGTTTTAAATCGTCCAACACAAAACCCCCCATCTTTTGCTATAATGGCATTCATGTCAAACCATGGAGAGGAAGGGGCCCTCCTCTGCAGAACAAAGTTCCTCATTAAACTGAATTATCACCACCAGCTGACTCGCTTGAAAGGTCTGTCACATGAATAATTAGACACAGTCCCAAGCAGCTTTAAAAAGCAGGCGGACTGAATGAGGCCCGCGTGGACAAATAAACTGGGGTATTCTGTGAAAACACTGGTTTTGGAGCAGTGGTGAGCATAAAAACAGAAAAGGGTTAATTCTGCCTACCTTGAAGTATTTGAGCAGGATGTCAGAGAAGTTGGAACCCTTGACAAACCAGCCATCTGGGATAATCTCAGTTTGCAGCCACTGGATCACACGAGATCTTAACTCGTTGCGGTCAGCAGCATAGCAAACCACTGCAGGAGAGGGGATATTTCCAGAAGTCAGCAGCATGAATAAATAACCCAGTACACCTGGTATACTGTGCATCGGTGTATTCAGGCTCAATATGTTCTTTCAGTTAGACCATAAATGTCTGCTACTGTATAGCACGTGTGTTAGTAAACTGTAACCCATCCATGTAACCATGTACTAGACCTTAATATGCCAGTACAATCCAGTGAAAAAATTACAAATACATTCAGTTGTAAATTAATTTATATGTTTATATAACACGCAAACTTGATAAGGATAAGTGGAAGAAAAAGGATGGGTGAATGGATGTTTATATAAGCAAAAAGAGCATGCACGCACATACACATAAGCTTACCTGGACTGGCAGCGGCCTGTTCTGTTTTCTTTTCTAAAGGTGATTTGAAAAAAAGAGAGAGAAAGAAACAACATTTGATACAAAACCTGGAGAACATTATTGGAGATAAACATGTCTGTCACTGAACAATTGGCCAAAGGTCTGCAAAGAGCATGCTCTGACATAATGATTTTCCCTCGCTGACCTTTCTGTCACCGATCAATGTCCAGGCTAGCCTTCTTCAAGTTCTGCATTTTGTTTTCTTTCTTTGTATCTTTCTTTCTAGTTGTACATTTTTGTTATTCCTTTGTGATTTCATTTTTATGTTTGATTTTCTTTCTGAAAATCAATGTAATTTCTTTTCTTTTCAGACTGCTGCTGCACTTCATGACACACACTGAGCACTTCTTCTCCCCGTACTTCTTTTCTCTCCTCACGTGTTTATACACCACTGCAGTATGCCACTAAATTTTTGTCTTCTCTCTGCTTTAATCTGTGTTTTTGTTCTGCCTCCCTATGCTGTCTTTTTCTTTTCTTGTCTTTGTCTTTCTCCTCATCCCCCAGCTGGTTGCAGCAGATGGCTGCCCCTCTCTGAGTTCGGTTCTGGCAGAGGTTTCTTCCTGTTAAAAGGGAGTTTTTCCTCAGGGATCTCCTTATTGTTGGGCTCTCACCAGAATATTGTAGGTTCTTTACTTTACAGTATGAAGTGCCTTGGGGAAGCTGTTTTTTTGATTTGGGGCTATATAAATAAACCTCAACTGAACTGAACCTCAGCTGAAATTAGTTTCAGAATTAGTTTTGCTTATTTATTTATTTATATGTATTATTTGCATTACTTATGTTGACCAAAGCATTTTAGATTATATATCACAGATTAAGGTCCAGTTAACTAAACAACTTCATGTCAGCAGGGACCAGCAGGGAAGTGAAAGTTCACTCGAGATCAGATAAGATACTAATACGAGATATATGAAGAGGTGGCTACAGGGCAGAGGTGTGATAAAAATGATAGTGCAGTGTCATGGAAGGGGACATTGTATGACTGTCAACCCAGTCACCTCACATTATCAGTTCAGTGAATGTATGCTAGTTCAGAGATCACATACTAATCAGTTTAATTGCTTACTATCAGCGCTTTCACAATTAGTCGGGTGAGCTAAATGACATTACTGAAAAGGGGCCAAATTGGCCTTTTTAGGCCTCCCATTGTCACATCTACTAGATCTCAGGGATTCACTTATACTTAAGCTTCTACTCTGTACCTGACAGTCCGGCAGAGCGATGTGGTGTCACCGCTGTTGTTCAACATCGTCATCGATGCGATAATGCGCAAAACATTCAAGGGCCGCCGCGGAGTCCAAGCCTTGACCGATCAATTTATCACCGATCTAATGTTCGCTGACGATAGCGCCATTTTTGCCGAAGACGACACCGAGGCGACTCACATCCTCTACTCCAAACCGTACGGCCTCAAGATTAACGCCGAGAAGACCAAAGTCCTGACCACCGATGGCTCACCAGCGATCGTCCACCTCGACAGTGTGCAGATCAAACAAGTCCAACAATTTAAATATCTGGGGTCCCTCGTCGAGGAGAAGAAAGTGGCATCATCAGTGGAGATACGCTCCAGAATTGGGCAGGCGGCGGAGTTCGCTTCCCTGCGCTGGTGCGTTTGGAAAAAGAACAACATCTCATTGACAAAGATCCGCCTTTACCGAACCCTGATCCTGCCCGTTCTACTTTATGGCGTGGAGACGTGGACAATGCTCAAACACGACCTGAGCAAGCTCAAAGTTTTCCAAATGCGTTGCCTTAGATGCATTCTCGGCGTTTCCCTTCGCGACCCTCATTCGAATGACACCATCCTCACCAGCTGCGGCAGCCAACCGACGATCGGCGACCTAATCCAGCGCCGCCGACTCCGTTGGTTTGGCCACATTTGTCGAATGGACCAGAGCCGCTACCCCCATGGCCTACTCTGGTTGACCCGCCCCACCGATTGGAGGGTGCATCAAAATGCACCAAAAAAGACATGGATGAAACAAATCCAGGATGATTTGAAGGCCCTTTGACTTGACCTCGAGCAGGCAAGAACCATCGCCTTAGATTGAAAAGCGTGGAAGATAATCGTTGGTCAAGCAAGAGAACCTGCGGCACCTACAGCAGCGCACTGGTTGCGCAGCCGACCACCGCCGCTGGTCGCCCGCTAAAGGACAAGAAGGAAGAAGGAAGGACCTGACAGTAACCTATGACTCTGACATTCGGTGTTATGAACACGAGATTTTTAGTCAGTGTTGTTAAATTCCTCTCTAGTAATTCAGTCATGACAGGTTCCAAACTGTGTTTTCATCTTTTCATCTCTATAGCATTCTCGTGTTATCTTGGCTTCCACTGCACTCTAAACAGTCAAGTATTTCGTTTTTGGAACAAAACAGAGCTGAATAGTATCAATTAGCTGCAATAGACTGCCAGCCTGTCCATGATGTACCCCACCTTTCACCATATTACAGTGGGGATATGCTCCAGCATCCCTGAATTAGATATGTGCAAGAAAATCAATGGATGGACCAATCAGTGCTTGATAGGTCAGTTGAATGAGAAACCTGATTTGCTATGTCCTATCCTATCAAAATGTTGTTTCTGTGTGTGCATTTTTTAAATTGTAAAAATTAAAAAAAAGAAAGAAAAAACCCTGAAAACCGTTCAAGGCAAGAAAGATGATGATGTTAAAAAAAACATTTTTTAGCAAAAAATCATTTAACAATTTTTGAAAAATACATTTTCAATGTCTAACATGAAAATTATGCAACTTCCATTTCCATTTCCAAGGACGATTGTGTGATAATTATGCCGGTTTGAACTGTTTTATCAACATTTGTTATCCGTACCCTTGCAGTGTCCGTCGTGTGCCACTTGGATCTTCAGGCCAGTCAGACAAGCATCTCTGTGGAGCTCACAGTGATTCCTGTAGGTCTTACCATTGCTGCCACATACTGACCTCTTGTGGGGCTTACAGCTCTGCAAAGAAACAAAGTGCAAAGGGAATGAATGTGAAGTGAAACCAAAGGGAGTTTGTAATCCAAATCTATTATTTGGACATATATTGCTTCCTTGCGTAAAAGCAATGACCCGACACTCACCTCTATGCACAGACAGCTGGGCTCCCCCTTCTCATTGACAGCGCACTCCCTGCCGGCCCCGCAGAACACATTAGCACACACTTTGCTCTTGGTCTGCACCTCCTGTAAGGCAAAATAAGTTTGTGATGGTTGAACACAGGGCGGCGCTGTTGTGCTTTTCAAACAGAATAGCCAATCAAGTCAAACAGGAATCTGCAAACGGGATCCAAAACACAAATATTTAACTTTCACAATAAGCCATGTGGAACCAAACTCATGTCACAGATAAAGAGATCGTTTCGCCCAATTAACTGACAAGAGTCTGTCCCCTGATGGCATCCGAGATGAAAGCTCACCGATCTTGCACTGCACTCAGTCTAGGAGGTGATGATTTTTGTATCTGTTTCCTATCTTTTTTAGCAAGATACCAAGAATTACTTAAATCATTTTGGTAAATAAGCTCAGTTGCTTTGTGCACGTAGTGGTTCATAATGTTTCATTGGAGACTCTGAGGAATCCTCAAACAACTGACTGCATTTCAATTTTATTTGTTCCTTTCTCATCAACATGATAAGCAAAAAAAGCAATATTTACGTGCTCAAACAAATGTGTCCTGGTTTATTGCTTATCTTTGTTGTTTTTTTATGTGTGTGTTAGTATCTGCACTTTTAATGAGGTCTCCAGAGCTGTCTGAATTGTTGCCCTGTCAGTGACAGTTAGACTTGGATCCAGAAGTTGGCATGAAATAAGGCAGAATACAGAAAACATGTAAGTGGGATGAGTTCCTGCTGGACCATGCTGCCTCCTCGAAAATACTCTTTTTCTTTCATCCAAATGTCTCCAGCAAATCTGTTTCAGTTAAACAGCCTTTTCTCTCACATTTAGCGTGTCTCATTCGCTCTCGTTGACACTCATGGACACACACACCGTCTCATTTGCTCGTCTTGACATCTTGTGTTTGCTCATTTTAGGGACTGCCAGCAGACTCAAGAAATGAGCTCTAGCAACCAATCAGAAGACGCCAAGTGGAGCTCCAAGAGCTGTGTGTACAGGGTGTTTCCACATCTGGAGTCTGAGCTGTGTTTTCCTTTAGGCCCATTCCCATGCAGTGCAAAATCTTTTCTCCCCCCCCCACCCCCGACTCCACTCCTGCTCCCTAAGCTGCTGTTTCCTGTAACAGCGAGACAGAAGTTGGCCTTCTTTGTGTGCCTGCACGTGAGCTGGCTTCCAACTTTGTCTCTCTGTGTATGACTGCAAGGTCTGGTATGTAGGTCAAAATGAAGGTGGGATGTTGTTACTGAACCTTCTTGAGCTCTCATGATAAAATGTAACAGGATGGATTTCAGAGTTAAAGGGATGACAGTGGGGGAGCAGTCACATGCAATCATCACAGTGTAGCAATTTTGACTCAAAACTGGTGAGAGGAATTCGGTTCTATGCATGCTTCAGAGACATATACATACACACACTTCCTATCCTAAGATGAGGTCATGGAAAAATCTTCAAAGCAACCCCCCCGGCCTTGAACATGTTGGACAATTCAGTTTCTCAGACACAGATGGGCAAGAGGCCTGTTGAAACCTGCAGAAACCTCTGAGAACATGAATAATAGATGGGCTCCTTAAGATGAATCTGGTACAAACACGGAGTTCTGTCTGTCCCTCCTAGCAGAACCAGCTGAGAATATCTGACATTTAGCTAATGAATACAGAGGTAGAAGGTCCCTTTTTTTGCAGCTGATTCATGAGCTTTGTTGCCATAGTGAGAACATATACTGGCTTCTTTTGATTACAGAAGTGTCAGTCAAGTAAGCCAGATGGAAGAAAGCCTCAAAATGAGATCTCAGCAGGGCTCTTTGGACATACAGTGCTGTGAAATAAGTATTTCTCCCTTCCTGAGTTCTTTTTTCATGTTTGTCACTCTTACATGTTGCAGATCATCACACCATTTTTTTCATTAGACAAAGATAACCAAAGTACAAATATACAGTACAAAGTGCAGTTTTTGAAATGATGATTTCATTTATGAAGGGAAACCAAACCTACCTAACCCTATGTGAAAAAGTAATAGTCTCTTAAACCTAATAACAGGTTGTGCCACCCTTCACAGCAAAAACTGCAATCAAGTGTTTGTGATAACTGGCAATGAGTCTTTCACATCACTGTGGAAAACTTTGGTCCACTCTTCTTTGCAGATCTGTTTTAAACATATAATTCATGCTCGAAAACTGATTCAAGTCTAATTCCAGTCCCAACGCTGACTAGGCCACTAGTTTTTGCTGCCAGCGGTGGCACAACCAGTTATTAGGTTTATGGAGCATTTACATTTCTTTCACACAGGGCCAGATAACCTTTTTTCTCCCCTTAATAAAGTAAATCATCATTTAAAAATGGTATCTTGTATCTTCTTAGGTTATCTTTGTCAAATATTAAAATCTCTTTGATTATCTGAAACATTTAAGTATGCCAAATATGCGATAAAATAAGAAATCATGAACAGGGCAAATACAGCACTGTAAAAGAAAATAACAGATGAAATAGTCTCTTCGTGTGTTCTTGGGATGCCACAAACGCAGTGCATAAAACATGCATGGACAATGCGGAGGGATAAATAAAAACTACACATAGCAAATGTCAGAGACATATGGTCACATTTCATGCGTCTAAGAGGAGAAAAATTAGTAGACTTTTAAATCCCCAAATATTGTAATCAGTAATTAGTTACTGATTACTTTTTTCAAGTAACTTGACCAACACTGGTAACAGCATATAGAATAGCATGCAGAAATAATACTCCAAATAACTTCCTGTAGGAGTAAAGCTGACAACTTCCCCAAAAAAGTAATCCCGTTACTTTACTGATTACTTATTTTCAAAAGTAATTAATTACTTAGTTACTTTTTAAAAACACGATTTACAACCTGAGTAGGTGATAAAGCGATAGATCTTTCAGTCCAGTTCTACTTTTTCTGCATAATCCATCATACAAAATGTAATCAAATGGAAAAGTCTCTTTTTAAAACTTGTTTTATTAGTTTTAATCTTTTAACTTTATGCATCAAGCAAAAATTTAATTATATGCAACATGCTCTGACTGGAAGAAATTTCTTTTAAACCTATTTAAACCTATTTTCTGCACATTCCAGCACATAAAATAAAATATTTTTTTGTGTTTACACTCACTCTTTCAAATAGATGCAAGTAAAACACAGCAGAAAATAAATAAAGTCAAAGACTAGCGGTCCTGTTGCTCTATTTTCACCTGTAAAGCAGCACTGCGGTAGGCGGAGGTTTACCCTGGTGCAGGTGTGCCGCAGCGGTCAGTGGAAGAATCCGCGAGTTTCGCTGTGAGTTTCCCATTACGTCGTTGCGCACTCGGTGCTTGCTTGGAAGTTTAGGGGTTTTTTTCGCTGTAAAAAAAAGTTTTCTTCCCACGCACGATGGACGCTAATGTTTTTGTCACTTTTTATGGAATCAAACTCAAAGTAAGGTCAGTACTTCCACGCTTTAAACGCTGCACGCTCATACTCTCTCCCGCAGTCGATCCATTGTTGATCTGCACACAGCTGTTGTCATGAACGTCGCACTTGCTTACGTCACTGTCGTGAGACATTCTCGCAAAAAAATCACAGTTTTAGTAACGCAGTAACGCAGCGTTCCTACGGGAAAGTAACGGTAATCTAATTACTGTTTTTGCAATAGTAATCCCTTACTTTACTCGTTACTTGAAAAAAGTAATCGGATTACAGTAACGCGTTACTGCCCATCTCAGGCTGTTACAACATAAAAGCTTAATTTATTTACTTGAGTGTTAGTAGCCTGAAAATATGAGAAGTTTTTTTTAATCATTGTTGTTATCACTATTTTACTTTATTTGGTAAAGAGCTTCCCATGTTTCCCCTCTTTGAATCTTTATGTAGTTCCAAGTTCATACGCTGAGATTGATATCAATGTTTTTATTCAAGTGGGTATCACTTTCTGTTTACACATTGTAGGGACTTGGCATCAACCTCACCATAACTAAAAGGCACTCATTAACACAGTCACCAGCAGAGCAGACATAAAATAAGACATGACACAAAGTCAGCACAAACAAAAACACACCCATTATGCATGTCCCAGATAAATTATTATTTTTAATTTACTGACAACAACTGCCTTCTTTCCCATTTAAAGCCAATCAGTGTTCTCATAAGAGACTGGTGAATCATACCAGAGTCCTTCATACAAAGAGCTTCCCTAAGCTCATTACAGTCAATACGGACACATTTCACAGCTCACGACACTAATCTCTTGCCCCGCGTTTCACATGTTTTCTATTTCAGTGTTTTAGTCACGAGGCTGAAACGACTTAAAGGTTTTTAAAAGACTTTTTTTTCTCCAAAAACTCTTTGCATCATTTCCATCTTTTTATATCAGCGTGGCAACTCTCATTTCAAGTCTTGCTTTCATTTCTGCTATTCTTTAGTTCTTTCTCTTGTCATCTCATCTCTAGCACCATGCCCTTTTACAGATGCAAGACACGTGTCTGTGAACGAAGGCCAGCCTTGAAGAGCTAGATGGAAATCAGAGGAGGAAAATAAGAGAATAGTAAGAGTCTGAATAAAAGGAGAAAGTTGTGAGGACAGTCTGAATATTAAGAAAGAGGTGGGTAGTGAAGAAGAGGAGGGGGGCATACGAGCATGTTATATGGCTCGTTGATGAGGCGGACTTGAGTTAAAGTGGAACACATCCTTGCTTTAGAGAACAAAATGCCCTTTTATCTTTTATCCAATGAAGACAACAGTGAAAAGGCACACTAACTAAAGGCACCTAAAGGCACCTTGCACAACACATAAAAAGCATCAGAACATCTGCTCTGCCTTTGCACGCCTTTCTTATCTCTGTGTCCTCAAAGACTCAAAACAGTACAAGCAGCAGCATATTTGTCTGTATTTGCATGCTTAGTGTGTGTACCTTCAAATATCTTGGAGATGTTCCACTAATCGAACAAGCCGATCAATGCCTCTCTACTGTTGATGTCATTTACAGCCACCGTGAGCACTTCCCATATTGCACCCTGCCCCTTATTAGCATAGAAAACATTAACCTAGAGATTGCACTGAAGTCCCTGCCATAGATATGCCTACAACAGTGAAGAGAATAATGGAAGCAACTGCAAAAAAGCAGTAAGTGCAATAAATACAGAGTGTGGCATTTCTAATAATACTAAAAGATTAGTTTCATCTGTTTGATTGGATTAGTTTTGGACACAATAAATCTAATTCAATAGAATCCAATACAACGAGCCTGCAGTTCGACTGTTTTCACATAGAGCTTCTTTTGCCTGTCTGCTGTGTTCGAGAGGTGTTGATTCAGCGCTACTTTCACTGTGTAGGCTGTACTTTCTGGTGCTGTTCATTCGTGCTGCATTATAAAAAGGTACAGGGTAGATCAGCTTGAGCTGCTTCAACATCTGTATGACACATAGAGTTTCATCGATATCTGAATGTGAAAGGCTCGAAAAGGCTTTTCAAGAAGTTTGGATTTAATGCACGGGTGTAAGAGACACCTCACTGTAAATGATGCAGGCTGGGCCACTTGAAATATTGAAATGCTGAATAACAATGAAGGAACTACAGCACACTGTTACACATGCTGCTGTCGTGCTGAGACACTGATAAGGCTTCGGTTTGTGAGGAAGCAGAGGAAATATTTACAGTGATATTGAAATCTAATCTAAGTATGCACACAGTTGTCTGTTCAATTTACTGCTTATAAAAAGCATCTATTTCCCCGTATTTACATAACAAACTGGCAAATTTGAAGAAAAATGAAAACTATCACAAGCAAAAAAAAGAAAGACTACTGAAATGAGAAAAATAACAAGTAAATTATTTTCATTTGATTAAAAAAATTAGCTTTTTCAAAAACATGTCACGTCCTTGCACAGAGTTGGTTGAGAAAGGTTATATAAAAAGTCTTACATTTGAATATAGGAGTGAAGGAAAAGTTCTACACTTTAGAGGAAAAGGTAGATTTTTTTTTTTGAGAAACTGAGAAGAGCGAGGCTAGTACCAGTCACACAGGCCTACAGAACAATTAGCGTCCTCTGGTCACTAGATAATAATATCTATTCCCAGACCAACTGGAGGTTTCTGGCAGTCAAAACATTGCAATCGCCCTTAGTCTACATGGAATACAGTCACTTGTCTGCCAGCACTCACCAACTGCTTGCCGAGCAGGAGTGAAAATATGACAAGTGTAATCCAAAATGTACACAAAGTTAAAATTGTGCTGTTCGAAATGTGTTGGCTGCAGTGCGAATGTTGAAGGTGAACATTCTCCGTTTCCAGCTGTCTTTCCTTCAAAGTAATCTGCTAGTGACCAAAGCAATCACAGGGATCTTTTTAATGCAGCACCGTCTTTGTGACCTATTTCACCCAGCGACAGTCAGGAATGCACATTCTTGCCTAGTGACTTGAGATTGCTGGGGGTCAGAATCTGAGGCCTAAGCTACAAAAAGCTAGGCTGTTGACTGCAGCTTCAGAAGTGCTTCAGAGACAGTGGTTTCTCCTTTCATATAACTCCCTCCAAGGAGGTGCATAAGTCTATTTAAACAAATGCTGACGTGGAGGAGATGTGCACTAAAGCGTGATTTTACTTTGAGCGAGGCAATAACAGTGACAGATAGAGACAGTCAGCATGACAGATGGACAGACAAATGCATGGACGCCCCCCCCCATTACCTCTAAATGCAACCGAGTGTTTTACAAGAGATTCTATGTAACAATGAGGTGAAAAATGAAAGAAACACAAGACTGAAAGGCAGGAAATGTAGACAAGAGACATAATCAGGAGAATGAGAAGGTAAGAGGGGTTCATTCCCGAGCCATGTAGTGCCTCAGCTGGAACCCGACCCAGTTTGCCTTGAGCCAAAATCTCCTCAGTATTTGGGTCATAAAGGTGGCCCTGCTCTTCCCCTCTCCAGCGTTTTCCCCATGGTGTCCCTCCAGCGTTAGATTGTCTAACACTCTTCAGCTCCATCAGACATGAGTCCATGCCAGGAGCAGACAGAACAGGGAGGGCTCAAAATTGAGCAACTTGTTTCCCCTTAACTTCTAATCAGAAGAGAAGTGGAGTGCAGCCAAAGAAGAAAACCACTTACCCGATACACTGCAAGCTAACTGCGATCCAGTTTACTCCCTTAAGGAATTTTAACGAGATGATGGGAAGAAATATTTTTTTTTTTTGGTTTTGAGTCATTACAGAAAGCTGTCTCTTTTGCCTTCAATAATTCACATTGCTCCATTCTCAGACTCTGTTGCCTTTTCCCCCCTCTGTGAATCTGTGTCTTCATTTATATCAAATCAGTTTCAGTCTCATTTCTTCTGTACTTGACAGCCTCGTGAGATCAGATGTACAGTAAAGCCTCCACTCAGAAACAGGCAGTCAGCCCATCAAAAAGACACGATCGACTGCCATGCTTCCTTTTGGCTCAAATATCTGCTTAGTATTTCATGGATTACATGACAAGTGATCGCCAGCAGTTGAGAGCAGTATGTGTCCTTGAAATAATGAGGCCAAAGAAGAACTAATTTGAGCGGTTTATAAGAGCACTAGGGGTGGTCTCAAATGTTCTCTGAGGGACCAGGTCCGAGATTAAATCTTCAGAAACAAAAGGGCTCAGAGTAACGACCAGTTTACAGAGTTCTGCCTGTTATTCTCGTCCCTGTTTCTTATTCAGTGTAAAAGGAATGCACCAATGGATGGGATGATGTCACCCCAGTCTGCAGCCTGTTATTTTACACCCAGCAGCCTCATTGTTCAAAAGCTGAAATGCAGCAACTAAACTGAAAAGAGACATGGGGGAAAAAAGAAGAAATAGAAGAGGGAGATAACAGAAATACAGTAGCAGAGAAACAGAGAGAGTGAGAAAATGGAGAAAGCAAGAAGTACAAGACTAAAGAAAAGCAGGAAATAAGTCACCGTCTGGGCAGAGCAACATCTGCTAGCAGTTAAAACGTCACCAGAGAACACAAAATGCTGTGAACGCAGCACCGCCCCAGGCCCGCCCTCCCCTGTTCACCCCGCTGTCACTCTGCTCGGACAAAAACGTCCCCTGTCCTCACTACCTGCTTCATCTTAACCTCTAGTCAAGTCTTCTTTCTTATCATCATTTTCAATAATTTCTCATCTATTTTGCCTTTAATTTTTTAATCCCTTTCTTTGACTCTTTACAGACAATCTTGCTCATTTCCCCTTATCCTTTTAAACTTTCTCTCTTTGCTCACTTTGTCACCTTTCTTTCCCCTCTGAACCACCCCCCACCCCCCTCTGTTCTCTGCATTTTTCCACCACGAGGAAGGGCAAGTGAGGGGGATGGGGAGGGTGGGCCAATGCAGGCTCACACTCAGTCTAGGGGAATGAGGAGACTCCCTGCCCTCCTCTCTGCTCCCTCTTTGAGGCCAGTGTAGGGGCTAATGTCGAACGCTTTTGTACAAGGGAAAGTCCAATTAGAGACTGCAAGATGTATTTAGTGTGTGTAGACATTTCAAACCTGTTGTGAGATCAGACCTTCATTATATTTAAACAACTGTATTTTGCCTTCCTTTTAATCAAAACCTTTCAAAGTATGTCAGGATACAGCGAGAGAAGAAACAATCAAAATGTTATCTGATTCACAGAAAGTAAGTCAACTGTTTCATTAAGGCACTGTGGCCACTGTATCAGGCGCATGTGTTCACTAGGGGTGCAACGATACTCGTATCGATATTGAACCGTTCAATACAGTGCTTTCGGTTCGGTAGCATATGTATCGAACAATACAAAATTTGTAATTTATTTTATCAGCTTTTCTTCTGACGATGCTGTCTGTGTTGAGAGCTCAGTGGATCTGCGTTCGACTACTCCGCCTAGGCTGCACTGTTGAGCGCAGATCCACTGAGCGCAGCACAAGCTAGCAAGACAGAAGCTAAGCTCCTTGCAACATGGCAAATTGAACCTCCCCCACCCTCATTCAGATCTGGCCTTTGGAACTATTTTGATCTTCATGTGAAGTATGACCCTGATGGTAAGGGCATCATGGACAAAAGTAAGACAGTGTGTCGGATGTGCCACGCAATGCTCAATTACGTGGGTGGGAACTACTGCATTAGCGCAGTTAGCTCGTTAACGTGTTGACGTCGTCCAGCCCCACGCACGGGGCAATCCGCGGTAGCTCGTTAACGGAGATTTGCCGTGTTGTGGTGTTAACGTCATTTCAGATTAACACTGACAGCACTAGTGGGAACACAATGAATATGACTGCACATTTACGCCGACATCATCCTAGTGCAAAGACAAGTGGAAGCAGACAAAAACAACAAGCACGCATGCTACAAACTGTACCCGAGTCATTTAGACAGCCGTTAGCACATGATTCTCCTTATGGGGACCTGATATGTTTAATATCTGTCAGTGCGCCCCAGGGCAGCTGTACCTACAATGTAGCTTGCCATCACCAGTGTGTGAATGTGTGTGTGAATGGGTGAATGACTGAATGTAGTGTGAAGCGCTTTGGGGTCCTTAAGGACTGAGTAAAGCGCTATACAAATGCAGGCCATTTACCAATATGCTGCTGAGAATATAGCCCAGAAGAAGCGTATAGTATAGCTTTTATTTTGGAAAGAGCCATTTCTCTGTAATAAACTCTCTTTTCCAAAGATGAGTGATTCCTCAATCAGATAGAATTATTATTTTATCCCTGTGTTGTTTCAGCAACATTAAATTTAAAAACTGTACGTTTGAGTTAAAATATATAGAATAGAATATAATAGAATTCAACTTTATTGTCATTGCACATGCACAGGTACAGGGCAACGAAATGCAGTTTGCATCCATCCAGAAGTGCTTTAGTGATATAGATATATTACAATATATATTAGCAATAATATAGATATGTGAGTATCTATATTAGTGCACCCCTAGTGTTCACGTGTTCCTTGTTAGCACAGATATTCATTCAGCCAATCATATGGAAGCAAACTGACATATTTAGGCAGGTAGACGTGGTCAAGACAAGCTGCGGAAGCTACAACTAATTATTAGAATGGAGGAGAACGGTGATTTAAGTGACCCAGACTGGTCTCGGGATTTCAAAAACTGCCAAACTTCTGGGATTTTCCAGCACAACCATCTCTAGGGTTTAGAGAGAATGGTCTGAAAACAGAAAATCTCCAATGAGCAGCAGTTCTCTTGGTAAAAATGTCTTGATACCGGTTCAGGCTAGTGGTGGTGGTGCACTGGTGTTGAGGGGAAAGTTTCTTGGCTTCAGCCTACCTGAGTACTGGTGCTGACAATGTCCAGCAGGATAACATACTATGTCACAAACCTCAGATCATCTCAAACACATCTCCTGAACTTAACAATGAGATCACTGTTCTCTAATGGCCTCCACAGTCACAAGATCTTTTTTCTGCAGACCATCGTTGTATTTTGGATCATGTGCTATATAGACCAAGCAATCACCTGGGCTCAGAGAACTTAATTGGCAGATTAAACAGTAATGAAATTTAGCATTGTTGTAATCTAAGAACTTGCAAGTCACACTTTTTCATGGTTCTTGAAATTCCTCATGACATTTTAAATTACAGATTTTTAGTACTTTTTCTTTTCCTTTGGGTTTGACAATCAAAGTCATCCCCCCTGCTTTGTATCGTGTCTCATTTGTACTAAAATAGACGGAGAAAAGAGCCTCTCACTATGTATCAGTCACGGCTGAGGTATTTGAGCTATAAATGATCAAACTGAATGAAACAGTCATCTGCGCACTCCAATCTATTCAAAAATCTTTTTAATTAGCGAGCTTCACAGTATACTGCAGTGAGGCTAATCATGGGATGTTCTTTTAACCTTTTGTACTTCAGCTTTCACTTGCTACCTGTTCATGCCTTGAAGAAGACTGAAAGGGTGCTAATTAAAGGGATTTTTTTATGAAGAAGTGGCTTCCTTCCACACATATTAACCACATTTTTGATCACTTGAAGAGCTGCGGTTGATACGTTTTTTGACCTCTGCTGAGCTACATCAAATCCAGCTTAAACTACTTATTTTATTACAATTGTTCATCCTGCAGATTACTTTCTCAGCTGACTCTTTAGAGAAGTAGGATGTGTTGTAAAGGGAAAACTATTATGTCCTAAAGCAGTGGTCCCCAACCCCCGAGTTGTTTGGTACCGAGGGTTGAGGCTCGGGTATGAAATGTATGGT
Source organism: Copadichromis virginalis (assembly GCF_057382275.1). NCBI lineage: Eukaryota > Metazoa > Chordata > Actinopteri > Cichliformes > Cichlidae > Copadichromis > Copadichromis virginalis. Next base: position 21,542,300 of record NC_140633.1, read on the forward strand.
TTTCAGGGTTTTTATTGTTATTTTTTTAAGCGTTTTTATTGTTAACTTGATTTCCCTGGGTCTTTTCCCATGTGTTATGAATACATCTTTTTATGGTAGCGGTACTGGTTTTATTTTGTTGTATTTATCCGCGACACCTTAAAGGCCAGTATATTGTCAGACATAAACTGGTCCAAAAAAGGTCGGGGACCGCTGTCCTAAAGCATGCAACACACCCTGGTGTAGCAAACAGCACCAACACACTCATAGTACAGTGACTCAAATCAATGAAATGCTTTTATTCAGCACCGGTGGTGGTACAATACCACCACCAGAGAAAAACAAGCTCCATCAAAGTTGTTTTGCCCCAAAGGAAAAAAAAAAAACCTATATATTTTTAACCATCATTTTTTTATGTTAGGGTGTAATATACTGAATAACAGGAAAATTGACAGATTTCTGTAGCAAACAGGCTGTATGTGGATCAATCATGGTTGTGCGCACAGTCACCCTTTGCAGGCCCTTGAGCAAGGTTTCTGCATGTGATAAGAGAGGTATGCTACATTATAGAGTGCTCTCTTATCACATAGATCACAAGAAAATGGAAGAGTTACAAAAGCTCAAAACAGCCACTTTAGCCTCTATGTTTTTTGCTCAGTGTTGGAAAACAGCAGTGTTCGCCTGTTGATCATTCCTCCTACAGTTAAGCCTGTTCAACAGAAAAAAAACTGCATTGCATATACAGGGCGTGATCTGTCTTTGACGGGTCACTGGACACAGAATAATCTCTGCTGGAAGTAAATATTTGTAGAAGTTTTGTTTTTTAAGATGTCAAGCTCACAGTGATGTTCATTACATTTTCCAAGAGCTTAAAGTGGGCAGAAAAGCAGCAAACAGTCAGTCATCAGTAAATTACCTACTTTTGCTTTTTAATTTTTATGATTGAAAATGATGCATTACCTCATTCTTTACAAAATGCTCAGAGAACCCTTTGGTGCCAGTCTTTGTGATTTGCGTGGGTGCCTGTGTTCATTTATGTGTGAGTGCAGAGTACCGGTAATGATAAGACACCAGTACAGCTGCTAAGCTAAATGAGGACTCCTTTCAAGCCAAGCCAAGAGTGAGGAGAACACACTGCAGGGACGTGAAACGTAACACACCTCTTCTTTCTCTACCCCTACACCACACAGCCAAGTCTTACCTCACTCCCAGTCTGCCTGCTGTAATTGCATGACATCTCCTTCCTGTTTTACATCACTATCTCACCGCCCTGAACAATCTCTGCACGGGATCCATGACTGAATGTCGAGCTACAGTAATTAGAGCAGGCTCATACGGACAGAGGACACGGCGTCCCCTCATGCTTATGTTCTCTCCACCTGGGCAGATATTTTTAGCCCACCTTGTATGGGAAAGAACAAGCATCAACATGGCAACATGGCGGGTTGCCCGAGAGCATTTAGCTCAATCAGGGTGCAACAAATCCAGGGCCAGAAAGAAAAAGGGATCCAGCTCCTTCATTTTTTCATGTTTTCTTTGTTACGTGAAATGTTGTCCTGGCGAACTAGTCTGGCTGCCTGTTGATGCCAGAGCGCCATAAACTAAATTAACCAATGTGTCATTCACCGTGGATGATGCACAATAACACAATAACACTGCATGCCATAACAGCGGAAATATAAACACTCTCCTCCCTCTGTTTATATGCGGTTGTGCGCACACATGTCCCCCGAGGCCGCAAAGTCTTACGACTTTCACTATGCCTGCATCCGACCTGGTTTGCATATCAAGCTCCCGGTGTGTTTGAGTAAGACATCAAGGTTTTTTTTCCCAAGATGCATATCTGCTTTCCAGCCCGCGGGCGCACACACAAACAGAGTTTTGAGTCTCGACTCCGGCCACCCTGTCACACTGCATTTCTGAGCAGCTTATCTTCAAACGCAGCAAATTCTCACCTCAAGAAGCACACACGCATTCGACTTCTTAATAGATCAGGAGTTCGTTTCCACATTTTAATAGCCTAAACTCGTGGCAGCAAATAAAAACACAATCGATCCTCTTTTCAGTGATCTTTCCAACTTTTTTAGTGATGAGTATACAGTCAATTTAACATGCATCCTATCGTTGATACACAAGCTAAATAGATACCCTATAGGCTCAGATTCACCTCTTTGCTGCAACTTGTTGACCTTCGTTAGACAGCACGCTGGTATGCCAGTTCAGGCCCTTCTCACAGCCTGTCAACAGGCCATATATTATCAAGATAATTACCTTTGGAGAACAGATGCTTCTTTTTTTAATGGGTGCCCATTACTTTGTGGGTCCACCCAACAACAACTGCCGTTTGTTCTATCCCATCTAGGACATACCTCACAGATCACGGCCATAGATTCAATTAGGAGGCACACAATCCCACATTTAACAGCCAGCGGGTAAAGATAGGAAGAGCAGGGGAAGGTCAGCCGGGGTAGCCGGCACATCAGTCTATGAGCAGTGTTGTAGTTCCGACACTAATGGCCATCTGCATTAAGCCATAAAGACAGGCTCGGCCACAGATAATTGATTTATCTTTCACATGTGGCATTGCTCTAACCTGCTGAAAAATCCCTCTAATTAGGCTACAGTTATTACCGTGTTTATATCATCCTCCTGTTTTTGTTGTCAACAGAGGAGTCAGCACAAAGCCAGGTGTTCAACAGCTGCGTCCACTGAGGGTCCAGGCCATCATCAAGTGCCACCTGGCATGTGTGTGCTTGCTCGTTCTTCGAGGAATAATTTGGGACATAGAACAAATGACTTTTTGCCAAGTTATATGAGAACATCCATCCTGCTTTCAGGTCTGCATAATAATTAGGGAGGTACAATGAGCAGCTGGTTGGCATAGATTGCCACAAAAGCTAGAAACAAAGGAAAAAGAATCATTTTTACAAGAGACCATGTGCTGGATCACAAAGACATTCTTGTAGTTTGCTTTCTTTTTTCTTTTTTTTTACTCTTGGATATCTTGATAGCTGTTTCCATAACTATAAATTTGTTATTCTTGCACAATCACAACAGACATCTCAGAACAGGAAACTTGCCAGTCTTCATGCTCAGCTCAGCTAACTGACTGCTAGGTTTACTTTTAATCATATTTAGGCTTACTGAGCATCCACCCCAGACAGTAAGCTTCACTCATTCTTCAAACCCACTGACATATACGAGCCCATCTGTCACCCCTGTGAGATGCTTAAACTTTAATAATTGCACGCTGTTTCAGTTAATCATTCTTGTGTGCAATCGGGCCACCTACTAACAGCACATCCTGGTGTTTACCTAGAGAGGAGACTACTTAGCACTGCAGTGTGATACCCATGAGGTGAGCATTCTCACAGCTCTTGAGGCACTCACTGCCCTGCAGACAAACACACATGCTCCCCGACCAACCACCAAAACAAACATTATGCCATTAGAGCAGCTGCCAGTTGGCACCAAAACACCCTCCAGTATTGATGAAGAGTGTCCCCCAGAGATTTGTGAAAGCTAAACCCATTCTCCTTCACAGCTGTCTGTCACTCCTCTCGTCCTCTCATGGCACATGTCAGCTTTTGTTGCGATGTTACCTTCAAAAATCACAACTCAGCAAAACAAAAACAGAGAATAGGTGAAGGACTTCTCTTTGTGCGGTCAGCAAACAAGATGGAAAATGTGAAGGTTTAAGAAATATGTGCGCTCACTTTTCCAGTGCCTCATGGGTGCAACCTCATTAACAACAATACCCCAAGTGGAAGAAAGCAAACTAGTCAGAATGTGTCTGTAATGAAGCTCATGATTGCCGTAATTGTGTGGTTCCGCTTAGGCAGATAAACAACCCAGCCTACATCACATAGACACAATACAGCCTTGAAAACCCAACTATAAATGGCCCATTTTCACCACGGCACCAAGTTTTCTCCAATAAAATACTTTTTTTCTTCTTCTCGTTTTCCAGATGTGTTGAAGCTCAACAAAGCTGTTGTTTGGCTGCCTTGTTTTTTTTGTTTTTTTTTAGTGGTTATAAAGTGTTCAGTACAGGCGTAAAACGGCTGATTCCAATATGAAGCCTCGCAAAGACAACTGTTTGAAGAAAAGAAAAAGAAAAGAGCAAACTTACCTCCGCGTTGTACAAAGCTACGGAGAGCAGAAGGAGCACAGCCACACTTCGGAACATCTGGACAAAAAAAAGGAGGGGAAAAGAGAGAGAAAGTATGGTTTTATGGGAAAAGAATGAGCCAGCGACAGTGTCCATCCGTTTTCATACCATTCATATTGTCAAGACAAACTTGTGGAAAAGCCAAATTTTAGTCCTCTACATTACCATTTTATATTCGGCTTGGGAAATCTGCTCGGAAAAGGGGTGCTGGTCCGGATATCTGTCGGGACGCAGTCGAGCAGAATTGCCGAGATTTCAAGAAATTTGAGGAGCGCTGAGGAATTCCTGCCAGTCCGTCAGTCTCTCCTCCTCCTCTCGTCTCACCCTGGCCAATGAAAACGTCTGGAGAGGAGAAGAGGAGGCGGGGGAGGAACGATGGAAAGTGTGTAGGCTATTTATTGTGTGTAAATTAAACGGTAAATGCAGCCTTTCTCTCAAGAAAGGTGGATGGCTGTGTTTGGGGCTCAGTCATATTTTGTGTTCGGTTCGTATAAAATCTTTTGTATCCTACTGATCTTATGGAAACATTTCTCTTGGCCGTTTCAGTCCATTTTAGTCAAACTCTCAAAGAACAGCCATAAAATCATCCAGTATTATTAACAAGGTTTCGCTTGCTTTTCTTTGCTGCCACCAGGGGGCAGAAGAACTCTTAAAACACACAGCTGCTTCTTTGTGTCGTTTTAAGCTTATATTTTGATTATTCACCTCTCTCTCCATCTGTTTGATGCTTCTGGTTCTTGATGTCTCACTTTGATGATTTACTTCCCTCGTTTCTCTTCAGACTAAGACAATCAAATGTGGAGGTGTACTGCACTGAATGGGTGCACAATGCATATGCGGACATCTGCACCTTCAGTTTGTATACATTATATTGTAGAGTCTATGTAAATAATGTTTATTAAATAAAAGTGACTCAACAGAACCTTCTGTATTTATTTCTTGATGGTTTGTAACATCAGCAACGCTCAGAGCCAAAAAAAAAACAAACAAAAAAAAAAACCCTCAAACTCTGACATGTTAAAAATACTTTAATGTGCTGAGACTGAGCACTTTTTAGGCATGCAACAGGTCCTTAGTGAACATAATGAAGTATGTTCCCAGATGTTATGTTCCCAAATGAGGACACAAGATCTTAGGAGGAAAAAAAATGAGAGAAGCAGCTGTGCTTTGTTTCTACAGTTATGAGTATAGGGCCAACTGAGGTCTCCTGCTTTGAAGTTCAATGTTTTGTCACCCAATCCATCCCCTCCAGCCTCCTCCTTAAGTAGTGTTTGTATCCCCAATGGGGACATTCCCATAGGGCTTAAAATCTGGGACTCTCCACCTGAACTTCTCCAACTGAAGAAGCTCCTCGGATGAGAGGTGAAACGTCTTTAAGGAAACTTAAAGAAGTCCAGACGCTTTTCTTTCCAAGCTCCTTATACTGTTTGTGATTGAATAGTCTCAGTTTTCCACATGCATTCAAATGGTCACTGGAGGGCGCTGACACAATGAAACGTGTAGTCATTTTTAATGAGAGGATGGCCTTCTTTTAAAAGAATTCAGATTTGATTTGATAAGAACCTATTCATTTATGCACATATTAATAGTATAAACAAGTGCATAAGGAGATCAGACTTTGTGCTTTTAGTGGTATTAATTAAAATATATATATATATATATATATTTTTCAGTTTTGAATAGGCTTTTACATCATTAAGCATCGCGTCCTTCGATCAGAGCTTAGGTTCATAAAAGTCCTCTGCAGAAAGACCTTTGTTGTATCTCACGTACTGAAAGATTAATGTTCTTATTTCTTTCAAGATTTCAATATTTCAGGATTACAAACCATCAATGGTGTGCACGCTCCACTGAGGAGTAATTAAAGAGTGATTAAGAAGGACAGTCTGAGCTCTGAACACAGCGGCGCACTGAATTTTGAACAGAAAAAAGCGAATGAAGAATGTTTTTCAACTGCAACCCATCAATTATATATAACTTCATCTCCTTTGAGTCTACCTATTTAAACAGATTCTGTGTTTATTTGACACCCCGAGGCGTTTTGTATTACTGTGTGTGAAAGCGTGCACATGCACTGGGCCTTGTGTTTGGGCTAGCACTGGTGTTAAAATTCATGAAAAAATATTTTCCTTGTGTTTACAAAGTTAGTTTCATGCCCCTAATTGACCCTGTTTCTAACACTGTAGGGAGATATTCTGTATTTTTCCATATTGTCTCACTTATACACTGACCTTTGTTTGTCTCCCTGTTTTGTTGCCATGCAGGACGCTGTGAGAGAAGAGGAAAAAGACTTTTTCTCTTCATGCTTCCCATTGGGAGCTGCCTAACTAAACTTAATGTGTTAAACAAAGCAACAATGCAGCACAGACAAATTTAATATGGCATTTTCAGTGAGAGAAGTGCAAAGCACATCATTGAATATATTGCAATGCAAAACGTGGGAATGAGAATGGGCTGTGCAATGTGAAACTAAAGCCACAGCAACAAAACCAAAGAACACAACGCGCAATAAAACATAACATAAAACAACAAAACACACTTCAGGAAATAAAAACGTGCTGCTATGGATTAAGTGGGAGAATGGGGCGTCCACTAAATGCAGATTTGGTGTTTCAGTCCCCAGACTCACCTGCTAAAGTGTCACCGAGCAGATGCAGAGCACCGAGCTCCTTTTCATGGGCAGAAAAGTGAATTAAAAACATGCTGTGAAGTGTTTCGTGTAGCTGATGTTAAAGGACCTGCTGTATGTGTGCACACGGCTAGCAACATTCCCTTTGCAGATAAGATTTTCTTCATTTTCTGCATCAAAGCTCTGCAGCTCTCAGTGTCTGTGGGTGATTTTACCAACTGTGAGAGGCTAAAAGAGGAGAATCAAAGACTAAGAGAATATTTTATTCTCAATACAGTTTAGCACAGTTGTATACACCGATATCCTGAATCTTTGCCCACAGTAGGCTCAAAACACAACGACAGAAAAACAAACAAACAAACAAACAAAAAAAAAAAACCCACAATATTTTTTTTCTTCTTTTCCAGAAAAATGCAGCTATTTGTACTTAAATTTAACATGGATGGAACTGAAGTTCCTCATGGCAGATTGATGTCATTTCCTCTGCCTATGCTAGTAGTCAGCAGTGTCCTTGCCTGAAGTTTAAACTATGTTTGAAAGCATGGAAAAAGGAGAGAATAAAGGGGACATTTTAACAAAGGGGCATTCACATAATATATTTCTGGATATGCTTTTAAGATATAATGACATTGAAATGTCCATTTGAACCCTGAAAGCATGTTAGATTGAATTAGGACTGAGGAGATGGGCTGCATTATGCAGAGTTCTGCATGCACACTGAGAGCTGCACACGCCCTTTCAAGGGACCATGCAGAGCTGAAGAGGAAATAATCTTTAAGAGGCTTATAAACAATTAAATATTGTTGCTCGGGTTCCACGGTGCTAAGAATTTTAAAGCAGTCCATAGTTTATAAAGTCTTCATTTTGAATGTCCTTTGATAAAACATTCCCTTGTGATTTCAATCTCCTCTTACATCTTTTCAAATTAGGCTCAACAGTCTTGCTGAGACACCAGTGAGTGAAACAGGAAATGGCTTTAAGCCATCATCGCAGACTTTTGTTGTTTCGATTCCAAAACAAGAAACGCTGCCCCATTTTTTTTTTCCATGAAGTGGTGTGTTGTTGAGTTTAGAAAAAACAACAACAACAAAAGGGGCCCAGTTGTGACTCATTTTGTCAAAATGCTAAACACAAAGCAGAAAGGCAAACTGCACTGTTTTGCAAAACTGTTTTGTCTCAAGTATGTGTTAAAATTGCCTCGTTCTAAAATCTTTGTTGATCAAAAAGACACACACATACTGTCTCATGAAGAGGTTTTTCTGTCATCCAACAACACACTGATATACTTAACATATACACATATCATGTGCAGTAATAAATTGTGTGGGTGATTACAGACTTGATGAGTAATTAGGCTTACTGTGTCAAAACATTTAGCACAAGCTGGATAACATGCAGCGATTGTTCTTTAGGTGGAGCTGTTCTACACAAGCACAGTGCATTTGGTCACGGAAACATGTTAAAAACAAGAAGATAAGAAACTTGTGGCATGGCTGTTGGTGACAGATGGGCTAAGTATTTCAGACACTGCTGAGTCACTGGGATTTTCCCCACATAGCCATTTCTAAGGTTTACAGAGAATGGTCTGAGAAAAATATCCAGTGAGTTCTTTTGGCAAAATGCTTTATTGAGGTCAAAGTTTAGAGGAGAATGGACGGATAGCTTCAAGCTAATAGGACAGCAACAGTAACTAGGGTCAGAATTTGCTGTAAACAACATGAAGCATGGATCCATCCTCCCTTGTAACAGTTCAGGCTGGTGGCGGTGGTGTCATGGTGTGGGGAATATTTTCTTGCCACTCTTTGGAACTAACTGAGCCTCATTTATATGCCAAAGCCTACCGTTGTATTGTTGCTGAAAAGCTCAGATCATCTCAGACAGGTTTCTTGAACATTACATTGAGTTCACTGTACTCAAATGGCCTCCTCAGCCACCAGATCTCAATCTAATAGAGCACATTTTGTCAGGATGAGGTCGTGGACGAAAGAAGGAGGACCCAAACGCTGGACTCACAGGTAGGTGAAGATTGGCGTTTTATTGTCAACGGAGTGAACAAACAGAACAGAAGTAGGAAACGGCTGGCCGGCTGGACGACTGACTGAATGGATGAATGAAAGACTGACTGACAACTGACCGGCTGACCTGACGGAACTGAACAGAGGACAACCTAACGGCGGCGAGAACAACATCACAATAACATCAATGACAAGACATTGGACTGGTTGAACTGAGGGACATAAATACACAGGCTGAGTGATGAGAGATTAGAACCTGGTGAGTACACAGCTGAACATAATGACCTAATGATAAACGGGAAGAGGACTGAACATAATGCACATGGACCAAGGCTAACACAATAAAACAGGAGGTGAAGCAGACAGAATATAAACAGTGAACATGAACTAAGAATACTGGGTCAAAGACCCAGAAACCCTGACAGTACCCCCCCCGCAAAGGCCGGCACCCGACGGCCAAAAGAACGAAAAACCAGGACAGGGCTGGCGGAGGGGGCCCAGGACGGAGGGACGGAGTCCACACAGAGACAGTTCAGGGGGCCGACCGTGCGGACGGCAACGGCGACGATGACAGCGCTGGTCCGGGGGCCGACCGTGCGGAAGGCGACGGCGGCGACGTGGACGCAGTTCGGGGGGCCGGCCGTGCGGAAGGCGATGGCGGCCACCCAGGAGAAGAGGGTCCGGGGGCCGGCCGTGCGGAAGGCGACGGCGGCCACTCAGGCGATGGCGGTCCGGGGGCCGGCCGTGCGGAAGGCGACGGCGGCCACTCAGGCGATGACGGTGCAGTTCAGGGGGCCGGCCGCGCGGAAGGCAGCGGCGGCGGCTCTCCAGTGTCAGGCGTACTGGCCGAGGCCCGGTGGGCACAGGACCAGTCGAGGCGGGACCAGTCAAGGCGGGACCAGGCGAAGCACAGGCTGAGGCTGCAGCAGACGAAGGCTCTGAGGCTGCAGCAGACGAGGACTCTGAGGCTGCAGCAGACGAGGACTCAGGCTGAGTGATGAGAGATTAGAACCTGGTGAGTACACAGCTGAACATAATGACCTAATGATAAACGGGAAGAGGACGGAACATAATGCACATGGACCAAGGCTAACACAATAAAACAGGAGGTGAAGCAGACAGAATATAAACAGTGAACATGAACTAAGAATACTGGGTCAAAGACCCAGAAACCCTGACACATTTGGGATGTAAAATAACAGGAGAATCGCATTATGGATGTGCAGCTGACAAATCTGCAGCAACTGTGTGATGTTATCATGTAAATATGGACCAAAATCTCTGAGGGGTGTTTGCATCATTTTGTTAAAGGTGCTAATAAGGCCTTCATGTGCCATGAAGCATTAAGGCAGCTCTGTGGCCAGGAAGGAGTCCAACCTGGTGTTAGCAAAATGTAGCTTATAAAGAGGTTGGTGAGTGTGCAACTTAATGTCACATTAAAACTCCATTAAAATTAACAGCCTTGTTTTCAACATAGCATTTGGAAAAAAATGCAATTTGAATTCCTCAACAGCAAAATGTCATTTAGTTTTTGTCATGCAGACCTCTATGAACATTCATTTGAGTACAGTTCACTGATAAAACTGTTTTTTATATGACTTGTTGAATGTTTCCTGTCCCTTTGTACTCATTCTTAACTCTGACAGTCTTTGCCAGTTGCAAGTCTCTCAAATCGCTGTGCAAGCTCAAGCTCAAAGCTCAGAGATCACACTTCTACCTAAGTGTGAATACAAAGCCACTAAAGCAGTGGCACCTTAATCAGGGTCACAGCAGTTTGTTTGCTTGTGCTTTGGTATTACACATTTTTACCATATAGAAGTCAGATGTTATTCGTGAGATGCTGAAGCTCCGACACACAAAGAGAAAGAACCAGCCATAATAACAACACATTTGTTTCTGATGCAATTTGTGCAAGTATGTGTTAAAATTTTGCAATACATGAAGGAATTTAGAAAAAGAGCACATCCAAATGAGACTCTTTAGAGTTGCATATCATTGTTACCAAGGAGGCTTGGGGGCATCCAAGGCTGGATTAGGCATACCGAGTTATGCTTTATGCTCTGCCCGGTTAGGCTCCATCCCTTTTCTTGGTGAGGAGATTTGGCTGGATAAAGACCAGAGAAAAGATGACATGCAGACATCACATTTTTCCATTTTGTTGGTAAATATCCTTGTTTATTCGCTAACATTTCTAAAGAATAGATCAGGGGTCTCCAACTCCTGGCCTCGAGGGCTGGTGTCCTGCAGATTTTAGATATAACTGTGAGTCAACACGCCTGAGTTACATGATTGGTTCATTACCAGGCCTCTGGAGAACTTCAGGACATGTTGAGGAGGTCATTTAGCCATTTGAATCAGCTGTGTTGGACCAAGGACACATGTAAAACCTGCAGGACACCGGCACTCGAGGCCTGGAGTTGGAGACCCCGGAATAGATTTTTCAAGGCAGGACATTTTGTTTTCCTACAATGAGCATGGTTTCCAGGTAAGTTTATTTCCAGAACCAAACTTTACTGATACAGCAGGGGGCCCTAGGGAACAGGAAAAACCAAGGTAAATACCCAGATAAACACAGAGCTAGAAACAGGTGTGTGCCTGAATGTGATGCTGCATGTACTGCTGCAGCAATCTGGTGAACAGAGGGTGAATAAACCAGACCTTAAAAATTTCAGGTAAGTGGAGATTATCAACACCTGCTGTTGATCAAGATGCTCAACAGCAGGTATGTCAGGTGGAGAACCAGTGGGAATGCCTGTTAAGAGAGCTGGCAATCCTGGCAGAACTTATCCCCTTGCAAGAAAATGCACACTGGGTAGAAGAAAACAGAAAAGCATGAAAGAAAATCAGATAGAGGGAGGGAAAGAGAGAATTTGCTGTCCAGCACTGAAAGCAAGAGGGAACATAACAAAAAGGGCCTCAGGTGATCAGCTGAGTCAGTGTCAGATGGGACTGAAGGCAAGTTTGAAAATGTGAAGATAAAAATCTTTGTGTGTGAGGTTAGTAAGGAATGAGAACACCATCTCTGACGTTATGTGGCTACAGCAGTGCTATCAGTCATCATGCATTGTGGTTACTTCAGTGCATGAGCATGCATGGGTTTGACAAAACAGAACAAAGCACAATAGAAAACCCATAACTCTTATTGAACTGTGCATCATAAATAAAATGAGGTTCTAAAAGTGCAATGCTAGATAGATCACTCACTGGGAACATTTTTCCATGCGAAACTGCACTTTTGTGTTGAGGCTATCAAAGCCTATTACACAAAGCAAAAGATGGCTTTCTGGTATTGAACAGCAACAGCAGTTTGTACAGTTATTTACCTGAAACCATAATCTACCTGAGCGCTAACCGCATTGGAGGTTCACAATCTCTTTCTAGAAGGCAACACTGTGAAAACGGCAACATAAAAAGCTATCAGTAGAAAAAATGCAAAAATATAGTTTCCCAGAAGTGTTTGATTGATAAATTCTGCAAAAGCTGATACAGGTGTTATCAGTTGTACTACACACACGCACAAACGTACATATTTACACCAAAACAGATAAGTGTGGTGGGAAAAACAAAAGACTTTTACAGCATGTTCTGCAAGCAACTGAGAGAAGCTAACCAACAACAACAGCTCTTTCTTTCCAAGCTATTATTATAAAAACTGTCTTCTTCATAGAAGATTTAAATTCATTCACTGTGCACGTACATGTGAGAGGATCAAGCTGCGCTCAGAACAGAGAACTGAGGTATTTTCTCTTCTGATGTCTCCCCGTTTTCTGCCAGGGGCTTTCCAAGAGGCATCTCGAATATTCACGATCATCCATCAATGCCTGAAAGGGTCAGAAACTAGTCACAGTCATTGAGAATCACACACTCGCAGACACACATACACACATTTAATTATTTCCTTTTTTTTTTTTTTTTTTTGCTCCTGGAGTTTTGTTTAATCACAGTTTTTCTATCACATCTTTCTCTGAGGCCTGTATAAGTCAAATGTAAGCGTGAGTCATAGGCAGCTCTTATGTTTGCAGGGGTGTGTGTGAAACATGTGGGGAACAAAAATTTAAATATGCTTCCGGAAAATAAATGTACCTCACTTTGAAGTCCTCTGAAGTGATAGAAAGGTGTTTGGTGCATGTGCATGTTTATATGTGTGTTTTAGTATGTGGTTAAGGGTTAAAGGCTTCCTGTAGTAGATATCTATGTGTCGGGGGGGGGGTCCTATTTTCACTGCAGGGCAACCTGCACGTGGCGAATAAAGCCTTGATTGATTGATTGATTGATTGCATGCTAGAGGTCTACAGAAATGGATAATTGTTCTTAAGGACTTGTGTTTCACTGAAGTATGCACAATATTGTTCTTTTTTCACAGTTGCAAATACGAGAGAGAAAGGGGGGAGGGATAAACAATGCAAAACAGGTAATCACTACTAATCATGGTTCAGTGATGAATAGTTTGGGGATGGTTTGCTTAACCTAATGAGACAAAATTAGATGACAATAAATCATTTGCATATATATATTTTCCTGTTTTTAAGCTGAACCTGCTCTCACTTTGGCACATATGACCGGGTGCTCTGGTTGACAGCTGTTAACCATAGGCCGCAATCATTAACACAGCATTTTGGAGAAACAGGCCCAGCAAGTACACAAATAAAGTAATGCGGGAAGAACGCGCATGCGCAGTATAGCACAAACTGGAGGGCATGCGTGCAACCAAGCAATGAGTATGTCATCAGTCATGTACTGCCTACAAAGCAATAATACTTCTTTAATATTACACACACACACACACACACACACACACACACACTGTGTCCTGTTCATGTGCTTTCTTTGTAGTTAAGGTTGTAAGACCGGGCAGACATAAAGGAATTGAAAAGCTTCTTGGGTAGTGATGCTAAACTCTTTATCTACATTGCATTTGCTGGAATGGAAAAGTTAAAAGTACTCAAAATTAATCATTAATCAATGGATCAGTATGTGATCTATCTAAACCCGATTGCCCTGAACTTCCCCTTGCTTACTTTCAGTCTGCAGTAGAGCGAAGTTTACTATAATATCTCATTTCACACATCAAAGCCGCAAAGAAGGAAATTACACATGCTTGACACGGTTGTCATAATTTCTTCCATCAGAATTATGCCACACATGATGGGTGCGTTTAGAACCTCAAGACCAATATTAAACTTGTACTTAGTTTAAACTTCCATTAGCTTGATAGGTTTATATAATATAACATTTGGAGCATCTTCAACACAGATACATTTATTTAGTGAAGGGAAAACTAAGTGAGAACACTTAATTATAATTATACTCAATTTAGTTGTTACAATTTGTTGCTGAAGGGAATCATTATATAGACTCCTCAAAAAAATAAAATAACATAACTAAACATAAAGAGCACCAAGCACTGCAGGATCCCTACAAAATGACCTCCAGACCATTGGTGTGAATGTCTCTGGCTGAACAACCAGAAGCTTCATGAGTGTGGCCTGAGGGGCTGGCATCCTCTAATGGGCCTTGTGCTCACTGCCTGGTATTGTGGAGCCTGACTGACATTTGCCATAGAAGACCAGAGTTGGCAGATCCACCAGTGGTGCCCTGTGCTTTCCACAGATTAGAGCAGTATGATCCCAAGGATATGTTACAGACATGAAAGGGTCTGGAGAAGCTGTGGAGCATCACCGGTTTGGTGGTGGGTCAGTGATGGTCTAGGGAGGCATGGCCATGGATGGGAAGCACAGACCTATACAGGCTAGACAGTGACACCCTGACTGCCATTACGTATGAAGGATGAAATCCTTGGACCCACTGTAAGACCTGACGTTGGTGCAGGGGTCCTGGGTTCCTCCTCGTACCTCGTCTCGTGTGAAAAAAGTACGCAGGCAGTTCTTAGCAATACAATAACTAACTGCTTCCTTTTCCCCTGCTGCTCTTTCTCAGATACAAATATAGCTGATCGTGAAGTTCAGTTCTCTTTCTCTCTCAGTCTGATGGTCATGATGTTTAGACTGAACCAAGCAGCACTTCTCATTCCGCTATTAGTGATGTGGCATGTCTTTGCAGGTACAGACATAATTATGTTCATCCTGTTATCGAAATTTGTCATTACCGATGACTATATTAATTGATTAACTCCTTTAAACTATAGGAATCACTAAAGACGACCGCAGAGCTTTGCTGGTGTCCAGAGGAGACTCCGTGACGCTGACTTGCAATATGAGACATAATAATGTGACCCTAGTCTCCTGGACCAACAGCAGATGTGTTTTTCAATATTCCAATGTGCTGAATCGCACCCATTCAAATTTCTCTTTTCATAGACTGAAAATAAATCGTGAGTTTCCTACAAAGCTAATTATTTTTAGTGCTCAGCCTGAAGATCCAGGACTTTATACATGTAGCATAACAGACAGAAGTGGCATATACAGCATTACATGGAGTTTAACTGTGTCTGAGCACCCCAAAGGTAGGTAGAACAAAACACAGAGCTAATCACTTCTAGTAAAGGTCAAACAAGCACTTGAAATTAATTTACTGCTGATTTTATACAGATTCCGCTTCATCGAAGTATTTTCTATACATACTCCCATCTGCAATTGGAATCATTCTATGTGGCATCACACTAGCTGTCTTTATCTGTGGGTGAGTAAAACCTTTTAACTACTTAATTGTAAGAATGAATACATGAATGTAATCGAGGATAGTTCTGAATAATCAGTACTGCTTAAGACTGGTTAGACTGATTCGATCAATAATCTCACACGCTTTGTAACATTTTGTCTTTTTTTCCCACTTTACACCAAATTAGAAATGATCATTTTTTTTATGTTGATCAGACCGTTTAGTCTCAGTTATATGTTCAGCTTTTGAAATATATTTGAAGGTTGCACCGTATTAGATAAAAGACAGAACTGGAGTGTAGTTTGGTGTTCATTAACTAAATCAGCCATCAGAGCCTTTTGATGATGTATCTTTCTATGGAGCAGAGACCGAAAGAGCTCAGAATCCATAGGTTCAGAATCAAATATTCAAATATCTGATATCTATTGTTGTAAATCAAGGTTTGGTAACTAATCCAACAAAATATGAGTCATGCAACAGGAAAGACTGCACTGTTGAATGCTGAATACATGCAAGGATTATCAGCGAGGACAAGAACTCACAGTTTATAAGTCCACAGGAGACAGAGGCAGGTACAGAACACATTATGAGAGGAAACCACAAAGGTAGGGAATGCAGGAAGTGAAAGATGAGAAATGAGAGACAATGATGAGTACAAAATAAAACAGGAACAGAAATAATGCAAGAAAACGGAACAAAACATGCAGCCTAAAGTTTCTGCAGGGTTCTCACAAGTACTCTTTGGTGGCAGTGACTTCAGTTTTACTGAGAAAAGCATTTCCATACAACAAACTGCATTCAGACACATTTATGCTTTTTAAAAATCTGATATACTCCATCCAAGGGAGGCTTGTAGGCCCGTTTAGCTTTTGGTATTTTGTGCATGATGACCTGATGAGGACATTCAGGGAACTCGGGACTAAACAAATAACATGGAAATTAATAGACCTACCTGCACCTACCTGAGCCACAGCTAAAGAAAATCTTGAGAACACAAAGACATTAATCTGTTGTCATAACAGAGGTGCTAGAGCAAATTCAAATTTTATTCAAAATTCAATTTTGAAAAGTCTTTGTCCTGCTTATAGACATTTTGGTGGCACAAGGGGTGAGCTATACTGGGCAGATAGTTTTAATGTTGTGATTGAACAGTATTTATCAGATTTATGATGTTAAAAAATTATTATTTAATTTCTCACATTGGCAAATGTTTTGTGTTTATTGCATGCTTTGTGTTTCTTACAGTAGGATGTGCAAATTGTGATGAAGACACTGAATCAGGATCTGGTCCAGGATCAGTTTCCTCCCCAGTCAGGAGAAGAGGTCAGAAGATGGTCACTCACATGTCTCTGCCTTTATTTTCTATCTTAGAACCTGCACTGATTTTTATTTTTCTCTTTTTGTCTTTGTAGGCAGTTCTTCCTCAACCACAGGGTGGCGCTGTTTGTTGTGAAAATAAAAAGCAGAGGCATCACTATATGGAGAGGGTGAATACAATCTATGATAATGTCTAAGCAGATTAACAATCCACACAAAAAGTTTTAATGAAGGGGATTTTAAGGGGGCACCATCAGAGGGAGGACAACGGTGCTACTATAGCCAATAGAACAAATCCCTCTGCTTACACGAAGCAGCCAATTAGAAGAAGGTTTGTATTAAAGAACACGAGAAGGGAACTAAACATGTTGTTTCAGAGACGGGATGAACTGCAGGTCTACCAAATAAATAGGGATGACACGAAACTGTGAATCAGAACAAGTCGACTCCAAGTGTAACTTAAATGTTCAAGAATTTTCCTTAAAGTTTTCACGTTGTGACAATAATGTATTCTCAGCTCAAGCTCGTTAATGTTTTTTCCATCTAGGTCTTCATTATAAGCTTGTTCCAGGGTGATTGTGTATTATTTTATTTTTTTTAGCATAAGTGTGTGTGTGTGTGTGTGTGAGTGTGTGTGTGTGTGTGTGTGTGTGTGTGTTATTCCATCTGTAAACAAAATAACTTGAAAGAAATTCTGATAAAACCTTGCAGAGTGGGGTCATGTTAACGATCCTTTAACATTTTGATTATGTCCACTGAGGCCTTCAAGGTCAACTTAATGATGATTCTTACAAGTGTAATACGGAGCTGTTTAAAACTTTGTTTATTGCTACCATTGGTTGTGTTGACAACATATAAAGGATATGAGTGAAATAGGGTCAAACTTTCATAAAAGTACTATCCCCTTAAATGTAAAAACTGCTCCCTTGGCGGAGGTTTGTGCTCCCGGAACACTTGTTGTAATAGTTATATATTACATAATGTTTTGTTTATAACTAGTTTATATTGAATTATTGTTTAAATATTATATTGATTATGATTTAATTTGTCATGTGCTTAAACTTCATGCATCGTTAAATGAACTGCTTTTTTGTCCCCTGCAAGTAACCACTTCCTGTTCTTGGCATCACCTTGAAAAGCACACGTAGAAGTGAAGCTTCACTTTGTCTGTCTGTAATCATGTTTGATCCAGATCAATCAGACATTCTCTTTAATTCATGCTTAGCTGTGTGCCATGTCCTCACAGGTACAGCACAAGTTTTTGATGCACATTTTCCGAGTTTAGTAACAGAATTTGTTTTCATTGAAAGCACACGGTGCACACTGTGCTTTGCCTGTGAGGTAGGAGAAAGGTGATTAGAGCTCGATCTGCAGCCACACAATACGATTAAAGAACTTCCTCTGTCTTTAGTGTACCTGATGCTGTAGTGGACTTGTTTCTGAGAATAATAACAAACACTGTGATCTATTGATAAAATGAACATTAATTGGAATCGATTACAACACCTAGTAGAAGAAAAATGACATGTTTATATTTAGCATACCTGTGATTCACGATGAGGCTATAATAACTAAAATATACTGATAGTGTTTTTCTCCAACACCTTTGAAAAGTGTGAATTTCCTGTTTGTACTCTTTCTTTGCAGTGTGAGACCCTGTGTGTGGGCAGAAATAAAGGAAACGAGAAGCACCTTCTGTACTGCTAGACCCTTGTTCTGCATGTGTGGTGGATAGACAAAAGTCATTTTTGTATGTCATGCAGGCTGTTACTCATAACACATAGTTTCCTAATTTGTGAGTCATTTTGGGATCTGATTAGACTTTTCAAACGGGTTCAGTTATTTATTAGGTTTTGCATTATCTAACACCATTTCCATTGAACATATAAGGTTTTTAAAAACATTTTCTTTCCTCACTTTAAACCTGCAGTAGAGCAGAATGCACGATAAGGTGTCATTTTCCACAGCAAGGCCACAAAGATGGAAATCATACGTTGAAGAGTGTTACGCACGCACGCACGCACGCACACACGCACACTTGCATTCAAACACATATACAATGTTTAACATTATTTTGAAAATCTAGAAAACCTCAGTTTTATTGCGAATATACAACTTAACTGACCACTATTAGCTGGCCACTTTATTAGGTACACCTTGTTAGTATCAGATTAGATGGTAATTTTTGTTTCAGAGCTAATCTAATTCTTCATGGCAACAGGGGTGATGGGCTTTTGGTTGAACATGATAGCATATTTGTGCGGATTTGTAAGCTCCTTGATGTGACTTTACCATCCCACCACATCCTAAAAGTGCTCTGGTCAACAGACATGCTAACTGTTCAGTTCAGTTTCAGTTTCAGTTTTATTTGTCATATGCAAGTTAGCACAGGGTCAACATCGCAATGAAATGTATTTGACGAGCAGAAGACAGTCACTCAGTAGAATGGTACAGTAGAAAAAAATAAAATAAATTAATAAAAAATAAATAGAAAAATAGTAAAGAGCAAAATATTAATAAAATGTAGTAAAGGAAAAGGATTTTCAGTTAACTGACTAAATATATATATGTGTGTATATATATATAAATATATGTACACACTAGTGATTAACTAAAGAAAATCTTAAATAGGAATGGGGGGGGGGGGCAGATGGGATATTGCACAGAAATAAGCAGCAGTACAAACTAAACAGTACAAAAGTTTTTGTTTTTTATGGCAGTTGTTACAGTATTGCACTTTTTTTAAAATATAAATATCAATAAAGTGGAGTGACCAGTGCAGATTAAACAGAGTACTTGTGAAGCTGCAGGGTAGCTTCTGAGTGCGTCCTGTGGAGTTGTTGTGTGTGTTTAAGTGTTGTGGTGTCGTATGGCTTGATGGTAGAAACTGTTTTTAAGTCTTGTAGTCCGAGCCGACAGGCTCCTGTAACGTCTGCCAGATGGTAACAAGGAGAAGAGCTGATGTGCTGGGTGGCTGTGGTCCTTGATGATGCTGTGTGCTTTATGGAGGCATCGCTGAAGATAAATGTCCTGAATGGCAGGAAGTCTCAAATGCCCTTCACAGGAAGCTCCACAAGAAGCTGTGGAGGGCATTTGGTACCTTGAACACATTTTCATGTTCAAAAAAAAAGTTTGACAAGATTTGGACTTGGTGCGTTACCCTGCTGGAAGCCAGCACCAGAAATTGGGTACGCTGTGGTCATAAAGGGGTGGACAAAAAATACTCATCTTGGCTGTGGACATTTCGCTCAGTTTTTACAAAGACCCTCCCACCATTACAACACCAGCAGCCTTCCTCAGCCAACTGCTGATAAAGGCAGCACGGATCCACCATGTTATAGCCACCACCATAAAGTATCCATTATTATTTGGATATAACAGCAATAGAGACTCATCAGGAAACATTTCACCAATCTTTGGATGCCCAGCTGTGGTGAGCCAGTACTAACTGTTGCCTCAGTTTCCTGTTCTTAGTTAACAGGAGTGAAAACTGGTGTGATCTGTAGCCCATCTACTTCAAAGTTTGACATATCATGTGCTCAGAGATGCTCTTCTGCATAACTCAGCTGTAATCAACGGTTATTTGAGTTACTGTTTCCGTCCCATCAGCTTATAGCAATGTGGCTATTCACCTCAGACCTGTGGGACACAGCTTTCTTAATTTCACACACTAAGTTTATGAAATTTGTTTTTGTTTTTCAAATGCATTACCAAAAAAACAAACAAACAACATACAAAAACCATAAAAACAAAAAAGTTTGAGGTGGTAACCAGAGTGTCAATAGTGGGACAATATGTGTGATTGTGTAAAGAGACTTATGTCACTGACATCACCAGGGTTTCTAATGAAACAGTTTTTAATTCAGTTATCAAACAAAGCTTAAGGGGAGCATTATACACAGCAAGAGGAGGTGTGTTTGACTCTTGCAACTGTGGTTTTACACTCTACATTTAACACCTGAAAGGTGTTGCTAAGGTTTAGCTATTGTGCTCTGAAAACATTCACATTCTCACCAAAACCCGTGCACCATAAAAATCATCGTTATCATCAAATCCTCACAGTGAAGGACAGAAAAAAAACTCTTGTGTTTATACTAATCACTATAAGGCAGTGTTACTAATCTTATCTCATATATTTAGGTATCTGAAACACCTGGAAAGTGCTAAGATATTATTATTGGTCACTACTTTTACTCTGCAGAAAGAATTATGATGAGGACACTGAAGCAGGATCAGTTTCCCTCAGGAGAAGAGAAGAGAAGATGTTTGTCATGTTATAGGCAGCAACTCTCTCAACCACAGGGTGGCACTGCTTGTTGTAAAAATAACAAACACACCAGTGAGGTGGCACACTGAATTCAATCTATGATGTTTAAGCAGATCCTTTTAGACATTATCGCTGACATTATCAGTTAGAGCCTGAAAGGTCCTGATAACGTTTAGTTATTTAGCTCTCAAAACATTCACATTTTCACCAGAACACGTGCAACACAGCAAAAGCAGAAAGTCAGGAAGTCACTACACAAGAACAGTTTGTTCAAAATCACACAGTCCTGAGATGAAATGTCATCAGTCAGCTGCTAATGAATATTTATACATGTCTGTTAATAGAAAACACATTAATGTTAATAATAATTCTTTATTGAGTCACGTAACAGTGAACTATTGATTATGACATATCTAAATGTCTTCCATAAAAATGACCTGCTGTTGTTAATTGTTCTACTTCACAGTCATAAAGCAGAACAATCACAGTTGTGTCACAAACTGAGCAATGCAAGAAAATCATTGCAGGTCCAGTTTTTATCTGGTGGGTAAAGACTGATTAACAATGCAGATGCAGTTTTAGCAGTTGAAAAATGCTCCTTTACTCAGGTGCAGCTTATATTTTCCATTTATGACATGAGTGACTAAATTACAAGAGGAAATTAATTGCAATATAATTGTGTTAAGTTTCTGGAAGAAATATACTTCAGTTGTGACAATTCTGAATCATTGCATACATTACTTAAATGTAAATTATCGCTTCAACAAATGGTGATACATTCACATACATTAGTTCAGAGCTCAACTCTACAGCAAGTAACCACTTCCTTTTTTTGCGGCTCCACCTCAGATATCAATACAGCTGACGGTGAAGTTCACGTCTGTTTCTCTCTCTGTCTGATGATCACGATGTTCACTATAAATCGAGCAGCACTGCTCTTCGTTCAGCTGTTAGTGATGTGGGATGTCTTTGCAGGTAAAGAGCACATTTGTGTTTGAGATTCACTTTTTTACAGATGAAGTGCAGATATAATTTTATATTGAATGATTGTCTCCTTTAAACTATAGAGTTCGTTAAAGACGACCACAGAGCTGTGCTGGTGTCCCGAGGAGACTCAGTGACGCTGACTTGCAACATATCCAAGACAAATGCAACGCAAATCTCCTGGACTAACAAAAGATCTGTTTTTCAATATTCCATTGAGCTGAATCGCACCTATTCAAATTTCTCATTGCATAGACTGAAAATAAATCACGAGTTTCCTACAAAGCTCGTTATTTTTAGCACTCAGCCTGAAGATGAAGGACTTTATACATGTAAGATAACAGACAGAAGTGGCGTAAACAGCATTACATGGAATTTAACTGTGTCTGAGAACCTCAAAGGTAGGTAGAACAACAAACAGGAATAATCACTTCTAGCAAAGGTCAAACAAGCAATTTATATTAATTCTCTGCTGATTTGATACAGAATCCATTGCATCAAAATATTTTCTATACATACTCCCACCTGCAATTGGATTCCTTCTGTGTTGCATCACACTGGCTGTGTTTCTCTACAGGTGAGTAAAACCTTTTTATCTTCATAATGAATGCATGAATGAGATTATTTTTTGTTTGTCTGTAGAAGTGTTCTCAGTACATGTATGACTGATTGGATTATAAAGCACTAAGTGTTTAAAGTTTGTTTTAAATAAGTAAAGAGGGAAATAGAAATGTGATATTGTGGCTTATACCATTGCGTTCATAGATGTGATGATTAATATTGTCATATTTCTATGATGTTTTTAAAGCAAATCATTACATTAGTGATCACAGGCTCAGTGCCTCATTGCACAAAGCTCAGATCTTTTTCATTGCTAAATGCAAGTTTTTATTTAATAAGATGATGTATTATTATCTATCTTTGAAAACTTCAAGGATGAAAGAGCTCAGACTTTTTTTTTCACTACTTCTGTAAGCACCGCAAACCTGCTCTGAATTTAAAGTTGTGAATCAGCCCGCTGTGCTTTCTTGCAGGGGGGCTATTGTTATATACAACAAGGCAAAAAGTGACAATGACAGTAGTAAAGAACTGGCTAAAAGTGGTTAGAGTCAAAGCTGTCATTCACTTTTCTCTGAGGCAACCCTTCGCCAACATGTACATTTACATCCTACAACTACAAAAGAATGCAAGCTGAACTCATTCTGTACAGATTCATCATACATTTGGAAAAAACCCCATTAAAATAACAAAGAAGACGTCGTCCCACTAAACACTGGATGTTTTATAGACGTGCACTTTTGTTTTAGCTCAAGAGCTTGCGTCATCTTGGAGATGTCCGCTAATCGCTCTGCATTCCTTCATACATAACTGTTATGATCAATCCCATTTCAGAAAGTGTTATACTTTTCTAGATCATTTTCCAATAACTTCCTAGCCTGTAGGAAACATGCCCTCCACCCTCTGGAAACATGGGACTACAGAAGCAGTATAAAAATAAGATCTGTCCACAACGACCACATTTGGACTATAAATAGCCTGTACATGGCGGGCCTACGGACATCAACATCAGACATTACAAAACAACCCCTTCAGTGTGTATCAAAATTTGACGTCCAAAAATGACATATGAAAAACGTGACTCCAATATCACTTTGCATAGTGGGTTAGGGTTAGGTCTTGATCCCAGAGGTTATATGGGGTCTCATGTGTATGTTGTCTCTGTTTGGAGAATACAATCTTTGAGTCCTTCCATTCATGTAGATTTTCACATGGGTGGGGTAATACAGGAATACAGGAAGTGAAAGATCAAAAATGAGAGCCAATGAGGAGTACAAAATAAAACAGGAACAGAAAATAAACACACTAAAAATGCACAATGGTTTCATACTTCAGTGGCAGTGACCTCAATTTTACTGCATACCTATACAACAAACTGCATTCACTCGTGTATAGTATGCTTAAAAATCTAATATAATTTGTGATTATTGATGCATGCACAGTAATTTGGAGTTCAGTATTTTGCTCAAAGACAACTTCACATGTGGACTGAGGGAACTCTAGATCAAACAATAAACCTGTGAATTAGTAGACTGCCCACTCTCCTAATTCACAGGCTGCTCTGAAGAACATCTTGAGAACTCAATCAAGAACCTCAGATATTCAACCTTAAAACCTCCTCAGATCTGTATCAGATTGAGGACTGAGGTAGCAGAACAAGCTGAATTATTCTGTTTTATGAATGTTTTGGTGGACAAACGGGATCGAAACAATGCTGAGCAGGTGGTTTTAATATTGTGTGTGAGTAATGTCTATCGTACTTTCATTGTGTTAAATAAATTACACCGTTCAAATACTGCAACACACACACACACACACACACACACACACACACACACACACACACACACACACACACACACATATATATATATATATATATATATATATATATATATATATATATATATATATATATATATATATATATAAATAGAAAGTGTGCAACAGTTACTTAAACTAAATTAGTCTGGTGCATAAATTTGGCCACCCTTGATGTTTTATTGATTTGAATACATTTAGCACTAATTATTGGAACATAAAATTTGTTTGGTAAGCTCATTGGCCCTTGACCTGCATACACAGGTGAATCCAGTCATGAGAAAGCGTATTTAAGGTGGCCAATTGCAAGTTTTTCTCCTCTTTGCGTCTTCTCTGAAGAGTGGGTACATGGGAGCCTAAAGCAACTCTCAAATGACCTGAAAACAGAGACTGCTCAACATCATGGTTTAGGGGAAGTATACAAAAAGCTATCTCAGAGATTTCAGCTGTCAGTTTCCACTATGAGGAACATATTGAGGAAATGGAAGACCACAGGCACAGTTCTAGTTAAGGCTGGAAGTGACAGGTCAAGAAAAATCTTAGATAAGTAGAGGCGAAGGATCGTGAGAGTCAACCCACAGACCAGCTCCAAAGACCTACAACATCATCTTGCTTCAGATGGTGTCACTGTGCAAGCCAGTGACACAAGCCAGCTTCATTTTGGAATAAGGGGCTGTACTTATTAATCCCTACCCCACGCTCAACACTCTATTGAATCAACATATTCGATGTTACCCCAACTTCCCCTCATCACTAGCCCCACACAATAAAGACAGGCTGAAGGACATGTATAACCATAGCTACAGTGATAGATATAATTCAGATACAATTTAGCATAGTTATATATACTATCTTCATCAGCTTTATCAGTTTCATATTCTTCCAAAAGCACGTTTCAAAACATCTTTATGAACGGACTAATGCTTGAACATTGCTGTACCCACAGGAAAACTGTTCCACAGTTTTACTCCACAAATGGTAATACAAAAGGTTTTAACTCTTGTCTGTGCTTTAAGAGTCTTCAAATTAAATGTTCCCCTCAAATCATAGTCCTCTTCTCTGTCAAAAAACATCCTTTGTACATTTCCCGGTAACATATTATATCTGGCTTTGTACATAATCTCTGCTGTTTTTTATTTTATAAGATCCATAAGCCTCAGGATTTTCAATTTTAAGAACATAATGTTAGTGTAGTCTCTAAATCCTGCTTTAGTAATCATCCCGATTGCTTTTTTCGGAGTTTTACATAATGTTATCTATTTGTTATCTATTATCACACCCAGAAATTTTGTATGAGAAACTTGCTCCACTTCAACATTATTTATCAACAATTTACTCCAGCATCTCTTTTACAATTTCCAAATAACACAAATGTAGTTTTATTCAAGTTTAGCAATAACTTATTGCTATCAAACCACATTTTCAGTTTAATTATTTCTTGTGTGACAATTTCCAAAATCCGTGAATTCTCTCCAGCACAAAAAATATTTGTATCATCTGCAAATAAAGCAAACTGTAATATATCAGATGTTTTACATATATCATTGATGTACAGGATAAACAGTTTTGGTCCCAATACTGACCCCTGTGGAACGCCACAAACACTGTCCAGGCACTCTTATTGATATTCACCAATCTTCACAAATTGTTTGTTTGTCTATCAAATAATAAGCTTTTTTTTTTTTTAGGTCAATAAAAACTCCAACTGTGCATTTTCTTTGAACTATATTATTAATGATATTTTCAATTAGTTCAGTTAATGCCGTGGATGTTGATCTGTTTGGTCTGAAACCATACTGACTGTCCATTATTACTTGATGTTTATCAATGAATTTGTCAAGTCTGTTAATGAAAACTTTTTCCAGTATTTTTGAAAATTGTGAAAGTAGAGAAACAGGCTTGTAATTTATGAACTGGTGGTATTACTTTAGCTATTTTCATTTGTATTGGGAATATTATATCCTGTTATAACAGGATGTTCCAAAATTCAACCCTATTATTGCAATAACCACAATAATAACAATACTTAAAGAACTGGGATGTGTCAGTAATGGGACTGAAAAACACAATAACTGTATACGCAACTGTTTACATTCACTTTCAAAGACAATTTTCACATTTTTCTTTGCTATGAACTGTCAGATTATGTATTGTGCGATTAAAAGTGTGTGTCATACATATCACCCATAATTCATACCTCTAATTTGGTAAATATCAAAAAGCAGCAACAGATATTTATAATTTTCACTATAAATAATCCACTATCAGAAAATTTTCAAAGGAAGGAAACAAAAAAAAAAGAATATGTTTTGTGTTTATTCTAGTCATTATGAGGCAGTGTTTACTCATCCTATCTTACTGAAACACCGGGCGGTGTTCTAAGATTTTATTATTGGTCACTTCTTTTTTTGCAGAAAAAGCATGATGATGAAACTAAATCAGGATGCCGTCCAGGATCAGATTCCTCCTCAGTCAGGAGAAGAGGTCAGAAGATTGTTGCCATCTTTAACACTGTCACATGCCTCTGCCTTTGTACAGTCTGTACTTTGTCTTCATAGACATCTCTCCCTCAACCACAGGGTGGCAGCACTAATTGCAAAAACAACAGACAGAGGAGTCAGTATATGGAGAGACTGAATTCAATCTATGATCACTTCAATCTATGATCAACTGAAAAACCTTCCAGTTCCTGACAGACATGAACAGTGTCAGAGCAGAAACTAAAAGGGAACGCGATCAGAGGCAGGACACCCGGGCTATAATGCCCTCAGCTTCAGCTCAGACAAATGACTCTGCCTGTGAGCGCAGCAGTTCCAACCATCCATCACCATCCAGGGAGCTTTTATATCTCAAGGATCTTTGCTGTAACAACTTTGAGAGCACTTAGTTTGACAGAAGTGCTTTTCTTCATCTGTGAGTATAAGACCAGGTTCATGAACCTATGTACTGTCAACCTATTGACTGACTATAAGAAAGCCTATGACTCACACAGATCCTGGAATGCCTAGAAATACAAGAACAACAGGACCCTAAGAGCCTTCATCAGGAATTCAATGGGGATGTGGTGAACAATGCTAGAGGCCAACTTGAAGCCAAGTGCGTGGTCAAGTGTGGGATTTACCAGAGAGATGCACTGTCCCCACTGCTGTTCTGCATAGGCCTGAACCCCCTTAGCCAGATCATCAACAAGACTGGCTAGGGATATCAACTACACAATCAAGCAATCATCAGCCACCACAACTATATGGATGACATCAAGCTGTATGCCAAGAGTGAACGAGACATAGACTCACTGATCCATACCACTAGGATATACAGCAATGACACTGTGATGTCATACTGACTGGAGAAGTGTAGTGAGATGGTAACAAAGAGAGGGAAAGCAGAACTGAGCGAACTGCACTAGCAGAAGGCAACAATGCAGACATCAAGGACAGCTACAAGTCCATCCATACCATGCATGGAGGGTTTCACCATATCCTGGGATTGTGCACTAAGCAGAATGAAGGAGACTAGTGAGTGTCAGAGTCATTATTGCTTTACTTTGCAGAAAAATAATGATAAGGACACTGAATCAGGATCAGTTTCTCCCTCAGTCATGAGAAGAGATCAGAAGATCGTCATCATCTTTAATACTCTCAAATTTTGTCTACCAAATTTTATTTTAGCCTTTTGTCTGTATAGGTAAGTATATTTATTTATACATGATTTGAAGTTCTCTGAACCATTTTCCAACAAAAGACACTCAGGAAATTCAGACCTCCACCAAGGCAGGTCACTCTCTGTGCAGGATTTTAGGGAATAGTGTTGTAATTTGTGTTCATTATTTTGTTTTCTTTGTTGCTTTTGAGCATTTTAAAGAAGTTTCACTGCAGAAATAATTAAGTGTAAAGTGCAGACGTTTGCTGTTTGCCCCACAGAAATACTTTTTAATATGTGTGCCATAATTTTGAGTATAATAATAATAATAATAATTTTTTATTGTTCATTAATGTGGATGTAGCGGATGTTTGTTTAGTAAAATGTCCTTAAATATTTAGTAATAATTAGCAAATGAACAAACGTTTTCTATGTTAATGAACATTTTTGGAGTTTAGCTATTCTGTTTTTACATTTTGTATTTTTGTATTGATTTTTTTATTTTGTCTTTACATCAGAGAGTGGTACAGAGCTGTGTTGTTGTCAACAAGACACTTGGTGATGTTGACTTGCAGCATATCCAATAAAAAAAAGATAAAACAATAATCTCTTGGATTTTCAATATTTCCTTCTGCTAGAATCACTGCACATAAACAGCGGTTATAGTTGTTTGGCCTGCAGCATTCACACTACCCCCCTAAATGTACTTGAAATGAGAGGAGAATTAAACACAGAATTAATTTGACTGCAATCTGCTATCTACTGACATCTAGTGGTGAGATTACAGCTACACACTGTACCTTAAATCAACCTCCCAGTTTTTAAGTGACTGTTTAAGACTGACATATTATATTATTTGTATGTTGAAATATTATGTGATTAAACTTCATGAACCCTTAAATTTATTTTATTCACTGAAGACATTTATACATGGTGCAGCACGGTGGCACGGTTGTTAGCACTGTTGCCGCACAGCAAAAAGGTCCTGAGTTCAACTCCACCATGAGGCCGGGGTCTTTCTGTGTGGAGTTTGCATGTTCTCCCCGTGTTTGCGTGGGTTCCCTCCGGGTACTCCGGCTTCCTCCCACTGTCCAAAGACATGCAGCTTGTGGGGGTAGGTTAATTGGATAATCCAAAATTACTACTAGGTGTGAATGTGAGTGCGAATGGTTGCCTGTCCCTGTGTGTTGGCCCTGCGACAGACTGGCGACCTGTCCAGGGTGTAACCCGCCTCTCGCCCTATGACAGCTGGATAAGCAGAAGCGAATGGATGGATGGAATGGACATTTATACATGCGACATTACAAGTGACCTACGGTTCTTCATCGCTTCTAATTTTATACAGAAACCATTTCATCAAAGTATTTTCTATACAGACTCCCACCTACAATTGGATTGCTTATTGAAAAGGATGATTCTTGAAATTGTGTCCAACCGAGATACACTGTTAATCACTGTGACATTTAATAGATACTAATCCAGCCTTTCAACTTTTTATTTGATCAAATTTCTGCTCACTGAGTACCAATTTTATTCTTTTTTTTAGTAAATCTCTCTAAATCTGAGCACTTTATATTTTATTAATATGACTGAACTTGATCCTCACTTAACTGCTTAAGTTATGCTACAGGTAAAATGTGCTTTTTAAGAAAAGCAATCCATAGTTTAAAATAAGTTTGATAAACATACACATTAGTATATTAACATACATACTGGCATATTTTCAAACTTGATCTGTAAGATTCTTTCTTATGAACGACATTTGAATGCATAAATGTAGAATATATATGAATATATGTAACAAGTGGAACATGTAATGTTTTTAAATAGCCAGCAGATTGTGACAGTTGATTATATTTATATTATTAAGTTGACAAGTTGGTTAGTGATAACTGGATAAATGTGATTTAAAAGGTGGCCTTTAACCTTTGTGTGTCTAAGATGAATACCTGGGATTTACAGAACGAGATGTTTATTATTAGTGGTTTTTAACATCACAAAAATGTGATGACTCAGTTTAAACAATCTGAGAAGCATTTTATGTGAAGTACATTGAGTTAATATTTTGTGAAAGATTTAAAAGAAATCCAACTGTACAATGAAATAAAAATTCTAATAAATAAAATGTGTGATTGAGTGCAAACAAAATGGGTAAAATGAACTTTCATTTTATTGATAAAAGATTCAAACTTGAGAAATTCTTCAATTAGAAAATAAAATGTATTAATTTAGTGAGCACCCCAAACTATTTGTATTTTTAAAATGAATGAATGAGCCAAAGAAAACACTGAAAAGAAGAAATGTCAGTGGTAAGGTAGAGGTGACCGATATGATTTCTAACTTTGGGAAATTTTGGGTCCCTTCATTTTGCTTTGAGATCTTCAACTTTCTGAAATTCATTTCCTAAATACACAGTTTTTACTTCATTAAACCAATCAGTCCAACTTTACAATGTAAAAGCACACCACAGTATTTGGGTGTCATTTTCCGAGGTGGTGATGTAGTGTTGCAGTTCAAAGTTGCCTCTCTACACAAGTGAGTCACACGAGAGACTAAATTATAGGAGACAATTATTTGTCATATAATTATATTCCCACTTCACTTTCCATGTTTGAACTGTGACAGTTTGTTGTGAACCTGAAATATTGTATAAATTACTCCCATGTAACATGTATTTTTCCATGTATTTTCTCAAAAAAGGTGAATCACATATTTGTGTTGAGTTTAACTGCAACAAACCACTTCCTCTTTTTTTGCGGCTCCTCCTCAGATACACATAAAGCTGATGGTGAAGTTCACGTCTGTTTCTCTCTCTGTCTGATGATCACGATGTTCACTATAAATCGAGCAGCACTGCTCTTTGTTCAGCTGTTAGTGATGTGGGATGTCTTTGCAGGTAAAGAGCACATTTGTGTTTGAGATTCACTTTTTTACAGATGAAGTGCAGATAGAATTTTATATTGAATGATTGTCTCCTTTAAACTATAGAGTTCGTTAAAGACGACCACAGAGCTGTGCTGGTGTCCCGAGGAGACTCAGTGACGCTGACTTGCAACATATCCAAGACAAATGCAACACTGATCACCTGGACTAACAAAAGATCTGTTTTTCATTATTCCATTGAGCTGAATCGCACCTATTCAAATTTCTCATTGCATAGACTGAAAATAAATCACGAGTTTCCTACAAAGCTCGTTATTTTTAGCGCTCAACCTGAAGATGAAGGACTTTATACATGTAACATAATAGGCAAACATGGCCTATACACAGCATTACATGGAATTTGACTGTGTCTGAGAACCCCAAAGGTAGGTAGACAAAAAGCAGATCCAGTCAATTCTAGCAAAGGTCAACCAAGCATTTTAAATTAATTCACTGCTGATTTGATACAGAATCCACTTCATCAAAGTATTTTCTATACATACTCCCACCTGCAATTGGATTCCTTCTGTGTTGCATCACACTGGCTGTCTTTCTCTACAGGTGAGTAAAACCTTTTTATCTTCATAATGAATGCATGAATGTGATTATTTTGTGTTCTTCTTTCTTTGGCCGCACCAAATAAGAAAAAGACAAAGTGAAATGGAAATAAATGTATATGGCTAATATTATAGGATAGTAATTCGTTTAAAATTAAAATTGTCATATTTCTATGATGGTTTCAAAGCAAATTATGATAAATGAAAATTCCAAGTACACAATACAATCGAAAAATAAAATGCATTTAGATTCATAAAACCAACCTGGGCCTCTTGAGTTCAGTTCAGTTAAATAACAAAATCACTGACGCAGGGTGAATGTTAATACCAGACGAAGAATGCAGGTGAAAAATCTCTCATTGCATCCAGCTCTGTCAGTAAACATGGTAAACTGTGATGGAGCAAAATACTGAAACTGCATCCATCCAGCGAGTGTGTTCAATAAAAAATAAAACGCAGAATAAATGTGTCTGGCAGTAGTTTCTTTTATTACTCAACCCAACCTTTTTATTTCATATGAAGATGCTTTATTGTTTTAGGTAGGAGAACACCAGAATTATCAAGTTTGAGCTGAAATAGTTTTTATTTTTCAAGTTTAGTTTTTTGTTCAGTACGTCTGTAAAGGCTTAAATCAGCCTCTGTTCTTTATGTTGGCCTATTTTTCTATACAGACGAGAGTGAAAAGAGGAAATAAGAGTCGTGAAGAAGTGGTTAAAGGTGGTCAGAGTCAAAGCTAACATTGATACTGGGGACTTTTTCTTTCTTTTTTCTTTTTTTGTGGTAAACCTCCGGCGTGCATGTTTCCATTCTGCAACTAGAAAAATACCTTTGTTATTCTCAAAGAGTCTGCATTCACTGTGCGTAGGGTCATCGTGCTTCATGTAGATTTTGCTACAAACAACTGAGATGCACTCCCCAAATAGATGATATTCCCTGCCATAAATTAAGGTTTGGTACACAGGAAATAAGTTCAACAAGACACTCGGAGACATAACAGGGCCAGACAACAAGAGGGATAAGAAAGCTGGAATGCTGAATACTTGAGAAAGATAATCTGGAAGAAGACGAGAAGAGCTCACATGCAGAGAGGAGGAGACAGAGGCAGGTATATTGTGGAATATAGCAGGAACTTAAAATGGTGTGGTCAAATAGGAATACAGGAGGTAAAAAAATCAGAACTTTATGTAGTACTCATAATGAGTACTACATAAAGTTATAATATATAACACTAAAACCACTGCTGATTGATGCATCCAGGGCATTTCGGGGTTCAGTTTTTTGCTCAAAGATGATTTGACATGGCTCTGGGGACTGTGTTGTTCTTGTGCTTTTAGATTTGACAGCTGTGTTTGATACAGTGGATCATGCCATTTTACTCTCTCGTTTGGAGCACTGGGTGGGCATTAGGAGTGTTTCAGTTCTTTCTTGGCAGGGCGAACTTTTTGTGTCAGTCTCTGTAACCATGTGTCGTCCTCCACTCCTCTCTTTTGTGGTGTCCCACAGGGCTCAGTTCTAGGTCCCCCTCCTCTTTTTTTAATATCTGATCCCTCTTGGTCCTATACTGAGAAAACACGGCATTGCATTGCACTTTTATGCTGAGGACTGTCAGATCTATGTCCCTCTAAAGAAAAAAGGCACATATTTCACACACCATTACTTCAGTATCTTGATGAAATCAAGGCTTGGATGTCTCTTAACTTTTTAAAATTCAATGACAGAAAGACTGAGGTGATGGTTTTTGGTAGCCCCACTGAGACCCCAAATGTGTATTTAGATACCTTGGCCCAGTATGTTAAGCCAACTGTCACAAACCTGGGGGTCAAAGTGGACTGAACTGAAGCTTGACAGTCGGATTAAGGCAAAATCAAGCTTCTTTCAGCTCAGGCAGCTGGCTAAAATAAAGCCAATTCTTTCACAGCACACTTTGAGACAGTTATCCACACTTTTGTTTGCACTCAGCTGGATTACTGTAATGCACTTTATATAGGGATCAGTGCATCATACATTACTCATCTACAGAGGGTGCAAAATGCCACAGCTCCTCTTTTAACTGGCACCCATATTTTAGCTTCACTTGACTGGCTGTCCATTTCTTTTGGGATTCATTTTTAAATTATTTTATTTGCTTTTAAAGCCCTCAATGGCCTAGCCCCATCTTATGTGTCTGAGCTGCTACAGCCTTATACACCCACCCGCTCTCTCAGGTCAGCTGATCAGCTGCTCTTGAAGGTACCCAGGACTCAGCCTAAACTTAGAGGAGATCGAGCTTTTGCTGTAGCAGCTCTGTGGAAATGTGGAACGATCTGCATTTAGAGATTAGACAGGCTTCTTCTCTAAATGTTTTTAAATCACTCCAAAAAACCCACCTCTTTCCCCTCTCCTTTGACCCCGTGTGAGATGTTGGTTTTATTTTTAGTTGATTCTATGCTGTTTTATCTTGTTTTTAATATAGGGCTGTTTTTTTTCCTGTATCACGTCTTTTGTTTATTTATTTTTGCTGTTTTCTGTTATTCTATTGTTTTTAACATATTTTCTGTACAGCACTTTGGTCCTGTGCTGGGTATTTTAAAGTGCTTTATAAATAAAATTGGATTGGACTGGACTGGACTGGAGGTTCAGATAACCAACCCTGTGATTAAATAGCACCAACCCTATATCACAGATACCTATAAAGAAAATATTTAGAATACAAGAAAGAACCTAAGATATTAATGTAGTAGCAAACCTCACAAGATCCTCCAGATCTCCATCAGACTGAAGTCTGAGGTTTCAGAACAAACTCAATTGTTCCAGTCAAAGATGTTTTAGTGACACAAGGGGAGGAGCTTAACACTATTGGGCAGGTAGTTTTAATGGTGAGCCTGAGCAGTATCTATCAGAATTTCACTGTGTTAAATAAGTTGAATTATTTAAAGAATATAACACAAAACTGAATGTTACATTCATTTTTCATGAACTCAAAATATGTTTTCATTCATTTCACCAAAATTTTTACCTCTACTTTGTCAAAAAACAAAATATCTACTGAAAAATAATGATTATTTTTACTATCAGCAAATTCTTAATCATTTCTAAACCCATATATAAAAATGAAACAAAAATGAAACAAAAATAACGTTCTGTGTTATTTTTCATTAGATGCTGCACCAGGACCCTGAAAAATGGCTTGCATGAGATCAGGACCTTGAGTTTTGTCCAGTATCATGCTCAGCTGGAAGGAAAGGTTAGAGGAACTTTATTTATTTATTTTTTTCCACACAAAGTGTTTCAACTCATATCTTCTCTTACCTACCCTCATGCTTGCTATTTAATGTTTTTCTCGTAAGAATTAAGTTTATTTACACTTTCGATCCATAGGTGGTCCCTCCACAACCTCAAAGTTTTGCAGTGTACAGGACAGGCAGCACTTTGAGAGACTCAGTCCAACCTGTGACTTATGGTGTGCTGACAAGAAGAAAGTCCAGATAAAGAAGATGAAAAGGAAACAAAGTATAGACTGTTTAATTCATTGTCAGTGCTTGTAAGAATAATTCAACCACAAAGCTCAAACACCATTTTTCATTGCGTCTGCCTGGATTTATAGAATCAATTTACAAAAATAACAAATGATTGCTTTTATGTTGACCATGCAGTTTAGTTTTATTTTTATTACCAGGTTTTGAAACGTCTGGAGGTTGTACCAATTAAGAAAAAACTAAAGGAAATGTAAATTTATTTACATTATTTACATTACACTTAAAAATGAAAATTGTCACATTTCTATTATGGTTTTAAAGCATTTTATAAAAAATGAAAATTCCAAGTACACAACAATGCTAACAAATAGCATGCATATAGATTCATAAAACCAAGCTGGACCTCTTGAATTTAATTCTGTTAAATAACAAAATCACTATATTAGTGTAGACCTAATTTTCTATCTGTACGAGTAAAATTTTGTGTAAAAACATTTGATTTTCAATCTTAATTTTGACTGTTTTTTTTTTTTTTATCTTTGACTTGTTTCTTCTGTTTCAGATATATTAGTTTTGTCATAAATGTATTACATTAGGCTTTTTGCACCTGATTATTTTCATAAAGCTGAAACTGGATATATGTAATTTTTTTAATAAGCATAAAACAAGCATAAAATTAAGCTCATTCAGATTATGTCTGTTGTGTAAATATCTCCAGGTAACTTGCTGGTGATTTTCAAACAGATTTGGACTAACATTTGTGTCCTGGGTTTGAATCCACCATCTGGCTGGGACTTCTCTATGTGGAGTTTGCATGTTCTCTCCCAGTACTCTGACTTCCTCCCACAGTTCAAAGACATGCTGTTAGTCGCGTTACGTTAATTGGTAATTCTAAATTGCCAATCAGTTTGTCTCCAGGCTCCAGACATGTGTCATGCTTTTTACACCCTCCATTTGAACTTAACTAGTTTTGTTTTGAATGTGGCTGCTGAGAATTTAGCCAAAAATAAAAGTGAAATGATTCTGGAAGTTGTGTCCAACATGTTCATGATGCTTAATGTGAAATTCGACGGCCAGTCTGAAGACATTTTATACAAATTGCTATTTTAACAGTTAGCTGCTCACTGACCAAGACGTTTTGTACTACTTAGTGAATTTAGTCTTGTTCTTGGTTCTCAGTTGGTTCTTTATCTGTAATACTGGCATTATTACATCTAGTTTAGTTCAATTCCCCAAAGAGCTGAGAATAGGATTGGAGCCCCTTTTCTGAGAGAGCTACTTTAACTCTTGGGGGCAAAGATTCAGCTGATAAATTTTCCTTCATTCCAGTGCATCTTATATTTATGAAATGAGTGACTAAATTACAAGAAGAAATTATTGGCAATATAATTGTGTTCAGTTTCTTGTAGTTAAATTCAATCATTGCATTCATGACATCCATCCAACTTATTGTTTGAACAAATGGTGACACATTTACATACATTAGTTTCGTAGCTCAGCAGTAGAGCGGCTAACCACTTCCTTTTTGTGGCTCCTCCTCAGATACACATAAAGCTGACGGTGAAGTTCAGGTCTGTTTCTTCCTCTCTCTGTTGATCATGATGATCAGGCTAAACCAAGCAGCACTGCTCTTCATTCAGCTGTTAGTGATGTGGCATGTCTTTGCAGGTAAAGAGCACATTTGTGTTTAAGATTCCTTTTTTTCTAGATTAAATGCAGATATAATTTTATATTGAATGAATATCTCCATTAAGCTTTAGACATTTTTGGAGGAAACCACAGAACTATCCAGATTTTCTACTGAAATATATTTATTATTTCTTTCAATCTTACATGTTGCTTAAAGACGACCACAGACCTATGTTGGCGTCCACAGGAGACTCAGTGACACTGACTTGCAACATATCTGAGAAAAATGCAACACTTATCACCTGGACTAACAAAAGATCTGTTTTTCACTATTCCATTGTGCTGAATCGCACACATTCAAACTTTAATAGACTGAAAATAAACCATGAGTTTCCTACAAAGCTAATTATTTTTAGTGCTCAGCCTGAAGATGAAGGACTTTATACGTGTAAGATAACAGACAGAAGTGGCGTAAACAGCATTACATGGAATTTAACTGTGTCTGAGAACCTCAAAGGTAGGTAGAACAACAAACAGGAATAATCACTTCTAGTAAAGGTCAAACAAGCAATTTATATTAATTCTCTGCTGATTTGATACAGAATCCATTGCATCAAAATATTTTCTATACATACTCCCACCTGCAATTGGATTCCTTCTGTGTTGCATCACACTAGCTGTCTTCCTCTATAGGTGAGTAAAACCTTTTTATCTTCATGATGAATGCATGAATGTTGCTTCTTTCTGTTTGGCTGTAGAATCGGTGTCAGCACTTGTAAGACTGATTTGTCCATAAATCTCAAACACCATTTTTTATTATGTTTGATGGCATTTAAAGAGTCACTGTGACTCACACTAGCTGTCTTCCTCTATAGGTGAGTAAAAGCTTCACATAACTTCACAATGAATGGATGAATTTGGAATTTTTGTAGAATTAATGGATGAGTGAAAGCACAAATTAATCTATGTGTGCTAGTTTGCTGAAATGTAAGCTCTGGTCTGATTTCACTGTATAATACCCATGTATAGCGACAACAATGCAATCTTTATCTTTCTTTTTAAATCAAGGTTTGGTACACAACTCACCACTAAAGTCCATCTGAGAGAGGACAAGGATAACTATAATACTATAGTATTTTATATACAGAGGAGGGGAGAGACAGAGGCAGGTATAAAGCGCATTATGGTAGAAAATCACATAGGCGGGACCACAGCAATACAGGAAGTGAAATATCAAAGTTGAGAGCCAGTGATGACTACAAAATAAAAGAGGACCAGAAAAAAATAAAATAAAATGCAAAACAATGATTGAAAATCTACAGTAATATACTGACTGCTGATCGATACATACACGGCAATTTAGGTTCAGTCCTTTGCTCAAGGACAATTTGACATGTGGACTCAGAGAGCTAAAGGTCAAACAATAAACTCGGTAATAAGTCACCGGTAGCTCTGAAGAAAATCTTCAAATAACTCAATTTAAAGAAAAAAACTCAAAAAAATATGTTCAGATATTCATCTAGCTTCAAAATTGCCCAGATCTTTATCAGATCGAGGACTGAGGTGCCAGAACAAGCTCAAGTGCTCTGGTCACAGGTGTTTTGGTGAACACTACTGATCAGGCTGTTTCAGTGTTGTGTCCAAGTAATGTCTATCAGACTTCAGTATTTAAATACTGCAAAGTATTTAAATACTGTAACAGAAAACTGAATGTTACAAACATTTTTCAGTTGAATCAGAAAAAAGCCTCAGGTACTTTAAAATCTAAAACAACATTTACTTTCCCGTCTGTGCTAATATATATTTTGTTTAGTGTTAAAGTGTTAAGCTTTGATATTTAGTGCTACTCTAATTAGCACTTTACACAATAGTATAGTGCATTTTCATTTCATGAAATATGAAAATAGATTTTTTTTAAAAGCGAAAAGTAT
Organism: Copadichromis virginalis; assembly: GCF_057382275.1. NCBI lineage: Eukaryota > Metazoa > Chordata > Actinopteri > Cichliformes > Cichlidae > Copadichromis > Copadichromis virginalis. The sequence continues at coordinate 21,580,792 of NC_140633.1, forward strand.
CACTCACATAACTGAAGGAAAATAAATAGATTTTTTTCTCAAAATATGTTGAGAATGCACAAATGCCGAATGCCATAAACTGCACGAATGCCATAAACTGCACAAATGTACTGTTAATAAGGCTGGGAAAACCTGCAGTCAGCTAAGACTGAAGAAGTCACTTGGATGAGTGAAAAAATGTTTCTCCCACTGAAAATGCTACATCCAGATGAGCAGAATCAACTTTTGGGATTTACTTACCTGGATGATTGAGCATGCATCAAGACTATCCTGTCTTATTTCTGAATCACCTGGCGAGTACTAAGATTTCATTATCAGTCACTTCTTTTAATTTGCAGAAAAAATGTGATGAAACTAAATCAGGATGCCGTCCAGGATCAGATTCTTCCTCAGTCAGGAGAAGAGGTCAGAAGATTGTTGCCACCTTTAGCACTGTCACATGTCTCTGCCTTAGTACAGTCTACACTGATTTTTATTTTTACTTTGTCTTTATAGACATCTCTCCCTCAGCCACAGGGTGGCAGCACTAATTGTGAAAACAACAGGCAGAGGAGTCAGTATATGGAGAGACTGAATTCAATCTATGATCACTTCTGAACTGAAAAACCTTCCAGTTACTGACAGACATGAACAGTGTCAGAGCAGAAACTAAAAGGGAACGCCATCAGAGGGAGGACATCCGGGCTACAACAGCCTCTTCAGCTCAGACAAATGACTCTGCCTGTGAGCGCAGCAGTTCCAACCATCCATCACCATCCAGGGAGCTTTTATATCTCAATGATCTTTGCTTTAACAACTTTGAGAGCACTTAGTTTGACAGAAGTTTTTTGCTTTATCTAAGACTATAAGACCAGGTTCACGAACCTATGTACTGTCAACCTATTGATTCACTATAAGAAAGCCTATGACTCACACGGATTCTGGAATGTCTAGAACTATACAAGACCAACAGGACCCTAAGATCCTTCATCGGGAATTCAATGGGGATGTGGTGAACAATGCTAGAGGCCAACTTGAAGCCAAGTGCGTGGTCAAGTGTGGAAGGTCTGAATCCCCTTAGCCAGATCATCAACAAGACTGGCTAGGGATATCAACTACACAATCAAGCAATCATCAGCCACCACACCTACATGGATGACATTAAACTGTATGCCAAGAGTGAACGAGACATAGACTCACTGATCCATATCACTAGGATATACAGCAATGACACTGTGATGTCATACTGACTGGAGAAGTGTAGTGAGATGGTAACAAGAAGAGGGAAAGCAGAACTGAGCGAACTGCACTAGCAGAAGGCAACAATGCAGACATCAAGGACAGTTACAAGCAGAGGTGTGGACTCGAGTCACATGACTTGGACTCGAGTCAGACTCGAGTCATTAATTTTATGACTTTAGACTTGACTTGAAAAAATGTTCTAAGACTTGTGACTTGACTTGGACTTTTACACCAATGACCTGGGACTTGAATTGGACTTGAACCGGTTTACTTGAAAAGACTTGATATTTCACCCCAAATATAAAATTTAACATGCATATTATATAGAGATTGAAAATGTGACGTCATTCAGGGGTAAAACCGCAAAGGATTCTGGGAACTCGTGGCAAGAGGTACTAGCGCACGCAGGCTTTCAATTGAAATCAGTCACACAGCGATAAAAAGAAACACAAAAATGGCAAGAAGCCGTTGTATTATTAACTGCAATAGCCGGTCGCATGACAGCCACGGAAAGCCGACGGGTAAAGAGATCGGTTGTTATCGGATTACGTCGTTGAAGAGAAATTGTTCGAGCCGTGTTTCCGAAGTAACAAAGAGGTGATGGATGGACTGGATTGCAGCCATTCAAAGACCAAATATAACGTCCCAGAACCCTCCAGCTCACAGGTTAGTCTGCTCCAAGCATTTACACGAAGGTCAGTCTGCTGTTGTAGTTAATACGTCATTTTTCTTAACATAATTGGTGATATAGGTTACAAGCAAGTCTGGCGCTGAACAGAAATTGTCGCGCTATGCTCCTTTATTTATTGTGTTTATTGTGCATAAATAGTGAATTGTCCTGACACAATATTGCGTTTCGCTTCTGTTATTATGGTACATTGACAAAAACATATACTTTTATTCACAGGATAAAACAGTTGTTTTGTATCACTAATTGCCCAGTACGATTACAGCATACAGTATTATTGTCACTGCTACATTTCTGTGATGCTACCAGAAATTATTTCCACTACTAATTAATTACCGTTGAGCTCAAAGGTCCTATTAATAAACTGTTAACGAATGTGTATTTATGATGACGATTTGTGAGACTGGTAAACTTATGATATGTACGATGGTCTTTCGTTCTACACGGTGCGTTTCAAGGTCCTGTACCCATCCGTCGGTAAACTGTACCTGGACTTGTTGCAGTGACCTGAAGTTACTAAACTTCATGAGTGTATGCACTCACTCCAAGAACCGTATGATTATAAATATGCATATAAATATGCTACAATGAGATAGCTGACTTCATCTAACTAGCAAATGTTGTCCAGGCTACGTTGGTGATGCAGTTTTTTTTAATATGTATGATATTTTTGTCATGCGATTTTAAAGCCGGTCCTACAACCGCATCCAAGAATAACATGCAGCTTATCTCAGAACTGTCGGTGAAAATTATTCTTGGAGCTAGGTTTAATTGAGCTGCATTTTAAAGAGTTGCAATTTCACAATTTGTGTATATTTTCTAAGTTCACTATTTTGTCATGTGTTGAGAAAAACACAGATTTAAAAATTACATGGTCTAATATTTACATTTAGCATAACTGCAACATGCTTTTTTCGTTTGTTTTTTTTTAAAGACTCAAAAAGACTTGAAATTCAAAATTTCAGACTTGTGACTTGACTCGGACTTTTACACCAGTGACTTGAGACTCGACTCTGACTTGCCTGACATTACTTGAGACTTGACTTGAGACTTGAGGATAAAGACTTGAGACTTACTTGAGACTTGCAAAACAATGACTTGGTCCCACCTCCGGTTACAAGTCCATCCATACCATGCATGGAGGGTTTCACCATATCCTGGGATTGTGCACTAAGCAGAATGAAGGAGACTAGTGAGTGTCAGAGTCATTATTGCTTTACTCTGCAGAAAAATAATGATAAGGACACTGAATCAGGATCAGTTTCTCCCTAAGTCAAGAGAAGAGATCAGAAGATCGTCATCATCTTTAATACTCTCAAATGTTTCTACCTTATTTTCTATCTCAGAGTCAGCACTAAATTTTCTTTTAGCCTTTTGTCTTCATAGGCAGCGGTGCTCACTGTAAAAATACCAAGCAGAGCAGTCAGTATATTGAGAGGCTGGATTTAATCTGTGGTCACTTCTGAACTGAAAAGCCTTCAAGTTACACAAAGACTTGGATGTTTTTCAGGGAAGCAGGAGGACAACAGGGCTACAATATCCTCTTCAACTCAGAAACACATCTCTGGCCACAAATAGAGCAGTTCCAACCACTCCCATCCAATCTGCGTGTTCACAAGGAGCACCCAGTTAGGAGAAAGTTTGCATCAAAGGAAGATGAAGAGAACTAAACTAAATAAACAGCAGGTCTGCACCAAAGCGCAGTGTCAGATAAATGAGGAGTATTCGAAACTGTGAATCCGGTTTCAGTAGTCTAAGTATTAAAATGTGAGCAGGGAATGGGCATAGTGGATGTCTTTAGGGTGTCAAGTATATTTATTTATACAGGACTTCAAGCTCCCTAAACCATTTTCCTACAATAAGCCCTCAGGAAATTCAGAACTCCACCAAGGCAGGTCACTCTCTGAGTGTTGTACAACACTGTTGTAATTTTATTTATTTATTTTGTTTGCTTTGTTGTTTTTAAGCATTTTTAAAGAAGTTTCACTGCAGAAAAAATAAAGTGCAAAGTGCAGACTTTTGCTTTTTAATATACTTGTAATAATCTTGAGTATAATTATTTGTATTTTATATAGTTCATTAATGTGGATGTAGTACATGTTTGCTTAGTAAGGTTTCTTTAAATATTCAGTAATAAATAGAAAATGAACAAAAGTTTTTTATGTTAATGTACATTTTTGGAGTTTAGTTATTTTTTTTTGACATTTTGGATTTTTATATTTATTTATTTTTCTTTAGATCTTAGATATTTTTATAGACGAGTACAGACTTGTGTCATTGTCAAGAAGACACTTGATGATGTTGACTTGCAGCATATCCAATAAAAAAAAAGATAAAACAATAATCTTTTGGATTTGGATTTTTTATTTCCTTCTGGTAGAATCACTGCAGATGAACAGTGGTCGAGTATTTGTGCTACAGCATTCACACTACCCCTCCAGTTGCACTTGAAATGAGAGGAGTAAGAACACAGAATTAATTTGACTTCAATCTGCAATCTTCTGACATCTAGTGGTGAGATTACAGATACACACTGTACCTTAAATCAACCTCCCAATTTTAAAGTGACTTTCTAAGACTGATATATTATATTCTCCAAAAATTAATTCTGTTCATCTGGTCGTAGCGTTTTGTGGGAGAAACGTTTCGTCACTCATCCAAGTGACTTCTTCAGTCTCAGCTAACTGCAGGTTTCCCCAATCTTGTAAACAGTGCATCTGCATAATGACTGAAACCAGCCCACTGAAGGAACAATGGGCTGGGAGGTCAGTTCCTTAATCTTAATTATGCAAATTCTCATGACCATTGATCAACAACCACTGACCAAAACCCACTGATCAAAGACCACTGACCAATGGCCATGAGTACCATTCACAGAGAGTTGGGGAATGGCTGCAATCACAGCATTGTAAGATGGCGAAAGATGTACCCTTAGGCCCCCTCCTCGATTCAGAGATGGTCTTTCCCTTTTCACGTAAATGGCCTCCTCGACTCCGCGCTCAAACCAGCGTTCCTCCCTGTCCAGGATGTGTACATCCTCATCATTGAAATAGTGTTCACTGGCCTGTAGGTGTAAATAGACTGCAGAGTCCTGGCCTGATGAGGTAGCTCTTCTGTGTTGTGCCATCCACTTCGCTAGAGGTTGTTTGGTTTCCCCAATGTATAAATCCTGGCAATCCTCCTGGCACTTAACAGCTTACACTATGTTACTCTGTTTGTGTCGGGGACCCGATCCTTGGGGTGGACCAATTTTTGGCGCAGCGTGTTTTGGGGTTTAAAAGCCACAGAGACCCGGTGTTTAGAAAAAATGTGTCTCAACTGCTCCAATACTCCTGACACATACGAGATCACTACAGGTTTTCGCTTGGGCAGCGATTGTCCTTCTCTCCTGGATCGGCTGGAGCTTTCTTTAGGTGCCTTCCCAGCTTTGACAAAAGTCCAGCTGGGATAACCACATTTACTCAGGGCCTTCAGAAGTGGTGTAATTAAATTGTAAAAACCGGTGTATACTTTACAGTCCGAATTTTCAACACGGGTTGAAATAGAGACTCAGCGTGGCTGCACCTTGTTGCACCTTGATGCTTAAATCAGTGATTTGGAGGTGCAGCGTGTCTGTGGACCCCAGAGGGTTAATAACACTCACCTTCATTCCATTTCCAGAGTGTAACAACCAACCACCTGTGTGAAATCTGAAATCCCCATGGTGTTGTTCAAAATGTGCTCTGGCACAATCATAAGCATTGGTTGCTACTGAAAACAAGAAAAGAGCTGGTCGCTATGGGCTGAACCATTTGTTAATTGTGGAGGGGGGTAACACTATGCAATAAATTCAGTTTTAGCATTTCTATACACTGTTAACTGTAACTACGCTCAAAATGTTCATGCTATTTTATTTTAAAAATCAACACTGTCATATGCAAAACTGGGGTGGCACTTGGTTGGCAAGAGATCATTTTAGGGTGGCACTTGCCACCACATGCCACCTGTGGTATATTGTAATAAGCAGCAGCTATTACTACCTCCCACCAGTAGGTGGTACTGTGGTATTGTATGTGATTGAAAAGCGAGCTGAGTAAAAGAGACCCGACCTCCACCATAGCCTCGTCTCAGTCCTCTGTGCTTGATCTAAAGTTGACTTTGACCGCAACCCACGTTAAACTAGCAGTTGGTACAACGCTGCATAAAGTTACAACATGGTGTCAGAAGTTGGCGAGACCGTGTGAACGGGGACCGCGACGTGAGTAAGCTAGCCGTAGATTAGCTAACGGTAGACGTTGCTAACGGCATGGAGCAATTCAGGCCACCATCGCCGCTACTGCTCACCGGCAATTTATCTGAGACCTGGTGCAGGTGGGAACAAAGATTCAGACTATATATGACTGCTACGGGTGCGCTGGAGAAAGATGAAAAGGTTAAAACAGCCATTCTTCTCCACACTATCGGTGAGGAGGCGCTTGAAGTGTACAATACACGGAGACGCGCTAGCAATGGAGGACATTCTGAAAGCGTTTAAAGACTACCGTAGTCCACAAAAGAACGTTGTTTTTGAGCGCCATAAGTTCTGGTCATACCCAATGTCAACAGGTGTAACAGTGGACAGATATATCACAGAACTCCGTCAGAAAAGTAAAAGTTGTGAGTTTGGGGTCAATGAGGACGACATGATCAGGGACAAATTGGTGTTCAGCATAAATGACACAAGACTAAAAGAGAGATTACTTCGTGACAACGACCTGACACTGCGCAAAACGATAGAAATATGCAGATCAGCAGAAGTGGCCAAGTCACAGATTCAGGCTATGCAGTCAACAACTGCAGCCCAAGATACGTCAGTGGACACATTAAGAAAAATAACGGGACACATTAAATCAGGACACAGTAAAAACAAAACGAGCAACGACAAGCAAATGGTTTGTTACAAATGCGGCAACAAACACGCGCTCCGACAGTGTCCAGCCTATGGGGCAACATGCCACAAGTGTGGGAAAAATAACCACTTCTCAAAAGTATGCAGAGCAGGCGCAGAGAAAAGTAGAAACTACAAGAAAACAAAAACTATTAATAACATTGAGACTGATGGGGATTCACTGTACATTGGCGTGGTGTGCAGTGACAAGCACAAAACTGAAAGTTGGCATGAAAGTGTAACAATCGGAGACGTATCAGTCACCTTTAAGCTAGACACAGGTGCGGACGCAAATGTGCTCCCCAGATCAGTTTACAACAAGTTACCAGGGATGCCTCGGTTACAGCCCACAAAGACTGTACTCATAGCTTTTGGTGGAGCCCGCATACGTGCAGATGGTGTGGTGTCTCTTGAGTGTGAAGCACGGAAGCACAAGGCTGTGTTTGACTTTCTTGTATCAGGCCATGCAGATAAACCGATCCTGGGTGGACAAGCTTGTGAAGAGCTGCATCTGGTGAAACGAGTTGAGACCCTTGCCATAACATCCACTAAAACGAAACTAGCCAAACCACCTTCTACCAAGGAAGAGCTTGTGGAGATGTATGCTGATGTGTTCACAGGCTTAGGTGAGTTCCCTGGAGTTCACCACATACACACCGACCCAAATGCAACACCTGTGATTCATGCATGCAGGAACGTGCCTCTCTCCATAATGGACCCGCTGAAGAAGACGCTACAGGACTTACAAAACAGAGATGTCATAACACCTGTCAATGAGCCTACAGATTGGGTCAACAGTCTTGTCGCCACACAGAAGAAGAACGGAACACTAAGGGTGTGTTTGGACCCTTGTGATCTGAACCAAGCAGTTAAACGCCAGCACTACTCCATCCCCACACACGAGGACGTTCGCAGCAAGCTAGCAGGAAAATCCATCTTCACCATATTGGATGAAAAAGATGGATACTGGCAGATCAAGCTGGACGAGCCGTCATCAAAGCTTTGTACCTTTAACACACCTTGGGGCCGGTATCGCTTCCTCCGGCTCCCATTCGGGATCAAATCCGCCAGCGAGGTTTTTCAACAAAAGAATTGTGAGACTTTTGGCAACATTCCTGGTGTATTTATCATTGCAGATGATATGATAATTGCAGCTACATCAGAGCACGAACACAATGAAATCCTGCAGAAGGTCATGGAGAAAGCAAGAGCAGCTAACGTGAAGTTTAACAAGGACAAAATTCAGTTCAAAGTTGACACAGTGAAATACATGGGCCATATCATCACAGCAGCAGGGCAGAAAGCAGATGTTTCAAAGATCAAAGCTATTGTCGACATGCCGACTCCAGAAGACAAACAAAGCCTTCAGCGTCTGCTGGGAATGACAAAGTTTTTGGCACAGTACATTCAAAATGAAGCATCACTCACAGCACCTTTAAGACAGCTACTCAAAAAGGACACAGCGTGGCAGTGGCAGCCACACCACACAGCAGCGTTACAGATGCTCAAGGCGACGCTCACACAAGCACCAGTGTTGAGATTTTATGACCACAAGAAACCATTAACATTGCAGGCCGATTCTTCAAAAGATGGGCTGGGTGCATGCCTATTACAAGAAGGGCAACCTGTGTGCTATGCGTCAAAGTCAAAGTCAAAGTCAACTTTATTTGTCGATTCTGCCACATGTACAGGACATACGGAGAATAGAAATTGCGTTACTCTTCAATCCCTAGATAAATAGCAAATGAACATTTAAATATATTTAAATATAAAAGTGATTAAAAATGCAAGTAAAATAATTAAAAAGTAAAAATTTAAATAAATACAATTTTACATATAACAAGAAAGCTATATAATATACAATATAATGGGTAAGTGACATTGAGTGTAAACCAGGCAGAGTAGTGCAAATAGGCAAATAGTGCAAATGGAGATTTAGTAGTGTACGGTAAGAGAAGGTGTAACAACAAAGTCTTATGAGGTAATGGCAGTCCAATGCTCCACAAAGTGACTGGTAACTGGTGCAGGCCAGTGAGTGAGTCAGAGAGTGTGTGTGTTTGTGTGTGTGTGACAGAGTCACGAGCACTCACAGACACAGAAAAAAGGTATGCACAAATAGAAAAAGAGTTGCTAGCCATTGTGTTTGCCACTAAACGATTCCACCAGTATGTCTATGGAAGACCAGTGACCGTGCAGTCTGATCATAAACCCCTGGAGGCGATAATGCGTAAGCCGCTATGCAAGGCCAACCCGTTCTCACTCCCAAAGCGTAACATTTTACGCTAGGTGACAAATCGTCACCATATTACGTTTTCGGCTACCCACCACGTTCCTAAATGACGACCTCGGAAAAAGAGGAAATATGAGAACCGTCTGGACTGAACCTACACATGTTCGCTCTTTTTCTTCAAATCGCTTAGAAACACGCTATTTAACATCATTAAAGTCCTGGTTAAGGTCAGGAATAAGGTTATGGTCAGGGCTAGGGATAAGGTTAGGTTTAGGGCTGAAATACAGGGCTGGAACGTCTACTACCGCGGGAGCGTCATTGCACTGGATTCCAGCAATAACCCGCCGCGTACCATAAGAACGCCGAAGGTCTCCTTTCGCGTTCCTCAGGAACGCCGCGGGACGTGACAAAACGTCGACATGTTACGCCTCGGGAGTGAGAACGCTCTGGCAAGGCACCAGCAAGGTTACAAGGAATGCTGCTGCAACTACAGAGATATGATCTCACCGTCACATACACCCCCGGCAGAGACATGTTCATAGCCGATGCACTTTCACGTGCCACAACCACCAGTGACAATGAAAATGTGAGTGAAAACACAAATGATGAAAGAGTTGTGTATGCTCTGGAGGCCACAGCAGCATTGAGTGAGAAAACACTGAGTGACCTGAGAACGGCAGTTGCAGCAGACAGCGTGCTACAGGCTGTGCGTGGAAGACACTTCAACGGATGGCCAGCTAAAAGGAAGAGTTTAGACAGAACACTCCACAGCTACTGGCCTATGAGACACAATATCAGTATCCACGATGACATTATTATGATAGGGGACAAGATTGTAATACCCCAAAGCTTCAGACAAGTGATCCTGGAGAAGTTGCATTTCGCTCACCAAGGTGTACAGCACACAAAAGCCAGAGCAAGAAGAGTACTGTACTGGCCTGGCATGTCACACGATATAGAGACTATGCTTGAAAAGTGTGAACAATGCCAGCAAATGCAGCCAAAGAACCAGGCTGAGCCACTTATTCCACATCAGATTCCAGAGCTGCCATGGATGAAAATCGGAGCAGACATCTTCGAACTGAACGGTCAGCCATATCTTTTGTTAGTTGACTATTTATCCAAATACCCGGAAGTTCTTAACTTACCTGACAAAACGGCACACTCTGTGATTCAGAAGATGAAATCAGTCTTTGCAAGACATGGGATTCCCAAAGAGATAGTGAGCGATCATGTTCCATTTGCCAGCTACGAGATGAGATCGTTTGCAGCATCTTGGGAGATAAAGCTAACTTTTTCCAGTCCTGGTTTTCCTTCTTCAAATGGAATGGCGGAGCGAGCCATAAAGACTGTTAAACATGCACTTAAAAAAGCAATATGAACTGGAACAGATCCACATCTAGTGCTGTTATCTCTGAGGAACACTCCAGTCACAGGACTGAATGTGTCACCTGCACAAATGTTGATGGGAAGGGTTCTCCGCAGCACGCTGCCATGCGCCAGTGCTGTGTTGAGACAGTCAACCCCACAGAACATTCACGATAAAGTGCGTGGACTGCAGTCAAAGCGGAAATACCACTTTGATCAGCATGCAAGACCACTGCCTGTTTTGACCTCAGGCGATACTGTGCACATGCAAACACGGCGCGGTTGGGAGCCAGCTGTTGTAGTTCATCGGCGAGAGGAACCACGCTCCTACACTGCGCAAACACCAGAGGGTGAGGTGCTCAAGAGGAACAGGAGACATCTGAGGAAAATACACCCAAGCCTGTTTAAGGACACATCCATGGACCCAGATGAACTGTCTGTTCACGCCCAAGAGCCAGTTGTGCCAGCAGCAAGTGACACCCCACAACACTCTCGTCCTGCAAGTATGGACAATACACCCACATGCTACACACGCAGTGGCCGAGCAATAATACTCCCTGCCAGGTATAGAGACTAAGTGATTGGGAAACTTAAAGTCACTCTACCCTGTACCTGAGTTGTTCTGTACAAGTTAGATAACTGTTTTGTTGGAAAAGAGAGAAAATATGTCATGTTTCATATGGTCATTTTGACATGTCTCATCCAATTTGTCATGTGTTCATCTGTTTCAAAAACACTGCACTGATATGTATTTGCATTGTTCAAGTGATAGGCAATCTAAGGTGTGCTTTACTTAATGTCTCAAGAATATAATATTGTTAATGTTCCTACGATTTAAAAGGTGCATTTATGTTACAAAATATTGGAGTTAAGAGGTAGTATCTTTATCTCGGAAAAGAGGGATGTGGTATATTGTAATAAGCAGCAGCTATTACTACCTCCCACCAGTAGGTGGTACTGTGGTATTGTATGTGATTGAAAAGCGAGCTGAGTAAAAGAGACCCGACCTCCACCATAGCCTCGTCTCAGTCCTCTGTGCTTGATCTAAAGTCGACTTTGACCGCAACCCACGTTAAACCAGCAGTTGGTACAACGCTGCATAAAGTTACAACACCACCCTTCTAGATCCACCCCTGCCTGACACTCGGATGGAGGAGACACACCCCAGTTGTTGGTGCTGCAAAGCCGCCGGGAAATGGCTTTCCAGGCAGCTCACTATAACCCCGTGGCAGGCGGGGGCGATTCTAGGATCAGAGCTTTGAGGGTGCTGAGCACCCAGAGAACTGCCCAGCCAGGCAAGAGAAACTTTACTCGTCACGATGAGACTTCTTCCCTGTCTCTGTCAGTCCCTGCATCCTTAAATGTCTCCAGTTGTCCCGAATTCTCTCTGACTGTCTCCTTGGTGCATTTAAACCCCTGTTCCTCCCTGTCCTCGTCTCCATTATCAGTCATCAGAGTTTTACCATCTCTGTGCAAGTCTGCAAATTTTGGGGGTGCTTGTAAATATAAGAAACTAACAAGAGTTTGAGGTACAGTGTTAAAAAATACAAGTAAAATAAAATAAAAATACTAATAAATAATATGTATGATGAACTGCAGATAAAATGGGTAAATTGAACTTTCGTTTTATTTATAAAATATTCAAACTCGAGAAATTCTCCAATTATAAAATAAATATATTAATTTAGTGAGCACCCCAAACTATTTGTATTTTTAAAAGAATGAATCAGCCAAGGAAGACACTGAAAAGAAGAAATGTCTGTAGTAAGGTAGAAGTGATTGATATGATATCTAACTTTGGGAAACCTTGGGTCCTTTCATTTTGCTTTCAAAAATCAAACTTTCTGAAATTTCACAACTGTGTGAAGTACACAGTCTTTACTGCAGTGAACCAATCAGTCCAACTTTACAATATAAAGCACACCACAGTGTTTAGGTGTCATTTTCAGAGGTGGTGATATAGTGTTGCAGTTCAAAGTTGCCTCTCTACACAAGTGAGTCACATGAGTGATTAAAGTATAGGAGACAGTTATTTGTCATATAATTATATTCCCACTTCACTTTCCATGTTTGAACAATGACAATTTGTTGTGAACCTGAAATATTGTATATATTACTTTCAAAATATTTTCTCAAAAAACATCATTCACATACATTTGTGTTGAGTTTCAACTGCAACAAACCACTTCCTCTTTTTTTTTTTTACAGCTCTTCCTCAGATACAAATAAAGCTGACAGTAAAGTTCAGGTCTGTTTCCCTCTCTGTCTTGCAGTCATGATATTCCAGCTAAAACGAGTGGTACTACTCTTCATTCAGCTGTTAGTGATGTGGCATGTCTTTGCAGGTAAAGAGCACATTTGTGTGGGTTTTTTTCTGTTAAGTAGATTAAATGCAGATATAATTTTACATTGACTGATTGTCTCCTTTAAACTTTAGAAATTGCTAAAGATGACCACAGAGCTTTGCTAGTGTCCACAGGAGATTCAGTGATGCTGACTTGCAACATATCTGAGAAAAATGCAACACTTATCTCCTGGACCAACAACAGATCTGTTTTTCAATATTCCATTGAGCTGAATCGCAACTTTTCAAATTTCTCATTTTATAGACTGAAAATAAACCATGGGTTCCCTACAGAGCTAATTATCTTTAGTGCTCAACCTGAAGATGAAGGAATTTATACATGTAGCATAACAGACAGACGTGGTGTAAACAGAATTACATGGAATTTAACTGTGTCTGAGAACCCCAAAGGTAGGTAGCAAAAAAAGGCAGATGAATCACTTTTAGTAAAGGTCAACCAAGAAATTTAAATTAATTAACTTCTGATTTTATGCAGAATCCACTTCATCCAAGTATAATTTTAAATGTATTATTTTCCTTTAACTTTAGAGATTCTTAAAGATGACCACAGAGCTTTGCTGGCGTTCAGAGGAGACTCAGTGATGCTGACTTGCAACATATCTGAGAAAAATGCAACACTAATCACCTGGACCAGCAAAAGATCTGTTTTTCACTATTCCATTGTGCTGAATCGCACACATTCAAATTTCTCATTTCACAGACAAAAAATAAATCACGAGTTCCCCACAAAGCTCATTATTTTTAGTGCTCAACCTGAAGATGAAGGACTTTATACGTGTAAGATAACAGACAGAAGTGGCATATACAGCATTACATGGAACTTAACTGTGTCTGAGAACCTAAAAGGTGGGTAGACAAAAAACACTGCCAATCACTTCAATAACCAATTTAAATGAATTCACTGCTGGATTTTTTTGTTTTATACAGAATCCACTTCATCAAAGTATCTTCTACACATTCTCCCACCGGCAGTTGGATTATTTTTATGTGGCATCACACTAGCTGTCTTCCTCTGCAGGTAAGAAAATCTTCATGATGAATGCATGAACGTAGCTCTTTTCTGTTTGGCTGTAGAATCGTTGTCAGTATTTGTAAGACTGATTCAACCATGAAGCTCAAAGACCATTTTTTATTGTGTCTGCCTGAATTTTAAAAAAAAAATCACGTTGACCATGCAGTTTAGTTTATTTTTATGACCAGGTTTTGAAACGTTTGGAGGCTGCACCAAATAAGAAAAAGACTAAATAATAATATCACTATATTAGGAGCCACAGGCTGGATGTTCATACCAGAAGAAGAACGCAGCTGAAAAATCTCTCATCGCTTCCAGCTCTGCCAGTAAACATGGCAAACTGTGATGGAGCAAAATACCAAAACTGCATCCATCGACAGCGAGTGTGTTCAATAAAAAATAAAACACAGAATAAATGTGTCTGGATGTATGTAGTTTCTTTTATTACTCACCAACTTATCATTTCATATTGAGATACTTTATTATTTTTCCTTCAAATTTATTCAAGGCTTGAAGAACACCAGAATTATCAAGTTTGAGCTGAACTTAAGTTTACATTTTTTTTTTATTTCTGTAAGAACTGTAAACTTCTAAATTTAAAGATTTGAATCACCCTCTGTGCTTTTTGTTGGCCCTTTTTGTATACATTGAGAGAGAGAAAAGGAAATGAAAGTCGTGAAGAAGTGGTAAAAGTGGTTAAAGTGCTCAGAGTTATTCACTGACTCTGGGGACATTTTCTTTGTGGTACACATTCAACGTTCATGTTTCCACTCTGAAACTAGAACAGTACCTTTAGTTCTTCCAGTGGGTGGCAGGGTTATATTTTTTTATATATATTGTTATAAAATATATTTAAAATGTATTTTAAAATATTTTTATTTTTATGTATATTATTTATTCATTTGTCATATTCACAACTCAAAATGTATGTTGTCCACCAAAGTGGACATGTAAAAAACTCTTTGAATAGGACATGTTGAAAAAAATGAACTTTTTTTCTTTTTTTCATGCCTCGAGGTTGTCATAATTCATGCATGAAAGGTTAAAAACACAGAAGAAGCACTGAGTCTTGGTACCAGAGCTTATATGGTGTCTCGGTTTGGGGAAAAGATTTTACTGGAACATACAAAACTACTGAGATGCACTCCCCAAATTGATGATATTCACAGCTGTAAATCAAGGCTTGGTACACAGGAAATTCAAAGTTCAAAAAGACACCCGGAATGCTGAATACATGAGAAAACAAATCTCTAAAAAAGCCCCTAAACAAACAAAAAAACATATAAGTCATATATAAAGTTCTGACTTATTTTTCATTAGATTCTGCTCCAGGACCCCGAACCACGACCTTCATGAGATCAAGATCTTGAGTTTTGTACAGTATCATGTTCAGCTGGAAGGAAAGGTTAGAGGAACTTTATTATTACTCAGATTTTCATTTCTCAAGTGTTTCAACTCATATCTTCTCTTACCTACCTTCATGCTTGCTATTTTTCTTTTTAAAGATTAAGTTTACGTACAATTTCAATCCATAGGTGGTCCCTCCACAACCTCAAAGTTTTGCAGTGTACAGGACAGGAATCACTTTGAGAGACTCAGTTCAATCTGTGGCTTTTAGTGTGCTGACAAGAAGAAAGTCCAGATAAAAGCTGAAAAGGAAACAAGTGGAAGGAGAGCTCAGGAGAAAGGTCACATTGAGTTTGAAAACATTACACATTTCTTTGAAACCTCATATAGACTTCTTTTTCCCCCTTTTTGTGTGTATAATTTTATGTAAAAACATTTGATTTTCATTGTTAATTTTGACTGTTTTGTTACATTTTGCTAGTTTCTTCTGTTTCAAATTTATTATTTTTTGTTATAAAGGTATTAAGTTAGGCTTTGGCTCTTGATTATTATTATTATTATTACCTGATTATTTTCATAAAGCTGAAAATGGATATATATACATATATATACAATTTCCAAGTAGTATAAGTAAGTATATAACAAGCATAAAACTAAAGTCATTCAGTCATTAATTATGACTGTTGTGTAAAGATCTCCAGGTAACTTGCTGGTGATTTTCAAAGAGATCTGGGCTGACATTTGTGCTGCTACAACTAACACTTTCTGTATCTGCAAATAATATCTGAACATTTGACATTTTTGGTTATTTATCTGACACTGTTGTCTCAGAGCAAGAAGGTCATGAGTTTGAATACACCACCTGGCCGTGATCTTTCTATGTGGAGTTTGAATGTTGTCTCCAGATACTCTGACTTCCTCCTACAGTTCAAAGGCTTGCTGTTAGTGATATTAGGTTAATTGGTGATTCTAAATTGCACATAGGTGTGAATGGGAGTGTGAATGTCTGTCTTCAGGTTCCAGCTCAAAAAACTGAATTGGATCTGTTATGACACAATATGTCACTAAATTGATATGTTGATAAGCATGATTTAAAAGATGGCCTTAAGCTTTTGTGTGTCTGAAGTTAAAACTGAGTTTTTATTTTCAAAATAAGCTATCTTTTTCTTTTTATACAAAGAAGTGGCTTGTTGTTGCAACATTTTTACCTGTGCTGGATTATGGAGATATTCTCTATTTGAATGTTTCTGCTCAATGTCTTCGAATGGTTGATACTGTCTCTCATGCTTCTCTAAGGTTCATCACTAATCGTAAGTTTCAGACTCACTAATGTGAGTTATACTGTTCAGGTAGGATGGCCTGCTGTTGGAGGAACTCTCACCTACACAGTTTTATATATAAGGCAATACTTGGATTTTTGGCTTCCTATACATGTTTCCTGCTTGCAATGAAACATGCTGGTCGTTATTCTCTTCGTCTGCAATGTTACTTGTTGCATTCTTTTCCATTTGCCCGAACTGAACTTAGCAAAAGAGCTTTTGTCTATTTAGCATCCTTGGCTTTGGAATGAGTTGCAGAGCGACTGGAAAATGAAAGAATTAATTTCATTAAGTGCTTTTAAAACTAAACTAAGAATCCTTGAGGCAATTCCATAACATGAAACTGTTTCAATTGGATTGCTTGTCACTGTAAATTATATAATAATTGTAATTTTATCAAATTTTATTTTATTATTTTTTTATTTTTTTATTTTTGCTTGAGTGTGTTGTTGTTGTCTGTGTTTAATTGTGTAATTTCTGTAACCGTGAGATACTTGCTGCTGCCTATCTTGGCCAGGTTTCCCTTGAAAAAGAGGTTTTTAATCTCAATGGGATCTTCCTGGTTAAATAAAGGTTGAATAAAATAAGATGAATACTTGGGATTTACATTTAGAGAATTAAAGGTTCATGATTATTGGCTGATAACATCAAATGTGATGACTGAGTTCAAACAAACTTAGAAGCATTTTATGTATAATATATTTAGAAAATATTTTGTGACAGTGTTAATGTCACACAGTGGAAATTTGTATTTCTTGTATATTGTTTTTATTCTGATTTTTAGTGGTTATTTATGAGTGTTGTTTTATTTGCATGGTTTTATTCTGTTTCTATTGCATGGTTTTTAGTGTTTTATGTGACATGGTTTTTATCCACTGTGGACTGGCGGCACATGGGACAAATTAGCTGATAGGGACCACCTGCTGAGGCAGGGGTGTGTCCGGAGGTGGCCTATCAGCTGTGTAAAGACCTTTTAAAAACAGGTTAGCTGAGCACTGAAGGAGAGAGGCCCCAGACTGGAAGGTTAATGTGAGCCGGTCAGCGTGACGCGGCGGCTCAGTCCCGACCTCATGGAACGGCAACAGTAAGAGACAACGCGTGTGATTGGCAGCAGGGCAGAGGTTTACCTGCATTTGTGTAGGGTCTCTACTGTTGTTTACTGGGTGCAGCTGGATTGGGAGAGGGTCGCCATGGCCATGAGCCAGGGCCGCTTCTGGGACCATTGTTCTGGCCCCTATTTGCTATTTTACAGGACACCGACGCAAGGGGAGCTGTGGCGGTGGTCGCATGATGGATTCGAGTGCAGAACGCAAGCTGCAACAATTTATTACGTACATTTTAAGGGTGTTTTTATTTGTGCTCCCTGGCCTAGTAATAAACTGTTTCTGATCAGACCTGCTTCCTCTCTGTGCCCGTGGTATCTGACTCGCTTGCTCCCCCTTGTATTTTAAAGAATCTTTCTTTTTAGCGTGACATTCTGGCGCGACCGCTTTAGTGTCGCCGCGCGTTACATTAAAAGCAAACTCTCAAACACCTCCATCTCCTGTTTTGGTATACTTATTTAATTTAGCTCTGTGAGGTGAACCGTAAATATGGGAAACTAGCACTTTGAAATAAAGTGGGAAAAGAATATTGTATACATACACTTTTTTTTTAAAGTGCTAACAAATACAACGTGGTTTAGTGGTAAAGCAAAAAACCTTGCGCTTAAATAAAAGATAAACAATAGTTTATTTATTCTGCATTACTGTGAGCACCCTAAATAAATGCTATTTTTCAAAGGATGAATCAGTCATTTATGCTTTGTGTTGGCCCATTTTTCTATAGAACCCATTTAGAGCCCATTGTGGCAGGAAGTCTTTTAAAAACAAAGTGGGGGGGGGGGGTTGTGGTCATCACTTTGAGAGGCTCAGTTACAGTTTTTTACAGACGCTAGGACACATTTCTCAATACTTAGGTCACGTTTGCAAAGCTCCTCACACAGTGAGCACAACAGAAGTCTATGTGGGCTAAACTGAGGACCAGTTATCATTGTTTTGGCACAAAATGCATTCAATGACTACATCTCTCAAATTTCATGAATTATCTTCTCACTCAGACACAACAACTGCCAAAAATCTTTGTACGGACAGGACATTTTGCATGTACTTACATACTGTTTTCAAAACTGTTAAACTCATGGCCAAAACAATAACACAATGCAAAACTTGAAAAGACAGCAAAATTCAACAACAATATTTTATTGAAACATATTTTAAATCTAAAAATGCAGTTTAACCAGCCACAGCTTATTCTCATTGTAGATGAACATCTACACAGGTGTTACTCCTTCAATTTTTCAACTCCTTCAATTCTGGCATGCCAGAAGATTCTTTCCTAGGTGTATTGCCCTAGATGACATAAGATGTGATGTGGATGAGAACCTGTGGCCAAATGGAGAAGACCGAGTAGATTAGCATTACTATTGTATGTGTATCAGTGGATGGTGTGTATACAAATTCTTGTATTTTGGGATTACTTAGTGCAAAAAAATAAAAAATACATAAACAAATATTAACGAATTCTGCATGATGTCTGATTCATTCCAGTAACATATATTGAAATTATAAACAGAGATGTGTCCTTGTTTTACACAAGAAAACACTGTGTAATGCTACATGTTGTTAGTGTTTTTTAGGTCATTGTTTTGTGGGTGACAAAGTGTGTTTGTCGGCTGTCAACCTTTGCTAGTGTTCTGGAAGAATGAGGTTATTTGAGACCTGAATGAAGTGTTTTGGTAGTTGTAGTGCATTTTGAATGTGAAATGAACTGCTTTGCCAAGCTGACGGTCACTTAGGAGGATTGTGTGAAGAGTTTTGCAAAAGTGACCTAAGTATTGAGAAATGTGTCCTAGCGTCTGTAAAAAACTGTAAAGCTGTGAAGAAAAGAATTCTGTGAAAAGCTGAACAGAAAACAAAGTGTACCAGAGAAAAGACACATTGGATCAATCGTTTTACAGTTCGGACTAAAATAGATCTCAACAGTGCTCTTTGCTGACAATTTCTACATTTGCAGGTAATATCTGAAAGCAATGTTATCTTGGTCATTTAAACAATATTGTTACTAATTGGCTGCAGGTGGCATAGATCAGTAGGCTATTTGTGTGAGAACAATTAAATAGATTTCTCTTCCTAAAAGTAGTAACACGTTAATTCCAGTGTACACACACACACACACACACACACACACACACACTGAACATAACAGGTAAGTGAAATAGCTTCCTTTGCTTTTAGTGTACTTTCTAGTGCAATGGACTAGTGATGTGTCGGTAGCGAACGAAACAACACACAGTTCATTTGACTGCAAACGGCAATCTACTGACACCTAGTGGTGAGATTATATATTTTTAAATCAACCTTTAAACTTTGAATCAACCTTCTAATTTTAAAGTCATTGTCTAACATTGACATGTTATATTATTTAATTATTATTTACACAGTCACATACATTAGTTCAGAATTCAGAAATAAAGCAACTTGCCACTTCCCTTTTGTGGCTCCTCCTCAGACACAAATAAAGCTGACAGGAAGTTCAGGTCTGTTTCTCTCTCTGTCTGATGATCATGATGTTCAAGCTAAACCAAGCAGCACTGCTCTTCATCAAGCTTTTAGTGATGTGGCATGTCTCTGCAGGTAAAGACTACATTTGTGTTTAAGATTATTTTTTTTCTAGATTAGATACCGATATATATTTATATTGACTTATTGTCGCCGTTAAACTTCATACACTGTTAGAGATATCCACATTTTATATTAAGATATTTTTTCCCTCTAAACTTCAGTAATGCTTCAAGACGAAAACAGAGCTATGATGGTGTCCAGAGGAGACTCAGTGACGCTGACTTGCAACATATCCAAGACAAATACAACGCAAATCTCCTGGACTAACAACAGATCTGTTTTTCATTATTCCATTGAGCTGAATCGCACCTATTCAAATTTCTCATTGCATAGACTGAAAATAAATCATGAGCTCCCTACAAAGCTAATTATTTGTAGTGCTCAGCCCGAAGATGAAGGACTTTATAAATGTAGCATAGCAGGCAACCGTGGTGTAAATATCATTACATGGAATTTAACTTTGTCTGATAGTCCCAAAGGTGGGTAGTGAAAAAAGGCAGATGAATCACTTCTAGTAAAGGTCAAATAAGCCATTTAAATGAATTCTCTGCTGATTTTATACAGAATCAATTTCATCACAATATTTTCTATACATACTCCCACCTGCAATTGGATTCCTTCTGTGTGGTATCACACTAGCTGTCTTCCTCTACAGGTGAGTACAACTTTTATAACTTCATGATGCATGCACGAATGTTGCTCTTTGTTATGCTGATGCAGAACTGTTGCAGAAGTGCTTGTAAGACGGATTTCATTATTAAACAACAATTTTATTGTGTATGCCTGCATTGAAAGAGTTAGTTCATCTCAAATTACCAATGATTATTTTTTAGTTGACCGAGCAGTTAATTTTACGTACATGTTGAGGATTTGAAGCATCTAAATGCAGCGTGTTGTGAATTTTTGTGTGTTCACTATTTCTGCAAAAACCACAAATCTAATCTAAATTAAAAGAGGTGAATCAGCCCTGAGTGCTTTAGCTTGACTTATTTTTCTATGCAGTAGAGGATGAAAAGAGGAAATGTCAGTAGTGAGGACGTGTTTGTGGTTAGAGTCAAAGTTGAGTCAAGGGCCATTTTCTATCCAACCACAACCTCTATGTTCCTTTTTTTTAACTAGAAAAGTATCCCAGCTAATTATTTTCTCAGAGTCCAGTCTGCAGAGGCTCATCATACTTAAAAGCTTTTGGAGAACAAAGAAAAAAGAACAATCCATGAGTCTGGGTATTAGTTTTTATGTTTCAGTACTGTAATCATGGTGTGGTACACAGGTAACCAATCCAACAACAACACAGGATCGAGCAATAAGAAGGACAACAAAATTGTAATGCTGAATTCATAACTCTAGGATAACTGGATCATAGGTGTAACTAAACACAAACATTTACCAGGTATAGCCTGGTAGTTTTATGTTTAACTTGTGGTAAGTTACAGCGCGTTAGCAAGCACAAGAGTGTAACAGTATATAGTTACAGTATTGTACATATCAAAGTGAGCTGTATTACAAAGTGTTACAATACAAAAAAGGAAGGCTTCCAAGGACAGTTTTCATGTTTTCTAGTGGTATGAATTTTCAGTTCGTGTTGTTTCCAAATTATGTTTTAATACAATTCAATATATAATTCAGTTCATTATCTAACATGTTAAAAAAATATAGCTACAAATAGTGACTGCCTTCATTGTCTGGGTTTTCTCACAGTGATAGACATTTTGCATTTCCTGTGGTCACTATAAGATTTCGAGTTTGTTACAATTTACTAACCAACTCTCATGTGATAATGGACACGAAACAGGTGGATATAACTAAAATGTGGTCATTATTGGTCACTGCTTTTACTCTGCAGAAAAATGAGGAGGGCACTGAATCAGGATCCAGTCCAGGATCAGTTTCCACCTAATTCAGGAGACCAGGTCAGGAGATCTTTGTCATCTTTGACACTCTCACATGTCTCTGCCTTATTTTCTTTCCTAGTTTCACCACCAATTCTTATTTGCACCTTTTTGGTCTTCATAGGCAGCGTTCTCTCAACCACAGGGTGGCACTGCTCACTGTAAAAACGACAAACAGAGTGGTCAGTATATGGAGAGGCTGAATTTAATCTATGGCCACTACTGAGCTGATCAGTCTTCCAGTTACACAGAGACATGGACGTTTTTCAACTTGAAAGCTGAAACTGCAGGGGAACCCCACCAGAATGAGGACAGCAGGGCTACTGTTGCAAAGAAATGTTGGATTCAAGGACTAGAGAAAGGACATGAACATGCTGTTTCAGAGACAGAAGGAGCATTTTTAAAAAGTTTTCAGTGCAGGAACATTGTATATTAATGTATTTAAACGGCTATAACAGTTACTGAAAGGTACATAACAAAGTCATAATAAAATAATACACTATATTTACAATCCCCACATATCTTTGATGATATGTCAGTATATTTTTCAGTACAGACAATGGCAACAATGAACATGGTTTAAAATACCTCAAACATTTTTATCACTTTCACCTTTAGATCAGTGTTTCCAGGAAAGAGGTACTTTCTATATGTTCACAATGCATACCACCAGAAATCATCAAAGTTATAGGGCTTTTTGTCTCTTTGTGAAAAACAAAACATTAAGTGGACTTGATGGCCTTGCTGGATGTAAGAGAAAATTTAATGGCGTTTTTAACATGACCCAACTTTACACTAATACAAGTTTTAACAAATTAATTCAACATTAAGTTATCGTGATTACAGACAGAATGACATGCACATACACAAATGCTACCAAAATACAACCTACAACTGGTGAAGTGAATAAATATCCATGTTATGGCAATAATGGATGAACCGAACAGAATCCACTTGGAGCTTTGAGAGAACAACAGGTGGTTGTTTTCAGAATTAAGAAAAATGATTTTAAACCTTTTAATCTTTTCAGTGGAGAATATCAGTGAAAATTAGTTTTTAGTTTCTTAGCTGGTTTATTGAATAGAAACAAAGCCTAATTGTTGTTGATGAAATATGTATATGAATATGTATATGTCTATGAGGATCCACAATGTCTCCTCATCTTCCATAGTCCTCAGCACTGGCTCCCCTCAGGGCTGTGTGCTAAGTCCCCTCCTGTTCACGCTGCTTACATATGACTGCTCAACCAGGCTGTCATATTGTAAAGTTTGCGGACAACACAGCTGTTGTTGGTTGCATCACAAACATTGATGAGACTGGCTACAGGAAGGATGTGGAACACTAAGAGGACTGGTGCAGGAAAAACAATCTCTAGAGATTGGCATATATAAGTACAGAGCTGTGTTCAGAAGAGACTTGTTGATGTTGACTTGCACCATATTAATAAAAAAATAAAACAATAATCTCTTGGACCAAAGTAAGATCTGAGGATAGCAGGGATAGCAGTGGTGCCTGTGCTTTTTTAGAAAAGTATAGTTTAAAATGAGTTTGACCAACATGCATATTAACATGCATAATGCCAAACAAGATTTGATTAGCAAGTTGTTTTTTTAACAAAGTTAAATGCATAAATGCAGAACACATAGTGGAACCACATGTAATGTTTTTAAAAAGCCAGCAGATGGTGACAGTTGATTATATGTTATGACACGATATGTAACTAAATTGATACTTTGGTTAGCACTAACTGAAACAAGTGTGATTTAAAAAAGGGCCTTAACCCTTTGTGTATCTAAGATGAATATTTCGGATGTTCAGAATTGGAGGTTCGTGATAATTGGAATACCTGTTTAAGTTAGCTCTGTGTTTTTCTGCATTGCGCCAAATACATTCTGTTTTTTAGAGGATGTTTTGTGGTCATTACGTTGAGAGCAGTGGCGTGTCTAGAAAATTTTTGTTGGGGGGGCCAGGTAGGGGCACAGATTTGGAGAAGGGTGGCAGATGTAATTGGCAGATTCTACCAACCGTTAACCATAATTCAATAATCCTATAAACCTAATAACCGAATGCACTTTTAACTCTTATTAGAATGAGATTTTAACCACTACGGTGCAAAGTTTTTAGATACTGTGTTGATAAAGTACAAGAGATACAATCAGTGCTTTGTCAGTGTTTACTCAGCATTCAAGGACATCAATATTTGCATAGTATTTTTACTGACATGTAGTGCACATATGTTTTGGGCAAAAACATTTTTGAATATTAAAATACGAACATTTTTAACATACAATTGGCAAATTAGCCAATGCCTGTTAAAAAAAAGAAGATAATCTTCTCACAAACTGGTGTTTGATTTTGAAACAGGAAAAAAGTGGGGAAACAAATGAAAAGACTAACATTTGAATAAAACCTGAAAGCAAGTAAATACTTTCTATGCTGCCTTATGGTAAACTTTGGTAATATTGATCAAGAGCAACACTGGCTGATGATGAAATACAGTCAGCTGGCATGGTGACACTGCCAGTATTAACCTGCAGGACTGGACTGGGACAGAAAATCGGGCATTTTGACTACAGACCGGCCCCCCAGGTATTAAAGCCATAAAGCCTTTGAATGAAAACAAACGCTGTTGTGACAGTGATGTACAGTCTTGTTGGTATATGTATGATTTCTATACATTTTACATCAGATAAAAACTTTGGTTGTAAGATTTAGATAATTATTTAATAAAAGCTAGATATTTTAAATGAGAATAAGAAAGAAAAGTATTTCTTTGTGCCCCCCTTTCCCTGTTAATGCCCTACCTGCCCCCTGGCAAAACTTTGCTAGACCCGCCGCTGCACAGTTACCAGTTGTCAGCTACTTAGAAAAGGATCCTGGTGTTATTTATCTCTCAGAAACAGCTCATAACTTCAACTCATTCATGTCACCTAAAAGGTAAACCTGTTTCTCCATCACAGCTCTGATGATTCAGTAAGGACATCTCCTGGTTTCATCCTCATGTTTCCCTCTCACCACATATACAAACCGACATCATGACCAGCAGCTTTACAGCTGTGGCTCCAGCAAACATCAGCTGATACTAGAAATTAATATTAAATAAATTCTAACAACAGCTGATCAAGCTTAAACGTGCTGCTGTTGTTTAGCGCGACATCTGCTGGTTTCCTGTTTCTGGCGCAAAGTGGGCGATAAACAAACAAGAGAGAAAAGCCGATCAGCTGATCATTGATCAGTTTCATGATTGAAGCAGCAACAGGAGAGGCAGGGGAGAGAATGAGAGAAGAGGCAGCTGTGCAGCGTAACGACAGAATAACTCCAGCTTTGTGTCTTTTTTCCATTCTAGCTAAAGTTCGGGACAAACTGCGTCTCTTCTCAGCTCAATACCAAACGCGTAATATTTTCTCTGAATGAGGGACCATTCCATTTTTTTAAGGAGCCGTTGGCAACTCTACTAACCTTATGAATAAAATAAAGTTCACTATCAGTAACATCATAGCATCCACCCACCTAAAAACTCCATCAAGCTGGCTAGAACGCAGTACGAGTTATTGCAACTGAGGGTAAAAAGTCAGCACAACGAAAATAAACTCCACCTAAACTTGGTTTATATCTGACCCAGAGAGACTGCAGGTCATAACTTCTTACCTGAAGTTCAGTTCACCTGACACTCGGACTGGCGGCTGCTTCGGGTCTCTCCTCCTGCCTCCCCTTCCCTCATCCACCTGCTGCCTCTGTGGAAGCCCCGTCATAGCCACCACCAAACAACGGAGTTATTTCTACACATCGACCTGCATCTGGCCAATCCACCACCTCTCATTGTTCATGCCATTACAAAAAAAATAAAAAATAAGTCACTGGGGATATGCCCGGTATGCCCGATGGCCAGTCCAGCTATGTTAACCTGCAACCAAATCTGCAGCTCCATACAGCAATGTTACGACTTAGATTATATCTTATAACTCATAACTCTTATGTTAGCTGCCCTCAGTAGCATACTGTCTGAAATATTCCACAGCTGCAATAATTCTTTAAGTGTTATTTTTTCCTTGGGATTCTAATTTCACCGAAGTTTACTAAACTCAACAAACTTGATATTACTTACCGGGACATTTATTCTGTCCTCATTTTCTTTCACCGAAAAATTGTTTCCTGCAGTGCCATCTTTCGCGCTTGGCTCTCCTACCTTTGCTAACGTGATGCACATAGCGCAGAAGCCGATGCTGCATTCACGTACACTCGGATATCTGAGCTTCACCGTGAAAACATAATCGGACATTTGATATTTGATTGAATTTTATTGTTTTGTCTTTGGGGTGGCACCTGGGGTGGCCAGTCTGGTTGGGGGGGGTGGCCTGTGCCCCCCCAGGCCACCCCGCTGGACACGCCACTGGTTGAGAGGCTCAGTTCAAGCTGTCAGCTGACAAGAAAACAGTTCTGAGAAAAACTGAACAGGAAACAAAGTGTGCAAAAGAAAAGACACACTGGATGAATCGCTCTACAGTTTGGAATATAAAGATCTGAACAGCGCTCTCTGGTGACAATTTCTACATCTACAGGTAATATCTGATGGTGATGTTATTTCCATGACATAAAAAATATTGGCACTAACTGGTTGCAGGTGAAATAGAACATATTGTTCAAATTCAAATTCAAATTCAAATTTTATTTGTCACGTACACAGTCATACACAGTACGATATGTAGTGAAATGCTTGGACAACTGCTCGTGACCTAAAGAAAACAAAAAAGGAAAAGGCTATGAATAAGATAGGAAATAAATATGAAAAATTAAAAAGGGTAAATTTAACTAGGAAGGAATAAAATATAAATTAAGGTTAAAAATGAAATAACTGTACAACACAAATTAGAATGAAGGGTAAATTTAACTGGGAGAATAAGATAAAATATATAAATTAAAGTTGAAAATAAAATAACTGTACAACAAAATACACAATATAGAACTATATAAGAATGTATGAAGAAATATAAATAAATATATACACAATAACAGCAGCGTGATTTAAGTAATGAAGTGAAAGTATCTTCCTCTGCTTTTGTTTGTAGTGTTTGTGTCATGGTTCTGATTCGTTTCGACCCAGTATTTTTAGTTCTTGTGTATAGGCTTTATTTGAATGTTGGATCGTTTTGTTTCCCTGGTGCTTTGTTGATTATTATTATTATTATTATTATTATTATTATTATTATTATTATTAATAATAATAATAATAATAATAATAATAATAATAATAATAATAATAATAATCTATTTTCAGTGATTCTGGTTTAGGGTTTTGTGTCTCATGTTTTGCATAGTTTGAGTTTCATGTGTTATATTCTGTCTGCCTCTCTGTGTCTGCATCCTAGTGTGATGGTTTCCTGTTTTATTTTGATAGCCCCTGTCTGTTGTCAGTGTGTTCATTTTTGCTTCTCCCCTGTCTCGTTAGTCTAATTTCTCCCAGCTGTGTCTCCCTCCTGTTGCCCATTCCCTGATTACTCCCCTGTCTATATAAGCCCTGTGTTTTCCTGTGCTCTCTGTCGCATTGTACCCGCAACCTGCTGTGTCTCCTGTTCCGGTTTAGTATTTCTAATCCAGTGTTTCAGTCCTTAGTTCCTCTGTCCAGAGGTTTGTTTGTTTTTTGAGTAAGAGGTTTTTTTTACCAGCAATAAAACTGCTCCTTTACTACTCCCCACCTTTTCATATGAAGAAACCTTATTTTTCATGGTCCCTGTGCCTCCCAGTGTTGCTACAAGTATTTGTTGTTTTGCTCTCTCTCACTCTGACTCTTACCTGTCTGCCTGGGCGGAGCTCAGATGGGGCTCCTGCCCTTGGCATACGCACCTGCAGCTAATCACCGGTGATTTGCAGTTGCTCTCGTGCTCTTCTTAATGCAGGGGCTCTGAGCGACTCGTTGCTGGAATATTGGCTGTATCCTAGTGATGTGTCCTGTGTGTCGAAGCGTCGAATCGTGTGTCGGGTAATCTCGGGGGCGTTTTTGTGAAGCGCGTATCGAGGCTTGCTTTGATTACGTATGCAGTGACGTTCGAGGCCTCGCGGGCAGTCCGTACCACGTGACTGATTCAGGGACTGGTTTACCGGTTCGCGCCAGATTCGAAATAAAATGGGCAGAAAAACAGCTGATTCCCCATCACACTGTGTTGTGGAATTGGATTACGTACGTGCTACATAGTTACTTGTGCATTTCTTCTTCGATGGAACCAGCAAGGAAGAGATGTTTTTTTTTAAATTTTGTCTCTCCTAATAAAGTATGCACACAGTAATAAATATCACAAATGATAAACACCATAATATAAATAAACAACACTACACATCCTATAATCTGATTTCTGTCTTTTAGTTTATTAAAAAGTGAAGCACCAAACACTAGTTTGTGTCATTATCCAGATGTACATAAGCATGATTACACAGGTACTAGGAGCGGGTTTTGATTATAGATTAAAATCGATTCCAGCTTGGATAACGTGATATCGATTCATTAAAATCCTGAATCGATTTTTAATATAAATATTACTACATTTCAACCACCACCAAACAGCTAAAACAGTAAATGAGAGCAGGTACACCGATTCTGCACAAAGATGTAAACACAAGGCGCGGACCGCTGACGCATCAGAATCACAATCACACACACACACACACACACACACACACACACACACACACACACACACACACACACACACAAACAATATACTTCAAGAACAGTTTCCCGTCTAAAAATCTGTTTTCTGCATTATTCGCTTGTTTGTTACGCATAAGACCTCCATTGTTTGTCAGCCGCTGTTCTTTCCCATTTAAATACTTCCGAAAAGAAAACCTAATTTCTGCCGTTCAATAGGCTACTAAAATAATTTAAACTTTTTAACATTATGCAAAATTGCAAAACGCTAAGGTGTGTCTCTAAAAAAAAACCTCTATTTGCTCTGCTTAAATTCAGCAGCATCAGGTAATGTTCATTTGTTGATTAATGGTTTTCTTTTGGTTTTGATCTACTGCTGAATATTTTTATAAAATCGTTTTTCTGTTTTTGCCTCAGCTATGTTGACACAAAGGCATCTGCAGCTTTCTTTTTATAGTTATACAAATATGCAAATGTACTGATCGATGATCTGAATTATACTATTGACTGACTGTCTGAGGCTAACAGTTACACAGTCATACCAACACGCTGTCCTGATACTTTCCACTTTCTCTTTTGTATCACACATACTGAGACAATATTCGGGATAAATAACCAAGAAAACAATTTATTTATTCAGTTTAGAGGTTTACACATCATCATAATCACAGAGCCCGCTTCACTTGAGTTGTCCACTTGATGGCGCAGTAGAGCAAATGAATCATCACAATGCTTCGAACCATGAGTCGACCAATTGGGTGGAAAGCTTCAGTCCATCATGAGGCTTCATCTCACCATCACTACTGTATCCCAATTCACGGTCTGCAGCTTTAAAGGCTGCATTTTAAGGCCGATTACGTCACAGCGACGCAACGAAGGCTGTCCCAATTCAAAGGCTGCTCAAAATGGGGCCCTCAAATGCGTCCTTCATTTCCCAGAATTTTAAGGATGTGGCGGTGTAGACTTCGTGGCCCAACATATCCCAGAATGCATCGCAGTGGGCGTGGATAATTTTGCCGAAAAAAATGGCAGAAGCAGAGCGGCGGAAGAGTAAACTTTTTAAAGTAAGTACTGAATATTATGTCACTCATTTATGTGCAAATTTAATAATGAAGAACATTCAAACATTACTGTTGGCCACATGGCGACAACGTTATGTGACATTAGCGATGTTTGTACTAACTTGGTTTTAAAGCCTTTACTTTAAAATATATGACGTTCAATAGTTGACGTTAATCCTACAGAGAATGTGATGATTTTATGGATAATTAAAGTCAGTCATATATCCACAAACACAACAAGCTGAAAGTCAGTGATGCTGCTCGGTTTGCAGTCCTGAATATCACGGCACAAGCAGGATCCACTGCACTGTTAATGTTAGCTATGTTACATTGCTGCCTCTGTTCGGTGGTGTCAGCCAAACGGACTTTAACATGTGTTTGAACGAGCTGACGGTTCACTCGTTAAGCTGAAAGAAAGATGCTTTAATCACAGGAGTCACAGGTGTGTCCACTGTACCATCTGGGAACTCTTCTTGTTTAGCACTCGTAATAACACAAACACTAAATCCTCCATCTCTTGTGCTGTTTTGTAGCAGTGTGTACACCTGAGACTGTCACCTGTCTGTCTGTCCTGCACTCTCTCTCTGTTTCTTTCTCTCTGATTGTGTAATAAAAGTATGAACATGTGTTTATAAGTTACACTTGTGTTTGAATCCTGCAGCTTATCACACATTTGATTTCCATGTGTGACAACTGCAAGTGTCCCGAGTGAGGACAGACTGAGGGACCCACTGCTGCACATCATCTGTGAGGCTTTGCACCCCTGATGATCCACCAGGACAAACTCAGCAGTGTGTGAGGAAGCAGAGGAGGAAGAGCCAGCAGCAGCTGACAGATGGAGAGAATAGACAGACTGTTCCCTGTTTGTGAAGGACTGCTAGAAAAGTTTAACATAACTAATTGTCTGTCCTGAATCAGTCTTATTAGGTAATGTTCAAATAATGTTATCATCCCAGTGTTTTCAGTGTGGGAGAAAGTACTCAGGGCCTTCAAGTTACACACTATGAAAGGCAGCAACAAGTTTAATGTTCAGAAACCTAAAGTATGTATCAGCAGCAGAATGGAGCTAAAAATAAATGTTTGTTCCAGTTCTATGAAGCTTTGAGTATTTTGGATTAGTAGCACTGCTGTGTTTGTTGCATCATATTGCTGTAATTTTTTATATGCTTTATATATTCTGAGGTAAGTTGATCTATAGTGTTACATCATATTCTATAAGGATGTTATATGTTTGTATACTTTGTACCCAGTTTTACCCATTCAGCAGAAGTCAGCCTGTTTAAGGCTCTGATGTCTATTCTGTATGACTTAAAGCAGTTATGACATGGTCTGATTTTCTCACCCAATAAAGGAATATTTCATATAGCAGTCTACTCTTCATTTTATCAGACACAGTTATCACAGCTTGTACATTTTCTTTTCATACATATGTAAGCATTGAGCCAAATTTAGTAATGCCAACATATTAAAAGAACAATATTTGTCTCTTAAATATAATACATCTATATATACAATGTCAAAGATACTTGTCTTTGAATGAAGATTTAAGGTGATGGGAAATATAAATAACTGCAACTTGAATCTTTACTGAAGCTCAGTGTTTGGCACAGTTCACTCATATGTATTTCACTCACATGTGCTGTACCAGTGTACCTGGCCATATATCATAGTTACACTGACTTTAGTCTCATGAACAACATTAACTAATTGTTATTTACTAACTAATCTTAAAATGACTGTTCAGTACAGAAATGAAGGCCAACAATCATGTTTTACAGTCCCGTGGTCTCAGCCTCAGATACTTATTAAATCACACAAAGCTCATGTAGAAACAAATGAACAAATGTTCTCCTTCATTTCTGTCAACCACACGTTTCCAGCTATCATGGTTGCTAGGCAACCTGGGCAGCGCGACGGAGGCTAGACCGTCCCATTTCACAAGCCTCGGACTTCCGGCCTTAGCGGTCTTTGAGTACACGGCCCTTGAGGACCATTGAGGCTGCGTACTTTAAGGCTGCAGACCCTGAATTGGGATACAGCCAAGGAGTAGTAATTAATAAATTCAGCACTATTCAACAAAGTGCGACACTGTGTGTGCAAAAGAAGGTGTTACAACTAAAAAACGTGATTTGGTACCAACTAATAGTAGGATTGAGGTAAAGCCTCCTCTCAACATCTCAGTCGACAGGGTCTCTCCCAGAGGGGGGGGGGGGGGGGGGGGGGCTGTGACCCGTTGACGCCCCTGCCAGCCCCCATCCTTTGGGAAACCCTCTACAGAGGAACCGTGAGAACAAGGAACTTGCAAGTTCTTCACTCAGGCACTGTTCATACCTGGTCTATTGGAAGTTCATGTAAGAAGTCAGAAGCATGATGGGGGCGTCAGGGGGTGGAAGGCAGTGCCTAAATGCATCTCCCCTTCTTAGATTTTGAAGGAAAAAAATACATCACAATAGTTTAAGTAAATTGAAAGAAATCAAGTGGACTTCTTTAAATGTCTCCAAGCCGATTCTCCTCTGATCCAAGAGGCTTCTTGTCCAGTTGATTTGCTACGAAGAGATTTTGGCTGTAGAAGTATTAATAAACAATACTTCACCTTCTAAAGAGGAAAAAAGTGATGTTTGTGATGTGATGTTCAATATAGCTGTATAATGTTTATAATGTTTAAATGACTATAATGTTTAAAGTGTAACAATTATGTGAAATTTGACTCTGACACCTTTGAAATATGTGAATTTCCTGTTGATGCTTTTCCTTTTAGTTAAGGCGGTAAGACCATGTGTGTGGCTCTTTGTGGTGCATGGACCTTTGCTCTGCACACGAGGTGGATAGATAAATTGTTTTCTTATGTCACAGGTCAAAAATTGAACCCCTACATTGGATAAGTGGGAAAAAATGGATGGCGATGCCTCAAAATACTATTTTTAACAGCAGCTTTCTTTTTCTTTTTCTTTTTTTACAAGTCTCGATACTTTTATGAATCAACAATGGCCAAGTTAAAGTGGAAGTTTGTAGTAAAAATGTCATGAGGCAGAATAAGTGCAAGAATTACTGGCTGTGTTGCAAACTGAGCAACATAAGAAAAATCATTATAACGCCCAGATTTTTAATGAACAGCACAAGAATCATTGAATCTGCAAAATGTCCCTGCATCTTTACAATGTGCATCTGAAAAAATTATATATACTCTAAATGTATTCCCAGTTGATTTAATTTTTTTAAAATGTAATAAAAAAACAACGAAGTGTGTTGACATGAAACATTGTCTATGCTACTTCCACATACATTATTATTTATAGTTAAGGTCAATCACCTACATGTAAACGTTAGTTATCTGCTTAGCAACAGAGCAACTAACCACTTCCTTTTTTTTCAGCAGCTCCTCCTCGATGCAAAAAAGCCGAAGATGAAGTTCAGGTCTGTTCTATATATAGAACAGTGGTGGCATAGAAGAGCCACCTCCACAGGACAAGACTCAGCAGTCCATCTGCATCTTAAAGATAAAGGACACTCTTTCGAGGATGCCAATGTTGACATTTTGGACAGAGAGGACAGATGGTTTGAAAGAGGAGTGAAAGAAGCCATCTATGTCCACTGTGAGCGACCATCTTTGAACAGAGGCGGTGGTTTACGACACCAACTGTCTGCCATCTATAATCCAGTTTTGAGATCCCTTCCCAGACACCTTAACGCCCACTCACATCCTGATGATAAGGTGGGGCCAGGTTTCACAATGAGCTCATCCGAAACCCTGGCTGATTGGACCCACACCCAGTTTCACACCTTGGCTCAAGCGATTAGAGGATCATCAGGGGGTCCTTTTGTCCCTCTGTGGGGGGTTACTCCCACTAGGTTTAAATCTGGGACTCTCCACCATTTGACCTTAGAACTGAAGAAGCTTCTCAGATGAGAGGTGAAATGTCTTCAAGCAACTTAAAGAAGTCCAGACGCTTTTGTTTGCAAGCTCCTTTGACTACGATGACCTGGATGACTGAGAACCTTCACAGACACACTTACAGAGGTAGTAATTATTGACCTCAGCTGTTAGCCTGGTGATGACTCACACTGATACTCTGAGACGAGGTTTAGTTTCTTCTGTTTGCTTCTGCTCTTCATCAACTCAGCAATTATTCACCAGGCGAGACATGCATGTGTGTCTGTTGCATCTTTTCAACTGGATTTCATTCTCAAGTTATTGATCAGTTAAATTAGTTATTTGGTTTAGCTGTACGAAACTCCAGTGATGTACTGACAACAAAAAGAAATGATAGAAATCCAATGTACGTATTTAGTTCCATTTAATTCAATTTTATTTATACAGTGCCAAATCACAACAAAAGTCGCCTCAAGGTCCTTTATATTGTAAGGTAGTCCCTACAATAATACATACTGAAATAACCCCAATAATGACATGACCCCATATGACCAAGCACTTTGGTGACAGTGGGAAGGAAAAACTCCTTTTTTAAGAGGAAGAAACCTCCGGCAGAACCAGGCTCAGGGAGGGGCGGCCATCTGCAGTGACCAGTCGGGGTGAGAGAAGGAAGAAGGGATAAAAGACATGCTGTGGAAGAGAGCCCGAGATTGATAACAAGTATGAATTGCCATTCCACTGTCCATGCGGTGGACAGTGGAATGGGATATTGCAAACACCCTGGAAAAGACTCTGTAGGATGCTTCACTTGCCAGCCAGAATGCAAAAACAAGGACCTCAATTGTGGCACCCCAACTATATGTCTCCGATCCTGGTTAAGGAGATTCAGCAGCACGTTCAGAGACTCTATGCTCAGGCGGAAATTGGGCCTAGTGTCCTCATCCACACAAACTGAAGGCTCCTAACTGAAGGCCTGAGAACTGAAGGTTCTAGGAACAACAAGTAAGCCCACAGTGTGAGAGTGAAGTGCTTTAATAGGGTGATGTTGTACTACAAGGTCATTAAGATAAGATGGGGCCTGATTATTTATTACCTTGTATGTGAGGAGCATGATTATGAATTCAATTCTGGATTCAGCCGGGAGCCAATGAAGGAAACACAATACAGGAGAAATATGCTCTCTCTTTCTAGTCCCTGTCAGTAACTCTTGCTGCAGCATTTTGGATTAACTGAAGGCTTTTCATGGGGTTTTAAGGACATCCTGATAATAATGAATTACAGTAGTTCAGCCTGGAAGTAATAAATGCATGAACTAGTTTTTCAGCGTCACTCTGAGACAGGATATCTCTAATCTAATCTGCACTATATCAAGCAGGACAAGCACAGAGATGAGTCCACTGTCAGAGGCCATAAGAAGATCATTTTTAACCTTCACTAAAGCTGTTTTTGTGCTGTGATGAGCTCTGAAACCTGACTTAAACTCTTTAAATAAGCCATTTCCCTGCAGATGATCTGTTAGCTGTTTGACAACTACTCTTTCAAGAATTTTGGATGTGAAAGGAAGGTTGGAGATTGTCCTATTATTAGTTAAGACAGCTGGGTTCTGTCATGTAATAAATATATTCTTAGGACCAAAATAACACCTATATGAGACACATTTTTAAATTCTAATGTTAGAGTTTCTTCAACTGGTTTTTGGGGCTGTGCAGGGCTCTCTCTTCCAGAAGATGATTGAATAAAGAAATATAAATGTTTTGACCACTCTGAGTCGGGTTTTCTCTGTTCTATCATGGTGATCAAAGAATTGGGTTTTAATAGTCCAGAGATTTTTTTTTTTTTTTTAAAGAAATGGTTTAACTACTGCCAGCTTGAAGGTCTGCAGTACATAGCTGATTATTAGAGATAGCTTGATCATATTTAAGATTGAACCATCAATCAACGGCAGGACTTTTTTGAGCAGTTTTGTAGGAGTGGGGTCTAAATCATTCTAAGTCCACAAATCTGTTGCACGGCAAAGGATGAAAGTAGAAGAGTCTGGAAATCTGTGCTGTGTTGATTACGCATGCAAACTGGTAAATGAAAGAACAAGAAGTGCTGGTTATCTAATCAAGTTAAGTCAATGTTGTAATCTCGGGTTTTACCCCATGGAAGCAGTGTTGGCTCATTGTAAAAATGCCTTCCCTAACGTTTTGGTGAAATGTGTTATATATTTATCCAATAAAAAATATACTCAGGAGAAAAGCAGAGTTCAGTGAAACAGAGTTTACTGAGTTGACTGTTTTACTACAGGGAGTAGAATCTTTTCTTCCATTGGCCCAGGGTTACAATGACCCATTTGGCAAAATACAAGCAGACAAAGACAAAGACAAAAACAAAGAAATGGCCTTACAGAAAGAGGGGAAAGAAAGAAAAGTCCACAAAGCAGAGTGTGGTGACCGGGTGTGGCTTGCGGCTCAACTGCAGGGGAGAGGTGAAGCAGAGGGTTCAGGGTTGGAGTCAGGAGAGTCTGGCTGCCACAGCTGCAAGTCATCACTTCCAATTTGATCTTAATAGAATGGTGGGACCTGTGACATTGAGCAAAAAAAGGAAGGAGAGCAGAGGAGATGGATGAAAAATCTGTGTGTGAAACACTGTGAAAACTGTCTGTACATAGTTGACCTGTAAGTTCGAAGCAGTGTCGTGGTCCCCCAATAACCACTGATACATAATGAAGCAGAGAGAAAAGGCCTGGCTCCATGGTGAGCCCCTACAATGATTAAATGTTCCCTTGATCTTTCTCTCATCTCTAAAATGCTTTGCCGGGCCCCTTACACAGGACCATTTTCCCTTGGGAGACCCTACGAAGGAGCAAATCTTCTGTTTTTATTTTAAAAGTTAAATTTAACACGCATGTACATTACAGAATACCATTCCCATTCCCCCAACTTAGTTTGCTGGAAGCTGATAATCAAAAGTACAAGGTCCTTGTCAGTGGTTGTGAAAACTTGTATTATTAACTTAACTGTATCCTGCTGTGTGCTACATATGAGAAAATACACCTCCGTGTATTTTTCTGAGCCAATTCTCACAGCTGTTTCTGGATTTCATCTGTGGAAATGTCTAAGGAGAACAAGGTAACCACAACTGTAATATTGTATGACCTGCTGCCACTAAGTTACAAGGTTAACTTACTGTGGGTGTCTGTAGATAACATTGCCATATTAATCAATTAAGTCTTGTTCTATTTAAAATGAAAAGAGATATTTTTAACAGCTGTTGGCAAATTTTACAAAAACATAACTGAGTTCCAGATGAAAGGTAAGTGGATGATGAAAGAGCCATGAAAGTACACACATACATGTAAAAAAAAAAAAAAACACATAACAGACACATTTCCTAAAACTTAGCTGTATCAGCTATTTATTGCACACACAAATCAGTCGACATACAGGTTCAACTCGTTCCATTTCATCCCATTGTTTAATTGTGGCGTACAAAATAGCCACAAAGTGTCTGCATTTAACCTTTCTAAGATTTTCACTGTTACACACTTCACATGTCAGAATTGTAAATGTAAAAAAGATCTATTCAGTACCTTCATGTACAGCTTTACTTTAAAATACATTAAGCAGTTATTGGTCACTTAATTGCAATGCATAATGTAGACAGATATTCAGAAGAGCCTAATGTAATAGTCAGCAGTTGTAAATATTTGTCTAACTCAGGGGTGGGCAACTCCAGGCCTCGAGGGCCGGTGTTCCTGCAGGTTTTAGATGTGTCCTTGAACCAACACAGCTGATTTAAATGGCTAAATTAGCTCCTCAACATGTCCTGCAGTTCTCCAGAGGCCTGGTAACGAACTAATCATGTGATTCAGGTGTGTTGACCCAAGGTGAGATCTAAAACCTGCAGGACACCAGCCCTCGAGGCCTGGAACTGCCCAGCCCTGGTCTAAGTGGTAATAACAGAAAAAATCCTGTTTTCATAGAAGTTACTTTAAACTAATATTGCCCTGTAACCTTTAAAAATAATAATAATAATAAAACCATATTTACACATGGAATGTATTCATAATGTACCTGTTAAAGTTATATTCTAATTATATATTATAATTCAATAAAAATACTTTTGACAAAAAAAATTGTATCTACTGTACAGAACAACAAGCGGTCTTTAGCCCAGGTGCAAAAAACATTTCAAAACATCCAAGGTAAGTGTAGGCAGCAGTCGTTTTTTAATGTTTTATCCTATTCGTATCACTAAATATCCAAAAGTTCATAAAAATGTAAGTGGAGTTTCTGACAGTTTATTTATTAAACATAAAACAAAACCTTTAAAACAAAAACTCTAGATATGTCAGTGGTGACCTGGTTGATATTAGCCTGTCTTTTAGTGCAAGAAACATTCAGACAGGCGTTAAAAAAAGGGGATTTTTGGAAGACATCACTTCCTCTATATATACAGTATGGTAAGTAAAGATGAGGCCTAGAACATGAACAGAAGGAGTAAAGCAAGAAGAACATCCTTCAAGCCTTAAACTATTTTCTACACACATCAACAGAAATCTCATGTTTGAAATAATTTTCTACACTAACGTTTAAAAAGTAATTAAAAATTAGGGCCACAGGGATAAATTTATTTCACTCCCTATGTTATGTATATTCCCATAATTGATGCATGGGTGCCGTTTGATAGGACATACATATGCAACAGACGTCAAAGGTAGAGGTTGTTTATAATGTTATTCATGCACCTTGGAAAATTCTCAACTTCTTAATCGCAGTGAGAAATAAATTCTATCATACACTGACCTGTTGCAAAATATCCATTTAATACACTGTAAGGTCAATATGCTTAAGGATATCGGTTTCTGTGTACCTTGCATTTCCCAGAAACTGTGAACACAGAGAGGACTGTAACTTGAGAACACAGTCAGGGATCATGTTTTGTAACGTCTTAAGAACGGGTGTGACTGCATGTTTTCACTTTGACAGTTTTTAAACTTGATTAACATAGACTCAGATATGTAAAATGTCACTCTTTAAATAATAAACTACATAAAACGTCTGACTGTGTAGTTTAAATATACAGTGGAACAATACTAGTTCAGTTTCAATAAAATTTGAGATTAGGGGATTTTACATGAGTATCATAATAGCCTATATGTGAATATAAAAATACATATTTTTTTAAAGAGTCATGGAAAGTCTGCCCTGTTGTTTCATGTTGCATTTTTATTTTATTTTTTCAGTTTATGGTTAGCAGTATGGGCCTGGGTTTTTAAACTCATTCCAAATCTGCTCACGGTTAGTGTTTGGATCAGTTGTGGTGGCTACTATCCTGGAGAAGGCACATCGATTATATGGCAAAGGAAATACATGGAAGTAACCCCAGTTTGGGGGGTCAGTGGGAGGAATGCCCAGGTGCTGCATTAACAACCCTAAATACACATCCTCAATGTAAACTGCTTTAACATGTCTGGATGCCTCAATGAGCTTTTTTGGGAGGTCTAAAGACAAAATGTAGCCCAGGCCCAGAGCATAGCGGGGGTACTGTGGCGGAGCATAAATGTCATGAGGTAGGTACCACTTAGAGCTTGGATTTCGCAGTACTGCAGCACCTCTTGCCACAAGCCCAGTCATATAGTTTGCTTTTTGAGCATTCAAGAGCATACTGACAAGATTATGTACATTCAGAAACATGTCTGAATCAATCTTCATAGCATAAGAGGGGCTGGAGCAGTGTGCAGTTAGCCACTCCAGCATCACCATGGTCTTAATGGTGAGATTCTTGTAGCAGTCCACAAAGTTGCTCTGGATCAGGTCGTGATGCTCTTTGCTCTCCTCAAGTACTTGCTGTTGGACCTGCTCCACCTCCTCCCCGGTGTGCAGCCCCAGTAAAAAGAACGGCCTCACCACTTTGTCCAGGACAAGACTTTCACTCCCCCAGGTTTTGCGGATGATGTCACGGTGTTTCCTATTGTTTGGGGCCACAGGAATGATCAGAACCACAAATGGGTTCTCCTGTTCACATTTCTGTGGCTCATTTATGATGTACTGGTAGTCATGGGGGTATTCAACTAAATATGGTCCAGGAGACACGTAAGGAACAGGTGTTGGTGGTACAGTTGTATTTTGAGAAGTGGAGTTGTCATTAGTTGTAGTGTTTAGTGAGGATATGTTTAGTCTCTGACCACTGAAGAAATTCAACAAATTTGCTGATTGATTTTGCATCCACTTTTTTGGGTTTTCATCTGGTATTATTGTATTTCTGTTGTAAATCAGGAACAGACCTGCAAATACCAGAATAAAGACGAAATACTTGTTCCGGGAAAACTTGCACCACCTCCCATCCTCTGCTGGTTTCACACCTTCCACCATTTCTTGGCTAAGAGGAGAGATAAGGTATTGAGATATCTTTCTGTCAGTGGTTTTGCTTTCAAACAAATCAATTCATCCAATTATTAAATGCAAGTTATTAGAGTGCCATTACCTCACACGGGCTGTTTTATCAGTTTAATGATCCCTCAGGATCCCTCAGAATCATTAAATGGATAAAACCTTAAAGTAATGTTTTAGCTTCATATTTATTCAAATTTTCTATAGAAATATCTCTCAACTAGTGACCGTTTGCTTTCCTACTCCCTTATTTGAGAGACATGAGAGACAAAAATGCATTTAAAAAGGTTACATACCTTCATTGGATGTTAACATTCAGTTTTCTAAAAATGTAAGCTTTTCCCCTTGTCCAGTTATACAAAGAAAAAACTGAGGAGATGTTGTTTCGCTGAAAAATTCATGTCAACGCTGGCATTTTGTTTCACAGGAACAGACTAGAGCAGACACCAAGCAGTGTTAAAGCTTTCCAGGGATTAACAGCCCATCCTATGACTGTTCTAAGGCTGAGCGAGTAACCATGGCATTGTGTGACGTCTCTTACCTGTGAGGCAGCCACACCTTTTTTTTCTCCACACCTTTGTTTTGCCTGCGAAAGACTCCTAACCGTCCTAAGGCTTCGTGAATACCTGTTTGCCTTTTCTGATCTTGAGTGTAACTAAATTACACATGTGTACAAAAAAAATATATTTCCAATTTTGTGATACATATAAATATCAACTTTTTTGACTGAAAGTTGCTGTAGGGTGCTCACATTAATTGTCTATTTATTTAACTTTTGACCAGCTTGGAAGGCTCTTGCGTAACACCAATACACACCTGTATGATTACTGGTTCGAGGAACAAGATCCTTTATCTAAGTATTATATTAAGTAGTTAAGAGCAACATTAAGTATTACACTGCTCCATGTCAGTTTGTAAACAGCCATTTAACAGACAGTCTAGGTATCACAATGTTATGGCATAATGTGAATGTATCACTGTATAATCCACATTATTATCTGTAGCTAAAATGTATTGATGACTTCTAAACAACTCATATGCAGGAACGTTGTTGAGAGTTAATAGACATACACACTGTTCTGAAGACAGAAACTGGTCTGTTCACAAAGCATTATTCATTTGCTTTGTTGACGTTGTATAACGAGAAATGCCAGTTTGCGGGTATTTCCTACTTTCATTGTCTACTTCTGCTAATGCAAATGTACACCAATAGTTCACTACCTAAAACTTCCTGTCTGCAGGAATGTGGGAGTGAACCAGGATGAGGTCAAACAAACAATAGCTCGATAGCTCTCAACAGCTGCCTCAGGCATATGCCTCTGCTGTACGAAACTAGATAACATGTAAAGGAGAGGCAAGCCAGTGTGTGTGTGTGTGTGTGCGTAAGAAGAGATAGTCAGACAGTGAAGCTGCACCCAATGGAGTAGAAGAAGAGCGCCAAGAGGTTAGGATCAACCTGTGCGCCAATACAGGGGGCTTAAATCTAAACTATGGCCCTCCCCAATGGTTTTTTGACCAATCAGAGAGAAGCACATTCTTGTTTATATATTTTTTTACTGCCAAATTAGGGCTACGTGTCTTCCGGAAATTGGCTACAGCAAACTCCTGCAGACTGTGTTTTTTTTAATGGGAAAGAAATCCATATACATAATTTTTTTTAACTGCTTGAGGCAGTAAATGAGTGAAAATTTGGATTGGGACTGAGACCCTCTCTTGCCTTAGATAAAAAGAACCCCAACAGTGTGTAAACTTATCAGCTGTTTGGGCTGCATTTTTTGGGGGTTAATGTGACTGAGGAAACAGAAGCAACCTCATGCTCCCTTCCAGAAAATAGGACATTAGAACACTACCAAAAAATGCCCTCTAGAGTACTGTGTGAATTTTATAAATGTAGGGTTTTCCTACTTGATTTTCATTTTTTGTTGTTTCTTTTGAAACTGACAATTTGTTTCAAGGAGACGAGTACATGCTTACACAGTCACCCCAAGATAAAAGGAGAGATATTCTGATGTCGCAGTCATGAATGCAACTCTGCGCTGAAACCTGTTTCTATGA
Source organism: Copadichromis virginalis (assembly GCF_057382275.1). NCBI lineage: Eukaryota > Metazoa > Chordata > Actinopteri > Cichliformes > Cichlidae > Copadichromis > Copadichromis virginalis. The sequence continues at coordinate 21,622,803 of NC_140633.1, forward strand.
CTGAGCGGACATAACAACATCATTCCACCAAGCTGAAATTACTTCTGAATACTTTTAAGTTAAACTATGTTATAATTTCAATATGATGACACAAAGTTTGCAGACTTTTCTCCATATAATGTGTTCTATCCTTATGTTATATGAGTCATTGAATATCATATCATTTGCTGTCCTGGACTTAACTCTAAAAACCTGGAGGGACTCTGTTTTCATGTTATTCATATATTGCTAGGTTGATGGATTTTTCTTGTCCATTCCAAATAAGATATAATTAAAAAAACAAAACAAAACGGTATTTCAACAGTAATCTTAAAATGAGATAAATCTGTGATTATAATAATATTATTAAAGGACAAAATCCATTCATTCATCAAATATTATTAAAACTACTGTTTATAATGTGTTTATTTATGTATTCTTTTTTTTAGGATTCAGACACTTTCCCACAAATTTTGCGTGGTTTATTTCCTACATTCAGGTTAAGGTGGTCATATGATGTTGATGATATTGCTTTGATTGCATAATGAAAGATCACAAAAAATAATTTTCATTTATGTATTTAATTTAACAGGTTATTATTTCCTTAAACATGAAGTCAAAAAAATTAACAAATCAATTATTAATTAACAAAGTTATTTACTTGAGGGTGCTTCATTCTTTTGAGGTAATGATTTTCAATGCTTTCTTAGGTGTTGCAGTTGCAGTTACATTTTCTAATACAAGAAAAGGCAAAACAGACATTTTAAAATATGTTTTATTATCAGTCACTTTAGGAATCTTCATGCACTTTAAAAATATTTTGAACAAAAGCTGAATGTCAATTTGAAAAGTAAGAGGGGTGATCTAACTTTTTTTCAAAATTGCAAATTCAGACACATTCATTGGATTACTTTACTAGCGTTTAATACCAAACAGTTTAACTAAACCAGCTATTTTTGTCAGATGTTTATCTGATTCGAAACAAAAAAGCACACTTTTTAATGTGATGTTAACATGAACTGCTTGGAATAAATCTTTTTGTTGTTGTTGTTTAAAACAAACACCAAAAAACACTAAACAATGTAAATGAGCTTTAAAAAAGTATTTAGTTTTTCTTACACTAAAGCTGATTTATCTCCTAAAACATAAACATAATACTGATGGTATTCTACACAATAATCTCCATGACTGTAAGTAATTTCCAACTGATAGCTAGAAATTAGAAACATAATAAAAAGTGTATTAGAAACTCACATAGGCAAGGCAAGGCAAGGCAAGGCAAGTTTATTTGTATAGCACAATTCAACAACAAGGTGATTCAAACTTCAGGTCCCATAGGATGTGCTCATGAGATCATCAACAGTGAACTGGGTCCCATAGCTGTAGTGAGAAAAAATATATATATATATATGTTCTTAAATCTCAGAAGCAGAAGCATAAGAAGCACGTCATTATTTTAGCTGTTTAGCTTCATTGACATGTATTCAAAGAGAACTGCATCATTAGTGGCTCCTGATTAAATCCTGCCAATAAGAAAGCGAAGCACGCACAACAAATTGTCTTGTGTAAACTCTGAGGATTATCTTTCATTTACAAAGGGAGGTTTCAACATATCATACAATGACAGTTTGTCTTTCAGTGGGTTAACTCCTAAGTTACACACCCGAATAAATAATAACCTCCACAGGGGAGTTTGCTTACAACCACCGCTCTGTCACTCATCTGCCTGTGTACATGCTGCTGGAGTAAATTTATGTTATTTTAGAAAACAAAACAGAAATAAAATAAAACAACAGAACTTTGGACCCTTTTGGACTAAATCCAAGAAAATATTAGTTTAAAGGTGTTTAAAAGTAGGGCACTGGTTTAACCAGCTGGGATGAGCAGGCAACCAAAGGCCATATGGCTGCACAAAGAAATACTTTTCTTTCTTATTCTCATTTAAAGTCTTTAGCTTTTAATAAATAATTATCTTACAACCAAAGTTTTCATCTGATGTAAAATGTATAGAAATGCATTATTGTAAGTTATAGTATTCTTTCCTTTGGGAAGGTATCTGTGCAGTCTGCAATTCTGTTGAAGAAAGATGTTGAATCTATTCAATTACTGGAGAAAAATAATAGATTTCTGTGCATTTGTTTTATACATGCATTAAATTAAAATCGGTTTTGTCAGTTAAGCATCTTGAGGCGGGGGGGGGGGATGGTTCCCTATTTTTTTGGCAACCCTATTAGTTAGTATATGTAATTATAAATTAGTTTGTTTTATATTTTTGCTAAGTACTGTTTAGAATACCAGAATAGGAAGGATGGTGTAGGTTTAAGTTTATTATAAAGGCTTTATGGCTTTTCCCATAATACCATGGTGGGCCGGTCACTAGTCAAAATGCCCGGGCTGATTTTTTGTCCCATCCCTGATACTACATTCTTATTTAGTATACACCCACGACTCTCATAAGAATAAGTGGAATGGATGGATGAATGGATAATACAGTCCTACAATCTTCTTTATCAATATTATACAAATGGCCACTTTATTCATTCATTCATTCAGATATTTTGGTGGTGATTAGTATGGCATCTTAAGCATAGTGTATATGTTTGTGTCTATAATTAGCTTATTTTCCATTGATTCACAATATATAATTAATTAAGCTTGATCATGAGTGTATCAGAGAAGTCCCTTTCTGAGCTATGCCACTGATATAAAAGATATATTTTCAGCTTGGTCTCTCCGAGTCTTATTTTAACCATAATGTTTGTGACTTTCTCACCCACTGCTCCCAGATTTGTCGCTCCCAGAGAGAGGAAACATCACAGCACTGAGGCTGATCCTTAGCAATGAGATTTTGTCGCAATCAATTTTACTTTGATAATCGCCAAGGCAACAGCCTATTGTGAGAATGAGGACCACAAATGACTTCCTCTTTGCACTCAGAGATACAAAACAGGACTCACCAACTGTAAACATTAAAACCTGCCCATGTAATTGATCCCTGATATGGAAATAAAAAAATACTGCATGCAACTCCTCAAAGTGCAAACATTTCAAGTCCAGTACAATGAGGATCAAAAAGCAAACATAATCCAGGATGAAGCATTCATGAGTACATTAGTTTATTAAAAAAAAGAAAAGAAAAAAAACAGAATGAGAAATATTGCATTTCACTGTGGTTTTTATTATTTTATTTATTTTAATAGTCTATCACCCCTCCTTGAATCGCTACCTTATCGTGGTGGAGGGGTTTGTGTGTCACAGGGATCCCAGGGGCTATGTTGTCTGGGGGCTTTTGCCCCCTGGTAGGGTCTCCCATGGCAAATTGGCCCTGGGTGAGGGACCAGACAAAGAGCGATTCATAAGACCCTTATGAAAAGGACATCGAGGGAACAGTTTACCCTGCCCGGGATAGGGTTACCGGGGCCCCGCCCTGGAGCCAGGCCCGGGGAGGGTGCCCGAGGGCGAGCGTCTGGTGGCCGGGCCTTAGTCCATGGGGCCCGGCCGGGCACAGCCCGAAGAGGAGACATGGGCCCATCCTCCCGCAGGCCCACCACCCGCAGGAGGCGCCATAGGGGTCGGGTGCATTGTGTGCCGGGTGGCGGCCAGGAGCGGAGGCCCTGGCGGACTGACCCCCGGCTGCCAAGACTGGCAATAGGGACATGGAATGTCACCTCTCTGGTGGGGAAGGAGCCTGAGTTAGTGCGTGAGGTTGAGAGGTACCGACTAGATATAGTCAGGCTCACCTCTACACATGGCTTGGGCTCTGGAACCAGTCTCCTGGAGAGGGGCTGGACTCTGTCTCAGTCTGGAGTTGCCCCTGGTGAGAGGCGGCGGGCTGGGGTGGGTATCCTAATATCCCCTCGGCTTGCTGCCGGTACGTTGGGGTTTTTCCCGGTGGACGAGAGGGTTTGTTCCCTGCGCCTTAGGGTCGGGGAACGGGTCCTGACTGTCATCTGCGCTTATGCGCTGAGTGGCAGTTCAGAGTACCCAGCCTTCTTAGAGTCCCTGGGGGGGGGTGCTGGAGGGTGCTCCACCTGGAGACTCTGTTGTCCTGCTGGGAGACTTCAATGCTCACGTGGGTAACGACAGCGAGACCTGGAGGGGCGTGATTGGGAGGAACGGCCTCCCTGATCTGAACCCGAGTGGTGCTCTGTTATTGGACTTCTGTGCTAATCACAGTTTGGCCATAACGAACACCCTGTTCGAACATAAGAGTGTCCATAAGTGCACGTGGCACCAGGATGCTCTAGGCCGTAGGTCGATGATCGATTTTGTAATCGTATCAGCAGACCTGCGATCATATGTTCTGGACACTCGGGTAAAGAGAGGGGCTGAGCTGTCAACTGATCACCACCTGGTGGTGAGTTGGATCAGGTGGCGGGGGAAGACGCTGGACAGACCTGGTGCACCTAAACGCGTAGTGAGGGTGTGCTGGGAACGTCTAGCAGAGGCCCCAGTCCGCGAGATCTTCAACGCACACCTCCGGCAGAGCTTCAACAGCATTCCGAGGGAGACTGGGGACATTGAGTCCGAATGGACCATGTTCAGCGTCTCCATTGCCGAAGCTGCTGCATTGAGCTGCGGCCGCAAGGTGGTTGGTGCCTGCCGTGGTGGTAATCCCTGAACCAAATGGTGGACACCAGAGGTGAAGGGAGCCACCAGGCTGAAGAAGGAGTCCTATCGGGCTTGGTTAGCCTGTGGGACTCCGGAGGCAGCCGACAGGTATCGACAGGCCAAGCGGAATGCGGCTCGGGCAGTGGCTGAAGCAAAAACTCGGGTGTGGGAGGAGTTCGGAGAGGCCATGGAAAAAGACTTTCGGGCTGCCTCGAAGAGATTCTGGCAAACCGTCAGACGTCTCAGGAGGGGAAAGCGGTGCTCTACCTGCACTGTGTATAGTGCTGGCGGAGCGCTGCTGACGTCGACTGAGAAAATTGTCAGGCGGTGGAAGGAATACTTCGAGGACCTCCTTAATCCCACTGACACGTCTTCCGAGGAGGAAGCAGAGTCTGGGGATGAGGGGAATGACCCGCCAATTTCCGGGGGCGAGGTCACTGAGGCAGTTAAACAACTCCTTGGTGGCAGAGCCCCTGGTGTTGATGAGGTCCGCCCCGAGTTCCTGAAGGCTCTGGACGTTGTAGGGCTGTCCTGGTTGACACGCCTCTGCAATGTTGCGTGGAGATCAGGGGCAGTACCTGTGGACTGGCAGACCGGGGTGGTGGTCCCCATCTTCAAGAAAGGGGACCGGAGGGTGTGTTCCAACTACAGGGGGATCACACTCCTCAGCCTCCCTGGGAAAGTCTATGCCAGGGTGCTGGAAAGGAGAGTTCGTCCGTTAGTCGAACCTCGGATACAGGAGGAACAATGCGGTTTTCGTCCTGGTCGCGGAACACTGGACCAGCTCTTTATCCTCTCCAGGATACTTGAGGGTGCATGGGAGTTTGCCCAACCAGTCTACATGTGTTTTGTGGACTTGGAGAAGGCATTCGACCGTGTCCCTCGGGGTGTCCTGTGGGAGGTGTTGCGGGAATATGGGGTGTCTGGCCCATTGCTACGGGCCATTCGATCCCTATACAACCGTTGCAAGAGCTTGGTTCGCATTGCCGGCAATAAGTCGGACTCGTTCCCGGTGGGTGATGGGCTCCGCCAGGGCTGCCCTTTGTCTCCGGTTCTGTTCATAATTTTTATGGACAGGATTTCTAGGCGCAGCCAAGTGGCGGAGGGCTTTCGCTTTGGTGGCCTCAGAATCTCATCTCTGATTTTTGCAGATGATGTGGTTCTGTTGGCTTCATCAGGTGAGGGCCTCCAGCTCGCACTGGAGCGGTTCGCAGCCGAGTGTGAAGCAGCGGGAATGAGGATCAGCACCTCCAAATCTGAGGCCATGGTTCTCAGCCGGAAAAGGGTGGAGTGCCCACTCCGGGTCGGGGATGAGTTCCTGCCCCAAGTGGAGGAGTTCAAGTATCTCGGGGTCTTGTTCGCGAGTGATGGGAGAAGGGAGCCGGAGATCGACAGACGGATTGGGGCTGCAGCTGCAGTAATGCGGACGCTGCACCGGTCCGTCGTGGTGAAGAGGGAGCTGAGTGCAAAAGCGAAGCTCTCAATTTACCGGTCGATCTACGTCCCTACCCTCACCTATGGCCACGAGCTGTGGGTAGTGACCGAAAGAACGAGATCGCGGATACAAGCGGCAGAAATGAGCTTCCTCCGAAGGGTGGCTGGCCTCTCCCTTAGAGATAGGGTGAGAAGTTCGGCCATCCGGGAGGGGCTCAGAGTAGAGCAGCTGCTGCTCCACATCGAAAGGAGCCAGCTGAGGTGGTTCGGGCATCTGACAAGGATGCCCCCTGGGAGCCTCCTGGGTGAGGTGTTCCAGGCATGTCCCACCGGGAGGAGGCCCCGGGGCAGACCCAGGACACGCTGGAGAGATTATATCTCTCGGCTGGCCTGGGAACGCCTTGGTATTCCCCCGGATAAGCTGGAGGAGGTGGCTGGGGAGAGGGAGGTCTGGGCCTATTTGCTTAGGCTGCTGCCCCCGCGACCCGGCCCCGGACAAAGCGGATGAAAATGGATGGATGGATGGATAGTCTATCAATGAGGTTCTGAATGATAAATGAATAAACCTCTCTTTAAAACTGTTGAGTCATTGTTCATACTTAAGTGAGGGCAAGTTATCACGCTTTTCAGTGAAACATCAGAACTTTGTAAAGAAAGTCTTTATTTCACCATTCCATGTTTATTCCAAATTAGGATAGGGCAGGTATAACAAGTTCAGTTACATCAGTGGTTCCCAAACTTTTATTGCTAGGCCCCCCTTTGTTTTACAAGAAAAATATTCGCGCCCCTCCGACCCCCCTGTCGTGTTTTTAATAAAACATCAGTAGTAGTGAGCAAGCTTCTTTATTTTAACGTGGCTCACATCCATGCATGTAAACATAACCCGCCGCTGCTTCATCGACACAGTATATATCACAATTTGGTTTAGACACCCCCCTAGTGGTGAAGCTGAACTAACCCACATAACTCCTATCAACACATCCCCTTTTCTTTAGATGTTAACTGCTGAACAACACTGTGGAAACATACCTAACATTGCATAGCTTGAATTACATCACAAACATTTGTGACAGTGTAAACTACTGAACACACAATAATGCAGAAAGTTATATATATATATATATGTATATATATATATATATATATATATATATATATATATGCTTAAAGGTTTAGTCTATCAGGTGGCTTGATAGAGCGTGCTGATCACAGGTGTTGTTGGTTCAAGTGGTGTGTTGTTGTCATCACACTGTTGTTGTCATCACACTGTCCTTCCGATGATCCCATTGTCTTTTGAGTGTACAGTAAACTCCAGTTTTCACATTATATGATCTTGGGTTTACCTCCTCCAGTACAGTTGCTCTCTTTGTCCAGATTTTTGCATTATTTCACACCTCAAACATTTAAGCAAATACAAGTAAACTGCAATAAATTATAAAATAAACTACTAACTCTTGTATGCTAGGTCTGCACCTACATGGTTATTTTTGAAAACGCAGCTGTTTCGTCCACACGTAAACGGCGTTTCAAATCACCGAAAACTGAGATTTTTGCATTTACGTGTGGACAAGGAATACAGAGTTCGTCACGCAACGTTAAAGGTATGTGCCTTTTTTCACGTCATGCGGTGCACCACGTTATTGTTTACATGAGATGAATTGCAGAATGGCAGATAGTCAGATCTTCAGGTTTTACACGTTTACATATACAGACAAATTGTGGCAGGATCAGCCTGATGTTATTCGTATCCCACTGTAACTTTACTGTATAAAGAGCTAACATCTCCAAAATGTGAGGAGTAGTTAGTCATTACAACAAGTGTTTGTGAACTAAAAATCAAGAATGTGGGATACTGTTTGTCTGTGATTTGAACAGCCCAGCGCTGCTCCCCACGAAGGGAAAACCAAATCTGCAGGGGAGACCTACCTCGGCACTTGTGCAGGTGAAACCAAAGGGAAGATATGCTTCACCATATTTTCTAGTCTTTGGCTTAGAATGAAGTTGGTTTGGAAACATATTCAGCGATGCTTCATCTCCTGCTTTGCGTTTGTGTGGGCGCCCAGTGCTAGCAGTGTCCCCCCCTCCAGGGGGTGGGCCCCACACTTTGGGAAGGTCTGAGTTACATGATCAAGAATGCAACATGTTGTACAGCTATGAATTCTCTTGTGGGTAAAGTGTGATAAACCATGCAGATGTGGTTTTACTGCACTAGAAAATTTCTCCTTTAATCGTGTGCATCTGATATTTCCGTTTATAACATGAGTGACTAAATTTCAAGTGGGGGAATCACTTAAATTGTGACAATTTCTTGTTAACCTAATGAATGCATTATTCCCACAAAACATCTTGTTTTATTCTGCAAAAGATGAAACACACACACTCACGACTTTTGAGTCAGCAAAACAGCAGCAGACCACTTCCTTTTTGGTGGCTCCTCCTCAGATACAAATGAAGCTCAAAGTGAAGTTCAAGTCTGCTTCTGTCTCAGTCTGATGATCATGATGTTGAAATTAAACCAAGCAGCACTGCTCTTCACTCAGCTATTAGTGGTGTGGCATGTCTTTGCAGGTACAGAGTATATTTATGTCTTTTTATCCAGATCAAATACAAATACATTTCTAATTTTTTTTTCCTTTAAACAATAGAGTTTGTTGAAAAAGGACACAGAAATATGATGGTGTTCACAGGAGATTCTGTGACAATGACTTGCAACATATCTGAGCCAAATGCAACGCAAATCTCATGGACCAACAACAGATCTGTTTTCCACTATTCCATTGTGCTGAATCGCACCTTTTCAAATTTCTCATTTTATAAACTGAAAATAAATCACGAGTTACCTACAGAGATAATTATTTTTAGTGCTCAATCTGAGGATAAAGGACTTTATACATGTAGCATAACTGGCGCAGATGGCCTACACAGCATTACGTGGAATTTAACTGTGTCTGAGAAGCCCAAAGGTGGGTAGAACAAAAACATCTCCCAATCACTTTTAGTAAATCTTCAATAACCAATGAAAATTACATCTATGCTGCTTTACAGAATCCATTTCAAAGTATTTTCTATCCATACTGTCAACTGCAATTGGATTTCTTCTATGCGGCATCATGTTGGCTGTTTTCCTCTGCAGGTGAGTAAAACCTTTTTAACTTCATAACGGTTAAAAGAATGTAGCTCTTCTTTGTGCTGCTGTACATTTATTGTCAGCTGGGGAGACCGATTTGATCATAAAACTGACATGCCATTTTCTATTGTGTCTCCTTGGATGATTATTCTTATGTTTACCATACCATTTAGCTTTATTTTGTTTATGTCCAGGTGTTCAAATATCGAAAGAGTGCATCAAATAAGAAAAAAAAGAGGGAAATTAGCATTGATTTCTGTGGCTCATATCACAGTGAAGATTTAAATTTAATTGCATATATTAAATTGCAAGGTAATGCAAATAAAGAAAATATATGCTGCATTGCAGATTAATCCAGATTCATAAAGTCTAAATGAACTGATATCTTTCGATTCAGTTCAATAACAAAATCATTACATTAGTTTTCACAGGCCGAATGCTCACACCAGAGAATTCACTGAGCTCAGAAGGTTATTTTATTACTAAAATTAATCTTTTATTTCATAACCAGTTGAATTATTAGTTTCATTAGTTATTAGTTTACAAAATAATCAAAGGTTTGAGTAAACCTAAATGCTTTTTTTGACCATTAAAGAAAGAAAATGTAATTGCATAGTTTGGTTGGTATTTTTGTAAGTACTGCAAACTAGTTCTAAGTTTGACAGGTGTACCCAGCATGTTCATGGCTTTTTTTCTCTATAGGGTTGAAGGTGCAAAGAGGAAATGGCACTAGCATAAAAATAGTTAGATGCAGTTTTAATACACTGACTCTGAAGCCATTTTTATTTTGTGGTAACCTGCTTGTTTTCACTCTACAACCACAAAAGTACACCAATGTGGTATTTTAAGGCTTAACACTTTCATACTTAAACCTAACTACTTTTGGCCATCATATTTTAAAATACCAAAAAACAAAACAAAAAAATGCAACAAAAAAACTCTCTTGGAGTAATTTTGGTAAGTTGGTCATTCCTGGGAAACTTCACCACTGTTCCAAGTGTTCTCCATTTGCATGTAATGGCTCTCACAGTGGTTTACTGAAGTCCAAAGCCTTAGAAATGACTTTGTAACTGTTCCAGACTGAGAGACGTCAGTTATTTTGTTTATTTTTTGACAGACCAGTGTTAACCAGTGATGCTAGTATTGGTCATCGTGCAAATGTACTGTTTATAAGGGGAAACCTGCAGTCAGCTCAGACTGAAGAAGTCACTTGGATGAGTGATGAAATGTTTGTCCCAATGAAAACACTAGATCCAGAAGAACAGGATCAACTTTCTGGGATTTCCTTACCTAGATAATTGAGCATGCATCAAGACCTTTCAGAATATCACAAAATTAAGCCCTATTACTGCAGTAACCAAAATACAAAACAGACTAGAAAAACTGACAAACAGTAATCATACTGTATTTGCAACTATTTAAATCCACTGTCTTTATAGACACGCATATTTTTTTTTCCACATTTTCATGTTGGTGCGTGTAATTAAAACCATGGTTTCATACATTACATCTATAATTCATTCCTCTACTTAAATATCAAAATACAATTATAAATAATCATCCTTATCACTATTAGCAACTTTTCAAAGAGACTGGTGTCTTGTGTTTCTTATACACTGTAATAAGTACAGTGCCTTTACTAACCAGCTCTCATAGAATAAAGTACTGAAGCACCTGCTGGACAGCATTAATAAGGTCACTGCTTTTTCTCAACAGAAAATTTATGATGAGGACACTGAATCAGGATCCAGTCGAGGATCAGTTTCCTCCTCAGTCAGAAGAGGTCATAAGATCTTTATTATCTTTAGCATTCTTACATCTCTGCCTTAATTCCTATCTTAAAATCTCCCCTAATATTTATTTGTATTTTTTGTCTTTGTATGTGGGTCTCTCTTAACCACAGGGTACCACTGCTCATTTGAAAAATAACACATGGAGGAGTCAATATACAGAGTTGCAGAATTCAATCTATGGTCACTTCTAAGCTGACGAGACATCCAGATACACAGTTACACCGAGACTTGGACATTTTTCTGTTTCAAAGCAGGAACTGCAAGGGAACACAATCAGAGGGAGGACATCGCTACTGTAGCCTCTTCAGCTCAAGGGCACATCTCTGGCTTCGAGCATGGCAGTTTCAATCATTCACATCCCTGTTTTTAGAAGAAGCAGGCAATGAGAAGAAAGTTTGCATTATCCCATACGGAAAAGAAATAGTAAAAACTTATATGATTTACTCATGAAAGTGGCCACTTTCATGAGTAATCACATATAAGGCTTACATGATTTACTCATGAAAGTGGCCACTTTCATGAGTAATCACATATAAGGCTTACATGATTTACTCATGAAAGTGGCCACTTTCATGAGTAATCACATATAAGGCTTACATGATTTACTCATGAAAGTGGCCACTTTCTCATTACTTTCATACATTGTTTTAGTAAGTATCCAAAACATACAAGTTTCATTATATAATTTTTCAAGGGATCTTATATCTGTTTTCACACTTATATGCTTTTCATACAAGTTTCACACAAGACAGATACAAACTTTATAAGATTTATATATATCTTTTCCATATGGGATGGGAAGAGGGACAAACATGTTGTTTCAGGGTCAGGATGAAATGCAACGCCCAGTATTAGATAAAATACAGAGTCTCTGAAACTGTAAATCAGACTTAGTGGAGTGGAGCCAAAGTATAGAACTATTACGGGCGACCGTGGCTCAGGGAGTTGGGAATCTGTAACCGGAAGGTCGCCGGTTCGATCCCTGGGCTCTCTGTCCTGGTCGTTGTGTCCCTGGGCAAGACACTTTACCCTACTTGCCTACTGGTGTTGGCCAGAGGGGCCGATGGCGCGATATGGCAGCCTCGCTTCTGTCAGTACACAGCTACAACTGTAGCTTGCCTCCACCAGTGTATGAATGTGAGAGTGAATGAATAGTGGTATTGTAAAGCGCTTTGGGTGCCTTGAAAAGCGCTATATAAATCCAATCCATTATATGGAGCAGGAAATTAGCAATAGTAGGTGCCTTTACCACTTGCTTGAATTTGACTGAATGTTTTTTTTTGTTTATTTTGTTTTTTGTTTGGCTGCACTATGACGTCAAACAAAGTTATTGCCATTTCAAGAAAGTATTCTTAAATCAATGGTTTACCTGGAGCTTTGTCCACTAAGGTTTTGTGAGGGAATATCACAGAATGGATAATTCCGATTAGGTTAGCTTTTAAATGTGTATAAAATCAGATGGTTATAATTTCTTGATTAATGCTACAGTCCTCCAAGACTTCATTACATCCCATCAGGGTATTCATGTTATCTAGTCAGCTTTTATTTAGATCATGTTATTGAAGTACGGATTGCTTGGAATTGTTTTAAAATGTCTTGTAATTTAAAGTGAGACCTAAACTCATTAACACAAACCACTGACCCATCTGGCCATATGACATTCATTTTGTCACAAGACCCTGTTAGTACCATATATAGTATACTGCAGTATAAACAACAGTGAAGATATGCCACATCTTGTGGCCCTATCCCAGTTGTTCTAAAATACGTTGCTACCATCAAATTCAAAATGAGTTTTTTTAAATGAAAAAGTAAAATATTCATTTAAACACTCCTGCATTTTTAATTTTCTACTGTCAATAAAATCTGAGTTTATGAGATGTGGAAATTTTTGCATCCTGTTTTTATTTACAATTTAAATAGCATCCCATCAGAACTTAGTTTGTAGAACAAAGTTTAGTGTCATTCATAAAACATGTGAAATAAAGCGCTGGTCACAGTTTTACTTTTGCAGAAAAAGCCAGACCAGGTGCCTGAACAAGGACCTTTACAAAAACAGCTTGGAGGAAAGGTTAGAATAACGTTGTATTTTCATTTCTCACAGTGTTTTCAGTCATGCATTCACCTTTTTCATAGCTTCCATAGTTTTTTCTGTAATTCTTGCAATGAAAAAACAGTGTTACTAATTTCTCTTAAACCTAACTGGACCATTGTGTGTGACCATAACATTATGTGTAAAAGTTATGTTATTATTATTATTATTAATTATTATTATTGCTTTCTGTTTCTTTTTCTAAGGACTTGGGACATGTACCAAAAGTTCTTGTATGATTGTAGTTTACTACTACTACTACTGATAATAATATGACAATATATTTTCTGCACTGGCATCAGATTCCTTGTCCTGATCACGAGGAGTTTCACCTACATGGCCGCTATAACAGTTTTTGCCTAACTCGGGTTCCATTCACATTATATTGTGCATCTTCCAGTGACGAGTCCAGAGGAGAGCTGCCTCCATCCTCAAAGACCCCACACACACCCGACTGATCACACTGCTGCCCTCAGGACGAAGGTTTAGAAGTGTGAAATCCAGAACATCTCGACTCAACAACTCCTTCTTCCCCACTGCTATCAGACTCTTGAACAGCTGACCTATTTTAACAGTAACAATGATTTTTGCACATCAGGTCATCTCACTCACTTCTGTTGTGTTTTGTACGTGTTTTGGATTTTTTTACGTGTTTCTGAGTTTTTACGTGCGTCTGAGTTTTTAGTGTTTTGGAGTTTGTACATGCTTCGGGGTTTGTACGTGCTTTGGAGTTTTTACGTGTTTTGAAGTTTGTATGTGCTTTGTCTCTAGGGGCCACTTGTAAATATACTTTTATTTATTCACTCCACATAAAATGTAACCATTAAAATATAAACACTTAAGCTAGACAGATAGTGGACAAAACCATTCAGACAAAATTAGTTTATTTCATAATAACCATTCAGACATTTTACAATGCAAATCACCAAAACTGTGTCTAGTTCTTAATTCATCCATTTCAATCTTATCTAATAAATAGGTACAATCTAAAAGAAAATTAAATACCAAAAACAAAATATTCTCGCACACAATCTTCCTCATAAATCCCAAACCAGATGTTGAGGTTATTTCTCAGACTGGTAGAACCAAAACTTAAATTAAATCTTGTCTTTTGCACAACCTTTACACCAAACACCAGGAACATTAAAGAAATAATTTTAAAACATTGGCATATCCTTCAAAGTGATCCAAACTTACCAGGGATTTTTAAAGAACCACTAATGATTAGAGAGGTAAAAACATTAGAGATATGCTTGACAAAGCTTTCCAGGACCCTAAAACTCCAGAAATAACCTTGATAAATCATAACCTACAAGATAATCTCAAATGTGGGTCTTGCATAAACTGTAACTAGTTATTATTCCAAAATCAGGAATGCGTTAGTCGTTACTGGGATTTAGATAGGGTCGTTACTCGTTACTTCGTGTGGTGGCTATCGCGGAGCTTCCACAGATTCAGTAACATTAGCAAGTGGTGGAGGCCAGCAGGTGGAGGATGGAAAGGGGACGCAGAAGGAAAAGAGACCCGAGGCGGCCGCCGGTCCAAGTGTGAACTGAACTTCAGGTAAGAAGTTATGACCTGCAGTCTCTCTGGGTCAGATATGAACCAAGTTTAGGTGGAGTTTATTTTCGCTATTCTGACTTTTTCCACTGGTGTCAAGCCAGCCTCCAATTCGAGACTTGCAGTCAAGCCAGCCTCCAGTTTGTTTTACGTTCCCTGTGTATTCAAAGTATTACGGGAATGGATGTGGAAACCGGATTTCAAAATAAAAGCCAATTTCGAGTGAATTAACAGATATATTAAGAACATAATAATGTATAATTTAGGCTTTTATTTTCTTTTTTTTTTTACAAACTCTAATGTTAGATCTATATGACACAGCCTTGTACCCTAATTGTGCCCTGTCACTATCAAGGCCATCTTATTTTGGATTTCAAAGTAAAAGCCCTGTGAATCTTCATTTTTGAACTACTCTTTCAATGACTTAATAATGCGCTTAAAAGCAAAAGTCGTATTTCCAAATACTATTTGAACTTTATATCAACACTTTCCAACCACAGTCTTTTTCACAGTGATACCATATCAATATCAAGTCAGTCTGATTTTGCCTTTCATAGTAATGGCCCTTTGAAATTGCCGATATTTGACTTAACCTTCTAACGATTCAAAATGCTCTAAAATGAAAAATTCTTGTTTCCACAGGGTAAGTCCACTTTAGATCAACAGTATACAGCCCCACAGTGATACCATATCAATATCAAGTCATTCTGATTTTGCTCTCAAAAATAAAAGCCTTTTCAAATTGTCCATAATTGACCTAACTTTCAGTGATTTCAAAATGCTCTAAAATGGAAATTTCCTGTTTCCACAGGGTAATTCCACTCCAGATCAACAGTATACAGCCCCACAGTGATACCATATTAATATCAAGTCATTCTGATTATGCCTTCCAAAATAAAAGACTTTTTAAATTGTCCACAATGGACCTACCTTTCAGTGATTTCAAAATGCTCTAAAAATGAAAATTGCTGTTTCCACAGGGTAATTCCACTCCAGATCAACAGTATACAGCCCCACAGTGATACCATATCAATATCAAGTCATTCTGATTTTGCCTTCCAAAGTAAAAGCCTTTTCAAATTGTCCACAATTGACCTACCTTTCAGTGATTTCAAAGTGCTCTAAAATGGAAAATTCCTGTTTCCACAGGGTAATTCCACCTTAGATCAACAGTATACAACCCCATAGTGATACCATATCAATATCAAGTCATTCTGATTATGCCTTCCAAAATAAAAGACTTTTCAAATTGCCAAGATACGACCTACTCTTTTAAAGATTTCAAAATGCTCTAAAAATGAAAATTGCTGTTTCCACAGGATAATTTCACTTTAGGTCAACAGTATACAACCTCACGGTGTTACCATATCAATATCAAGTCATTCTGATTTTGCTTTCAAACATAAAAGCATTTTCAAATTGCCCATATACGACCTACTCTTTTAACGAATTCAAAATGCCACACCAGGTTGGTCTGATTTCTCATTTGTAAATGGTCTGTATTTGTATAGCGCTTTACTTGGTCCTAAGGACCCCAAAGCGCTTTACATATCCAGTCATCCACCCATTCACACACACATTCACACACTGGTGATGGCAAGCTACATTGTAGCCACGGCCACCCTGGGGCGCACTGACAGAGGCGAGGCTGCCGGACACTGGCGCCACCGGGCCCTCTGACCACCACCAGTAGGCAACGGGTGAAGTGTCTTGCCCAAGGACACAACGACCGAGACTGTCCAAGCCGGGGCTCGAACCGGCAACCTTCCAATTACAAGGCGAACTCCCAACTCTTGAGCCACGATCGCCCCAGCATTTGGTGTTTTTTTGCTGGTTTGTCGGTAGCAGCTCCTGAAACGCAAGACTGCCACGCATCTGTTCGACCAACGCCAGTTGATCTAAACGCCAGTAGATCTGGAACACCGGCCGTGAGAAAGTGTTTTTTTTCCCGAAAGGTCAAGGCCCGCCGCTCGCACGCTCTGTCTGCGCATGCGCATCCCAACGACTGACCCCCTCCGTCCGCTCCCGGGAGGTTATAGTATGACGTGTTCTGACGTCACTCTCTCTCTCCCTGTCATTTATTTGGCTCGAAACACATATTAACAAATTGCTCAGTGATGAACAACTACTCAGATCATTTACCTAAGCAGTGCGCTTTGTCAAAACGAAGTGTGTGTTCATTACACTGACATTCTGTTCTGCAATTGTTATTTACTTGTATTTTATAATTTGACTTTACATACTGCTGGGTGGTTTGTAAAGTTTACAATAACTAGTATTATCATTAACTCTATCACAGAACTCTAGCAATACTATCCGGTTGTTCAGTCTGACGTCACTAGCCGTGTCTGGGTCTAAACTCCGCTGCAGGTCCATATATCAAACGATCATTATGGCATTACTGAGAGTTGAAAAACTGTCTAAAGTCTTTCATCTTTAATAAAATGATCAGCGTTCTGCTCTACCAGGTGTAACAATTGAGTTTAACATCCAGGCATCCATGAAAACGGAATTTATGACATTTAACGGAGTTAGAAGTTAGCAGGGAGTTAGCTCGCTAGCTTCTATCTAAATACAATATAGCATGTCCTGACTGCGGGGTTTTGGAAACAAATTAAAACGTACAGCTCTGTTATCACTTCCAACATAAATGAAGACAGAAAACTAAACAGCAGTGACGCTTGTAGGGTTACTGAAGTTGGGCTAGCTGGTATATAATGATGTGCTACGTGACCGCTAGCGACACAGCTATGTTAGCATAATATAAACAAGCTAACTTTTTTTCCACTCGATAAAAGTTAACGTGAGTGTTCTCGGTGGTCAGAAACAAATGTAATCGCATGGCAGGATGCTGTAAAAGGACCAAACTTCAGCCAGGAGAACAACTGAGATAATCCATCCACAATACGAGGTTAGTCATTCATATACTGTTGCATGGGCTGAGCTGTAGTTACATCCTAAGGTTTTAAAAACTGAGCTTAAATAAATGATTAGTGGTAATAAAAGACGAGGGAGGTCAACAGGGATCACTGACTGTTTTAGGAGCTTTTTGAGATCAAATAGAAGAAAATACATAGCATTAAACATGTTAACAACACAAAAGCCATATTAAACGCAGACTACTTTAGACCCGGAAGTAGGATTCGTCGCGTCATCACTGAACAACCGGATTGGAAGCACTGGGAATAAGGTGAAGAATCATACTGCTTACTCAGGCAATCCATCAAAGAAAGATTTAGACAATATGTACAAAAATTAAGCACAAGACAGAAAAACAGCTACCAAAATAAGACAAGGAGGAAGACACAACTGAAATGGAAATATGGTCACCTACCAATCAAAGTACAGAAAGCTCATATGAGGTTATAAATATATAAGACTGAAGGACTTTTCGTGGGTAAAGACAAAGTTCCTCTAACATCTCCTCCCATGTCATACTGGACACAACTCAAGATGCTGTTCTCTTTGTTCTCTTTGAACTTTAAATTAAACTTGCGCTTCATCTTAATTAGTCAATCATGTGCTTAATTATTATGTGCTACTGAGAGCCACAGGTATGATCAAATTTCTTTTATAACAAGAAAAACAACAACAACAACAAAACATGTTGTTGTTTAACTCTACCTTAAAAGACAACACAGGTGTAACAGATGAAATGGTCATAGCTCAATATATGTAGAAAATACTTTTATGAAGAGGTTTCTGTATAAAATTAGTAGTAAATTAATTTAAATTTCTATCTTGACCTTCACTGGAAGTGATTGATCCGGCTTATTGCCACTACCTACTTTTGAGATATTCAGACACTGTTAAATTGCACACACCGTTGTGTAGACCACTTTTATCAGTTGTGCTGAGTGCTAAAAATAATTGTAGGTAACTCGTGATTTATTTTTTCATGGAAAAAAAATCAGCTGATCAACATCAAATATCAGCTTGGTAAGTAAACCCAGGTTTACCTTAACTAGGTACTCACATGAAAGTGGTGGCAATGGCAACATCTGATTCACAGTCACATTGATCGGTGCACCAGAAGCTGAGTGGAGGATTTTAAATATGAACAGTAAACTAGAATACTACAAAGTTATGAACATTTCACACACATGATTCAGGATGCAAGTAAAATTTCTGCTGCAGATAAATCAGAGATGTGAGAGAAAAAACTCCGTACTGTAGTTTAGTGTCAAAAATGCTGGAGCTGCTGTGCTCACAGACAGCTGCATGCTTGAGCTAAAGAGGCTATAATAGCTCTCTTTCATTTCCTCTGATGTGTTCTCATGCAGTTCCTGCATGTCCATGTCTCTGTGTAACTGCATGGTTCATCAGCTTAGAAGTGATCATAGATTGAATTCAGGTTCTCCATATACTGACTCCTCCGCTTGTTATTTTTCCAATGAGCAGTGCGACCCTGTGGTTGATGGAGCTCCAACTATAAAGCTAGAAAGTGCAAAAACAAAACATGAGAGAAATTAGACCAGAGACATGTGAGAGTGTTACAGAGAGTTTTAGAGATGACAGAGATCTTCTGCCCTCCTCTGACTCAGAAGGCATCTCACTGCAGACTGGACCTTGAGTCCGTTTCTTCATCATAATTTTTCTTCAGAGAAAATGCAGTGACCAGTAATAAAACCCCTCATCTTAGTACTGTGGAGGTGTTTTAGGGACATTATAAGATCAGTGTAGGTTCATAAAGAGATTTTAAATCGTACAGTGACCACATGAAATGCAAAACATTTTGAGAATTTGTGGTGTTTTAGCACAACAGTAAAATCTTTGCATATGGTGTGTTTGCTGTAACTCGTTAACATGCCAATGCTGTTTGAAACTATTATGCAAACATGATAACTGTTTTTTCTACTGCATGAAGAAACATACCTCATCAAAAGCACAAAGGGCTGGTTCAGCCCTTGTAGGTTAGCATTAGTTTGCAGTACTGACAGAAGTAGTGAACAAATTGTATGATTTCTTTTATTTTGTTACCTGAAAAAAAACCACACATTTTATTTGTTAACATTATCTTGCAATTTGAATTTTATTTTTTTAAACCGTGTATTAAAAACATCTTAGACACAATTTTTTTCAGTATCCAATATCCAGGTCTGTGAGCAGCATGGTATGAGCTCCTCAAACTAAGTTGCATTTAACTATTCTT
The DNA here is from genome assembly GCF_057382275.1 of Copadichromis virginalis. Classification (NCBI taxonomy): domain Eukaryota; kingdom Metazoa; phylum Chordata; class Actinopteri; order Cichliformes; family Cichlidae; genus Copadichromis; species Copadichromis virginalis. The sequence continues at coordinate 21,642,551 of NC_140633.1, forward strand.
TTTTATCTGATGCAATTTTAAGATGTTTCAAAACCTAGACATATATTTCCTTATGTACATAAAATAATTGTAGTTTAGAGTAAAGCAACACTTTATATGCAGGCAGACACAATAGAAAATGATCACTGATAAAAATACTGACAAAAGTTCAACAGCAGGATAGAAAAAAAGCACATTGATGCGTTTATTAGAAAGTTAAAAGTTTTTACTCCCCTGCAGAGGAAGAAAACTAGCATGATCCCACATAGAAGGAATCCAATTGCAGATGGGAGTATATATAAAAAATACTTTGATGAAATGGATTCTGCATAAACAAGCAGCCAATTAATTTTAATTGCTTATTGTTTACTGGAAGTCATTATAACTGTTTTTTTTTTAATCTACCCAAGTTTGAGGTTCTCACACAGTCAAATTCTATGTAATGCTGTGTAGTCCATCTAGGCCACTTATGATACATGTATAAAGTCCTTCATCCTGAGGTTGAGCACTAAAAATAATTATCTCATAACTCGTGATTTATTTTCAGTTTGTAAAATGAGAAATTTGAAGAGGTGTGATTCAGCACAACGGAATATTGGAAAGCAGAGCTGCCGTTGCTCCAGGAGATTTGTTTTGTATTTATGTTGGATATGTTGCAAGTCAACGTCACTGAGCCTCCTCTGAACACCAAGATAGACTTGTGGTCTTCTTCAGGCTTCTCTAAAGTTTAAATGGAAAAAATAAATTAAAAACAAGGTATCTATTTAATCTGGATAAAAAGATGATTCACAAACACAAGTGTGCTCTGTACCTGCAAAGACATGGCACATCACTAAAAGCTGAATGAAGAGCAGTGCTGCTTTGTGTGTTGTTCATCTTATGTGGAATGAAACATGAACTTAGGTTGCATACAGTGTTTCAATGTAACAACAAATTGTAATAAATGAAGTAAATAAAGGGTTGTTCTTCATGTTATAAATGAAAATAAAATAACATGCACTTAAAACTGTGGTGGCATAGATTAACACCCTTTACCCACTTCACAGTTGTGACCATGTTGCATACTTAATCAGTATAGTGTCTATAAAAACTTTTGTAGACAATTGTTTTGTTTTATTTTTTATTTTGCTCACACCTAAAGACTAAATGTGACACAGTGCATGCTACAAAATTGCAATTTTACCCTGTCATTAGTGAGTAATAAAAACAACAACAACGCTGGCATGAAATAATGCTTCATCTAAAAAAATAAATAAATCTGCTGTTAAAAATGCTCATCAGAACTCTACTTTTCCTTTTAGAGGCATGTATGAATATTCATTTACAATTGGCTGTTACATTTAAAGATAGGTTAGATCAGTAACGGAAGTCCCTTCAACAAGTGGAACTTACAAAGAGTTTCTCTTGGCAATGCAAATGCGTTTGGCGCAGCAGGGCATTCAGATCAGATGAACTAAGTGAACAGCACTACCTGTATTTCTTGTGTGGGTCACCAAGAACAATCTCTCCAACAGGAGATTGAGAGACCAGTGACGGACTGCTAGATCGGCTGTGAAACTGACATGCAGTTGTTCGCACTAAAGGAATACTACCATCATTTCATTGCTACCATATTGCGCCAGCTGTGGTCTCAAGGCTCACCCTGATAACAGACGGTGTTTAGACTGTTCCTTCCTATTATAAGTCCAAGTCCACCTGGGTCGGCTGGAAGACTGTTTACTTAGCCTGGCTGGGCGAAGGATACTCTAACTCAGGACACACATACACGCATACAGATACACATACACTGATACACACTCATCCCCCTCCCTTTCCAAACGCCTTCGATGCGTGTCCCCTCCCGGGCCAGATGGCAGGTCGACTGGATTGGCGCAGACATGCTGCAGGACCGGATGCGCTGTCTACACCGGCTCTCTCTTACACTTTACCCACCTGTTGCTTATGTTGTGTTTCTGTGGTGTATTGACTGTCATGTGCTTTTTGTGCTTGGGTGTTTTTTTTCTGTTCTCAAACTGTTCTCCCATTAGGAGCTCATTCTCAGTGGAGTTTTTTTTTCTCCTCCTCTCACCTCATGTTGTGTATTTTCATTGTTTTTTCCCTATCAGCCTACCTCTCTGACATGTCTCCCCAATGTGATGTTTTTGTAAAGTATGTCTGGTCAGATGGTTCCTTTGTAAGTGCACATGCCCCATTTACTGGGCTGCCTGCTGTAACCCACAATTTCCTTCGGGATTAATAAAGTATTTCTGATTCTGATTCTGATGAACAAGGATTTGGCCTATTGTGTCTAAAAATACCCAATATTATTTCACTGCTTTTGTTGGAGTGCCACCTTTTGGTACATTTGAGAATTGTTGAGAATTTATTCTTACACAGCAAGTAGAATGGTTGAAGCCAGTTCTATTCACCTTTATTCCTTCCATTTTTAAAAAAATGTTGTTTATTTTCACAGAAATCGCACCACATCTAACCTTCATTTACCATCACCCTGTGTATAAAATAAGTCACATCTTCTGCAGTTCAGTCTCTGGATGTAAAATTCTCTTTCGACTGGGGATAATCTTTGGAGTATCCACTTTTAAACAGACACCATTCTGTAGTTTTATTAGGGTCTGATCAGAGCATGGAGTTGAAAGTGGTTCTGTTAAATTGATTAATAAAGACCATTTAAAACAAACACAAAGCTTACAACGAAACAACAACTTCATATCTTGCAATGGTCAAAAATAACAAGCACATGATTCTGTGAGTCACATGCTGCACTTTTCACTTCATAGACCACGTCAATGGTGTTGCTCTCAATTGCAGTTATACTAAAGTCCAGGTAAATTGCATGACGGCTGGTTTAAATGTAATATTTGAGGCCTTTGTTTTCCATTACTTGCATGGTTTACATATTGGAGCAATGCTTTGTACCTTTGTCCACTGACCTCACTGGTCATTTTCAGGGGTTTACACCAGGGGCGGAGCGTGGGGGTGGCTTATTGGGCTTAAGCCCGGGTTGTTTTGTCAGAAGCCCGGGGTCTTTTGGAGTGTAATTTTTTCATAGTTAGATGCCTGGCTGACAACTGTATAAAACAAAAAGTACACACAATATTCGAAGCACATAGTGCACACTGTGGGAATTTACGACTGTGCGTGAATCCCCCCTGATATTGGTATGATCCGAGCTCAGGCACTAAGCGACTGAGCGAGGGGGCGGGGCAGCTGCTGCCTGTGAGTGCGCTGTTGGAGAAACGGAGCCAGCCATACTAAGGAGAGCTTAAGTTTGACCAGGTACCAAAGCAAATCATTCGTACTGTACAAATAATGTAAATATGACGGTGAATCATGAAAGATTGATATCAAACTGATCACTTGACCCATATTACGTTACTTGCTCTTCAAGTGAATCAACAAATGGCGAAATGAAAAGCCGAACAAATGCGAGTCTTAGCTTAGGTGTGTTTATTTCATATTTTCAGTTCTTACCCTCCCCGACTAAATTGGTTTCAGTTATGTACTGAAATATAAGAATGGACATTAGAGGCTTCTTTCAAAGAAAAAACTCAGGTAAATGTTATTTTATATATTATGCTTTGTATGTTGTTCAGTATATTTCTATGCAAAACAAGAGGGATTTCAGTACACAGCAGTATATTCACAGTTTAAACCAGATATTTACATACACTTTATGGAGAAAACATAAAACATTTTTACTGTACAACATCAATTTAGAGTAAACTTTTGTTTTAGATAAATATTGAAATATATTTTGAATTAGTTAAATGTCAGAATAAAGAGAGACAGAGCTGTCTATTTTTATCACTTTCATCAAATGTAGGAGTACATATACACTAAGTTTATTGTTAATAATTAAGAAAACTCCAGACGATTCCATTCTGAGCTGAAGAAGCTTCTGATAGGTTAGTAGAGTCCATGTGAGTAAATTGGTGGCACACCTGTGGATGCATATAAGGCAAAACACAGAGCCTGTTTCTGTGACATGGGAAAATCAAGAGATGTCAACCAAAACACCAGGAAAAGAACTGTGGAGCTGCATAAGTGTGGCTCAGTTTGAATACAATTTGGTGCCATTTACAATTAAGAAATAGAGACCGTTTCTCTCTTTACTCTTAAAGTTAACAAATATGTTTTTTATATTTATCAATCTAAAAAAATAAACATTTAGTCTGATTTGATGTTACAATTAAAAAAGTGTTTTTATCTGAAGAGTGTGTAAATATCTGGTTTCAACTGTATATTTGATGATTGTCAGCACAAAGAGAGAGAGAGAGAGAGGAACAGAGAGGGAGAGAGAGGAGAATGAGGACAGAACAGAGATGAACAAGAGCAGGTGAGACACACATGTTAGTCAAATGGTCGTTTACCAAAAGTATCGCCATATCATAGGTCCTCATGTATCTCGTACCTAGTGTTTCTTTTTAGGTTTGTTATTTTTCAAATTCTATATTTATTAAGTTATGCAGGCTTGTTTGCACAACAAGGCTAAATAAGTATATAAACTTTTCTCAGTCTAAATAGTGTACTTTGGTAGAATTAAAAAAAATAAGTGTAGTGCAGGTCTATGATGATTTTTAGTGCTAGTATCATCTAGTTCTGATTCTGGTTCTGTCTTGGTTAAATCCCAAGTAGTCCTGACTTTGAACTGTTGTAGTCCTGTTTTAATTCTGGATCAGTTCTGGGTCTGGTTGAATTGGGGTTTAGTCCTCATGTCTTGATACAGCCCTGACCTTGTTCTGCCTTGCTGCTTAATTAAAAAAACTAGTTTAAGGTGTCCTGCACATGTGATATATATATATTTTTGAGCAAAAGTCAAAACAGAGCCAATTAATCTTTCAGTCATTTCTAGCCCCCCCCCCCAAAAAAAAAAAAATAAATCCCACATGCATACTACTCTTTTGGGCTAAGCCCCTGGCTCCGCCTCTGGTTTACACGAATATGTATTTCGTTTACCGACCTAACAACGTTTTTTTCCCCAGACTTTGGAACGTTCTTATAACTTTAAGATTTGCGGATGGATGAAGCTGCCTTCTTTTGTGCCAATTACTGCCACCGTTTCCCTTTACGATGTGACTCCATGACACGTATGCTTCTGATGATAGTGCTTCTGATGAGTACAGACGCTGAAGGTACGTGGATTATCCTTTATTGCTGTTGCTTTGGTCGAAGGTAGAATAGAAAACGTCTTACATCTCTTATTTTAAATAAGAAGAAAACCCCTTTTTTTTTAGTGAGCTGCCCGCGATCACCTTCGTTTTGGTATTTAATTTCTTCACTGTAGGTGATCACTTCGAGTTTCTACGCTAAACATCAATTGTAAATTATTATGTTTTAAAAATGTTTTTAAAAAATGTAAAAGTGTAGGATTGAGAGTCGTGTTTTGTTTTTATAACCCACTCCTGGCTAAGTACTCATCAGTAACTGTTTTTGATATGGGCGAGACGGACGGTTGCCTAGGGCGGCATCACGGGCATCGGCAAAAAAGTTGCTCGTACTCTGCCCCGACATCATGCCAGCGCATTTTGAGGATGGCATAGACACTGATCGGTGTTCTTACGGCCATTTGCTGGGAATAAGGGCGCCCTCCGTTTGCGAGGCGCGCCCGCTGCTTGCGACACAGGGAGGAGAGGACGGGGATTCTCTGGCTGACTGGAGCAGCATCTAATAACCAACTCGCAAAATAAAACAAAATAAAAACAAAACAACAAACACGAAAACACCAGACATTATGATACAGACTTATAATTTGCACCGATGTTTTTTTTTTCGAAATTCTATACGCGAAAAGTGAGCGCGAGAGCCCTCGGTGCGCCTTCTTGCTGCTGCAGTCAAAGTAAACTTTATTGTCATCTCCGCTACATACAGTCCAGTATATAGAGAGACGAGACGACGAGGCTTCAGTTACACCAGTGCAAATAAACAAACAATAAATATAAGAAGAGTAAGAAAATAAATATTCACTTTAGGACTCGGGGTAAAGGGATCAATAACAATTTAAAATTTATAATTTACAGTTTGATGATTTAAAGTTTCACACACAACCTGTCGACAGGGGAGGGCTGCTTCCAAATAGAGCACATTTCATTCATAATGGGAGGGAGGTATTATCCATGATTGTCCTTATTTTGCACATCTGCCTCTCAGACACCACCCTTAACCCCCCACCCCCACCCCAACACACACACACACATACATTATTCATTAAATTTTTGTGTGAATGCTCTTTACAGCTCTCCGGGTGATTGGTGGAAATGTGAAAGTGGTTCAAGGAGGTACCGCTATGTTATCGTGTTATGTCATGGATACCAATGATGACCTGACACAGATTACCTGGCAGAGGAGGACGAGAGAAAAACCTCACAATGACAATTTTCTAACTATCCTACCCAGAGATGGACCACAGTTTGTCAGTGAACGTGATGATCGATTTAAATATATTGGGAATTTTAATGACAAAAATGCAACTCTCCAGTTATCCAATGTTGCCCTGAAGGATGAAGGCAGCTACACGTGCATCTTCACCTTGTTTCCCAGTGGAAATCAGAAGACAGAAATACCTCTAAACTTGCTTGGTATACTAAACTTTTGTTTATCTTTATTTTAAAATACTCTTGTGTTTGTATGTGAGAAACAGTTATTGTCACCATCTGTCTTGCATGTTCATTTAAATTAGTGCTGTAACTCTCCTAGTGCCTCCTTTCACAAGCATCAAGGACAATCTTCCCACTTTGGGCACAGAAGAGGTTTTATTTGCTACCTGCACGGCTGCTGGATCGAAGCCTCCTGCAGAGGTGAGGTGGCTCACTGGTGCTTTGGGAGACAAAGTGAGGACGACAACAAATTCCACACAGTATGACAATGGCACGACTACCACAGTCAGCTCTCTGTTTGGTGTTCCTATGAGAGAGATTAACGGTCACCAGGTCCAGTGTGTCATCAGTGGTGACTTCCTGTCTAAAGTTGAAAGTCTGCCCTTCACTATACAGATCTACTGTGAGTATCAGTTGCTGATGTAGTTTATTTATTTATTTTTTTTATCCATGGTTGATGCATTTGTTATATTTTTTCTTGGAAATCTCTGAAAATTAGCCAGTGGACGCATCAGTCGCAATGCATGAACAGACTCAAGCGCAGGACTCTGTTAGTGAAACAGTTGTACAGTTTATTTATAACAGACAGAATACCTAGGACACTACTAAGGGACTGATAGATATAATCTGTTGCTGAATTCTGAAAACGCTAAAAGCTTTATGTGTAGTAAAGACAAAACATTCCATGTACCAAACTTTGGTTCGACTCCTTACATAATTAAATAAAACAGAGGCAGTGTTACTTTGATGTTTGACAAAACCCTCAAGGAAATGACTAAAACTAAGAAAGTGGACCTAAATGTTTGTTACTGGAAAGAGGATCAAGTCCTATCCAGATACTTTGTTTTGTTTTTCCTCTTTATTCTCGAGTGTGTGCTTTTTTGTTTTTTTAAATGAATGGGAGTGAAACATCCCAAATCTCATGACTTTGCCTCCTGTTTGTCACATTGTAGCATGTTGTCACAATAGATGGGAAAATTCTTTCTGAAAGACAAAAACATCTAGACTGATTAAAAAAAAGACCATTGTTATTGCTAAAGACTGAATCATGGCCTGAACCACACAACATCAGCCTCAGTCCCAAAAGTTTGTCGAGTTTGGATTCAAGATGTAGGAAACATTGGCGAAACATTATTTTCATGTTATTACTGTGTCCTCAGTTCAGGATTAACACAGCTGTCTTTCTGCTCTTGCAGTCTCTCCCACAGAAGTGAACATCAGAGCAAAATCTGAGGACTCATTTGAGTGTGTGACAGAAGCCAATCCAAGTGCAAATTTTACATGGAGCAGGTAAAGTAGCTTGAATAACAGTTTCAGCTGAAACATTCATTTCATTGGTTCTTTTTGTTTGTCTCAAGTGACCTGTGCTGAGCCATGAAAAAAAAAAGAGCGGTATAGAGTGTTTTTATATGGTTAACAAAGTTTGTGAGGTTTTGTTCATATATAATTTCTCAAATTTCATTCCCAGTAGTCCTATCTGAACTACCATAGCCAGTGGCGTGTCTAGAAAATTTTTGTTGGGGGGGCCAGGTAGGGGCACAGATTATCTGTGCCCCTACTTTTGGGACTGAGGCTGATGTTGTGTGGTTCAGGCCATGATTCAGTCTTTAGCAATAACAATGGTCTTTTTTTTAATCAGTCTAGATGTTTTTGTCTTTCAGAAAGAATTTTCCCATCTATTGTGACAACATGCTACAATGTGACAAACAGGAGGCAAAGTCATGAGATTTGGGATGTTTCACTCCCATTCATTTAAAAAAACAAAAAAGCACACACTCGAGAATAAAGAGGAAAAACAAAACAAAGTATCTGGATAGGACTTGATCCTCTTTCCAGTAACAAACATTTAGGTCCACTTTCTTAGTTTTAGTCATTTCCTTGAGGGTTTTGTCAAACATCAAAGTAACACTGCCTCTGTTTTATTTAATTATGTAAGGAGTCGAACCAAAGTTTGGTACATGGAATGTTTTGTCTTTACTACACATAAAGCTTTTAGCGTTTTCAGAATTCAGCAACAGATTATATCTATCAGTCCCTTAGTAGTGTCCTAGGTATTCTGTCTGTTATAAATAAACTGTACAACTGTTTCACTAACAGAGTCCTGCGCTTGAGTCTGTTCATGCATTGCGACTGATGCGTCCACTGGCTAATTTTCAGAGATTTCCAAGAAAAAATATAACAAATGCATCAACCATGGATAAAAAAAATAAATAAATAAACTACATCAGCAACTGATACTCACAGTAGATCTGTATAGTGAAGGGCAGACTTTCAACTTTAGACAGGAAGTCACCACTGATGACACACTGGACCTGGTGACCGTTAATCTCTCTCATAGGAACACCAAACAGAGAGCTGACTGTGGTAGTCGTGCCATTGTCATACTGTGTGGAATTTGTTGTCGTCCTCACTTTGTCTCCCAAAGCACCAGTGAGCCACCTCACCTCTGCAGGAGGCTTCGATCCAGCAGCCGTGCAGGTAGCAAATAAAACCTCTTCTGTGCCCAAAGTGGGAAGATTGTCCTTGATGCTTGTGAAAGGAGGCACTAGGAGAGTTACAGCACTAATTTAAATGAACATGCAAGACAGATGGTGACAATAACTGTTTCTCACATACAAACACAAGAGTATTTTAAAATAAAGATAAACAAAAGTTTAGTATACCAAGCAAGTTTAGAGGTATTTCTGTCTTCTGATTTCCACTGGGAAACAAGGTGAAGATGCACGTGTAGCTGCCTTCATCCTTCAGGGCAACATTGGATAACTGGAGAGTTGCATTTTTGTCATTAAAATTCCCAATATATTTAAATCGATCATCACGTTCACTGACAAACTGTGGTCCATCTCTGGGTAGGATAGTTAGAAAATTGTCATTGTGAGGTTTTTCTCTCGTCCTCCTCTGCCAGGTAATCTGTGTCAGGTCATCATTGGTATCCATGACATAACACGATAACATAGCGGTACCTCCTTGAACCACTTTCACATTTCCACCAATCACCCGGAGAGCTGTAAAGAGCATTCACACAAAAATTTAATGAATAATGTATGTGTGTGTGTGTGTTGGGGTGGGGGTGGGGGGTTAAGGGTGGTGTCTGAGAGGCAGATGTGCAAAATAAGGACAATCATGGATAATACCTCCCTCCCATTATGAATGAAATGTGCTCTATTTGGAAGCAGCCCTCCCCTGTCGACAGGTTGTGTGTGAAACTTTAAATCATCAAACTGTAAATTATAAATTTTAAATTGTTATTGATCCCTTTACCCCGAGTCCTAAAGTGAATATTTATTTTCTTACTCTTCTTATATTTATTGTTTGTTTATTTGCACTGGTGTAACTGAAGCCTCGTCGTCTCGTCTCTCTATATACTGGACTGTATGTAGCGGAGATGACAATAAAGTTTACTTTGACTGCAGCAGCAAGAAGGCGCACCGAGGGCTCTCGCGCTCACTTTTCGCGTATAGAATTTCGAAAAAAAAAACATCGGTGCAAATTATAAGTCTGTATCATAATGTCTGGTGTTTTCGTGTTTGTTGTTTTGTTTTTATTTTGTTTTATTTTGCGAGTTGGTTATTAGATGCTGCTCCAGTCAGCCAGAGAATCCCCGTCCTCTCCTCCCTGTGTCGCAAGCAGCGGGCGCGCCTCGCAAACGGAGGGCGCCCTTATTCCCAGCAAATGGCCTTAAGAACACCGATCAGTGTCTATGCCATCCTCAAAATGCGCTGGCATGATGTCGGGGCAGAGTACGAGCAACTTCATCAAATGTAGGAGTACATATACACTAAGTTTATTGTTAATAATTAAGAAAACTCCAGACGATTCCATTCTGAGCTGAAGAAGCTTCTGATAGGTTAGTAGAGTCCATGTGAGTAAATTGGTGGCACACCTGTGGATGCATATAAGGCAAAACACAGAGCCTGTTTCTGTGACATGGGAAAATCAAGAGATGTCAACCAAAACACCAGGAAAAGAACTGTGGAGCTGCATAAGTGTGGCTCAGTTTGAATACAATTTGGTGCCATTTACAATTAAGAAATAGAGACCGTTTCTCTCTTTACTCTTAAAGTTAACAAATATGTTTTTTATATTTATCAATCTAAAAAAATAAACATTTAGTCTGATTTGATGTTACAATTAAAAAAGTGTTTTTATCTGAAGAGTGTGTAAATATCTGGTTTCAACTGTATATTTGATGATTGTCAGCACAAAGAGAGAGAGAGAGAGAGGAACAGAGAGGGAGAGAGAGGAGAATGAGGACAGAACAGAGATGAACAAGAGCAGGTGAGACACACATGTTAGTCAAATGGTCGTTTACCAAAAGTATCGCCATATCATAGGTCCTCATGTATCTCGTACCTAGTGTTTCTTTTTAGGTTTGTTATTTTTCAAATTCTATATTTATTAAGTTATGCAGGCTTGTTTGCACAACAAGGCTAAATAAGTATATAAACTTTTCTCAGTCTAAATAGTGTACTTTGGTAGAATTAAAAAAAATAAGTGTAGTGCAGGTCTATGATGATTTTTAGTGCTAGTATCATCTAGTTCTGATTCTGGTTCTGTCTTGGTTAAATCCCAAGTAGTCCTGACTTTGAACTGTTGTAGTCCTGTTTTAATTCTGGATCAGTTCTGGGTCTGGTTGAATTGGGGTTTAGTCCTCATGTCTTGATACAGCCCTGACCTTGTTCTGCCTTGCTGCTTAATTAAAAAAACTAGTTTAAGGTGTCCTGCACATGTGATATATATATATTTTTGAGCAAAAGTCAAAACAGAGCCAATTAATCTTTCAGTCATTTCTAGCCCCCCCCCCCAAAAAAAAAAAAATAAATCCCACATGCATACTACTCTTTTGGGCTAAGCCCCTGGCTCCGCCTCTGGTTTACACGAATATGTATTTCGTTTACCGACCTAACAACGTTTTTTTCCCCAGACTTTGGAACGTTCTTATAACTTTAAGATTTGCGGATGGATGAAGCTGCCTTCTTTTGTGCCAATTACTGCCACCGTTTCCCTTTACGATGTGACTCCATGACACGTATGCTTCTGATGATAGTGCTTCTGATGAGTACAGACGCTGAAGGTACGTGGATTATCCTTTATTGCTGTTGCTTTGGTCGAAGGTAGAATAGAAAACGTCTTACATCTCTTATTTTAAATAAGAAGAAAACCCCTTTTTTTTTAGTGAGCTGCCCGCGATCACCTTCGTTTTGGTATTTAATTTCTTCACTGTAGGTGATCACTTCGAGTTTCTACGCTAAACATCAATTGTAAATTATTATGTTTTAAAAATGTTTTTAAAAAATGTAAAAGTGTAGGATTGAGAGTCGTGTTTTGTTTTTATAACCCACTCCTGGCTAAGTACTCATCAGTAACTGTTTTTGATATGGGCGAGACGGACGGTTGCCTAGGGCGGCATCACGGGCATCGGCAAAAAAGTTGCTCGTACTCTGCCCCGACATCATGCCAGCGCATTTTGAGGATGGCATAGACACTGATCGGTGTTCTTAAGGCCATTTGCTGGGAATAAGGGCGCCCTCCGTTTGCGAGGCGCGCCCGCTGCTTGCGACACAGGGAGGAGAGGACGGGGATTCTCTGGCTGACTGGAGCAGCATCTAATAACCAACTCGCAAAATAAAACAAAATAAAAACAAAACAACAAACACGAAAACACCAGACATTATGATACAGACTTATAATTTGCACCGATGTTTTTTTTTTCGAAATTCTATACGCGAAAAGTGAGCGCGAGAGCCCTCGGTGCGCCTTCTTGCTGCTGCAGTCAAAGTAAACTTTATTGTCATCTCCGCTACATACAGTCCAGTATATAGAGAGACGAGACGACGAGGCTTCAGTTACACCAGTGCAAATAAACAAACAATAAATATAAGAAGAGTAAGAAAATAAATATTCACTTTAGGACTCGGGGTAAAGGGATCAATAACAATTTAAAATTTATAATTTACAGTTTGATGATTTAAAGTTTCACACACAACCTGTCGACAGGGGAGGGCTGCTTCCAAATAGAGCACATTTCATTCATAATGGGAGGGAGGTATTATCCATGATTGTCCTTATTTTGCACATCTGCCTCTCAGACACCACCCTTAACCCCCCACCCCCACCCCAACACACACACACACATACATTATTCATTAAATTTTTGTGTGAATGCTCTTTACAGCTCTCCGGGTGATTGGTGGAAATGTGAAAGTGGTTCAAGGAGGTACCGCTATGTTATCGTGTTATGTCATGGATACCAATGATGACCTGACACAGATTACCTGGCAGAGGAGGACGAGAGAAAAACCTCACAATGACAATTTTCTAACTATCCTACCCAGAGATGGACCACAGTTTGTCAGTGAACGTGATGATCGATTTAAATATATTGGGAATTTTAATGACAAAAATGCAACTCTCCAGTTATCCAATGTTGCCCTGAAGGATGAAGGCAGCTACACGTGCATCTTCACCTTGTTTCCCAGTGGAAATCAGAAGACAGAAATACCTCTAAACTTGCTTGGTATACTAAACTCTCCCACAGAAGTGAACATCAGAGCAAAATCTGAGGACTCATTTGAGTGTGTGACAGAAGCCAATCCAAGTGCAAATTTTACATGGAGCAGGTAAAGTAGCTTGAATAACAGTTTCAGCTGAAACATTCATTTCATTGGTTCTTTTTGTTTGTCTCAAGTGACCTGTGCTGAGCCATGAAAAAAAAAAGAGCGGTATAGAGTGTTTTTATATGGTTAACAAAGTTTGTGAGGTTTTGTTCATATATAATTTCTCAAATTTCATTCCCAGTAGTCCTATCTGAACTACCATAGCCAGTGGCGTGTCTAGAAAATTTTTGTTGGGGGGGCCAGGTAGGGGCACAGATTATCTGTGCCCCTACTTTTGGGACTGAGGCTGATGTTGTGTGGTTCAGGCCATGATTCAGTCTTTAGCAATAACAATGGTCTTTTTTTTAATCAGTCTAGATGTTTTTGTCTTTCAGAAAGAATTTTCCCATCTATTGTGACAACATGCTACAATGTGACAAACAGGAGGCAAAGTCATGAGATTTGGGATGTTTCACTCCCATTCATTTAAAAAAACAAAAAAGCACACACTCGAGAATAAAGAGGAAAAACAAAACAAAGTATCTGGATAGGACTTGATCCTCTTTCCAGTAACAAACATTTAGGTCCACTTTCTTAGTTTTAGTCATTTCCTTGAGGGTTTTGTCAAACATCAAAGTAACACTGCCTCTGTTTTATTTAATTATGTAAGGAGTCGAACCAAAGTTTGGTACATGGAATGTTTTGTCTTTACTACACATAAAGCTTTTAGCGTTTTCAGAATTCAGCAACAGATTATATCTATCAGTCCCTTAGTAGTGTCCTAGGTATTCTGTCTGTTATAAATAAACTGTACAACTGTTTCACTAACAGAGTCCTGCGCTTGAGTCTGTTCATGCATTGCGACTGATGCGTCCACTGGCTAATTTTCAGAGATTTCCAAGAAAAAATATAACAAATGCATCAACCATGGATAAAAAAAATAAATAAATAAACTACATCAGCAACTGATACTCACAGTAGATCTGTATAGTGAAGGGCAGACTTTCAACTTTAGACAGGAAGTCACCACTGATGACACACTGGACCTGGTGACCGTTAATCTCTCTCATAGGAACACCAAACAGAGAGCTGACTGTGGTAGTCGTGCCATTGTCATACTGTGTGGAATTTGTTGTCGTCCTCACTTTGTCTCCCAAAGCACCAGTGAGCCACCTCACCTCTGCAGGAGGCTTCGATCCAGCAGCCGTGCAGGTAGCAAATAAAACCTCTTCTGTGCCCAAAGTGGGAAGATTGTCCTTGATGCTTGTGAAAGGAGGCACTAGGAGAGTTACAGCACTAATTTAAATGAACATGCAAGACAGATGGTGACAATAACTGTTTCTCACATACAAACACAAGAGTATTTTAAAATAAAGATAAACAAAAGTTTAGTATACCAAGCAAGTTTAGAGGTATTTCTGTCTTCTGATTTCCACTGGGAAACAAGGTGAAGATGCACGTGTAGCTGCCTTCATCCTTCAGGGCAACATTGGATAACTGGAGAGTTGCATTTTTGTCATTAAAATTCCCAATATATTTAAATCGATCATCACGTTCACTGACAAACTGTGGTCCATCTCTGGGTAGGATAGTTAGAAAATTGTCATTGTGAGGTTTTTCTCTCGTCCTCCTCTGCCAGGTAATCTGTGTCAGGTCATCATTGGTATCCATGACATAACACGATAACATAGCGGTACCTCCTTGAACCACTTTCACATTTCCACCAATCACCCGGAGAGCTGTAAAGAGCATTCACACAAAAATTTAATGAATAATGTATGTGTGTGTGTGTGTTGGGGTGGGGGTGGGGGGTTAAGGGTGGTGTCTGAGAGGCAGATGTGCAAAATAAGGACAATCATGGATAATACCTCCCTCCCATTATGAATGAAATGTGCTCTATTTGGAAGCAGCCCTCCCCTGTCGACAGGTTGTGTGTGAAACTTTAAATCATCAAACTGTAAATTATAAATTTTAAATTGTTATTGATCCCTTTACCCCGAGTCCTAAAGTGAATATTTATTTTCTTACTCTTCTTATATTTATTGTTTGTTTATTTGCACTGGTGTAACTGAAGCCTCGTCGTCTCGTCTCTCTATATACTGGACTGTATGTAGCGGAGATGACAATAAAGTTTACTTTGACTGCAGCAGCAAGAAGGCGCACCGAGGGCTCTCGCGCTCACTTTTCGCGTATAGAATTTCGAAAAAAAAAACATCGGTGCAAATTATAAGTCTGTATCATAATGTCTGGTGTTTTCGTGTTTGTTGTTTTGTTTTTATTTTGTTTTATTTTGCGAGTTGGTTATTAGATGCTGCTCCAGTCAGCCAGAGAATCCCCGTCCTCTCCTCCCTGTGTCGCAAGCAGCGGGCGCGCCTCGCAAACGGAGGGCGCCCTTATTCCCAGCAAATGGCCGTAAGAACACCGATCAGTGTCTATGCCATCCTCAAAATGCGCTGGCATGATGTCGGGGCAGAGTACGAGCAACTTTTTTGCCGATGCCCGTGATGCCGCCCTAGGCAACCGTCCGTCTCGCCCATATCAAAAACAGTTACTGATGAGTACTTAGCCAGGAGTGGGTTATAAAAACAAAACACGACTCTCAATCCTACACTTTTACATTTTTTAAAAACATTTTTAAAACATAATAATTTACAATTGATGTTTAGCGTAGAAACTCGAAGTGATCACCTACAGTGAAGAAATTAAATACCAAAACGAAGGTGATCGCGGGCAGCTCACTAAAAAAAAAGGGGTTTTCTTCTTATTTAAAATAAGAGATGTAAGACGTTTTCTATTCTACCTTCGACCAAAGCAACAGCAATAAAGGATAATCCACGTACCTTCAGCGTCTGTACTCATCAGAAGCACTATCATCAGAAGCATACGTGTCATGGAGTCACATCGTAAAGGGAAACGGTGGCAGTAATTGGCACAAAAGAAGGCAGCTTCATCCATCCGCAAATCTTAAAGTTATAAGAACGTTCCAAAGTCTGGGGAAAAAAACGTTGTTAGGTCGGTAAACGAAATACATATTCGTGTAAACCAGAGGCGGAGCCAGGGGCTTAGCCCAAAAGAGTAGTATGCATGTGGGATTTATTTATTTTTTTTTTGGGGGGGGGGGGGGGGGGGGGGGGGCTAGAAATGACTGAAAGATTAATTGGCTCTGTTTTGACTTTTGCTCAAAAATATATATATATCACATGTGCAGGACACCTTAAACTAGTTTTTTTAATTAAGCAGCAAGGCAGAACAAGGTCAGGGCTGTATCAAGACATGAGGACTAAACCCCAATTCAACCAGACCCAGAACTGATCCAGAATTAAAACAGGACTACAACAGTTCAAAGTCAGGACTACTTGGGATTTAACCAAGACAGAACCAGAATCAGAACTAGATGATACTAGCACTAAAAATCATCATAGACCTGCACTACACTTATTTTTTTTAATTCTACCAAAGTACACTATTTAGACTGACACGCCACTGTACACAGATGGTCTGAATTTGTGAAGCGAGTGGTATCGCATTTATCGAAGTCGGCTCCTCGTTGTTTTTTCTAAGCCACGATTAGGCTCATTGAGAGCAGGCATGTGCATGCAGACAGTGTTTGTTTTTACATCTGGTGGGTAACGTCTCTCCCTATATTTTTGGAACAGTACCTCTGAAGCTTGATTTAGATTTCTGCAGGAAATTTACGTTCTAACTTCAGATGTAACACCTCTTAACACTAAACCGGTCCATCATGCTGTTGTTTCCAGTTACAGCGTATATTTCCTGCTGAAGCATATTTCAGGCATAAGACAGAAACATTACAAAAATATACACCTGCAGGCCACTCTATTGTCTTTATTTGACTAAATGCACTAAATTGCTGCCACAAGCTTTTGAACACATGTACCTAATAAAGTGGCTGGTGAGTGTCCTCAGTCCCAGCTCGGATACAGATGTGTCGGTGTGTCTTTGTTCCCTGCAGTAGTGCCCTCTCCAGCTCAGTCATCATCCACATACCCCAGGACACTGTCCGAGCCAAAGAGATCATCGCCTACGTCAACACGCTGAAGACTCAGGTCAGCTATTACGCAGAGAGGCTGTCTCAAGCTGCCAAAGACCAATCGGCCAGCGGACTGGAGTGGACGCTCGCCAGTCTGGTTGACAAGGTACTAAAAGTGTTTGACGTTACGTGGGGACGCTTCATATTTCATTCATACCCTCTTCCTTTCAGACCCGTCAGCTGGTGGCAGTGTGCGGCTGCAAGCTGCTAGCTTCAGCTATTTAGGCCCTGAACGCAGTACGAGTACATCGCAACCAAAGCTTCTCCTTCCGCTGAGTCTGAACAAGTAGTGCTCCGCAATGACAAGGATACGCTGAGAG
Source organism: Copadichromis virginalis (assembly GCF_057382275.1). Classification (NCBI taxonomy): domain Eukaryota; kingdom Metazoa; phylum Chordata; class Actinopteri; order Cichliformes; family Cichlidae; genus Copadichromis; species Copadichromis virginalis. The sequence goes on from NC_140633.1 coordinate 21,660,090, forward strand.
CAAAGTACAGCGGTCACAACAGCCAGTCGTCACTGCACGTGGACTGGCACGAAGAGGAGTGGGTGAGTTGATCAGCAGTTATTGGCTGTTTTCTGATTCCAGATTTTTTATTTCTTTAGCATGACAACAGACAAGCTTAGTTTCTTGGCACACATTGTGGATACAGCTTGATATCTTAACTACACTCTGAACTCTGTTTTTCTTTTCTTGTTGCTTCTTCTTCTTCTTGAGTCATCCCTCTCATGTTGATTTCCAGCTCAGGTCACTCCTTACTTTTAAGAAGTTGGAGGATTCGTGAGCAGATTTTTCCTTCACCATATCAGCCGACTTTATTCTATGAGAAAATACTCTTAAATGACTCGTCTTTAAAAAGTGTTCAGTGTTTTATGTCTGGTCTGTGTGTCATCTTTGTCTTTACAATGTTGCAGCAATACTTTAGTAATGATATGATATGATATGATATGATATGATATGATATACCTTTATTAGTCCCACAAGGGGAAATTTAAATGTTGGTTTAGTGTAAGCTCAGCTTTTTAACTAATGTAAGAAGTGTTATGACTGACTCGTTTTTAATACCTAAATCTGGCCTCAGTGCACAAACCTAAATTAATCGGTACATATGAAAGCGCCCAAGTCACGAGCTGTGTTCAAGGACATGGATAAAACAAAAAGGTTCAAATTTGTGCCCAAAAACCCCACAAATCAGTGTCACTGTTTTAAAATCTGCTGCGAGACCGCTCTAAATGTCAGCTTTTTCTTTACGTAAAGACTGGGGTCTGTAACATATCAGCTCGTTTCTTATTTATTAAAGAACATGCCTGACACCAGGCTTTTGAGTTAACGGCTCCATTCGATCTCTGCAAGTATTTTTAAGTATTTTTAGGTTCTTTCCAGCAGGATTTGTGGCTAGTTCTGGAGCTTGACCCTAAAAGATTTCAGTGTGTCGGTGCTTCTGCTTTCCCTGTTGTCCTTCTCTTCCGTCTTTATTTCTGTTTCTGTCAAATTTAAAAACAACTGCACTCTGAAATACACACTCTTTGCAAGATGTTGTCTAAACTAGTGGTTGGAAGGCATATTTGTGTTTGGTCTCTGATGGTTTATTTACACTTTTTGCAGGCCACGCCCACGGACTACAGCGCCATGATGAGCAACAAAGCCAAGAAGTCTATTGACTTCCTTCTGATGCAGGACACCGCCCCGACGATAGCCACGGACGTGTCACTGCAGTACCGCCTCGACATCGTCTTCTGCCAAACGGTCACCTACACATATTTTAATTATTGTATGTCTGAGCTGATGCGTTTATCCTGGAGTGACTCAGAGTGAAGGAGAAGGCCAAGAAGAAGTGTAAATATCATAGAAGCAAGGAGTTCAGAGCTCTACGACTTAGTGTCTTTATGGTATTTATGTGTGTAATGGAGACCAGGGGTTCCATTACCCTTACTTGTATTTTTATTAATTGACTGACTGATTTGTATTTAAAAACCGTAATGAAGAAAAACACACACTGGTTGATTGTGATTCTTTATTAGGCTTTTTGGGTTGTTATTTAAGTGACTCGTTAAAGGTGAAGAGACAGGGGGACTGGCCATCCTACCTGTGTCAGGAAAAGAACCTGTGTTAGAGCTGTTCACATTTAATCATTTGTCTGTAACCTAAATTAGTTGTATATGTAAAAAGAGAAGTGTTAACAGTACTCACTTTGTAAAGAGTAAAAGCAGCTCAATCACCTGCTTATGAGCTCCTGGAGAAAACCAATGTGCCAGGCTAGGGGAGTGTGTGTTGGAGTGATTTTGTTAAAAGTTGTCATTATTGTGCTTGGACCTTGTCTTGAACTGTATGTTCAGATATTTTCTGTTCCTCCCCCACATGTAGGATGTTGGGGATGTTACTAGCTATATTTTTCAACTGCAGGCACAATCTATGTAAGATTCTGGTTTCCTTATTTGGTAAGGAATGTTCACTTCCTGCCCTTTATGGGCTCACCATGTAAATGGTGGACTGTTAGAGAGGTTAAGCCATATACGAGGTTGAGGGGAGATGACCCTTTTATGACTAGAGATGCGGTTAAAACGTTTGTAAGCAGGAAGTCACGTATACAGACACACATACACACACACACACACACACACACACACACAGTGCCTTAGCTTTTACCACACAACATATGGGGTTTACAATGGGCGGTTGTGTAACTGTTTTCATTCAATAAAAGGCTGCGAGTGGAGGCTGGAGTTGGAGTTGTCTGAGTTTGGGTGTAGAGCTTGCAACTCTGAGAATCCGACCAGGCTTCCCCTGCACAAGTAAAAACCAATCGAACTCTGATTGTCTTACTTTGTTCTGAGTCAGCGAGGGCTGAAACCTAACTGTGGTTAAGGTGTTTTAATGCAGCGGTCCCCAACCGCCGGGCCACGGACCGTCGTTTGGTCGAGAGATGAGGCTCGGGTGTGAAATGTATGGTTTTCAGAGTTTTTATCGTTTTTTATCGTTATTTTGTTATCGTTTTTATCGTTAACTCTGTTTTCCTGGGTCTTTCACGTGTGTTATGAATAAATCTTCTTTTTTTCCGGTATCGGTACTAGTTTTATTTTGTTGTATTTATCTGTGACACCTTAAAGGCCGGTCCGTGAATATATTGTCGGGCATAAACCGGTCCGTGGCGCAAAAAAGGTTGGGGACCGCTGTTTTAATGTATATAGAAGAGACTGAAGTTTATATGTTATGGAATTATTTATAGGACTTGTTACAAATCTTCATATGTCTATGATGTGTTATATCGTTGGTTATATTGTAGTGGTTTTCTTATGGGGAGGGTTTTGTTTTCCTTTGGTTTGCTGACCCCCAGACTTGGTCTATTCCAGATGCTCACCTGAATCAGGTAGAGTATAACAGGAAGCCATTTGCTTTTCAGAAGGGTTGGATTCTTTGCTGTATCACCATGTGTTCTCATTAATAAAGTACATTTTACTCCAGTCTCGTGCTATTTTAGTGGAAGTGACCCATGACCGTCGGCCAAAACTGACAATATGACTATTAAAAGTCTGAGTAATACTGTAATTTTCTGCTGCTCATTCCTGTGCAATATCCCATCTGACCTCCCGTCATATTTCTTTTCAAGATTTTCTTATTTAATCACTAGTGTACATATATTTATAGATACATATATATATATATATATTTTTAGTCATCTTTTCTCTTTTACCACGTCTCTCTAATATTTTGCTCTTTACTATTTTTCTATTTTTTATTTTATTTTATTATATTTTATTATATTTTCTTCTACTGTACCATGCTGCTGAGTGACTGCTGCTCGTCAAACACATTTCATTGCAATGTTGACCCTGTGCTAACTTGCATATGACAAATAAAACTGAAAACTGATAAAACTGAAAACAGTAAAGGCAAAGGGAACACATCAAGTAAGGATTTCACACTCCCACTCACAACGGCACTTTCAAAGCATAAAGCCAAATGCTTCAAAATTTCATTTTGAAGCATTTTAAAAATGAATGTGTTTGAGTTTCATTGCTCCAAAGCAATGTTTTCATATAAGCAAGATAACAACCAGTTTGCAACCATGTAAGTACAGTCCTCTATTGTGAACAGACGTGTTGGCAATCTGTCTGCGTTTATAAATTAGACAACAGTTATTTGCAGATCTTCATCAATCTGCCTGAGAGTGATTGCAGTCAGTCTGAGTTGGACTGCAACTGTTTTGAGTCAGGTTGCCTCCAAGGAGGCAGTTTATTATTTTCCTTTCCTAGTTGGACAGATGGCTGTTGTTTTGTTTTTACTGTAGTGTGCTGGGCCATTAATGGCTCAGGGGCTGCAGCGTATCCGCGCCAACACCTAAGGCCAACGTGGAATCACCGGTCAGACTAACATAAAGAAAGAATCTGTTAAATTACACATTTGTATTCATTAAGTCACAGACAATGAAAACAAGCAGAAATCAAGATGTAATATTTTTATAATTTTATTGATGTTAAATTAAAGTCCCAGCTTAGTTATGTTATCAGTGCAAGTCACTTCAATCTGTATAGCACCAAAGGAAACAATGGTGTTTTCAAGGTGCTTCACACTGTAAGGTAACAACTTACAGTATTAAAAAGAAAACCCCAAAAGAACAAACCCCTCTGAGCAAGCACGAGGCGACAGTGGGAAGGAAAAACTCCCTTTTAAGAGGAAGAAACCTTCGACAGAACCAGGCTCAGGGCGGGGTGGCCATCTGCCGCGACCATTCCTGGGGATTTCAAAAATGACTTGATCTGATCTAAATGTAAAACTAGCTCATTTAAAGTGTCCAGTGAGTTTTAGAAAATATTTTGCTGTTGATATCACGATGTCACTATAAAGTGGAAACTTTGTTTCTTCCCTTACACCTCCCAAAAAATGCCCGCACCGATGAGAAGCACTTAGATATGCAACTTGGTTCTGTGAATATCTTTCTTTTGAAAGTTTTAACAATATCTTCATCAAGATCTTGGAAGTTTAATTGCCAGAATGTCACCAAAGATGCATGCTTCCATCTTTTACAGAGGGATTTGAAAACCCTCTCGCTGAGTTTCTTGAACTTCTCTGGTGGGATTTTGTCGTATCTGGCCCTGATTTCAGTCCAGATTTTCATGGTAAGCCGGTTGGAGATAGCTTCAGCACTTTCAATGCTGAAGACTGTGCCTGATTTTTTTGAAACCTGGGAAATCAGTCCTTCCACAAAGATTTCCACTGAAAATCTGCATCTTTCTTTCTTTTCATATGATTCCAGTCTATCAGTAACTGTTACTGCCAACAGGTGTTCTTGGAATACTGAGGTAGTTATGATATTAAATATTGGTTGTTCCATTAAATTCATTGAATCCTCCTCCCCACTCCTCCCCATTTTCAATGATATTAGTGACAATTTATGTAATTTGTCACAAATATCAGTGAAAATCGCATTAGCAATGCAGTCAAAATAATTCTGCACTTTTCGGTCTAAATGCAAATCCATCCCCTTGAATTTGTCCAAGAGTAGATCCAACAAACGTTTTTGGTGAGAATGAGGGCACTTTAAAAGTTTACCAAGCTTTGAAAGCACAGCCTGAATTAATGTCTCTAACCATCTTTCAAAGTCTGTTTTTTCAGGTGGCTCACAGTCTACAGAAGATCTGTGATGCTGTATCTTTTTATATGACTCCGTTTGACTTACGTTTGTTAACGGTGGGATGCTGGCTTCATGTTCAACACAGGATTTCTGCTGCTGGGGATCTGGAATTGGATTGTTTTCTGGTTTTGCAGCACTGTGTTGGTCAGCATTTTGACAGCTTTCTTCTGTGTTAGCTGTTTCTTGGCTGTTAGCATCTATATTCTGTGCTGTATCAAACTCCTGCTCAGCAGAATCGTCCAAAAATTTCACACGTGGCAAAACCGTTTTGCCAGTAGTGGTGTGGACAGAACAGTTTTTATGTACAGGGGAGTTCTGGGAAGACCTCAGCGGTGATACTGCTACTGACTGTGCACACAGGTCCATTACGTCCTCTACAAAACCTACAAGCCGCTTAGCGGTGAAGCAATCCGGATAGCCTGAGATAAGCTCTCCCCACTGCTTGATCGAAAAACTACTGAACAAGTTATTCAAGAGGGATACCAAAGCATGTACTGTAGAATTATCCCCATTGGTCTGAACTGTTTCATCATTTGTCATTGTGTTACAGTTCGAGCTTGCCATTTCACTTTTTTGTTTTTTATGTCTAAAATGTTGTTTTGTGTTAAACTCCGTGTTTGAACGTTTAAAGCGCTGCTGTCCCGCTGTGTGAATGCGTTTCAACTGAACAGCCAGGTCTATATATAAGGTCGGTTTAAGGTTTCTTTGTAACGTCACCTGACGTTTCTTTGTAACGTCACCAGTCAAAGGACTGGCCCGCCCCGTCATAACGAAAGGGGCGGGACAAATCTGTTGCTTAGCAACTGAAAAAAAGGCACACCGCGCCGAATGCTACATCCGGCCTGCGACGGTACACCGCCTCCGCACCACCGTTTAAACATGAAGTGTGGATGTTAGAAGATCCCAAATATGGTGAGCTACTGGGAAATTACTCACGTTTTTGTTCTTGAGAGTGAGCGATAATAAGCGACATTTTATTGAGAAATTACAGTAGTCTGTCTACAAAAACTACAAAAATGACCTAAATAAGACAGAAGTACACATTCATTTTTATCGTTTTGTCAACAACAGGGCGCATGAGGTTTGTTCAGTATTTGTTGTGTCTACAAGGCTCAGGCGCCCCCATGAAGTGTCTTATTTGTATAGTTGAAAGCATTATAAAGGAACGCAAAACTAAATTACATATAATTATAATTCTTGGCACTTTCTGGTGTGTGTGAGTTAGTGTTTCTCTTTTATGATTTGTGGGTCCAGCATCAAATTCAGAATCCTTCCCATCACACATGAGGTCTTGAATAATCATCTTATTTTAAAGACCTCGTAGTTTGATAGTTTGCTCTCAGACTGTGGGCTTCCTTGTGGTTTTTAGGATATTTAGAAGTAGAAGGGGATCATCCTTCTGTGGAACCAGCTCCCAGTTTGAATGCAGGAGACGGACACTATCTCTACTTTTAAGATTAAGTTTCAAAGTTACCTTTTTGCCAACGCATATAGCTAGGGCTGAATCAGGTGACCATGAATCCTCCCTTAGTTACCCTGGGACTACCCTGCTGGGGGATTCCCACCATGTGTTTATACACCTCTCTGCATTCAATAATTAGTTCTTGTTCATCTCTGGCTCTCGTCCACAGTGTGTCTTTTGTCCCCTTTTTCGTCTCCTCATCCCCAAAGGGTCGCAGCGGGCTGCCCCTCCCTGACCGTGGTTCTGCCAGAGGGTGCTTCCTGTTAAAAGTGAGTTGTTCCTTCCCACTGTATTGAGGTTTTTTCTTTTTAATTGTAGACTTTCTACCTTACAATCTATACCACCTCGAGGAGACTGTTGTTGTGATTCAGCTCTGCATAAATACAATTAAATCGAATTAAGTGGGTTCAGCTGTTTTGTGAAATAAATGTGAGTGACATGGTAAGTAATAGCCTGCATGTAACTCATGGTAAAAAGAGCAATATCGCCCCCTCCTGGTTCAACCTTTTTTTCTTTGCAGTAATCTTTCCAATAATAATACATATGCACTAACCTCATGCTTGCTGTTAACAATAGCCTAAAGACACAAAATCAAGTTTAGTTTTTTCCTTAAGTTTATGTTTTTTTTTATATGGTTGGCATTTATTTTGTTTCTTTTTAATAATTAAATTGATTCTATTGATTGTTTGCCAAGCACTTGAGGTCTCTGCTTAGACTGTGCTACTGGGATCACTGATTTAAAAATGAGGCAAAAGCACCAAAGTTGTGCTCAAAAATAGTACAGTGAGCTACAAGCTGTTGCTGTAGTAATTCTAACACACTTATTGTTTTTTAAATACATACATGTTTAGTTCTTTTAAACCTAATTATATATATTTTTTTTTTTTGCAAAAGTGTCACCTAAACACCCAAATATACGTAATTCAAAACTTACTTTAATTATTACCCATTTGGCTGGTAACATGGACCCAGTCTGATGGATAGTTACTGAACAGATAGTCTTTTCTTTAAAGGCTGCATTCAGAGCAAATCATTGTAAAAACAAGACAAGTAATAACTATAATACTAAACTACAATAGAGAGAAAATCCAGTAAATATAATTATATTATGTAAAAAATATACAAATATTTACCTCTAATTTAAAAAGACATTACAAGGGTACTAGTTTCATTTTAATCTCAACATAATCTAAATTGACACTAAATCAGTTTAAATATTACAGCTGAAGGTGATTTTAATAAATGTACTGCTGCTTGACTTTGTTTTACTACTGCAGTATAATTTATCATGTACAAAAGCTCCAAATGTTGTTTCTCTGACTTAATGTTCTGATGACGTTTGTGTTACTTTGCAGGAAATAGTCAGGACCCAGATGAACCTGTGCTGGAATTCAGTGTGGGTAAGTAATATGAGCATTTATGAAGGCTGTCCATGACCTGTAATTAAATTTAGCGTCATTAGTGCCACTCATTGCAAGTGACAGTGCACATGCTTTCAGCATGGAGTCTGCTCTTATGGTAGCAAAATAAATTCAGAAAATCTCCATCAAAAAGCAGCTCAGCAGCAGAAATATATATGGTCAGCTGGTTGTGAGTTAATGAGCATGTGAAATCAGTGTGAACATTTTGAAACAACAACTCTCCAACCTCGTAATTGTAAGACTGCCTGTGCAGCCACAGGAGCCTTCAGAGAGTCTTCCTGCTTGTCTCTTGGGTTGATTTGCTCATGTTTTCTCACCCAGTCAATGACTGTAAAAGGGCTGGACTAATTGGAGGCAGGTGTAATTGATTGCACTGATATGCTAGTCTACTTACAGCCCACATTACAAACACTGCTGTGTTATTTTGTCTCTCAGTGCAGGTATGTAATGTGACAAAACCTCTAATGATCTGATATGTTTGGGATGGATGGGCTGTGAATTATATAGTGAATTGTCTTATTTTGTCGCTCTGTGCAGGCTTTCTACTTACAGGGTGGTGGGTCTCAGAGGACAATTGCTACCCCTGTTGAAGTGAACAACGTGTGGAGTGCAACTGGCTTTGTGGCATAGCTGGCTCTGGCCTTGGACTGTGTGTTTTTACTTTGTACCTAAATGGGACACTGGACTTCTAACTACTATTCATTGTGTTTATAAATAAAATTTTAGAATTTTATTGACTGTCATCTTTTTGCCCACGGTTGGTCAGACCTAGAATCTCTTTGTGTGTGTGTGTGTGTGTGTGTGTGTGTGTGTAACATCAACAGGGTTTTGCATAAAAGAGTGTGAGCAGGTCAAAAGGTCAATTCATTTATTGTAGTTTTATGGCAGCACCCTCTAGTGGCCTTGAAGCAAACAGTCTCCTAACTAAGCCATGGCATCTCTGGTCTCTCCTACTTTTGTGTGCTCTGCTGGAGGAGCAGCATTGGATCTAGTGATACTGAGTAAGCTGATTAGGACAGGCCTGGAGAAATGTGGTTTGCATGAAGTATCAGGAAAAAAACAACCTTGTATTGTAAAATAATAATACACGAATAATAAATACTTTTCATGACATTCAGATTTCTGGACTCACGAGTTCATAGAACATTAATGTTACGAAACATTGAGAAGTCTTAAAACTACATTGTATACTTATTATTTATTTACTTTAATCAGATTTGACTGGTATTTTTAAACATTACGTTTTTGTTCCTTCAACTATTGTATTTAAGCTTATGACTCACTCACAGTATGTTTATATAACTGCCTAAAAAACGGTGAGGATGTGGCCGCAGTGGCTGAGAAGCAAGAACTTTGCTTTTTCTTTTTTTTTTTCTTTTTTTTTTTTTAATTGGGAAGCATAAATGAACATACCAGAAAACCCTGCACGAAGGAGCCATATTTGTTTTTTGTGTGTGCATAAGATGAAGCTTTAGTATTATTACACATATGATAAGGATGTTAGCATGCAACACACAAACTCAAGTGGTGTTGCCAAGATAGTTGCTGACTGGCAAGAAACTTCTAGAAGAAATCTGGTGACAGTCCAAAGCACAAATGAACATGTTTAATACTCGTGCAAGACCCTGTGGGAAGGTGCCAGATTGCTGTATTTTGTGTGAATCAGGAAAAGTGCACGGTGATGACTAAAGCTTATAAAACATCTCTCTCCTTATGTGTGCATATATGAGAAAGAAAATTCTGCCAAAGCAACTTTAGCTTCTTGCAAGCATCAGTACACAAAGGATGCTAACACAAAGCTAGCCAAGAACCAAGAGTGATTTTAACGTTGAACGTATGCCGACCCCAGCAGCCAAAGGGAGCTCCGGGGAGAGCTTCTTGGGGTCCAGTGATGTGTCCTGAAGAGACGACATGAGCTCTCCCTCCTGTAGGCCCACCCCAGCAGTAGGTGCTGTCTGTCTCATTCCGAGTTAACTGCTACTCCTCTACATCTAAACGAGCCAGTTGAGGAGGTTCAGGCATCTGACAAGGGTGCCTCTTGAACGCCTCCTGGGTGAGATGTTCCAGGCATGTCCCACCAGGACAGACAGGACACACCCAGGACATGTTGGGGAGATCACAGCACTCAGCAGAGAATGCCTCAGTGTCCCCCAAATAATGGAGGAGCTGGCTCGGGAGAGTAAGGTCTGGGTCTTCTCTGCTTATGCTACTGCCACCGAAACTGGACACCAGATAAGCTCAGAAAAATGAACAACCTGTTTAAATAAAGGTTAATTTAAAAAAAAAATGTTTGTCATTAGCTAGTCTGTGTACATGTACTTCTTCTCCAGTGTTGAAAATGTTAAACTCACAACCTGCACATTTTCTGGTTGCATCATCAAATAAATACCCCCAAAAGTAGTCTGAGTACTTTTACACTGGTTTTATGCTGCGATATTTTCAAAGTCTTTCACTGAACACATTCAGTCACACATTGTTCATAATTTATTGGAAGTTTATTGTTTAATGTCCTGTCTAAATAACTTCAGTCACCATTTGTATTCATTAATGAATAACTGACTTCCAATATTAAAAGAAATAGAAACTGTTGTGCTGTTGTTCACGTAGAAGGGCCTGCTGCTGGATGTCCAGACTTTGTGCGTCAGCAGGAGGGTCAGGGTACAGGGTTCGAACCTCCTCATGAGATGTCGTATCTGCTGGATAAAAGCAAGCTACATCACATCAGGGATTGTCCTAGAGCTGCCCTACAGTAACAATCAACTGACTAATATATGAAATACTTGCAGTAGCACAATAATAAACACAAAGCAAAAAAGTGTTTAGTGAAGATAAAAAACCTCATCAAAGTTTTAGTTTGGATAAAGGGAGACAGAGCACCAATCTAAACAAGTCTAAACCATCTGGCACCTCCACACTTGTAAGAACAGCATGACCAAAGTGATTGTAGGAGGAAACAACCTTGACTTCCTTTACATAGCTTAGTACTGAGAATAAAAGAAAAGCATGATTAGAATTATTTGTGCTTCTTCTTCTTTCGGCTGCTCCCTTTAGAGGTCGCTACAGTGGATCATCCGCCTCCATCTCTCTATTTCTAGCATCCTCCTCAGTCACACCAACCCCCTGCATGTCCACCTTCACTACATCCACAAATCCTTTCTGTGGTTGTCTGAAAACATCATCCACGGAGACTCTTGCCTGATCTCATCTGTCAGCCTCTCCATCACCAGTGCAAACAAGAAGGGGCTCAGAGCCTCTCTCTGATGTAATCTCAACCCATCACATACTTCTCTGCCCCTCAGGACTTTCTTATGCAGCACCACAGTTACTCTCTTCGCACCTTATCATAGCCTTCACTCCTACCCTCTCTATGCCTCCCGTCTCCATCCTCTTCAGAGTTGCCTCACTTCCTTCTCTAATTCAATTTTCGTCCAAAGTACTCCTTCTCCCTTCTCAACACACTTTCTTCACATTAGCACATTTCCATCTCTATACTTGGTTACTCTCTTCCAGCACAATTTATGTGCCTTGCCATTCATTAAAAATCATTTTCTCCTTAGTGTCCAGCCTCACATACAACTCACTACAAGCCTTTTCCTGTGCCAGTGACACCGCTCTCTTTGCTGTGCACCTAGCCTTTTAGTACTCCTTCCTTCAGCTCCCTGACTATCCCACTCTTTCTTTGCCAGTCTCTTCCTTGAATACATTCCTGAATCTGTTATTATTTGTGCAATGAAAATTAAATCAAGAAAGATTTTGCTTTTACAGTCTCACTGCAGGTTGATACATTATAAGCACGCCTGTGGTTCACATAAGCATTAAAAGCTTGTATTACTCCCTGATGTTTTGCCTGTTAGCATGTGCAGCAGCTGGAGAAGGACTCCTAGCTGAAGACAGGACAGCTTCTCGATGTGCAGATTGGTCGTCTTCTACGAAGAAGCAAAGGAGAAAAACCCCAAATTAAACAGAACAACTACTTCTAATAACAAACAGACGTCTCTCTAAAACCGTGGCAGCAGTTCACCATGTCAAATGCTTTCTTGTCGTGCACAGTGACTATAACAATCAGCCCCACTGGCTGCACTGTCCTGCAGTGACATAAGTTAATTCAGCATTGCTATAAAACAATGAGGCTATTACGTTTGACCTGTACTTGCAGAATACATTCCAAAGCTTTTGTTTCCTAAAGCATTCGTCCTTCTTTGTGAGCAGTTTGTGACAAAAGAAAAGCCCAGAAACAGGCACCAGTTCAAAGGCATTTCTCAGATGATTTGCTGTAAACTTGAATACAAGCACAGATGAATAAATGTCTTGTAAAACATTGTACTGAATACATTCTTCACTACGAATATCAAATTAAGATCACACGTTAACAGCCCAGAGTTAGTATCGTGTCTTTGCCTCACCACATCTGGGGGTTAACTGGGTTAAATTCAACATAGCAGCGTCTCTAAATGACTGATTCTAAGCCTGGCACAAAAGATAGAAATCCCTGTTGTTCTGGCATCTTATGCCTGCACACATTACCCTGCTGTTCAGTGGTGCCTGACTGCAATACCTGTTTACCAGATTGTAGTGGGTCTCGTGTGAATCTGTGCAACCCATCTGAACCTCCAGTTGTCACCGCTCTTTCCTCAGACACCAACGTAAGGCTGACAGCAAACTGAACACTTCCTGTTGATCACCTGAAGCACGACAGGGGACTGAAGGCAGGGCAGGGATCAGGAAAATAAAGGTTTATAATTTGCACAAATCTTACCCTGCTGGCTGGGAATTTCATTGGGTGGTGGGTGGTTTGGTGCTGACACTGAGCAATTCTGTGAATGCATTTTTATTTATTTATAGAGTTGTCATACAGGGCAAAATGTGAAAAAATTTGCAGTCTTTGCAATGAGTTACTCAGAGTTCTAGACGAGCGCTGGCTAAAAACAGAGGAGGGCCTAGATGGCGCAAGATTTGCCAGCTTTTTCTGCAAGGTTGGGATGGGCGGAGAGGGCTGCCTCTGCAGGACGACAACTAGATTCTTTCTTTGTCATTCTTTGACAACGACACAGCGAGCTGAAGCACTCCTGTCTTTTCAGGCTTACTGTACCTCATAATTCAACCGTGAGTTAAATCAAACCAGTCGTCGTCTGATTTTTGTTATGTTTAAAAACTATAGTGTCACCGTCTGCCTGAGAAATATTCTGCTACAAGTGGGCTTTGGTATTGTTTTTCTCTCCTTTTCTCTCCCTCTATCGCCTGGGCGGAGGCCATTGTGGGCTCCCGCCTTTGGCCTACATACCTGGGAGATGGTGAACACCTGCGTCTCATTAACCGGCCTCTACTTACGGGAAGAAGTTAGACTGCTCTTTGCTGGATTGTTGCTTGACTCATGTTAGTGAAGTCCTGGCTAGGACACTAGTAATCTAGTTCTCTTGGATTTTGAATCTTGTGCTAACACGTCGTTTCCCTGTGTACAGACACCCTGGACCTGCCCTTGTTCCTTACAGAAATTCTGGTACGAGAGAGGAGTGAGAGACTGGTGAGACGCCAAGAGAGACAGAAGGAGAGTGAGTGTGTTCCCCCTGCTTTTCCCTGCAGATTCCCTGGAGACCTGATCCCTGCACCCTTGTCTATAGCACTTTGACACTGTCGCACATTTAACTTGGTCTAACACAGGGCCATATAGGTTTTTCCCCTCTTAATAATAAACAACTTCATTTAGGAATTGCATTTTGTGTTCATTTGTGTCATCTTTGTTTAATATTTAAATGTATTCATCAATTTCAGAGAAAGCTCACATACTCAATACCAACAAGAAGAAAGAACTACAAATGACTAAAGTTGCAGTGAGGAAGTGAGATCTGACTAATGACAGGAAGTAAAAAGAGTCATCAGTTCAGAGACTGTGACAGTTGAGATCGACAACAAGAAAGACGTGAGGCAGAGAAGCACGATGGATGAATTCAGATGGATTCAAATGTTTTTATCTCTGATGCTGATGATTCTGATTCCAGGTAAGGATACAGGAAACATTTTATTAGCAACAAAACTAAATATTATCAGTATTACTATGGTCAATAAACTTTACAGTAAATAAGAAAGCTGAGCATGTACTGTTGTTTTAGGGAAATATGGGACATGTTTACAGACCCGAGTCTAAAATCTTCGCTCTGATTGTAAAACTGCTGCATTCTAATTTATCTTTCATATTTCTCATCAATCTTCTCAACAGTATCTGAAACTGAAATATCCATTTTTATGAAAGTTGGAGATGACGTCACTCTGCCTTGTCTAAATGTGATAGATGAGCAGAATAACTGTGACAGTACTGAGTGGACATTTGTTTCAAGACACAAAACAACAGTAGAGCTGATCACACTTGGACAGACAAAGTCAAATCAGACAGACTGAGTGTTACAGCGAACTGTTCTCTGGTTATTAAGAAGCTCACATTTGAGGAAGTTGGTCTTTATTCATGCCTACAGTACAAATTAGGAGAAATACAAACTCTAAACGCTCTGGTTCATCTGTCTCAGGTTAATCTTTTTATTATTAGTCATTGGGAAGCACCTACAAAGAAATCCGTCACAATGAGAACCTGTTCTAACCATTTGATTTTGTGACCAAAGGTGCTGGTGTAATGACTTGTAATTGTGACAGCCCTGACACTTTGATATAAGTACTTGCTTTTGATGAATATATTATCTGTTTTGATTAAGGGACTTGCTTTTGAAGCATTGACTACTTATTTTGAGCAACTGACTTTTCTTTTTGATGAGGTGACTCACTTTTGCGAGTTATCCACCATGTTTTGCAGTTTGCACCAATTGTTTTGAGAAGAGCCTTAGTAGTGGTGCAGAGATCAATTCTGTTGTGAGAAATGCACCAAAGCAACTGAGAAAAACTGTAAACTGCTCTGTGGTGACATATGGACAGTGTCATCACACCGTGAATTGGCTGATTAAACGTCAAGATATGAACAAAGATGACAAAGAAATACTGACCTCACAGACTGACTGCTCCACTACTGTGACCCGTTGGAAGTCTCACTATATCTATCCATCAAGATATGAGAAAATGAAGTGTGACGTGACTGATGCTAACACAGGAAGTGTGCAGCTGTTTACCTTTAGCTGTCAGACCTCAGATGAGGAAACAGGTGAGCTCACGATCAGCTGTTTAAAACAACTAAAAATAGCTAAAATATTAATTAGATGTATTTCAGGTGTTTGGGCAAAATAGCTTTTGTTGTGTTTATAATTTTGGGGCGATCGTGGCTCAAGAGTTGGCAGTTTGTCTTGTAATCGGAAGGTTGCCGGTTTGAGCCCCGGCTCCGACAGTCTCGGTCGTTGTGTCCTTGGGCAAGACACTTCACCTGTTGCCTACTGGTGGTGGTCAGAGGGCCCGGTGGCGCCAGTGTCCGGCAGCCTCGCCTCTGTCAGCTTGTGGGGATAGGTTAATTGATTAATCCAAAGTGCCCATAGGTGTGAATGTGAGCACGAATGATGTCTTTGTGTGTTGGCCCTGCGACAGACTGGCGACCTGTCCAGGGTGTACCCCGCCTCTCGCCCTATGACAGCTGGGAGAGGCTCCAGCACCCCCCGCGACCCTAAGAAGGATAAGTGGAAGCGAACGGATGGATGGATGGATGGAAGGGGAGACCTTGGCAGTACAATAATGGTAACATTTAACAATTTCAACCTAACACTCAAAAACACAAAAGAAAAGAAAACTAAGAACTAATGGAAAGAATATAACTGAAACCACAGGTAATAATAAACACAATGCCAATTTATTTGTCTCACAATCTGATACATTTGGTTTTGGGTTTTTTGCTTGTTTTTCACAGGTACATTATGATAAAGATGATGTTTCAATAAAGTATGAAAGCACTGGAGGCTCTGGTGTTTCTGTCAGATACCACTGATCCACAACATCAGCTCAGCAGAAAAAAACTGCTGTTGTATTATCAGTATAATCTTATCTAGTTTAATAGATTTAATCCTATTGTTACGGCTCTGGCCATCTTTTGAATCACAGTGGCTGGATTTTGCTGGCAGCTGCTGATTGGTTCCATCATCAAGTGGCTGTTTTAAAAATCCTCTCCAGCAGTCTCCCCGGCAGTAGCTGACAGCAGCAGCAGGCCCGTCCTTGGCCTCCAAACCATCTATGACAGATCTGGGTGTGTGATTTCAGAGAACTGCCAAGTTTTGTATTTAGTGTGTTGATACTTTGACTTTTAACTAAGCACTGAAGCAGAAAGAGAGAACTGCCTTATTATTTTCTATCATTTTTTTCCCTTGTTTATTCAATTAGCGAGTTGGGGGTAGCGCTCGGCTTTTGTTTGTTTTAGATTTCTAAATGACCGTTATGGGTTTTGTAGCATGAGTTTATTGACCGTTAAATACCATTAAATCTGTATCAGTTTCTTCCTTCTTATTGCTTACAATAATGTCATCTGGAGATAAAATGTTTTTCTATTCATTTGTTATCTGCCCACAACTAGTTTTGCTCTAAATGAATGCCTGGCTCATTAGGTGTTTGTCTGGTCTCTAGATTTATTTGTCTTTTTTCATTTCCTATTTTATTTTGGTTAGTTTTCTTTCATTTCTTGGTAGCTTTACTAACACCTTTGCCAACTCTGCCGTGATTGCCTTGAGCTGGGTGTATTTACCTTCACCGGTTTCTGCCTCCCAATTTGTGTCTTGTCTTCCCTTTGCCCTTTTTAGTTTACTGCCTTTGCTGTGATAGTTTCCCTAACTAATCTTATCTTCCTTGCGTCAAGCTGGATTTTGATTTTGGGTGTCCTGTTTTTACTGTTCTTATTTTGTATTTAGCCAAAAGAAAAAAATCCACTGGGTAACTTGAATAATACCGACAGGCCTGTGACTGAAACACTGGTTATCACAAATAAGGTGTTCGTGATATATTTGTTGAATTTAATTTGCTGAACTCTAGGGTTTTAAACACTAGAGCATATTGATGAGCATATTAATATATTATATATAACATATTAATGAGCATACTTATTTACCAATTTCACAGATTATTGTTAAATGCTACTGCTGATAACCCCTGAACCACAGCCTCTATTCTCACCACTTACCGTTTTCTGTCAGAAACCAAGAGTGTCGCTACGAACCCAAAACATTTGGGGGCCTTACCTTCCCTTAATTTTTTTAGATTTTCACTTGTAACAGCAGATTCTTAAAAAAACAGTAAAATGAGCACACCACATTGTAACGAACACACTTCCTCTCGACCTCATCAGGGGGAAATTACTTAAGATTAACGGTGAGGAACTGTTGGGTTTCACTCCAATAGCATTATCTGCTATATTTCCTGTACCTGCAGTTGTAAAATCAATTCATCAATTCATTGAGTCTGACACATTAACTGTCATGCACCTTCTGATTTAAAATATTTTAAAAAGGGGAGCTGCATTATTCCAAAAAATATCTCACATTCGACTTCTTTATTCATTTTTTTTTTTTCAATGTCAAACACATCAATGTCACAAATCAACTGTGAGAATGACAAAAATATGAACCTGCCAAGTCTTCATATAAATTTCCTTTAGAAAAAATGTTTCAGAAAAGCTGATTTACTCCAGCTGTGTAACATTATCATCAACATAAATGAGAGACGACTAAAAATTGCTAAATTTGTGGTGAAACATGACAAATGACAGGAAGTACAAACCGTCCTGAAGGGTCATCAGTTCAGAGACTGTGACAGTTGAGACTGAGAACAAGAACGAAGTGAGACAGAGAAGCAGAATGGATGAATTCAGATGGATTCAAATGTTTTTATGTCTGATGCTGATGATTCAGATTGTAGGTAAGGATAGAGGAAACATTTTTATAGCAGTGAAATAATAATCGTATCAATATTATTACAATCACTTACCAATAACATGAATAAGACAGCTGAGCATGATCTGCTGTTTCAGGGAAGCATGTTTATAAAGTTGTTTCTAAATTGATTTTCACTCTTATTGTAAAAAGTGCTGTATTCTAATGTTTTTTTATTGGTTTTCTTCAATGAAGATTGTTGATGACGTCATTCAGCCTCGTCTAAATGTGATGACCAGAATAACTGTGATGGTACTAAATGTTTTTTTATTTCAAGAAACTAACAGCACAGCTGATCAACCTTCGACAGATCGGTGAAAAGGCCACAACTAAACCAGACAGATTGATTATTGAGGTGAAATGTTCTCTCTCTGTTATAAAGTATTACCCTATTTACTGAGCAGGATACAACACAGTGAAGTGTGAGGTGACTGATACAGACACAGGAAGAGTGCAGCCATTTACCTTCAGCCCTCAGCCCTCAGGTGAGGAAACAGGTGAGCTCACGATCAACTGTTTAAGATGACCTCAAATATTAGTTTGATAGATTTTACATTTTTAAGATCTTTTTTTCATTAACAACTTGTGAAATAATGACACACTTTTTGGTTTGGTTTTGTCATTTATTCAGCTGAAGCAAACACAACAAAGGAACCAGCGAGAAAAACTGAAAGCAGCACAAAATCAGAACCAAACACAATCAGCAATCCTTCAAAATCACGTAAGATTATGATGATTAAGCAGGAAAAACACGTTTTCTTTTAGAGTTTTAAGGAGAGTTCTTACTTTAGTTTACATCTTTTTTCCTAATGAATATTATTTACATTTTGATGACAGAAAATCACTTACCTATCCTATAGGAAACATAAGATGTAACATTTGATATGATGGTGTGGTTTTGGCAGGAAACATTGTTCACTTGAGTATCATGGCTGTTAAATGGTGTGAAACGTTTTTCAAACATTAACATGCAAAAATGTTTCAAATTTGTTTTGTCTGCTTTATCGCAGCTATTTCGTGGTACATCAATGGAGCTATTGGTTTGGTCGCACTGCTGATAACAGCTGTGTGTCTCATCATAAGGAAAAGAATGAAAGGTGAGAACATTTACAGATACAACATTTGTAAGTTGTTCTATGAATGTTAGAGTTGACTGTTTTTGTCTTTCCAGGAAACAAAATGCAGAAGAATGAAAATCCTGTGAGTTTTGAAACATATAATTAAATATTCCTATATCTGCCACTAAAAAGACAATTAAATAAACCGCTCATCTTTGAGGGAGTGTTAACAAGAACTAAACTGCCTTCATAGAAATGCTTTTCCACCAGATGTAACCGCACTATTGTCTGTTTTTCAGGGACTGAGTTCAAACCCTGCAGAGACTCAAACCAATCAGAACTCGGTGAGATCACCCACTACACCTAGAGTTAAAAACACTTCTTCTTATTCTCTAAAAAATTGTAAATGCATGACACTAACTGAAAAAGCATCCAAAAGATAAGAAAGTTAGGCCAAAAATAAAATCAGTAGACCACACCATGAATCGTAAAACCTGAAGTAAGAGGTCAAAACACAAATGCAATATCTTGAGACACCATTTCTGAGAAATTAAAGTGATGAATGAAGAGTTGTTTATGTTGCATTACAGTGAGACATATTTTCAAGGATAGCTGTTGGCAAAGTAGGATCCAAGTGCAGAACTCAAATCCATGTTAAACTTAAAAAGCAGCTTTATTGCTGACCTTAGCAGGCCAAAATGCAAAACACAAAATAATTCAGGCAACACTAAAAATCTGGAAGTCACAAACTAGCCTCTAAGGAACATAGAACATAACAAAGAACAGAAGCAAACTGGGGCTTTAAATACACATGAGGAGATTAGGCCATAGTGGAGACTAGGAACTCAGTTGTACGGTGGCCCTGAGAGGCCACTGCAACTTAAGAAAACACCAGCAATAAGAAAAATGCTGCAAAAGCACACAAAACACAACAAAAAGAGGAAAAACGACAACGGATATAGGAAAAAACAGATTTCCAAAAGCACAACGTGTTTCTGGGGAGACAATAACCCGACGGACCAGTTGCAGGAACCAAAATATGCTAAGAATTGCGCTGGGAGACACTTAAAAGAAGTGGAGGATTTATCGGTTTTGTGAGGAAAGAAAAGATGAGTGGTATATGTGTTAGCCTAACTATTAGCCTAAAAATCCATCATCAGTATTATATGAATCATGATAAAACACACCTAGCATGTTTTGCGTCCCTGCAACTGGTCCGTCGGGTTATTGTCTCCCCAGAAACACTTCCCTTTGCTTTTGGAAATCTGTTTTTTCCTATTTCTGTTTTCGTTTTTCCTATTTACGTTTTTTTTCCTATGTCTGTTACCATTTTTCTTATTTCTATTTTGTTTTGTGTGTTTTGCAGTGTTTTTTTTTATTGGTAAATGGACTGATTCTTATATAGCAATTTTCTACTCTCCCAGTGCTTTGACTACTGTAGGGGCACTGTAGGGGTGGCTGTAGCTCAGGTGGCAGAGCAGGTCAGCCACTAATCAGAAGGACGGTGGTTCAATCCCAGGCTGCCTCCTGGCTGCATGCCAAATATCCTTGGGCAAGATACTAACCCCATGTTTGCCTACTGGTGGTGGTCAGAGGGCCCGGTGGCGCCAGTGTCCGGCAGCCTCGCCTCTGTCAGTGCGCCCCAGGGCAGCTGTGGCTACAATGTAGCTTGCCATCGCCAGTGTGTGAATGTGTGTGTGAATGACTGAATGTAGTGTGAAGTGCTTTGGGGTCCTTAGGGACTAGAAAAGCGCTATACAAATGCAGGCCATTTAAACAACATGCCTCATTCACCCATTCATACAAGCACTTCTAAAGGTATAGGTCAATTGAAAAATCTAAATTGCCCATAGGTGTGAATGCAGGAGTGAATGTGAGCGCGAATGGTTGTCTGTCTCTGTGTGTTGGCCCTGCGACAGACTGGCGACCTGTCCAGGGTGAACCCCACCTCTCGCCTTATGACAGCTGGGATAGGCTCCAGCACCCCCGCGACACTAAAAAGGATAAGTGGATGGATGGATATTACTGAGGAGTCAGCATGTTTTTCTCTTCATTGTTTAGGTGGATCCTGAAGTTTCCTATGTCACCATCAGCAACACCTAGAAAACCAAGATAAGGTGTTTTGTTTAGTGATATGTTTGTTTGTTTGTTATTATTTTATCTATATATCAGACAGCTTTTTTCAGATTCGTGTTGATGATGAAATGATGCAGTGACTTCTGCTCTACTGTCAATTTTAAAATAACATAGTTCAAGCTGTTGAAAAAAAAGAATTTGCATTTAATGGAAAGACAATTCTTGAATATTGTTTATGGGTCCAACAGATTTAAAGAAACACCAGTTTTTGGGACAGTGCCCAGCTACATTATAATACACTTATTTTTCCTTTTTTTAAATGAAAATATAATTGGTACCAGGAGTTCTTTGCTATGGATATGAGCAGTTGCTCTAAGAGAAGGCTGGATAGAAAACATACAACTAAAACTATTGCTATTGCTAGACTATTGAACAGCACACAGGATTCAGTGCCATGGTCCTAGAGTTTTGAGTTGTATTTGAGTTTCAAATTTGTGTTCTGAAGATCTTCCTTAGCTTCTATTTTTATTATTTATTACCTGTTTTTACTGTTCATCTTATTTTGAATTTTTCCTCTGTCAAAAGAAAAGAAATCCAAAGTATTGAAAGGAATCTATGCTCTTCATTTTGTTCTCATTTTTATGATGATGGGTAGGTTGACAGTTGAGGTCAGGCAGGAGTCTCTGGTCTATTATGTTTGTGGACAACATTAAGAAACAGGTGAAAGACGGCCTGTAGCGGTGGAGGAGTGTTCTAGAGAGAAGTTGTGTGAATGAGAGGGAGACAGGTTTAACAGAGATGCTTCAGGGAGTAGAGGTAATATAGGTGGAGAAATTCAAATACCTGAGGTCAATGAGCCAAAGCAACATTTATGATGTTATTATCATTGTGTAACCACATCATTTCTTTAGGGATTAATACATTTTTCTGATTCTGATTATGTTTTGTTTTTGTCGTCCAGCCACTGATCAGCAACATCAACTCAGCAGAGAAAACTGCTGTTATATTATCAATGTAATCTCATCTGGTTTTATAGGTAAATATAAACTAGATGAGAACTTTAAAGCAATGTTAACAGTTTTTGTGTTTCACGCTGTTGTTATTTTAATCTGATAGAAGATGTGTATTCAAGTCTTAATCCTCTCTTATAATATGACTGTTGTTAAATGCCTTTAATGCCTTTATAGTTTGTGTAAGTGAAATATGTGCAGTGTCAAAAGTCCAGTATGAGTTTTATAACATGTCTTTCATGATGATTAAATAGAATCTGAATCAATATCTTGAATATTCTTTTTTATAGTAATGTAATCTGGAAAATATGCATTTCTATTAATTTGGTGAAATTCTATTTTTGCAGAACAAATTTTAAACTCTCACAGTTTATGTCTGAGCACTTTTTTGTGTATTATTCCTTTTGTCCGCCAGAGGTCCTCAGTTTTCCAGTATTTGCACAGTCACCTGTTAGAGACTTAGAGACTTAGACTTAGAGCTTTTTATTGTCATTGTGCAGTTTCTTGCACAGCGAAATTGGGTAGCTGAACCACAAAGGTGCTAAAGTAAGAAGAGAAACCAATATACAACGAAGGCGGAAAATAAATAAATAATTAAATAAATAGAATAAAATAAAAAACAGTGTATATGTATACATATGTGAGTGGAACTATATACATGGTGTATGTGTAGGAAACATTGAAACAGACTGGGACCAAAATAATTGCACATGAGCCAAAAATATTGCACAGAACATGGAAAGACTGAGATATTGCACATAGATGATCAACAGCAGTGTCAGGGTGGATGTGTTGGGGAAGTCTTTACACACTCTTAGTTTGCATTAAGAGTTCTGACAGCCCACGGGAAGAAGTTGTTCTTTAGTCTGTTGGTTTTGCACCTGATGGATCTGAGCCTTTTTCCAGAGGGCAGGATGTTGAAGAGGTGGTGGTTAGGATGGAGGTGGTCCTTTATAATTGCCCTGGCTCTGGAGAGACATCTTGAGCTGGCAATTAAGTCCAGGGAGGGGAGTGGACAGCCGATCACCTTCTCTGCAGTTCTGATGACCCTCTGTAGTCTCTTCTTGTCAGCTGTTGTGCAACCAGCGTACCACACAGGGATGGCGTGCACCAGCACACTCTCTATAGTGGCACGGTAGAAGGACACTAGGAGGTCAGTCTGCAGCCTGTTCCATCTCAGCACCCTCAAGAAATGGAGGCGCTGCTGGGCTTTCTTCACTAGAGCTGATGTGTTTGTGGACTGTGTGATTCTTACTCTGAATCTGAATAAGTACGCGGGACCACTGTGTGCGGTAAGACCATCTCTTTTCTTCCTGTATTACCATCTACCGGCATGCATTGCCAGTGCGTAACACGTAATTACACAATCAAACAGTGAACACATACTGCCCATACAACAAATGTACCAGAGACAATTATGAATACACCACATCTCCCCTTTTAAACAAAAACAGAATATTCCTTTTCTCAGGACAGAACTTCTCTTTTTCAAAGCCATACAAGAACATCTGGCAAACAATCTGCATTACATTTTTAACCTTTTGTTTTTGTTTTCTTGTTCTTTTCTTTTCTTAACAACTCTTTTTAGCTTTATTTTACTGTGCTCTACAAAACCCTTATAACACAGTTACATAACAACAACCTTTCTTTTTTTTCTTACAGATCTAACTTTTTAGGTTTAACTATTGGCCACCCTGACTTGGTTCTGACCACATCAGTGTTAACAGGTGTAGCAGGGATCACACTGGGTGTTTGAGGCTTCTGCAACACAGGCACATTAGCAGGTTCATGCACAGGTGAACTTAAAGGAATCAAATGCACACGATTACGCCTCACAGTCCCTTGTGGTAACTCCACTGTGTATGATCGGGGTGTAGAGTGATTTTGGATAACAGTGCCTGTAGTTTTGACATCAGTCACCCAAACTTGCTCTCCTGGGGACAGGCTGCATAAAGGTTTTGCGCGGTGGCGCCTGTTGAAGTTTGCCATGTCCATCATCCTCTTCTCCCTTTCCTTTCGAGCGAGCAGTGCGTTGTCCGGCAGTGTGGGCTCCAGCTGCGATGGAAGCATCGGCAGTGTGGTTCGCAGACGTCTGCCCATTAAAAGCTCTGCAGGGCTGTATCCGGACTGCAGTGGTGTAGCTCTATAGGCAAGAAGAGCTAGATAAGGATCAGCTGCTTTTTTCAGAAGATTTTTTACAGTCTGCACAGCACGTTCTGCTTCTCCATTACTTTGCGGAAACTTGGGACTGCTTGTGATGTGTTTGAAGCCGTATGCTGCTGCAAAGTCTGTAAAGATTTGACCTGAATACTGTGGCCCATTATCAGACATGAGGACCTCTGGGATGCCGTGACGGGCAAAGAAAGATTTCAGGTGAGTAATGACATCGTTTGATTTTGTCCTGTTTAACAAAGCAATCTCAACAAATCTAGAGTGATAGTCAACAGCGAGAAGGTAAGTTTTCCCTCCCAGCTCGAAAAGATCTGTGCCCACTCTCTGCCATGGGTGGGCAGGGTATTCTGTTGGCATGAGTGGCTCACTGTTATTGTGTCTTTCTTGAATACACGTTTTGCACTTGAGCACCATCTCAGAGATTTGTTGACTCAGCCCGGGCCACCACACTGTTTGGCGTGCACGAGCTTTACATTTTACAACACCTTGATGTCCTTCGTGTAGTTTTTCCAGCACCTCGTTTCTCATTGCTGAAGGAATGACAAGCCGTGTGTCTTTTAACAAAAGGCCGTCTTCAACAGTGAGCGTGGCTCGGTCAGGCCAGTAATTTCGCAGTAAAGGCTCTTGTTTTGCATGTTCTGGCCAGCCTTCGGTGCACATGTCCATGACGCGAGCACACACACTGTCGCTTTTCAGTTGTTCCTTCAGTGTTTGCATATATGATGAACTGACAGGCATGTTTGCTACAATACTGTCGACATATATGTCTGTGCTTTCCATTAGCTCTTTGTCTGACAGGTTCATTGGTTTTTTCAGAGGTGAGCATGGACAAAGTATCTGCTGTCCAGAGCGATTTCCCTGGGGCGTACTGCACAGTGTACGAGTAACGCATGAGTCTCATTCTGAATCGCTGGATCCTGGGTGGCAAGAGATCCAGAGCTTGTCCTCCCAGTAAGGAAACGAGAGGTTTGTGGTCCGTTTCAAGACAAAAATGTTTACCAATCAGGAAATCACGAAAACGCTCACACGCCCATGTAGATGCCAGTGCCTCTTTTTCCACTTGTGCGTATCGTTGTTCTGTAGGAGAAAGGGACCTCGATGCATACGCCACTGGTCGCCATCCTTCTTCCCACAGCTGCAAAAGAACACCTCCGAGACCATAGGATGAAGCATCTGCTGATACTTTAATGTCTCTGTTGGGGTCATACATTGCGAGCACTGGGGGTGAGGTCAGGGCATCTCGTAATGTTTTGAAAGCTCTCACTTGGTCAGTTCCCCAATACCATGCGTTCTTTTTGGAAAGAAGATCTCGCAGGGCTTTGTCTTTTTCAGCTAAATGGGGGATGAACTTGCCCACTTGATTCACCATGCCCAGAAAACTGCGCAACTCTGACACATTAGTTGGCTCTGTCATTTCTGTAATTGCCTCCGTTTTCTTCGGGTCAGGACTGATTCCTGTATCCGCTATGATGTGACCCAAGAAAGCAACCTTGCTCTGGGAGAGCTCGCATTTTTCAACATTCAGCGTTATGCCTGCTTTTTCCAGTCTTTGCAGTGTAGCATGGAGACGGGAATCGTGCTCCTGATGGTTACGTCCCCACACCAACACATCGTCAATGTGACACACCACTCCTTCGAGACCCTCGATGACCTCCGCCATCATGCGCTGAAAGTGTTCGGGCGCTGAGTTGATCCCAAACGGTAGGCGGTTAAAGTGGAACCGCCCAAAGGGTGTGATGAAGGTGGTGAGTTTGGCAGACTCATCGGACAGGGGAATCTGCCAGAAGCCCATGTTGGCATCCAGTTTGCTAAACACTTTGGCTCCTGCGAGCATTCCGAGACTTTGTTCAACCGATGGCAGCACATATTTTTCCCTGCACACATACTCATTTAGTCCGGTAAAGTCTACGCAAAGTCTTAGCCTAGGGCTGTTTTTCTTTGGAACAACAACCATGCCGGCACACCAATCCGTTGGTTCCTCAACTCGGGTAATGACACCAAGCTCTTCCATTCGTTGGAGTTCCTCTTTTACCCTTCCCATCAGAGGCAGAGGAAGCCTTCGCGGAGTTTTGAGTGAGTACGGCATAGCATTCGGTTTGAGTTTAATGTGATAGGCCCGCTGCACTTTCCCTAGACCATTGCAAAGTTTAGGGTAAGTAGTCTTCAGAGTGTCCATTGAAACCGCGTCAACTCGCACCAGCAGGCCAAGAGCTGTAATGGCGGGCAGGCCTAGCAGTGGAGTGCTCAGGTTTCTTACAACATAGACCTTCTCTGTTGTCTGTTTCGCTCCGTAGTTGAGCTGTAGCTTTGTAAAACCTGCAACGTCCAGTGGTGTTTTTCCAGGGCCTAACAAAGGTTTTTCTGGCTGCTGGAGAACTGGTCTGTGTTCGTTAGCAAAAATCTTTGATAAGTCCGAGTCAGCTATTACAGTCACATCTGCTCCAGTATCCAGTTTGAAAGTGATTTTTGCATCTTTCACTTGTATGTTGGCTGTCCACGCCTGGCCGTCACTGGAAACTGAGCCTAGGAAGAAACCTTGCTCCTCTTCCTCCTCAATACTTTGCACTGTCTTGCTTTGTCTGCAGACTCGCTGGTAGTGACCTTTTTTTCCACATAAATGACATTTTGCATCATTTGCTGGGCACTCAGGTTTCGGATGTGGAGAGCCTCCGCACTTGTAGCATTTGTTACTTTGTCTCTTGCTATATTGCTGTTGTGTTTTGACAGTTTTATTTTTGAACATGTTGAACTTTGTTTTGTCGTGCTTTTGTATCACTCTGTCAACTGTTTTCGCATTTACATGCATTACATTTGTTTCACTTCTCAAAGCTGACTGTTGCTTTTTGATTTCTTCTGACTGCCTGGCCATATTTATAGCTTTATCCAAGTCCAAGTCTTTTTCCATCTGCATGCGCTCAGACAGCCTCGTGTCGGCCAAGCCCACTACTATTCTGTCTCTTATCAGCTCATCGTGGAGCGGTCCGTAGTTACAATGCTCTGCTAATGCATGCAAGGCAGTCACGAATGCATCAACAGTCTCATTCGGCTCTTGTTTGCGCATATTAAAACGTGCGCGCTCATAAACAACATTTTTCCTGACAATGAAAAAGTTGTGGAAGCTATCTCTCACTTTAGCATAGTCCCGTTGGTCTACATCACTTAACTTTAGTCCTCTCAGGACGTCATCCGCTTCGTCTCCCATACAATATATGAGAGTGTTCACTTGATTTTCCTCCGAGCTCGCAGACAGATTACTTGCCTGACGGAATCTCTCGAAGCGACGGACCCATCTTGTCCATTCGTGTGGTTTGGAAAAATCAAAGGGCTCCGGTGGTTGGATGCTAAACGTAGCGCTGGGAGTGCTAGCCGCGGTGCTAACTCCTGCCCTCGGACGATCGTCTACGTCGTCATTCGGCATTTTGTTTCCACCTTCCCCTTCTCCTCACACTCGGCAGATGTATGGAGTCTTACGAGTCACACAGCACTTCTGACACCATGTGTGATTCTTACTCTGAATCTGAATAAGTACGCGGGACCACTGTGTGCGGTAAGACCATCTCTTTTCTTCCTGTATTACCATCTACCGGCATGCATTGCCAGTGCGTAACACGTAATTACACAATCAAACAGTGAACACATACTGCCCATACAACAAATGTACCAGAGACAATTATGAATACACCACATGGACCAGGATAGGTCCTCGGATATGTGGGTGCCGAGGAACTTAAAGGAGGACACCCTCTCCACATAGTCACCTTTTATGGAGAGGGGAGGAGGGTCAGTTCTTGTTTTGCGGAAGTCCATGACCACTTGCTTGGTTTTCTTGGTGTTTAGCGTGAGGTTATTGTAGTTACACCATTCTGACAGTCGCTGGACCTCATCCCTGTAGGCGGTGTCATCATCGTTGGTGATGAGCCCCATCAGAGTGGTGTCGTCTGCAAATTTGATGATGATGTTGCAGGGGTGCGTAGGGGTGCAGTCACTGGTGTAGATGGGGTATAATAATGGACTCAGCACACATCCCTGTGGTGAGCCAGTGCTGAGTGACAGGGTGGATGATTGCTGGGTGCCAACCTTGACTGACTGTGAACGGTCTGTGAGGAAGTTTTTGATCCATGCACATGTGGAGGGGGGGAGTCCAAGTTTACCAGCTTGTCTATAAGAATGTCTTGGATGATAGTATTGAGCTGAAATCAACGAAGAGCATCCTTACTGATGTCCCAGGATTCTCCAGGTGATGCAGAGCGGAGTGGAGAGCAGTGGAAATTGCATCCTCTGTGGACCTATTTGCCTTGTAGGCAAACTGGTGGGGGTCGAAGCTGGGTGGGAGGCAGTCATTTATGTGTTTTAGGACCAGCTTCTCAAAGCACTTTGCAACCACTGGAGTCAGTGCGATGGGTCTGTAGTCACTGAGGCTACTGATGGTGGTGGACTTGGGGACTGGGACTATTGTTGACAATTTCAGGCAGTGAGGGACAGAGGCATGTGTCAGGGAGAGGTTGAATAGTCTGGTGAACACAGGAGCCAGCTGGTCGGCGCAGGCCTTGAGCACTCTACCAGCAGCTTTAATGACACCACTCCCAAGACTTGTCTCAATTTTCAATTTTGTGCCTCCTCATCTCAGAATCAGA
The DNA here is from genome assembly GCF_057382275.1 of Copadichromis virginalis. Classification (NCBI taxonomy): domain Eukaryota; kingdom Metazoa; phylum Chordata; class Actinopteri; order Cichliformes; family Cichlidae; genus Copadichromis; species Copadichromis virginalis. The sequence continues at coordinate 21,688,905 of NC_140633.1, forward strand.
ATCAGAATCAGAATAGGTTTTATTGCCAAATGTTGAGCAGGTTTACAACATTAGGAAATTGCTGCGGTGCTTCAGTGCAAACATGCTGTCATAAATTGCGCTTAAATAGACATGAAAAAAATAAAAGTAAGAATAAGAATTAAAAGTGCTACGTAGAAAGATATATGCATGAGATATACATGAGATATATACATGAGAATAAGAATTCAAAGTGCTACGTAGAAAGATATATACATGAGTGCAGGTGGTGATCAGTGCCAAAACATGGAATCATGCAGTGAACACAGTGTAGGGTCATGAGTTAGTGGTGGGGACAGTCGTACGTTTATTGTTCATGTGTCCAACAGCAGAGGGGAAGAAACTGTTCTTATGGCGAGAGGTTCTGGTGCGAATGGACCGGAGCCTCCTGCCTGAGGGGAGCAGATCAAACAGACTGTATCCAGGGTGAGAAGGGTCAGCTGAGATCCGAGCTGCACTCCGCAGTGTCCTGGAGGTGTGCAGGTCTCCTGTGTCCTCCTGCTCGTGAGCTGCAAATCATTTTCAGTAAACCAAGTAAACCATGTTAAAGGATGTTTTAACTCAGAGGAAAGAGAGGAGAGGAGACTTGCTGCAGGAGTTACAATCAAGGATGCACAGATGTGTCCTTTGCAGAAACCTTTGCTTCACAACCCTGGTACACATCTTCTGCTTGCTTGGTCACAATTTCTGTTTTAAATATATCAATAAAACACCAACAGATAGTTTGAGTCTGTCCTGCCTCCTTCCTGCTCTCCTCACACAACTGTGAAAGACTGAACACAAACTCTCTAAACCCTTAAACCGATTTCATAGTGTCAGCGTTCAACAATTGTGATAATAGTTTGTGTTTCTGATGTTTAACTGTCCGTTATTATAAAGTCAAACCTCATGAGCTCTGCTGCTGTTGTAGCCACACTCTCACCAAAACACTTTCAGTTCTCAGAAACGTCTTCAGTTCAACAATGAGGAAGAGGAGCGTCTCAGACCTGCTTTATGTTCTGTAGCTGCAGCTGTGTAATCAAATGATCTATTAGACATCAAAAGTCCAACTGTGGTGGCGGAGGTGTTTGACCCTTCAACAGAACCTTGTTATGTGCTTTCATTTTCTTACATTTTAAAGAAAGAGAAGCTGCATTAATAGAAACATTTATCTTAAACTTCACACATTCAACTTCCTCAGTCGTCTGTTTATTTTCAGGGAGTGAAACACATGAAGCTTAAGTTCAGCCTTCACGAGTACAATGAGGAAGACTTATAATCACACTTCTGTCTACTTCCTGGGTGTTTAGTGGCCAGAGCTTTTCATCACTTCCACTTTCGAACACTGTCCAGCTGATTGCTGACATCACTGGTCAAGTCCAATCGTCTTTCTCCCGGCCTTCTTCAAGACAATCAGCCTCCACTTCATGTACTTTAAATCTCCCTGCTCATCTTTCAATCTCCCTTCCAGACATGTTACTCAGCGCTCCATCCAATTCTCCATCTTAACCACCACCATGTCTGGACTGTGGGGGGTCCTGCCTAAATTCTTTCATCAGCTGGAATCCAATCAGCCGTGAAGGCCATCAGAGTCCAATCACCAAATAGCTTGACTGGATTCTGTTTATCAGTTAATCATCTTCAATTCATCCTAACAATCAGTATTTAAATCACTGTCAGTCTGTCACAAATGCTCTGTGGGAATAGACACAAAGTGCACCTGCTGGCTGAATGTGATTTCTCATTACAATAAATTATGTTTATAAAAATCATGAATTTCAGACACATGAAAAGCTGACATACTCAACCTATGAAACATTATCATCAGCAAAAATAACAACTGGATCCCTAAAGCTGTGATGAGGAAGTGACATCTCACTGATGACAGGAAGTACAAACAGTCTTACAGAGTCAACAGTTCAGAGGGTGTGACAGTCGAGATCAAGAACAAGAAAGAAGTGAGACAGAGAAGCACGATGGATGAATTCAGATGGATTCAAATGTTTTCATGTCTGATGCTCATGATTCAGATCGCAGGTAAGAAGACAGGAATCACGAGTTGAATCTATTAAAATGAACATCTTGCCAAGAATATTATATTTATTCCAAACATTACCAATATCCATTGATCCAAGTCGTTTCAATGAATGGGATAAAATAATATCGCAGTTTATATGGGGGGGGGGGAAGCGGCCGAGGGTTTGTTTTAAAACTTTACAATTACATAAGAAGGTGGGAGGATGGGGGTTGCCATCACTAAAAAATTATTATCGGGCTGCTCAGTTGAAAACGGTGGTTAATTGGTGTGATACAAGCTACCAAGCACACTGGAAGACTATAGAGGAGAATATGTTTTCCTCCCCAATACAAGCTGTCCTGATGGACTCGAATATTCGAAAATATATTGACAAGATTCATAACCCCTGGGTGTCGTGCACACTTAATATATGGAGAAAAGTCGTGAAAGAATTCAAACTTGAACAGGATTTGGCTTTATTCAAATGGTATGCATATGATTCTGACTTTGCCCCGAATAAATTGGACTCACGTTTTAAAAGCTGGCCTGCTAAAGGGTTATCTACATATGATAGTTTGATAAAGGATGGGAACCTTATTAGTTTTGACACGCTGAAACAGAGACACAATCTAGAAAAACAGGATTTTTTTCGATACTTGCAAATAAGACACTATATAAAGACAACAATCGGTCAGATGTCAAATACTAACGTGGAATTGGTAACTTTATTTAGACAGGCGTACAGTGGGGATGTTGACACAAGACTCATTTTTTTTTGGTACAATTTTTTTATGAATAAGCTTCCACACTCAACTGATTATGTGAAGATGTTATGGGAAAAGGAGGGAGGGATGTGTATTTCTAGGGAAGAATGGACTCAGATGTGGGAATGGCAATGGAGGAGTACTTCCTCCAAAAGCTGGAGGGAGTTCGGATGGAAAACTCTGATAAGGTTCTTTATCACTCCATGTCAAAAGGCTCACTATGATGGGAATCCTCCCGTGTGCTGGCGAAACTGTGGATACCAAGGAGCCCATCACACCCATATTATGTGGGACTGTCCTGTGCTACGGACTTACTGGAAAGACATTCATGGTATATTACAAGGCATTTTTAACTGTACATTCCCTCAGGATATGAAGACAATTTTTTTTGGCTGTATACCGCAGAACTGGTCCAAAAATGACATATGTCTGTTAAGAGCTTTATTGGTTGCAAGTAAGAAATGTATAACAAAGAAATGGTCCTCGCAAGACATACCGACTTTGTCATTATGGTGGGAAATTACGTTAGAGATATATAGGATGGAGGAAGTAACAGCTCATGTTAATGACAGGATGGCCTGGTTCCATCTGTGTTGGGATAAGTGGGTCCAATACGTTAATACCTATAAACCGAATTTTCTCTTTAAAGCTTGAAACCACCAATTTAGTTAATTGTTTACTCCCGACAGAGCTTTCTCCTTTTATTTTATATATATATAATTTTTTTTCCTTTTTTTTTTCTTTCTTTCTCTTTCTTTCTATCTGCCTTTCTTTCTTCTCGTTTTGTTTCGTTTTTCTCTTGTAAACTGTGTTAATTAATGCCTGTAATCATCTTTATGAGGTAATATTGTAGAAATAAAGAATATAAAAAAAAAAAAAAGAATACAGGAAACACTTAAATAGCAGTCAAACTAAATATTGTTCATATTATTACAGTCAACAACCTTTACAGTAAATAAGAGAGCTGAGCATGCTCTGTTTATGAACTTGTGTCTAAAATATCTTCACTCTAACTGTAAAAGTGCTGTATTCTAATGTCTATCATATTTCTCTTCAATCTTCTCAACAGTATCTGTAACTGAAGCCTCCATGTTTATTAAAGTTGGAGATGACGTCACTCTGCCTTGTGTGAATGTGATAGATGAGCAGAATAACTGTGATGGGACTACGTAGAGCTGATCACACTTGGACAGATTGGTGAACAAGCTAAAACTAAATCAGACAGACAGAGTTACAGTGAACTGTTCTCTGCTCATAAAGAAGCTCACAGTCGGGGATGTTGGTTGTTATTATTGTCGACAATACAAATTAGACAAAATACAATCTACACATACTCTGGTTCATCAGTCTTTGGTTGATCTCTCTGTTATTACCTGTGAGTATTTACATCAAAATATTTTCAGTTCAAATCTTTTCAGGACATAAAATGTTCAATAATCATACTGAAACTGATTAAGATAACTTGACTAATTTCCGCTCTGTTTGTCTCACTTTGTTACATTATGTTCACCAGTGACTGAACATAAGGACACTGATACGGTGACGTTAAGCTGCTCTGTGCTGACATATGAACAGTGTCATCACACAGTGAAGTGGCTGCTTACAGGTCGAGATGTGGACAAAGAGAACAAAGAAATAGTGACTTCACAGACTCACTGCGCTGCCACTGTGTCTTTTCTGAAGAATAATTATTTATACTCATCACGTCATAAAATATTGAAATGTGAAGTGACTGACACTAACACAAGAAGAGTGCAGCTGTTTACTTTCGACCGTCAGCCATCAGGTGAGGAAACAGCTGAGATCAGGATCAGCTGTTAATATAAGTAAAATCACATCAAACATTTACTTAAATATTTCAAGTGTGAAAGTAGAATATTGTTTCTCATGTTTACATCAGATGAGAAACATGAAAAACTTTTGTGCTTTTACTTTTTCATTTATTCAGGTGACACAAAAACAACAAAGAATCCAGCCAGAAAAACTGAAATAAGCACAAAATCAGAAACAACCCCAACAATGAAGAGTCCTTCAAAAGCAGGACTGAAGATTAAGCTGGTTGCATAAATATCTGTTTATTTTAAATTTATTTGAGCTTTTGAAATGATATGCAAATGAAAACTCACTTTAACTTTGTATATAAATACTTTTAAATACAAATCATATCACAGAAATTTGCACATTTATTAATAAAATGCTGTTACATTTTTAAAAGAAAGGAATTTACACGGAACAGAAAACTGCAACCAAATAATTTTAATAATCACATTTTTTGTGTTTGACAGATTTTTTGTTTCTTTGAGGTTCATTGTTGTCTCTGTGGGATTAGCAGCGCTTTTAATAACTGCTGCAACAGTCAATATAAGGACAAGACATAAAGGTACATTTAAGATTGAATGATTTTGAATTTTAAAACAAAACTGAAATTGACTTTCTTCTCTCATTTTAGGGAACAAAACTCAGATGGATGAAACCACAGTAAGTACAAATCTCAATAATCCTAAGGTTGTTATTCTGATCTTGTTATTTGATATTGTCATTGACCCATAACTGTGGATGATGATGTAGAAGTGTCTTTGGATAATGGGATTAAATAAACATGAACCAGCTGTCCCTCTCTGAGGGAGTGTTAACAAAAACAAAACTGCCTTCACAGAGACAGTTTTCATCCAGATATAACTGGACTGTGTCTGTTTTCCAGGGACTGAGTTTAAACCCTGCAGAGACTCAGTCTGCTCCTCAAACCAGCTGGGACTCGGTGTGATCACACACTTCACCCAGAGTTTAGACTACTTGTCAAAGTGTGCTCTGTAAATACAAATGTGTGTGACTCACTGTGAGAGCAGACGAGAGATAAGAAAGTTGGACAATGCAAAAATGTGTTTTAGTGCAACTGCAATTTTGTATTTACAGCTCACTTGTTTCAAAATTCCATTTTTTGAATAAATTGTTTGGATGATTGATGTTTGTTTTTTTTAAATAGCCTCATATTTAAATTTGTTTATTGATCTGAAACTTTCACATGTGAAAAACATACAAAAAAAGGAAATAAGGAAGAAGCCAAAGACTTTTTCACTCCACTGTAAATCAAGTAGTTGTAATCTTGGAGGAAGATTTCATGAATGCTGTTTCAGGGTGAAGAGAGTGTCCGTCATTATCACTAGTTTGAAGCTGGAAATCAAATGGATTATGTTGAAAGTTGTCAGTTTGTCGGCCCCGAAGGAAAAGACTATTTGTGGAGTAAGATGGATAAAGATGGAAATGTGCTAAACAGTGAAAAGAGTGTGTTGGGAAGATGGAACGAGTACTCTGAGGACCTGATGAATGTAAAAAATGAGAGAAAGAGGAGGATGAATGGTCAGTTAAAAGTGTCCAATGTTGGGGAAGTCCTCACGTGAAGGGAGCTTAGGAGCAGTTACAGCAAAGGCAGCATTAATCTGTTTATCAAACATTAGATTAGAGTAAAAAAAAAACACTCCTAGGTTCCTTGCAAAGGTTTTTATTATTATTATTATGAATTCCTAAAGGGCCAAAGTCACAGCGGTCACAGGGACCAAACACAATCACCTCTGTTTTCTGTTCATTTAGGTTAAGGAAGTTAAAAGCCATCCATGCCATCCTCAACATCCTCCAAACAATCTAGCAAACCCTTCAGACGACTCACAGATTCACGTTTCAGTGGCAGGTAAATCTGTGAGTTGTCTGCATAGCAATGGAATGAGATCCCATGTTTTTCAAAAAATTGAACCCATGGGGAGCATATAAATAGAAAAGAGAACTGGACCAAGATTGGACTCCTTGAGGACCCCACAAGAAAGTGAGGCTTCTGAGGACGATGTTTCCCCCAATCTAACAGAAAAACTTTGGTTGGACAGGTAAGATTTAAACCACTCCAAAGCAGTCCCTTTGATTCTGACACAGTGCTCAAGCCGAGCGATAAGAATCCCATCAAATGCAGCACTGAGGTCTAACAGTATTAAAATGGCAAAATCTCCCAAGTCAGAAAAGTTAAAAGGTCATTAAAAACTTTTACAAGAGCAGTTTCAGTGTTGTGGTGCGTTTTTAAAACCAGACTGAAATACTTCACTAATGCCATTTTTATCTAGAAAGGTCTGGAGCTGAAGAAGGACAACTTTCTTTAGGAATGTCTGGACTGACAACCAAACATATCAAGCTTCTGTGTTTGAGCCAGAGACTGCACTTGTGGGTGAACAATACAAACATTTTATATTTCTTATATCAGTAATGTAACTTGCAACAAAACGTTCTGGGAAGCTTAAACTTAGTTTCAGAATAATTAAATCTGAGACTTTGTTTTATTGAAAAGGTTAATAAAGTTTGAAATTGTATCAAAAATAAAACAAATTATTAAATAACACCGGCTACAATATTGGTAACATATGTGTGTTGTTCAACAGAACTTTTTCCCAGGCTTTTGTTTATATGCTCAGTCGAAAACCACTTTAACATAATTTTCAGCATAATTACTATTTTTTGTGACTATTCAGTACTTGAGTATAATTTATTGAATTATTTAGTAATAAATATGAAGTAAAAAGTTTTGATCACAAATGGGATTTTTCCAAAACTAAGCTTGCTTAATAGTTCTGAACTGTTACTGTAAAGTTTATAATAAAGTCATAATAACCTGATATTTAGAATCTCCATATATCATTTCCTTTATGCTTATATGTTGTCAAACAATGGCAGTAAGAAACATAGTGTTAAAATAGCTCTATATAGCATTATCTAATCTTGAGAAGAGGTCAAAGGTCAGTTATGGGGTCTTGCTATATGCTATGAGACAAACATAGCACAGTTGTAAGTATCATAGTTTCTAGGCTCTAAGGCTTTGTCAGTTTAATAGTGAGCTTTACAAGATTGATTTTCGTGCTAAAAGCTGGCACAGAACTAAGTTCGCTTATGACCACTAGAGCTGGAAACAACCTCAAGCAATCCTAAGGCTAATCAGCACGGCTAGCATTGTTAAATGTTGTCATTGCTAACATATAGCTGTTTAACAGCATAGTGAGTAGCGAGAACGCTAAGTTATTGTTAGCTTTTAAAAGAAAAATGTTGGCAACCGTAACCATGGCCTGCGGAGGGTATATAAATGCTGCACAAGGTTCCATTCGTCCCTTTACACTTGCTATTGGACTTGTTTTGACCTGCTCCAACCTCAGCCTGTGGAAAGTTAAGTTTTCGGAAAATATTTACTGAAAGCGGATTTGACTTGCTCGCCACAACAAGTACTTCATCTTTGGATTGTTTGTACTTGTTTTTCATACAGCAAAGCCTGAAGATGGCTCGTCGTGGACTCGACAGCCCCCTGGACTTCGCTGCAGGTACTTTTAACATTTCTTCAGTTATTTTAAGAGCTACTAAATGACTGTAATAATTTAACAAGTTCCAGTGTGAATATCAAGTTTTAATGTTATCAAAATATGCTTATTCCAAGATTTTTCCCCGTAAATTGTTTGTATGCTTTAAATTTTCCGGGAGAGGTGTAGAAATTATTAACGACTGGTGTATGAATTTGAAAAAAAAGGTGTTACTTTGATTTGAAGGCTTCAAATTTGACACTTTTTTAATGATTTGGTTAAAAATAGCTTAACGGACTAAAATTTGTAAAATGCCCCAAAATCAGTCTCTGTGGTAACAGCATCTTCAGCATGTCATGACGTCAGAACACACAGGTGTAAACACACCAGATCCCGGTCCCTTCCTAACATCCTGTTCTTCTTGGATCAAAGGCTTTATTGAAATAAACTATAACTTTTCCCCTGCTACAAAACATGATAATAAAAAATAACAAAAATAAATGAATATAAAAAAGAATATGAAAACAGTAATCATAGTACAGTAGTAATAATGGTATCCTTATGTTATGCCACTACTATATCTTATTATATAGCAGTTAATGATGTGAACTTAGTTGACTTAGCTGTTTTTTGCTTGCATGAACAAGTAGAAGTGTCATTCAGTCTGACATAAATGTAGCCTAAAATGCTTTTCTCTCATCGTCTGCTCAAACTAACAGATGTAGCTCTGTTCCTTTAGCACTTGATGTTTATTACATTCTTAATGTTATTTTAAACTTGTTTCCTCACAGGTCGTCTCGACTACGTGGTTGAGCGTCCTGCAGAAGAAGGCCTTCCAGAGGTCATCAGGATCCTGGATGACTCTGATACCGAGCGTGTCAGTGAAGGTGAGTATGGTGAGTATATCCCTCTCCCATCCTCACCCTCTTCTCCTGAAGCACAGGATCCTGATGACAGTGAAGAGGAAGGTGAGTACCCTCCCTACATACCTGAGGACGTCGAAGAGGTGAGTGAAGACACTGACAATTCCTCTGACTGGAACAACTCAGAAGAGTGGGCCGATTGGCCTAGTGACGACTCGGGGTATGACACCATGGATGAGAGAGCTGATTCCCCTCTCATCCAGGAGCTCCCTCCAGAGCCGTTTTGGCACGATTGGCAACATCCTATTGCTCCAGGTGCTGCCCCGTTCGCCATGCCGCCTTTCGGCCAGGCCAACGCCCCACTCTTCCCGGTTGGTGATCCTTTAGCTTCTCCTGCTTCCTCTGCTCCTCCCTCAGCTGCTTCCTCTCCTGCTCCCTTAGCTGCTTCCTCCCCTGCTCCCTCAGCTCCTTCCTCTCCTGCTCCTTCTTCCGCTACTCTCTCAGCTTCTCCTTCAACCTCAGCTCTCACCTCCTCAGCAAAGAGAAGCGGAGACGACACCTGCACTGATGAGGTAAGTGCAAAGAGGTGCAAGGTAAGTGATGACACGTTTTATGGCCCTTCAACATCCTCGGGTTCTGTTGGTGTCAGACGCTTCTGGGAAAGGCCTTTTAACCTTTCACTTGATGACAGCGACTCTGACTAGATTATGTTAGAACTTGTTTTTAAGCTTTAAATGTTTAAGTTGGCCTTTGCAGTGTTTGTAAATGACTAACATTTTTTTCTCAAGCTCTAGCTCACCATGCAGGACAAAGGTAAGTCCGTACTTAATGTCAACACAAATAAGTAGAAAAGGTTTAAAATGATGTCGTGAACTGACTGTAGTCTCTTGTTTTTACATAAGGTATAGCCTGTGGCTCAGGGATCAGAGGTAAGGTAAAAACACATAACAGAAGAAAAGTAAAGTGAACAACTCTGTGATCTGTGAATTCATGCTTTTCTCTTTGTCTTTTTGTCTTCAGGTGCTTTACACTTGTCCTCTCCCAGCATTCAGCACTTCAGACACTCAACGCCCAGGACGGAGCTAACACAGAGAGATACTCCACCCAGAAGACAGCCTTACCCCAACCCGATGAGAAGGATGGATGACCAAATGACAAACTGGAGAGTGGTGCTGTGTTCCAGCTATGTAAGTTATCACCTCACATTGGCTACAAACTGTCTTGAAGACTAAATCCTTCCAATAGCTGGTGTAAATCATCGTCCTACAGTACTGTAGGTTTAAGTTTAGTTATAGTTATTGTGTGTATATGTTGAGTTTAAAATTGCATTTTAACAACATGCTGCAGCTACCAACAATGGAAATGCTGTTTTGTGTTAAAATGACGTCTTTCTCGTGTTATTGCTTTGCAGGGCAGCTGAGAGTGGACAGAGCTGCACAGAGGACCAAAGATCCACTCTCAGCACTTCATACCTGACTGGCCACAGCACCACCCCTCTTCACCCAGGGTGAGGAGGGCCCTGACCCCACCTGCACAGAGGGAGTTGTGAACATGCACTTCTGTGTCGGTGGGTTTAGGAGCCTCCTCACACTCACACGGATGAAGACTGTCACTGGAAGATGTCTCCATTGCATCAGCAGGACGTAAGCATTTGTATAATATTACAGTTTGTGATGTTTTATACATGTTTTTATTGCTTCACTTCAAACTAGGAGATATAAAATAAACCAGTTTTCATAATATTTTCTGTGTATTTAGTTGTTTTCTTAATAAGTTATTTGGAACATCATTGCAACCTGTCAGCTTTTTATTGGGGATTTATAAAGTTGCTGGTGGCTCAAGTGTGTACAGTGGGGTGTTGTTTTTGTCACATGGTAAAAGTGACCTCATAGGGAGCAAAAAGAACAACTGAACAATTTGGGGATTCACAGACTTTGGTAATCATTAAAAGATGAAGAAAAATAGTTTTATGTGATCAGTTTTAAGTAGTGAGCAGCAATTTAATCAAATGCTGGGATGAAATGGGACAAAAGGGTCATGTGACAGCCACATTAGTTCCCTTCCCTCGTTTAACAATGTGTAAGCAGACTGCTTTAACCTGCAATTTACTGCATGTTATTAGGCTGCATGGTACAACCACAGTCTGCTAACCACCTGTGGTGAGCGAAGGTTTTGAGGCATTGTTCGAACTACTGATGAAGCTTTATCAATGCTTGTTAAGTTTCCCAACCACATTTCATCCCGATGGTCCAAGGCTTACATCTTTATGCTCACAAACGTGCTTCTGTAATTAACCAGTAACAAATGTATTACTTTAAGTTACAGTGTGAGGGGCACTGATGAACATAAATTAGATTTAACTTGATTATGTGTTTAGGTCAAGAGACACAGACCTTCATCTGTAAGAGGCTTTTCTTAAATGTCTGATCACGATGTTTGTGTTTGTCTGCAGCATCACTGCAGCAGAGAGGGTATAACACAAGGCCACAGTCACGTGGTATTCTGTCCTGCTATTAAGTGAATAAAATACTGAAACTCTGGCAGTAGACTGGAGCGAGGCAAAGAGTATGTAAAGGGACAATAAGAGGAAATGATGGGAGAAAAAAAAAAAAAAAAAAAAAAAAAAATCATACATGTCTGAGAAACAAAGGAAGAAGAAAAATAAAAAAAATGGTGGAAAAAAGGATTAGAGCCTAAATTCTAAAGCTGCAGCTTTGCATGCTGGCAGCTCCAAGATCTCACTGACATGTAATCATAGACTGAATAAACATAGGCCAGTGTGATGTCATTGATTTGTAGACTTTAATTTGTAACAAAGGGCAACCTCTGGGTACACACGACACAACACTGGGAAATATACCATTCACATCTGTGCCAAATTGAAACTCTCAAAACCTAAACTCTGCTGTCAAAACCTAACATTCCTTTGTCAAAATGTAACTGTTGACAAAATGACACATACTTGCATCATATGCAAACACTTACAGATCAGGGGGAGCACACTATTCTACTTTATATAAAACACTGCAGTCTTTCATTGTTTATTCAGAAGGCATATTTTCAGGAGACACATTTTCAAACAACCAAAACAACAAATAGGCCTACTCAGTATTGTACATTGCAGTACCATGAGAATGGGTGAATGACTGAATGTAGTGTAAAGCACTTTGGGGTCTTTAGGGACTGAGTAAAGCGCTATACAAATGCAGGCCATTTACCATGAATTCAGAGAAAGCAAAAAAAAACCAAAAAACACCATAATACAGTAATAGAAAAAACACCATACTGTAAACACAAAAAATCATGACAATTGTGCATACGTGGGCTCATGGATCCCGCCGTCTGTTGGCGTCTGGCCACAGGACCTCATCGACATCGCAAGCAATGTCTTCTCTCGCTAGGCACCGGGGAAAATATCCTCTTGCATGTCGAAACCATCCATGGATTGCTGTCACCTGAATGTCGCCGCAGGCCTGTTCCATTGCCTGCAGAAGAGGCATGCGGGCATGTGGTTGGCGGTCATATACACGCCATCTCCAAGCCGAAAAAATTCCTGTATAGGGTTTAAAAATGGTGAGTAAGGGGCAAGTATACCACTTCAAGTTGGTTGCGGTTGGAGAACCAGGCCTGGACCAGAGCAGCCTGATGGAAACAAACCTGGGCTGATCTGGTCTGTTCTGTACAACTATGTTATGGAGAGCATCTAGAAATGTGAGTATATGTTGGCTGTTGTATGGACCTAGTTTTGCATGATGATGCAGAAGCCCTCGAAGGCTTATGGCGGCACACAATGTGACATTTCCCCTGCGCTGCCCTGGGACGTGCACAATTGCCTTTGACCAATGACATTACGACCCCGTCGTCTTGTTTTGCACAGGTCGAATCCAGCTTCATCAATGAAAATGAATTCATGAGGCTGTGCAACTCCATCCATGGCCAAGAGAACATATTACTGTACTACAGTGCTACACATACAGAACCCCATCACACAGGTACCTGTGTAGCTCTCAGAATGGATCCATGTGGTACTGATATGGTACATATTCAGCTGCTACTGGATTTCACCAATACTGTATTGTACATGTAAAGGACAGTTACACTTACCCATACATATTCAGCTCAAAGTCCTTTGACCCTGTCACTGTTCCTCTCAAATGGGACTCTGTAGAGCTGCTTCATGGTGATGCTGTGTTTTCCCAAGATGCGTCTGATGGTGGTGATGCTCACATGGTTTATGCTGTTGAACACTTGCCTGTCTGCAAGTATTTGCTTTCGTAGCTGGTGGAGACGGATGGCATTGTCTGCCCTCACTAGGTCCACAACGGCAAGTTCCTGCTGTTGTGTGAACAGGCGTTGGCGTCCTCCCCCAGAAGGTCTTCGAGTCAGTCTAGAGAAATACAACCACATATTGTCATCGCTTTGCTTATTTTTCTTACAGTACTTTACTGTATGTACTGTGTCATCCACTGTACTTCAATATAAGTAATCATGCTATGTTTCACAGAAACTACCACTTTGGCTGCAAAAGGAGCCTTAGCACCCTGCAATACCCTGTACACTTGATATGGTAATGGTATATACTGTAGAACAGTGCTATAAAAACCATCTGAGTGGAGTAGAAGGTAGAGAGGTGAAGACAGACCTGTTTTCTAGTCGGAATGTTCTTATTACAGATGCCACTGTGAAGCAGCTTAGATGTGGGTGGACTCTCTGCCCAGCTTCCCTCATAGTCAGGCCATGGTTGATGACATGGTCCACCAAAGTTGCTCTTATATCATCAGAAATATGGGTCCGTGCATGGCCACTTCGACTTCGACATCGACCTGCTCCTCCTCCTCCTCTTGCTCTCCCTCCATCCATGCTTGCAAAGTTCTTGAATTGGCTAAACTGAGGGCTTTTTGTAGTTGGCTAATTGGTGTTCAGTTTTACAAGTAAGTGCCTTCAGGTGTGTATTTGAGTGGTTGCAATTACCCGATGTGTTTTGTATTTTGGGTACATGTGTTTTCCAAATGGCACCCTGAAATTTCATTTTGTGAACAAAGTGTCTTATGTATGAAATAGAGTGTAGCATGCAGGACCATGTGTGTTGCATAAAGGAGTAAGTGTGTTGCATAATTGCAACTAGGGTGCAAAGCAGCGCTTTTGTTTAAGGTAGGGGTACATGTGTTTGAGGTATGGTAACAAAAGCTTCAAGTTGTGTTACTTTAGTCTAAGCATGGGTTTGTAGTGTTCAAGCAACGGGCAAAAACTGTAATATCTCAAAAAGTATGAAAGGTATGACCACCAAAAGATACAGCTGGCATTAGCACAGGGAGCAGAACAGATTCAAGTTTAAATGGTGGAAATCGGCTGAAAACGGAGGGAGTAGTTAACCAGCAAAGGTCGGAGCAACTAGAATAAGGTAGAATAAAGTTTAAAGAGAAACAGGATCTCAATAGTGTGAATTCACACAATAAACAGAGGAGACAGTTTTCTGGTTGTATGAATCTCAAACATACTGGTTCCAGTCTGAGTACATATACTGGGTAAGTGACCTGGAAACTTACTGGAAGGTGACTCTAACGCATGATAGGTGGAGCAACATGTGAAACCACAGCCCCTAAATGTTTGTTTACACTGTCTTCTTGAAATATCTACTTGTGTGATTGTGTCTTAAAAATGTTCTGTGTCTTTAAAACAGAGAAACCTCTGCTTTTATATGAACTTTTCAGACGACTAAAAAGGACGATAACTAAAAGGTGTTTCTCGTAGTTCTGTCAGTCTGTGATAAATATCTTATAAAAATCATTGATGTGTCACAGCTGTGGCTGTCAAAAATGATCTTAAATAAATACAATGAACTTTGCAAATTCTTCTTTAAGCTGACTGTCCAGAGATAAGCTATCAAACCTGTGATCGATCAATATGCCAGATCTACAAGTTTTTTAACTGAAGGAAAAAAGTGTGTGACTGAGGAAAGTTAGTTTTGCAAAACACCCCAAAAACACATTTTCAAGAAAATGATAAAAGGAATCTTGAGTCTATGTAAACCTGTTTAGAGCAGATGGTTTACTTTATTTTTACAAACATATAAACTTCATAGAAAAAGTAAGGAAACTTATATTTGGACAATCAGTTCTTTGCTGTCGCACTTCTTGGCAAAAAATCTTATGCTACTGGAAAGTGTTGGGTCTGCGCTTCCACAGGCCCCGCTGCTTTAGAGACTTATTCCCGTTAATGAAACAAGACGAACAGCTCAACCGGTTTTTCACATGCTAGCAAGGGAAGGATCTCAGAGCAGCCCCTCTGCCCTCGGTGTCAGACCACTACGAAGAACCATCACGCCACAGCAGCCTTTTATTTCTGTGACACACAGTTTACACAAACACCCATTATAAAAAAAAAACCTGTGGTTATAAAAGATAAGGCACTTTCATGTATACTTTCAGTTATCTCCTAAAAGCAGGAAAAGTTGATTTCAATCAATAAGAGACCCTCTGACTGAACTGTGCTTTATTTTAGGTCCCCTTCAGATATGCGATAACATGCTAAATGAAATATAACTCTCCAAATGATGCTATAATTGACTCTTGCACACAGGATGTAGGGAAGAAAAGTATTTAAACTTCAGTTTCACGTGGTTATTGCTTCAAGAACGTAAAATATGATTTTGTGAGTTTGAAAACACATAACATTGTGTGCTAAAATCCTTCAATTCAGAGCCTGGAGACATGCTTACAGCTGAGTTTTACTAAAGACATTGCCCATATTAGGAAAGAGACATGTGTTTGGCTTCACTGATTATGTAATTTTCTGGCCCTCTTTCAATGTGACAAATCAAATACAGTCCACTCCGGAGCTGCAGACATTTCACAACTCAGAAACCACAACCGAAAAAAAATCTGCTTGATTTATTTATGCACTTTGTAAAAGACATGATCCACTTTGTCTGACTTTCATTATCTGTATCATTATTATATTATATGTAAACAAGGAAAGCTTTCCCCTCATAGACATAGAAGTACTCCTGATAATTTTATCACAGCTGTGGTAATGTAAGCCACAGCTGGCCAAACAACATGCTAACATGTGAAAAGGAGAATCCACGTCTTCATACACTGAACAAAAATATAAACGCAACACTTTTGTTTTTGCTCCTATTCCCCATGGGATGGACGTAGAGACCTAAAATTCATTCCAGATACACAATATAACCATCCCTCCCAAACAGTGGTCACAAATCAGTCCAAATGTGTGGTAGTGGGCACATCTGCTATATTGAGATAATCCATCCCACCTCACAGGTGTGCCACATCAGGATGCTGATCTGACATCATGAGTAGTGCACAGGTGTACCTCAGACTGCCCACAACAAAAGGCCACCCTGGAATGTGCAGTTTTGTCTCACAGCAAAATGCCACAGATGCCACAAGCAATGAGGGAGTGTGCAATTGGCATGCTGACAGCAGGAATGTCAACCAGATCTGTCGCCCGTGCATTGAATGTTCATTTCTCAACCATAAGCCGTCTCCACAGGCGTTTCAGAGAATATGGCAGCACATCCAACCGGCCTCACAACCGCAGACCTCGTGTAACCACACCAGCCCAGGACCTCCACATCCAGCAGGTTCACCTCCAAGATCGTCTGAGACCAGCCACCCAGACAGCTGCTGGAACAATTGGTTTGCACAACCAAACAATTTCTGCACAAACTGTCAGAAACCGTCTCAGGGACGCTCAACTGCATGCCCGTCGTCCTCATCGGGGTCTTGACCTGACTCCAGCTCGTCGCCGTAACAGACTTGTGTGGGCAAATGCTCACATTCGATGGCGTCTGGCACGTTGGAGAGGTGTGCGCTTCACGGATGAATCATGGTTCACATTGTTCAGGGCAGATGGCAGCTGAGAATGTCCCAGTTCTTGCATGGCCGGCATACTCACCGGACATGTCACCCATTGAGCATGTTCGGGATGTGCTTGACCGGCGTATACGACAGCGTGTACCAGTTCCCACGAATATCCAACAACCTCGCACAGCCATTGAAGTGGAGTGGACCAACATTCCACAGGCCACAATTGACAATCTGATAGACTCCATGCGACGATGTGTTGCACTGCATGAGGCAAATGGTGGTCACACCAGATACTGACCGGTTCTGGGTCCCCAGACCCCCAATAGCGCAAAAAACTGCACATTCCAGGGTGGCCTTTTGTTGTGGGCAGTCTGAGGTACACCTGTGCACTACTCATGATGTCAGATCAGCATCCTGATGTGGCACACCTGCGAGGTGGGGTGGATTATCTCAATATAGCAGATGTGCCCACTACCACACATTTGGACTGATTTGTGACCACTGTTTGGGAGGGATGGTTATATTGTGTATCTGGAATGAATTTTAGGTCTCTACGTCCATCCCATGGGGAATGGGAGCAGTAACAAAGGTGTTGCGTTTATATTTTTGTTGAGTGTATATAAATTAAAGTTGAAAATAAAATAACTGTACAACAAAATACACAATACACAATATAGAACTATATAAGAATGTATGAAGAAATCTAAATATAAATAAATATATACACAATAACAGCAGCTGTACAAGTATTAACCGGAAATGAAGAATATAGTGACCAGTGTTGTGCAAAACCAAAGTCCAGAAAGTCCAGTGTGTGTGTAAGAACCACATGTGTGGGTCAGTACTGTGTGGTGGTGTGATTGAGAGACCGTATCGCCTGCGGGAAGAAGCTCCTCCTCAGTCTCTCTGTGTTGGTCTTCAGGGAGCGGAATCGCTTTCCTGACCTCAGCAGAGAGAACAGTCTGTTGTTGGGATGGCTGAGGTCCTTCACGATCTTCCTGGCCTTGGTCCAGCACCGCCTGCTGTAGATTGAGTGCAGGTCAGGGAGCTCGGAGCGGATGGTGCGCTCAGCTGACCGCACAACCCTCTGTAGAGCTCGTCTGTCCTGCATGGTGCTGTTCCCGAACCAGGTTAAGATGTTTCCCGCCAGGATGCTCTCTATGGTGCACGAGTAAAAGTTCCTGAGCACCTTGGAGGGCAGTTGGAAGTCTCTCAAGCGTCTGAGGTGGTAGAGACGCTGTCGGGCCTTTTTCACCACGGTGTTGATGTGACAGGACCATGACAGGTCCTGCGTGATGTGAACTCCGAGGTATTTGAAGCTGTCCACTCTCTCCACTGGGCACTCGTTGATGACGGGGGTCTGGTAGTTCCTCTCCTGCTTAGTGCTGAAGTCCACTATCAGCTCCTTTGTCTTACTGACGTTTAGAAGGAGGTTGTTCCTCTGGCACCAGTTCTCCAGATTCCTAATCTCCTTCAGGTAGGCCGTCTCGTTGTTATCAGAGATCAGGCCCACCACGACGGTGTCGTCAGCAAACTTGATGATGGTGGTGGAGCTGGTAGTGGCCACACAGTCATATGTGTACAAAGAGTACAGCAGGGGGCTCAGAACACACCCCTGGGGGGCTCCAGTGCTGAGAGTGGTGGAGGCTGAGACATGTCCGCCCATCCTTACTGCCTGTGGTCTGCCAGTTAGGAAGTTGGAGATCCACTAACACATAGATGAGCTGAGTCCCAGATGCTCCAGCTTGGTGGTGAGTGTGGAGGGAATTATGGTGTTAAATGCAGAGCTGTAGTCTATGAAGAGCATTTTAACATAATTCCCCCTTCTAGTGTCCAAGTGAGTGAGTGATGTGTGGAGGAGATGAGAGATGGCATCGTCTGTGGAACGATTTGGACGGTAAGCGAACTGTAGTGGGTCCAGTGTGTCTGGTAGTGAAGAAATGATGAAGTCTCTGACCAGGCGTTCAAAGCACTTCATCACTACTGAGGTGAGGGCTACAGGGCGATAGTCATTGAGAGAAGCAGGGTGGGGTTTCTTCGGGACAGGAACAATGATGGACTCTTTGAAGCATGTGGGGATCACCGACTGAGATAAAGAGATGTTGAATATCTCAGTGAATATCTAATTTGTGCTTTGGACTGTCACCAGATTTCTTCTAGAAGTTTCTTGCCAGTCAGCAACTATCTTGGCAACACCACTTGAGTTTGTGTGTTGCATGCTAACATCCTTATCATATGTGTAATAATACTAAAGCGTCATCTTATGCACACACAAAAAACAAATATGGCTCCTTCGTGCAGGGTTTTCTGGTATGTTCATTTATGCTTCCCAATTAAAAAAAAAGAAAAAGCAAAGTTCTTGCTTCTCAGCCACTGCGGCCACATCCTCACCGTTTTTTAGGCAGTTATATAAACATACTGTGAGTGAGTCATAAGCTTAAATACAATAGTTGAAGGAACAAAAACTTAATGTTTAAAAATACCAGTCAAATCTGATTAAAGTAAATAATAAGTATACAATGTAGTTTTAAGACTTCTCAATGTTTCGTAACATTAATGTTCTATGAACTCGTGAGTCCAGAAATCTGAATGTCATGAAAAGTATTTATTATTCGTGTATTATTATTTTACAATACAAGGTTGTTTTTTTCCTGATACTTCATGCAAACCACATTTCTCCAGGCCTGTCCTAATCAGCTTACTCAGTATCACTAGATCCAATGCTGCTCCTCCAGCAGAGCACACAAAAGTAGGAGAGACCAGAGATGCCATGGCTTAGTTAGGAGACTGTTTGCTTCAAGGCCACTAGAGGGTGCTGCCATAAAACTACAATAAATGAATTGACCTTTTGACCTGCTCACACTCTTTTATGCAAAACCCTGTTGATGTTACACACACACACACACACACAAAGAGATTCTAGGTCTGACCAACCGTGGGCAAAAAGATGACAGTCAATAAAATTCTAAAATTTTATTTATAAACACAATGAATAGTAGTTAAAAGTCCAGTGTCCCATTTAGGTACAAAGTAAAAACACACAGTCCAAGGCCAGAGCCAGCTATGCCACAAAGCCAGTTGCACTCCACACGTTGTTCACTTCAACAGGGGTAGCAATTGTCCTCTGAGACCCACCACCCTGTAAGTAGAAAGCCTGCACAGAGCGACAAAATAAGACAATTCACTATATAATTCACAGCCCATCCATCCCAAACATATCAGATCATTAGAGGTTTTGTCACATTACATACCTGCACTGAGAGACAAAATAACACAGCAGTGTTTGTAATGTGGGCTATAAGTAGACTAGCATATCAGTGCAATCAATTACACCTGCCTCCAATTAGTCCAGCCCTTTTACAGTCATTGACTGGGTGAGAAAACACGAGCAAATCAACCCAAGAGACAAGCAGGAAGACTCTCTGAAGGCTCCTGTGGCTGCACAGGCAGTCTTACAATTACGAGGTTGGAGAGTTGTTGTTTCAAAATGTTCACACTGATTTCACATGCTCATTAACTCACAACCAGCTGACCATATATATTTCTGCTGCTGAGCTGCTTTTTGATGGAGATTTTCTGAATTTATTTTGCTACCATAAGAGCAGACTCCATGCTGAAAGCATGTGCACTGTCACTTGCAATGAGTGGCACTAATGACGCTAAATTTAATTACAGGTCATGGACAGCCTTCATAAATGCTCATATTACTCACCCACACTGAATTCCAGCACAGGTTCATCTGGGTCCTGACTATTTCCTGCAAAGTAACACAAACGTCATCAGAACATTAAGTCAGAGAAACAACATTTGGAGCTTTTGTACATGATAAATTATACTGCAGTAGTAAAACAAAGTCAAGCAGCAGTACATTTATTAAAATCACCTTCAGCTGTAATATTTAAACTGATTTAGTGTCAATTTAGATTATGTTGAGATTAAAATGAAACTAGTACCCTTGTAATGTCTTTTTAAATTAGAGGTAAATATTTGTATATTTTTTACATAATATAATTATATTTACTGGATTTTCTCTCTATTGTAGTTTAGTATTATAGTTATTACTTGTCTTGTTTTTACAATGATTTGCTCTGAATGCAGCCTTTAAAGAAAAGACTATCTGTTCAGTAACTATCCATCAGACTGGGTCCATGTTACCAGCCAAATGGGTAATAATTAAAGTAAGTTTTGAATTACGTATATTTGGGTGTTTAGGTGACACTTTTGCAAAAAATATATATAATTAGGTTTAAAAGAACTAAACATGTATGTATTTAAAAACAATAAGTGTGTTAGAATTACTACAGCAACAGGTTGTAGCTCACTGTACTATTTTTGAGCACAACTTTGGTGCTTTTGCCTCATTTTTAAATCAGTGATCCCAGTAGCACAGTCTAAGCAGAGACCTCAGTGCTTGGCAAACAATCAATAGAATCAATTTAATTATTAAAAAGAAACAAAATAAATGCCAACCATATAAAAAAAAACATAAACTTAAGGAAAAAACTAAACTTGATTTTGTGTCTTTAGGCTATTGTTAACAGCAAGCATGAGGTTAGTGCATATGTATTATTATTGGAAAGATTACTGCAAAGAAAAAAAGGTTGAACCAGGAGGGGGCGATATTGCTCTTCTTACCATGAGTTACATGCAGGCTATTACTTACCATGTCACTCACATTTATTTCACAAAACAGCTGAACCCACTTAATTCGATTTAATTGTATTTATGCAGAGCTGAATCACAACAACAGTCTCCTCGAGGTGGTATAGATTGTAAGGTAGAAAGTCTACAATTAAAAAGAAAAAACCTCAATACAGTGGGAAGGAACAACTCACTTTTAACAGGAAGCACCCTCTGGCAGAACCACGGTCAGAGAGGGGCAGCCCGCTGCGACCCTTTGGGGATGAGGAGACGAAAAAGGGGACAAAAGACACACTGTGGACGAGAGCCAGAGATGAACAAGAACTAATTATTGAATGCAGAGAGGTGTATAAACACATGGTGGGAATCCCCCAGCAGGGTAGTCCCAGGGTAACTAAGGGAGGATTCATGGTCACCTGATTCAGCCCTAGCTATATGCGTTGGCAAAAAGGTAACTTTGAAACTTAATCTTAAAAGTAGAGATAGTGTCCGTCTCCTGCATTCAAACTGGGAGCTGGTTCCACAGAAGGATGATCCCCTTCTACTTCTAAATATCCTAAAAACCACAAGGAAGCCCACAGTCTGAGAGCAAACTATCAAACTACAAGGTCTTTAAAATAAGATGATTATTCAAGACCTCATGTGTGATGGGAAGGATTCTGAATTTGATGCTGGACCCACAAATCATAAAAGAGAAACACTAACTCACACACACCAGAAAGTGCCAAGAATTATAATTATATGTAATTTAGTTTTGCGTTCCTTTATAATGCTTTCAACTATACAAATAAGACACTTCATGGGGGCGCCTGAGCCTTGTAGACACAACAAATACTGAACAAACCTCATGCGCCCTGTTGTTGACAAAACGATAAAAATGAATGTGTACTTCTGTCTTATTTAGGTCATTTTTGTAGTTTTTGTAGACAGACTACTGTAATTTCTCAATAAAATGTCGCTTATTATCGCTCACTCTCAAGAACAAAAACGTGAGTAATTTCCCAGTAGCTCACCATATTTGGGATCTTCTAACATCCACACTTCATGTTTAAACGGTGGTGCGGAGGCGGTGTACCGTCGCAGGCCGGATGTAGCATTCAGCGCGGTGTGCCTTTTTTTCAGTTGCTAAGCAACAGATTTGTCCCGCCCCTTTCGTTATGACGGGGCGGGCCAGTCCTTTGACTGGTGACGTTACAAAGAAACGTCAGGTGACGTTACAAAGAAACGTCACCTGACGTTACAAAGAAACCTTAAACCGACCTTATATATAGACCTGGCTGTTCAGTTGAAACGCATTCACACAGCGGGACAGCAGCGCTTTAAACGTTCAAACACGGAGTTTAACACAAAACAACATTTTAGACATAAAAAACAAAGAAGTGAAATGGCAAGCTCGAACTGTAACACAATGACAAATGATGAAACAGTTCAGACCAATGGGGATAATTCTACAGTACATGCTTTGGTATCCCTCTTGGATAACTTGGTCAGTAGTTTTTCGAACAAGCAGTTGTTAGAGCTTACCGCAGGCTATCCGGATTGCGTCACCGCTAAGCGGCTTGTAGGTTTTGTAGAGGACGTAATGGACCTGTGTGAACAGTCACTAGCAGTATCACCGCTGAGGTCTTCCCAGAACTCCCCTGTACATGAAAACTGTTCTGTCCACACCACTACTGGCAAAACGGTTTTGTCACGTGTGAAATTTTTGGACGATTCTGCTGAGCAGGAGTTTGATACAGCACAGAATATAGATGCTAACAGCCAAGAAACAGCTAACACAGAAGAAAGCTGTCAAAATGCTGACCAACACAGTGCTGCAAAAGCAGAAAACAATCCAATTCCAGATCCCCAGCAGCAGAAATCCTGTGTTGAACATGAAGCCAGCATCCCACCGTTAACAAACGTAAGTCAAACGGAGTCATATAAAAAGATACAGCATCACAGATCTTCTGTAGACTGTGAGCCACCTGAAAAAACAGACTTTGAAAGATGGTTAGAGACATTAATTCAGGCTGTGCTTTCAAAGCTTGGTAAACTTTTAAAGTGCCCTCATTCTCACCAAAAACGTTTGTTGGATCTACTCTTGGACAAATTCAAGGGGATGGATTTGCATTTAGACCGAAAAGTGCAGAATTATTTTGACTGCATTGCTAATGCGATTTTCACTGATATTTGTGACAAATTACATAAATTGTCACTAATATCATTGAAAATGGGGAGGAGTGGGGAGGAGGATTCAATGAATTTAATGGAACAACCAATATTTAATATCATAACTACTTCAGTATTCCAAGAACACCTGTTGGCAGTAACAGTTACTGATAGACTGGAATCATATGAAAAGAAAGAAAGATGCAGATTTTCAGTGGAAATCTTTGTGGAAGGACTGATTTCCCAGGTTTCAAAAAAATCAGGCACAGTCTTCAGCATTGAAAGTGCTGAAGCTATCTCCAACCGGCTTACCATGAAAATCTGGACTGAAATCAGGGCCAGATACGACAAAATCCCACCAGAGAAGTTCAAGAAACTCAGCGAGAGGGTTTTCAAATCCCTCTGTAAAAGATGGAAGCATGCATCTTTGGTGACATTCTGGCAATTAAACTTCCAAGATCTTGATGAAGATATTGTTAAAACTTTCAAAAGAAAGATATTCACAGAACCAAGTTGCATATCTAAGTGCTTCTCATCGGTGCGGGCATTTTTTGGGAGGTGTAAGGGAAGAAACAAAGTTTCCACTTTATAGTGACATCGTGATATCAACAGCAAAATATTTTCTAAAACTCACTGGACACTTTAAATGAGCTAGTTTTACATTTAGATCAGATCAAGTCATTTTTGAAATCCCCAGGAATGGTCGCGGCAGATGGCCACCCCGCCCTGAGCCTGGTTCTGTCGAAGGTTTCTTCCTCTTAAAAGGGAGTTTTTCCTTCCCACTGTCGCCTCGTGCTTGCTCAGAGGGGTTTGTTCTTTTGGGGTTTTCTTTTTAATACTGTAAGTTGTTACCTTACAGTGTGAAGCACCTTGAAAACACCATTGTTTCCTTTGGTGCTATACAGATTGAAGTGACTTGCACTGATAACATAACTAAGCTGGGACTTTAATTTAACATCAATAAAATTATAAAAATATTACATCTTGATTTCTGCTTGTTTTCATTGTCTGTGACTTAATGAATACAAATGTGTAATTTAACAGATTCTTTCTTTATGTTAGTCTGACCGGTGATTCCACGTTGGCCTTAGGTGTTGGCGCGGATACGCTGCAGCCCCTGAGCCATTAATGGCCCAGCACACTACAGTAAAAACAAAACAACAGCCATCTGTCCAACTAGGAAAGGAAAATAATAAACTGCCTCCTTGGAGGCAACCTGACTCAAAACAGTTGCAGTCCAACTCAGACTGACTGCAATCACTCTCAGGCAGATTGATGAAGATCTGCAAATAACTGTTGTCTAATTTATAAACGCAGACAGATTGCCAACACGTCTGTTCACAATAGAGGACTGTACTTACATGGTTGCAAACTGGTTGTTATCTTGCTTATATGAAAACATTGCTTTGGAGCAATGAAACTCAAACACATTCATTTTTAAAATGCTTCAAAATGAAATTTTGAAGCATTTGGCTTTATGCTTTGAAAGTGCCGTTGCGAGTGGGAGTGTGAAATCCTTACTTGATGTGTTCCCTTTGCCTTTACTGTTTTCAGTTTTATCAGTTTTCAGTTTTATTTGTCATATGCAAGTTAGCACAGGGTCAACATTGCAATGAAATGTGTTTGACGAGCAGCAGTCACTCAGCAGCATGGTACAGTAGAAGAAAATATAATAAAATAAAATAAAAAATAGAAAAATAGTAAAGAGCAAAATATTTGAAAGACGTGGTAAAAGAGAAAAGATGACTAAATATATATATATATATATATATGTATCTATAAATATATGTACACTAGTGATTAAATAAGAAAATCTTGAAAAGAAATATGACGGGAGGTCAGATGGGATATTGCACAGGAATGAGCAGCAGAAAATTACAGTATTACTCAGACTTTTAATAGTCATATTGTCAGTTTTGGCCGACGGTCATGGGTCACTTCCACTAAAATAGCACGAGACTGGAGTAAAATGTACTTTATTAATGAGAACACATGGTGATACAGCAAAGAATCCAACCCTTCTGAAAAGCAAATGGCTTCCTGTTATACTCTACCTGATTCAGGTGAGCATCTGGAATAGACCAAGTCTGGGGGTCAGCAAACCAAAGGGAAACAAAACCCTCCCCATAAGAAAACCACTACAATATAACCAACACGTTCTCACTCCCAAAGCGTAACATTTTACGCTAGGTGACAAATCGTCACCATATTACGTTTTTGGCTACCCACCACGTTCCTGAATGACGACCTCGGAAAAAAGAGGAAATATGAGAACTGTCTGGACTGAATCTACACATGTTTGCTCTTTTTCTTCAAATCGCTTAGAAACACGCTATTTAACATCATTAAAGTCCTGGTTAAGGTCAGGAATAAGGTTATGGTCAGGGCTAGGGATAAGGTTAGGTTTAGGGCTGGAATACAGGGCTGGAACGTCTATTACCGCGGGAGCGTCATTGCACTGGATTCCAGCCATAGCCCGCCGCGTACCATAAGAACGCCGAAGGTCTCCTTTCACGTTCCTCAGGAACGCCGCGGGACGTGACAAAACGTCGACATGTTACGCCTCGGGAGTGAGAACGGGCTGATATAACACATCATAGACATATGAAGATTTGTAACAAGTCCTATAAATAATTCCATAACATATAAACTTCAGTCTCTTCTATATACATTAAAACAGCGGTCCCCAACCTTTTTTGCGCCACGGACCGGTTTATGCCCGACAATATTTTCACGGACCGGCCTTTAAGGTGTCACAGATAAATACAACAAAATAAAACTAGTACCGATACCGGAAAAAAAGAAGATTTATTCATAACACACGTGAAAGACCCAGGAAAACAGAGTTAACGATAAAAACGATAACAAAATAACGATAAAAAACGATAAAAACTCTGAAAACCATACATTTCACACCCGAGCCTCATCTCGCGACCAAACGACGGTCCGTGGCCCGGCGGTTGGGGACCGCTGCATTAAAACACCTTAACCACACAGTTAGGTTTCAGCCCTCGCTGACTCAGAACAAAGTAAGACAATCAGAGTTCGATTGGTTTTTACTTGTGCAGGGGAAGCCTGGTCGGATTCTCAGAGTTGCAAGCTCTACACCCAAACTCAGACAACTCCAACTCCAGCCTTTTATTGAATGAAAACAGTTACACAACCGCCCATTGTAAACCCCATATGTTGTGTGGTAAAAGCTAAGGCACTGTGTGTGTGTGTGTGTGTGTGTGTGTGTGTGTGTGTGTGTGTGTGTGAGTGAGAGAGAGTGTATGTGTGTCTGTATACGTGACTTCCTGCTTACAAACGTTTTAACCGCATCTCTAGTCATAAAAGGGTCATCTCCCCTCAACCTTGTATATGGCTTAACCTCTCTAACAGTCCACCATTTACATGGTGAGCCCATAAAGGGCAGGAAGTGAACATTCCTTACCAAATAAGGAAACCAGAATCTTACATAGATTGTGCCTGCAGTTGAAAACTATAGCTAGTAACATCCCCAACATCCTACATGTGGGGGAGGAACAGAAAATATCTGAACATACAGTTCAAGACAAGGTCCAAGCACAATAATGACAACTTTTAACAAAATCACTCCAACACACTCCCCTAGCCTGGCACATTGGTTTTCTCCAGGAGCTCATAAGCAGGTGATTGAGCTGCTTTTACTCTTTACAAAGTGAGTACTGTTAACACTTCTCTTTTTACATATACAACTAATTTAGGTTACAGACAAATGATTAAATGTGAACAGCTCTAACACAGGTTCTTTTCCTGACACAGGTAGGATGGCCAGTCCCCCTGTCTCTTCACCTTTAACGAGTCACTTAAATAACAACCCAAAAAGCCTAATAAAGAATCACAATCAACCAGTGTGTGTTTTTCTTCATTACGGTTTTTAAATACAAATCAGTCAGTCAATTAATAAAAATACAAGTAAGGGTAATGGAACCCCTGGTCTCCATTACACACATAAATACCATAAAGACACTAAGTCGTAGAGCTCTGAACTCCTTGCTTCTATGATATTTACACTTCTTCTTGGCCTTCTCCTTCACTCTGAGTCACTCCAGGATAAACGCATCAGCTCAGACATACAATAATTAAAATATGTGTAGGTGACCGTTTGGCAGAAGACGATGTCGAGGCGGTACTGCAGTGACACGTCCGTGGCTATCGTCGGGGCGGTGTCCTGCATCAGAAGGAAGTCAATAGACTTCTTGGCTTTGTTGCTCATCATGGCGCTGTAGTCCGTGGGCGTGGCCTGCAAAAAGTGTAAATAAACCATCAGAGACCAAACACAAATATGCCTTCCAACCACTAGTTTAGACAACATCTTGCAAAGAGTGTGTATTTCAGAGTGCAGTTGTTTTTAAATTTGACAGAAACAGAAATAAAGACGGAAGAGAAGGACAACAGGGAAAGCAGAAGCACCGACACACTGAAATCTTTTAGGGTCAAGCTCCAGAACTAGCCACAAATCCTGCTGGAAAGAACCTAAAAATACTTAAAAATACTTGCAGAGATCGAATGGAGCCGTTAACTCAAAAGCCTGGTGTCAGGCATGTTCTTTAATAAATAAGAAACGAGCTGATATGTTACAGACCCCAGTCTTTACGTAAAGAAAAAGCTGACATTTAGAGCGGTCTCGCAGCAGATTTTAAAACAGTGACACTGATTTGTGGGGTTTTTGGGCACAAATTTGAACCTTTTTGTTTTATCCATGTCCTTGAACACAGCTCGTGACTTGGGCGCTTTCATATGTACTGATTCATTTAGGTTTGTGCACTGAGGCCAGATTTAGGTATTAAAAACGAGTCAGTCATAACACTTCTTACATTAGTTAAAAAGCTGAGCTTACACTAAACCAACATTTAAATTTCCCCTTGTGGGACTAATAAAGGTATATCATATCATATCATATCATATCATATCATATCATATCATATCATATCATATCATATCATTACTAAAGTATTGCTGCAACATTGTAAAGACAAAGATGACACACAGACCAGACATAAAACACTGAACACTTTTTAAAGACGAGTCATTTAAGAGTATTTTCTCATAGAATAAAGTCAGCTGATATGGTGAAGGAAAAATCTGCTCACGAATCCTCCAACTTCTTAAAAGTAAGGAGTGACCTGAGCTGGAAATCAACATGAGAGGGATGACTCAAGAAGAAGAAGAAGCAACAAGAAAAGAAAAACAGAGTTCAGAGTGTAGTTAAGATATCAAGCTGTATCCACAATGTGTGCCAAGAAACTAAGCTTGTCTGTTGTCATGCTAAAGAAATAAAAAATCTGGAATCAGAAAACAGCCAATAACTGCTGATCAACTCACCCACTCCTCTTCGTGCCAGTCCACGTGCAGTGACGACTGGCTGTTGTGACCGCTGTACTTTGCTCTCAGCGTATCCTTGTCATTGCGGAGCACTACTTGTTCAGACTCAGCGGAAGGAGAAGCTTTGGTTGCGATGTACTCGTACTGCGTTCAGGGCCTAAATAGCTGAAGCTAGCAGCTTGCAGCCGCACACTGCCACCAGCTGACGGGTCTGAAAGGAAGAGGGTATGAATGAAATATGAAGCGTCCCCACGTAACGTCAAACACTTTTAGTACCTTGTCAACCAGACTGGCGAACATCCACTCCAGTCCGCTGGCCGATTGGTCTTTGGCAGCTTGAGACAGCCTCTCTGCGTAATAGCTGACCTGAGTCTTCAGCGTGTTGAGGTAGGCGATGATCTCTTTGGCTCGGACAGTGTCCTGGGGTATGTGGATGATGACTGAGCTGGAGAGGGCACTACTGCAGGGAACAAAGACACACCGACACATCTGTATCCGAGCTGGGACTGAGGACACTCACCAGCCACTTTATTAGGTACATGTGTTCAAAAGCTTGTGGCAGCAATTTAGTGCATTTAGTCAAATAAAGACAATAGAGTGGCCTGCAGGTGTATATTTTTGTAATGTTTCTGTCTTATGCCTGAAATATGCTTCAGCAGGAAATATACGCTGTAACTGGAAACAACAGCATGATGGACCGGTTTAGTGTTAAGAGGTGTTACATCTGAAGTTAGAACGTAAATTTCCTGCAGAAATCTAAATCAAGCTTCAGAGGTACTGTTCCAAAAATATAGGGAGGGACGTTACCCACCAGATGTAAAAACAAACACTGTCTGCATGCACATGCCTGCTCTCAATGAGCCTAATCGTGGCTTAGAAAAAACAACGAGGAGCCGACTTCGATAAATGCGATACCACTCGCTTCACAAATTCAGACCATCTGTGTACAGTGGCGTGTCAGTCTAAATAGTGTACTTTGGTAGAATTAAAAAAAATAAGTGTAGTGCAGGTCTATGATGATTTTTAGTGCTAGTATCATCTAGTTCTGATTCTGGTTCTGTCTTGGTTAAATCCCAAGTAGTCCTGACTTTGAACTGTTGTAGTCCTGTTTTAACTCTGGATCAGTTCTGGGTCTGGTTGAATTGGGGTTTAGTCCTCATGTCTTGATACAGCCCTGACCTTGTTCTGCCTTGCTGCTTAATTAAAAAAACTAGTTTAAGGTGTCCTGCACATGTGATATATATATATTTTTGAGCAAAAGTCAAAACAGAGCCAATTAATCTTTCAGTCATTTCTAGCCCCCCCCCCCAAAAAAAATAAATAAATCCCACATGCATACTACTCTTTTGGGCTAAGCCCCTGGCTCCGCCTCTGGTTTACACGAATATGTATTTCGTTTACCGACCTAACAACGTTTTTTTCCCCAGACTTTGGAACGTTCTTATAACTTTAAGATTTGCGGATGGATGAAGCTGCCTTCTTTTGTGCCAATTACTGCCACCGTTTCCCTTTACGATGTGACTCCATGACACGTATGCTTCTGATGATAGTGCTTCTGATGAGTACAGACGCTGAAGGTACGTGGATTATCCTTTATTGCTGTTGCTTTGGTCGAAGGTAGAATAGAAAACGTCTTACATCTCTTATTTTAAATAAGAAGAAAACCCCTTTTTTTTTAGTGAGCTGCCCGCGATCACCTTCGTTTTGGTATTTAATTTCTTCACTGTAGGTGATCACTTCGAGTTTCTACGCTAAACATCAATTGTAAATTATTATGTTTTTAAAATGTTTTTAAAAAATGTAAAAGTGTAGGATTGAGAGTCGTGTTTTGTTTTTATAACCCACTCCTGGCTAAGTACTCATCAGTAACTGTTTTTGATATGGGCGAGACGGACGGTTGCCCAGGGCGGCATCACGGGCATCGGCAAAAAAGTTGCTCGTACTCTGCCCCGACATCATGCCAGCGCATTTTGAGGATGGCATAGACACTGATCGGTGTTCTTACGGCCATTTGCTGGGAATAAGGGCGCCCTCCGTTTGCGAGGCGCGCCCGCTGCTTGCGACACAGGGAGGAGAGGACGGGGATTCTCTGGCTGACTGGAGCAGCATCTAATAACCAACTCGCAAAATAAAACAAAACAACAAACACGAAAACACCAGACATCATGATACAGACTTATAATTTGCACCGATGTTTTTTTTTTCGAAATTCTATACGCGAAAAGTGAGCGCGAGAGCCCTCGGTGCGCCTTCTTGCTGCTGCAGTCAAAGTAAACTTTATTGTCATCTCCGCTACATACAGTCCAGTATATAGAGAGACGAGACGACGAGGCTCCAGTTACAGCAGTGCAAATAAACAAACAATAAATATAAGAAGAGTAAGAAAATAAATATTCACTTTAGGACTCGGGGTAAAGGGATCAATAACAATTTAAAATTTATGATTTACAGTTTGATGATTTAAAGTTTCACACACAACGTGTCGACAGGGGAGGGCTGCTTCCAAATAGAGCACATTTCATTCATAATGGGAGGGAGGTATTATCCATGATTGTCCTTATTTTGCACATCTGCCTCTCAGACACCACCCTTAACCCCCCACCCCCACCCCAACACACACACACACATACATTATTCATTAAATTTTTGTGTGAATGCTCTTTACAGCTCTCCGGGTGATTGGTGGAAATGTGAAAGTGGTTCAAGGAGGTACCGCTATGTTATCGTGTTATGTCATGGATACCAATGATGACCTGACACAGATTACCTGGCAGAGGAGGACGAGAGAAAAACCTCACAATGACAATTTTCTAACTATCCTACCCAGAGATGGACCACAGTTTGTCAGTGAACGTGATGATCGATTTAAATATATCGGGAATTTTAATGACAAAAATGCAACTCTCCAGTTATCCAATGTTGCCCTGAAGGATGAAGGCAGCTACACGTGCATCTTCACCTTGTTTCCCAGTGGAAATCAGAAGACAGAAATACCTCTAAACTTGCTTGGTATACTAAACTTTTGTTTATCTTTATTTTAAAATACTCTTGTGTTTGTATGTGAGAAACAGTTATTGTCACCATCTGTCTTGCATGTTCATTTAAATTAGTGCTGTAACTCTCCTAGTGCCTCCTTTCACAAGCATCAAGGACAATCTTCCCACTTTGGGCACAGAAGAGGTTTTATTTGCTACCTGCACGGCTGCTGGATCGAAGCCTCCTGCAGAGGTGAGGTGGCTCACTGGTGCTTTGGGAGACAAAGTGAGGACGACAACAAACTCCACCCAGTATGACAATGGCACGACTACCACAGTCAGCTCTCTGTTTGGTGTTCCTATGAGAGAGATTAACGGTCACCAGGTCCAGTGTGTCATCAGTGGTGACTTCCTGTCTAAAGTTGAAAGTCTGCCCTTCACTATACAAATCTACTGTGAGTATCAGTTGTTGATGTAGTTTATTTATTTATTTTTTTTATCCATGGTTGATGCATTTGTTATATTTTTTCTTGGAAATCTCTGAAAATTAGCCAGTGGACGCATCAGTCGCAATGCATGAACAGACTCAAGCGCAGGACTCTGTTAGTGAAACAGTTGTACAGTTTATTTATAACAGACAGAATACCTAGGACACTACTAAGGGACTGATAGATAAATGGTAAATGGTAAATGGCCTGTATTTATATAGCGCTTTACTAGTCCCTAAGGACCCCAAAGCGCTTTACATATCCAGTCATCCACCCATTCACACACACATTCACACGCTGGTGATGGCAAGCTACATTGTAGCCACAGCCACCCTGGGGCGCACTGACAGAGGCGAGGCTGCCGGACACTGGCGCCACCGGGCCCTCTGACCACCACCAGTAGGCAACGGGTGAAGTGTCTTGCCCAAGGACACAACGACCGAGACTGTCCAAGCCGGGGCTCGAACCGGCAACCTTCCGATTACAAGGCGAACACCCAACTCTTGAGCCACGATCGCCCCACATGATAGATATAATCTGTTGCTGAATTCTGAAAACGCTAAAAGCTTTATGTGTAGTAAAGACAAAACATTCCATGTACCAAACTTTGGTTCGACTCCTTACATAATTAAATAAAACAGAGGCAGTGTTACTTTGATGTTTGACAAAACCCTCAAGGAAATGACTAAAACTAAGAAAGTGGACCTAAATGTTTGTTACTGGAAAGAGGATCAAGTCCTATCCAGATACTTTGTTTTGTTTTTCCTCTTTATTCTCGAGTGTGTGCTTTTTTGTTTTTTTAAATGAATGGGAGTGAAACATCCCAAATCTCATGACTTTGCCTCCTGTTTGTCACATTGTAGCATGTTGTCACAATAGATGGGAAAATTCTTTCTGAAAGACAAAAACATCTAGACTGATTAAAAAAAAGACCATTGTTATTGCTAAAGACTGAATCATGGCCTGAACCACACAACATCAGCCTCAGTCCCAAAAGTTTGTCGAGTTTGGATTCAAGATGTAGGAAACATTGGCGAAACATTATTTTCATGTTATTACTGTGTCCTCAGTTCAGGATTAACACAGCTGTCTTTCTGCTCTTGCAGTCTCTCCCACAGAAGTGAACATCAGAGCAAAATCTGAGGACTCATTTGAGTGTGTGACAGAAGCCAATCCAAGTGCAAATTTTACATGGAGCAGGTAAAGTAGCTTGAATAACAGTTTCAGCTGAAACATTCATTTCATTGGTTCTTTTTGTTTGTCTCAAGTGACCTGTGCTGAGCCATGAAAAAAAAAAGAGCGGTATAGAGTGTTTTTATATGGTTAACAAAGTTTGTGAGGTTTTGTTCATATATAATTTCTCAAATTTCATTCCCAGTAGTCCTATCTGAACTACCATAGCCAGTGGCGTGTCTAGAAAATTTTTGTTGGGGGGGCCAGGTAGGGGCACAGATTTGGAGAAGGGTGGCAGATTTAATTGGCAGATAATGTTTTAAAAAAAAATTCTACCAACCCTTAACCATAATTCAATAATCCTATAAACCTAATAACCAAATGCACTTTTAACTCTTATTAGAATGAGATTTTAACCACTACGGTAGGGCTGCACGATATTAGGAAAACCTGCGATGTGCGATAACTGTGATCAATACTGCGATAACGATATGACTTGCGATAAAATAAATAGCAAAAAAAAAACAAAAAACAAATACATAATTTCCGTTTTACTGCACAGTTTTATTTAATGAAAGCTGCTGTATTAGCAGTGTAACAACAAAGTGCAGTCAAACATTGAAACATTGCCCCCATAAAAAAATTTCTGAGGCTTGAATTCTGAAAGACATCCTTCCCGGTCTCTATAATTAGTTTTAAATAAACATAACTTAAATTATACTGCAAATTATCTCTATGCAGTTGTTCATCATTTTACCACTCACCAAGTAGTTATGATGCAAGTCAAAACTGGAGTGGAAACTTTACTAGATTAAACTATAGGTAAGAACTTGTCTGCTGTGGGAACACACCAAAGAACAATTGTCTACCTTTGTGGTCGTACTGGCCAAGACTAATATTATCAACAATTAAGAACAATGTAGGTAGTGTAGTTTTGTAATTTTTTGAAAAAAAAAAAGGTTTCTCTATCTTGCATTCATCCTTCCTGAGTGAATGTTTTTTATGGCAAGTTCTTGTTAAGGAAAACCAACATGTTTACTCTCCAAGGTTTTAAACATGTGCGCTGACATGTTACTATGTTTCCTGATGTACTAAAAAGTCTCTCTGAAGGTGAGCTACTTGCAGGTATGCAGAGATACTTCCTTGCAAGCTTGCTTAGCTGTGGGAATGTCATTTTGTGGAGTTTCCACCATGCCAAGGGGTCTTCCTCACTGTCTATGGCCGTGGATAGCAAGTAGCTGTTAAGCTCAGCTTCAACAGCTTGTGAGAGATGCATAAAAGAGGAGGTAGGGATTGGAGCTGCCTTGAAGAAACTGCCCAGGGACTTTTTTGCCTTCTTCAGGGGACGACTGGGTGGATCATCTGTCTGGGCCTCTGGTTCAGCGGAGCTTCTCTCCTGGAACAGAAAGCAGATTATAAGAAAAGTAAACATTTTGGACTAAATATGAATTGAAAGGTTTTATATATAAGCATGCATGAATACCTTCTGTGCCACTGCTTCCATTTCTGACATCACTCTGGTCTTGATGTCTGAGACTCGATCAGTGCTGGTGTAGCTGACTTTAAATCTGGGATCCATGAAGCACGCCATGTCCATAAGTTCCTGGGTAGCTGGATTTTCATATTTAGTAATCAGGTACTCGAGGATTTTCTTCTTAATTGATTTTGTCAAATCACTGTCTTCTTCCTTCTCTGCAAGCACCGACGTCTTCATCAGATGAAGGACTGGTTTTACATATGAAACACTAACGTAGCTCTCACCAGACAGGGCATCTGTAAAGTCTTGCAGGGGGTGTAATGCCTGGTTGACAGACTCCAGTACCTCAAGATCCTGCCAAGTAGGAATCAAGTGTCTTGATTTCTTGTCTGCTGAGATGACATCAGAAATGGCCCGCTGCTGCTCCAGGACTCTCTCAATCATCTTCTGTCTGGAACCCCACCTGGTTGGGCATTCTGTGATCAGTGTGTGCTCTGGGAGGTTGAGCTTCTGCTGTGCTTTTTTCAGAGCCATCTTTGCTTTCCAGCTGTGGCAAAAATGTCCAACTAACTTTTTGCAAAGTCCAATGGCTCGGGCAATGCGGGCATCATCTTTGATAGAATTTTCTGGAGAAATAAGAGGAAACAAAAAAACTGTCATGTTTAAAACCTTTTTTTTAAAAAAAAAAAACTAATTGAAATTTATAACTAAAGTTGTCTAAAAAGGTAACATTATCCTTATCAATATCAATTTGATAATAATGTATAGCACATTTTCATTGCTAAAAAGATCTGCCTTGAATAAAACTTACCGATTGCAAGGTGCAGCCTGTGTCCAAAACACTGAAGTCTGACCCAGTTGTTTAGCTCCGTGGCTCTCACAACATTGGCACCGTTGTCTGTGGTGATGCACACTTGTCGATCTTCTTTAAGATCCCAGCTGGCTAACACCTCACGTAATACATGGGCTATATTTTCACTAGTGTGGGAGTCTGGAAAATACACAGTCTCTAGACACCGTGGTTTCAGTTCAAAGTCTTCGGTGAGGAAGTGCACTGTGAAACTCATATATGGTTCCGTTGTACGACTTGACCATAGGTCTGTAGTGCTTGCGTAGTTTTCAGCTTGGCTCAGTTCAAACATGACGGTCTTGCGGCATGTTTCATACATTTGTGGAATGGCGACATGTGAAAAGTAGTTTCGTGAGGGGATGCGGTATCTCTGG
The DNA here is from genome assembly GCF_057382275.1 of Copadichromis virginalis. NCBI lineage: Eukaryota > Metazoa > Chordata > Actinopteri > Cichliformes > Cichlidae > Copadichromis > Copadichromis virginalis. Next base: position 21,725,174 of record NC_140633.1, read on the forward strand.
TCCACTTTATGTATCAGACTGGTGAAGCCCTCTCTGCTAACTGTATTTATAGGCATCATGTCTTTAGCCAAAAAATGTGTAATGGCCTCTGTTATTTCTTTGTACCGCTTCGACGTTTTCTCATAAGGAATTCCACTTGAAAAACTCTGATACAGAGACGGCTGTTGGACTGCTGCGCTCTTTGTCTTAACATTAGCAACCTTTGTTTGGCTAGCCCTATCTTTCTGGAACTCTTCAAACAGTTCTCTGTGGTTGTATTGAAGATGATGGTGGAGATTAGTCGTGTTTCCTCTGGTGGTTGCCACGAGTGTTCGGCAAGTTTTGCAGAGTACCTGTGTTTGGAGAACGTCGTCTTTATCAAATCCAAAGTACCTCCAAATAAGTGAGGTACTATTTTTTTTTTTAGCCACGAGTTCAGTAGCATTCTCGTCTCGCTCTCAGCCATTACAACTCTGACTCGTTGCTGCAGCGTTGTTCGCGCCCGACCTGCGTAGGAGGCGGGCCTCTAATCCATTTGATTGGTTAATGCCGTGAAGGGCTCTATTCGACTGGTCAAATGTGTAAATGGATTTCTTTGATTGGTAAATTCTTTACAGCACGTGTGTGAACATTTTAAGGTACCCAATTATCGCAGTTTACGCCGTCTTTTGCGATGGGCCCATCGCGCAGGCTGATATCGCGATGACAATAAATTTTCGATTTATCGTGCAGCCCTACACTACGGTGCAAAGTTTTTAGATACTGCGTTGATAAAGTACAAGAGATACAATCAGTGCTTTGTCAGTGTTTACTCAGCAGTCAAGGACAGCAATATTTGCATAGTATTTTTACTGACATATAGTGCACATATGTTTTGGGCAAAAACATTTTTGAAAATTAAAATACGAACATTTGTAACAAACAATTGACAAATTAGCCAATGCCAATGCAAAACTTTATCTGCCTGTTAAAAAAAGAAGATAATCTTCTCACAAACTGGTGTTTGATTTTGAAACAGGAAAAAAGTGGGGAAACAACTGAAAAGACTAACATTTGAATGAAACCTGAAAGCAAGTAAATACTTTCTATGCTGCCTTATCGTAAACTTTGGTAATATTGATAAAGAACAACACTGGCTGATGATAAAATACAGTCAGCTGGCATGGTGACACTGCCAGTATTAACCTGCAGGGCTGGACTGGGACAAAAAAATTGGGCATTTTTACTACAGACCGACCCACCAGGTAGTAAAGCCATAAAGACTTTGACTGAAAACAAACCCTGTTGTGACAGTGATGTACAGTCTTGTTGGTATATGTATGATTTCTATACATTTTACGTCAGATAAAAACTTTGGTTGTAAGATTTAGATAATTATTTAATAAAAACTAGGTATTTTAAATGAGAATAAGAAAGAAAAGTATTTCTTTGTGCCCACCTTTCCCTGTTAATGCCCTACCTGGCCCCCTGGCAAAACTTTGCTAGACCCGCCCCTGCACAGTTACCAGCTGTCTGCTACATAAAAAAGGATCCTGGTGTTATTTGTCTCTCAGAAACAGTTCATAACTTCCCTTCAACTCATTCATGTCACCTAAAAGGTAAACCTGTTTCTCCATCACCTGTTCAGCTCTGATGGTTCAGTAAGGACATCTCCTGGTTTCATCTTCATGTTTCCCTCTCACCACATATCTAAACAGACATCATGACCAGCAGCTTTACAGCTGTGGCTCCAGCAAACATCAGCTGATACTAGAAATTAATATTAAATACATTCTAACAACAGCCGATCAAGCTTAAACGTGCTGCTGTTGTTTAGCGCAACATCTGCTGGTTTCCTCTTTCTGGCGCAAAGTGGGCGATAAACAAGAGAGAAAAGCCGATCAGCTGATCATTGATCAGTTTCATGATTGAAGTAGCAACAGGAGAGGGAGGGGGAGAGAATGAGAGAAGAGGCAGCTGTGCAGCATAAAGACAGAATAAATCCAGCTTTGTGTCTTTTTTCCATTCTAGCTAAAGTCTGGGACAAACTGCGTCTCTTCTCAGCTCAATACGAAACGTGTAATATTTTCTCTGAATGAGGGACCATTCCATTTTTTTAAGGAGCCGTTGGCAACTCTACTAACCTTATGAATAAAATAAAGTTCACTATCAGTAACATCATAGCACCCACCCAGCTGTATAAAAACTCCGTCAAACTGGCTAGAACGCAGTATGAGTTATTGCAACTGACAGTAAAAAGTCAGCAACATGAAAATAAACTCCACCTAAACTTGGTTTATATCTGACCCAGATAGACTGCAGGTCATAACTTCTTACCTGAAGTTCAGTTCACCTGACACTCGGACTGGTGGCTGCTTCGGGTCTCTCCTCCTGCCTCCCCTTCCCTCATCCACCTGTTGCCTCTGTGGAAGCCCCGTCATAGCCACCACCAAACAACGGAGTTATTTCTACACATCGACCTGCATCTGGCCAATCCACCACCTCTCATTGTTCATGCCATTACAAAAAAAATAAAAAATAAGTCACTGGGGATATGCCCGGTATGCCCGATGGCCAGTCCAGCTATGTTAACCTGCAACCAAATCTGCAGCCCCATACAGCAATGTTACGACTTAGATTATATCTTATAACGCATAACTCTTATGTTAGCTGCCCTCAGTAGCATACTGTCTGAAATATTCCACAGCTGCAATAATTCTTTAAGTGTTATTTTTTTCCTTGGTATTCTAATTTCACCGAAGTTTACTAAACTCAACAAACTTGATATTACTTACCGGGACATTTATTCTGTCCTCATTTTCTTTCACCGAAAAATTGTTTCCTGCAGTGCCATCTTTCGCGCTTGGCTCTCCTACCTTTGCTAACGTGATGCGCATAGCGCAGAAGCGATGCTGCATTCACTTACACTCGGATATCTGAGCGTCACCGTGAAAACATAATCGGACATTTGATATTTGATTGAATTTTATTGTTTTGCCTTTGGGGTGGCACCTGGGGTGGCCAGTCTGGTTTGGGGGGTGGCCTGTGCCCCCCCAGGCCACCCCGCTGGACACGCCATTGACCATAGCACAGTTGGATGTTGAGTAAAGTCAGTCATATGTTAAAAGAATGAGTGATGACTCATGGTGAGACATCGATCATATGTCTAAACTTCAAATATTTTTACTCCTTGAGTGTTGGTCACATTTTAGTGAAATACGCACATGATTATTATGTAATGGTTCCTCACTCAAACTGGGTCATATGTGACCAAAAGCGTAACATACTGACAATTTGTCACATAGCATAAAATGTTACGCTTTGGGATGAGAACATGTTGGTTCACAACAATCACTACTGGTTTGAGACTCTTTTTCAGTTCTCAGTGGATTTTAATAGTCATTCATTTTTACAATAAAGCCAAGCAGAGCCAACAGAACTTATCACTTTGTTTCTGTACTTCAGCATTACACAAACGGATAATGATCCAGATGAGCTACTACATCACAGACACTCTCGTTAAGTAGATGTTATAATAAATCATGGTTGGTTCCTCACATAACAATGAATAAAACTGAAAGAAATGTTGTAGGCTACTCAAATGGAAAAGCCCACATAGTAAATAAAGTATCAAATTCAGTCATTTGGAAAGATTTCAGTGTCCCGTGACTATTGATGATAATGTTTTTGATGTTTTTTTTATACAGTCCCTTCATCCACTTGTTACTTATTTATTCAACATAAACAAAAATATGTACACTCCTAGCTTCACAGGCAATAATGACTGCTGCCATGCAGTTCTTAAAATGCTTTAATTCTAAGGTATTTGCTGTTACACAGTGGTAACTGTTACAGTTACCACTGGCTCTCAGCGAAGGCGGTCGCACTTTTCTCCTCTCCTCCTTACCCTTATCTTCCCTGCTTAGCCTCTATGTCCTTGTCTTGTCTCGTGTGCATTACTTTCCCTGGAACACTCTCTCACTGTCGTTCTCTAAAACCTAAAGAGAATTATGGATTTGATCAACTGGTCTCTGAATGCTATTGACACCCTTTTCTCAACGAGAAGTCTGGGCTCGGGAGAGCCCGAGTGCCCTGGAGGGACTTTCCCTGCCGGTTACACTATGGACAGGTGGCAGAACTGGAGGGTCATGTGCCTGGCGGGACTGTCGATCGAGGACGCTGAAGATATCTATCTATTCGGAACCGTGATAACAGGGTTCTTGCTGATCGGAGTTGGCTTAGTCCTGGTTTATCGGAGAAATAAGAGAGCGGAACCGGCTGTTCAAACCCCCCCAAGGCTGCCCGCTGGAATCGAAGCGATGGGACGAGGCGCGACCTCTCACAACGAACGTAATATGGTTAACACCTTGGAGACGCTTACAGCTGCTGTGAAGGCTCAAAATAACACCATTAAGCGTATGGGGGGATACATCAGGATCACTGCAGTTGTGAGGTCTCAGAATCAAAAGAATGACAACACCATGGAACAGAAGTTTGATACCATCATGGGGAGGCTCGCGGCTCTCCAACGGGAGATTGAGAGACCAGCGTCAGAGTGTTAAAGAGCAGCCTGAAAATTCTCCTGGGCTGCTCGCATGGAAATTTACAAAATAAATTTAAAAGTAATGTGAAGGTCACTTGCAACAGTTGTTGATTGTTTAACAATAATATACATATATGTGTATATATATATAAAAACACCCAGCACGCCCCTGCGGGCGGTTTATCCTTCAAGCTCGGGTCCTCTACCAGAGGCCTGGGAGCTTGAGGGTCCTGCGCAGTATCTTAGCTGTTCCCAGGACTGCGCTCTTCTGGACAGAGATCTCCGATGTTATTCCCGGGATCTGCTGGAGCCACTCGCCTAGCTTGGGAGTCACCGCACCTAGTGCTCCGATTACCACGGGGACCACCGTTACCTTCACCCTCCACATCTTCTCGAGCTCTTCTCTGAGCCCTTGGTATTTCTCCAGCTTCTCGTGTTCCTTCTTCCTGATATTGCTGTCATTCGGAACCGCTACATCGATCACTACGGCCGTCTTCTTCTGTTTGTCTACCACCACTATGTCCGGTTGGTTAGCCACCACCATTTTGTCCGTCTGTATCTGGAAGTCCCACAGGATCTTAGCTCGGTCATTCTCCACCACCCTTGGGGGCATCTCCCATTTTGACCTCGGGACTTCCAGGTTATACTCGGCACAGATGTTCCTGTACACTATGCCGGCCACTTGGTTATGGCGTTCCATGTATGCCTTGCCTGCTAGCATCTTGCACCCTGCTGTTATGTGCTGGATTGTCTCTGGGGCATCTTTACACAGCCTGCACCTGGGGTCTTGCCTGGTGTGATAGACCCCAGCCTCTATGGATCTTGTGCTCAGAGCTTGTTCTTGTGCTGCCATGATTAGTGCCTCTGTGCTGTCTTTCAGTCCACCTTTGTCCAGCCACTGGTAGGATTTCTGGATATCAGCCACCTCCTCTATCTGCCGGTGGTACATACCGTGCAGGGGCCTGTCCTTCCATGATGGTTCCTCGTCTCCATCCTCTTTCTTGGGTTTCTGCTGCCTGAGGTATTCACTGAGCACTCGGTCAGTTGGGGCCATCTTCCCAATGTATTCTTGGATGTTCCTTGTCTCATCCTGGACTGTGGTGCTGACACTCACCAGTCCCCGGCCCCCTTCCTTCCGCTTAGCGTACAGCCTCAGGGTGCTGGACTTGGGGTGAAACCCTCCATGCATGGTAAGGAGCTTTCTTGTCTTTATGTCAGTGGCTTCTATCTCCTCCTTTGGCCAGCCTATTACCCCAGCAGGGTACCTGATCACGGGCAGGGCGTACGTGTTGATGGCCCGGATCTTGTTCTTACCATTCAGCTGACTCCTCAGGACTTGCCTGACCCTCTCCAGGTACTTGGTGGTTGCAGCTTTTCTAGCGGCCTCTTCATGGTTCCCATTCGCCTGTGGGATCCCCAGGTACTTGTAACTGTCCTCTATGTCTGCAATGTTGCCTTCTGGTAGTTCAATCCCCTCAGTTCTGACTACCTTCCCTCTCTTTGATACCATTCGACTACACTTCTCCAGTCCGAACGACATTCCAATGTCATTGCTGTATAGCCTGGTAGTGTGGATCAGTGAATCGATGTCTCGTTCACTCTTGGCATACAGCTTGATGTCATCCATGTACAGGAGGTGGCTGACAACTGCTCCGTTCCGTAGTCGGTATCCGTAGCCAGTCTTGTTAATGATATATATATATATATATATTAAAACATAAGTAGGTTGAGTTTAGTATAATAAAATTGTAACAGGCCAGTTATAACCTGTCTCAAAGCATATGTACTGTTGTATGGAGACCTGAACACTACTTGCCTTTGTAGTGGTGTTACCATGGTTGTCTGGGAACTCTAGAGAAGGATTATGTAAACCTGTTTCAGCTCAGCAGACAGAAACTGAAAAGACTCCTGAGAGATAATCTGAGTTCCTCTCAGATCCAAAAAACAAAAGGTGATAATGTTGGTGACCCATATGGATGGCGCCGTTGGAGAGATGTGAGATTAGACTAGACTTGTAGTCAAGACCGCCTAATCCGAGACCAAGACAAGACCAAGATCAGAGGGTATCGAGACCAAGACAAGACCAAGATCAGAGGGTATCGAGACCAAGACAAGACCAAGACCAAGTTGAGACGAGACCGAGTCGAGACGAGACCAAGACCAAGACCGAGACAAAGAAAGTCTTTAAACTGCAGCCAGATGCTATTCTATATACAGTACATATGCAGGACACCTTAAACTAGTTTTTTAATTAAGCAGCAAGGCAGAACAAAGTCAGGCCTGTATCAAGACACAGGGACTAAACCCCAATTCAACCAGACCCAGAACTGATCCAGTATTAAAACAGGACTACAACAGTAACCAAGACAGAACCAGAATCAGAACTAGATGATAGTAGCACTAAAAATAATCATAGACCTGCACTACACTTATTTTTTAATTCTACCAAAGTACAATATTTAGATTGAGAAAAGTTTATATAATTATTTAGCCTTGTTGTGCAAACAAGCCTGCATAACTTAATAAATATAGAATTTGAAAAGTAACAAATGGTATCCAAAAAGAAACACTAGGTACTAGATACATGTTCTGATGAGTTTTGGCAAAGAACCATTTGACTAACATGTGTGTCTCACCTGCTCTTGTTCCATCTCTCTCCCTCTCTGTTCCTCTCTCTCCCTCTCTGTTCCTCTCTCTCCCTCTCTGTTCCATCTCTCTCCCTCTCTGTTCCTCTCTCTCCCTCTCTGTTCCATCTCTCTCCCTCTCTGTTCCTCTCTCTCTCCCTCTTTGTGCTGACAATCAAGCCAAACACCAACATCATCAAATATACAGTTGAAATCAGATATTTAAACACTCTTCAGATAAAAACACAAGCACTTTTTTAAATTGTAACATCAAATCAGACTAAATGTTTATTTTTTTTAGATTGATAAATATAAAAACATATTTGTTAACTTTAAGAGTAAAGAGAGAAACTATCTGTATTTCTTTATTGCAAATGGCACCAAATTGTATTCAAAATTGAGCCACACTTATGCAGCTCCACAGTTCTTTTCCTGGTGTTTTGGTTGACATCTCTTGATTTTCCCATGTCACAGAAACAGGCTCTGTGTTTTGCCTTATATGCATCCACAGGTGTGCCAGGTGTGTGGAGTTTTCTTATTAATTAACAATAAAGTTAGTGTATATGTGCTCCTACATTTGATGAAAGTGATTAAAATAGACAGCTCCCTCTTTTTATTCTGACATTTAACTAATTCAAAAGATATTTCAACATTTATTTATCTAAAACAAAAGTTTACTCTAAATTGATGTTTAACAGTAAAAAAAAAAGTTTTTATGTTTTCTCCATAAAGTGTATGTAAATATCTGGTTTCAACTGTGAATATACTGCTGTGTATTGAAATTCCTCTTGTTTTGCATAGATATACTGAACAACATCCAAAGCATAATATATAAAATAACATCTACCTGAGTTTTTTCTTTGAAAGAAGCTCCTTATGTCCATTGTTGTGTACATCAGTACACAATTGAAACCGATTTAGAGAGTTTGTTTAGCCGTGGAGGGTAAAAACTGAAAATATGAAATGTAAGCTAAGACTCTAAAAAATCAGCATTGCTGTTCGGCTTTTTATTTATCCATTTGTTGATTCACTCGAAGAGCAAGTAACGCAACCAAGTGATCAGTTTGATATCAATCTTTTGTGATACACCGTCATATTTACATTATTAGTTCAGTACGAATGATTTTCTTTGGTACCTGGTCAAACTTAAGCTCTCCTCTGTCTGCAGCAAACTCGCAGGCAGCAGCTTCTCCCCCCTCGCTCACATGGGTGCTGAGCTCAGTCGCCTAGTGCCTGAGCTCGGATCATACCAAAATTAGGGGGAATTTACGACGGTGCGCTCTGTGCTTCGTGTGTTGTTTTTGTTTTATACAGTTGTCAGTCAGGCATCTAAGACCCCATGCTTCTGAAAAAATGACCCGGGCTTAAGCCCAGTAAGCCACCCCCCCGCTCCGCTGATGGTTGACTCCAAATCCCCCGAACACTATGTCGATTTGAGAAGGCAAGACCGAAACAGCGAGACCAAGACCGAGACCAAGACAAAAGTCCGTCGAGACCAAGACGAGATCAAGACCACGTAAAAGTGGTCTCGAGACCAAGACCGGTCTCGAGACATCCAACTCTAGATTAGACTAATAATAAGCAGTCATCCAGTCATACTTGTTCTTTAGAGTAGGTTATAGGATGTATTAACAGTTCATATTTAAATGAAATGAAATGAAATAATGGGTCCTAAAATCATACAGTGTGACTCAGCAGTCCTTCTTGGCTTCTCTGTCTGTAGTTCACTGCTTATCCATTAGATTCTGTCAGTCTGCCCCAGGGCAGCTGTGGCTACAACTGTAGCTTGCCTCCACCAGTGTGTGAATATGTGAGAGTGAATGAATAGTGGTATTGTACAGCGCTTTGAGGTTCTCAAAAAGCGCTATTATTATAGATGTGAGGAATTCCTGGCAAATGCAGTGTTTATGCATTTAAACAGTTAAATGGTGTTTTATCTTAAGTGGCTCTTAAGATGCATTAATTCATTCTGAGCCTCTTGAGAGAGCAACCCCATTCTGCTCATGTTAGTAATGTAAATTAACAGTGGATTGAGAAGTTTTATCATCTGGCGTCAGAATTTGCTGCTGTTTACAGTAGATGTGTCCTGTTAAATCCTCATATCAATGCTCCACAAAAGATGATAAAAAACATCAAAATCTTGTGAGTTACAAATTGACGTACAGGATGCTAAACAGGGAGTTAGCTGGGCCGCTCTCCAGAGTAGTGTGGTTTGAAATCTTACTAAAATTAAGCTTGTTTTCACACAAAAATAATTGAACATGTTAAGTGGGATGTATTTTTGTATTTAGGTGAAAATTTAAAAAAATACAAAATCTTGTTGTGGGCAAGAAAAGATCTATTGCAAAGAGCTGATAACCAAAATGTGTTTGACTTTTAGCACAACTCACACTTTTCTGCTCTTTCTGTACATTTCATGTTGAGTCTCATTCATGTTTTTCCAGATCTGGCCAGTCATTGCTGCAGTCTGCTGTCAAAGTAGACGGTGCAAAGCTGCAACTGCTGAGCTTGACCTCTGATCTAAATGGCCTCTATCAGTGTGAAGCATCTAACACATATGGAAGTAAACACGGTCAGCTTTATGTGCGTGTGGCATCAGGTGAGGTCAGCTTGGATATCTGTTTCTGATTTTTGGATTTGTGCTTTTGTGGCTGTTGTGTCATTCTGATATTACTCTGTTTTCTTTTCTGTGCACTTCTATGAGGAAAATAATTAGAAACTTGAACATCTAAGCTAAAAGTGAAATGATGGACTCTACCTATGTATGTATTCCACTAATCTTTAGTAAGAAGCTATCTTAAAGAAGTGCTTCCTTTAATCTGTAGCATCATCCTGTGTTATACCAACCATCTGCATGTCCTCCTTCACTACATCCGTGCACCACCTCTGTGGTCTTCTGCTTTTCCTCCTACCTGACAGCTCCATCTTCAGCATCCTTTGTCCAGTATGTCCACTATTCCTGCTCTGCACATGTCCAAACTATCTCAGCCTTGCCTCTCTTTGTCTGCACGCCACTTAATCTGAGCTGCAACTCTGATGTACTCATTTCAAATCACCCGTGACGCTCGTCTCCACACACTCGAACCTCCCTCCCTGCACTCTCTGCTTCATCTCTCTTGTGCACTGTCTGTTGCTTTGGATGGTTGACCCCAGATATTTAAAAGAATTTACCTTCTGTATCTCTGCTCCCTGCATATTCACTGTTACTCTGCATTCACGCACATGTTCTGCTGACTTAAGTTCTTTTCACAATAATCCGATGCACTTCCAGATTCACTAGCTGTTCTTGGTCTCCAGCTTCACACTCAGCTCAACTATAAACCTTTTTCTTTTGCCACCTCTCTCTTTGCTGAATTTCATTGTACAGAGAAATGCTTTTCTTTGTACAATAAACATTTTGAATCTTGAACCCAGAGCCTGTCTTAATTCCACCCTGAATTCTGCACATTTTTTCCTTCTTCAGCTTCCACCGTGTGATCCTTGCCTCTGTTTTCACTCACTTTCTCTACTTGACCTCCAGAGTCATCCAACAGACTACCATGCAATGCTTGGTAGTCAGTGTGTGTGAATGTGAGAGTGAATGAATAGTGGAATTGTAAAAGCGCTTTGGGTTCCTTGAAAAGCGCTATATAAATGCAATCCATTATTATTATTATTATTATTATTATTATCATTATTCCTAGCTGTGCTCCTCCCTGACACTACTTTACAGTCTCCTACATAAAATATAATCCCCCTGTGTGGATCTTCCCCCACTAGGTCAGCCTGTGTTCCTCTGTCTTCCAAAAATAAGTGTTCAACACCTTTTCACTGAATCCAGAATCATCTGTCCTCCAATTTTCTCCTTTACTCTCTCTTTACATTGTATTAAACTGCTCTCTTCGTTTGCATATAGTCCCTATATTTAAAGTCTCACCTTCATACCCCTATCTTTGCTTCTCTCTTGCTGACTTCAAATACCCCTACCCCTTGCCACTTTTGCCACTTCTTTTATGGTTTGGCCATCAGTATCACAGTTTCTACCAGCATCCTGTTGGCCAAAAGCCAAAAGTCATTGTAAACCCTCATTATAAACACAGCCACCCACTGATCCAGTGTGGAAATCTCATTCTTTGTGAGCCACGTGCTTGACTTCTGTTGGGTGGATTATGTTTCCTTATTGTCTCAGTCTTATGAATTAAGTTTGTAATAAAAAATGAAATGTCATAAAAGTGGGAAAGAACAATCATCTCATTCTCATGTTCTTCATTATTGTGTCCCTGTAGGAGCATGCTCTGCTGCTTGGGTCTTATTTGGTGTTTTGCTTTTCCTGAATGTTGTTGGTGCTGCAGCATGGTACTTTTATAAACGTGGATGTTTTCAAAGGTACTTCATATATTAACTTGCATGTATCTAATATCTAGAATAATATGTAGTACTTCTCATTTTAAAGCTTATGTACCTCTAGAGACCTCTACAGGCTGCCATTAGGAATCAGGATGAAATCCTTGAACACATTGTCAGGCCCTACGCTGGTTTCGTTGATCCTGGTTTCCTCCTCTTGTACAATAATTCCTGACCTTAATAGGCGAGAATATGCAGGCAGATGAAAGAATTGGTACTAATCACCCAAACCTCTTTGATTTTCAGGGTAGCGTTGAATTCAGCCCTCTGTAGGTAGATCATTTTCATTTCTATTAAACAATGTGGCATCCATTTGTTCCTTACACATTACCCAGTCCATATCAGTATAGATATCCAGATGATTTTTTTTTCCAGTATTACAAGGGGCCAAGTCACATTTTTGTTACATTCTGTAAAAAGGAAAGTGCACTAGTTACTTTGGTGCAATAGAAATACAAAACGTTCTCTCCACCTGTCCAGCACATTCTCCTCATTGTCTAGGTTACCAGACTGTAGTTAGCTCAGAGGCTGTAGTTGCTATTCTTAGTAGGGGAAACTGTCATGTGTGGTACCCTCAGTGGTCCTGAAGAAGCGGTCTTTGGTCCAATAAGAATGCAATTGTGTTAGTCTACCCCAATTGAACCGCATCCTACATGGTGTTTCCTGGCTTTATAAAAGTGAATCCCTGGACAAATATATTGTAACTGAAGACAGATGCAGTAAAAAGACTCACTGCCTGCAAAGTATTCAGACTTTATTTATGATTGAAGGTAATACAGAAGTTTTGTTCAAATCCTTCAGTTGCAGCTGAGTCTGCAATTAAATTGTACCTTTATTGTTTTATTTCAAATCTACTGTTCTAGTGTACAGAGGCTAAATTTTAAAAGTTGATTTAATGTCCACAAATTTGCAGCCTCTGTGAATACTGTGTCACTATTTTGTACAGTAGGAGGTCTTTAAACCAACATGGTGGCAAGCAGCATGACACAAAACTTCACCAGAGTGTGAGAAACGAAGATCACGGACCAGAGGAAGAAGACCTACAGAGAGATCAAGAGGTCAGTAACAGTTAATTTGTTCATATACTTTATAGCTCACTTTTGTTTCTCCTACAGTTAAATAGGTCTCTGAAAAAAGTACATTAATTATTTATTTTAATGTTAACTACTGTTGTGCAGTTTACTGGAGACACAATTATAGTTTTAGTTGTGTACAAGGCATTTTATTACATCTATCTTACTTGAAAGAGCTGAGCTACAAGAAAAAAAAACATTTTATTAATGTGTGTGTTAAGTGTTATAGAAGTTTAAATGTTCTTTGTTAAATGATTAAACTGAAAACATGGTTTGATAGAAATAAGTTATCATTAAATTTGGAAAAAACGACATTTATGTTATTTGGAAATTATAAAAAAGATGCCAAAGCAAAGTTATTAGTAAATAATGTCGAATTAGAGCAAGCTTCAGATACAAAATTTCTGGGTGTGAGAATAGATAACAAAATTTGCTGGAAACCTCATATAAAGTATGTACAAGCTAAGCTGTCAAGAAGTGTCTCCATACTGAGTAAAGTTAAATATTTTTTGCCTTCCAAATCACTCCGGGTACTTTACTGTTCACTTATATTGCCATATTTGGAATACTGTGCGGAAATTTGGGGAAACACATATAAAACTTCACTTCAACCAATATGTAAAATTAAAAAAAAAGCAATCAGGATAATTAGTAAAGCTGGATATAGAGACCATACTAACACCATGTTTTTGAAATTAAAAATATTGAAGTTTATGGATCTTATAAAATACAAAACGGCAAAAATTATGTATAAAGCTAGATACAATATGTTACCAAGAAATATACAGAGGATGTTCTATGACAGAGAAGGAGACTATGAACTAAGGGGTAAATTGAATCTGAAGATTCTTAAAGCACGGTCAAATATTAAAACCTTTTGCGTAACTATTTATGGAGTAAAATTGTGGAATAGCTTTACTGCAGAATTACAGCAATGCTCAGGAATTGGCAAGTTCATAAAGACACTTCGAAAATTACTCTTGGAAGGATATGATATTGAAAAAGACAATCACCCATTGTATGTATAAATATGTCAACTCGTATTTAAATTATAAATATCGTGCCAGCCTTGTTGATATAAGTTTTCTTGTGTATTGTATCGAATATGTGATGAGGAGAATTAGGTAAATATGTGGGATTAATAAGATGTTGAGCAGGGGTAGGAGTTAATAAGTATGTGCATACTTCTTCCTACTCCTTTTCAGACCAAACAACTGTTATCTCATGTTAGACGAATGTGTTTTATTTTATTATATTTTTCTTGTTTGTCTGTACAAATACGTGTGTGTGTGTATATCTACACATATATTCATATTCGTAAATGAAAATACATGTAGATGAGTATATATTGGTTTTTTTGTTTGTTTTATTATGTCTGAAATAAATAAAGATACAAATACAAATACAAATCTGCAGACACTGAAAGTATTTGCATTTTCAGTTGAAATTAAATACAGGTCTAAACAAATGCTCCGTATGATCCCTCAGGAATCTCTCTGACAGCAAAGATGAACATTATTTGGACTGAAGGCTCCACCAACATGTCATTTTAAAGTCAGCTGGTAAATAAACAGATGAAGAACAGATGCCCCTGCCTGAACAGGACACCATACGTGACACATGAACCTGCAACAGGGTCTGGACCACAGACAGATTAACTTAAAAGCACGGGGATGTCAGACAAACGCAGGCACATGACCGCAGAAACAAAGGGTAACAAAACAGGGAAACTAGACACAAAAGGAAACTCATATAACTTAACAGCCCAGAGGTAGAAAAAATAAAGGCAGTTGTTAAAGAAAACAAAAGTCACGACTAAAAATCTCTTAAATCCAAAGGAATGAATCACAAGACCATAATAAATTCAAAACTTGGTTGAAGACCCACCATGACACATGCATGTTTTAAGATTGGATTATATGAAAGTCAAACTCAATTCAATTCAGTTCAATTCAATTTTGTTTATAGAGCATACACAGAGCTTGACTTTAGTCTCTTAGTCTTGAGTTTATCTGTATTTCTAGTTCAAGGTGTCTTGTTTGATATTAGGTTTGTCTTTGTGTCATTTGTGTCTTGTCCTCTGCGTCTCGCTGTGAAGTCAGTCTTGTCTCCATGTTTATTTGCCTATCTGTTTCCTCAGTCATGTCTCTCGCTCTCTCTGTCTCTTCACATCTCTGTGTCCGTGTCTCAGCATTTGTGTGTTCCTGTTTACTTTAGTAGTCATCATCTCATGTGCCTCGTGTTCTGCTTTACTTCCCCCATCTCACCATGTCTATGTTTCTCTAGCTGTGTTCCCATGTTCCCTGTGTCCACTTCTCCTAACCACCCTCCTGTGTATATATTGCGTCCGTCTCCCCTTGTCCTTGTTCCGTTATGTTCCAATCGTGATCCTGTTAGTTAGACAGTTTGTATTTAGCTTCCTTTTCATTAAAAGGCTCTCCTTTGGCTGAAACTCCTCTGTTTTGCCTCCATGTCTGCAATCCTGGGCCCTCTTTCACCACAGCAGCAAAACAGAGAGCTGCAGTCTTTTGGAAGATTGAAACAAAAAACACAGGTTTCGGGAACCACTGTCAACAGCTACCACAGGATGGCAGTAATGTTAAGGATGGATTCAGACAGGTGGGGAGCTTTATAGTAACACTGTTCAAGATGAAAGGAGAAAAAATGTTTTACTTTGGTAGGTTTTCATTTATGTTTATTTTTAGACTTGACAAGCCTGCCTTTCTTGTCCTGTATGCCATGTGTTAAATTACAGTGATGTGAAATGATTCATGGTTAATGATAGAAATACAGTGAAATACTTAAATTAAATTACTTAAATTATTTGTTACTTGATTTTATCTAATTGTTGTTTTTTTTCCCCACTTGCTTGGTACAACCTTACCCGTAAGGATACAATGTCACATCACTCAGACTTTTACATTTTGTCTTTTTTGCACATTATGCATTTGAAAAGCACCATGACAGTATACAGCCAATGTAAGATAAGATAAGATAAGACCACCAACAGAAGTTACAGAGCGTGAGCAGAATATTATATATACACACACACACACATATATAAATACAGAGACATATATAAATAAAATATATGAAGGGGATAAATAGAATAAATAGGAATAAAAATAAAAATACAAGTGAATTGCACATTTAAAGTATTGAGGTCTATTGCACCATTGACTATTAACAAAAGTATTGCACAGTGAAGTGAAGAGGCACTACAGCTTAGTTGTTCCCCCCTCCTTTGTCCTCCTGTTTCCCCTCCCTCTCTCTCCCCTCCAGAGAGGAGTTAAACAGTCTGATGGCGTGTGGGACAAAGGAATTTTTAAGTTTGTTGGTTCTTGTCTTTTGTGTTCTTGTCAATGTGTGAATGCAGTTGCAGCTGGTCTGTCTGTCTGTGCTGATTGGAGCTCAGTTGTTCTGTCTGTTCTATTTTCCTCCTGATAATGTAAGCTGTTAAGTTACAGAGGATTTGAAAGCACAGTGATTATATAGGGAACATGAACACAGTGTACAGTCGAGTCTTAATAGCTTACTTACAACTGTGCTCGTCAGGCACTCTTTTTGGCTGCAGTGGTTATTTTTATATTTACATGTTTCCATCTCCCGTTTCTGCTCGGTAGCACCTAGTACTTTTCGGCTTATGTTTTCCTCCCTCCCTCACGCTCACAAACACACAGCGGGAGGGGCGGTCCCACACGTTCTCCCTGCAGCAAGGACTACACCGCCCATGAGGCTACAGTCTTAAAGGGCCATGCCTGTAATCATTTTTCGTATTGTCCATAAAATGTTTCCTTCGCAGGGTAATTATAAACCTTTTTGCTTCCTAGAATTAGTTTTGTTTTTTGGCAGCAACAAAGCGCAAAATCCAGTCAGCCTCTGAACCCGCCTCCCTCCTCCTTTCGTTATTTCATGATTTGGTTTGGTTCAGGTGCCAGCACGCTTGGCTCAGCAAAGTGGAAAGAGGGTAGGATGGCCCATTAACAAGAAAAGAGAAATTAAACTCATAACGTCCACATAGAAGCCACTGCTCGACTTTCCTAGCAGTAGATAGCTTACTTATTTACTTCCTTCCTTCAGAAAAGTTAATGTCTATTTTATTTTTATATCAAATAATGTTAAAACTGAAAACATTATAATGTAAAAAATGGCTTGCACATCTCAATCTTGCACAAAATCAAAAAATCTGTTTGTCTAAGTAGAATATTTATCCATGTCTGCACAGTGTTATATTTTTAGGACTGGCATGGTTTGCAACATTAAAGCAGTCTGGCCCAAAGTGATATTTTTGTTCATGAGGTTGCACCCAAGGCAGTGGCTTCTGAAAGCTGAAGGCTCTGCTTCCCACAATACCTTTAAATATCCTATGAACCACAAGTAAACCAGCAGTCTGAGAGCAAAATGCTTTACTGGGTTGGTACAGACCTATGAGGTCTTTGAGACAAGACTGGGCCTGATTATTCAAGACCTTGTATATGAGGAGAAGGATTTTAAATATGATTGTGGATTTAACAGGGAACCAATGAAGAGAAGCCAGTATGGGAGAAATATGCTCTCTTTTTCTAGTCACTGTCAGTACTCTGCAGCATGTTGAATCAACTGAAGGCTTTTCAGGTAGGTTTTAGGATCACATTTGGATACTTTGGATAAATTTGATACACAGACCAAAGTGTCATAACTCAGCATGTGATCATGAGGTTGGGAACTGACTTCTGTCACAAAAACAGGAAATACGTGATAATTATAAGTCTTATGAGACAGAACTTCAGTCTCTCACGTGCTGTGAGGAGAGAGAGATTTTTACTGTAATTCCACAGGTTGAGTTGGCTAACTAAACTTTTTATAAGCTTCATTGTGTCTTTGTAGGTGATCTGAAACTATAGATCTGCACTATCAGTACAATTGCTAAAAATCTTTTGTATTCTAAAGGGAAACTGTCCACAGTATTGCACTCCTATCCATATACTGGGGGAAACATTTTCAGAAATTCTTCCGAAATCCTGTTTCCATATTATTACATTTAGATTTCTGTTTGCTTCCATCCAATCATTTGCTACCACTTATCCATTTGAGCTGCAGTTTTAGACATGCCCAGATCTTCCTCATCCCAGCGACTTATTTAACCTTTTTCAATCATATAAAGCCATCTGAGTGATGTAAACTTGCCAGCATGTCCTGGACCTGCCTCGGGGACCGCATACATGTGGGACATGTGCCGGAGGCATCCTGATCAAATTAAGTTGCACATGCTTTTCATATGTTCTGTGATAATATTGTTGTGCTGATCACTTGTTTTGTATTAAGCTAATCTGTCATGGGTACGCCCTAAAAACGGGCTCAATATAAGTCAGCATCTGTACCACCAGTATTATCAAATACTACTTATATTTTTTTCCCACAGCTCCTATTGTGTTTTGTTCCTGTTTTCAAGAGCCCCAGGCAGGGACCTGTATGAGATTCAGAAACTGGGTTGTTTTTAGTATCATGTTGAGCTCTGAGAAATGGTTAGAGGAACTTGTTATTACATTCTCACTTCTCACAAAATGCTGTGACTGATATGCAGTGTTGGGAAGGTTACTTTTAAAATGTATTCCATTACAGATTACAGAATACATGCCCCAAAATGTATTCTGTAACGTATTCCGTTACGTTACTCAATGACAGTAACGTATTCTGAATACTTTGGATTACTTAATATATTATCATGCTTTTTACAACAACGTGAATGTACTATTGCTGTGTGATTTATTACTATTACTGAAGGTCCGCGACTCCGAACTGTAGTAAAGGGACCTCTGACTGATACGGCGGGGTCCCTGTCGGCTCGTAGCCGAAAAATAGCTTTACTTTGTTGTGTGGGTCAACTTTTCTTGCGAGAGACAGAGAGAGGCGTTGAAAGACTGCTCCAACGGAACTTATTGTTTTCGGAGGAAAACACAAACACGGTGTACAGTCGAGTCCTAATAGCTTACTTACAACTGGGCTCGTCAGGCTCTCTTCTTGGCTGCAGTGGTTATTATTATATTTACATGTTTCCAGCTCCGTTTTCCCCGATGACAACTTGTACCTTTCCACTCCCCTTTTTCTCCCTCCTCGCGCTCACAGACCCATAACGTGTATGGCAGTCCATTCTCCCTGCAACACGGACTACACTGCCCACGATGCTACATTCTTTAGAGCTATGCTTGTAGCATTCTGCCTGTTAGCTTAGCACAACAACAACAACGAAAAGGCGCTCTCTCACCCAGGAAACACACAGTCGCAGAGAGAGAGAGAGAGAGAGAGCGTCGCCCTGTAACCATGGCAACCATAACGCTGCCGCCTGGAACAACAGAACGTAGCTGTCAAACAAAACCCAAACAGTCCTGACCCGCGACAATATGAAACAGGAAAGTACCGCAGTGTAATCCATTTATTTCAACAAAGTAACTGTATTCTGAATACCACCTTTTTAAACGGTAACTGTAACGGAATACAGTTACTCATATTTTGTATTTTAAATACGTAACGGCGGTACATGTATTCTGTTACTCCCCAACACTGCTGATATATTCTCTTTTCTAAGCCTCTGTTTTTAGTACTTGCTTGCTATGGAGAATATAAGACAAAGGACACACTGGGTGACCTTTGGTCACACTTGGAACAATAATCAAGAGAATAATAACCTTCCATAATTATCTGTGTAGTTCTTGTATTGCAAACCAAGGTTACTGGATCGCACATAAAGATGCAACAAAGACAATAAAAGGCAAAAAAATAAAAAATATCTCTGCATTTGACATTTTTGTTTATTTACTGGGGCCATGACTTTTTGCTCTCTTAAATATAAATGTTAATTTTTGTATTTAAATTATGAACTATGCCAGGATTTATGGTGACCCTGATCACTGAGTTAGGCTGTGTGGAAATTTTAATAGTTTACAGTGTGCTGGTTTTTGTTTGTTTGTTTGTTTTTGTTTGTTTGGGGGGGGGGGGGGGGCAATCATATGCAATACATTATGCGGTTTTAGAATTTCTATTCAATGTTTAGTGTAGCTAGGCTCAAGGTGTTAATGCCATCTTATTTTAATAAACAACACTGTCTTTTGTAAAATCAGGTTGCCACTAGGGGTGGTAGGAGATTACAACCCATGCCACCCCTGATCACTAGGGAGTTGTGCATACTCCCTGCAGATCATCTGCAGGATTAGATGGTAGTAAGCCCAGTCTAAGTGGGACTACCTGTATAAATAAAGGTTAAATAAGAAATAAAAAGAGGCTTGTTAGTGAGAATCCTAGACAAAAGGAAACTGTCTAAGGAATCCAAACAAAGAGGCACTGTTAGATCAATGAGGAGGAAGGAGCTGCCATAAAAAAGCCCATGCAACTAACAATTGTTCTTTATTCAGAAAGTTGCCAGACTAGATGACTTGCATTCTAATTCCAATGATTTAAAAAGAATGAAAACAGGAGACATGTTACAGTTCATAAGGACTAAGAAGCCTTTTGTTTTGTTTTGTTTTGTTTTGTTTTCAAAAGGTCCTGATCTTGTACCTCATTAATTTGGAAGATTAAGTCAGTAAAATAATTTTTTTTTGACCTGGTGATCTGATGTTTGGATGTCTGAACAGAAAGACACCCCTGGCGCTCTACACCATTTTCTCTAAGGTCTGTGCAGCCTGTCTGAACTTAACTGGAGAAGAAGCAAAGAAGGGTTTAATGAATGGTCTCTGGCTGATCACTTATAAG